>NC_139565.1:518373-1718373 GCF_965112155.1 Podarcis liolepis | reverse complement strand
GGCTCCACAGGCTTGCGGAGTGCTGCCCAAAGCCCAGGGCGCACAGGTGACCGACTCTAGGGTTGTGCGCTCATCTCGCTCAAGAGACCGGGAGCCGTCGCCGTCCGAAGACACTTCCGGGTCACGTGGCCAGCGTGACGAAGCTGCACTGGTGAGCCAGCACCAGCGCCGCACACGGAAATGCCGTTTCCCTTCCCGCTAGAAAGCGGTACCTGTTTATCTACTTGTACTTAGGGGTGCTTTCGAACTGCTGGGTGGGCAGGAGCTGGGACTGAACGACGGGAGCTCACCCCGCCGCGGGGATTCGAACCGCCAACCATATGATCAGCAAGTCATAGGCACTGAGGTTTTACCCACAGCGCCACCCGCGTCCCCTTCCAGAAGTGGTAGGGGATGCTTTATCCCATGTTGATGGCCTTTCAGCTGATTCCCTGGTGGCCCACTGGAATGTGGAGTTAACCAGGGCTATTGACTGTCTGGCTCCGAAGTGCCCTCTCTGATTACATGGAGCCCGGACAGCCCCATGGTTTTCCCTGGAGCTGAGGGCAATGAAACAATCATTGAGACAGCTAGAGTGCCAGTGGCGGAAAACTCATTCTGAATGGGACCGGACACAGGTTTGAGCTCAATGTCGAGCCTACCAAGTGGCGATAGTGACGGCAAAGAGGAACTTCTTCACCGCCTCTATTGTATCTGCAGAAAATAGCAGGAGACTCTTTCAGGTGGTTTGCAGTCTAACGGAACAACCTTTGCCATCAGGGCCCGGTAAGTTTTTTTTTTAAAAAAAATATTACTTTTAAACCTTACAAAAAGGAGAAAAGAAAAGAAAAAATGAAAAAGAAGGAAAAAGAAGGAAAAGCAAAAGAAAAAAACAATACAATACAATATATAAACAATACACAACACAACATTAACACATTAAACAAAACAAAAGCAAAAACAATTCAAAACACACACATCATACCATCTCAATATCCTCTCTTTCATTCCCTTGTTTCATCGACCTCCTCTCACCTCCCTTTTTGTATTCCATTTCTATTAATTATTTCAGCAAATCCTTTCCATCTTTCTCTATTTTCTGTCATGATTATCTTAACATATTTAACCTTATTTTCCATTAATACTATAATACTTATTTATGCTTAATTCCTTAAAACATTTCTACTAAAGCTGTATAATTCCCTTCCAGCATTTTTCTAACACTCATTAATTTTACATTATTTCCATATATAGATTTTAAACTTTTTCCAATATTCTTCCACCGTCTCTTCTCCCTGGTCTTGGATTCTGCCAGTCATTTCCGTCAATTCCATATAGTCCATCAACCTGGTGATCTTCTGTCCGAGGCTCTTAACTCTTTTCCAGGTCCCTTCTGCAGGTCTTCTTCATATTTATACATGCACTTTACTTTGTCTTCTCCTGATCTTGTTCTTATTTTCCTTTCTTTGATGCTGAAAAGTAGATCTCGGGGACATTCAACCTATCAATGTTTTTATTCCTTCTTGACAAGTCAGCCAAATCTCCATAGTTAAAACTAAAATTCAAAAGATATTTCCAGTCGTATTTCAAAGTTCCTCCAAATCTGGCGGTCCCCACAACTCCAGTCTCCTCCTGACCCAAGTCCAGGTCCCAAAGGTCAATAAATCCCAGCGTGAAGGAATCTATCCAACTTTCCTTCTCCAGTCCAAGCGGGGCTCCAATCCTCAAAGTCTGACTTTCTCTAAATTCAGTCATAAAAGGCATCAACTTATAGTCATCAAATTGCATCTGTGAGGCTGGAGCTTGTGCTACTTTAGGTTCCACAACAACAACTTTCTCCCCTGCCTTCTCCTCAATTTGCCATGTCAAAGTAGATCCCTGTATCGATTCCTGAATAGTTTCTGTATTAATATTCACTTTTTGTCCCAAATTAGGCACTTTTTGTTCCAAATTATCAATTTTTATAATCATCACATCCATCTTCTTATGGAGCTGTTCCAGTGAGTCATTAATCTTACATAATGCAACCACTAAGGCTTCTTCTGTCAACATTCTTAATGGTCCAAGGTCAATCCCAGATTCTCACAGTCTTATCTTGCAGCTGGAAATTCCCCCAGCTCAGCTCATGTAACAATTTCGAAGGCTTCCTCTAGAGGGAAACAATTTCTATTTGTATCAAAAGTTAGTTTCAATTTTCAATTACTTTTACTCCTTTTTAAACGCAGAAGGAGACAATGGAAACAATGTATTTCTCTTCTTTAACTTACTGTCAACAAACGATCTATTCACAGTCAATGAGCATATCCAAAACTTCAGTCTTACTAGCAGCCCGTTTCCAGGTTCAGAACAGTAGTAAATTGACTTTCTTTCACTCTCTCCTGCAGGCTTACGTGGTCTAAAATTTCCCCCCTCTTCTCCTGCTTCCAAGGGGGGGTTTGATGATTTTAGCCGATGGAAGTTTAGTCCTTTATGAAAAGCTTTCCAAGACTTTAGCTTGCAGCCTCTTTGCTTCAGTCTATTTACAAAAGGGGAAGGCGGACTTCCTGTTTGAAACCTCCCCTGTTTCGGTGCCAAATTAAGACGTTTAAAAATCCAATTTTCCGTTCTACTCACGGGTAGTTGTTTTAAGATCAAATTGTCCACAGGAAAAAGTCAGCGCTCTCCGGCAACAGCAATGTGGTTTCACTCCGTGAAAGAAGCAGTCAATTCGAAGCACCGCGCCACTCACCCCACGTCGCTCCAGATCCCCGAAATCGGGTTTCCCCGCGAGTAGGGGAGGCGCAAAAGGTGCCAGCCGAGTCCCACATTCACAGGCTTCTCCCGCCTGTGATTTTTTGTGGGTCCCTGCCTTCGCCGTGGCGGCCAGACCCTAATTTACACGAAGCAAATTCCTCCCGATCAGAGGAATTCAGCCATTACTGGAGGCGCTAACCCGGAAGTCCAGGGCCCGGTAAGTTTTTGCCCCACATTTTTTGCAGATAAAGTTACTCAGATTCGGAAAGAGGTAGACTCCACCATGGGAACAGGGCCAGGGCGGAAGAGTACTAGAGCCCTGTCTAGTCAAGTTGCATGGGATGAATTCCAATCTGTTGCCTCCAATGATGTGGACAGGCTGTTTGGACGAGTGAAGCCGACCACCTGTCTCCTTGATTCTTGCCCATCCAGGCTCATAAAAGCAAGCTGGGAAGGGCTGGGCCAGGGGTCTGCAACCTTTAAGACAAAAAGAGCCACTTGGACCCGTTTCTGAAGAAAAAACAACAACTGGGAGCCGCAAAACCATTGCGACATTTAAAACAAATATATCTCCGGAGCCACGATCTGACATCGGGCGGGAAGGTGACGTCAGGACGGTGCGTGACTAACGCACGCACCGCCCCCATGCGACGTCACAGCCAGTACAGCGCCCGCCACAGTGAGGAGTGTCGGGGCACACAATGCGCCTCCTCCCCTCGCTAGTATCCGCCCCGGAGCCGCAGCAAAGATGTAAAAGAGCCACATGCGGCTCCGGAGCCACAGGTTGCAGACCCCTGGGCTGGGCGATGGGCTCTGCAGGGTGGTGAAAGCTTCCCTCTGTGGGGAGCCTTCCCAGACCTGCTGAAAGAGGCAGTTATTAAACCGCTTCTTAAAAAAACCATATTTGGACCTGGCCAATATAGCTCTACCTCTCTTTTAAATCAGAACCAGTGAAGGCGGTGAAGGTCCTGTGTGAGTGTCTGGAGGAGGTTGGAGGATGGATGGCAGCTAATGGATTGAGGTTGAATCCCAACAATACAGAAGTACAGTTTTTGGGGGACAGGGTGTGTGTGTGTGTGGTGGAGTCCCTGGTCCTGAATGGGGCAACTTTGCCCCTGAAAGACCACGTACGCAGTCTGGGAGTCATTTTGGACTCCATGGAGGCGCAGGTCAATTCTGTGTCTGGGGCAGCTGTCTACTAGCTCCACCTGGTACGCAGGCTGAGACCCTACCTGCTCGTGGACTGTCTCGCCAGAGTGGTGCATGCTCTAGTTATCTCCCGCTTGGACTACTGCAATGCGCTCTACCTTTGAAGGTGACCCGGAAACTACAACTAATCCAGAATGAGGCAGCTAGATTGGTGACTGGGAGCAGCCAACAAGACCATATAAAACTGGTCTTGAAAGGCCTACATTGGCTCCCACTTGGTTTCCAAGCACAATTCAAAGTGTTGGTGCTGACCTTTAAAGCCCTAAACGGTCTTGGCCCAGTATCCCTGAAGGAGCGTCTCCACCCCCATCATTCTACCTGAACACCGAGGTCCAGCACCGAGGGTCTTCTGGCAGTTCCCTTTCTGCAGGAAGTGAAGTTACAGGGGACCAGGCAGAGGTCCTTCTTGGTGGTGGTGGCGCCCACCCTGTGGAATGCCCTCCCATCAGATGTCAAAGAAATAAACAACGACCTGACTTTTAGAAGACATCTGAAGGCAGCCCTGTTTAGGGAAGTTTTTAATGACTGATATTTTAATGTATTTCTGATCTTTTGCTACTTAGGGACGTGGGTGGTTCTGTGGTCTAAACCAGTGAGCCTAGGGCTTGCTGATCAGAAGGTCGGCGGTTCGAATCCCCGCGGCGGGGTGAGCTCCCGTTGCTCAGTCCCAGCTATTGCCAACCTAGCAGTTTGAAAGCACGTCAAAGTGCAAGTAGATAAATAGGGACCACTCCAGCGGGAAGGTAAACAGTGTTTCCGTGCGCTGCTCTGGTTTCGCCAGAAGCGGCTTAGTCATGCTGGCCACATGACCTGGAAAAACTGTCTGCGGACAAATGTCAGCTCCCTGGGCCAGTAAAGCAAGATGAGTGCAACAACCCAAGAGTCGTTCGTGACTGGACTTAACTGTCAGGGATCCTTTACCTTTAATCTTTTGCTGGAAGCTGCCCAGAGTGGCTGGGGAAACCCAGGCGGATGGGCGGGGTAGAAATAATAAATTATTATTATAAACAAAACAACAACAAAATAAGTAGATAAGTAAAACATAATACTTACTATCTTTTTTGTTTATGCATATAGTGGTACCTCGGGTTAAGTACTTAATTCGTTCCAGAGGTCTGTTCTTAACCTGAAACTGTTCTTAACCTGAAGCACCACTTTAGCTAATGGGGTCTCCTGCTTCCGCCGCACCACTGGAGCCCGATTTCTGTTCTCATCCTGAAGCAAAGTTCTTAACCTGAAGCACTATTTCTGGGTTGGCGGTGTCTGTAACCTGAAGCGTGTAACCCGAGGTACCACTGTACATGTTAAATGCTGCAATGTTTATTGTGTCCAATTGTTTATTGTGAATATTGAAGTGTATGGCTGTAAACTAATTGTAAAAACAATAAAGATTTTTATATATATAAAAAAAACACCACCCCAAACCCCAAAAGGTAGTTTGATGCCATTGTGGTAAGATGTTATTGACAGAAGGGTCGCTCTGCCCACCTGTCAAACTTTTCCTATGGGTGGGGGTGGGGACAATGATCTGTCGCATTGATCAAATCCAGTTCTCTACTTCTGATTTAATTGATGCAATTTTCTGTCACAAAATGTCATTTAGGTAAATTTAATAGCAGATTAGACAAATCATTTTAGGTCTAGCAGTAGCTGTTAGCCATGAAAGCTATACAGAGCTTATTAATTCTGGCACCCACCCTGTGGAACGCCCTCCCATCAAGGAAATAAACAACTATCTGACTTTTAGAAGACATCTGAAGGCAGCTGTGTTTAGGGAAGTTTTAAATGTTTGAAGTTTTATCGTGTTTTTAATATTCTGCTGGGAGCAGCCCAGAGTGGCTGAGGAGGCCTGGCCAGATGGGCAGGGTATAAGTAATAAATTGTTGTTGTTGTTGTTGTTGTTGTTGTTGTTATAGCATTCCTTTTGAGCTTGTTAATTTTCAGATTAAGATAAATACTAAAGGAACATACTGAACTTGACACATTTTTCTTTACTATTCTCTTACGCAAGTGGCATATCTTTTGAGAATTTCGTAATGACAACTCTGATTTTGTGAACTAGGAGTGTCTTGTTTTTAGAACTCTGATGTCAGCTAACATTTATAATATACATAATTTGCATTACTGATTGTTTCAAACTGGGAGAGATTATTTGCATCTCTTCATGCCTTATGTTCTTTTGCTTCTACTAGTTCAGATTAAATATATTTAAAATAACTTGTTGAATACCCTGGTTCTGAATGTGAGAAGGAATAAAATACTGGTGAAATACTATAATTTTTGGTGTCTTATCTGATCTTATTTAGGATGCGTGTTTACCACTGAATAATTCATCCCACATTTAGCAGGTCAAATTATGCCATCTTTTTTCAGTTCTCTGAAAAGGCAGGCTGGGACCAGCTATTTCAGTTGAAGCAAGCAGTTCTTCACCACCCTCTGGTCCCCTTTTCTAGAAATCTTAAAGATCACTTTCAGACATCACACAGAGCTCACTTGATCTGTGGTCACTGTGAAAGGTACTGATAACATACCCCATTAAAACCAATTGTGCAGCAAGCAGAGAAAGCGAAAGTAATGAACTATGATCATTACTTTCTTAAATAGGGATGTTACTGTTTTAATTGTTTTGTCCTTATTGGGTGGGATGCACTGGGTTAGTTAATTACTCACTGTAATTTCAGTGAGAGCTATCTTGTCCCACTGATTTCTATAGAATCCTAGTTCAGCTAGCTGAATATGGATCCAACTGACTGATTGTATGTAAGTCACTTTGGTAGCCTTGTCTGCTGATGAGTAGGATAAAAATGCTTCAGTTGTTTAATTAATAGGATCGATGCATGAGCCATGCCCTAGTGATTCATGAGTTTAGCAAACATCCAGGATATTTCACTAGTGCTGCTACACAAGACAATGCAACTATAAGTGCTTTGAACAAGGAAGTCTGGGAGAGCTCACTCGGTAGAGCATGATATAGTGAGCCAGAAGTGAAAAGGCCCTTTCCCTGGCCATCACCCTCCAAGCTCCTGCCTTAAAACCCTTGAGAGCTGCTGTCAGTCTTGTAGATGACATTGAGCTTGATGGATGGGTGATCTAATTCACTTTAAGGAAGCTCCCCAAATTTCCTAAATTATTTATGGGGCCATCCACAGATGGGGCAAATGATGAATCTTTTTGCTTTTAAATGCACACACATTGGGTGGGGGGAGAGGACATAGCTAGTTGAAGGGGAGAGAGGTTCAGGCAGGTGTTGCAAGCAGTGCCAGAGAGCCCAGTTGACCCACAGGGGTCAAAGAGCAACCCGGATTCCCCCCACCCCTTCGTGGCTCCATTGTCGTCTCACTTCAGCAGGTCAAGTTCCCTGAAGCCTTAGCAATGCAATGCTCTCGCCTGCCGCCTCCGTCTCTCACATCCCTTCTTGCTTCCTCCTCCTCCTTGGGCAGGGAGCTGACAGGAGCAATGATCCATAGGAGAGCCTTGGCTGGCCAGGTTGGGGGTGGCCAAAACTGGAAGGAGACAAGAGGGAGGATTCACACACCCCTTCCATCCATGCACACAATCACCAGCAGTATGATTTTCATGTCTGCTTGGGCCTGCACCCAGGTATGCCCTTGCATAAAAAGTGCTTTCTTGTTAGGTTTTGTCCTGAATCCATTGTCAGTCTTATTGGGTGGTCACAAGTACTAATCCTGCCCATTTGGCTCAGCTTCCCCAGCCATTCTGAGTGGCTTCCAGCACATATAAAAACATAATAAAACATCAAACATTAAAAAAATTCCAATACAGGGCTGCCTTTGGATGTCTTCTAAAAGTTGTGTAGTTCTTCATCTCCTTGATATCTGATGGGAGGGTGTTCCACAGGGAGTGTGCCATTGATGAGAAGGCTCTTTGGCTGGTTCCCTGTAACTTCACTTCTTGGAGTGAGGGAAACCCCAAAAGACTCTTGGAGAAGGACATCAATGTCTGGGCTGAATGATTGGGGGGGGGGAGACACTCCTTCAGTTATATTGGGCGAAGGCCATTTAAGGCTTTAAAGCACCAACACTTTGAATTGTGCTCGGAAACGTACTAGGAGCCAATGTAGGTCTTTCAAGACCAGTGTTATATGGTCTCGGCAGCCACTCCTAGTCACCAGTCTAGCTGCCACATTCTGAATTAGTTGTTTCCAGGTCACCTTCTAATGTAGCCCCATGTAGAGCACGTTGCAGTAGTCCAAGCAGGAGATAACTAGAGCATGCACCACTCTGGCAAGACGGTCTGTGGGCAGGTAGGGTCTCAGCCTGCGTACAAGATGGAGCTAGTAGACAGCTGCCCTGGACCCTGTCCCCCCAAAACAGTACTTCTGTATTGTTGGGATTCAACCGCAATCCCATTAGCTGCCCTCCATCCGCCAACCACCTCCAGACACTCACACAGGACATTCACAGCCTTCACTGGTTCTGATTTAAACAAGTAGAACTGGGTATTCATCTGCATACTGGAGAATACTCAGGCATGCATGATTGTGGACTATGATTTAGGAATAAATCCTAGTGGGTCTTAATTTCAGCAATCACCATGTTTTCTGCTGCAATTAACTTGATAGGAAACACCAAGAGAAACCACCACACACAAAGTTTTAAAGCTGGTGAATATTTTCTTACAAAGAGATTATATATTCAACTAATCAGCATTTTGAAAACAAAATGTATTTGTGGAATGTACTTTCATGCACTGCTGTGGAATTTAAAATGTTCTGAATCAAGGGGCCTTCATTCCGTATTATGACCGGATCCTATGCTCGGATACTATTTTACTACTTATCATGTTCTCATATTCATGAAATACGTTGTTTGTAGGACATTGGTTGCAAGCTGTGCAATTGACTTACAGGGCAATCCTGGGCGTGTACACTCAGAAATCTCATTAAATTCAATGGGACTTACCTGCTAGTGAACATGCTGCACATTGTTCAGGCTGCATAAACACGGGAACTGTAGTCTACCCACTCATACAAACCCTGGGAACTGTAGTCTACCCACTCATAAAGCTACAGTTCATGACACCCTTAAAAACCAGTTTGCAGGATTCTTTGGGGAAAGTGGTGAGCTGTACATGTGCTGCGAGGGAGTAAGCCCCATTAAATTCAGTGGGCCTGATTCTGGGTAGATTGGTAGAACAGTGGCGGGTGACTGGATTTGACAGGTGGGCACAATCCAGACCTGGCCCATTCTGTGCAGGCCATTTTGTCAGGAAGGAAAGACGATTCCCCACTCTGTGGGTAAAGCCAGGATTTTTGTTGGGGGGGAGAGACCTTTTGTTAGGGGGTATAGAAGCTCAGTTAGCTGTGTCTTTTTATTGATTGGGGGCAGAAGCAGTGAAATCTGCATGGTCACCGGCATCATCTTCATCATCTGTTTATTTGAATGTGACTTTCTCACAACTCTGTGCTCAGTTCAAAACGAAAAATGAAAATAATGTCAAGTAATGCATAAGATAAATCCTCCCAATGTTATGTGAAATAACCCAATTTAACAGCTTAACATTTAGCAGGCAAGAGATCAATTCCCCAAACAGAAATAAAACTGCGAGATCTGAAACTGGGGGGCGGGGGAGGTGACTTTATTCCACGGGGGAAGTCGCGCCTCCTCGGGATTTCTTTTCTCCCACCGCCTCATCACCCCAGAAGGCGGTCTCGGAGGGCGGCTCGCCTCGTCTCGCTCCAGGGGGAAGTTGGCCGCGCGGCGCTGCTCTGGCTTCCATCTGGCGCCAGGAACGAGGCGTCGCCGCTCGCCCGACCCGCTCAGGTCTCCGGGCCGAGAGAGAGAGAGCGAGGGAGCGAGGGAGCCGCGCCCGCCCGCCTGCGCGCCGCTTCTTCTTCCTCCTCCTCCTCCTCCTCCTTCGCGCCCGAAGAAAGAGCCGGCCGAGGGAGAGCGCGCGGCCAGCGCTTCCTCGGCTCCCCAGGCAACCTTCGCGGGAGCCGCGCGGCGGCGGCGGCGAGATGGCAAGAGCCGCTCGCAAGCAGGTGGTGGCCGCGGAGCCGCGAGCCGCCCCTTAGCGCGTCGCTCCGGCCTCGCGATGGGGCAGAAGTGGCGGAGTCCGAGCGCGGCGGAGAAAGGCGCCTCCTCCTCCTCCGAGCAGGAGGACCCGGGTCGCCGAAGAAGCCGCAGCGCCAGCCGGGGCAGGTTTGCCGAGTCCTGGAAGAGGCTGAGTTCCCGCCAAGGCTCCACCAAGCGCTCCGGGCTCCCCTCGCAGCCGCCGCCGGTAAGTGGCTGGCGGGACACGCCGGGGGACGAGCCGCCTCCGGGGCCGGATCAAGGCGGCGGGCGCGCTCTTGGGATGGGCGGGGAGCGAGCCTGCCTGCCAAGAGCTGGTGCCCTGAGCCCGTCCCCGTCAGGTGAGTCGGGGGCCTCCTCTCGCCTCCCTTGGCCAGGGCATTTGGCTCCGGGGTCCTCGAGTCCATTGGCGCCGCCACACGGCCCTCCCGGCGCCAGCCTCCCCGCCGCCTCTCGCTCCCTTGGCTCCAGCGAGGGGTCTTCGCGCGGGCTGCAGGCATTGGCAGGGCCGAAAAGTCCTGGGCAGGATGGGAAGTTCAGTCTCCCTCTCGGAGAGAAAGAAAGTGCCCCAAACTCAGCAGAGAGAAGTGAATTCACTTGTTGCTTCTTGCCTGGAAAAAAAACCATTGGCTTAGCTGTTTAACCACTCTATGAAAACGAGCCCCTTCCTTTTATTTCTGTGTTCATGTCAAGAGAACATGGCTGTGGTTGTTGAACTGGAGGCAACATTTGCACTGATAGTGGCGCAGTCTTCCAACACTGCTTTGACTATGCCACTTGTTTTAACACATTCTGAACTTTAGTGTGTTTCTCTTAATCTTGCTAAGTGATGCATATTCATTTTGTCTGTCACTGCTTGTCACGTGAAAACATTTGGAAAGAGAGAGGCATTGATGCTGGGCTTCTAAGGTATGGTACTTGTTTCTGGGGGGAAACTGACTTACTGGGAAAATGGCAGAACATTGAGTTCCACGGTATGTTAAGGCAGTATATTGGTTACAGTGGTTTTTCTATGCAGATGGGTAGTATATGAAACCACCTGGAGTTGAGGTCATTCTGAAAAGGTCTGCAGTTTAGGAGAAGAGCTGTGGTTCATGGGAAGGGTGTCTGCCTTGCATGCAGAAGGTGCCAGGTTCAGTTCCTGGCATCTGTCTCAAACCGCAAGAGCGCTGCTGCCAGTCAGTGTGGGCAGAGTGAGGGGTATGGAAGTGGATTAGCAGCTTTGCAAAGTTTGTTTAGTCTTCTTATCTTTTTAACATTTTTTCTTAAAGGATTCACTGATTTATGATGGTTGTGCTTCTGATTATTATTTTTTAAACACAATTGATGGTTGAGCTGGAAAGAAAACACCAACAGGTTGCAGTAGGACAGTACTGAGAGAATATAAAGGCAAAGGGGGGAACTTGATGTAGAGTGGGTGCCATGACAACCAAAATCTGGAGAAGCAACTTGATTCTGACACAAACAGATGATGCAGAATAATAATAGTTATACGTATTTTTGTTAAATCTGTATTATCCTTAATCTCATGTGTCATACAAATAAGTACATGAAATTGAATATTTGACTTTATAGCTGAATTTCACAGGAAATTCAATAGCAACCTGTGACATATAGCGGTAATAGCTATAAATTACAATATAAAAAGCTGTGATATCCATCTGAAATGGATGTTGGAAAATGGCAGCAGGTTGTCATGATAAAGGGGGTGATAGGTGTGTATGAATTCACATTTATACCCTTTGCAGCATCTGAGTGGGTAAGATGAGGGCAAATAACAAAAAATCTGTAGAGAAAAGTTGAGACACAAAGATTCAAGTGTCATAAACATACTTAAAGAGAACTAGCGTGCTAAACTTCTTTTTTATGACACAGTTGGTGTTTTCGGATAGAAAGAACAGTTTCTGGGGAAGAATGTGTGTTTGCAAGTGTTACCAAAATGGCTGGAAAAAAATAGACAGAAAATATCATCAAATGCCAGGTAGCATCAAAATAGCTAAGGTGTTTATATCTGTATCATGAAGAATAATACATTTCCAGTATATGAAAAAGTTCTGCATGCTGAATAGGGTTTGTGTCCATCATCTTTATCCATTTATGTCCCTTGTTACATTCCATAGAAATGTAGTCCTGGCCACTCTGAAACATGTCCCCAAACCAGAGTATTTTAATTTTGCTTGATTCTTCTGATTTTAAAATAATTTTTGAAACGTCAGTTTAAATTATAATTTAACAAAGCTAAATTATACCTAACCAAAGGGATTTGAATGTGCTAATGCTACCAAATGTGGAATGAAGACCCTAATCCAGATTAGAACTGTTTCATTGGAGATACAGATATAGATAATACGCACAAGTCTTTGTGATCACGGACAGACTACTGAAAAGCAATGAGGCATCAGAACTGTCAGGGAATATAACATGGTGCAGATTCCTTCACAGGGTAGGTTTCCCTCTGGTTTGGATACAATTTGTAGTCTCCTTATCCCAGGACCAAACTGGATGAGACACTTCCTGTCTTTCTTTTTTACTTATTTTTTAAGCAGCTCAGGGCACAATCTATGTAATTGTGAACAGAATGATGGGGCAGAGTTTGTTAATCTCCCTTCTTTGCCATGTTATATGATAGGGGAAATAGCAGCTTGCTGAGAGGGATTTAGATTGGAGAAAATGGCCTGCGGGGAGTTGAACTTCCATTAGCACTGTGTTCCACATCCTCCTCCTCCTCCTCCTCCCAGTACAGTACCTGCCTTCGAAGCAAGTTTAAAGAGATAGAAAATCCTATCAGCAATCCCATTCTTATCTAGTTTGGCCCTCAGCTGTTCCTAATCCTTCTTTGTTTCTGCATCACTGCTCTTTCTTTTTCTGATTGTGATGGTTATAGTGCCACTATCCATTGTGGCTTGCTAAGTGCCCTTGATCAAGCAATAGTAAGCATTCAAGCCTGTCCAGAATGTTTGTGTCTAGCTGGGATATAGGTCTCCCCTCTCTGCCAAAACTCCTTATGTAGTTCAGGAAATTCTTTTGAAAGCACTGCCAGTTCACCAGTAGCAGTAAAATTGTTTTCTCTCACATGCTTATTTAGTATAGAATGTTTAAGACTGAAATGTGAGGTACCTTACAGTGGAGTAAGTAAATCCTTTTGAACACTTGTTTTTAATTCTGATTAAATCTGTTTAGGCTTGTGATGTACAGACCTGGAAAATTATATATCACACTGAAATCAATGGGTCTTATTTCAAGCCAAACACATGTAGGAGTGAAGTTTTAGCTTTTCTTGATCTAGTTGAAGAGCACAATCAGTATGAAGTTGTGCTTTTAAATCTCATTGATTGATGCTTGGATGCTAGCTACTACAAGTGCTAATTGCTGCCTCACTGCATGAAAGCAATGCCTTTCTCCTTGTGCTAGAGAACTTCGGGTTCAAGCCAGAGTATTTAAGGCTCCTGTTGCATTTCCATTCGCCAAGGGAGAGTAGGTGGGTGGGTAGATTGGAAAGGGTCTTTTCTGGAGCTGTGTCCCCATTCTGAAACTCCATTTTTAAAGAAGGCTGGTGTTGGCCACTTATTTGCCTTCTTTACGCAGACTGCAAACTCTTGTTTTACATGGCATTTGGTGGGTTTTTAAGTTTTGCTTTCTGCTTTTAATAAGGCTTTGTTCTCTTTTTCTTAGTGTGCTTATCTGTATGAGTATATTGTATATCAATAGGGACATGGGTGGTGCTGTGGTCTAATCCACTGAGCCTCTTGTGCTTGCCGAATGGAAGGTTGGCGCTTTGAATCCGTGTGATGGGATGAGCTCCCCTTGCTCTGTCCCAGCTTCTGCCAACCTAGCAGTTCAAAAGCACACCAGTGCAAGTAGATAAATAGATACCACTGCGTCGGGAAGGTAAATGGTGTTTGTGTGCACTCTGGCTTCTGTCATGGTGTTCCGTTGTGCCAGAAGTGGTTTAGTCCTGCTGGCCTCATGACCTGGAAAGCTGTCTGTGGACAAACGCTGGCTCCCTTAGCCTGAAAGCAGAGATAAGTGCCACACCCCATAGTTGCCTTTGATTAGACTTAACCGTCCAGGGGTCCTTTACCTTTATCTTTTACCTATTGTATATCATGTTATGGTCAGAAAGGAGATTCATAATCCTTCTCATAAATAATTAAACCTATGTCATAAGTGGTTTTTATACATGTCTTTCAAGTCACTCCTAAGTATCACTTACTCAGACACTGGTGCCTAGGTATTGTGTATACGTATTGCAGCTTTAATCTATGGCCCAATGAGAAGATTTGGGGCATGTTGGGAATCCGTAGCTGTGATGACAAAAACTCAGTAACTCTTTGAAAGCTTTTTAAATGGCTGTAATTGAAATACTTGTTGAGGAAACAAATGTCCCCCCTTTGCCCTAAGCTCTGCTTTATTTGGGGTCTGTCCTATGCATCTTTTGATTATCCCCATTGCTTCTCTGATTGCAGCTTTTTCTCATGTTCTATACAGGTCAGTGAAACAAACAATCCCTTGATTTGTAAAGAACAAGGGACAAGGGTTTGGTGGCCTCCTTCAGAATTCTTTCTGGCTGCATTGAAGAACCACAGACTAAAATCATGGGTAGTAAACATGCAGCCCAGATGCCGCAAGCAGGACAAGCACTGACCCATGGGCTGCTCTTCTGTGGCAGTGGGGCTGCCTCACCTTGCAGTCTTTGCTGCAATAGTGCTCAGAGGCAGATGTGCTCCCAGGCATGGCTGGCCTTGAGCTGTGGCATCACAAAGGTTGGCCACCCCTGCAACTAATTGTTCTGACGCATTCCAATTCTATCCAATTATTTTATCTAAATACCATGACTTGAGGATTCTGATTCAGTTTTAAACAATTAATTGGAAACTTCAGTTTGGTCTGATTCCATTTTTGGAAGGGCCAGTTTAAGCTACCTCAGAATTCTTGAAACCAGCCATAGTGATTTGGATTGAAAAATAATCTATGGAGAAATAAAAAGAAACCCAGTTTTTGCTCCAGAGAAATGCATAATGATAATATGAAAGAACTCATACTAAACTGATTAAACATTCCTTTAGACCAGTCTGCAACAGTAGCAGATTCTGGAAATTTTCATATGTGCTGTTGAGAAGTGATTCTTTTTTTTTTTGTTTTTTTTTTTGTTAGACCTTGCTTATAAAAAAAGCAGTTGCCTATACTCACAGCAAGCACTTTCCTTTCTGTTGTCCCTGTACATCCATTCTTGGTTTTCCCCACTATACAGTGGTACCTCGGGTTACATACGCTTCAGGTTACAGACTCCACTAACCCAGAAATAGTACCTCGGGTTAAGAACTTTGCTTCAGGATGAGAACAGAAATTGTGCAGCGGTGGCGCAGCAGCAGTGGGAGGCCCCAATAGCTAAAGTGGTGCTTCAGGTTAAGAACAGTTTCAGGTTAAGAACGGACCTCCAGAACGAATTAAGTACTTAACCCGAGGTACCACTGTATTGCAGAAGAGCAGGTGTCAAAGTATATTGCTGAAGTTGTGTTAGCTTTACACTGGGTACACATGGATTGTGAAATATTTCTTTTTTTTTAGATTGCACAAAAAGCCTACCTCACCACCCAGCTTATTTTAAGTAATAAGCAGTGAGCTTTCTTTCTCATAAACACTGACATATTTCAATTGATTGAATTTTTAAAATGTTAAATGTGTTTATTTAAAGCATTGTTAAATAAACAGGAAAATAAAACTAACAGTGAATGACAGTGATGCAAATATTTTAAAAGTCTTGGGTGTAATGGGGAAGAATATTAGGTAACATGCTGATTTATTTCAGTTGCTTTCCTTCTCTATTGACAGTTACATTATATTTACTGTGAATGTTTACTGTGAATGGAGGTTTAAATAGACAGAGGTGGCCTTGGCAGCGGCAGCCCTCGTTGCAGATACTTCAAAGAAGTTCTGCTCCTTTCTTCACCACCAAGGCACTAGCCTCTGGATTCGTCCATTCCCAAAACTTTCCTCACTTTCCTTTTTGACAGGCATCCAATCCTTTCTATTTCACTTGCAAGGAAAATAAATACCTTTAAGGCAGCATATATCAGGGTGACCAAGGCAGAGACTGGATTCAGTCTTATTCCAGAGCATGTGAAGATGTGAGTAGTTTCCCCAAGGAGGGGAGATTAGTGACTGATCAATAATTGTCAGAATTTTCAAGGTTTAGAAGGGGCTTCTTTAGAAGGGACTTCACAATTGCCCTTTTCAAAATATCCATGGCTGCTATCTCTCTCTCAGATACCTCTGTTTTGCTTAGAGCCCTCTGTTTCTGGTACTGTCAGATTTTTGCAAGTTTTTATTTATGCAGAAGTCTGTTCCATCCAATTTCCATCTGCATGGAAACTGCAGATTAAAAAAAACCCCCTACACAAATCATATTTTTATTTCGCTACTTATTTAAATATTCACTTTAAATGCACTTTTTTCGATGTATTGTTATAAATTTTGGATGCCGGAGTTTGTGGGTGCACGTTACCGATAGACTACTGAGTTTAACAAACATTAGAATTAATTAAGGTTTGACTAAACTGTGCCAAACAAAGAAACCCCCGGATTCAGTTTTCGTAATGGAGCCAGGCCAGCTTGGCAGAGCTAGCTTAGTGGGAGTCATTGAAGGAACGAAGCCTGACGATGGCCAGTCATTAACCCATCAAGGAAGCCATTAAGAGGGCAAAGATGTACCAGACAGGGAGGGATGGGCTTCCTCTTCCAGCTGTGGGCAGAGACCAAAAGGGTTTAGGATTTCAGTCTGGATGATCTAGGCTGGAGGAGATAGTTTCACAAGAGTAGCAGTGAGAGGGGAAGAAAGGAGGGTCGCAACAACAGCTGACAGTGACAGACTGTAACAAAGAGGCATGGAGCATGGCTGATTGCTCTGCTTTAGAGACCCAGGCCTGCTGTGGGAGAGCAAGGGACTGTACAGGCTGTGATGCTAGGATTCTCTGCCATCTAGGCTTCAGGTTGACATATACATAAATAAACGATGTGCAGTATCATAAGGACACCACAGTCTCTGCTGTGCCTTATTTTTCCAAAAGGAAATACTGACCCTGGGTTTAGCACACCTGGTATCCCTGGAATTTCACACTGCAGTGAAGATTGAGATGGCATGCAACAGTATTTTATCCTAAAATACATACTTTGAATGCATTTTTATGCCAATAACTGGAACATAAAATTCAGAAAACTGTGAACTTTGAAGAATTATTATGTTCTGATCTGTATATTGGTCCAAGAGTGGTGAATTCAGTCAGCTAACATAAAAAAGCACGAATTTCCCTTCTGCTCCTTGTACCATGAAGGCCAAGTTTGTACCAAAACAAGTGCAAGACCAAATCCCTCCTCGCACCCTGTCTGTGTCCTTGAGCAACAATGACTGCAAACCATTGCAGTTGGTTTGCAATGGACCCAACAACTGACTGCAGTATAGAACTTGTGAGATCAGAGTTGAGGGAGATGTGAGCAGTTTGCCCCCTCCCCAAATTTTCTAGCAAATGCAGTATCCTCCCAAGTGTTCTCTGAGCAGGAAGCTGGAAGAGGAACAGAACACCCTGAGAGCATGCTGCTAGAGCAGAATGGTTTCCCGAAAGGGGCTATGTTGGAGCATATTGGGGGCATGCTAGGAGTGGAATTGTGGGGAGGCATGGATCTGAAGTGGGAGTTCCTGAATTGTGGTCTATGAGCTTCATTCAGGAGGTACACAGTGTGTCTGTAAAAATAAAATAAAAAACTTACAGCATTTAGCACAGAGCATTACAATTGCTGCAACAGGCAGAAAAATCACTGAGGGGTCCACCATGACCCCCAGCTATTTTCAATAACTTGGGGGTCAGGGGGACACTGATCTAAGACATTCAGATTCTCCTGACATGTTTCCTGAAATAAAGGGAAATAAGTTCCAGCCCCAGAGCTGCTATGTTTTTCCTCTCCTAGTGGAAACATTGGGAAGGATGTACTTAAAAAAAAATCCAGGAAATAATGAAGGAAAATCACTGCTCCTTCCTTCCTTCCTTCTACCCTCTTTCCACATGCCTAGCAGGGTTTTAAATATACTGGATTTTCCAATGTGTACAGCTCCCATGATACCCCAGTAAGATTGCTCTGCTCATGGTGTTAAAAATATATTTTTAAAATATTATAATTAAAAAATATTATAATGGAAAAAATTGCTACCAAAAAAATGCTATTAAAGGATAAGTACAATTATTTGTGCACCTCCCGCTCTTCCAAAAGTAGAGACTTTGCCCCACAGTAAACTCTTAATTTAAACTATTCTGTTTATTTGCTTTGCATTGCTATGAAGGAGCCAATCTTTGGAATATGCAGTGTGCTTGATGAGAGAAGCTGAGAATGAAAGGTGACCTACTAGTTCTGAGGTGGCAGAAGGGAACCACTGGAGATACTAACATTATGTATACATTTGGGATTTCTGTGGTGAATAGTGTTTTACTTTTACTGCATGTGCTGGAACCTACTTTTGTGGTCCCAGTCACAGTGCCACCCTCCCCCAGGCTGGGGCTAAATTGAGGGGCAATAAGATGTACTCAAACAGACAGTGATCCGGATAAAAAAGGGCCACAACGGTATTGACTACAGATGTAGGTGGAACTTTGGCTCAGGCATTGGGTCTATATCCGTTCCAGCTTCCTCCTGGAGGGCTGAAACCGCTTCAGGGCTGTGCCAAGGATTATGCCCTCCCCAAGACAGAGGTGGCTGGGCGCTCTATGCCCCTCACTTGAATTCTGGACAGAGACTTCCACCGAGACTCCTCTGATGGGGTCCCCGGAATCTGCTGCTGGTTGAGGACACTCGACCCCAAAATGAATGACTAGGATTCCACCCAGTGCCTTAACTGCCAAAAGTAGCGAAGTTTTGCTATGAGGAAGGCAAAACCTCCAGGCAGGCCAGTTTGTCTCAGGCAGATTCCTTCCCAGCCCTTAAAACAGCGACCATTGACAACCACAGGTCAGGGAGCACATGAACAAAACATGTGCTTGATGGGAGAAACCTTGGGAAAAACAAAGTTAAACCAGCAACCTGGAAGGCAAGATACATTTTAAGTACATGATAAAGAATTAACCTAAACCTTAACTGCACCAGAAGGCAATGATAGGCAACAACAACAACAACAACAACAACAACAACAACAACAACAACAATAATAATAATAATAATTTATTATTTATACATCAAAAAAACGAAGATCATGGCCACTGGGCCCATCACCTCGTGGCAAATAGAAGGGAAAGAAATGGAGGAAGTGAGAGATTTTACTTTCTTGGGCTCCATGATCACTGCAGATGGTGACAGCAGCCACAAAATTAAAAGACGCCTGCTTCTTGGGGGAAAGGCGATGGCAAACCTAAACAGCATCTTAAAAAGTAGAGACATCACCTTGCCAACAAAGGTCCATATAGTAAAAGCTATGGTTTTCCCAGTAGTGATGTATGGAAGTGAGAGCTGGACCATAAAGAAGGCTGATCACCAAAGAATTGATGCTTTTGAATTCTGGTGCTGGAGGAGACTCTTGAGAGTCCCATGGACTGCAAGAAGATCAAACCTCTCCATTCTTAAGGAAATCAGCCCTGAGCGCTCACTGGAAGGACAGATCGTGAAGCTGAGACTCCAATACTTTGGCCACCTCATGAGAAGAGAAGACTCCCTGGAAAAGACCCTGATGTTGGGAAAGATGGAGGGCACAAGGAGATGGGGATGACAGCGGACGAGATGGTGGGACAGTGTTCACGAAGCTGCCAGCATGAGTTTGACCAAACTGCGGGAGGCAGTGGAAGACAGAAGTGCCTGGCGTGCTCTGGTCCATGGGGTCATGAAGAGTCGGACACGACTAAACAACAACAACAACAACATTTATACCCCACCCATCTGGCTGGGTTTCCCCAGCCTGTGTGGCTTCCAACAGAACACTAAAATACAATAACCTATTAACATTAAAAGCTTCCCTAAGCAGGGTTGCCTTCAGACATGTTGTAAAAGTTTGGTAGTTATTTTTCTCTTTGACATCTGGTGGGAGGGCGTTTCACAGGGCAGGCCCCACTACTGAGAAGGCCTTCTGCCTGGTTCCCCGTAACTTATTTTCTCGTAGCGAGGGAACTGCCAGCAGGCCCTCGGCGCTGAACCTCACTGTCTGGGCAGAACGATGGAGGTGGAGACGCTCCTTCAACCACCTCCAGACACTCTCACAGGATTTTCATCGCCTTCACTGGTTCTGATTTGAAAGAGAGATAGAGCTGTGTATCATCCGCACACTGATGAACACCCAGCCCAAACCCCCTGATGATCTCTCCCAGCGGCTGCATGTAGATGTTGAAAAGCATGGGGGAGAGTACAGAACCCTGAGGCACCCCACAAGTGAGAGCCCAGGGGTCTGAACACTCATCCCCCAACACCACTTTCTGAACACGGCCCAGGAGGAAGGAGCGGAACCACTGTATAACAGTGCCCCCAGCTCCTAGCCCCTCTAGACGGTCCAGAAGGATGTTATGGTTGATGGTGTCAAAAGCCCCTGAGAGATCCAGCAGAACTAGGAAACAGCTCTCATATTTGTCCTTAGCCCGCCGGAGATCATCAACCAGTGCGACCAAGGCAGTTTCAGTCCCATGATGAGGCCTGAATCCCGACTGGAAGGGATCCAAATGGTCCGCTGCTTCCAGGCGTGCCTGGAGTTGTTCAGCAACCACTTGCTCAATCGCCTTGCCCAAGAATGGAAGATTTGAGACTGGGCGATAGTTGGCTATCGTGGCCGCATCTAAAGATGTTTTTTTAAGAAGCGGTTTAATAACCGCCTCTTTCAGCAGGTCTGGGAAGGCTCCCTCACAGAGAGAAGCATTCACCACCCCGCGAAGCCCATCGCGAAGCCCTTCCCGGCTAGCTTTTATAAGCCAGGATGGGCAAGGATAAAGGAGATAGTTGGTTGGTTTCACTCATCCAAGTAGCCTGTCCACATCCTCGGAAGTAACAGATTGGAATTGATCCCACACAACTTGACTAGACAGGACTCTAGCACTCTCCCGCCCCGGCCCTGCTCCCACAGTGAAGTCTTCCCTAATCTGAGTGATAGTTGGTTGGTTTCACTCATCCAAGCAGCCTGTCCACATCCTCAGAGGTAACAGATTGGAATTGAACCCACTCAACCTGACTAGACAGGACATTAGCGCTCTCCACATTAGGTCCTAGACAGAACATTAGCGCTCTCCACATTAGGTCCTGCTCCCACAGTGGAGTCTACCTCTTTCAGAATATGAGCGACTTTATCCGCAAAAAACTTTGAAAAATCATTGCAGGAGATCATGTGGCCTGTACTGAGCCCCGATGTAGCAGATGGTTCCGCTAAATTGCAAACCACCTGAAAAGGTCTCCTGCTTCTGTTTTCTGCAGACGCAATAGAGGCGGTGAAGAAGGTCTTCTTCACCGTCGCTACCGCCACTTGGTAGCCTCGACATTGAGTTCTAACCCTTGTCCGGTCAGCTTCAGAATGAGTTGTCTGCCACCGGCTCTAGCTGTTTTAGCGATTGTTTCATTGCCCTCAGATCCGTGGAAAACCACGGGGCTGTCCGGGCTCCATGCAATCGGAGAGGGCACTTCGGAGCCAGTCAATAGCCCAGGTTAACTCATTCCAGCGGGCCACCAGGGAATCAGATGAAAGGCCATCAGCCTGGGATAAAGCATCCCCTACCACTCTCTGGAAACCATTTGGATCCATTAAGTGGTGGGACGGCAGACCATCCGAATCGGTCCCTCCTCCCTGCAGAGGGGAAGGGTCGCGGAGAAGTCCAGTTGCACCAGGAAGTGATCTGACCATGGCATTTCTTTCATTTTGCTTTTACTTAATGTCAGATCACCAACATCCATAGAGGTAAACACCAGGTCCCAGGCATGTCCGTGGCTATGGGTTGGGCCAAACTTATTCAGGGACAGCCCCATGGAGGACATGCTTTCCACGAGCGGCCCCTTGTAAGGTTGTGTTGGCATGGATATTAAAATTCCCTAGGACAACCAAACTAGGTGCCTCCAGGAGAACATCCGCCACGACCTGAAGTAGCTTGGGCAGGGAATCCTTGGTGCAGCAGGGAGGTCGGTACTGCCCCTATTGCCCAGCTTCCAGAACATGCATTCAGAGAACTGGGTCTTCCCAATAGGATGCCTGGTGCAAACTAATGACTTCCTAAAAATCACTGCAACCCCCCTCCCCACCCACAAGGCCTGGGTTGCTGTGCGTAAGAGAAAACTGGTTGACAAGCAGAGGCAAGGACAGGCCCATCTGCTTCATCCAACCAAGTCTCTGTCACACATGCCAGGTCAAGTCCTCCATCCATGATCAAGTCATGGATGGCAGTGGTCTTATGAATCATTGACCTGGCATTGCACAGCAGCACCTTCAGGTCATGTGGGTCTCCCTTGCTGATTCCAGTATCCGTTCGGTCAGGACCAGACCTGGAGGCAGGGATAGTCTGGTCTTAGCGTAACTCCTCCTCCTACCTGTGATCACTGAGATCGGTTGTCTCAGTGCATTCCCCCATGTGTAACCTGCCCCAGCCATTTTGTTGGCTGGGACCCACTTCCTGGCAGCCCTGACCCCTCCCCTTAAGAACAAAATAAAACTTAAAAAACAAACAAAAAACACACACAATGGAACAATAAAACAATACAAACAAAAAACTGTAAAAATTACAAGCACATCAAAATTAAACAAATTCCCGAACCCAGCTAAACATCCATCCCACCCCCCCACAAAAAAATTAAAAGGGAAAAAAGAAAATCTTAAAACATTTTAAAAAGAACTCTGCGCTGTTCTGAGTCCTCATGGGCAGCAACAGCAGCTGCGGCAACCGTCCTTCTGAGGCCTGTTGGGCCCCGCCCTGAGCCAGGGGGTGAGTGGCAGGAGCGGGGCCCTTAGGCACTCACGCAGGGGAGGGCCTCTTTTGCCGACCATGCTGAGGGTGTTCAGAACTCTTACGCTTGTGTGTGGGAGGTCAGCTTTGAATTCCTAAATACATTTCATTTCGGTTCTGTAGAGTTTTTCAGAAACAAATGTTGGTTACAGTGGTGCCCCGCAAGACGAATGCCTTGCAAGACGAAAAACTCGCTAGACGAAAGGGTTTTGCGGTTTTTGAGCTGCTTCGCAAGACGAATTTCCCTATGGGCTTGCTTCGCAAGATGGAAACGTCTTGCAAGTTTGTTTCCTTTTTCTTAACACCGTTAATACAGTTGCGACTTGACTTCGAGGAGCAACTCATAGAACGCGGTGTGGTAGCCTATTTTGAGGTTTTTGGTGATTTTTGAAGCTTTTCCAAAACTTTTCCGACACCGTGCTTCGCAAGACAAAAAATTCGCTAGACGAAAAAACTCGCGGAACGAATTAATTTCATCTTGCAAGGCACCACTGTACATGGATAGATCTGTCGTTTGGACAACTTTAAGTGATGGAATACACACATCAAGAATACTCTGGTTTTGGGATCTGATTTGTTGTATTTTGTTTGGCTTTGACTCTTATCAGTGTCATCTAAAGTACTACAAAACCCTTAATTCACTGCTGATGTTTTTGAAGGAAAGTTACAACAATGTACTACAGAGTTAGTCGTGCTGTATCAAAGGAAGATATATTGCTCATAAAACCAGTTTTGGTATATTGTAGCGTTTGAACTAAGATTCCACCCAAGTTGGCCTGCTCCTTTCACCTGTGGCTAAGCTTGACGATTTGTTCCCTTTCTTTTGCAAGCATGTGGCATTTTGTATTTCTGTTTTTAAAACAGCCTCTGGGTTTTGATCTGTCAGACCCAAAATAGCTTAGAACTGTCACCTTCAGGAAAAAAGTCTAATCTGTAATATTGTAAGGCACTACTTTTATACATTAATTTTCAGTAACAATTCTTGATGGATATGGAAAGAGGCATGGTTTGTTCAGGGTCACTGCCTCTTCTGCAAAGGAATTCCTCTTTTCAGTTTAACTGGATCATGAATTTGGTTACCTTTTAATCAGGGTGCAAGAGTCTCTGTTCTGACATTGTTGTGGCTTAAAAAAAATAAGGAAATTAAAGACAACATGGATGAAGTATTATTAACAAGAGGGTAGCTTATGTACTTCAAAGTTTATATATGATTTGTTAAAATATGTTATCTTCTACAGTTTGCTCGTTTTGAAATTTATTGCCTTTATGCCCCCCCTCCATACCCTGAGAAACAGAGAAGTGAAACACCTTTATTGTACTAAGCAGTATTTTGAACAATAATGCAGATTCATCAGGCAAAATAAATATTTATACTTCAAAAGGAAAAATACGCATTTGATTGCAAGGCACAGGCCAAATAATTTTTTTAAAAAGCAATCTTGCCTTCTGAATATATTTGCTCTTATCAAAGATGTGTCACTATTCTCAGGCTGTAGATGTGGAGGGAAAACTGGTTTTAAAAAAAGAAAGAAAAATTTGTCTGTCCTCTTTGAAAATTTTATGTTGGCACCCTTCAGAAAATGAAAATTACTTGGTTCAAAGCTGGGTTAAATGTATTAACACACTAGGATTGTGTTCAGATATCATGCTCTCTGACTTATCCTTGCAAAGCACAGGCTGGAGGATTGGAAATAAGCCTTCTGTCTGTGCATTTTCTTTACAATAAGGACAAATAAATCACAGGGGGAAATAATTCTACATCTACTAAACAAATTTTGACCTGTTATTTGTTTCTGTCTTGTATTTCTCCCACAAAAATGAACCTGGGCTGTGGGGAGGTAACGTGGGCGACATAGTTATAATTATTGGTATTGTAAGCCTTGTTCCTTCGGGACTGAAGTCTCTGCAGAGAACCCATAGATAGAAAACTGCTATCATGTCAACACCGGTTAAGATTTAGTCAAGCAAACAATCTGTGCTACCTTGGCATTGTACTGTATATCCAGTGAAATATACACAGATATAAAGAAGCCGAAAGAAAGCCAAATCTTTTCTGTAAAAGAAGGAAAAGCAACAAGTGAAGAAGCCAGTTCTATCTAAAGGCAGTCTTGGCACAAAGTGTAGTTTCAGCAGTCACTACAATGAAGGTATTTTGGCAGATCTCTGGTAGCTGCATTCTACTGTCTTGTACCATAGATGCAAGTTTTGTACAGATCTAGTTAACAAAATGTAGGCATAAAGATACAATACTAGCAATAAGGAAAACTAACTTTGAAGTATATGTGGACCCCCCCCCCCATTATGCTAGCTAGAATTTTGTAATGCAGTATGGATTTTGTCTCATTAAAAGCAGGGGACTACTCCTATCTGACACATAGGAAACTTTTCTCTCTCCCTCTAGCTCTTTCTGTAGTGGACCTTACTAACAGGTAACGACTTAAAATAGGGACATTTCAAGGAGCAGACACAGTAACTCCTTGGTATCTGTGCCCTACATAATTGCATGTTGTTACATTTGGCTTTCTCTTTGGTGGTTTTGCTTCAGGAGCAGGAGGTTTAACAACTATATTTTCCTAATAGTAGCTGGAGTTGTAATATATTTTAAAAAATGACTCTTTCTTACTTTCCATTAGAAAGAGAAGAGCAATTATATGACACCCAAATAATAATTAGAAGCAGTGTTACCATGTACTTTTTTGCACCTGAAGTGGAAAGATAAAATCACACCCTTCTCCACTCATGTTTGAATGACATGGAGATTATTTGACAGGAGTGTGTTAAAACCTCAGGAATCTGTTATCCAAAGTGTTTCATGTTGCTTACGTTGCTTTGGGTGAGGATAGCCATAGCTATGTGTTAAGTTGTGGGTGAACATATCAGAAGACACAGCGATTCTTCAAAGAGCTCCTGTTTATTCACAGGCCAGAACAGAACTGAACTGAAGGGTTCAGCCAGCCTGCTTATATAGAGCTCCACCACAACGCAACTGTAACACTTTCTATAACTATCCAATCACTGAACGTCACTTTCAGTCCCTTATTTGCATATGTGGACCTGAGTGAAAACTATCTACAGTATCCCCCTGCTGGCCCAGGGTGAGAACCTCAGTACATAACACCCCTCCCCACCAAGATAAGGCATTAGTTACAATCCTAATGCTTTCCTTATATACAGCACTACACGTAATGGTTCAATTAGGCACAAAAGCATATCGGTTACATTTCCCATACTTCTATTAGACCGACAGTGTTACATGTCCAACAACATAGTCCTTTAAATAAGTTGGGCACTTGGAAACTCTGCCAGACCACCCGGGACCGGTACCCAGGTCCAGGGAGCTGCCCGATTCTTGCTGAGGCTGTGGCGCGACCCTAGGTGGCGTTGAAACCAAGTCCCCTGGATCCACTGCTGGGGGTGGAACCTCCACAAGTGGAGTTGGCGGAATGTCAGGCATGGCAGTGGTCTGAGTCTGTGGGAAGTCCAGCAGACCCACTGAAGCGGCTTGGTTCGGCTCCATGCCCATAGTTTGTGAGAGAGGTGTAGGTGGAGCCTCGCCGTCTGTAAGTGTCTGTTCCGGAGCTACGAGCGCAGTTGGGGGCACCACGGTAGTGTCCAAGTCCCCAACCCTGCGCCTAAGCTGGTCTATGTGCTGGCGCCACAAACGTCCATTTTTGAGTGCCACCTGGTACGAGCGAGGTCCAGTGACTCCCACAACTGTGGTTGACACCCAAGGAATGTCCCCCCAAAAGTTCCGGGCAAAGACCTGGTTTCCTGGAACAAAGGACCGTGGCGCGTTGGCACAGCCCAGGGGTTCGGCCACGGCAAAGTCTGGGTGCAGCTGGTCGAGCGGAGATCTGAGGCGGCAGCCCATAAGCAGTTTGGCAGGACTGTGGTGGTGATGTGGTGATGTGTTGCACAAACAAGTATTCGGCGACCCGCTCGTGCCAGTCTCCCTGGTCCAGGCGCACCAGTGCTTCTTTTGCCGAGCGCACCATTCTCTCCGCTTGCCCGTTGCTGGATGGATGAAATGGTGCCGTTAGGGCATGGCGGATGCCCAGTCCCAAAAGGTACCGCTCAAAAGTGCCTGAGGTGAACTGCGGTCTGTTGTCAGAGACGAGGACATCAGGACACCCATGCGTTGCAAAGAGGCCTCGCAGCACTTGGTAGTGGTGGAGTGCATCAGGGCCACCTCCACCCATTTGGAATATGCATCCACCACTACGATAAAGGTCCAGCCGTGAAAGGGGCTAGCCAGGTCGATGTGCACCCTCGACCAGGGTGTCTTGGGCGTCTCCCAGGTGTGTCCCTTAGCTGCTGGTGGCACAGGCGTAGATTCTTGGCATGCTTGACAGACGGAAACCCAGACAGTGATGGCATCGTCCATGTTAGGCCACCAGACGTAACACTGAGCCAACGCCTTCATTTTGATGATTCCCGGGTGGCCAACGTGCAGAGCCTCAATGACGTGTTGACAGAGTCGGGGGGCACTAGGGGGCGCATTGGAAGATGGCTGCCAATAACATCTCTCCGACCCACACGAGGTAATTTGGAGGCTATGATGGGGGTAATTAGCCTCCTTAACCCCCCCAGGATTGTGGGGGGGGGGGACGGCCCTTGCCTGCTGTGCCCTATACCACCCCCGAATTTGTGGGGGTGGGGGCACTAGGCACAAAGCCATCCTGTGGGATTTCGGCACTCCTGAACGCCATCCCTGATTCGTGCCACTAGATGCAGAACTTCAAAGGAAACAATTTGGATGAAAGGAATGCACATATTTCAAGTGTTAACGGAAATTTCGAGGGTCCTCTTGGGCAAATGAAGACACCGACCAGAGCAAGTCAGAGCAAAACAGCAGCCAGTAGGCTCGGTCTTTATTTAGAAAGACTGTCGCGACAGGACTCCCACCGCCCACAAGGTGAAGCAAAATGGAAGCCCCGAACAAAGGGAGACCCTAACTTTTATTAGTTGCTAATCCCCTAAGCTACACCCTCAGAATTACATCATATTTACATCACGATTATATTAAAAATAGGAGGAGTTGGGGAGGGGCTGCACAGGTAACCCGAGTGTCCTGACACCTGGCCGGAGCCTCCTTCCCCCTCCCCGCATGAGTCATACGCGGAGACAAAGGAAAAAGGCGAAGTTTCCTGCCCCCTGAGGAGAGTCCGGCCACAGTCTTTTGTGAGTGTCTGCGCGGAATACACCAAGATATGCAGTTCATTGTGTCCTTGATAGTCTCCTGTCTGAGCCCATCACTGATGGCTATCAAGGTGGTCACGTCTAGTAGGAAGGAACACAGAGTACGTGACTGCTCGGTCAAGGGATTATGGCCGCTTGATATCAGACCACCCCCCTTTGATAGTCTTTGTAATATCCAGCAGAATAAAAGTGGTCCGGTGAAAATCCGAAGTACGGCTGATTTTTAGTGAATTTATGAAGAATATTGTCTTTGAAGTTCAAAGCACTTTCGCCTTCAGGAAGCAGCTTGCTACATTTTGATTAGATCAGTCACGGTCAATTGAACTCGGAAACTTTGTATTGAGAGCTGTCAAGGGAAAGGGGGGGAAGCGGCAGTAGCCTGCAGTACCTGCGTGGCCGCCGCAAGGGGCGCTGTTCGGTAATGTTGATTGGCTGAGGCGGGCGCCGATTGACAGCGGAATTTCGGTCGGCCGGTCTACTCACAATAAAAATAGGGCTGTGCGGAGCGCTATAGCGAGAAGCTGTCAAACTAGCGCTTCCTTATTTACGGAAGGCTTTAAGGGATGGCCCTCTAAAGGGGACATCTCCAGGGTCGGGGGGGGGAGATGTGTGCGTGTGTGAGTGTGGTGCTTGTGTAACACGTGTCAGTGAGTTGGGGGGGGGGTTTCCGGCGACAGTTCCCCCCTTCGGAGATAAGATTGCAAAGGCAGGGAAGCCGTGCAATCCTTTTCTCCGCATAATCAATAGAGGCTTGGGATGTCATACCTAGAGTCCAGGGTCCGGAGGTTATGCAAAGGTATGTTTTACGGATAGGGGTCCAACGGAAACGTTTGCAGGTTTAGAAAGAGGGCAATTCCGAGGAATTCCGTCGAGTCCCATTACAGTTCTGGTCTCTTCTCCAGGGGTTAGGTGGCTGTTTGTGAGGGTGGAGTAGGTGGCCCCGGTATCCAAAAGGCAGTTATAGGATTGGCCATCAATTTGCATGGTGCAGATGGGGTCGGAAGAGGACAGTTGTAATATTGGGCAGAGGAAAGAAAAGGAGGCGGGATCTGCTTCTAATTGTCAATGTGGCTGATATTCTTCCATTACCATTTCATGAGTTGGGTCTGTAGTGCGGTTTCCCTGTTTGTAGGGGTTGATTGTGCCATGGGGTTGACTGCGTGGGCGAGGTTGTGGTAGTGATGGGTCAACGCGGGGTTGTATTTGGTTTTGGAGTTGGCTGGGACTGTGTGAAGGGGTAGGCTCTCTGTATCTGAGATGTGCTGTTTCCCTATAATCCGGGTTGTAGGGTCGGGCGTCCTTATATTCATTTCGCTTGGTTCCTACCCGGACAGAGCAATTTCTCCGGATGTGTCCTATTTCCCCACAGTTGTAACAGACGCGGTCATCTAATAGTTCAGATCCCCTTGAGTTAAACCTTTCTTTGGAGGTTGGTACCCCGGCTGCATAAGCTAGCACACGCGGGGAAT
Source organism: Podarcis liolepis (assembly GCF_965112155.1). Taxonomy (NCBI): domain Eukaryota; kingdom Metazoa; phylum Chordata; class Lepidosauria; order Squamata; family Lacertidae; genus Podarcis; species Podarcis liolepis. The sequence continues at coordinate 1,688,814 of NC_139565.1, read as the reverse complement.
CGGGTTTTTGGTCTTTCCTTTTCCGTTCGTCTCTCGAGTTGAAGACGGATTTTGCGATGGAAAGAATTTCGCTTATGGTTTTTCCATCGTACCCTAAATGGGAATTTAAAGCCTTCCGAATGTCGGCAGTGGCTTGGTCCTTAAAGAATCCTTTGACTATCACTTCGTGTTGCGGGCTTTCCGGATCTATCCCACCCCAGGTTTTAATGGCAGAAACTAGGCGGGAGTAGTAGTCGGATGGGTGTTCCTCAGGTCCTTGAAGGACAGCTTGGACTTTTGTCCAGTTTACAGTTCGCTGACCAGCAGCCTTGATTCCATCTAGGATGGCCTTCTTGAAAATCTTTAAGCCCCATAGCCCGTCCGTTGTATTATAATCCCAGTCCGGGTCGTTAAGGATCGACTGAGTAGTTAGAGGGGCCATAGATGCCGGTCGATTTGGTTGGTAGCCCTCTCGAGTCAGGGCTTCCCCTGCCTTGGCTAAGATTTCTCTTTTCTCCGCTTCATTAAAGAGAGCCCCCAGGAGCATGTGTACATCTGCCCACGTGGGGTTGTGGGTTGAGAAAATGGTGGCCACCTGGCGGTGGCATTTGTCGGGGTCATCCCGCAAGGACGGCATTTTGTCGGACCAATTCATTAAATCCGATGTAAGGAAGGGTTGGTGTGTGAAGACCATATGGGGTGGACCCCCTGCCCTTTCCGGAGGTATGGGTAACGCTCGCAAGGGGAAAGCACCCTCTACTTCTCCATTTGGCAGATTATCTTTGTTTCATGTTCTACTGGCGACGGGACCCTCCCTTTCCCCGTTTAGAAGTTGCCCATTAAGTAGAGGTTCCACGTCTAGATTTGTCTGGTCTTCGGTTAAGTTGGGCATACTTGGAAGGGGCTTAGCCGGCTGGGTAACTATCGGCGGTGTATTCGATGCACTCGAAGAAGGGGCCGGGGTGACGTTCGCGGTGTCTTCCCTGGGTCCCGCACCCCCCCTTCCAGCCCCTGCCCCAGGTCCCGGTGAAGGGGGGGCTCGTGGTTCTGGGTAGTAGAAAGGGACGAGGGTCCTATCCAGTTGTTCCTCTTGAGCCCTGATCTCATCATATGGAGGGGGTCTCGTAGGTTTTAAGACGGCCATCTGCCGGGCTATCCTAGCTTGTTGTTGTTGGAATAATTCACGGGCTTCGGCAAAGGCATTCAGATAGTAAAGTTGGCGGGGCTTCTCGTCGGCTAGATAAGACTTAAGTGCTTGCATCCTTGTGACGTTAAAAGAGCCGTGAGGTGGCCATCTCTGGGCCGGGTCTAGATGGTGAGTAAAGGTGACCCACGCAATGTTGCAGAGGTCTCTCAATTTGGATTTTGAGAGTCCTTTCCTCCCTCTCAGCTCCTTCCAGTTTAAGAGAACAAATTGGAGAGGGGTATCGGAGTCCTCCTTCTGGCGGGAAGGCTTCGCGAAAGCCTTATCGCCTGGAGGAGCCCAGTCAGAATGTTTGGAAGCCTGGGTTCCCATTCTTCCTACGTTAAAGATAGAGGGGGTAGAGACACACACGAGGGGAAGTGAGAGAGGACGGGAAGAAGAAGGGAAAGGGGAAAATTTCCTTTCAGTATTTTTGAATGTTCCTATCTTTAGAATACAATTTTGTTTCTAGAAAACCTCAAGAATGAGCTTAAGAAAACGTCTGCCACGGGACACCTTGGCCCGAGAAAATTTCAGTCACGGGACACCTTGGCCCGTCTGCCACGGGACACCTTGGCCCGAGAAAGTTTCAGTCACAGGACACCTTGGCCCGTCTGCCACGGGACACCTTGGCCCGAGAAAATTTCAGTCACGGGACACCTTGACCCGTCTGCCACGGGACACCTTGGCCCGAGAAAGTTTCAGTACATCTATTTTCTTTTCTCACTACCTCAGCGCTGTTCACAAGACTAATCCTAGTGTGGGGCCCCAATTCGTGAACCACCCCTTCTACCCTCCACGACAGCCTCCTGCCTATCCTTTGAGACTAGGTTCGGAATTCCCTACTGAACGCTTGCGTAGTGCAATGCCAGATCGGGGTCCGAGAAGAACCAAAGTTTGAAAGGAAACAAACGACCTTGCGTTCTCACGTACCCGGGTCATCCCTAACAAAGGTCGCCAGGCAGGAGGGGCGGCTTCGTTTGCATGGGTGAGGTAGAGAAAAGTAAGAATATTTGAAAAGACGCCTCCGGACGACTCCGAGAGAGGGACGTCAGGGAAAATAGTAGAAGAGCCACGCTTTCCCGGACTCAGTTCCAAGACGGAAAACGGGGGAGAAAAGGAGAGAGGAAGAGATTAAGGCGTTCCTGGACGACTCCGAGAGGTAACGCCGGAAAACCAGTAAAAGTACCACGATTTCCTTGGCCACTTTCCGAAGGGGAAAATCGGGGGAGAGAAGGGAAAGTTTAGGGTAACGTCAGAAATGAAAGAAGAAAGTCTGGCTGTCGTGGAGATATTCCCTTTCCAACCCCCCTCCCTCTGTATTTACTTCAAACCATACTCACGTTCGCAGATGTCCCCCGCAGATCCCGGGATCCTTTCCTTTAGCCGGCTTTACCTCGCCTTTGCTCCCTCTGGTCGGGCTTCTGGTGACGGTTGATTACCGCCCGCAAAGAGGAGGCAGGGAGAGGAAGAAGGATCCCCGGGCTAAGGTTGCCCAGTGGCGCCCGATCCCTTCTATCTCCCCTCTCACCTTTACAGGAGAACCAAGTGTCCCTTCGTGGTCGCCAAACTGTTAACGGAAATTTTGAGGGTCCTCTTGGGCAAATGAAGACACCGACCAGAGCAAGTCAGAGCAAAACAGCAGCCAGTAGGCTCGGTCTTTATTTAGAAAGACTGTCGCGACAGGACTCCCACCGCCCACAAGGTGAAGCAAAATGGAAGCCCCGAACAAAGGGAGACCCTAACTTTTATTAGTTGCTAATCCCCTAAGCTACACCCTCAGAATTACATCATATTTACATCACGATTATATTAAAAATAGGAGGAGTTGGGGAGGGGCTGCACAGGTAACCCGAGTGTCCTGACACCTGGCCAGAGCCTCCTTCCCCCTCCCCGCATGAGTCATACGCGGAGACAAAGGAAAAAGGCGAAGTTTCCTGCCCCCTGAGGAGAGTCCGGCCACAGTCTTTTGTGAGTGTCTGCGCGGAATACACCAAGATATGCAGTTCATTGTGTCCTTGATAGTCTCCTGTCTGAGCCCATCACTGATGGCTATCAAGGTGGTCACGTCTAGTAGGAAGGAACACAGAGTACGTGACTGCTCGGTCAAGGGATTATGGCCGCTTGATATCAGACCACCCCCCTTTGATAGTCTTTGTAATATCCAGCAGAATAAAAGTGGTCCGGTGAAAATCCGAAGTACGGCTGATTTTTAGTGAATTTATGAAGAATATTGTCTTTGAAGTTCAAAGCACTTTCGCCTTCAGGAAGCAGCTTGCTACATTTTGATTAGATCAGTCACGGTCAATTGAACTCGGAAACTTTGTATTGAGAGCTGTCAAGGGAAAGGGGGGGAAGCGGCAGTAGCCTGCAGTACCTGCGTGGCCGCCGCAAGGGGCGCTGTTCGGTAATGTTGATTGGCTGAGGCGGGCGCCGATTGACAGCGGAATTTCGGTCGGCCGGTCTACTCACAATAAAAATAGGGCTGTGCGGAGCGCTATAGCGAGAAGCTGTCAAACTAGCGCTTCCTTATTTACGGAAGGCTTTAAGGGATGGCCCTCTAAAGGGGACATCTCCAGGGTCGGGGGGGGGAGATGTGTGCGTGTGTGAGTGTGGTGCTTGTGTAACACGTGTCAGTGAGTTGGGGGGGGTTTTCCGGCGACACAAGAAAGAAGGGGGAGTAAAGACTGCTAACAGAAGAGATCTCTGACAAAACAAGATAAGAATAAAACATGAGAAGATATGCCAAGACAAGGTACGGCAAATGACTGATGGGGGAGGGGAGGAAAAACTCTCCCTTCTTTCCCTATGTGATTAAACAAGAATCCCCTCCCCTCATGAGTCAGAAATGTCATTTTAAGGACTTAAGCTGTGGATTTAAGGCTGTGTGGAGATAAACTTTCGAACCAAAGCATGTTTTAAGAAGAGCGAGGAATGTATAAGAGCTTGGGAATGACGCAGTTAAAAATGCCGTCGCCATATTGGGAAGTTCTGTCGGAGGTCTTGAGTCTGGGAGGAGAAAGAGAGAAATAGAGCTGTTTATATATGTGGGTTAAACTCCTCAGTGGGACTTAAGAGCGACAGCTTTACGAGACTATGATGGAAAGAGTGATGTTATCTATGAAGGAGACGATATATGGAAACATCTCGATTTGAGGATTGGAAGAACGGAAAATTCACACAGGACTATTATTACTATTGGTGTTTATCAGCTTAAGGAGACTATCAGAAGAGATCATAAAGAAAAAAGAGAAAATATATGAACAAGATGTGATGTGGGAACATCACCCATGTGGGAACAAGATGGGATAGAACTATGAACTTTGTTTGGACTGATTTGGACTAATTGGGACATTAACACAGCAGCAAGAAGATGATCAGAATCCCCCTTTGGATCTTGAAATATGGGTCCCCCCAACAAAATTTAAAATTCGGCTTTGTAATTCAGAATTTATGTGATATGATTTAATTTGATGTGATTGGCCAGTTAATAAAAATTATTTTTTTAAAAAGAAAAAGGACGTGTTGACAGAGTCTTTGGGGAATCACGACACGGTCTCCCCACAGCAGACAGCTGCGATGAGCTGAGAGTTCATGTTGTCTGGTTGCGAAGGGCTGGAACTCCGATGGAAAAGGCCCTTGTGGCCACCCTCTCCACACCCAGTTGAACACATGGCTGATGGTGAGATCCTGGGCAGATGCGGAGGCCACAGTGGCAGCCGATACAGGCGCTGCCAGAAGATCCTCAATCAATGAAGCAGGAGCCGGGTCTTCCACAAACGCTGGAAGAGGGCAATGCCTGAGGTCGTCGGCATGGCCCATTGATTTTCCCGGGTGGTGGAAAGCAGCCAGGAAGTGGTAGGCAGCCAGGAAAACAGTCCATCGCAGCATGCGCGGTGAGAGGACCAGTGGAGCTGGTCGATAACCGGCAAGGAGGCCCAGGAACAGCTTGTGGTCGGTGATGTGGTTGAAAGTTCTGCCATAGAGGTATTCATGGAACCTCTTCACTCCAGCCACAAGTGCCAGTGCCTCCTTGTCAAGCTGGCTCTAATTCTGTTCGGTTGGAGATAGTGCCCTGGAAAAGTAGGCGAGCGGTGCTTCTCTTCCATCTTGAAAACGGTGACTGAGGACAGCACCGATGCCAAAAGGTGAGGCGTCACAGGCAAGGACCAGCAGCCTGGCTTCACTGTACTGTACCAGCACACTGTCCGATGAAAGGAGAGCCTTGACCGCGTTGAAGGCTGCCGTCTCCTGATGACCCCAGGACCAAGGCGTCTTCGTGCTGAGGAGTCGGTGAAGAGGCTCGGCTACCGTCACTTTGTGGGGCAGGAACGTGTTATAAAAGTTCAGCAGTCCCAAGAACGCCTGCAACTCCATCTTGTTCTTTGGGATGGGGGCCTGCTGGATAGCGCGGATCTTGGATATGGTTGGGTGAAGGCCGGAGGCATCGATAAGATAGCCCAGGAACTCCACCTGTGGAACGGCAATCTGGCACTTCTCCCTCTTTACCTTGAGCCCAGCCTCTTGGAACCTGGTCAGCACGGCGTGGAGGTGCTCGAACAGCTGCTGGTGTGAGTCTGCGGACACCAAGACGTCGTTGAAATATGGCACCACGCCCGGACGCCCTTGCAGGAGACGCTCCATAAGGCTTTGGAAGATGCCAGGAGCCACACTCATCCCAAACTGCAAATGGCAGCAACAGAATGCCCCTCAGTGAGTGACTATCACCTGGGCTTCAGCGGTGGCATCATCGATGGGCAGTTGTTGATAGGCCTGGGCAAGGTCCAGCTTAGCGAAGACCTTACCCTCACCCAGGGAATGCAGCAGGTGTTGGATAACAGGAACCGGGTAAGCGTGCTGCTGAAGTGCCTTGTTGATCGTGCACTTGTAGTCGGCGCAGATTCTCACCGACTCATCCGGCTTGACAGGCGTGACGATGGGGGTTTCCCACTTGGCATGGTCAACCGGCTCCAAAACTCCTTGTCCAGTTGTTCGTCCACGTTAGCTTTGAGAGCAAACGGAACCTGGCGTGGTTTTAGCTTGATGGGGCGACTTGTGGATCAAGGCTAAAGGACATGGGCGTACCTGTATATTGCCCCAAAATGCCGTCAAAAACCTCGGCAAAGTCTTTGACCAGACCCTCAGTCTCTGCATTAGAGATGCAGTTGATGCCAGTGACTTCCAGGCCGAGGGCATCAAACCAGTCTAGCCCTAGGAGGCTTGGCCGCTGACCTTCGACCACCACCAGTCGGAGCAGGCCTGAAAAATCCTTGAAGGCAATCCGGAACCGGCCAACGCCTACCACAGGAATGTCGTTTCCCTGGTAGTCTCTCAGGTGTACATGGTGAGAGTCGAGTTGCCTTTTGGACACTCTGGGTATGAGTCTTTTGATGGTGCTCCAAGACACGATGGACAAGGCAGAACCGGTGTTGATCTTCATGTCACACAGAGCTCCTTCAATGAGCACAGTGACGTTCAGCTTGCATCGCGTAGGCGAGTCGGTTTGGTCAGTCGTGGTTCCAGATGGGCAGTGGCAATTGGTGAGAGCGAAACAGCTTTCCTTGGCGGACTGGAGTGAAGAATTGGACTTGCAAGTTGGTGAATGGGGGTGTCGGACAGAGCTGATCGGCAGACCTTAGCAATGTGGCCCCTTCTGGAACACTTCCGACAGATGGCGTCTCTGAATCGACACTTTCAATCCCTTATTTGCATATGTGGACCTGAGTGAAAACTATCTACAGTATCCCCCTGCTGGCCCAGGGTGAGAACTTCAGTACATAACACTATGTATGTGTTCAGTCCATGTTTTTGGTGTGTACCATATGCTTGAACATTTGTGAAAAGCTGTAAGATAAGTTTTATTTAATTTGTATTTATTTAATCAAATTTATGTACCACCTGATAGTAACAAAACCTCTTAAGTGCAGAAACAGTATAAGTGGTTAACAAAATATAAGTGGTTTACCAAATATATTAAAATTTTCAATAAAAGCAGTTAAAAACAAGCAGTTTTTTTTAAAAGAAACACCAGTAAATAGAATCTGCAACAAACTCAAATGAGATTAAAACACATCAGCAGCTACATGTCTGCACATGCTTGCCTCAACAAAAATGTGTCAAGCTGAGGGCTCATACCTGATGGCAGTAGTCTGGGAATTCCAGAGTGCAGGTGCTGCCGCACTAAAAAAGCAATTTCTTCAAACGGCAAAGTGAATATTGTGTGGCATCTGTAATGGTACCATTTGTGCAGTTGGAAGTGGTCACCTGGGCACATAAAAGTTAAGGCAATCCTGCTTCAATATCCATGCGCTCAGGCTACATGTTAGCGCACCAGTCAATTAAAATATCAGCTTATGAATTTTTTTGGAGAAGTACCTCCACCCTCAGCTTGCCCTAGTTTGTTAAGAGCTTCCTGTAATCGTAGCTAACTTCTACTGAATTACATAGTCTTCATTTCAAAGTTCAATATGCTGCTGCCACATCCATGACAGTGATTTCTGCATATAGGTGGTGCTTGGGAATTCTGCTGAGCTGGATAGAGATGGGGCGTTTGTTCTAGAGGAAGAATCAGGTGTGCAGCTTGGTGCCTAGACAAGGCAGTAAGAGATACAGGTGGTGTCTGGGGTTGGGATCACTTTATCAGTTTCAGCTGATTTGCCAGTTTCAGTTACTTACACACTGATTAGATCCATTCTGGATCACTAGATTGCTATTTATGTAGGGCTTCCCTTAAAGACAGCCTGGAATCATCAAAATGTACTTGCCATAATGCTTGTGGTATTATTAGTATTAGTATTTTAGTATTAGTATTAGGCTTTCTTACCTATGCTTCACTATGAGGTCTCAGTGCAGCTTGCAACAATATAAAAATAATGTGGTTAAAATGGTTAAAAGAAAGTATGGTATGCACTTGTCTTCTCAGTCACATTTTTTCCTTTGTTTTTCCACATAAGGAAGTTCATACACGTGAGGTGGGTTGGGGGAGGACAGGATGAGCAGAGGGCTTGTTCTCATTGCTTGGTATTATGGGCTATACAGATAGGTGTGCTATGCCATTAACTATCAGACTTATTTTTTGAAATTCATAGCTTTTTTGACAACCACGCTAAAGAAAAAATGGAAAAACACCTTAATTGGTCTGGTTAATGAACCCAAAACTTTAGCATGACTTTAGGTACCAAAGATGTACTGTATTTTTAGCATTCATGTCACAGAGGCCATACTTTGTGCACTTGAATAGGGTCTAGAACTTCTAAAACTAATTTAATTATTTTTATTCCTGGGATTAGTCACCTTTTCAAAAGTAAAAAAGAAGTAGTAGGTTTTGCTTCATATAACAGATCCACTGTGTATTATAATTACATTTCATAAAAAAGAACACTGAACTGTCTTCGTTCCTCATGTTCGCTTCCATCCCTTCTGAAATAATGAAGTATGGAAAGGGGATTGTAGCAAGATAATATCACAGCACCACTCACCTGAAACATAATTTAAGGTTAGGGATCTACCTTTTTCTTTACTTTATTTGGGTGACACAACTGGTGAAATATGTTGATCTCTTTCTCCCTCTCGATAGAAGCAGTATCCCAGTGTCCGTAGCTATAAAAACAGAAGCATCTTTTTTTAATCTTTAGCCAGAGGTGCAGGTGACTTAGAACCACATTGACAGGGTCATATGCCAGTGGTGGACATGGCCAGTGTATGCTTGCCTGCACATGTACAAATCCATACACACCAAGTGTTATACATTTCCTCATATACATCTATACAAGCACACACAGCACTTTCTCTCTGTGCGTAGGAGAGGGAAAACACTGCCTTTTACTCAGCACAGAGCATTATGTTCCAGGACATTTCTCGTGGATCCCTTTAGGGGTACCTGCTCAATTAAGGATCCAACCCAATGCCTTGTCCATAAATGTTGTGACAGTTGCTGCACACCAGACAAATTTGTCTTCCCTGGCTTCTAATATGGGGACAAAATAAACCACAGCACAGTCTGGAGCTGCCCTGCCCATTCCTTCTGGGCAGGCCCAGGGCCTTTTTTCTGGGGGGGATGCAGGGGGACGCATACCCCTAATCATTTTGTGAATCTAAGTTTGGCCTCATTGAGGAGCAGTATTTCAATATGAGAAGGAAATTGAGAGTGCCCCTAAACATTTTTTAAAAGAAAAAAAGCACTGGGCAGGCCCCTCAACAACTGGATGGGTGGTAACGTTCCATGTTGATCTGCCAATTGGGCAACCTCCGGCAGGCCACCATCTTAAATACCCGAGGGGGCTTGCTCCCCTGGCCCACCTCCTGAGCCCCCCGATAGGCCCTCAAGGGTCCCACCCACTTCTAAAAGGCCACAGAGAGTTTAAGGCCAAAGGCCTTGTTATAGAGATAGGATTTTGCCTAGTGCCTAAATATATACGTATAATGATGCTGTCAGGTGAGCCTCACTGGGGAAAGCATTCCACAAAGTGGGAGCCACTACAGAAAAGGCAATGTTTTGTGTTTTCACCCTCTGAACCTCTCGTGGAGGAGGCACATGAAGAAGGACTTCATATTATGATTGCAGAGTCTGTGTCAGTTCATATGGAGAGAGGCGGACCTTGAGGTATTGCGGTCCTGAGCGTTTTAAGGCTTTATAGGATAAATCCAGCACTTTGAATTCAGCCCAGAAGCTAATTGGAAACCAGTGCAGTTTGGGCAAGATTGGTGTTACATGCTCAAACCATCTTGCCCTAGTGAGCGACCTGGCCATTAAATTCTGCACCAGCTGAAGTTTTTCAACTGTCTTCAGAGGCAACCCCATGTTGCAGTAGATATTACCAGAGCATAGATGGCAGAATTGAGGCTATCCCTGTCCAGATAGGGGTGCTGATGGAAGACACTCTGCACCACTGAGGCCACCTGAGCCTCAAGAGACAGCAAAGGATCCAGAAGTACCCCAGGCTATCTAGCTGCTCCTTCAGAGGGCGTATAATCCCATCCAGAGCAAGCACAGGGTGCCTTTGAAAATTCTTTAGAAGTTTCACTATGGCATGTGCTCATAGTTGTATGCCTATCTTAGAACAGCTGTTCTGGTTACTATTCTGTTTCTGGGCACAATTCAAGATGTTGGTTGTTTTCTGGAAAGCTCTAAATGGTTTGGGGACTCCTGCCTCCTGTGCCATTCTTTCGACATATTAAAATCTAAAACCCTTCTCTGCATCTCTCTGTGGACTAGATTGGTTTTGATCTGTGAGAAGACCACTTCCCTGGCCTAACACCCAGTTCCAAAACCTCTCCTATGGAAGGTTCATTTGGCCCATCTTTTTTTTTTGCTTCTGCTGCCTGATGAAGACTAGTTTTTTTTAAAAAAAGGCAGGCTTTTTATTAATCCTGGGGCTATTTAATGTACTCTTACATTTTAATAACTGTGTTTCTCTCTGATCTGTAAATTGTTTTTCAGTAAGTATGAATGCTTTGGGTTTCTTATGTTAACTACCTTGCATGCTATTTTATAATGGAAAGGTGGATTATACATTCTTAATACATTAAATAAACTGCACTGCTGAAAAGTTTGGCTCTATTGAACTGGGGGGAAACCTCCTGCTGCGCATGTGTTTCTTTCCATTCCATGCACACACACACACACACACACACAAGCCTTGTTGTGCTCCTTTTCAGAGGCTGCAGTCCATCACCAGAACAATTAATGCAATGGAAACATAATGCCAAAAGGTTAAGGCATTATAATAAATTAAACTTAAATCATTTCGCTTGCACTTCCTTTAAATCACACTTCACAATAATTAAACCAGAAATTATTGCTTTGCATGCTGGTTTATCTATACCCTACTATTTGAGTGACACTGATGGATTGATGTCCCTTGTAGTTTTCAGCCAAAAAAAGGCATGGAAAAATATATGCTGTTCTTAGCTCTTTCTAGGACTAAGAATTAACAGTAATTAATGAGTCACACTGTCCTGTTTGAAATTAATGAGATGGTTTGGATTAGCAACTTAAACAATAGGAGAATTCGAGTCTCCTGCCTTTATTTTTATAAACTGAGAAATACTTTAATATTATATCCTTTGTGTGGAGTTCAGATACAAGACCACCAGGTCAAGTAAAGGTTCTTCATGAGAGGCTTCATAACCGATAATTTCTGTATAAGTGGTTTCTTGAGCCTGGGAAAATGGCTTTGAGTAAAAGAGGCTCTCTGTGTCATGTTTTCCTCAATGGAATTGGTTTGAATGTGTATGGTTTCAAGACATAGATGAGGCAAAAATGATTATTATTTAGATTATTATTTTTGTCCAAGTAATCTTTATTGGTGATGTGAATGTTTGCTCATTCCTCAGGTAAGGAAATGGAAATACTGTTGCAAATATGTAAATAGCTTACCATGAATCACCTTATGCCCATTTATCACTCCTTTCTTGGATGAACTTTGAAATGGATCTCAAATTTGTCAGGGGACTAGACCTCCTTTTGAGAGAGGGATGGTGTTATGAGTTTGGCCATCTTGATTACTGTGAATGAGCCTATTACCAGGCAACCGATGAGGAGTTTGGGACTTGACAGAAGGTTAATGTTTCCTAATGGCTGGGCATGTTTTCTTCCATCAAGTGAGAGAAACACTTTGGAGTGAGTTTGAATTTGTAGAGAGGACAGACAGTTAAAGCTTTTCCAAACTTACCTTTTGCCCTCTACTTTCCAGGAGCAAGTCAGAGCTTTAAAGCTCTGTGTCTGAGAGCTTTCTTTCCTGCCCTGGATCTCTCTCTATGAACTCCCGCTCTTTAAAGCTAAAGTGCAACAAACGGCAATTCGGATTTTCTGCAGGTTGCCATTAGCTCCAATTCCGTGGTAAAGAGTGGGTGGGTTTCCTGGGGACAACTTCAGAGCAAAACAAAGATCGCTGTGACGTTGCACTTTAAAATGTCAACCATGCCTTGAAAGCACCAAGGAAAGGTCCGTGTGGATAAGCCCCAAGTTGGAACACTGTGTGTGCTGGGAATCTGATGCAGGATTAGCAGACATGACTTCACGAGCTCTTTCTTTTTCAAAGGAGTTTGCTTGTATAGAAACAGTACAACAGGGATTGGAAACATTTTTCCAGCCCAAGGCCCCCCTCCCCCTCTGGGTCATGTGCTCAGGGTCCACATGCAAGTGAGGCCAGAGCAACAAATGGGAATGCTGCTACCTTTGTGCAGTAGGCTAGTTTCTGCTCACACGTGCACAACCCACTCCATCCTCCATCCAGGCACTGTCAAGGTCACAGTCCAGATTTATTTAAATTTTTTTTTGGGGGGGGGAATCTGGCTATGAAGCAGGGCCAGTGAAGAGTGGGGCCTGCTGATAATTCTGGAGGCCAGACAGATAGGCATAAAGGGCCCCTGCATTTCTTTCCACTCTCATCACCGTAAAGTCCCAGGATAGATTACAGTATTAACATCAATATTAAAAACAAGTTAGTTTCTATATTTTAAAGCAGGGGATTATTGTCAGAGAAAAATCAGTGAGTCCTGGGTTTAAAACCTTTGGTCAAACATGAATATAAAGGATGGCATACAAGTGCCCTACATACATACATACATACATACATACATACATACAAACAAACAAACAATTTTTTGCCTTTTTAAGTTTCCAGGGCATCCCCAGATAAATGTATTGAACTAGAATAATATATCTGTTTCTTTTGAATTGGTATCTAAATTACCATGTAATTTAAAGATCGAAACGAATTGCTTATGTATTCTTCCGAAATTAATTATTGTATGCACTAGAAAGGGACACATCCAGCATAATGCAGATTAAAGAAACGGGTACAGCATAAATTATTTTTTGGCACTCTTGGAAAAGAATCCAGACATTAGTGCCCAATAAAACTTGGCTTAGGTTCCCTATTTACTATGTAAATGACTTAGGTAAATTACTAGCCTGTCAGTGTTAGTCTCTTCATCTGTGAAACCGGAAATAATTACATTCCTCACAGGGAAGCTGTAGGAATGAACAATATAACTAAATGCCTGTCATAATGATGGACTGGAGACAGTGGTGGCTTGTAACATTTGGACTTGGTAGGGCTGAAATTTTACCCTTGCTGTTATGACAATAGGACAATAGTTGTCCATGACATACAGTGGTACCCCGCAAGACGAACGCCTCGCAAGACGGAAAACCCGCTAGACGAAAGGGTTTTCCGTTTTGGAGGCGCTTCGCAAAACGAATTTCCCTATGGGCTTGCTTCGCAAGACGAAAGCCCATAGGGAAATCTCCGGGACAGCGGGGAAGCGCAGCGCGTCTTCCCCGCTGTCCTCGGACCTCCTCCGAAGCCTGGCAGCGGGGCGGGGTCACCTCTTCCTGCCGCCAGGCTTCGGAAGGATGCTCCGAAGCTAAAGAAGCTAAAGCAGCCTGCCGCGATCCTCTCCCGGCTGGAGAAGTGACGCGCGCCTATGGCAGGAGCCTCCATAGGCGCGCGTCACTTCTCCAGCCGGGAGAGGGTCGCGGGGGGCTGGTTTAGCCCCGCGCGCGCTCTCCCGGCTGGAGAGGTGACGGGCGCCTATGGAGGTTCCTGCCATAGGCGCGCGTCACTTCTCCAGCCGGGAGAGGGTCGCGGGGGGTTTCTTTAGCCCCGCGCGCGCTCTCCCGGCAGGAGAGGTGACGGGCGCCTATGGAGGCTCCTGCCATAGGCGCGCGTCACTTCTCCAGCCGGGAGAGGGTCGCGGGGGGCTGGTTTAGCCCCGCGCGCGCTCTCCCGGCTGGAGAGGTGACGGGCGCCTATGGAGGTTCCTGCCATAGGCGCGCGTCACTTCTCCAGCCGGGAGAGCGCGCGCGGGGCTAAAGAAGCCCCCCGCGACCCTCTCCCAGGTGACGCGCGCCTATGGCAGGAGCCTCCATAGGCGCCCGTCACCTCTCCAGCCGGGAGAGGGTCGCGGGGGGCTGGTTTAGCCCCGCGCGCGCTCTCCCGGCTGGAGAGGTGACGGGCGCCTATGGAGGTTCCTGCCGTAGGCGCGCGTCACTTCTCCAGCCGGGAGAGGGTCGCGGGGGGTTTCTTAAGCCCCACGCGCGCTCTCCCGGCTGGAGAGGTGACGGGCGCCTATGGCAGGAGCCTCCATAGGCGCCCGTCACCTCTCCAGCCGGGAGAGCCCGCGCGGGGCTAAAGAAGCCATAGCCCCGCGACCCTCTCCCAGCTGGAGAAGTGACGCGTGACTATGGCAGCAGCCTCTGAAGGATGCACCGAAGCCTGGCGTGGGGGGGGGGGCGGAGAGACCTTCTCCCCGCGCCAGCCTTCGGATGGCTGTCCTGAAGACTTGGGGTGGGAGAAGGGTTTTCCTTCCCACCGCCAACATTCAGAATGCTGTTCTGAATGTTGGCGGTGGGGAGGAAAAACCCTCCTCCCACGCAAGCCCCGGGAACAGAGGGAAAGCGCTGCGCGCCTTCCCCTCTGTTCCTGTACCTGTGCTGAAGGCTTGCGATGGGGAGAAAAGCCCTTCTCCGCACCGCCAGCCTGGCAAGCGGTTTCCCTAGGAACGCATTAATTGATTTTCAATGCATTCCTATGGGAAACCGTGCTTCGCAAGACGAAAAACTCGCAAGAAGAAAAAACTTGCGGAACGAATTAATTTCGTCTTGCGAGGCACCACTGTATTTAGGAAAATGTTACAGATAGGTAGCCGTGTTGGTCTGCCATAGTCAAAATAAAAAAAAACCTTCCAGTAGCACCTTAAAGACCAACTAAGTTAGACCAACTAAGACCAACTAAGTCATTACACATTACACATGTGTAGAGTACCATTGTCTCCTCTTCCCTAAAAGTAAGTAAGTTTTTCTCTCTGTATGCCTAGGCAGAGAAAGAGCTTACATTTAATTTGAGCCAGGGCACACTACATATTTACAAAGCATAGCTCAGTCCAGAAAATGTGAAGTTATAATCTCTGCTCATATGAAGAATTAATCACAGCAGGCTGATCATAATCAACCCATGTTACGTTTGAGATTTGGGAAAATATATTCCAGAGCCAGTGTGGTGTAGTGGTTAAGAGCGGTGGACTCGTAATCTGGGGAACCGGGTTTGCGTCTCCGCTCCTCCACATGCAGCTGCTGGGTGACCTTGGACCAGTCACACTTCTCTGACGTCTCTCAGCCCCACTCACCTCACAGAGTGCTTGTTGTGGGGGAGAAAGGGAAAGGAGATCGTTAGCCGCTTTGAGACTCCTGAAGGGGAGTGATATAGCAGGATATCAAATCCAAACTCTTCTTCTTCTTCAGGCATGGCAAATGATGTGGAGACATATGCAGACAAACATGGAGCTCAAAACAATAGCATAAGCATGCACATAAACTGAAACATAGATTAACAATAAACTTTAATTTTGAGGTTGGCAGCATGGAAGAAAACAAAAGTGGGTATTCTTGGAGTTGAATCCATGAAACGTAAGTTCAGGTATGTATATCTATTAGACAAGCCATATATTTTGAAAAACTGTTGGTACTGGGCAACCTGTTTCTTCATTCCGTCCCCTCAATAGCCATAGTCACTTACCTTTCACCCCACACTTTCTAGCAGGGCTGTCAACTCCAGGGGGTGAAGTGTTTTTATCCTCCCCAAGAATTTGTCAGGATGCCAAGCGTGGAGCTGAGCGCAGCTTCAATGGCCGGCTCCTCTTCCTGCCGTGGAAGGATGCCAAGCATGAGAGGAGAGGAGCTGACAGCTTCTGCTTTCGGCTCTGTCCCCTGGCTCCTCACAAAATACCACATGACGTTACATGTCACACATTGCGCATGTAATGTCATGCATGCGGCCCGGCTCCCTCAATCTCTGGTGTAAGTTCATAGAATCATAGAGTTGGAAGAGACCACAAGGGCCATTGAGTCCAACCCCCTGCCAAGCAGGAAACACCATCAGAGCACTCCTGACATATGGTTGTCAAGCCTCTGCTTAAAGACCTCCAAAGAAGGAGACTCCACCACACTCCTTGGCAGCAAATTCCACTGTCAAACAGCTCTTACTGTAAGTTGGCACCTCTGCTTTCTAGGCACAGGTTTGTGCTTTGCTGGTCCATGTCCAATTGCTTTTATTTTGTTCTGCTGTTTCCCCCAGGAAAACCAGCTCTTTAAGACTGGATCAGAGCAAATAGCAACTTGGGTTTCAGCGGATTGCTATTTGCTCCGATTCAGCAGTAAAGAGCAGATTTTGTGAGGAAAGTGCTGGGGCAAAAAAAGTAAAGTAAAGCACTCAGACCCAGACCTGGAAAGCCCCAACCTGTGCCTAGAAACAGGGTGCCAAGGTAAGTGTGAAGGAGCCCTGAGTTGGCTTTTCTATAAACGCCATGTCCCATACCTTGTTGCATCAATGAGTGAGAGTAAGTCCTTTTGAGTCTTTTCAGTGTTGGGATATTAACATTTTAGCCACCATAAGAAGGTAACCAATTAATTTCTTGTGAGTTACATCTTGGTTTGTTCCTACATACAAATGTAATAGTGCCAGTTTTGGTGATATTGCTATTGCTGCTTTTTTCCTGCAAAAATAGAGTCCTAAAAAGGTTATTTTTTTGCAGCCCCACCACATGTGGAAAAAGGAGCCCACCTCTCTACAGCTTTTCCAGCACTGAGCTGTGGATGTTTTGAACATATCTTAGTGGTGTCATGTATCATTTTAGTTTTAATAGCAGCAAAGGGTGTACTTGGGACGGGATTTACCCTGCCATGTGCATGCCATCAGTAGAGTAGATGTTACTCTCTTCCACTTTGCTTCATCTCACACAGTCCATTTACTTTGTCTTAGAATAGGAACAACCTTGTATCTGTAGTATCACCCAGAGCCAACCTAATATAGTTTGCAGCCTGAGGCAGATCACCAAATTAAACTTCACTACCTGACTTGCAATGTGGGAGATTCTTATTCCTACCTAATAACCAAAGGTTGCATTTCCACATTCCACATACCGGAAGGAGGTGATTATAGTCTTAGAAATAGAACATGAATATAAATTTATCTTGTTTAGAAATATGTTGGGTCCACATAGTTTTGGCAAAATATGAAGACAATAGGATGGTGACTTTTAAAAAGTAATATTGTCCTGTGATGTACTGTTGGCTGTATAACAGAAAGGGTTAAGTTTCAGTCCAGCTGGATGTTGTCATCAGCATGGAACAACTTTCTTCATTAATTCAATAAAGCACATGGAAAAGACAGAGCTGGCCCAGGTTTGTTAATGTATGTATCAGAAGTGACTGAATTCTGCCACTAGCTCCATACAAAACCAATTTCTGTGAGTTAATATGCTTAGAAAACATCAGGAAGAACATAGTCACAATGACTGCAGTTGGGGACATGGAAAGTGTATTGAACAGGTACCATACTGGGATTTCAGTAGGTTCTGACTGTATATCACAACACACCCAGCAAATGGAATGGTATAATTAAATATTGCACCATCAGAGCAGTTTGGTTTCCAGACCCCTAGAATGTGCTTTAAGTTGACTCAGTGCTTCAACCAGCTTAGGGAAGTAGTGAGTTTTAATCTACTCTATGAAGGGGTTTTAGTGGATGAAAGCGTGATGTCAGTACTGCTTCCTGCAGAGCAGAAAGTTAAATACAATAAAATGGTAGAACAATTTACAGGCCATTTCAAAAGGAAGGAGACAAATATGCTTTAAGAATGGTTAGATTTAGACTTCAGAGTCAAGGGCCCCCTAGACAGTTTTATTGGATCTTTGTGCAATCTATAATATTCTCAAAGTATGGTTTTATAAGACAGCCTCATCAGGAACTGCCTTGTTCTAAGTTTTCATAATGAAATATTAGCACAACAATTAGAACAGGATCTTCCTTGTAACTCTTCAGAAGGCCATTGCACAAGCTCATCAATCTGAGTTGGTCAAGCAGCAGCAAAGGGAAATTAAAAATGCTCTCAAATCTAATTTGGAGAGAACAGATTTAAATGATGTGCACATTGTAGGCAGAGGGCAAGAAAAAGATGGGCAGGCATATATAAAGTATAGTAAGCAGCATCTGCAGCATTCATCTCAGCAGACATAATAAAAGGACAATAAAAGAGATGCAGTAAGAACAACAAAAAGATGCTTATGTTACCTGTGCAGTTAGAAAAGCAGTATGCAGACATCATGACTGCTATGCTTCAGCTGTTGCAGGATGGAGCCCCTGAGGTAACATGTGAATATTAATCCAGGACAAAATTGCCTTCCCATGAGAACTTACTGAACTTCCATTTTCTATGGATGACAAATATCACTGGCTACCCAGTTAGCTTTCAGAATATTGGACAATTAGTACAGTTCACATAGCATAAAACACTCATCCCTTCAGAATGGTGGTACTGCACTCAAAGTCCTAGGATTTTTCCCAACCTTGAGAGTCTTACTGTACCTGCGCTAGGTTTACCATTGAGAAATGACTGCATCTTGTTTGGAGATTGTATGAAATAGTAGTTCGGATGTCATTGGCACAACATCATATGATAATCATCTGATAATTTATGTTTCTGTCTTTAATGAAGTTTATCCAGTGTCAGGTGAATATAAAGAAGGCCCTGATCCATGGGAGACATTCAAGTCAACCTGCCCTGGGCAATTGTGGGGACCACCCACCTCACCCTGGTCCAGTCCCATAATGAGTTTGAGGCTAATGTTGAATTAGCATGTCACACTAAGCCAAACCTTGGCTTAGTTTAGGAATAAAGTGTTCGTTTATTCCTTCCTGGCCATTCTGCTTGATGTGCTGCACTGAGTTTAAGCCATGGTTGGACTTAGCACATTATCCAAATTCATGTTCTAGCCGTGTCTCCAAACTAACTACAAGCAAAGCTTTGTGGTTTATGGTCTGGGCGACACTCTTAATCTCTAGCGGCGCGACACTCTGTTACATGGTAGCAACATCTGTAGATTCCTCAACCTTGCACTAAGCCATGGTTCATCTTAGTGTGACATGAGAACAAGGCCAACGAGTTGGATACCCTATTTGCAAAACCACAGATTTCATCCTCTGTTTTATTTTTGTTTTTTAAAAACATGTTTTTAGGGACATGTTATGTATGCTACCTGCATCTGCTACCACACACCAAATTCAACTTTCAGTTTGTGCTGGAAAACACTGAAAATGTAGAACTACATGCCCCAAACTGAATGTTTTGCAGATGCATACATTGGTTGGTCAGAAGCTGAAACCAGCATGTGCAGGATTTTGAAGCAGCTGCTATGTGAGACCAGAGACACATGAATTGGTCCTAGGGATGTTAAGATTTTGTTCTCATTTAATTTTAAAATGAAAAAATGAAACTTACTAGTACAAACCTTTCTAATCTTCCACTTATTTATTGGTGATCATGATGACTCTTTTCAGGATAACTTACTTCTTCTAAAAGTAAGTGTGTTTGTGTCTCCTGACACACTTTCCCATTTTTAATTTTTCTTTCCTTTTTAAAACCTTGTCATTATCTAAGCTTCAAGTGCCAACGGCAATCTCCATTGCTTATGAGCTGACTCCACAAGCCTTAGGATTTGGAACTTGTCAAATTTACACTTTCATTACTGTCTAATCTGTAATAAATGTCAAATATTATTTCATCCAGTCAGCTTGTCACCCAGGGCAAGCCGACTGAGTCATACAGTGTCATCTTAATAGTGAGAGCTCATGCAAGCATGATGACCAGTGTAGATATATTTAACATTTATCTAGGTGTATGTTTGTGCCATAGTACTCATTCTTTTTACCCACACAGATACTCACAGTACTTTTGCAGTAAAGCTGATTGCTTCATAAACCAATTAGACATCTTCTTATTGTAGAGTCTGATGCTAACCATATTTTCTTTTACAAATATGTCTGATTGATTTAAATGAGACTTACTCCTGAAGACACGGGTGGCGCTGTGGGTTAAACCACAGAGCCTGGGACTTGCTGATCAGAAGGTTGGCGGTTCGAATCCCCGTGACGGGGTGAGCTCCTGTTGTTTGGTCCCAGCTCCTGCCAACCTAGCAGTTCGAAAGAACGTCAAAGTGCAAGTAGATAAATAGGTACCACTCCAGCGGGAAGGTAAATGGCGTTTCCGTGCACTGCTCTGGTTCGCCAGAAGTGGCTTAGTCATGCTGGCCACATGACCTGGAAGCTGTACGCCGGCTCCCTCGGCCAATAAAGCGAGATGAGCGCCGCAACCCTAGAGTCGGCCACGACTGGACCTAATGGTCATGGGTCCCTTTACCTTTACTCCTGAAGAACTGTTCATAGAAATGTACCCTTTGTTTGATTATTTAAATTACAGTAGGGACAAATCCTTAACATTCTGTTTTATAATGCAAAATGGAGTAAAAAGACAACAAAGCTCTCATTCTGTACAGTTCCTGCACCTTTACCAAGTACAGTGGTGCCTCGCAAGACGAAAATAATTTGTTCCGCGAGTCTTTTCGTCTTGCGATGTTTTTCGTCTTGCAAAGCACGGTCCGTTGCAACTGCGCCTCTTCAAGCGGCTTTAAAAAAAAAGCGCAAGATGTTTTCGTCTTGCGAAGCAAGCCCATAGGGAAATTCATCTAGCGAAACAACGCAAAAACGGAAAACCCTTTCGTCTAGCGAGTTTTTCATCTTGCGAGGCATTCGTCTTGCGGGGCACCACTGTAATTGTGTGTGATTTTATTGTAAATGAATGAATAATTTTTGGCAGCTTGCAGATCAAAACAGCAAATTAAAGAGAAGAAGTTACGCACATTTTTTTATTCCAGTGAACTTGATTCACATGCAGTAACATAAGAGTGTGAAGTTTATTGCATTTCGCTGCTCTAATAGATGCTGTTTTTTTCTTTCTTTCAACCCCATCTCTTCCATAACATTTCACATATGAGTTGATATACAGTATAAAATGTCAAGTGTTGCTAGTAAGCCCCTATACTGTCAAAATAATTTAGTGATTAAACCTGATGTGTCTTATTGCCTGTATTTTTTGGCTTTTATATAAGCTTTTAATCTGGGAGTTGATATTTGCATTACCAAATATCAGAACACTCATTCTTAGAATTTTTTTAAAAATACAATATTTAATATAAGATGTAGGTTAACTATAGAACTTGTAGTTCTTGATAGAAAAAGATGTCCCTGCACTTAACAGAAATTTGTTTTATAGCAGAATTCTCAATGATGCACTGAAGGAAATGTTTTTTAAAATATATTTTTTAAAAAATGTTTATCAGCACCTGTTGACTTTCCTCCAGATATTGGGGGTCTCTATCATATTTTCAGAGATTCCTAATACTATTTAATATTATTTGACATATAAGCCAAAATAATTTCAAAGATTTATACCCAGCAATATGATATTAAATTGATTAATTAAAAACAATGTTGATTTAACATTTTGTTGTTTAGTCGCGTCTGACTCTTTGTGACCAGAGCACGCCAGGCACTCCTGTCTTCTACTGCCTCCCACAGTTTGGTCAAACTCATGCTGGTAGCTTCGAGAACACTGTCCCACCATCTCGTCCTCTGTTGTCCCCTTCTCCTTGTGCCCTCCATCTTTCCCAACATCAGGGTCTTTTCCAGGGAGTCTTCTCTTCTCATGAGGTGGCCAAAGTCTTGGAGCCTCAGCTTTACGATCTGTCCTTCCAGTGAGCACTCAGGGCTGATTTCCTTAAGAATGGAGAGGTTTGATCTTCTTGCAGTCCATAGGACTCTCAAGAGTCTCCTCCAGCACCATAATTCAAAAGCATCAATTCTTCGGTGATCAGCCTTCTTTATGGTCCAGCTTTCACTTCCATACATCACTACTGGGAAAACCATAGCTTTAACTATACGGACCTTTGTCAGCAAGGTGATGTCTCTGCTTTTTAAGATGCTGTCTAGGTTTGTCATTGCTTTTCTCCCAAGAAGCAGGCGTCTTTTAATCTTGTGGCTGCTGTCACCATCTGCAGTGATCATGGAGCCCAAGAAAGTGAAATCTCTCACTGCCTCTCACTGATCTAACATAGTTAACTTTAAACTGTTTGAAGCAATTAAATACAGCTTCTAATTTTTAAAACCTATACTGTTGATGGGAAACACTTCCAGTCTATGTGGATCATAGTCTAATAGCTTGATCCAATTTCTAATCTCTTAGAAGTATTTAAAAATGAGCAAGCCTCTGCTCAGATCACACAGCGTAAGAAAAAAAAATAGAGTGAGATGATACTTATTTCCTGGAGTTCATAGCATCTAAAATGCTGAGACTGTTAACCAGCGTCACTGGCAAACTTCTAAAAAAATCAGTTCCAGTGTTTTCTGTTAATAAAAATAGTAAAACCAGCACCACATTTTCTTCATATGGCAATGGATTCATTTTCTATTCAGCCCTATATAGTTTTGTTTGGAATCTGAGAGGCTGCATATTCATTCACTATTGGATATTGCTGAAGTGAAAGAGTTATGCACTACTTTCTCCTGTTCAGAGTTGGACAGTAATATGGTGAAGTCTCCATGGTTGCTGATCCTAACAAAGAATACTGGTGGTGTCTGTCAACTGACAGAAGAAATCCATCGAGGACAGGGAGGCAATTTTTGGCAAGACTCCCTCTCCACTTGTGCCTTCTAAACCAGCTCTAGAAAGTCACTCAGCCCTTAGGGCAGATGGAAAGGGAGCCAACAGGGCTGCAGGGAAGAGATGGAACTGCCAAAAATTGCCTCCTTCCTATGATCATTTGGCAGATACCATCATAAACTACCCTATAGAACAAGTTCATGTCCTAGCAAAGATCTTAGATAGAACTAAATGTTACAATGGTTTGGTGGGTGGGGGGGGGGTTTATGTGATCTGCTGTGCAGTCCATATAAACCTACTTCTGAGGAATCTGAGGTGAGATATCCATGCAGCAAAAGTTGCCCCCAGTTCCAGACACCACATTGAGACAACATAAGGTCCAAAATACTTTACTGCTGTAGATGATCAGGCTTCAGTAATACAGATCTAGACATGGATACAGTGGTACCTCAGGTTAAGTACTTAATTCATTCCGAAGGTCTGTTCTTAACCTGAAACTGTTCTTAACCTGAAGCACCACTTTAGCTAATGGGGCCTCCTGCTGCCACCGCGCCAGAGCACAATTTCTGTTCTCATCCTGAAGCAAAGTTCTTAACCGGAAGCACTATTTCTGGGTTAGTGGAGTCTGTAACCTGAAGCGTATGTAACCTGAAGCGTATGTAACCCGAGGTACCACTGTATATGCATACAGCTTGTAGGCATTGCAGATACAGATACACTGTTATTTTTATTTCTGTTGCTCCAGCAATTCAAGATGTAACAGAGACCCCAACTCATGGACAGACCCGCTGACTGTCCTAACATGACTGAGCTAACATGCCAAAATTACTTATATAGTCTGCACTGGCCCATTACCATAACAACGGGCTTGGCTGACCTTGCACCTATTGCTTATTGCGTACTTGGGGTGATTTGTGCCCATGAAATAAATTGACCCCTTCCTCCATGTCCAGTTCCTCCAACAGCTTTAGCTTGTCCTATTGCCCTGCAGAACCAGTACAAGGTGTGCACCCTGCAGGAGATATGGGGGGGGGGGTGTCTGGACAGAAGAGGAACATGTTCTTATAGTAAGGACACCTCCCTGCACGGCTTTCAGTTGCATGCAGCAGTGATGATGGCGATGGCGATGATGATGATTCCTTTCATTTATATGTCGCTTTATATTCTCGGGGGGGGGGGGATTTACAATGAAGAAACAAGAATGGTTTTTGCTTTTTGTAGCTGCCCTGTGGCTCCACCCTAGCTGTTCTCCAAGTCCATTATTATTTTTGGACATTTCCAAATGTTCCTTTGGTACTTATTCAAAGTGTTCAACTATTCTTCACTCTAACTGACTATTCCTTGTTCCATGCAACAGTAGGAGGTGATAGGTAACTTTATTGCCAAAGATTGCCAACCTTCAAAAATAAAATAAAATTGGTGGAGGGGCACATGCTGAAGAGAAAATGGGTTCTAAAAAGTGAAACTCAAGAACATAAAAGTTACCAATCTAGCAAGAATTGTTAAACACTTCAAAATGGCACTCATTATAATACTAACGCTATACAAGCACTCTGCAATAAACTGGGGGAGAAAAAAATCAATACACAAAGGGAAAAACACATAGTTAAGTGTAATTGTATTCAACTTTGATTTTAATTCATTTAATTTATGCAACATCAGTCTGAACAAATCCTGGCTTTGTAAACCTGCCTACAGTCCCTTTGTTCCTCAGTTCTCATGAGTGTGTGCAATACGGGAAGCTGTTTTGAATGGCTTCTAAGCAAGCTAGGATATGAAACAATGCCTAAAAGTTGAGCTTATTTGGAAGTCACTGGCCATAGTTTCCTGCCGGCAGACAGTCACACTGCTATAATGTTTAGAATTTCTGTATACATATTTTTCACTTATTTCCAGTCAGAAACAAGAATTTAGTTGTGGCATTTTCATTAACAAATACTTATGGACCATTTTTGCACCATTGAATTGTGCTTTTTCTGATTTATCCTAGTGCTAGGCTAGAATATACAATGATCCAAGTTGTTCAAGTATGAATGTTCATTTCCCCAATGTTAATAAATTTTGTGTAGGTCTAAACTCATTTAGTACCATCCTTTATTATTTATTTAATGAATTATTGGATTCTGTAAGCTATAAGACAGTCTTTAGAGATGTAATTACTATGCAATTGAGTTGACTTAAATGAATAAACCAAACAAAGCAGTGAGGTGTGACTAAATTTGATGAAGTTTATTTTTAATTAGAGTTTGAGATTACAGCTGCTATATGTTTGTATAACAATTAAAAGCTATTATGTGAGTGGCTAATTAATATGAACACCCAACATAATTAGAATGATGTGTATGTGAAAAACTCATAGAAGAGTCTAAGCTGTGGAGATGAAGAAAACAGAGGTGGAGAAAGAGGCCTGCAAGTTGCTTTCTATCTGTCAATCTCTATTCTCAAATTTTCATTCCCCACCCACTTGTAGTTTTATCTGTTTCATACAGCTGTTCTTTTTCAGCTGCATGTTCATTTCATAGGTTTAATATAATTTCTGTCATTTAATCATTGCTTAGCTATATAATATAATAATAATAATAATAATAATAATAATAATAATAATAATAATAATTTATTATTTATACCCTGCCCATCTGGCTGGGTTTCCCCAGCCATTCTGGGTGGCTTCCAACAAAACACTAAAATACAATAACCTATTAAACATTAAAAGCTTCCCTAAACAGGGCTGCCTTTAGATGTCTTCTAAAAGTTTGGTAGTTATTTTTCTCTTTGACGGCCATTTGATGAGGCCGTTTAGCCGTTTAAAGGTCAGCACCAACACTTTGAATTGTGCTCAGAAACGTACTGGGAGCCAGTGTAGGTCTTTCAAGACCGGGGTTATATGGTCTCGGCAGCCGCTCCCAGTCACCAGTCTAGCTGCCGCATTCTGGATTAATTGTAGCTTCCGGGTCACATTCAAAGGTAGCCCCACATAGAGCACATTGCAGTAGTCCAAGCAAGAGATAACCAGAGCATGCACCACTCTGGCGAGACAGTCTACGGGCAGGTAGGGTCTCAGCCTGCGTACCAGATGGAGCTGATAAACAGCTGCCCTGGATACAGAATTGACCTGCGCCTCCATGGACAGCTGTGAGTCCAGAATGACTCTCAGGCTGCGCACCTGGTCCTTCAGGGGCACAGTTACCCCATTCAGGACCAGGGAGTCCTCCACACCTGCCCGCCTCCTGTCTCTCAAAAACAGTACTTCTGTCTTGTCAGGATTCAACCCCAATTTGTTAGCCGCCATCCATCCTCCAACCGCCTCCAGACACTCACACAGGACCTTCACCGGTTCTGATTTGAAAGAGAGATAGAGCTGGGTATCATCCGCATACTGATGAACACCCAGCCCAAACCTTCTGATGATCTCTCCCAGAGGCTGCATGTAAATGTTGAAAAGCATGGGGGAGAGGACAGAACCCTGAGGCACCCCACAAGTGAGAGCCCAGAGGTCTGAACACTCATCCCCCACACCACTTTCTGAACAAGGTCCAGGAGGAAGGAGTGGAACCACTGTATAACAGTGCCCCCAGCTCCTAGCCCCTCTAGACGGTCCAGAAGGATGTTATGGTTGATGGTGTCAAAAGCCACTGAGATATCCAGCAGAACTAGGAAACAGCTCTCACCTTTGTCCCTAGCCCACCGGAGATCATCGACCAGTGCGACCAAGGCTGTTTCAGTCCCATGATGAGGCCACCACTTGCTCAATCACCTTGCCCAAGAATGGAAGATTTGAGACTGGGCGATATTGGCAGCATCTAAAGACGGTTTTTAAAGAAGCAGTTTGATAACCGCCTCTTTTAGCGGGTCTGGGAAGGCTCCCTCACAGAGAGAAGCATTCACCACCCTGCGAAGCCCATCGCTCAGCCCTTCCTGGCTCGCTTTTATAAGCCAGGATGGGCAAGGATAAAGGAGATAGGTGGTTGGTTTCACTCATCCAAGCAGCCTGTCCACATCCTCGGAAGTAACAGATTGGAATTGATCCCACACAACTTGACTAGACAGGACTCTAGCACTCTCCCACCCCGGCCCTGCTCCCACAGTGGAATCTTCCCTAATCTGAGTGACTTTATCTGCAAAAAACTTTGCAAAATCATTGCAGGAGATCATCTGTACTGGGCCCCGATGTAGCAGGTGGTTCCGCTAAATTGTGGATCACCTGAAAAAGTCTCCTGCTTCTGTTTTGTGCAGATGCAATAGAGGCAGTGAAGAAAGTCTTCTTCACCGTCGCTACCACCACTTGGTAGGCTCGACATTGAGTTCTAACCCGTGTCCGGTCAGCTTCAGAATGAGTTACCCACCACAGGTGCTCTAGCCGTCTCAGTGATTGTTTCATTGCCCTCAGATCTGCGGAAAAACCACGGGGGTGTCCAGGCTCCATGCAATCGGAGAGGGCACTTCGGAGCAAACAGTCCATAGGCCTGGTTAACACCACATTCCAGCGGGCCACCAGGGAATCAGCTGAAGGCCATCAACATGGGATAAAACATCCCCTACCACTCTCTGGAAACCATTTGGATCCATTAAGTGGCAGGGGTGGACCATCTGAATTGGTCCCACCTCCCTGCAGAGGGGAAGGGTCGCAGAGAAGTCCAGTTGCACCAGGAAGTGGAAGACCATGGCACTTCTTTCGTTTTGCTTTTACTTAATGTCAGATCACCAACACCCATAGAGGTAAACACCAGGTCCAAGGCATGTCCACGGCTATGGGTTTGGCCAAACCTATTCAGGGACAGCCCCATGGAGGCCATGCTTTCCACAAAGTCCCGAGCGGCCCCTTGTAAGGTTGTGTTGGCATGGATGTTAAAATTCCCTAGGACAACCAAACTAGGTGTCTCCAGGAGAACATCCGCCACAACCTGAAGCAGCTCGGGCAGGGAATCCTTGGTGCAGCGGGGAGGTCGGTACACCAGAAGGAATCCTGTACTGCCCCTATTGCCCAACTTCCAGAACATGCACTCAGAAAACTGGGTCTTCCCAGTAGGACACCTGATGCAAGCTAGTGACTTCCTAAAAATCACTTCAACCCCCCTCCCCGCCCACAAGGCCTGGGTTGCTGTGCGTAAGAGAAACCTGGTGGACAAGCAGCGGCAAGGGCCCATCTGCTTCATCCAACGAAGTCTCTGTTACACATGCCAGGTCAAGTCCTCCATCCATGATCAAGTCATGGATGGCAGTGGCTTTATGAATCATTGACCTGGCATTGCACAGCAGCACCTTCAGGTCATGTGGGTATCCCTTGTTGATTCCAGTATCCTTCCAGTCAAACCAGACCCGGAGGCAGGGATAGTCCTCAGACAATGACTAAACCTGCCTCCTCTGTAATGACATGGTCTGGTCTTAGCGTAACTCCTCCTCCTACCCGTGATCACTGAGATCAGTTTTCCCAGTGCATCCCCCCTGTGGAACATGCCCCAGCCATTTTGTTGGCTGGGACCCACTCCCCGGCACCCCTGACCCCTTCCCTTAAGAACAAAATAAAACCTTAAAATAAAAAATAAAAACAATAAAACAATACAAACAAAAAACTGTAAAAATTACAAAACACCAAAATCAAACAAATTCCCAGGCCCAACCAAACATCCATCCCACCCACCCACCCACCCCCCACATACAAAAAATTCAAAAGGGAAAAAGAAAAATTTAAAACATTTTAAAAAGAACTCTGCGCCCCTCCGAGTCCTCCTGGACAGGAGCAGCAGTAACAGCAACCGTCCTTGTGAGGCCTGTCAGGCCCCACTCTGGGACAGGTGGTGAGTGGCAGGAGCAGGGCCCTCAGGCACTCACGCAAGGGTGTCCTCCTGGGGAGCAAGCAGTCCTTCTCAGTCCTTAGCTACAGCTCTTTCTAGTCTAGAACTTGTGGACATCCAATGATACTGAATGGTGGAAGATTCAGGACATAAAAGATCACTCACTGCATAGTTAAACATAGTTTAGAAGACAGCTTTACCAAGTGGATTATACAAATTCAGGAAGGAAATGTTCATTGATGGCTCCTGGCCAGGATGGTTGTGCTCTGACTCCACAGCTGGAGACAGTATTGCTTCTGAATTCTAGTTGCTGGAAAACTCAGGAGGGGAGAGTTGCTCTTGTGCTCAAATCCTGCTCGTGGGTTTCTCACAGGCATTGGTCAGCCCCTGTGAGATCAGGATACTGAATTAGATGGGCAATTGGCCTCATCCACCAGGCTCTTCTTATATTCTTATGCACTCACACTTCTTTCAGTATACTATTGTATTCCAGTATACACAAATATGTATTGCTTCAGCATATGAGATGCATAAATGTAAAGATGGTCTTGAAACATTCTTCTGGTGACTGCCTGAGGTCTCAGCAGTCTTGTTTCATTCCCTGCATATTAGTCTATGATTCTTCTCTGAGTCACATAGGATGGGATCAGGTGGGTTGAGCATCCTAATATCATAATGAATCTCTCATTTGACAGCAGCCATAAACATTTTTCCTTCAGCTAACTGTTTAATACTTATGTTTATGACACTAGTTTGTTAATTTATGAGACTCACATCATGAACAGGAATACTATTAAAGCACTGCATTACTTTGCTTGCTGAAGCATAAAATCTACTGTCTAATGAAAGAACACTAACATCATCAGAAGAAAACACTGTTATTTTCAGGTGATGCATGAGCCTGGCCTGTGGAGCAAAAGAGATTCTCCACTTCTTAGAATCATAGAATCATAGAGTTGGAAGAGACCACAAGGGCCATTGAGTCCAACCTCCTGCCAAGCAGGAAACACCATCAGAGCACTCCTGACATATGGTTGTCAAGCCTCTGCTTAAAGACCTCCAAAGAAGGAGACTCCACCACACTCCTTGGCAGCAAATTAAACTGTCAAACAGCTCTTACTGTCAGGAAGTTCTTCCTAATGTTTAGGTGGAATCTTCTTTCTTGTAGTTTGGATCCATTGCTCCGTGTTCGCTTCTCTGGAGCAGCAGAAAACAACCTTTCTCCCTCCTCTATGTGACATCCTTTTATATATTTGAACATGGCTATCATATCACTCCTTAACCTCCTGCTCCCTTAGCCGTTCCTCATAAGGCATCGTTTCCAGGCCTTTGACCATTTTGGTTGCCCTCCTCTGGACACGTTCCAGTTTGTCAGTGTCCTTCTTGAACTGTGGTGCCCAGAACTGGACACAGTACTCCAGGTGAGGTCTGACCAGAGCAGAATACAGTGGCACTATTACTTCCCTTGATCTAGATGCTATACTCCTATTGATGCAGCCCAGAATTGCGTTGGCTTTTTTAGCTGCCACGTCACACTGTTGGCTCATGTCAAGTTTGTGGTCAACCAAGACTCCTAGATCCTTTTCACATGTACTGCTCTCAAGCCAGGTGTCACCCATCTTGTATTTGTGCCTCTCATTTTTTTTGCCCAAGTGCAATACTTTACATTTCTCCCTGTTAAAATTCATCTTGTTTGCTTTTGCCCAGTTCTCTAATCTGTCAAGGTCGTTTTGAAGTGTGATCCTGTCCTCTGGGGTGTTAGCCACCCCTCCCAGTTTGGTGTCATCTGCAAATTTGATCAGGATGCCCTTGAGTCCATCATCCAAGTCGTTGATAAAGATGTTGAATAAGACCGGGCCCAAGACAGAACCCTGTGGCACCCCACTAGTCACTCTTCTCCAGGATGAAGAGGAACCATTGATGAGCACCCTTTGGGTTCGGTCAGTCAGCCAGTTACAAATCCACTGAGTGGTAGCATAGTCAAGACCGCATTTTACCAGCTTCTTTACAAGAATATCATGGGGCACCTTGTCAAATGCCTTGCTGAAATCAAGGTAGTGTACAGACATTGAAGTCCATTAATCATTCCCCCGTGTCTCTTATTTAAGGATTTTTTCCTCCCACCACTAGGTCTGCGTGCTGTTTGCTCCATTTGGTCTATGACATTTGGATGATCATCTTCATCAATTGATAGACTCCTACCTTCAGGAGCACTGTCTCCCTCCCCCACATTAGTCAGTTTAAAGCCCTCCTGATGAGGTTTCTGAGATTTTTGGCAAAAACATTTCTCCCAACCGTTGTGAGGTGCAGCCCATCGCTTGCCAGAAGTCCATCTTCAAGAAACTGCAGTCCGTGATCTAAGAATCCAAACCGTTCCTGTTTACACCATTTGCGAAGCCAGCTGTTCACTTCCACTATTTCCCCCTCTCTCTCTGGGCCACGGCGTTCAACTGGGAGGACAGATGAGATGACAATTTGTGCATTTAATTGCTTCAATTTCCTGCCAGGAGCCTCATAGTCTCTTCTGGAGGCTATTGCTTGCAGTGTCATTGGTTCCCACATGAACCAAGAGGAAGGGGTATTTGTCAGTGGGTTTTATGATTCGTTGCAGTCGTTCAGTTACATCTTGGATCTTAGCCCCGGGGAGACAGCACACTTCCCGAGACATCTTGTCAGGCCCACAGATCACTGCTTCTGTTCCCCGCAGTAGGGAATCCCCTATCACCACTACACGCCTCCTCTTAGGTTTGGTCGGGGTTGTTCCGTGAGCTGTCCGTTCCAAGGTCGCCTGCACATTCCCTGAGGACTGCCTTTGCTGCTCGTCTTCATATACCTGATCGACTGTAATGAGGGAGAGATCCTCAAATGGAGTCTGTTCTTCGTCTTCCATGCTAGGGGAGAGGACCTCAAAGCGAATGTGTATTTCTAAACAATCAGAGCGAACCCTGGGCCTCCTACTTCTTTGAGTCACGTTTCTCCATATATCTGGCTCCTGTGTTGGTTTACTAGCCTCCTTCTCAGGGGTGTCCCCTGTCTCCTCCTTGGTGGAGACGGTGTTCTCTGTTGCTTCCAAGAAGAGCTCCAGCTCTCTAATTCTTTGGAGCGTAGCTACACATTCCTCCAGTTGCTGGACTTTGTCTTCTAAGAGGGCAATCAACATACAATTGCTGCAGGTAAAGCTGCCTGCAACCTTTGGCAAGATGGCAAACATTGTGCAGGAACTGCAGGCGACTGCAGCTGTTCCCTCCCCCTCCATCTTGAGAACGTGTCGTTGGGGGTGGCTACAGTGGTCCTCCATCTTAAAAAGCGTGAAGACAGGACAAATACCCCCCCCAAAAAAAAACCTAGGTCTCCCCCAACAAACGTTTGAGACTAGCTCCTCTAAATCTAAAAGATGGATCAAACAGCTAATCAGCCACAAAGAAACACACACACACAAGAAAACCCTTTTGCTCCTCCTTCAGCTGCTGCCCTGCAAGCTCTGATAAGCTCCTCCCACAGCTAATCACCTGACTCAACGGAAACCCTGTCCCCTCTGACCTTTGCACAGGGAGAGTAGCTAATCAGCCACAAAGAAACACACACACACGAAAACTCTTTTGCTCCTTCTTCAGCTGCTGCCCTGCAAGCTCACTTGGGGAAGGGGGGAGGAAGAGGGTGAGAGGGGGGAGACAATGGTTGATGGAGGGCCCCTCTACTTCCAGAGGCATCTGGCTCTGCTGTTTGAAGCAGGAGTCTTAGAGGCTTCCTTTCCTTGTACATGGAGGCTTCCAGGGTGTAGCCTGATGTGAGAGGGTGGGATGATTCAGAGGCGGTGGGTCCAGTGTTTCCCAGGGAGAGGTGCCACATCAAAAGAGAAGAGACATCCCACTAGATCCCACCAGGACTTCCTGTAGGGACACACAAGCTTGGTGAGTAGGCGAGGGGCACTTGTCTGAACAGCTTCGCAGATGCTATGCAAACTTGATTTTTTTGTTACTGATTGTGGATTCAAGAGTCCTGGTCCTTAGTCCTATTAACCCTTTGCCTTGTAAACACCCTTGAACTGTATTTGCTTTTTTTCATGCTGCTGAACGTGTACCAATAACCTGCTTTAATAAAGTATCACTTCCTTACTTATAAGGAAGTGCGCTTGCCATTGAGCTTTTTTGGGGGGGGGACTCAGGACACCAGCGCCTGAGACAGGACTCTTTGCCAGCCCAACCTGGAGAGGCCAGAAATTGAGTCTTTCATTATACATGCAAAGCAAGTGTTCTATTAGTGAGCTCTGGCTTCCCCCCAAATTGTCTTGCTGCACAACTTTGCTCATCCTAGAAGACTGGGATATTTAATAGTCTGCCATTTCACAACTAAGGTATTTGGAAAATGAAGTTACTTCTTAAAGAAATAAATGTTAAGAAATAGGCAAACTTAACTGATAATTCTAAAAACTACATTGTATATTCATAGAATCATAGAATCCTAGAGTTGGAAGAGACCACAAGGGCCATCGAGTCCAACCCCCTGCCAAGCAGGAAAAATTATGAATACGTTTCATTTATTGATATTCTATGATATTGATATTTATATCCCATGTTCTTAAATGCTCAAGGCAGCTCACAATTTATTTTAAAACAGTAAAGAAAGCATCACATATGACTGGAACAAAGCAGAAAGAAATGCCGTTGAAACAAGATAATTTTCCAGGAAGTCAATTAAAACAATAATCAAAGTGATATGTGAAACACCTATCCTGTTAAGCTAAGACCACGGGAAACCATCAAAAAGGGGCCAAGGTGGGTGCTCCTTGATGGAGAGACAGAACAGCCACATTCAGGGATGCTTGGATCAGTCTCTTTGGTCCATGCCAGTTTCACATGCATTCATAAATTTCTTTTTCATAAATCTGCATTTTAAAAAAATGCTCAAAAATGTATTTAAATTTCTTTAATGGCAATTTTTTCCTCACAATATAACCATTTCCCCGTGTATTTCTCTCAAAAGTATGCCTTTCTAATTGTATTTTATTCTAAAACACACCTTTTTATTCATGTTTGTTCCCTTTTTTGAGCTAAGGGCTACATCGTAAAATTTAGAGAAGTGTGGAATCTGAAGGATTGCTGCATTCCAGATTACAGATTATTCTGGAAGATGTGCATCAGTTTAGTTTTTATCAGCATTCACAAATAATTCATTCCTCAAGCATCCCTTCTCACGTGCCAACCAAATACAGCTCAGATATTGGCAGAGATGGTTCCTTAGGTATCCTGGTCTGGCCTCACTTAGGGCTCACACTTTGAATTGGACCTAGAAATGCAAAAGTGGAGTCACTTCTGAATGTGGTTCATTCTCTCTCTCTCTCTCTCTCTCTCTCTCTCATTTTCAATAGTTGCTACTTTCTGCACCAGCTGAAGTTTCTGGGCACTTTTTGAAAAACAGCACCACATAATGGGTCTTTCATTAATGGGTCACCTGTTCATGTGGTCTAGTACTGCCTTTCTGTTTCACATAATTCCATCTTTGCAGCAGCACAAAGATTGATGCTAACAATGCTGACCTAAGAGTGGTAGGTACAAAAGAGGTTAATAAGCAAAGCAAATTTGCCTTCCTTTCCCAAAGCCAAGATCACCTCAGTGAATGGGGAGAGGACATGCTACCTGGGCTATTTTATACATGTTTATTGAAACAGCAATCATTTCTTTGAAAATAATTCTTAGAAGAATAATGAAGTATTTCTCTGTACCTTGGAAAATTGTCTTGATTATGCTTCAAGGGCTTTCTGCTAGTTGATTCAAATTTATTATAGCTTTAATGGAAATTACTGAAATCAGAAGCAAAATTGGGAGAACACAAAATGCTAGGCTAATAACTTTCTCCTCTCAGGAAATGTTATGCCCAATAATTTTGAAAGGCAGGCAGACTTCAATGTTTCACCATTGCAGTATTGCATAGTCTTGCTTTTCCAAAGCTAATTTCTAAAGTAAGAAATACTTTTTTGTTGTTGTAATGGGGCACCTACTTGAAGACCATTAGGTCTTCTTTGCCTTGGGTTGACCCCAAAACGGTATAGCTCAGCAAGTGGGCTGGTGGTCAAACTATTTTCCCTTGCCAAACTCTTCATCTATAATCCATAAAAGTTGTGACCCAAGCTATGTGTCCTGAGTAATCATTTGGAGAGTCTGGGGAACAGAATGGGTGCCCTGCTCAGGCAATGAGCAATACAGGCTAAGATGATAATGCTCTGTTTTTCTGATCTTTCTGATATATTTATGAAGTCCTGAATAGATCAAAGAAGGCTAGGGGGCAGGAACTATTGGATATAAATGGGGCACCAATGAATTGAAGTTTGAAATCAGGTGTGATTTTTAATTACTAGAATAAAAGGGACACAGGTGGTGCTGTGGTTTAAACCACTGAGCCTCTTGGGCTTGCCGATCGGAAGGTTCACTATTTTTAGAATTTCATTCATCAGATCTTTTAGAGGGTTCACAAGCTGTTTACTCAGTTTCTTGTAATACTTAGCTGATAGCCCATCCAGTCCATGCAATTTCCCTACTTTTGCTAGACTTACTGCATTTAAGACTTCTTACCCTGTTATTTCTTCATTTAATACTGCTAACTTGTCTGTTTTCATTTTTGGTAAATTACTCTTTTTAAGATATTCCTCTATCTTTGGTATCTTTTCTGTTCCCTTTTTATATAACTCAGTAAAATACTTGACAAAGGCTTCCCTAATTTCTTTTGGTTTTTCTGTTATCTTGCCATTTGCCTTTATTTTGTTGATATAATTTTTTTACTCATTTTTCCTTATTTGCCATGCCAATAATTTTCCTCACTTATTGGTATGCTTGAAAGATTTTTGTTTGCATCTTTTAATTTTCCATCCTATTTCTATATTAATAACCATTAAATATTGTGTTTCGAATGACCTAATTGCCTGTTTTACTGTTTCTTTGTTAGGTTTTGTTTTTTTCTAATTCTTTCTCTTTTTCCAGAATTGCATCTAACATTTCTCTTTTCTCCCCCCCCCTTTCTGTTTATTGAATTTTGTTGGACAAACAGCCCTCTCATAACCACCTTGCTGGTGTCCCATACTATTTGCAATGAAACCTACTTATTCAAATTTAACTCAAAATAGTCTCCCAGAGCTTTCCTTGCTTTATCCACAAAAGACTGGTCCTCTAACATGTCTTCATTTAGTTTCCATCTAAATGATGTTTGACTTTATCTTTTAATTCCATTACAATGGCATTATGATCTGAGAAAGTTCTGGGTTCTATTTCTATTTTTTTAACTCTCAATTCCATCTCCTTTGTCATCCAGATAGTGTCTGTCCTGGCACTGCTTTCATTCACATTGGAATAAAAAGTGAACTGTTTGTCAAACAAATGTCTTATTCTCCATATGTCAACCAATTTAAGAGTTTCTACCATTTCAAAAAAGGCCTTTGGCAATCTACCTTCTTTTGTTTCCTTTTTTCTAACTGTCCTATCCAACTATAATGAGGGAACACCATTTAGATCTCCCATCAATATGATCTTTTCATCTGCATAATCTAACAACTCTGTTCCCAACTTTAAAAAAAATAAAATCCGATTTATTCTCATTTGGTGCATAGATGAGAGTCTATCCTTTTCCTTTAATTTGTACTATTAATATTCTTCCTTTCTCATCTTTTTTAATCAGTTTTTGTTCAAGTGCAGGTTTTATATAAAATACCACACACACCCTTCTCTTGGTATCATCTGCTGCTATAAGTTCCTTTTTTTCTGTTTCTTTTTGCAATGTGTGTCTCCTGTAAACAAATTATGTCAAAGTTCTGTTTGATAATTACATGCTCAATTTTATTTCTCTTGGCCTTGCTGTTAAGCCCATTTACATTCCAACTAATTTTAAGGTTTGCCATTTGGAGATTTTGTTAATTTTCCTATTTGGCTATCTACACCTCCCACTGCTCCTTCCAGGAGTTCTGCTGCTTTTTTTGTTGTCTTGGAACTATCTGGCTGTCCAGATTAAAAGTCTCTCTTATTTTTCTCCCAAAAGTCATGTGCTGCACAACAGTGGTGAGCTCCTGTTGCTCTGTCCCAGCTCCTGCCAACCTAGCAGTTAGAAAGCATACCAGTGCAAGTAGATAAATAGGTACTGCTTCATTGGGAAAGTAAATGGTGTTTCCATGTGCTCTGGCTTCTGTCACGATGTGCTGTGCACCAGAAGCAGTTTAGTCCGGCTGGCTGCATGACCCGGAAAGCTATCTGTGAACAAACGCCGGCTCTCTTGGCCTGAAAAGCGAGATGAGCACCACAGCCTCAATAGTCGCCTTTCACTGGACTTAACTGTCCAGGGGTCCTTTACTGTTACCTTTTACCTTACTAAAATAAAGTTCCTGAGAGGAAAGAACACCAGTAGGGAGCCACCAAAGTTGACTAGATTTATGAAGGATATATGTTGTGATATAATATTTACTTTACCTAAAATGACTGTCAGAACGATTTTTGTAGTGTTCCCTCTGCAAGGGCAGATTTTATTTTTAATACAGATGCTTTATTTGCATTAGAGCTATTTTACAAATAAAAATACATAAACCAAAACAACTGCTGGGGAAGTGTAGGTTGCATCCTTTCCTTTGGGTTGATGGGAAAAAAATTGAACTAGGGGATGTGGCAATAGGTGGCACCCAGCCAAACAGCACCACACACGTCAGAAAGCCTACCCACACAATGGACTTTAGTTCATCCACAGTTGTCAACAACCTTTTGGAAAGAGCAAAGCAAAGCACCCACCCAACGGAGAAGGCAGGCCAGGAAGCAGCTTTTGGACTTGCAGTCTGACCCAGCTTCCTCCCACTTCCCAAATTCCCTTCCTTTCTAGGAATCTTGGTTAGGAGGAAAGATTAGCAATGTGAAATGCTCAGTCCAGCTCACCCACAGCCTTTGCTCACCCCATTTTGTTCATGCAACACCGGCACCTCAATCCCATCTGGTCTCAGTTGCACGAGGCTCAGGCAAAGCCCTTCCTTTTTTTTTTTTTTTTTATAAAATTTTTATTGATTTTACATAAGTTTTTATGACAAACAGACAAACATACACAAAACAAACAAACAAACAGATATAATTTCTTAATGTTCTTTCATAAACTTCTTTTCCTCAGACTCCCCCATACCTCCCCTTTCTGCATCCTCATGTCCAAATCTTATAGCAACTTATAAATGTTTTTTCCTATCCTAATTCATCATAGTCATTTCATAATCCAATCTTGTATTACTGCAACCCTTTCTCTCCATAAGATCTCGACATTCTAAGCTTCATCAAGTTTATAATAGTCCTTAAGATAAGTCTTAAATTTCTTCCAGTCTTCTTCCGCAGTCTCCTTTCCCTGGTCACGAATTCTGCTCGTCATTTCCGCCAATGTCATGTAGTCAATCACTTTCATCTGCCATTCTTCCAAGGTGGGTAGATCTTGTGTCTTCCAATACTTTGCGATCAATATTCTTGCTGCTGTTGTTGCATACATGAAAAAAGTTCTATCCTTTTTTGGCACCAATTGGCCGACGATGCCCAAGAGGAAGGCCTCTGGTTTCTTTAGAAAGGTATATTTAAATACCTTTTTCATTTCATTATATATCATCTCCCAGAAGGCCTTAATCTTCGGGCATGTCCACCAAAGATGATAAAAGGTACCTTCAGTTTCCTTACATTTCCAACATTTGTTATCAGGCAAATGGTAAATTTTTGCTAGCTTAACTGGGGTCATGTACCACCTATAAACCATTTTCATCAGATTTTCCTTTAGAGCACTACATGCCGTAAATTTAATACCAGTGTTCCACAACCTTTCCCAGTCAGCAGACATAATATTATGACCAATGTCCTGCGCCCACTTAATCATGACTGATTTAACTATTTCGTCTTGTGTATTCCATTTCAGCAGCAAGTTATACATTCTTGACAGATTCTTAATATTGGGTTCTAACAATTCTGTCTCAAGTTTTGATTTTTCCACCTGGAAGCCAATTTTCCTGTCTTGTTTAAAAACCTCCATTATTTGATAGTAGTGGAGCCAATCCTGTACTTTGGGTTTTAGTTTTTCATGGCTCCTCAATTTCAATTTGTCTCCATCTTGTTCTAAAATCTCACAATACTTTGGCCATCCGACCTCCATATTGATTTTCTTGTGGGCCTTGGCCTCTAAGGGTGATAACCATCTAGGGGTTTTGTTTTCCAACAGATCTTTATATCTCATCCAAACGTTAAACAACGCTTTCCTTACAATGTGATTTTTAAAGGCACTATGCACTTTAATTTTGTCATACCATAGATATGCATGCCAACCAAATGCATTATTAAAACCTTCTAAATCCAAGATATCTGTATTCTCGAGGAGCATCCACTCTTTCAGCCAGCAGAATGCTGCTGCTTCATAGTACAATTTTAAGTCCGGCAGGGCAAATCCCCCTCTTTCTTTTGCATCTGTTAATATTTTATATTTTATTCTGGGCTTTTTGCCCTGCCAGACAAATTTCGCAATATCTTTCTGCCACCTCTTGAAACAGTCCATCTTGTCAATAATCTGCAAAGTTTGAAATAAAAATAACATTCTAGGCAATACATTCATCTTAATCACTGCAATTCGACCTACCATTGACAATCTCAAATTTGACCATATTTCTAGATCCTTTTTGATTTCTGACCAGCATTTTTCATAATTATCCTTATACAAATTCAGATTTTTAGATGTTAAGTTAACCCCTAGATATTTCACCTTCTTAACCACCATCAGACCTGTCTCTTCTTGAAACTTATTCTTCTCCATATCTGTTAGGTTTTTCCCTAAGACTTTAGTTTTTTGTTTATTCAATTTAAATCCAGCTACCTGTCCAAATTGTTGGATTATTTCCAACACTCTTTTTGTACTAGTGTTTGGCTCTTGCAAAGTCAATACAAGGTCATCTGCAAACGCTCTTAACTTATAATGTTTAGTTCCGACCTTTACACCTTTGATTTGCTGGTCCTCTCTAATCATGTTCAGCAACACCTCCAGGACCGAAATAAAAAGCAATGGGGAAATTGGGCACCCCTGTCGTGTTCCTTTTTCTATCTTAAGCTCCTCAGTTATTACATTATTTACAATCAACTTGGCTTTTTGTTCAGAATATATTGCACCCACACCATTCTCAAATCCTTGTCCTACCCCCATCCCATGAAGATTCTTTTTCATAAAACTCCACGAAATATTGTCAAAGGCTTTCTCCGCGTCCACAAATATTAGAACTGCTTTAGTATTTATATTCACCTCTAACTTTTCCAAAATGTCTATTATATTCCTAACATTGTCTGAGAGGTGTCTCTTTGGGAGAAAGCCTGCTTGGTTTCTGTGAATCTTCTCCATCAATACTCTTTTAAATCTTTTTGCTAGAATGTCTGCAAAAATTTTATAATCCACATTGAGTAACGAAATTGGGCGGTAGTTCTTCAGTTGAGTCTTTTCAGTCTCTGTCTTTGGTATGAGTGAAATATATGCTTCTTTCCACGATTCGGGTGCCTTCTTTCCCTCTAAAATCTCATTACAGACGTCCTTTAACGGTTGTATCAACCATTCCTTTAAAGACTTATAATATCTGGAGGTCAGTCCGTCTGGCCCTGGAGATTTGCCCAGTTGCATGTCCTGAATGGCACCCTCTATCTCTTGTTCTGTCACTCTCTGGTTTAGATCCACCCTGCTTTGCTGAGAGATTTTTTGTAATCCAAATTTATTAAGGAATTTATCTATGTCCTCTTCATTTTGTAATCCTTGGGAATAAAGTTTTTTAAAATAGCTCACAAAACAATTTCTTATCTCATTGGGTTTAGATATAATCTTTCCATCCACTTCTAGACTTGTAACTGTATTTAATTTCTGTCTTTTCTTAAGTTGCCATGCCAAAAGTTTACCACATTTGTCTGCCGATTCAAATGTCTTTTGTTTCATTTGCTTTATTTTCCATTCTATCTCTTGGTTCATCAATTCCATATATTGTGTTTGATAAAGCTTAATCTCCCTCAAAATCTCCTGGGATTTTGGTTTTGATCTTAATTTTTTCTCTCCTTCTTTTATCTTTTCCAGAATTTTTCCCTTTTTCTCATTCTGCTTTCTCTTCTTTATTGAATTTTGTTGAATCAAAAACCCTCGCATCACAGCTTTACTTGCATCCCAGATCACTCTTTTTTCCACATCGCCCTTTAGGTTGATTTCAAAATAGTCCTTTAAGGTTTTTTGGGCCTTCAGGTGGAACTCTCTATCTCGAAACAGGGTGTCATTCATTCTCCATCTAAACTGACCAGTTGTTGTAACTTTCATTTCCATCTTCACGGCGTTATGGTCGGAACAGGTTTTCGGGCAGATTTCTACCTTCTTGATCTTCGGAGCCATTCCACTAGTCACCCATATTTGATCGATTCTGGTCCAGGTCATCTTTGCTTGGGAGAAAAAGGTTCCCTCTCTTTCAAGAGGGTTCCTTGTTCTCCAAATGTCTATTAAGTCCATATTTTCAGTCATTTCGAAGAAAGTCTTAGGGAGTCTCCCTTCTTTAGTAAGTGTCAGTCTTTGTGTCTTGTCCATGTTTGTGGAGACCACGCCATTCATATCTCCCATGATTATCATATTATATTCCATGTAGTCCATCAGAGTTTCATGAAGTTTTTTGAAGAATTCTGCTTTACCTTCATTTGGTGCGTAGATCCCTATTATCAAAAATTTTTCTCCTTGTATCTGTATCTCCACCGCTAAATATCTTCCTTGTTCATCTTTAAACATCATTTTTGGAGCCCATTTCTCTTTTACATAAATCACAACTCCTCTTTTTTTCACTTTATCCGACGAAATAAATTCTTGTCCCAATTTTTTGTTCATAAGCAATCTCCTATGGGCTCTAGTTATATGAGTTTCCTGTAAACAAATCAAGTCCAGTTGTTCTCTGTACAAAATATGGAATACTTGTCGTCTCTTCAAAGGCATATTCATCCCATTACAATTCCAACTAAGGAATTGCAGGGCCATCTTGTTATTTTTCTGGTATTCCTCCAACAGCTCCCAATTGTTGTTCCTCCTCTGTTGGTGGTGGAAGGTTCTGTCCAAACGAAAGGTTCAAGATATCTATTACACTCTTTTGCTCAGCAATTGGGTCTACAGTTCCTTTCTGCAAATCTTCTTGATTTCTTTGCAGGAACCTGTCTTTGTCTTGTATCGTCTTTATTTTCACCTTCTTGCCCCTGTAGTCAAAAGACAGTCCCTGTGGAAATTCCCACCTGAAGAGGATGGTATTCTTCTTCAACAGGTAAACCAAATCCTTATAAGAAGCTCTCAAGTCCAGAATGTATTTAGGGATATCTTTAAAGATCTGTATCGGTGAGTTCCCAATTTGTAAGGCCTTTTCAAAATGTAGTCTTAGAATTTTGTCTCTTTCCTCCTTCGATCTCAGGGTAATCAAACAGTCTCTTGGTGCCTTTCTATTCTGTCTTCTGCCCAGTCTAAATGCTGTTGTGATTTTAAATTCGTCCTCCTCTAGATCTTCCCAGGCATCAGCAAACTCTTTGGTTAAAAAGTCCGTAAGATTGTCTCCTTCGTCCTCTGGAATTGATCGTAATTTTAAATTCCTTTCTTTTCTTTGTAATTCCCACAATGCCAGAGTTGCGTCGTGGTCATGAACCTTCCTAGCAATCGGTTCTAATTTCTCCTGGGTTTCTCCAGCAATAGTTCTGGCTTCCTCCGCAATTTGGCGTGTGGCAGAATTTTCTTGCGTAAGCCTGTTTATAGATTCTGTATTCAGATCAAGTCTTGTTGTTAAGTCTGTCAATTTCTGTGAATTCTCTGTCAATTTCTTGGTATTTTCTGCCGTCTGTTTTGTTAGATTCTCCAAAGTTTGGTTTATCTTAAGAAGGGCTTGCGACACTGCATCCATGGAGACTGCTGTACCTTTTTCTTGTCCTGTTGTCACTGTAGTGGTTATGCCTGAGATCGAGCCTCTTTTCTTGTGTTGCTGCAGCTGTTGTTGATATTGCCTTGTCTTGGCTCTCGTGCTTATCTCCTCTGCTGGGCCACTCATATCCCAAGGTCGTTTCCCACGAGAGCCTTCTCCTAAAGGAAAATTCCACTGTCCCAAAGCGTAGCAACTTTTAATTCACCCTCTAGAGGGAGCAGATCAAAATGTCCACAGACAAAGACAAAAAGTATTTAAAAAGCAACTTTGTCAGGAGGCTCTACATATATATTGCAACACTTTCCCAATAAATAAAGTCCCAGCTTTCTCTAATATATTGTGTCCACAAAATCCAGAAACTTTGTAACAAATGAGCAGTAAGGCTTTCCACTTTGTTACTTTCACAGGAGATCACAGTCAGTTCAATGTCCCTTTGTTTTACAAGCAGTTTGTGCCGGGTTAGAGGCTGCAGAGAATTTCCTTTTCCTTTAAATTAATCATGCAGCTTATAAAATCACTTCTCTTCCCCTCTGCCCTGCAAGCTAGAGGGGATAGTCAAAGTCAAAGTCCAAATGTCGGATTCAAGCAGTTAAAGACAATATCCCATACGGATGCAGCTTAGTAACTTTGTTGCTTTAGTTGTCATGCAGTCGGGGGAAGGCAGACTTCCTTAATTTTCACCTTTCCCGTTTTCAGCTTAATTTCAGGTAGTTTTGACACGAGTAAAGGCTCAATCTTACTCACGGGTCTTTTTTTTATCCAAATTGTTCAGGAAGGGAATCGGCGCTCTCCACTAATGGCGACGCGGCTTCACCCTGCGGGCTGGGTAGCGATTCTCAGCACCGCGCTCCCCGTTGTCGTTCCGGAGCCTTTAAAAAGGCTCTTTCTGCGGTAAAGGGGGGCGCTTCAGGTGCCCACCGAATCTCCTTGTTCACAGGCTCTGTTCCTGTGATTTTAGGGGTCCCCCGCTTGCCGTAGCGGGTCAGACCCGAACTCGCAGAGCCGTCCACTCTCCGGAGCTCGGAGAGAGAGCAGCCATTAGCGCTGGCGCCGAACCGGAAGTCAGGC
The DNA here is from genome assembly GCF_965112155.1 of Podarcis liolepis. Lineage (NCBI taxonomy): Eukaryota > Metazoa > Chordata > Lepidosauria > Squamata > Lacertidae > Podarcis > Podarcis liolepis. The sequence continues at coordinate 1,645,364 of NC_139565.1, read as the reverse complement.
AAAGCCCTTCCTACCCTACTTACATCCAGAGGTTTTTTCCTGGGAGTGCTCAAGGGTACCAATACATTTTTCTGGAAGAAAAGCACTGCTTACTTTGGGTCTCGATGCAGCCTCCATAGAGAGCATGGAATGTGTGTGTGTTTTGCTGCAAAGGAACCAGTGGGTGGTGGAAGGCAGATGTGGACAGCTAAACTGTGTGTGAGAGAGATGCCTCAGTTTCCCTGTTGCTGCTGCCCTAACCCAGCAGGGTCAGTGCTCAGGGATTATTTGTATATCCATCCAGTTTTATCCCACTCTGCCACCCAAAGGAGCCCAGGGCAGCAAGCATATCCACAGTAAAGCAACTTTTAAAAATACAGTGGTACCTTGGGTTACAGACGCTTTTGGTTACAGACTCCACTAACCCAGAAATAGTACCTCGGATTAAGAACTTTACTTCAGGATGAGAACAGAAATCGTGCAGCAGCGGCGTGGTGGCAGTGTGAGGCACCATTAGCTAAAGTGGTGCTTCAGGTTAAGAACAGTTTCAGGTTAAGAACGGACCTCCGGAACGAATTACCATATTTTCCACTCTATAAGACGCACTTTCCCCCTTCTAAAAAGTAAGGGGAAATGTGTGTGCGTCTTATGGAGCGAATGCAGGTGGGAGGCTCTGCTCAGCAGTCCCTTTAAAGAGCCGCGTGGAGCATGTGTGCGGTTCTTGGGGGCTTCCCCCCGTGCACTCTTTCCCCATGTGCTCTTTAAAGGGAGCGCGGCTCTTGGAGGAGACTTCCTCCTGCTGCCCAGGAGAGGCTGTGCGCGGCTATCCCACGTGCTCTGTCCCTTCCCCCACCTCCCGCAAAATCCAGCAAGAGCCGCGCTCTCTTTAAAGAGCGCAAGGCTCTTGCGGGAGGTGGGGGAAGGCACAGAGCGTGCGGCTCTGTCCCTCTCCTCACCTCCCAGAAAAGCCCCCAAGAGTCACGCTCCCTTTAAAGAGCGCAAGGCTCTTGCTGACTTTTGCGGGAGGTAGGGGAAGGACAGAGGGCAGCCCCTCAGTCCCCTCCCCCACCTCCTGCAAATGCTGGCAAGAGCTGCGCGGAGCGTGTGTGTAGCTCTTGGGAAAAAGCCTGCAAGCGCTGCACACACGCTCTACGCGGCTCGTGAAAGGGAGCGCTGAGCCGAGCCTGGGATGCGCTCTCTTTAAAGAATATTTTTTACCTTGCATTCCCCCTCTAAAAACTAGGTGCATCTTATGGTCAGGTGCATCTTATTGAGCAAAAAATACGGTAAGTTCTTAACCTGTTAAAAACAGTTAAGCCATTCTAAAAAAGCTAGAACTCCTCTGCTGGCTGCTGGTCTGTTTCCAGGCACAGTGCAAACTTAGGTCCAAGCTATCTGAAAGACCATGTTCTCTCCGGTGAACCTCCTGGGTTTTGAGATCTTCGAGGCAGGCCCTTCTCGTGGTCCCGCCTTCCTCCCAGGCATGCTTGGTGGGGACGCAGGAGCAGGCCTTCTCAGGAGTTCCTCCCAGACTCTGGAACTTCCTCACCAGAGAAGCTAGACTGGCTCCCTCTTGGCGCTGCTTCTGCTGGCAGGTAAAGACCTCCTTGTTTCAACAGGCTTTGGAGAATTGACTGCTTTTAGTTAAAGGGCTGGTGCCATGCTTTTTAATTTTAATTTTAATTGTTGGTATGTTTTAAACAGATTTTAATTCTGTCAGTGTTTAATTGTTTTTAATGGTTTATTTTTTCTATGGTTTTAGTGGTTCTTGTTTTTATTTGTAAGGTGCATTTTTCAGGGAAAAAGGTGGAGAATAAATTATTAAGAACAAGAACACCACAATGGGAGTTGTAGTCCAACATCATTCTGTGATCATAGGTTTCCTATTGCTGTTGTGAAGAATGCCAGTATTCAGCCTTTGCCCATCTATTCCTCTGCCTCCATAATTTTTCTCTGGCTGGCTCAGATTATAGTCCAAGCTAGCTAAGACCTTTTGCTCCCACTCACCCCAATGCTTACCTGGCTAGAATACTGATGACTTCCCTCCACTCCACCTTCCTCCTCTCTCCTCCTTGGTGAGGAGGGGACAGCAGCAAACAATAACAGGTAGCACAGTCATCTCTTAAAATGGATGAGGAAGTCAGAGAGACCTTGCCTACAGGATAGGGAAGAAGTTGAGACCTAGTTGCATTGTCAAATGACAATTGGCAGAGTCACATGTTGTAGAGCTAACTAGGCAACTGGGGGCAAGATAACTCAGTTTGTCTAACCCAGTTCAGAATCAGACCAGGTATTATATTTTAAAATTATAGCTGTATGTAGTCGCCCGACCAGTTTCTTTATAATAAATGCAGCTGGAGACATCTAGTGGCGTGTACATAAAGTGTGTTTGCTTCACAGGGGTTTTAAAGATGCTCTGGTGTCAAGGGGTTTTTGGTAGTCAGTGGACTTTTAGAATTGAATACGTGACATTTCTGAACCCAGGTGGTAACTCTCCAGAAAGAGGTAGAGGTGTCCAGCTGCTGTTGAAATTCACAAGGTACTTAGAACTTCACTATATTCACCCACATTTACATAAAATAATGGTTTTATAATACCAGCATATTGGGGAAGATTTGGGTTTGTCTTATATTTTACTTTATGCTCTTAACTGGTATGCTGGATGATTTTTTTGGGGGGGGAGGGGGAAGGATAAACATTGTTACATCCTAATGATTTTCTTTTAATCTCTTCACTTAATGTACTACAGTGGTACCTCAGGTTAAGAACTTAATTCGTTCCGGAGGTCTGTTCTTAACCTGAAACTGTTCTTAACCTGAAGCACCACTTTAGCTAATGGGGCCTCCAGCTGCCGCCGTGCCGCTGCTGCACGATTTCTGTCCTCATCCTGAAGCAAAGTTCTTAACCCGAGGTAATATTTCTGGGTTAGTGGTCTGTAACCTGAAGCGTATGTAACCCGAGTTACACTGTATATTAATTGCTTACTGTTAAAGAAAAACTTACCTGATTGCCATTCTGATGGAAACGTCTTAGAAATGGCTTTGCTGCAACCTCCAGAATATCCTGAAATCCATGGTGCTGAAAACACTGGCGGTCTTTTCCTCTGTGACACCAAAACAACATTTGTATCTACCCTACACTATCTGTGTTATCTCTCTCTTGTTATTGGTCTTGTTATTTTTGGTATCTCACCTTTCCTCAAACAGAGCCCAGGGTGGTGAACAACATTCATAAAACATGGCATAAAAATAAAATGAAATTCACCATTTACAATAAATATAATAGCAATAGCATATGGCAATCAGTGATATTCACGACGCAGGAATAAAAGGTGTTTCAGACAGTTAGACAAGTAGGACCACTCCTGCTATGCTCCAAATGCCTGCAAAACTAAATGCACCTTCAACTGATGCCTGAATGAATGTAAGAAGAAAACAGCATGCAATATAATGTAAACTGCAGATCACCTATAGTTTTGGGACTGTGACTGCAGAATGTGGTTCTTGAGGTGGCTAGTCTTTTGGATGTAAACCACGGTCTGTAAACATAGAAAGGCAAGCCATAGATAATTGAGGATATTGGCATTGATGGGGAAATCAGAGGTGGGCAAGGTTTTGTAGGTTGTAGCATGCAAGATTCCTCTTCGATGTGGGTCATCCACACCTTGTCATGGCGCTGCCTCTTCCGACACAGGAAGCTCAGCCTGTAATTTTCCACTGGCCTGGAATCTTCCCTTCAGTACTCCAAATATTAATTAGATTCTGACATTCGTTCATTTATTGGGTTTAGGGGGTCTTCTCACAAACTTGCAACAATTGTTATCTGGATATATGAGAGAAGCAAGACAAACTCAGAGGGAGTCATCTTAGATCATCTCAGTACAATCTTCCTCATACCAGTGAGTGACACTGGCTTCCACCAACCAAAATTCAGGCTTACAAATTTGACCTGAATTTTGTTCAAAATCTGTTGAAACAGTGTAGTTACTTTGAACCCTTCTAAAGCTTCAGCGACACCCTACTCAAACTGTTTATTTTATGATAGTATTCATGGGGAGGATGTCTGCTTTATTTTTAAATATATGTGATAGATTTACAGAATTTTATCATTTAATTCTTTTCAGAGTTAAAGTATTTCCAAATCAAATACATACAGAGATATGACAACTTGTCAAACAAATTATGGCACAAAAGCACAGTGAAAATTGAAACTGAGGCTATGCCTCTTTTATGTTGGAAGAAAATTCAAAACCTCTCTACCTTACTGTACTTGATGTTAGTCATGCCACCTGTAAATTTGTGTTTGAGTGAATTTACGTGGGTGTTACACATTAGCTAGAAAGAACAACTTGTCTTACCACACAGATTGAATATGGGGCTTTTTCAAAAGGTCTTATAGCAGGGTATTAACTATCTATTCTAAGTACTGTGTGTATAAGAAAAGAAACACCTACACACTTGTAAAAGCACACCAAGATTTCTCTTATCTTTTTTGTAAAGTTTCTTTCTTTTTTTACATTTAGTTTTATGACAACATATAATTGCTTAGTAATGAATTCAAGATAATAAGGTAGTTATGATTATTAATTCCATATTTCAAGATGGTCCCTATTATTTTTCTGTGCCAACTGATAAACTACTACACTTACCATAGCAGTGTGATAAAATTAACAAAGAGAGGTTGCCATGGCTTAGTTTCAGTCTTTCTTTTGCTTAACATGGGGCACAAAAATCCCTCAATTATATTAAGGCAATAGGAGAAACATATATTTTGAGTAGTTAGGCTAGAGTTGCCATATTACAAAAATTTGTTGAGCTCCCCCCCAAAAAAAAAACCCTCAAAGAAATATTGAAGTTTTTGACCTATCTTTAAGGAAATTCTCCAGAATCTAGACTTCCAACATGGGTTGCCATATGTCAGGATTTTCATGGGCATTTTAGCAATTTCTGCCAGGATGCTGCCATATTCCAGCTGCGTCCAGATGTATGGCAGCCCAGATAAGCAGTTTCTGCAAATGTTTTGTTCATGTCATCAGGCTGTGTAAACTGAAAAGGATTGCACAGAAGATTGATAGCAGTAGCATCTAAATCACCATGGAGCAAAGAAAGTGACTTTATCCTCAAAACTATCTATAAGATAGTTCATTGTTATCATTTTTAAAATGGTAGATAGCGACTTGCTGACCTAGTCTTCAAACTTTTCAGATCTGTGACTCACCTTTAACCCAAATGTGCATTTGAGGACCCATTTCTTATTTTCTTTTTTTGACACATATTTGTAGGGTGGTAGTGCTACTGCTGCAACCCACTTTGGATCAAGCTGTGATTCCGAATGGGTTCTCACACACCTGTTTAAGATCAGTGGCCTGGTGACTATGAGGCTGCAGAGAGATTAGAACCTTAGTTTTTCTGGTCTGTACCCAAGGTATCTGTATCTTATGAACTGCAAGCAGAATACCATGCCTTGCCAAATCTACAGTCTCAGCCATTAAAAAACATTAAAATGCTCCTTTTCAAAAAAAACCCCCAATTATACCAATTATTGACTTTGACCTATTCCTTTTTTGGGCACAGTGGGGCTTGAATTCCCTCCCCCTTGCTCTGATTTCTTCTCAGAAGCCCTGGTCCTGCTCAAGGTTGGAGCCACAGACCTTCCGATACGCCTAGAGCAAGGGTGCCCAAACCTTTTTCAAAGAGGGCCAGATTTGATAAAGTGAACATGCATAAGGGCCGACTGAAGTTGCTGAGCTTTTTTAAGGATTGAGGTTCTTGAACTTTTTTTAAAAAATATATATATACTGCCACGGGGGCCAGATCAAGTGAAACAGCGGGCCGGATTAGGCCCCCAAAATGGATGTTTGACATGCCTGACCTAGAGGGATTTAAATAGGTACCAGTGGGATAGCAATGGGGCAGGAGCCAGAAAGTGTCTGGTAGTCAGTTGTGTAGGTCCTAGGGCAGCAGCCAGTTAGTTTAGGGATTGTTCCATCAAAGGCTAGGGGTAATTAAGTGCTTAAGAATGGCTACTTTTGTTTAATTAGTTGTTGAAGGGCAAAGACCACAGGTTTATAGACACACCATCCAATGGTAGTTAGTGAGTTCCCAGACAGAAGCATTCAGCCTGCCATCTGCTGCTATGAGTCACTGTATTCTGGTCGAAACAAAATAAAAAAATTCCTTCCAGTAGCACCTTAGAGACCAACTAAGTTTGTTATTGGTATGAGCTTTTGTGTGCATGCACACTTCTTCAGATACTCCCACACTTCTGGTGTGGGACAGTATACATATCAAGTCTCATCTTTCCATTCTTGACCGTGATTCTGATGCCACTGAGCTCAGAGGCCATGTAAGAACCCTGGCTCACATTGGTGAGCACACGCTCTGCATTTATTTATTTTTAATTTTTTCTAGCCCTCCCTTCATCCGAATGGAGCCCAGGATTGTGTAAAAATAACAATAGTAACAGAGAAACTACCAAAGTCCTTGCTGATTTAGGTGATAAGTACTTAGTAGAAGAGGCATTTAGTAGGTTATGTGTGACTATGGTGCCTCTCTTTTTCTGATGTAGTTAAGAACATATGAGTCACATATTGATTCAGCATGATAGAACCATCAAGATGCTCCTTCCCTTGAATCTGTTTTAAAACTAAAATACATGGAATAGTGGTTTTTCTTTCCTGACATTCTGGGTTGAAAACATCTGGGTGTGGTAGAAATTTAGGGCTGTGTTGATATGATTTCCACAAGCTAAGAATCTTGACTGAAATGTGGGCAAAATGATAGAATGGGACAGCGAACTTTTTTTATGAATGACAACAGAAGAAAATTCCCAATCCCACCTGCATGGGTGAAACTGAAGGAGGCGGGACTAGAACCCCAAATAGGTGAACCTTTCTAGCATTTTTTACCCACTTGGTGCTTTTAGGAGAGAGAGAGAGAATGTGTGTGCATGTTTCTGTGAAATTGCTCTTTTTCAGGCCATCTCATTTTTTTTTCTTTTTCCTTCATAAGAAATTTGAGGAGGGATTCCCATTCCCTCCATCTCACTTGGATCTCCCATTCCCCCCCCCCCAGCTCACTGCAAGGTGATGGTAACATTCCAGAGGCCGTCCACCATGGGCTAATTCACTAATTTATTTTGAGGAATATCTAACCCATCTTTCACCATGTGGTTCCAGACCAAGAGTATGTACATCATTAAAATAATAATATCAATAAAACTAAGCATCACATCTTTAGAAAAAGTTGACCTCCAAGCTCCCTACACATCTTGAGGCTGGAAGGACAATATATTTTGGATGTCGCCACCTCTTTAGTGAACACCCATTTCCATTCTGCATGTGGCCGAGGGCACCACAATTGATCCACCCTCAGTGAGTAGCAGTGGTGGTAGTGACAGCAGGCCTGGCAAATAGGGAGGCCGGATCTGGCTCATGGGCCGGGGGTCCTCACCTTGGCCTAGAGGAAATGCTTATGTCCATAGTGTGTGTTCTTTGGTTTTGTTATGGTTATCTGTATTTATTGCTTCCAATAAAATGTTTCCGTAATTCTATCACATATCACTTCTACCATATTTGAGGGAACTTTACCTAATAAACTTTTAATTTATAGCTTGCTGTTCTTTGTTTTCTTTTAAGTAAACCACTACAGGATAGTGTAATTGAATTGCATCCCTTTTCATTGTACTATCTTCAGCCACTTGATGGCAGCCCTCTGTTGCTTTCAAGGGATTTCCTAAATAAATAAATCCAACCTGGAACAGATTACTTTAATGCTTCATTTATTTTAACATATTTTTACATCAAGCTCTCTTAGTACAACATGAAAGGAAGCTCTTGCATTTTAATAATAATAATAATAATAATAATAATAATAATAATAATAATAATAATAATAGAATAATAGAATATTAAAAACACAATACAGCATCAAAAAATAATAATAATTTAATTCTGTATGGAATGTCAAATGGAACGATTATCTGGAAATGGTTATCTGGTGATGATAGGATTTTAAGGTGGCATAACAATTATGTAATTTTAGGGAAATATAATTAACTCATCAAAATCATGTTCAGTAGAGATGAGATCAGTACAAAAACAGTTGTTATTATTATAAAAATCAATGTTTAAGAGCTTTGTGCTACAGTTTTAAGCACTGTGGCCTTTAATATAGCAACTTACATGCAACATTTCTGCTCTTCTCTGGGATTTTCTAACATTACAAAATGCCTTGGATGTTTTGTAGTCAAGGTATGTTTTAGTGTTTTGCACCTGTGCACACCTGAGTGGCACATGGATTATGGTGTGCTATTTATATGTGGTTCTCCTCTAATGGGCACATGAGCACAGTACATGTTTGAAATGCATATTTATAATTATTGTTATTATTTTGCTATGTCGGCTCAGGGGCACGAGGATTTGGAGCGGTGGGTTTATCTAGTGGTTCCAAACTTACTGGCAACCGTACCATTTCAGAGTTTTCTGATGGCTACCATTTGTGGGAGAGCTGCGAAGGTTGGCTCCAACCTGTTGCACTCCTTTCTGCTGGAGAGGGGACTGTGTACCAGCCAACACTCTCCCCCACTGCCACCATCACGGCACACAGAGGACTAGGACTGTGCTGCTGCTGGTGCCACAAACATTCTCCTTGTTTTTACTGCAACAGACTAACACAGCTACATCTCTTGGAAGGAAACATTGAAATAAATTTGATAGTGCTCGTGTACAGTGGTACCTCAGGTTACAAACACCTCAGGTTACAAACACTTCGGGTTACAGACTCCACTAACCCAGAAGTAGTACCTTGGGTTAAGAACTTTACCTCAGGATGAGAACAGAAATTGTGTGGTGGTGGCAGCAGGAGGCCCCATTAGCTAAAGTGGTACCTCAGGTTAAGAACAGTGTCAGGTTAAGAACGAATTAAGTTCTTAACCCGAGGTACCACTGTATTCAGATATACACAGCAAGAAATTCTTGAATGTCATGGTAAGTTTCATCATCTTATGTTGGTTTAACACATTTATGATATTTGCTTGGAAAGAACAGAAAAAATATTTCCTTTTGTCAGCTGTGAAAAACATTCTGCACTGTGGCGGATGGATAGCTGCCACACCTTCCCTGTCAAATAAAATACAAGTGTCTCTTAAAACAAGGAAGTCTAAAGATCTAGTGTGATTTTGAATCATCAGACAGCTGTCCCTCCTTTTTGTAAAGTATAAGCCCACTTACTCTTAAAATAGTATGTGTAGATATTCTGATGAGTGCTATCTTGTACAGCAAGTATTTTGTTGAGCTGGAAGACAAACTGTGTTGGAAAATGGTCCCTACATTATGTGTGTAGTTGTTATGTTGGCACTGGCAATTCAGTAAATGTTTTCACATCACTGAGGAGGTCTTTTTCACATAGACTGCTGTGCATAGTAGGTCTCATGGGACTTAGTAAATGCCTGCTTCAATCAAGCTCTTAAGAGTCCCGTCCCCCCACTTCTCTGATTTAACTGCATTGCAGTTTTTGTTCACTTGTAGTGCAGGTAAAAGTGAAGAATAGAATTGCCAGCTCTTTGGTGGGGGGAATTAGCCATAGGGTGGCACCCCAAAGATAAGTGTGAATCAAGCCTGCATGTGTCAAGGAATGGAAGTCACAAAATGCTCTCTGATGAGCAGCTATGGCAGGGTTCCCACATTGGTGGTCAGCATTTGAAACTCCCATTGTTCTAGGCGCATTTTGCGACAAGGAATTTCATTAGCACAAGCAGTTTCTGAGGTCTTGACGCAGTACTGTGAGTAGGATTTCAGATTAAAACTGCAGAGTGGAAGGAAAGGAGGACCTTTTTCTGCCTCCCCACTTCCAGCCACTCTCTGAAGACTGGAGAAGGGACTCACATAAGGCAGGCTTTGTTTGTTGCAGTCTTCAGATGAGGACTAGACCATGTGAAAAATGAATATAAGATTTTAGCTGCAGTTAATTCTTTTTTGCCTTTTATTCTTGTTATTAAAAAATGCGCCTAGACATTCCATTGTTGCACCCATAACCTAAGTTCAAGGTGCTATTTAGCTCCTAGTGTTCATATCTCACTTTCTAACACTGTTTGTGGTGCAAGCTTGGCTGCTTTCAGCTTCATTTTTGAGTACCTCCCCCATGTTTAGTTTATGAAGTGCAACATGTTTATATGTTCATTTATTGCCCCCCCCTTTACTAACTACAAACAATTTAAAATACAGTGGTACCTCGGGTTACAGATGCTTCAGGTTACAGACGCTTCAGGTTACAGACTCCGCTAACCCAGAAATAGTACCTCGGGTTAAGAACTTGGCTTCAAAATGAGAACAGAAATCGTGCTCTGGTGGCGCGGCAGCAGCGGGAGGCCCCATTAGCTAAAGTGGTGCTTCAGGTTAAGAACAGTTTCAGGTTAAGAACGGATCTTCAGAACGAATTAAGTTCTTAACCCGAGGTACCAATGTAGTTTGTAAATCAACACTGAGAGGAGTATGTGGCTTCAGGACATCACAAGTGCCATCCAGGCAGTATTGTCCATAACTGTATTCTGCTGTAAATATTAAAATTGTATTTGGTCCAAATGTGGTGTGAACACTTCTAAATCAGGCCTACTGGGCTAGAAGTCTTACATTTTTACTCTACCTCCCCTGGTAGAGTGTGGTGGAGTCTCCTTCTTTGGAGGTCTTTAAGCAGAGGCTTGACAACCATATGTCAGGAGTGCTCTGATGGTGTTTCCTGCTTGGCAGGGGGTTGGACTTGATGGCCCTTGTGGTCTCTTCCAACTCTAGGATTCTATGATTCTATGATTCTATTTTTATTTATAAATTCTTGTTTTTCTTTATAAATTGTAGGCCATACAGTTTGCTTCCAAACAATTTAAAACAACACAACACAACACAACACAACAACATAACATAACATAACATAACATAACATAACATAACATAACATAACATAACATAACATAACATAACATAACATAACATAACATGTTCCAGCCAGGAAGCTGCCTCTATTCTGTAGCTGCTGCATGAAGCAAGTCTAACTCCACTGGTTTCCTGTGTCTGCATTTCCACAAGACAAGTCCTTGTTTTCTCTGAACAGGTTAAGTGCTCAACTGTTGCCTCCCAGATTTGCATGAGTTGGTTGAAGATAAGAAAAGGTGTCCAGAGGGCCTACCTATCCTTGTCTAACAGACAGACTTCATGCTAACAATAAAATGATCCAAAGCCCAGCAATATTTATGCACAAATGTTGAATTCAGAAATTGAACTGTTCTGTAAGTACGTTTTTGTATAGTATATGTCGCGGTGAGACTTGGTTTCCTCTGGACTCCATATGGCTACAAGGTTAGATATCAGGTTTCTAAATACTTAAAATGAAAAGGAAAGCAAAAATGCAATATGTAAGAATTAATTACTAAACTTCTGATGTGGAGTAATACTTCTCATTATTACTTATTTTTGAGGGGGACGCAAGCATCCACAGTGTGCCACAGCCCAGTGCTCCTCTCTGCCCATCAAGGGCCACATCGGCTGACTGGATTCCCCCCAGCATGGATGGGCAGGTGTCTCAGCATTGCCCCACTGTGCCGAGGGCTGGGCTGGTGCCCCCCAGCACAATAGCACCTGTGCGCCCCAGGCGCCAGCAACCAACACTGCACCACTGTTCAGTGATCTCAAGGCACCCTGAATATATAGCAAACCATTGTAACATACCTATTGTCCTGGGAAGAAATAAATAGTTAAACCAAATCACCAATATAAAACATGTAATGACAGCTTTTTACCGATTGTGTTCTGTCATTGTGTATTAGCAGTTGATGAATTGGTTACTAGTGTAACACCAGGTCTCTAGCTGCATCAAAATTCTTCCAAGAAAACAGAGCTGAAGCATTAAAATTGGACCTAGGGTCAAAACTAAGCAGTTGCCCTTGTGATGTTTTTTACAAGGCTATGTTCTGTTTAAAGAGAGAAAGAGTAGCAAGTGGACAGACATTCCTACTTTTCACGTTTCTGTTTTTAGTTTGGTGAAAACAATTTCCCGTGTTGACTTAAAGCCATATTTTAGCCATTAGGGCATTATTATTTATTACTGTATTGGACAAAAATTACAGCAAAGTCTCATTTTGATAAAACTGGGAACACATTTATTCCATCTTAAACTTGATCTGGAAATTGTGATAATACTCTAATAGCCAGCTAGGGCAATTAAGTGCCTTTTGAAAGTAAAATGGGACCATCCCAAAATAAAAGAACTTGGTTGCTACATATTTTAGGGGTTTCCTTGGTTTTCAGGTGCATATACTTTGTGATTTTTTTAAAACACAAATCACTCCCCAAAATGGTCCCAAGACCCAAGAAAAATGGTCTTATGGGATGTTGTGAGTATAGAGATGATAAAACATTGGGGTAACTTTGCCATTTTCTGGAGAGGGAGCTTGTGGTACACTCAGTACCATTTTTGGACGTGAGAGTTGCCCATAGAATACAGTGGGAACAGAGCCATAGCTAGGTGATCTTGCGCCCCTGGCAGAACCGTCCAGATTGCGCCCCCTAGCCACAAGCAAATTAGGTCTTCTTTCCGCCTCTCCTCCAACCTCCCATTCCACCCATTCAATTCACCCTCTAGTTAAAACCATTTATTATGATGCAATAATCAATATTTATATTTATGAACATATTTTAGCCAATTTTGTGCCCCTCACCATCCCCTAGCTACGGCCCTGAGTGGGAAACCCAGGTTTTTAGTGTAGTTGTGAATGGATAGCACTGTGCCTGTATAAAATAAGAGTACCGAAATATAGCAGCACATTCTAACCATTGTCTAATTTCACATGAACAGGTTTAGTTTCTAAAATTTCTTTCTCAATTCCAATACAATCCCATTTAATCCCAAATAGGATGACCAGCATTCCCATAGCAAGGTCAGAATACAGAATAAAACACAAGAATGAGCAGTGAGTGGGTGGTGGACCCGACGAGGAGAACCAGGTGATGGGTCCAGGTGCAGGCTGCTTAAATGCAGACCTGAAGGGAGCCGCCCTGCTCCGTCAGTCCCGCCCCCAAGGTCAGCCCTGCATCCAAGCCGGCCTGCCATTGGCCAGTTGGGCAGGCCAGCTTGGATTCAGCACTTAGGGGGAGGGGGCATTATGCCTCTCTGCCTCCCCAGCCAGGATCCCAGTGCCTGCAACTTCCTTGTCTGGTCCTTTGGAAGCCTCTGCCGACCTGCAGTGCTGCCACACCTGGAAGGGGAGCAGACTTCTAGGAAGCAAATCCTATTGAATTAGGCCTGACTCGATTACAAGTAACAAGCAGAATTGGGCATTAAGATGCTCAGGATGAAGGGAGAATTAAAATACAGTTAGTTCATATTTCTTGGATGAACAGCCATTAACTTTAATTTGGGAGAAGAGGATGTGAACACTTTCATTTCCTATTAGTGTATATCCATTGATAAAAGGGTAATTATCTGGCTCCTAATTACAGCAAAATGTTCCAGTACACAAATGCTTGACTAATTAAAATTGGTGTTCTTTTCAAAGTGCTGGGATCATGATTGTAAATTGATTATTAACAATGATTTAAGATTATTTGATTTCAGGTGCCTTCTTGATTACTTCTGTTTACTCTTAATAGACCCTCCCCCCTTCAACCCCAGGAAAAGATAGCTTTGAAGTAGATTTGCATTTTTTGCTTCAGTTGTGTTTTTGCTGAAATGTCTGTTTCTTTTCCTACTGTTTCATAACACCCTTAATCTCTTCCGATTGGTGACAGGATTGTGTGTGTGTGTGTGTGTGTGTCCAGGCACTCACCCAGAGTTTATGTTTCTGTCAGAAATTAGGCACAGCAAAGACTGCAGTGTCTTTAAAAGAAGTGATTTATTTATTTTTTACTCATATATACACCTGCATCTACTGTGGAGAAAGTTCCCAGCATTCACATTGCAAGAAAGTCCTTTGTTACAGCAAGCTCGGATCTCCAAGAGGGGGAATCAGCCATGCTGCCTCCGCCTTGGGATTATGGCTTCTTCCTCTCAGCCCCACGTAGCATTCTTCCCACTTCCTGCATCCTCTCAGAATCTCTTGTGAAAGGTAGCTTCCCCTTCCATTTACATCCTTGCCCACTGCCACCCAGGTAACCTGTGTTTCCCAAGCCTATTGCAAAGTGAGACTTTTTCCTGCTGTTTACCTCTGGCAAACTGTAACTCTGGCAACCCCCATCTCACAGACTCGAGGATCTCTTCTTGATCGGGCGATGACTCCTTTTTTATTCTTAACAGTTTATCTCCCAGGCAATCCTCCATCTGGAAAACAAACTTAGCCTAATGGCACCTAGTTAAGACTCCTAGCATTTAGTAATTCTAAGCATTTAGTAATCTCTAACATTTTCTAAACCTCAAAATAAATTTTAAAAATGTCCAGTAGCTCCTTAAAAAAGGTAAAGGACCCTTGACAGTTGTCCAGTCGTGAACGACTTAGCTGTTGCGGCGCTCATCTTGCTTTACTGGCCAAGGGAGCTGACGTTTGTCCGCAGACAAAAGCCTTAGGCTCAGTGGTTTAGACCACAGCACCACCCGCATCCCTAATTATGCACATGAAAGCTTATACCCAGAACAAACGTAGTTGGTCTCCAAGGTGCTACTGGACAATTTTTTAAATTTTTTATTTTATTTTGATTGCATCAGACCAACACCACTACCTACCTGAATTTTCTAACCCAAGAAATGATAAGGTGCCTTTGCACCCACAAACCCTGGCACCCTCAGTCGGCAATAATACAAACACAACAGCCTGTTCTGGACCAAAAGTAGTCTATACTCTTTCCTGCACCTTTTCAGATCTTACCCAATGCTAATTTAGAGCATTTGTTACCATCAGCCACAGTAGTCTTTTCTACAAGTGATGCAATCCCTGCTTTCTCCCTCCCATGCTGGTTCCACAAGCTCTGATGTAAAGTGAGCTGCACACATTGTCCATTAGCTGACAATATTTGTCCATTCTTCTAGCTTTTATCTGATAAATTATGTGTTTTTGTAAAAAGTGACACACCCACACCCACACCCACACAAGCACAGTTAATTTGTTCTGGGGAGAAGGAGGAATGTCAGCAGTTCAAAGCAAAGCCTTTGATTGTCAAACTGGCTCTGTTGCAAACCCCATGTTTACAGGGCCATTCCTGGGGGGAATTAATGCCTGTGTCACCAGTGTGATGAGAGTCCTCTGGAGTACAGCCACTTCATCTATGTCCACCTGCACTTGGAGAAAACTTCAAGAGAATTTATTCTTTCTTCCACCAACTTGTATGTGGCAATTAGGTAAACTCCTTCCCCAAGTGTTGCCCAGTTTTGTTTCCTTGGCTCTCTGCTGTTCTCTCTATGTAGCTGTCATGTAAAACTTTCATTTTAAAGAATTTATGCTGTAGCATTTTAGTGGAGGTCCTGGCTCACACCTGCAGTGTGTTTGAGGGCAAAGGGTGGCAGTGTAGTAGTGGCAGGGGACATATTTTTGTTGCCCAGAAGGGCTTTGGAGCAGAGGAGAAGAAAAATGATAACAGAGGTGGCTTTGTCCCCAGGTTCTTTTTGTGCCCACGCACCCATCTCTCTGTTGGCGGTGGCTTGCATATTTGCTGTGGACAGAAGAGCATCTAATGCTGAGAGCCTA
This sequence comes from Podarcis liolepis, assembly GCF_965112155.1. Classification (NCBI taxonomy): domain Eukaryota; kingdom Metazoa; phylum Chordata; class Lepidosauria; order Squamata; family Lacertidae; genus Podarcis; species Podarcis liolepis. The sequence continues at coordinate 1,629,725 of NC_139565.1, read as the reverse complement.
AATCTCATCAGGAAGTGATCTGACCATGACAACAACAACAACAACAACAACAACAACAACAACAACAACAATAAATTTTATTTATATCCCGCCCTCCCCAGCCGAAGCCGGGCTCAGGGCGGCTAACAACACTAAAATAGTGCAACATTATAATAACATCATAAGAATTAATTAAAATCAAAATTGATGGCAACCATAAACTAAGTATTGTAAAGATTGCCAAAGGAGGGAGTCAGGCTGCACCCTGACCAAAGGCCTGGTGCAACAGCTCTGTCTTGCAGGCCCTGCGGAAAGATGTCAAGTCCTGCAGGGCCCTTGTCTCTTGTGACAGAGTGTTCCACCAGGTTGGAGCCGCAGCCGAAAAAGCCCTGGCTCTATTTGAGGCCAGCCTAACCTCTCTGTGGCCTGGGACCTTCAAGATGTTTTTATTTGAAGACCGTAAGTTCCTCTGTGGGGCATACCAGGAGAGGCGGTCCCGTAGATACGAGGGTCCTAGGCCGTATAGGGCTTTGAAGGTTAAAACCAGCACCTTAAACCTGATCCTGTACTCCACCGGGAGCCAGTGCAGCTGGTATAGCACCGGATGAATGTGATCCCGCAGCGAAGATCCCGTAAGGAGACTCGCTGCGGCATTCTGCACCCGCTGGAGTTTCTGGGTCAGTCTCAAGGGCAGCCCCACGTAGAGCGAGTTACAATAATCCAGTCTGGGAGTGACCGTCGCGTGGATCACAGTGGCTAGGTCAGGGCGAGAGAGGTAAGGAGCCAACTGTTTAGCTTGGCGGAGGTGAAAAAATGCCGCCTTTCAGATCACCCTCACTTTCAGATCACCCACTTCCTGCCCAGTTGAGAAAACAAGGTCCAGTGTGACCTGCTACATGTGTTGGATAGATGATATGTTGGAACATCCCCATGGCCATCATGGCAGCTACAAAGTCCTGAACTGCCTGAGAGCTAACTGCTTCAGTATGGATTTTGAAGTCTCCCAACACCAGCAGCCTGGGAGTCTTCAACACTGCCTCAGAGACCAGCTCTCTCAGCTCAGGCAGAATTCCTAATCTGTCTTGATTATCCAGTGGCAGGAACAAACACCCTGGACGCCCACTCTGTTCATAGAATCATAGAATCATAGAGTTGGAAGAGACCACAAGGGCCATCGAGTCCAAACCCCTGCCAAGCAGGAAACACCATCAGAGCACTCCTGACATATGGTTGTCAAGCCTCTGCTTAAAGACCTCCAAAGTAGGAGACTCCACCACACTCCTTGGCAGCAAATTCCACTGTCAAACAGCTCTTACTGTCAGGAAGTTCTTCCTAATGTTTAGGTGGAATCTTCTTTCTTGTAGTTTGGATCCATTGCTCCGTGACCGCTTCTCTGGAGCAGCAGAAAACAACCTTTCTCCCTCCTCTATGTGACATCCTTTTATATAGTTGAACATGGCTATCATATCACCCCTTAACCTCCTCTTCTCCAGGCTAAACATGCCCAGCTCCCTTAGCCGTTCCTCATAAGGCATCGTTTCCAGGCCTTTGACCATTTTGGTTGCCCTCCTCTGGACACGTTCCAGTTTGTCAGTGTCCTTCTTGAATTGTGGTGCCCAGAACTGGACACAGTACTCCAGGTGAGGTCTGACCAGAGCAGAATACAGTGGCACTATTACTCCCCTTGATCTAGATGCTATACTCCTATTGATGCAGCCCAGAATTGCATTGGCTTTTTTAGCTGCCGCATCACACTGTTGGCTCATGTCAAGTTTGTGGTCAACCAAGACTCCTAGATCCTTTTCACATGTACTGCTCTCAAGCCAGGTGTCACCCATCTTGTATTTGTGCCTGTCATTTTTTTGCCCAAGTGCAATACTTTACATTTCTCCCTGTTAAAATTCCTCTGTTGGACACAGAGAGATGGAATCTCTATAGCCTAAAGCAACTCCCACTCCCTGACCCCCAAGTCTGCCATTATATTGTACTGACTACCCAGGTGGGCATTGCTGGATGAGACAAACTCCACCCTGCTCTCTCATCCCACCCCCCCTCCCAGTCTCTGTAATACAGAGCAGATCATGGCGAGGGGTTTACTTCCTAAGATTGGCTTGGAATATAGTCACATGTAGATTTGTTTGTTTTTCCAAGTTAGTCCAGGGTAAACAGGAGGAAAGCTCACTTAATCATTAGCCTTTTGATTCTTTTATTATTACTACTCTGTGCTGCCTTATCCAGGCCAGAATATTGAGAAGAAAACAAAATCATGCTAAGTCCATATTATTCACTTTTTTAAAAAGGGAGCAATGTTACAAGTGGATGCCCACAATCAATTCACAATTGATCACCACAATTTTAGTGTTAGTAATAATCTGATTGGACTGCAATTCGTTGTAAGCTGATTTTTAATATTGTATTTTTAGATTTCTGTAAACTGCCATGGGACCTTACAGTGAAGGGTGAGGACTTAACAGAACAAGGGATGGTGATACTTTATTTGTTGAAGATTAATTTGTTTGAGCCACACTAAAAAGAGGCTTGAAATGAACAGCATAGTCAGGCATAGGCAAACTCAGCCCTCCAGATGTTTTGGGACTACAACTCCCATCATCCCTAGCTAACAGAACCAATGGTCCAGGTTGATGGGAGTTGTAGTCCCAAAACATCTGGAGGGCTGAGTTTGCCTATGCCTGGCATAGATGCTGAATTTCTTCTGAGTAAGTTTTTATTTTAATTATTGGTGGGAGTCTGAATTCTGATGTTAATATTTTCACACTTCTTTAATTAGCACCATTTCCTACACCCTGCTGTTCAAATATAAATTTTTGCTACATTTACATAAAAATAAAACTTGGGGGTTTAATCAAACTAAAGTGAATAAGATGACACCACATGAGTACTAAATGCACTTTCTAAATTTATGTTTGTTGAAGAAACAGTTTGCTTCCTGTATTTATGCTTCGTGACAATTGAAGTAATATTCAGTACATGTAAATGTATTTGTTTTTTAGAAACAATATAGGACAGTATACAAGGCACTTTCCCATTTGTTTTTCTTTCTTAAGAGCAGTGCTTTTTTCTGGGGGTACGCAGGGGTACGCGTACCTCTAAACTTTTTGTGTTGCGCTGACTGATTGACCAACCGACCGACAGACTGACATGCCAGCTGTCTCCGCAGTAGCAGCGCGGACTGGAGCTCCGTTATTCTCCCTGCTGGCGCCTGGGAAGGGGAGTCTGTGGCGGCGCTGCTCCTCTTCCTCCTCCTCCTCTTGCCGGGCTAGAGCCAGTCGGTGAGCGCTCTCCCCTCACTCAAGCTGACCCTGCTGCCGCCGGGGCCTTCCCATCCTCTCAGCGCCACTGTCGCTGCCTTGAGTCCATTGTCCGGGGGTTGGGGGAGGAAGGGGGAGGGGGAGCAGCCAAAATGAAAGAAACCCCTAAACATTTTTAAAGAAAAAAGCACTGCTTAAGAGGATATCTGTGCACACATTCTAAAGATCCGAATTCAGCCTGACATATATACATATCGTGTGGAAAGATTCCATATGTACACAAAATTTTTGAACACACTCTCCTCCCTTTGAAGGCAAAGTGTTTTATACCTGGAATTATACACAGTAATTCACATCCTCTACTATCTTATGCAATATTCATGGAAATAAATGTGACATAAGTATCTTAGAAATAAATTCATAGGAAGTGTTATAAGTAAATTTTCTTTTTGGTTTTTATTTTAGAAATTCTAAGAGTCTAATTTGTTTCATGAGCCTCTCTTAAATTTTGTGGCTGAAGTCTGCTTAGATAACAACTGTTATTAATGACAAGCAGAGATGGTTGAGATTCAGACGTTGTAATTTATGAATAGGTTAGAAAAATATTGGCTGGACTTGGAAATTGAACAAATTTCATGTCCGTCATAAAAACCAGGAAGAATAACATTACAAGGTAATAAAATAACAATCATCATAATAATAGAAAGCTTTAAAAAAAGAGCGGCATAAAACATATTCCACAGTGGAATACAAGGTTCATATTTATAGCAAATATTTACAAATGTTAGCAAATAAACTCATATTTAATAGGAATGTGTCACCCATGAGATTGTTTGGTCATATAAATCATAAATGGCAGTGAACATCACTTTTTAAAACCATAGATCCATAGAATAACAAGATGCATCCTTCCACTCTTCAACGATAATTAGACAAGCAGGTGTTGACATGGACCACAGATTTTGTTACTTGAGTATAATTGAGCAATAGCTCTGCCCAACTTATCTCTTTAATATGGCAAAAAGATATGGCCACTCAAGACAGTCAAATGCATTGAGAGCATCAAACGCAATAAGATTCAGAGGGTGGCGGCAGTAGTGCTTTTAAGGACATGGAACAGGGAATGTGAAATCTACCTTTCTGGCACAAAACTGCCTGGTCTGGATGGACATACAAAGAGATTATCCTATTACATTGTGCCACAATAAGTGCTGTAAATATAATAATAACATAGAATAATAGAACCTTAGAGCTGGAAAGGACCCAAGGGTCATCTAGTCCAACCTCCTGCAATGCGGGAATCTCAGCTAAAGCATCCATGGCAGATGGCCATCCATCTGTTTCTGGTTCTGGATGAGAACTGATATGGGATGTTGATACCCACTTTTAATACCCAATTTTGGAATAACCACCATTCTGTCCTCATGGACTTTATCACTATTTAAAAGGTAAAGGTAAAGGTAGCCCTGCCCGTACGGGTCAGTTGTGACCGACTCTGGGGTTGCGTGCTCATCTCGCTTAAGAGGCCGGGAGCCAGCGCTGTCCGAAGACACTTCCGGGTCACATGGCCAGCGTGACGAAGCTGCTCTGGTGAGCCAGCACCAGCGCAGCACACAGAAACGCTGTTTACCTTCCCGCTATAAAGCGGTATACCTATTTATCTACTTGCACTTAGGGGTGCTTTCGAACTGCTAGGTAGGCAGGAGCTGGGACTGGACGACGGGAGCTCACCCCACCGCGGGGATTCAAACCGCCGACCATACGATTGGCAAGTCCTAGGCACTGAGGTTTTACCCACAGCGCCACCCACGTCCCATTATCACCATTTAGTATCCTATTAAAGAATGGTAATCGGATGTGGGACTAGAATCTCCTTTAAATCCTATAGAAACCACAGCCTATCTGAGCCAGGAGACTTTCTTGACTTGAACTTTGTGATGATTGCTAATAGCTCTTATGCTGCGATCTTATCAATTAGTAATGACCTGAATTCTCTGGAGAACAAGGGAATATCTACTTCATTCAACAGTTCCTCTATCTGAGCTGGAGGATCCTGAGCAGAACACCACTGAGAGTTCTAGGTTGAACTCTGGAGCCAACCTAAGGTGCTTGTTTTGAGTGGCCCCACATTGAATGGGGAGATGCACGTGGCCAATGACATTTGGAAAGGGGTAAAGTACATGGGCAGCATTTATATGGTAATACCTGAAGCCTTGATCTTGAGATGGGGAAGGAAATCAAAGAGGTGCCCAAAAGATAAAGTTTCGTAATAATAGATGATCATCTACTCTCACACTATGTTTAGAGGAAAAAAATTCAGAGGCAAAATTTCTAGACATCTAAATGGGGACATGATAAGGCGCTAGAAAATTATTCATGTTGTGTGTGTATTCTCCTGTCAGTGTACTGGAACTCAGGGTGACTAGAACTCAGAGTTACCCAGTGAAATTCATTGGTTTCTAGGACTGACGAAATAAAGCACTATTTAAAACAACACATAATTCAACTTGGGTGGCAGGAACTTCTGGCCTGTGCGCCTAATTAGAAATCAAAGTATGCAGGCAGGTTTACAGCCTGCAAAGCACTTCAGAAAGTGCCCTGCACAAAAATCAGCTGATTGCTGGGTCTTGTGGAGAATTTCTGTAAGCAGCTTTGTGGGTTGTACATGCCAACAAAAGGTAATTTGATGGCGGTGTGGTGCCGCCACAGCAGCGAGAGTATTGTAGCACAAAACTGGAAAGGAGACAAAATTCCCACAAAGAGGGAGTGGCAAGTGAAGTTGATGGAATATGCAGAGATGGACAAGCTGACAGGGCAGTTAAGAGACCAAGAGTACCAAAAATTCAACAACAATTGGAGTAAATTCAAAAAATTTCTGGAAGATTACCAGGCTAGAATGAATCTTGTAAAGACAACTAGTAGAAACCGTGAAAAAAATGGTAAGTAGAATATTAGATACAATTGGAAAGGCATATAACATAGAATCCCATGGACCCAAGTAAGAGGTGGAAGGAAGTCCAGGTCTGGTCTTGACCGAATGGATACTGGAATCAACAAGGGAGATCCACATGACCTGAAGGTGATGCTGTGCAATGCCAGGTCAATGATTCATAAAACCACTGCTATCCATGACTTGATTGTGGATACAGATAGGTAGCCGTGTTGGTCTGCCATAGTAAAAAAAAAAAAAATTCCTTCCAGTAGCACCTTAAAGGCCAGCTAAGTTAGTTCTTGGTATGAGCTTTCGTGTGCATGCACACTTCTTCAGATACACTGAAACAGAAGTTGCCAGATCCTTCTATATAGTGAGAAGGTGGGGAGGGGTATTACTCAGAAGGGTGGTGGGAATGGGTGATTGGCAGTCAGAGCTGCTTCAGGTCATGGTGGATGTTCTCCTGGAGACACCTAGTTATTCACTGGTTCTGATTTAAAAGAGAAGTAGAGCTGGGTGTCATCTGCATACTGATGAACACCCAGCCTAAACCGCCAATGATCTCTCCCAGTGGCTTCATATAGATATTAAAAAGCATGGGGGAGAGGATGGAACCCTGAGGCACCCCACAAGTGAGAGCCCAGGGGTCTGAACACTTACCCCCCCCCAACACCACTTTCTGGACACGGCCCAGGAGAAAGGAGCAGAACCACTGTATAACAGTGCCCCCAGCTCCCAACTCCTCTAGATGGTCCAGAAGGATGTTATGGTCAATGGTGTCAAATGCCGCTGAGAGATCCAGCAGAACTAGGAAACAGCTCTCACCTTTGTCCCTAGCCCGCCGGAGATCATCAACCAGCGCGACCAAGACAGTTTCAGTCCCATGGGAAGGGCTGGGCGATGGGCTCCGTGGGGTGGTGAATGCTTCCCTCTGTGAGAGAGCCTTCCCAGACCCGCTGAAAGAGGCGGTCATTAAACCGCTTCTTAAAAAACATCTTTAGACCCGGCCAATATGTCCAACTGTTGCCCAGTCTCAAATCTTCCATTCTTGGGCAAGGTGATTGAGCGAGTGGTTGCTGAACAACAGGTGCGCCTGGAGGATGCAGACCTTTTGAATCCCTTCCAAGCGGGATTCAGGCCTCATCATGGGATCCAAGTTTGGGAATTTTCTTAACAAACTAGTTTGAATCGGGGGATGGTCTACGCCTACAGATCTGTGCGCAGAATCTGGCAACCATCCGGGTCGTCTTGTGATCTTTGCCTAACAAGAGAAGATCAAATTTTTGCTTTTCTGGGAGGTCAGCAAGCCTCACCAGCACGGGGTCAATGGTATCTCCACGTGCCTCATCGCAAAAGGGACATCTAAAAATATGTGTTTGGGGCTTCCTATACCCCCCAATGGACAGGCGCAAAGTCTCTGGTCATATGGGACTTTTTAAAAGGATCCTTCCAAGACTGGCGTGTTGTCCTGTTGTCTCTCGGTGTCTATAATTCTTTGCCTAACCATAGCATTTGCTTGGCCCAAGCCCAGACTTAGAAGGGCTTGAGGGGCAAAACCCAGTTTCTGAAGAGTGTTCAGGACTGCTGTCTCCCAGCCTGACCAAAAGGTAGTTTGATGCCATTGTGGTAAGATGTTATTGACAGAAGGGTGGCTCTGCCCACCTGTCAAACTTTTCCTATGGGTGGGGGTGGGGACAATGATCTGTCGCATTGGTCAAATCCAGTTCCCTACTTCTGATTTAATTGATGCAATTTTCTGTCACAAAATGTCATTTAGGTAAATTTAATAGCAGATTAGACAAATCATTTTAGGTCTATCAGTAGCTGTTAGTCATGAAAGCTATACAGAGCTTATTAATTCTGGGGCAGTTTGCCACTGAATGCTGGTGTGCTTCCCAGAGTTGTCTATTGTGGAAACTAAGATTCTGAACAAATGGAACGTTGGTCTAATGCATCAGGCTAGTGTTTTGCTCTAATGTTCACAGAATGTTCTCTCTCGCTTTCTGTACTCTCTCCCGCTCCCTCTGGTTTAATTAAGGCACACAAGAAGAAATAATTTTCTCTTAGGGTTGCGAGAAAAAGTTCATGAGTCGTATCCAGTGGGAGTTCTACTCAGATTGCTATACATTGAAATTAATGTTGTTGTTGTTTAGTCGTTTAGTCGTGTCCGCCTCTTCGTGACCCCCTGGACCAGAGCACGCCAGGCACTCCTGTCTTCCACTGCCTCCCGCAGTTTGGTCAGACTCATGTTGGTAGCTTCGAAAACACTGTCCAACCAGCTCGTCCTCTGTCTTCCCCTTCTCCTTGTCCCCTCCATCTTTCCCAACATCAGGGTCTTTTCCAGGGAGTCTTCTCTTCTCATGAGGTGGCCAAAATATTGGAGCCTCAGCTTCACGATCTGTCCTTCCAGTGAGCACTCAGGGCTGATTTCCTTAAGAATGGAAAGGTTTGTTCTCCTTGCAGTCCATGGGACTCTCAAGAGTCTCCTCCAGCACCATAATTCAAAAGCATCAATTCTTCGGCGATCAGCCTTCTTTATGGTCCAGCTCTCACTTCCATACATCACTACTGGGAAAACCATAGCTTTTACTATACGGACCTTTGTTGGCAAGGTGATGTCTCTACTTTTTAAAATGCTGTCTAGGTTTGTCATTGCTTTTCTCCCAAGGAGCAGGCGTCTTTTAATTTCGTGGCTGCTGTCACCATCTGCAGTGATCATGGAGCCCAAGAAAGTAAAATCTCTCACTGCCTCCATTTCTTCCCCTTCTATCTGCCAGGAGGTGATGGGACCAGTGGCCATGATCTTCGTTTTTTGATGTTGAGCTTCAGACCATATTTTGCGCTCTCCTCTTTCACCCTCATTAAAAGGTTCTTTGATTCCTCCTCACTTTCTGCCATCAAGGTTGTGTCATCTGCATATCTGAGGTTGTTGACATTTCTTCCGGCAATCTTAATTCCGGCTAGGGATTCATCCAGCCCAGCCTTTCGCACGATGAATTCTGCATATAAGTTAAATAAGCAGGGAGACAATATACAGCCTTGCCGTACTCCTTTCCCAATTTTGAACCAATCAGTTGTTCCATATCCAGTTCTAACTGTAGCTTCTTGTCCCACATAGAGATTTCTCAGGAGACAGATGAGGTGATCAGGCACTCCCATTTCTTTAAGAACTTGCCATAGTTTGTTGTGGTCGACACAGTCAAAGGCATTTGCATAGTCAATGAAGCAGAAGTAGATGTCTTTCTGGAACTCTCTAGCTTTCTCCATAATCCAGCGCATGTTTGCAATTTGGTCTCTGGTTCCTCTGCCCCTTCGAAATCCAGCTTGCACTTCTGGGAGTTCTCGGTCCACATACTGCTTGAGCCTTCCTTGTAGAATTTTAAGCATAACCTTGCTAGCGTGTGAAATGAGCGCAATTGTGCGGTAGTTGGAGCATTCTTTGGCACTGCCCTTCTTTGGGATTGGGATGTAAACTGATCTTCTCCAATCCTCTGGCCACTGCTGAGTTTTCCAAACTTGCTGGCATATTGAGTGTAGCACCTTAACAGCATCATCTTTTAAAATTTTAAACAGTTCAGCTGGAATACCATCACTTTCACTGGCCTTGTTATTTGCAGTGCTTTCTAAGGCCCATTTGACTTCACTCTCCAGGATGTCTGGCTCAAGGTCAGCAACCACACTACCTGGGGTGTATGAGCCATCCGTATCTTTCTGGTATAATTCCTCTGCGTATTCTTGATGTCTTCTGCTTCTGTTAGGTCCTTACCACTTTTGTCCTTTATTATGGTAATAATAATGTTTCTTTCATTTCTCCGGTTTTCTTGAATAGATCTCTGGTTTTTCCCATTCTGTTGTTTTCCTCTATTTCTTTACATTGCTCGTTTAAGAAGGCCTTCTTGTCTCTCCTTGCTATTTTTTGGAAATCTGCATTCAATTTCCTGTATCTTTCACTATCTCCCTCGCATTTTGCTTGCCTTCTCTCCCCCACTATTTGTATGGCCTCATTGGGCAGCCACTTTGTTTTCTTGCATTTCCTTTTCATTGGGATGGTTTTAGTTGCTGCCTCCTGTATAATGTTGCGAGCCTCCACCCGTAGTTCTTCAGGCACTCTGTCCGGCAAATCTAAATCCTTAAACCTGTTCCTCACTTCCACTGTGTATTCATAAGGGATTTGATTTAGATTGTATCTTACCAGCCCAATGGTTTTTCCTACTTTCTTCAGTTTAAGCTTGAATTTTGCTATAAGAAGCTGATGATCTGAGCCACAGTCAGCTCCAGGTCTTGTTTTTGCTGACTGTATAGAGTTTCTCTATCTTTGGCTGCAGAGAATATAATCAATCTGATTTCGATGCTGCCCATCTGGTGATGTCCATGTGTACAGTCGTCTCTTGTGTTGTTGGAAAAGAGTGTTTGTGATGACCAGCTTGTTCTCTTGACAGAACTCTATTAGCCTTTGCCCTGCTTCATTTTGAACTCCAAGGCCAAACTTGCCAGTTGTTCCTTTTATCTCTTGATTCCCTACTTTAGCATTCCAATCCCCTATAATGAGAAGAACATCCTTCTTTGGTGTCATTTCTATAAGGTGTTGTAAGTCTTCATAGAATTGGTCAGTTTCAGTTTCTTCAGCACCAGTGGTTGGTGCATAAACTTGGATTACTGTGATGTTAAAAGGGCTGCCTTGGATTCGTATCGAGATCATTCTATCATTTTTGAGATTGCATCCCAGTACAGATTTCGCCACTCTTTTGTTGACTATGAGGGCCACTCCATTTCTTTTACGGGTTTCTTGCCCACAGTAGTAGATATGATGGCCATCCGAACTGAATTCGCCCATTCCCGTCCATTTTAGTTCACTGATGCCCAGGATGTCAATATTTATTCTTGCCATCTCATTTTTGACCACATCCAACTTACCCAGGTTCATGGTTCTTACATTCCAGGTTCCTATGCAATATTTTTCTTGCAGCATTGGACTTTCCTTTCGCTTCCAGGCATATCTGCAACTGAGCGACCTTTCAGCTTTGGCCCAGCCGCTTCATCAGCTCTGAATCTACTTGTACTTGTCCTCCGCTCTTCCTCAGTAGCATGTTGGATGCCTTCTGACCTGAGGGGCTCATCTTCCAGCATCATAACTTTTATATGCCTGTTGTCTTTGTCCATGGAGTTTTCTTGGCAGGGATACTGGAGTGGCTTGCCGGTTCCTACTCCAGGGGGATCACGTTTGGTCAAAACTCTCCACTATGACCTGTTCATCTTGGGTGCCCTGCTTGGCATAGTTCATAGCTTCTCTGAGTTATTCAAGCCCCTTTGCCATGGCAAGGCAGTGATCCATGAAGGGGATTGAAATTAATAAAAATGACTAAATTAGGTCCATTAATTCCAATGGGCTTACTCTGAGTCTGACTAGCATTGGATATAATCCCATGTAGGGACTTCTATACCCATTCATTTACCTTGTCCACACTCTTTCTTACAAGAAAACATCTGCCTTTTTATTTTTATTTTTTTAAAATCAACTGAAATACATGTAGCTTAATTCCCACTTCCCCCACTGAGGCATTGAGAAAGTTTTTCAATTTGGATTTTTATTTTATTTATTTTTAATGTTGTAGATTCTTCTTGCAATAATGCATTTTAGATTCTCTGGGACATTAGAATGGAGAATCTGAAATGAAATGATTTAAAATGGAATTGAATAAATTGAGGTTTTTTATGTGCTGGGGAGCCAGTAATGGTTAAATTAACAATTAAAAAGGGTCTTTGCTCTACTCTTTTCAGCTACAATCTGTGAGAAGGGACATTAAACTTGTCCTGGAATGTGTAATATATAATAATTTTATATGGTTTCTGCAATGCTGAAGTTTTCAATTTCTTTCAGATTATTGAAAGGAATTAATTTAGGGAAAATCCCTTTTCAGTGTTTGTTTCAGTAACTTGCTAAATTGGCTCGCTACTCTAAGGTATATTAAGTCAAAATTAAATCATGTTTAGCCAAAAGGCAAAAAAGAGTTCCCTGATCTTGCTGTTCTTGCAGTTTCAAGAAAAAATTACACCAGTAGACAATTACAGTTGTCAAACATTAAAAAGTCAATGAAGTAGTTCATACCATCCTTGTATATTTTGATGCTTCAGCTGTTTTACCTTGTATACTTCTTGGGAAACATGTTGTTTGAAAATGAATAAGAAGAAATGAATATGAAGAAGTTTTGAGAACCTTCATTTACAACAGATACCAAGTTAGCCCACTAAGTTTACTGATGAGTTTTAGTGTTCACCTATATACATCAGCAGTTTTAAATTGATTAATTCATTCACATCAAAGGTCAATTTTTAATCATAGTCCTGTGAAAAATATCACATTAAGGATGACTTGAACAATCAGTTTACATGGTCCACATCCTAGCTTAGCTTTGTTGGAAGTAAGTGGCACTGAATTCATTGTAACCCAATTCCGTATGTGTTAACTTGGAAGTAAGCCATGCTGAGTTAAACAGGACTGTAGGGATAATCGCGGAGTGGGCAGTGGGGTCCGGAGGGAGCACGCTCCCCACCAGCAGGCAGTTACAGTCTGCCTGCACGCGTGACCCTGGGCTGCGTAGCATACTCCCCCCCCCCAGACAAGCCAAAGCTGTCTGTACATCGTTCCCTCTCTCTGACCTTTTGCAGTCTCAGCAGTCTGCGGTGTCCTGTCTGTAACCTTTGTCTCGGAGACCTTTTGTCTCCTTCGTCATACACTGTGCAAGGGGAAAATGACGCGGTGGAAACAGGTGCCAAAATAACTTTGTACCACCCCACTATCTTGGGACTGGAAGATGTGTAAAGGTCACAGCCCCAAATGTATCCGCCTGGGTTTCCATATTTGTGTCAATAAAAGGAGGCTCCACAGGGCTGGCTGGCAGCTTGCATGCAGCTCACCTGTGCGCAGCTCACATGATGATCAACACCTGTCTTGTGCCTTCACTTCACAGGACTTAGTTTTAAGGCACCTAAAGGTTAGATTTTCATCATTGGGTATATATATATATATTTTAAAATGATATTTATTGAAAAAAGAATTTTTTTAAATTACAAAGAAAAAAGACAAAAACAGAAAAAAAAATAAAACCATCATTTTCAAATTCTCCACTTTCATTGCCTTCTTTCCATGACCTCCTCCTCCCATCTCTTGTATCTTGATTAATAATTGTCACAGCAAATCCTTTCCATAATTCATAATATTATTACATTACCTTACTCTATTTTCATCTTATCTTATAAAAAACCTTAAAACTTAAGACTTAAATCTTATTTTTACCAGCTTCTCATAACCATTACCTTTTTACCTAATTCTTTAAGCATTTTTACAAGAGCCAAGTAATTTCATTTCAACATTTTCCCAACGTTCATAAAACATTTCTAATGATAAAAAAGAGAATAAAAACAATCCAATCTTCTTCCAGCGTCCCCTCCCCCCCGGTCCCGGGATTGTCAGTCCTTTTTATCCCATTAGTCTGGCACATTAACCTGGTGATCTTATATCCGAGGCCTTTAAATCTCTTCCATGTCCCTTCCGCAGCTCTTCTTCATATTTTCCTTTCACTCGTGGGAACTCCAACTTGGTAGTGTTTTTGACCCATTTCAACAAATCAGCCCCTTTCTCATAGTCCAGACTAGACTCCATGTAGTATTTTAAGACATGTTTCAAATTCCCTCCAAAATTGGAAGTCCCAACAGCTCTAAACCTCTGACGGCCCATTGCCAGACTCGGAAAATCCAAACATCCCTGCATATGGGGGGGAGGGGGTTTCAGTCCAACCCCCCATTTCCAAATCAATCCAAACTTTGTCTTTCCAAATCTGGTTTTTTCCAAGTTCATTTGTCAAATCCAAAGGCTCATTTTCCTGCTGGGCCAAAAGTCCCTCCATCTCTGGTGCCCAAGATTCTGCAACATCCTCTTCTCTCAACTGTTCTGTCAGGACACACTCCTGTTTTGGTTCCTGAGTGGGCTCCCTATAGTTTCCCACTACCTGTTCAAATGTTCTGGCCGCATTAGTCATCAAATCCGTCTTCTGACTTAACTGATCCAATAGGGCATTTATTTTACAGAAAGCTTCTGAAAACATTGTCCTGCAAGGTCACAAGTCCTTTCCTACGGTTGTAATCTGTGGCAGCTGCAAGCTCCCTAGAATTGGTTACAATTTCACAGTCCCCCTCTAGGGGGGGGGAACTTCTGGTTGTTCTTTCTTTTAGGGACAATAGCAACAAAGTTTCTTTTTTAAAGATATTTTGTCAATATTAGTTCCTTTAAAATGCGAAAGGAAACAGTGGAATCACAATGTTACTCTTCTTTTAACTGTCAAAAACATTTGTCTCTGGCCACCCCGGAAGTCCTATATTTTGAATATTAAAGTTATACAAAGTTTAATTTCATTATATGCAAATTCTTGTTAACTTTAATGAATAATAGTAGAACACAGGACAATTTTATTCTACAACTGAATGGAATAACTATTTCCTTCAGCTCTCTAACAATGAAAGCTCCATTGTTACCTTGAAGACTAAGAAAATAGGGAAATAAAGAGAAAATTAGAAGGGAGGAATTGATGGATTCTTGGTTTGTTGCCGTTAGACTAAATTTTGAGGGAGGAAAGCAGATCCATATTGTTTATTAACTGCAGTCTTGTGGGAAATCATGTGAGTGTTCTTACTGTTGACATTTTAAAATTATCAGTATAAAACAATGCATTCCTTCTGAATGCACCTTATATTTGGTGTTCATTTTCAGCTGGAAAAATAATGTGGGATTCTTGCTTTCATTTTTCAACAGTCATAATTCAGGCATTCAGTTAGTTCTTCTAATATGGTACTAGGGTGCAGTCCAATTCCCACTTACCTGCCAGTGGGGCTTTGTGCAGCAGTGGAGCCTGACCACTCCTGGCAGCCACGATGGAAGGTGTCGGGGGGGGGGTTATCACCCTGATCTCTGTACCACCTCCAGGCTAGTGTAGCAGTTGGGCCTGGATCAGCACCGGATTTAAAGTGGTGCAAGAGGTTTTTAGTTTAGCAGTTGACCTTTTTCACTTTTTTGTCCTGGAGGATCAACAGGCAGTAGGGTGGTTGGCAAACTATGGTCCGCAGGCCAGATCCAGCCCAATTGCCCTCTGGATCCGGCCTGTGAACGGTTCTGTAATTGCCGTTTGGATCAGCACAATTGCCTCCCCCCCCCCCAAAAAAAAATTTGGGGTGCCATTTTTCACAATTTCCCCCACGGACTACATCTCCCAGCATGCTCCGAGGTTGCTCAGACTTCGCTGTCCAAACCGAAGCCTTAGCAACCTCAGGCCTCCCCTCCATTGGCTGGTTTGACGTGAGCCAGCGGCCACTGGCGACCCTTCCTGAGACTCGCTGCTCCAATTGGGGCGAGGCGCAAGGCAGGGCGCCCTTTTGATGTCTAGCTCCAAGAAGGGAGGAGGAGAAACGAAGGGGGGAGAAGAAGCGGGAGTAGAGAGCCTGCGAGGAGGGAGGAGGAGGAGAGGAGAGGAGGAGGAGGACTCTTCTGTGCTGCTCGGTACTGGCACATTAGCAGCTCGGTCATGGACACCCCAGGGTAGGGGCCCTTCCTGGCGGGGTGGCTGTGGCCCCTACGCACAAGCCGAGACCCAGCGCCGGCAGGGCGCCCCTCCCCAGCCCAGCCCACTCCATCTGAATGCAGTGAGTGGAGGGATCTCAGCCGCCCTGTCTCCGAGGGAGGGAGGGAGGGAGGGAGGGAAGGAAGGTGTAGGCGTGTGCGCCCGGCCCGGCCCACCACAAGTTCTGAGGGACAGTGAACCAGCCCCCGGCATAAAAAGTTTGCTGGCCCCTGGCTGAAACCATTAAAAACTGCTGGAAGAGATTTTCAAGTCAAATGCACTGGATAAACTAATACACACATGTATTAGTATTCATGAGAAGAGAAGACTCCCTGGAAAAGACCCTGATGTTGGGAAAGATGGAGGGCCCAAGGAAAAGGGGACGACAGAGGATGAGATGGTTGGATGGTGTTCTTGAAGCTTCCAGCATGAGTTTGATCAAACTGCGGGAGGCAGTGGAAGACAGGAGGGCCTGGCGTGCTCTGGTCCATGGGGTCACGAAGAGTCGGACATGACTAAATGACTAAACAACAACAAAACTAATAAATATATGATTTTTAAAAACTAATGGGGGAAATTAAGAAAGAAAACAAGCTGTTTATACTGCATGGAAAGGCAGATATAGATGTAAACTCCCTGATGCAGTTGCAGAGGCTCTAATGGTACTGCCATTTACAAATCATTTTTTCTATTACAAAATGTCTCAGATCTATCCACACACCTGATTAAGCAGCAGCTGTTCTGATTTTTTTGCGCTGTGTTCCAGCAGATGTATCCAGCCTATTCTTACAGCCATACTCAGTTTGCAAACATATAGAACATAAACCTGTAGGAGGGTAATAATGATAACTACTAAACCATTATATCAAAGCTCTGGAGGCAAGCTGGCTAGAATTTCACGTTTGCTGTCATATTAGAAAGCTAGTAAGCATCAGCCATGTGAATAACAGGAAAAAATGTACATTTGTGCTTCAAACAATGGCACTTTGTCAAAAATCCAGTGTTAGAAACAGTTGCTTTGGACAAAGCTGCCATTTGTGGCATGTTTCCCTTGGGCAATGTGGTCGTGATAGCAGAGAAGCTGATAAATCTGCCTCCCCACTCTTCTTTCTTCAAAGCTGTTTCCTCCATTCCTGAAATGTTTCCCAGTCTGTCCATCTATTTTTTTATTTAGTCAGCATTAAGGTTTATACCTAGACCTTAAGGCTCATTATCAGGGTGACTTAAAATAAACTATTAACATACTGTAACATTAACAACTTAAATTAACACTAAAACCAGCAAATGTATAAAAATAAAATGAGTAAAATGGACCAACAAAACTTTTAAAGCATTGGATTTCTGTTTGTGTGTGCACCTGTTTATGAATTCACTCTCATGGATTTCATGGAGGGGATGAACTCCAGCTCAGTGGCGGAGCAGTGCAGGATTCAATCCCCGACAGATTTAAAATAAATGTGGAGTGTGGTCTGGACCCTTGGGTGGGTTTATATCCAAGCAATAATTTCTGCTTTTTCACAGAATCATAGAGCTGGAACTGGAACAAGAGTCACCCAAGTCCAGCCCCTGCAATGCAGGAATATTTCTCCCCAAAGTGGGGTTTAAACCCGTGACCCTGAGATTAAGAGCCTCATGCTCTACCAAGGGACAGGTTTTATTTTCTATGTGATATTTGTGTTAATATTTCTAAATTCTAGAAAAGCATATAATAGAAACAAATTTATCTAGGCTGGTTATTTCCATTTACAGGATCTCAGACTGTTATGTACTGAAGTTCTCACCCTGGGCCAGCAGGGGGATACTGTAGATAGTTCAGGTCCACATATGCAAATAAGGGATTGAAAGTGACGTTCAGTGATTGGATAGTTACAGAAAGTTGTTACAGTTACATTGTACTGGAGCTCTATATAAGTAGGCTGAATAAACCCTTCAATTCAGTTCTGTTCTGGCCTGTGAATAAACAAGAGCTGTTTGAAGAATCGCTGTATCGTCTGATATGTTCGCCCACAACTTAACACTGGTGACGAAGGTGGGATGGATGGACATCAGCCAGATGCAGCCACCCTCTGAACTGAGCTGAATCACTGAGCGAAATCACTGAACAGAACCAATTCAGAGCTGACTGTTCTGGCTAGAGCACTGTGTTCCATCCATCGCCTCCACATCAGCATCGGAACCATGGCTTCACTTGTGCCTCTACCGCCGTTTGCCCCAGCCTCTGAATCATGGGACTCCTACCTCACTCGGTTTGACTGCTACCTCCAAGCCAATGAGCTGACAGCAGTATCAAAGGAATGGAACCAGGGCCTATTCCTCAGCCTCTGTGGGCCTGAGGTGTTTGAGATGGCCCGAGCATTGGTTGCGCCTGCAGTCCAGGCAACACCATGGGACACAATCCAAGAGAAGCTCCGCAACCACTATGCACCAAAGCCGTCCAAGATTGCTGCCCACCATGCGTTTTACCACCGGAACCAGGCAGAGGGGGAGTCAATTAACAACTACACTGCTGCCCTCCGACAGGCTGCAATGCACTGCGAGTTCAGAGACTTAGACGATGCCCTGATGGATCGAATCGTCTGCGGGGTCCAGGACATCCGTCTGCAACGGCGTCTCCTCGCCAAGCCAGACCTCACGCTGCAGAAAGCCATTGAGGAGGCTGTGGCCTCGGAAGCTGCTGAAGCTGCTCCACCCAGGAGATCCGCAAGGCCAGCAGCCTGCCTCTTCCTAGGAAGCCAGTTCCAGTGCATCACGAAGAGGCCAGCAGTGATGGGGCATCCTCCAGTGAAGACGATGATGTGTACCAGACAAAGCAGGAGCACAGGAAGTTCAAACAGAAGTCCAAGGTCCAACCGAATTGCCAAAAATCTCAGAAACCTCATCAGGAGGGCTTTAAACTGACTAATGCAGGGGAGGGTGACAGTGCTCCTGAAGGTAGGAGTCTATCAATTAATGAAGATGATCATCCAAATGTCATAGATCAAATGGAGCAAACAGCACGCAGACCTAGTGGTGGGAGGAAAAAATCCTTAAATAAGAGACACGGGGGAATGATTAATGGACTTCAATGTCTGTACACTAATGCACAAAGCATGGGAAATAAACAAGATGAGCTTGAGCTCTTGGTACAGCAAACTAAATATGACATAATAGGCATCACTGAAACCTGGTGGGATAAGTCCCACGATTGGAATGTAATAATGGGGGGATACAATCTATTTCAGAGAAACAGACCAGACAAGAAAGGAGGAGGAGTGGCGTTATATGTCAGGGATGTGTATACCTGTGAAGAGATCCAAGATTTAGAACCTCAAAGCCAAAGTGAGAGCATTTGGGTCAAAATTAAGGGAGAGAAGAATAACAGTGACCTCATTGTGGGAGTTTACTATAGATCCCCAAGCCAATCGGAGGACATAGATGATGCCTTCCTGGAACAGATGGCCAATCATGCAAAAGGAAGGGAGATAGTAGTAATGGGGGCCTTCAATTACCTGGATATTTGTTGGATGTCAAACTCAGCCAAGAGCATAAGGTCAAACAGATTCCTCACTGGCCTTGCAGACAACTTCATTGTCCAGAAAGTGGGAGAACCAACAAGAGGAACAGCCATTTTAGATCTGGTCCTAACCAATGTTGATGACCTGGTTAGTGGGGTAGAAGTGGAAGGATCATTAGGCGCGAGTGATCATGCTCTTCTGAAGTTTACTATACAGCGGAAAGGAGCAGCCAAGCATACTAGGACTCAATTTCTTGACTTTAAGAAAGCCGACTTCATAAAACTTAGGGAAGTGCTGGGTGAGATCCCATGGACAGCAATACTAAAAGGAAAGGGAGTTCATGATGGCTGGGAGTTTGTTAAGAGGGAGATAGTAAAAGCACAACTTCAGGCAATACCAATGAGACAGAAACATGGAAGGTGCCTAAAGAAGCCAGGGTGGCTATCTAAAGAACTTTTAACTGAGTTAAGATTAAAAAAAGATGTTTACAAAAAATGGAAAAGGGGGGAAACCACCAAAGAGGAATTCAAACAAATAGCCAGCACGTGTAGACACAAAGTCAGAAAAGCTAAAGCACAGAATGAACTCAGGCTTGCTAGAGAGATTAAAAGCAACAAAAAAGGCTTTTATGGGTATGTCCGTAGCAAAAGGAAGAACAAAGAAACAGTGGGGTCAGAGGAGAAGATGGTGAAATGCAAACAGGGGACACAGAAAGGGCTGAACTCCTCAATGCCTTCTTTGCCTCAGTCTTCTCCGATAAAGAAAACAATGCCCGACCTGAAGAATTTGGAGCAAATGATTTAGCAGAGGAAACACAGCCCAGAATAACTAAGGAGATAGTACAAGAATACTTGGCTAGTTTAGATGTATTCAAGTCTCCAGGGCCAGATGAACTGCATCCAAGAGTATTAAAAGAACTGGCAGATGTGATCTCAGAACCACTGGCAGTCATCTTTGAGAATTCCCGGAGAACAGGCGAAGTCCTGGCAGACTGGAGGAGGGCAAATGTTGTCCCTGTTTTCAAAAAGGGGAAAAGAGAGGACCCAAATAATTACCGCCCAGTCAGTCTGACATCAATACCAGGGAAGATTCTGGAGCAGATCATTAAGCAAACAGTCTGTGAGCACCTAGAAAGGAATGCTGTGATCACCAATAGTCAGCATGGATTTCTGAAAAATAAGTCATGTCAGACTAACCTGATCTCGTTTTTTGACAGAATTACAAGCCTGGTAGATGAAGGGAACGCAGTGGATGTAGCCTACCTTGATTTCAGCAAGGCATTTGACAAGGTCCCCCATGATATTCTTGTAAAGAACCTGGTACAGTGGTGCCTCGCAAGACAAAATTAATTCGTTCCGCGAGTTTTGTCGTCTTGCGATTTTTCTCGTCTTGCGAAGCACGGTGTCGGGAAAGTTTTGGAAAAGCTTCAAAAATCACCAAAGTCTTTAAAAACCTCAAGAAAGGCTACCACACCGTGTTCTATGAGTTGCTCCTCAAAGTCAAATCGCAACTGTATTAATGGTGTTAAGAAAAAAGGAAACAAACTTGCAAGACGTTTCCGTCTTGCGAAGCAAGCCCATAGGGAAAATCGTCTTGCAAAGCAGTTCAAAAAACCCTTTCGCCTAGCGAGTTTTTTTCTCTTGCGAGGCATTCGTCTTGCGAGGTACCACTGTAAAATGCGGTCTTGACTATGCTACCACTCAGTGGATTTGTAACTGGCTGACTGACCGAACCCAAAGGGTGCTCATCAATGGTTCCTCTTCATCCTGGAGAAGAGTGACTAGTGGGGTGCCACAGGGTTCTGTCTTGGGCCCGGTCTTATTCAACATCTTTATCAACGACTTGGATGATGGACTCAAGGGCATCCTGATCAAATTTGCAGATGACACCAAACTGGGAGGGGTGGCTAACACCACCGAGGGCCAGGATTACACTTCAAAACGACCTTGACAGATTAGAGAACTGGGCCAAAACAAACAAGATGAATTTTAACAGGGAGAAATGTAAAGTATTGCACTTGGGCAAAAAAAATGAGAGGCACAAATACAAGATGGGTGACACCTGGCTTGATAGCAGTACATGTGAAAAGGATCTAGGAGTCTTGGTTGACCACAAACTTGACATGAGCCAACAGTGTGAAAAAAGCCAATGCAATTCTGGGCTGCATCAATAGGAGTATAGCATCTAGATCAAGGGAAGTAATAGTGCCACTGTATTCTGCTCTGGTCAGACCTCACCTGGAGTACTGTGTCCAGTTCTGGGCACCACAGTTCAAGAAGGACACTGACAAACTGGAACGTGTCCAGAGGAGGGCAACCAAAATGGTCAAAGGCCTGGAAACGATGCCTTATGAGGAACGGCTAAGGGAGCTGGGCATGTTTAGCCTGGAGAAGAGGAGGTTAAGGGGTGATATGATAGCCATGTTCAAATATATAAAAGGATGTCATATAGAGGAGGGAGAAAGGTTGTTTTCTGCTGCTCCAGAGAAGCGGTCACGGAGCAATGGATCCAAACTACAAGAAAGAAGATTCCACCTAAACATTAGGAAGAACTTCCTGACAGTAAGAGCTGTTTGACAGTGGAATTTGCTGCCAAGGAGTGTGGTGGAGTCTCCTACTTTGGAGGTCTTTAAGCAGAGGCTTGACAACCATATGTCAGGAGTGCTCTGATGGTGTTTCCTGCTTGGCAGGGGTTTGGACTCGATGGCCCTTGTGGTCTATTCCAACTCTATGATTCTATGATTCTATTCTATGTACCGGCTGCGGAGCCAACCATTCCCGTGCCAAGTGTCGATTCAGAGACGCCATCTGTTGGACGTGTTCCAGAAGGGGCCACATCGCTAAGGTCTGCCGATCAACTCGCAAGTCCAAGTCTTCACTCCAGTCTGCCAAGGAAAGCTGTTTCGCTCTCACCAACTGCCCCTGCCCATCTGGAACTACGATTGGCCAAACCGACTCGCCTACGCGACACAAGCTGAATGTCACAGTGCTCATTGAAGGAGCTCCATGTAACATGGAGATCGACACCGGGTCTGCCCTGTCCATCATGTCTTGGAGCACCATCAAAAGACTGGTACTCAGAGTGTCCAAAAGGCAAGTCGACTCTCACCATGTACACCTGAGAGACTACCAGGGAAACAACATTCCCGTGGTAGGCGTTGGCCGGTTCTGGAACGCCTTCAAGGATTTTTCGGGCCTGCTCCAACTGGTGGTGGTCGAAGGTCAGCGGCCAAGCCTCCTAGGGCAAGACTGGTTTGATGCCCTCGGCCTGGAAGTCACCGGCATCAACTGCATCTCTAACGCAGAGACTGAGGGTATGGTCAAAGACTTTGCCGAGGTTTTTGACGGCACTTTGGGGCAATATACAGGTATGCCCATCTCCTTTAGCCTTGATCCACAAGCTAAAGCCACGCCAGGTTCCCTTTGCTC
Organism: Podarcis liolepis; assembly: GCF_965112155.1. Classification (NCBI taxonomy): domain Eukaryota; kingdom Metazoa; phylum Chordata; class Lepidosauria; order Squamata; family Lacertidae; genus Podarcis; species Podarcis liolepis. The sequence continues at coordinate 1,607,015 of NC_139565.1, read as the reverse complement.
TCAAGGCTAAGGTGGACGAACAACTGGACAAGCTGATTGCCCAAGGAGTTTTGGAGCCGGTTGACCACGCCAAGTGGGGAAACCCCATCGTCACGCCTGCAAGCCAGACGGGTCAGTGAGAATCTGCGCTGACTACAAGTGCACAATCAACAAGGCACTTCAGCAGCACACTTACCCGGTTCCTGTTGTTCAACACCTGCTGCATTCCTTGGGTGAGGGTAAGGTCTTTGCTAATCTGGACCTTGCCCAAGCCTATCAACAACTGCCCATTGATGATGCCACTGCTGAAGCCTAGACGATCGTCACCCACCGAGGGGCATTCCGTTGCCGCCGTTTGCAGTTTGGGGTGAGTGTGGCTCCTGGCATCTTCCAAAGCCTTATGGAGCGTCTCCTGCAAGGGCTTCCGGGTGTGATACTGTATTTTGATGACGTCTTGGTGTCCACAGACTCACACCAGCAGCTGTTCGAATGCCTCCGTGCCGTGCTGACCAGGTTCCAGGAGGCCGGGCTCAAGGTACAGAGGGAGAAGTGCCAGATCGCCGTTCCACAGGTGGAGTTCCTGGGCTATCTTATCGACGCCTCCGGCCTTCACCCGACCACATCCAAGATCCGCACTATCCAGCAGGCCCCCATCCCAAAGAACAAGACAGAGTTGCAGGTGTTCCTGGGGCTGCTGAACTTTTATAACATGTTCCTGCCCCACAAAGCCACGGTGGCTGAGCCTCTTCACCGACTCCTCAGCACAAAGACGCCTTGGTCCTGGGGTCACCGGGAGACGGCGGCCTTCAACACGGTCAAGGCTCTCCTTTCATCGGACAGTGTGCTGGTACAGTACAGTAAATCCAGGCCGCTGGTCCTTGCCTGGGACGCCTCACCTTTTGGCATTGGTGCTGTCCTTAGTCACCATTTTCCAGACGGAAGAGAAGCACCGCTCGCCTACTTTTCCAGGACGCTATCTCCGATGGAACGGAATTACAGGCAGCTCGACAAGGAGGCACTGGCACTTGTGGCTGGAGTGAAGAGGTTCCATGAATACCTCTACGGCAGGACTTTCAACCTTATCACCGACCACAGGCCGCTCTTGGGCCTCCTCGCCGGTGATCGACCAATTCCAATGGTCCTCTCACCGCACATGCTGCGATGGACTGTTTTCCTGGCTGCCTACCACTACTGGCTCGTCCATCGCCCGGGGAAATCGATGGGCCATGCCGACGCCCTCAGCCGCCCTCTTCCAGCGTTTGTGGAAGACCCAACTCCTGCTTCATTGCTCCTCCTGATTGAGGATCTTCTGGCAGCACCTGTATCGGCTGCCACTGTGGCCTCCGCATCTGCCTAGGATCACACCGTCAGCTGTGTGCTCAACTGGGTGTGGAGGGGGTGGCCACAAGGGCCTTTTGCATCGGAGTTCCAGCTCTTCGCAACCAGACAACACGAACTCTCAGCTCATCATGGCTGTCTGCTGTGGGGAGACCGCGTCGTGATTCCCCAAAGACTCCGTCAACGTGTCCTGGAGGCTCTGCAGGTTGGCCACCCGGGGATCATCAAAATGAAGGCGTTGGCTCGGTGTTACGTCTGGTGGCCTAACATGGACGATGCCATCACTGCCTGGGTTTCCGCCTGTGAAGCGTGCCAAGAATCGAGGCCTGCACCACCGGCAGCTAAGGGACACACCTGGGAGATGCCCAGGACACCCTGGTCGAGGGTGCACATCGATCTGGCTGGCCCCTTTCACGGCCGGACCTTTATGGTAGTGGTGGACGCCTATTCCAAATGGCTGGAGGTGGCCCTGATGCCCTCCACCACTACCGAGGCCGTCATCTGAGTGCGACGCATGAGTGTCCTGATGTCCTCGTCTCTGACAACGGACCACAGTTCACGTCAGGCACTTTTGAGCGGTATCTTTTGGGACTGGGCATCCGCCATGCCCTAATGGCACTGTTTCATCCATCCAGCAACAGGCAAGCAGAGAGAATGGTGTGCTCGGCAAAAGAGGCACTGGCGCGCCTGGACCGGGGAGACTGGCACAAGCGGTCGCCAAATACGTGTTTGTGCAACACATCACCCCTCATGCGGCCACAGGGCGGAGTCCTGCTGAACTGCTTATGGGCTGCCGCCTCATGTCCCCGCTCGACCGGTTGCACCCAGATGCCAACACGCCACAGTCATTTGTTCCAGGAAACCAGGTCTTTGCCCGGAACTTTGTGGGGGACATTCCTTGGGTGTCAACCACAGTTGTGGGAGTCACTGGACCTCACTCATACCAGGTGGCACTCGAAGATGGACGCTTGTGGCGCCAGCACATAGACCAGCTTAGGCGCAGGGTTGGGAACTTGGACACTACCGTGGTGCCCCCAACTGCGCTCGTGGCTCCGGAACAGACACTTACAGATGGTGAGGCTCCACCTACACCTCTCTCACAAACTGCCGGCGTGGAGCCGAACCAAGCCGCTTCAGAGGGTCTGGCAGACATACCACAGACTCAGACCACTGCCGTGCCTGACATTCCGCCAACTCCACTTGCAGAGGTTCCACCCACAGCATCGGATCCAGGGGCCTTGGTTTCAATGCCACCTAGGGTCGCACTACAGCCTCAGCAAGAATTGTGTGGCCCCCTGGACTTGGCTACCAGTCCCCGGCGGTCTGGCAGAGTTTCCAAGCGCCCAACTTATTTAAAGGACTATGTTGTTGGACATGTATCACTGTTGGTCTAAGTATGTGAAATGTAACCGATATGCTTTTGTGCCTAATTGAACCATTACGTGTAGTGCTGTAGATAAGGAAACCATTATGATTGTAACTAACGCCTTATCTCGGTGGGGAGGGGTGTTATGTACTGAAGTTCTCACCCTGGGCCAGCAGGGGGATACTGTAGATAGTTATGCAAATGAAGGATCGAAAGTGACGTTCAGTGATTGGATAGTTTGTATGCAAATGAAGGATCGAAAGTGACGTTCAGTGATTGGATAGTTTTAGAAAGTTGCAACAGTTACATTGTTCTGGAGCTCTATATAAGCAGGCTGACTGAGCTCCTCAGTTCAGTTCTGTTCCAGCTTACAAATAAAGAGCTGCTTTGGAAGAATCGCTGTGTCGTCTGATATGTTCGCCCACAACTTAACAGCCGCAATATTTTCAGAGGCACCAAAAGGGCCTGAAAGGTGCTCCCTAAGAGGAAGAGATTTGGAAGGTATTCTAGGACACAGATCATGGATCATCCTGCAACTATTTGGGGCGGCAAAATGACTTAGGCAGAACTCTAAGATTGTGATAACATGGCAAAAATGGAAGTTCTGGTTCTGTAGGATGCTGAGCAAATTTGGTGACAGTTTATTAATTTAATTATGGATGCATTTTAGAAATTTGAACTCCTACAAAACTCCAGAAACTTTAGCACCTAATTTCTTCCACAATATTGTTATTTCAGTCTCCCACCATGTATTTTCAGAAGTGTAAGTGCCAAATTTCCCAGTTATTTTGGTTGGCATTTCTATTGAACTTTCCCTCTAGTTCTTCAGGAACTCAACAGCAGTGTGGGCAATATTTTCACCACTTTATTCATATGTTGTCCTTTGGATGCCTTTTAGTGTGAGCTATTAACATTTAGTTGACTGAATTATTTACTTACGTTTGAAAAATGAACATAAATTATGGCTTCATTTAGCAGCATTTATTTATTTATTTATTTATTTATTTATAGCTGAATCAAAAACAATTAGCCAGCTAGCAGACCTTGCTGGAAAATGGGTTTGGTGTGCAGCAGTCGTGAGATCCATGTAACTTGGAAATGAGCACCTGTTTTTTCTGTACTAATTGGTGCATATGAAGAACATTTGCATTTAATAGTTGAATGCACATAGGCTAACCATGTAATTACCAATGTAGTAAGCCTATTTTATTTTGAATATCTGGAAGCTTCAGTTTGCAAGGTTACGGAGGGTTAGATCATATACGGTAGTTTCTGTGCCTTGATTTGCTACCAGTTAGTTTCAGGGGTCCTCAGAAGGGAAAAACAGGCGGAAGGGGTTTTGCTTGGGTCTTTGTTGGGCGAAGCCAGGCCCACATGAAGTGTCCTGGGATAATTTGCAGGGGCTCCTTGGCTCTCGAGGTGCAGCCCCCTCCTTTTCCCCATCCCAGCCGCTGTGGTGGGAATATTAGCTACTGGAAAGGAGAGGGAGTGGGACTCCAGTGGGGTTGAGCTGGAGAGGATTTTTAATGCTTACAGGGAAAAGGAAGGGCACGGGGGCCTCCCATACTGTAAGTTCCCCTCCTCTTCATTCTGAAAGATTGGCTTTTTAATGTTGTTCCTTTCCCCAGAGAACGCTTGGGGGCAAAGCCTGAGCTTTGCAAATAATTGCTTGAAGGAGCAAGTCCAGTTCCAATACACAGCTTGAGATGAGAGAGCTTCATCCTGCTTGTCTTTTGCTGCAGAAGGGTGTGACTTACACATTTACCTCTCCTTGTCATTTCTCTTCCCACCTTCCAGGTCCTTTTCACCATTTTTTATTTTGAACAATATTTCAAAAGAAACATTTTTATACTGACATTTATATTTGCAACATAAGAAATATCTTTGTTCTCACTTGGCTTTGTAGTTAAGTTATTTATAATGTGTCATGCTGTCTTATATTCAAAGTAATAAAATAGTTAAATATCACATAGACTAAATTTTAGTCATAACTTCCAAAAGAAAACCAAACCAGAGCCTCTTTCTCCTATAAAAGGGGAAAAACTAGGTCACCCAAATCAATTCTCTTGAAGCATGCTGGACACAACTGCAAAGCAAGGGGGGGGGGTCTTGTTTTGTTTTTGTGGTTTTTATACTGTAAACCACCCTGTGAGCCTAGAATGAAGGGCGGTATATAAATTTAAATAATTAAATAAATAATACAAAGAACACTGTTTAATTCAGTAGCATCTCTACTACTGTCCAATTGCTTTTTTAAAAAACTTGAAGCTGGTAGCTGCTAGATCAGGCATCCCCAACCATCCCCTCCAGATGTTTTGGACTACAATTCCCATCATCCCTGACCACTGGTCCTGTTAGCTAGGGGTGATGGGAGTTGTAGTCCCAAAACAGTTGGAGTGCCGAGTTTGGGGATGCCTGTGCTAGATGTATTGGAATTGTTTGTAAGATGTTTTATTGTTTTATTGTTTGTTGTTTGCTGGCCTAGGCTCCTTTGGAAGGAAGGGTGAGGTAATAATAAATAAAATAAAATAAAATAGATTCCTATGCATAGAGAAATTTCATCCCCCCCCCAAATCATTTTTATTTGATTTTACAAATATGAATTTATAACCATACCAAATACACATCCATGCAATGAGATTACTCTGAATCTCGGGATTTCCCCACATCCCGTCCATGGGTCCTATAGTTCACATTTTCAACTGCATATTATTTTGTAATCTATATTTTATGTCTATCCATATTGCCCCTAATATTCTTAATTTTTTTTTTTAAATGTCCAGTAGCACCTTAGATACCAACTAACTTTGTTCTGGTTATAAGCTTTCGTGTGCATGCACATTTCTTCAGATACATAATATTTGCTACATTAAAAGTGGGATTAAAATCCTGCTAATGTTGTCATCTGCTTACAGTGGTCTCCTAAATAAATTGTAAGCTTTTCCCATTCTTTCTTCAATTTCTTGTCTTCTTGGTCCCTGAGCTTTCTGGTCAGTTTTCCCACTTCAGCGTAGTCTAGCAGCTTAGCTTGCCATTCCTCTCTGGTAGGGACTCTTTCTTCTTTCCATCTCTGGGCCAGTAGTATCCGTGCTGCTCTTCTCGCATACATAAAAAGTCTTTTCTGGTCCTTTGGGATGTTGGTACCTATAACTCCTAATAGAAAAGCTGGTAGGGTTTTTTTTACAAAGGTTATTTTAAACATTTTTTTCAGTTCATTATAGATCATCTCCCAGAAAGCCTTTATTACCTTACATGACCACCACATATGATAAAAGGTACCTTCTTTTTCTTTACATTTCCTGCAGGTATTTGTACTTGTTTTATACATTTTTGCTAGTTTACCACTGGTACATCATTTCCATATAGTTTTCTTGCAGCATACAACATGCCGTGAATTTCAAATCCGTTTTCCATAACCTTTCCCCATCTGAAATGTGAATATTATGCCCCCAATCCCTGCAGGATTGCAGGAATTTCAAAGCCCAGGTCTACTTCTTTTTGTAAAAAGTTACTAGACTGTGTAGTGCGTGGCCTCCCCGAAAAGGTCCTTCTGGCTTGTGTTCATTTCAAGCCACCGGTGGGTGTAGGTGTGCCTGTATTCCAGATTGTATCAAAATAAGTCCCTATGATATAAAACTACTTTATCTTGCTGCATCTTTTAAAGTTATTTAAGTAAGCCATGTTGAAACAACTATTTGGAGCGCCAGAAAACAAATCTGTGTTGTCATGGATACAAACAGAAATAGGATTACTTTATAAATTTATTATGAGTCTAACAATTTATTTTTAGTATGTAACTACATTTTAAAAAAAGATGTATCTGTTTATTTAAAAGATTTATATACTGTCTTTCAGTAGAGATTGCAGGCTAGTATACAAAAATTAAAACAGCAATAAATGCATGTTAAGGGAAATGGAAAATAAAAACGCTATCAGAAGTAAGAGAATTTTAAATACTTTTAAGATAGTAAAATAAAAATAAAAATTGTGCCTTCATAAATGAAGTTTTTGCCTGACACTGAAAAGACAGTGATGTTCGTGCCAAATATCCTGTCCTGGTGAGGACATTCCATAGCTGTGGGTACAAAAAAAAGGGGGGGAGCGCTTTTACCTGCTGCAGCTAACCTCCAGTTTGAGGGAGATAGTATTTGGAGAATGGCAAAGACTGGTGACTTCAGCATCTAGGCAGGTTAGTGTGGGAGGAGGTGGGTCTTTAAAAGTGAAATGGGGCAGTCAGTGATAAGCAATCCTGTGTAACCAGTATAAACTAATAATTCTGTCGACTGCAATTTGTACTAATGGAAGCTTCTGAACATTTTTCAGAGATATAAATGCATTTCACTCCTTTATACAGGATGGTGAACGAGAGCATGGACAACTGACTAGACTCTCTCTGTCTAGGCGTGGTTGCAGCTGGTAGACCAGCCCAAGCTGGTGAATGGCACTCCTTCCTATGAAGAACACCAGGGCCAGAAACAACAGCTGGATCTGTTTCTTTAGAGGGTGCACATCCAGAATTAGCTGAGCACCATCACCCTTAACTAGAGAGCAATGTGCCCACAAACCTCCACCTTCTCGAGATCAGACTTCCATTTAATGGCCCTCATCCAGCTCATTATCAAATCAGACACTTTCAGCATTTCCACAGCCTTACCTGACTCTGTTAACAAGGAGAAATAGAGCTGGATGTCATCATATAAAATTTGGATCCTGGCAAATTGGAGGCTCTGTTGGTGTATGGTTTCTGTGTCCAAGAAATAGGCTGCTTGCCTGACCAATGTTGCACTTTCTCTGAAGGGGCAAGTATGCAATTTGGGCATTCTTCTGGATTCAGCTCTGTCCCTAGAGGCCCAAGTGACCTTCATGACTAGACACGTGAGACTTGCCTGAAAATCTCCTCTAGCAGTTTTTAGTGGTATTAGGCAGCAAGCTTTGGACTCCAGAAGTGTTGAGCGCTCGACCCTTCCACCAGTGGATCCTCCGATTCAAATATTCCCTTACCTGTGCATTCCGCTTCTCTTAACAAGTGCAGAGTTGCAAACTCCCATCCTTCTCCCATCCTCACATCTGAATAAACATGCTTAGGATTTTATGGTAAGCTTTAATAAATTTTGTCTGGCAAGAAAAGGAAATATCAGTATGTATTCCTTCTGAGTTAGAAAATAGTAGGGCTCTCTCTCTCTCTCTCTCTCTCTCTCTCTCTCTCTCTCTCTCTCCACACACACACACACACACACACGAGAATGAACTGCCCTGAGACCTCCAGGTGTAGTGCGGTATATAAATTCAATTAATAATAATAAAATTTTAAATACAGTCAAACCTCTACTTACCACCGCCTCTTCTTACGGTTGTTCCAAGTCGCAACCGTGGCAAACCTGGAAGTAACTGGCGGGTTTGCCACCGTTCGCACATGTGCAGGAGCAGCAATTGCCATTCGCGCATGTGCAGAAGCGGCAATCGCTTTTCGCACATGCACAGAAGCGGGCAATCGCCACCTGCACCTGCACACAGCGGTGTGTCTCCCAGCAACCCGTTTTGACCTCTGAACGGACCTCCGGAACAGATTATGGTTGCAAATAGAGGTTCCACTGTAGATAGCTAGATAGCTAGATATATAGATACAGATATAGATATATAACACCTATTTTATTCTGTTGAAAATAATGTCAGCTATTGTCTTCCACTGGTAATACAGTGGTACCTCTGGTTACGTCCTTAATTTGTTCCAGAGCTCCGTTCTTAACCTGAAACTGTTCTTAACCTGAAGCACCACTTTAGCTAACGGGACCTCCTGCTGCTGCTGTGCCGCCGCCGCACAATTTCTGTTCTCACCCTGAAGCAAAGTTCTTAACCTGAGGTACTATTTCTGGGTTAGCAGGGTCTGTAACCTGAAGCGTCTGTAACCTGAGGTACCACTGTAATAATAAGTGGCAGTATGGCCGGTCCAGTGCTGGTCCCTCACCATGGGACTCACCATGAAGCTGTAAGTGCCACACTTTTAACATTTGGGGTAAATGGGGGTGGTACTGTGTACCCTTGAGTACCCCCAGAAAAAAGCACTGACAAAAGTATGACATATTATGTACAGAAACTTTCAAAAAGCTTTTGACAGAATACTTTGCCAAGAATTCCTGACGAGACATAGCAGACATGGAAAAGAGGAGAGATCCTCTTGTGGATCAGTACATATCTGGTTCAGAGAGCCGGAGTAAATAGGTAGGTTTCCTGATGGAGGGAAGTAGAAAGGGAGACCTGTGCTTTTTATCTTGTTCACAAATGATTTAGAATTAGTGAGCAGTGAAGTTGTCACGTTTGCTCATGATGCCAGTTGTTCAGGGTCATCAAAAAAAAAAGAGATTGTGAAAAGCTCAATGTGGTATTGCTAAACTAAGAGAATGGGCAGTAAAACAGCAAATGCAATTCAACATTAGCCAATGTAAAGTAATGCACAAGGTAGCAAAAATTCTTAATATCCTGTATATGCCCAGGGGGTCTAAACTGGTGGTGACTGCCCAGGATAGCTTGATGAAGATGTTGATCTGGTGTGTGACAGCTGTGAAAAAGGCAATTCTGTGCTAGGGAAATATATAGCTTCCAATATCTGAATATGATTATATAAATCTCTGCTGAGACCAAACTTGGAATACTGTGTTCTCCTCAACTCAAAAGAGCTTTGTAGAGCTTTTCAATGAAGCTGAATGCTAGAAGATGTAAGACACACAATAAAAGAACTTCTTCACACAGCACAGAGTCAACTGTGGAATTTGCTACCACAAGAAGTCGTGAGGGTCAGCAACTTGGATGGCTTTAAAATAGAATTAAACCCATTCCTGGAGGATTAGGCTCCCCATGGCTACGACCCCTGAGAGCTGTGTTCCAGGTGCTGGGAGTCCCAAGTGGGCAGAGGGCTGCTCTTGTGCTCAGGCCCGGCCTGGGAGGCGTCTTGTTGGCACAGTGAGAACAGGGCGCCGGTTTGGATCAGGTATTATGAGCATGCCCTGTGGTCTTGCGGTTGCATTTTGCTGACAAACTAGGATGCATATCATAGGGAAAGCCTATGACAGGAGCAGGGAATATATTGCAAGTCTTTCCTTGGACACCACAACTTCACTACTAAATGATATCCTTCTTCCTCATTCATCCTGATTATTAAAAACAGTTTTAAACAAGTTATAATCACAGAAATAAGGTGGGTCCTAAAAATAACATCAAAATGTCGTGTCACAATGCAGGGTAAAGAGGCATCTTCAGCATTTGCCCAAAGGGGCCAGGCTCCCCTCTGGGTCTCAGTAGAAGCTCATTCCATTTCTTTCAGAGGAAAGACAGTTGCTAAAATGTAAATGACAGCAGCAAGTTGTTAATTTTAGCAGAAGATATAGTTTTAATTAAAGTTGTTATGCCTCCATTTCAATCTGCTGTGCCCAATTTTTCATCCTATTTCACCCTTAATTATTACAGCAACTAAAATTCAATGTCTTCTCCCTTTAAGACTTTGTGATTGTGTTCATCAAAATCATAATCACTCCACTTTAAGGCATAATCCTGTTCTAAATTCCACTTTTCTCTCATACACGCTTTTTCAAAGAAAGATTTATACTCAGGTAACGAGCTACAGGATGGCTTTCCTGAGCTCAGTGGTGGGAACCTTTGGCCCTCCAGCTGCTGCCCATTGACTAGGCTTTCTGAACAACATCTGGAGGACCAAAGGTTCTCCACACCAGATTTAGCTTCTGGATCAGAGTAAGTTATGTGAGTAGGGTAATTCATACACAAGTTGGAAAACATTTCATACTGAAATGTATAAATTACATGTTTGAGTTCTTTAGATCTTTAGGGTTCACAATTTAATGACACATAGGCTATCATTTTTTAGTTTTAAAGAAAGTGTCTATGTTACGCTATTTAAAGAAACACATGATTTTGACTTGATTAGGGAAAGTGTGGCAACTGAAGGCTATTGAATACTAAAATAATGTTGCAGGAGTTTGGGGGGAAATGCAGAGTTTTGAATAATTTTAGTTTATCTGTGTGTTTATTTCAAAAGCTTCAGCACACTGTCCAAGTTTTCTCACTTTTCCCAGGGTCATTCAGTCATTTTTCTGACCGTGCAAGGAGTAAGAAAATGGCAAGATAACTGGAGGTGCCCTGTCAGGATATTATAGAACTAAAGTGTCTACAGAAAGAATCATAACAGATGGTTTTAATAAAATAAAAATAGTATTTCTGACACATTTCAAATTCCACTGCTTTCAAATCCATGATACGAAACCATGTAAATTCCCCTAAGAAGTAACAGCAGCTAGTATGTTTTGAGATATTTATGTGTGTGCATCATTTATGTTTTCTTCCATTTCTTATAGTTATATATGTGGTCTAATTAGTGACCAGCAACAATACCCCAGGTACAATTTAAATTTGTTGTTTAAAATAATGTGATTCAAGAGCTCACAAAGCCATGGCTGTGTTTGATACTTTTTTTAAGGGCTTATTTCTTTGAAAGCTACTTTCCCCCTCCAGCACTGAAGTGCTCCTCATCTTAAGTCCTGCTGTTTCTGCCTCCTGGTAAGCAGAGAGAGACCACAGGGGGATATCTGCAGCAGAGGCATCCCTAATCTGTTACTTGGGGTATGTTGCTAGTGGTGCAGGATTGGTGCTAGCAGAACCCCATGACTAGTGAGCTAAAAGGTAAAAGCCAATGTTTTAGGTTTGTTTTTAAAATGGCATCTGTGGATGAGTTAAAGCAAAGCATCCCCAGACTTATGCAACCCATTGATCTGTAATGCTTCATGTGGTTTCCTTAGGGGGGGGGGATGTACATCTAAATGCATTTTTCATTATGATGGCAGTGTGCCAGGAGACAGCCCCACTCATTTGCTGCTAATAAAGTGTCCATATTATAGCAGGGCAGATACGATTTAAAACCTTCACGTCAGATACAGTCAATCAGAGAGTGAGCAGGTGACTTCCTTTCCATAACAGTTGGAAACCCATTTTTTCTCACCGTGAATGTAGTCCCTCCTCCCTCTTTGAAAGCTTTATCTCTTTTCTTTAAAATGCTGTGCAAGACAAATTGGGGACTACTGTACTCTTTCCTTGCTTGATTTATATATTCTGTTGTCACCTCCCTGAGATAAAAAAGAAAGCAAAACAAATGGCTTGCACCCCGAAAGGAGAAAGGGAAAGGGAGCGAGCGCAAAGCTCTTACTGCAGGCTTAAAAAAAGGCAGGCTGTCCCTTTTCTTGTAACACTGTGCAGCCCTCCCCTGAGCAGCAGCAAGCAGCCTGATGCTCTGCTCAAGCACATTTGGTATGCATGAGCACTACTGTTTCCAGCAGGGAGGGTGTTTTCTTAAGGAGGATCGGTGGCTAAAGCAGATTCACTTGGCCAGCCTTTCAGCCAAGTTACAGGAGGCATCTGCCTCATGGAATTGCAGGTGTGGACATCTAACGGACATGGGATGCCAACACCGTGGAGGAGCAGCTGTTTTGTAGGCATTTGTGTGGTTTGCATTATATTATTCCAGTGGAATTTTTGAGGGTCATGAGTCAAAGTGATGCTCCTCGACCACTAAACTGGACCATTCGGAAGCTGTGCCATGCTGCCTTTCTTCCATCTGTCAGGCTACTTAAGGTACTGTAAAACCATCACATTTTTACTCTCAGTGATCTTGTTTTCACCCATTTCTCACATTGTGTCACTAGGATGCAAATCTACAATTAACCTTCAGTTCTCCAATTTAGGATATACTTCTGGTCATTGTAGAAATTATGTTGCTCACATACAGGTAGGAAAAGTGCCTTTGTAGTACCGGAGGGCATATTTAGCACCAAAACTGTCTTCTAAGATGCATTTAATGCTCGTGTGGTATGAGGGATGTTTGAAAGGGCAAGGAAAATTGGATCTGTGGAATGTGTATGAATTGTGAGAAGTCTCAGCAGCTGTCAGTTTCCATTACTTACATAGTTTCCAGCATCACCTATGAGCACTTTACATTATGATGTTCAGCGTTAGCAATCTCTGCTAATTTTTTAATGTAGCTTATATAAATGGTTGGTTTGAAATTCTTACATGGTGATTGAGGTCAGACTCTGGCTAGAGGAAAACTTTCTGTTTATGTTTTCTTTTAAATGCATTAACAAACATGTTTTGGGTTTCTGGAAGCATTCTTCAATGACTGGACTATGTCTTGTTTCAAAAAATAGTAGCAAAAGCCCCATGTATTTCAGTGGGTTTTGTTCTATGAGAATATGCTGAGCACTAGATTTCTGTTTTGATCTGAGTATACACAATTTTGTAGGGTACCACTGACAATACTATACCCAGTTTAGCAAATTTTAAAGAAACATCTATTGAGCAGCAAGTCTTCAGAACTGTGCTTTATTATACATATGCAGTAGCCTGGTCCCATGTACTATTCCTTGGAGGACATCCCCACCAACTGCATAGGATTGCAGCCCAACTACACATGACGTGTGGCTGCATGATTCTTCCCATGTGGGCAAGAGAGAAGGAAAGAGAAGCTGAGAAGCAGAGTGAGGACACTGGCAGGGAGGACCTTTCGCTCCCTCCCTCTGTCCCATTTATCTCTCCAAGATTGCCTAACCCCCCCCCCCCATGGATGGCAGCAAAAGGTTAAACAGCCCCTCCCCCTAATGCTTTCTCACTGTCCCTCACAACTTCTGGGGCTGCTTTTCAGAAAGAGAGAAAACCAAGCCGCAAAAGCACCTCAGGAAAAGAATCACATAATGGCAGTTTTGTGTAGCTTGATCTTTATTATGTTGGTTTGTTTATAAACAGCATATTGACATTGTACACCATAAATGGATGCAGTAGGAGGCCATGACATGTGATGTGGCTACACATGTCTATTTTAGGGAGATAGACCACCCATCACAGTTGTCTGCCACATGCGCACATGATGGAAAAGATGTGTGTAGTCATTTCAGACTCAACTGTGTACACTCTATAAGCCATACAGTCATAATTCATAAGGTGACCTCCGTAGTTATGAGGCCAGTCTGTTTGGTATGAACTATAATCTTAACTTTTCATTGGACTTTAAAAATAATCCAAAGGTGTGGTGTTTGGGCATATATGCAAATGTAAATTTTGGTCCATCAGTTGTGTAGTTCTTTTGAAACAAACAAAAAGAAAATGAATATATAGATGACTATCTAAAATGTGTAATAGTTGAGCTTTTATTTTAGGGTTTTTTTTGAGGTCCATGACTAGTTATTGCAGTAAGTGATTTGAATAAGCTGCTGCTGCAATTGTGCCATGGCAGTTCTTAACTGGACATTTGGAACTTATTCTAGTAAAAGTTGCTGCTTCTTTTTATCGGCAGTAAAAATTGATTATGTGGGCAGTGTACGACAATAGGTCAGAATATGAATTATCATTTCATGAAAATGGTTGGTGCATACACCAGATAGGTTTAATTTATAACATAGGCAGCTCTTATAGAATTTTATCAAGTTTGGGCAGGGACTGTATTACATGGGAAAGTTAACTGAGCAAGTGCCACTAAGTTCTTCCAAGTAAGTGTGCACAGGATTGCAGCCTTCAACATTTTTATATTCCTGGAGAAAAGAAGACATAGGTAAATACTGATAAGCCCTTTTGATTGTTTAAATGTTAGTGATATTTTGTTAAATAAATGTTGCACTATACACAGAGATCTTAATTAATAATAGAAACCTGTATTTGTGAAATTGTGAAAATACAGCTTGTTATGCAACTTTTAACAAGAAGTTTAGGATGATGCAAGGATAGCTCATTTCTCTGCATATAAGAACAAGCTCCCTTCTACATGGAACGGAGAGGGAGCTTTAGACTTCTAGGATAAGCTTTGGCATACACATAGGACACACTTCAATGGGACTGGTTCCTGTGTTCAGTTCACAATAAACTAAAACTGGGTCAATTTACATGAACCAGGTGTGTTTTTATCACCTTTGCCCTTCAAAGTTTATATCAGAAATCCATACAACCCCCTTTTTTTCTTTTTTGAAGCAAAGCTTCCTCAGAGTGTATTGAGAATTTCCTTGAAAAAATAATGACACACTTTGTTTGAACTTCTATAACCCCTGCATTACTAAGACCCTGGTCCTGTGCTCTTGTGTGCTACAAGTTCAGCGTAGCACAAGAGCATCCCAGTGAAGATTTCTGTCCTGCTCCAGGCCTGCATTACTCAGGCTACAAGCCAAGCCTCCTTTGTCCCAGACGGAGTTAGTGTCTTGCTGGGTGGGGGTGTCCCCCTTTCCAGCCCTGCTGGCCTCCACTGGTGGAATGAGACAAGCATTACTCTGCTGGTGCAGATCTTCCCATTCCACCCATTAGATCAACAGGCAGGTGTTCCACTTCTGGATCCACGGAAAACCCCAAAATGGGGCATCATGGGAGCAGGGAAGGGGAGAGGCTAAGGCCACTGGATCCCAAACTTGCCACAGTATCATCACTTGATGGCATAGGATTGCAACCCAAGGCTGGCACGGCAGTTTTTTAATGCCCTGACCAGCTTCTAAGGCTGTGGCTGTGGCAGCATCTCCACTGCTCTCTCATACACCGCAGCTGCATAGCCCAGGATTAATTGAGGAAGCAGCACTTTTTAATATCTCCTGACTAATTTACTAGGAAGGGTAAACATTCCCAGAGTGGAGAGCAGGAAACTGGGTTAGCTGGGCTTTTATGAGTCCACTTGGCTGTCCTCTCTGACTCTGCCACGTTGTGTAGTGGAGCTCCCTGGGCTGAGACTCTCCAGGTTTTGGAAGATTATTGGGATAAACTGAGCTGCTTCTGAGAATTCTCCAGAAATGCTCGAAAAGAAAAAGGCCATCTCAGACCACATCGTTGAGGTTTGTTAGTCAGTGCAGCTTACAGGAGGCATGAACAGGTTGACCATGTGATTATTTTTCAGGTGGTAACATTGTTCACTGGGCTAGTACATTGGAAGCCAAATGTGAAGGAGGGAAAATAAAAAGTTGACAAATGCTGCAATCTAGAAAGTTATAGGACCAGTTCTGCCTGCCTATCAGGGTTTTTACGGATTCTTATTTCAGTAATAGCAACTCATTACTATTACTGAAGGGGAGGGGAGAGAAATCCACAGCCAAGGGGCCTTCCAACCCCCCCCCCCAGCCTCTCCTTGTTTTCAGCTTTCTGCAAGGCTTTTGAAACTTAGGAGAAATTGGGAAGCTATTTACAGTATAACAACAACAAATTATTTATACCCCGCCCATCTGGCTGAGTTTCCCCAGCCACTCTGGGCGGCTCTCAATCGAGTGTTAAAAACAATACAGCATTAAATATTAAAAACTTCCCTAAACAGGGCTGCCTTCAGATGTCTTTTAAAAATAGGATAGCTGCTTATTTCCTTGACATCTGATGGGAGGGCGTTCCACAGGGCGGGCACCACTACCAAGAAGGCCCTCTGTCTGGTTCCCTGTAACCTCACTTCTCACAATGAGGGAACCGCCAGAAGGCCCTCGGTGCTGGATCTCCATGTCCGGGCTGAATGATGGGGGTGGAGACGTTCCTTCAGGTATACTGGGCCGAGGCCGTTTGGGGTTTAAAGGTCAGCACCAACACTTTGAATTGTGCTTGGAAACATACTGGGAGCCAAGGCAGATCTCTCAGGACTGGTGTTATGTGGTCCTGAGTTACTTGTCTATCTGCCGCATTCTGGATTAATTGCAGTTTCCAGGTCACCTTCAAAGGTAGCCCCACATAGAGCGCATTGCAGTAGTCGAAGCAGGAGATAACTAGAGCATGCACCACTCTGGCGACACAGTCCACAGGCAGGTAGGGTCTCAGCCTGCGTACCAGATGGAGCTGGTAGACAGCTGCCCTGGACACAGAATTGACCTGTGCCTCTCTGGACAGCTGGGAGTCCAAAATGACCCCCAGGCTGCACACCTGGTCCTTCAGGGGCACAGTTACCCCATTCATGACCAGAGAGTTCTCCACACCAGCCTGCCCCCTGTCCCCCCAAAACAGTACTTCTGTCTTGTCAGGATTCAACCTCAATCTGTTAGCCGCCATCCATCCTCCAATCGCCTCCAGGCACTCACACAGGACCTTCATCGCCTTCGCTGGTTCTGGTGCAGGACTGATGGCTCTTTTCAGATGGAGGAACAAAAATAAAGTGTGCATGACCAAGGCCTTGGTGGATATTTTTTGTTTTCTCTATATTATGGCAGACTGCTATTTGGTTCTTTTGAACTCTTAAATGATATATAAATGATATACACATTTGTATATGTGTTTTCCAGGTGTACTTACCTTTCCCCCTTTTGTTGTTATGACATGAGGTTAGCTGGGCAACCCAGTCCGATGTGTGGGCTGGCAAAATTATTATATTTATTTATTTATTTATTTATTTATTTATTTATTTATTTATATTATTAAGCAATAATGCTGACTGATAGAAAACATATATCAAATTGCCAAAGAGAATCATCATGGGCATCTCCATTGCCAAGCATAGTATGTAATTCCCTCCCCAATCAAATCTGATTTTTTTCCATATACTTTTTCATATTAAACCAATGATAAAGATAAAATCACACTTGGATTTTTCACCTTCAATATGGCAGTTCATTTACCTGCTTGATTTATGTTAATTCCCTGTAGTAAATAGTTACTGCGTTAATATCTTAGCTGTGTTACCACAGAACATTAATCCTATAGGGTTTTGTTAAATACTTAGTATTGAGCAGGTGATCTCTAGGTTAATTATTGTCATGCTGCATGAAACTATTAAAACATTCTCAGCTGCACAACAGTGAATGAAATGTGGGACACTCAATGGCCTGATTTTATTTGGCTAAGGAGGGGTCATTCACCGTTGCTGACCAGCTGGACCATCTTCAAATCAGTTGCTTGTATTTTCATTCCAGGCAAACATCGCTGTTCTACCTCAACTTACTAACACTCTCAGTGTTCATACAATTGTCTCCTCCGCCCATTAGTATTCCATTTTATCAACAAGCAAACAGACTATTAAGGATTTAGTGTGCTATAATATTTGAACGATTTGTTGAATTGGATGCATTTACATACTATTTAGCTCAAGAACTTGAACCTAGAACCTCATGGTGTGAGACCAAAGTCTTAACTTAGCTAGAACTCTATGCTCAGACCCCAAAGCCCTCTTCAAACATAACAAGGAAATAATATTCATGATGTGTAGCATCGTTCTTGGCATCTGTCTGTCTCAAGAGACAATGGAGTCTGCCCCTGGGGAAGTCAAATGGCTAAGTTAGCAGCACCAAGCCTGGGCTGTGCCCAGGCGACAAGACCCCCGCCTTGGCCTCACTGATGTGCTCCAAAGAAAAGCAGAGCAAGCCACTCAGGATTTGTGTAGGGTTTACTCCTAAACTTTTTCTTTTCCTGAAGATGCCCCACAAGGCAGCAGAGGTTTAGGGTCAGAGTTTTCCTTCTAGATGACCTACTTTCCCAGGTTGAAGAGCCCTGTCTGCTGCTCACTTCCCTCTACAGCATATACAGAAACTGCCTTCTTGACTATTAGTCTTTTCCTTTCAATCCACCAGAGTCTGTCTTTGTGTGTAGGGCAAGTCCCTAACTCACTGAGGGTTTGAGACCCATTGGCTGCCCTCACCTGGGCAGCCAATCACAGCTGTTGCCTGCGGTGTGGCTACTGTCATATGCTGACAGTTTCTTGGAGTTGCAGGTGAGAACTGAGTGCAGGGAGCAACTGTGGGCAAACAACCCCAGAAGGAGCACAACGTGCCCCTGCCAGAGGTACTCCCCCTCCCCTCATACCCCTACAGCAAACACCCCTTACAGCAACAGTTTCCTGTTAATGAAGGGCATTATGAAGCCTTTGGTTGGCTGGACAATGCATCAATCCTAGGAATATTAACCATCTGGCTTTCTGGTCTGTTGTTGTTGTTGCTGCTGCTGCTGCTGCTGCTGCTGCCTAGTTCAACCCTCAACTTTCGAATGTCCTGCTCTCCAAGTTGTAAGGTTTTGATTTCCTAGATAAGCAATGGAGCTGTCCAGCAGTGTATTCTAAATGTTTTAAGGACATCAGAGGAGCTGTCCAGCCCGGAAGGTAGAGCTGGGTTCAAAGCAGATCTCGTCAACTCCCTGCACCCCCACCTTTCCTTGTGCCCCCCCCTTTGCCATCAGCATGAAATTAGGCCAAGGGGAGTATCAGATTAGAGGCAAACCTGCATGCAATCCTAGAGCTGTAGGATGCCCACCAGCTTGCCTACCCTTGGTCTAGAAACAAGAACCTGACAAGTCTGTGTACAGTGTGTCTCCGAGTTCTGCCCACATGTTGGGTGGCTATTGGGCTGGTATCCCAGAATCCTCCAGGCCCTGAACCTATTGAGATCCACTTGCAGAGCCAAAATCAGGCATGACACTGAATTGGAGAAGAGCATTCCAGGTTTATTTAACACATAGGTTTGGACATGGACCTAATCTTTCTAGGGTGTTCCTGTAGTACTCATATTTCAGACATCCTTTTTTGTTGTTGCGTACTATCAGTAAGAATATTTAAGTGTCTGTCCTCTTTTTATGTAACCTGTGATGAGCAAACATATCTGTTATTGGGTCATTATTTGTTTTACATATTAAATACAGATCTTTCAAATACTGTGGCCCTTGAACGTCAACTTATTTGAATTGTTTATTTGTTTTTAAAGTAAGTTGTTCATTTTCTAATTTTAATAACGCTATTAGTAGTGCTTATTGAAGTAGCAGAACTCGCTGCTAGTCACATGTCATGTCAAAACACAGTCCCAGTTGGTTTTCTGTCATAAATCTAAAAGCTGTTTTATTTAGGGTGGACAAAATTTGCATCTTCAATTAAAGTTAATGTCTGGGTTTCAGCATCTTGAGTGAACCAGGAGACATCATGGTGTTTGTGTACCAGCTGGAGAAGCAATAGCCAGATGGAAGTCTTAATAGACTTTTTAAAAAGCTGATATGCATGCTGCTGCTGAAAAATAGTTTAGTAACATCATCAGTAACTTAAAAGGTCCTGTGGTAGAAATTTCAGTGGTTGTATCTCTGGAAATGGCAATCAGTGTTATGCACATACGCAATAAAATTATACGTGCCATTGGGATAGGAGTAGGTAACCTTCTTTCTTTCAAGATCTGCATTTCCTTGGAAGTAATCTCTAACAATCATATGCTGGAAGTGAGTGGATTCCTCTCCTCTCTCAGGCAGCCTGTTGTCTCTCATTTTTCACTCCTTCCCAACTGCATGATCTAGAATGATGTCTGCAAGTTGCAGCTTCCCCGCCCCCACCATCGGAAAGAAACATGGACAAAAAGTTAGGGAGAAACTATGTTAAGGTAGGCACAGATCATTCCACATTCAAAATGCTATCTCTGATTTAGCAGTATACAGTGGTACCTCGAGTTAAGAACTTAATTCTTTCTGGAGGTCCATTCTTAACCTGAAACTGTTCTTAACCTGAGGTACCACTTTAGCTAATGGTGCCTTCCGCTGCCACCATGCCACTGCCGCACGATTTCTGTTCTCATCCTGAAGCAAAGTTCTTAACCCGAGGTTAATGGAGTCTGTAACCTGAAGCGTCTGTAACCCGAGGTTACCACTGTACTAGTGTTTAAAATACCATAGTCTTATTAAAATAACCATTTGCTAAGGACGTTTCTACAGTTCACTTTCCTGGTCTCACTGTATATTTTGACTTGTTGTTTAGTCGTTTAGTCGTGTCCGACTCTTCGTGACCCTATGGACCATCTGTCTCCTGAGAAATCTCTATGTGGGCCAAGAAGCTACAGTTAGGACTGGATATGGAATAACTGATTGGTTCAAAATTGGGAAAGGAGTACGGCAAGGCTGCATATTGTCTCCCTGTTTATTTAACTTATATGCAGAATTCATCATGCGAAAGGCTGGGCTGGATGAATCCCAAGCCGGAATTAAGATCGCCGGAAGAAATATCAACAACCTCAGATATGCAGATGACACAACCTTGATGGCAGAAAGTGAGGAGGAATTAAAGAACCTTTTATTGAGGGTGAAAGAGGAGAGCGCAAAATATGGTCTGAAGCTCAACATCAAAAAAACGAAGATCATGGCCACTGGGCCCATCACCTCCTGGCAAATAGAAGGGGAAGAAATGGAGGCAATGAGAGATTTTACTTTCTTGGGCTCCATGATCACTGCAGATGGTGACAGCAGCCACGAAATTAAAAGACGCCTGCCGCAACCAATATGATTATAAACATTAGCTACCTCTAAATGGTCATGTTGTCAGATCCCAATGAAGGCACGCTGTCATTGGAGGTTGTATTATGGAGAAACTGCATTCAGGGCCCTGTCTGTTCAGCCTTCAGTTAATGGGAGCTACCTCCTCCCATTTTCCCACCACAACAGGCATTAACTCCTCCATACCACCATATCCTGAGGGCAAATAGAACAGAACTGGACAGCCCTATTGCCCCACTTTCTTTTGCATTTATTTAATAAATGTATATCTTGCCTCTCAATGAGATTCCTTACAAGGTGGCCACTGTAGCTTTTAAAAATATCTATGGTATCCTGATTCTGCAAGTATTTAGAATCAGTGACCCATTCTATTTTATTCCTTTCCATAATTTTTAGCTGATTCCTGATTTCAATTTTTATATGCTTTTTATTGTATGGTTTCATGTATAATTTTTGTAAGTTATTCTTATTTTTTATGAATAGTGATACACACACACACAAAGTGCTAGTGATTTGTGGATGGGGAGGTGGGAAATAAGGACATATCTGATTATATAAAGTTGCTTAGGCCTGACCGACTTACTTAGTTACTGCTATGAGTTGTCAGTATGAAGCCTATGGATTGGCCAACCTAACATTACCACTCAAGCCATGACCTTCAGCCCCTGCCTAGTCTGCATCTTCTTCCCACTTCACTTCCAAATTCAGCCATTAACCTCCTGATTATACATGGACTTGGCTTGGTCAAGCCCTGACCATGGACACTGAGATTGGGGTGTCCCTAACACATAACTGAAATTTGGTACACATGTAGATCCTTGGATTGCTATATACATCTAATCAGGCATCTCTGCCCCCTTCTTTCAAAATTCATCATTGTGACTTCTGTATTCTGTCAGTGCAAACATTTCTGGTTGTTAGATGGAATATTCTCTTCTCTCCCCCCCCCAATACCCTGTTCTGAGTTCCAAGCCTCCTTGAGCAGATTTGGAAACATTTTTTTTGGGGGGGGGGAGTCCTGTTGCACTGATGGAACTCATTGCACTGGCTTCCACCACTGCAACAACTTAGTTGAATCAGTCCCATCAAATGTACCCTGTGACAGCCAGCGGTCTGGGACAAACAACCAAGGTACAGGTGAAGTTCAAAGCAGTGATGGTCAGGAATTTAAGTCTGGACACAGGTTGGTCACACGTGTGGATATATTCTGTCTCCATGCTCTCTTTAAAAACATCTAAAATGGGTGGGTAAATACCCAGCCGCTGACAGGGACATACAGCGCTTTATGATAAAGCAGTTCCAGATCTAATGGTGGTTTTATTGAACAGGTTTAAATTAGATAACAAGGGAAGCCTCTAGTGTCCCTATCCCCCCATGTTCAGTACTTTAGGCACTATTCAGTGGCCCTCTTATTCCTGTGACAGACACCTTAATGCAATTGGAAGCATCTTCCCAGTCTTCCTTTCCCACTGTCTGCCCTATCCACAAACTAGTCATTAGTTTCATGTCTGTACAAAGCCTTAACTCTCCTCAATCACTTCTAGCGTAAATGTCCCAAATTCTCCCAGTCCTCTGTATACCTCTATTTACAATTAACTGAGATTTTACTGTGCAATCCATGCTTGTATCCATCAGTTTGCTAATTAAATTGCTAAATCTTCAGCTAGATGTCCATCAGACATCTCCAACTGGGATGGTATGAGCTCTGTAAACCAGTTTCAGTTCACATGTGAGAACAGCGTAGTTTAGAAGTGGCACATTCTAGCTATAGAACTTGGCAATGCAAGATAAGTACAGATAAGCTTATGTCCCATTAAATAACCATCATAAGATGCCACAATAGAGCTGTTCCTACTGTAAGCCATGGGGCCTTGTTGCTTTTCTTATCGTGACTGGGGATATAAAAGGAATGAGATTGTTGCAAGAGAACATAGATAGACCACCTCTTGGTTTGACAGAGTTAAAAACATACTCCCAGTACTGCATGAATTTAAGTGTAAAGATGCTAGAAAGATTGTCTTTTATAAGTTGTGTAAAAATATAATTTGGTTGTATTTTATGGCCATTTGTCATGGTTTTGTGTTTTAGTGTAGTTTTCTGATATAGAGATGCATTGTTGCAGAACTGTGGCAAAGTATGATTACTGTTAGAAGTGCTGCTCACTCTGGGACCTATTTAGAAATATTAATTTTGCAACCCTACACCAGTTTACCTGGGAGTAAGCCCCAGTGAATTCAGTAGGACTTACTTCTGAATAAAATTTTGAAATAGGTTGCTATGTTTTTACGTGGCCAGATTATCTTTGCTTACAATCCTCAATTGCCAAACCCTGCCAATTTGGAGCAGTTAGTAGATGAGCTGCAACCAATAGGAATGCAATCAGTTCTTTATTTAGAAGGTCCTTCTGCTCTTCCTTAAAGGTTGCTCATAATACCTATTGTGGCATGCACTGAATGAACTGTTTTGTGATCAAACTTGTTTCTTGAAAGACTGCAGTGCAAAATGTATTAACAGTAGTGGCAGTGCACCACTTATGGTCTAGCATCCCAATAGACACACACACACACACACACACACACAGCCTGGATTGTGGAGATGCTCGAGCATTGATCCAATTACATTTTCATGGGTTTTTTGAAAAGTTCATAGGTTTGAAATGGATAGAGAAGATTGGAATGTGCTCCTAGGAAGCAATCCTAACTTTTCATGATGAGAACTTGTAAAGCACCTCCTATGAAATGTTAGTATTCCCAAAGCACATCAGTATTTGTGGATGTGTATATAGATTCATGCCTTCTTTCCCATGGGTCTCTTTAGTTCTAAGGTCTCTCTCTATATATTGATTGGAATATTATTAGATGAGTTTTGTTCAGGTTCAGTTAAGCAATCCTTAATTGTACATAAAACTAAATGAACTTGTTTCAAATTACTCATAATTTATGTGTAATTTCTTTTTACATATTGACAATTATGAGGAAAATATATTGTTGATCATATGTTTTGATTGTGCCATTACCAAGATACAGTATACACTGAATGAAAAATATATCTGAAATCGAGCGAGGAAAAGAATGTTAGGCATATTGGTGCTTTGCTTGCTGAAGCTTCTTGCTTTACAATATATTCTTATCTCTGCATGAATAGGGCAACAGCAATCACTAACATGAATAACATATTTAAAGGTTGTCATAACATTTTTGTATTAAATATAGGTTTCCTCATTCTTGTCATACATATAGCTTACAACTGCAACAGAGTATATAATGTGTACTTTGTATATAAAGGCACCAATCTTATATTCTCTGTCTCCTTTTTTTATATAAAAAAAAGCTCCATTCCCTCCTTAAGCAAGATGTAGTTAAACTGAGGGAAATGGCGGCTCACCTCTTTCTCCGGTGGGTGTGGGTTGTGGCCCTTTGCCCTTAGCTGCCATCCTTGGCAGCCAAAACCATGTGTTTGCCCGGGATTCTCCTGGCTGGTGGAATCAACCGGGCTGGTGGATTTGCCGCCCAAAGGCTGGCTTCAAAGAGGCCAATCCCAGGCCCCACCTGAGGGGCAGCTGAAGCTACATCTAGCCAGACAGAAACGCAAAAAAGCCAGCTGTATGTTGTTAAACAGGAGGCATAACACCTCTGTCTTTCAGGATTCAGACTCATTTTATTGCCGCACATCCAGTCCATCTAACAGCGCACCCCCCACCCCCATCCCAGTGCAGATGGAACAGAGAGATAGAGCTGGGTGTTACCTGCATATTGATGGCAATTCACTCCACATCTTTTGACGACAGCTCCTACAGGGGTCTTTTAAAGCTTAAATAGCATCAGGAGTGGCCCATGCTCTCCCGGCTTCTGAACATAGCACATCACTGGCACTTAGCAGAGGGAGATGCACAAGGAGCTTGGGCAGTGTGGTGGGGCAGAGCCCAGACAATGCTTTTGCTGCTATGCACTTGCATGGCCCTGAGTTGCTTGCCTTTCCCTCTCCAGTAAGTAACAGTGATGTGTTGTGTTCAGAAGGTTGACCACTGCGTGGGCAGCTGCTGAAAAGCATGGGGGACATCACAGGACAACTCCCATGGTGCCAAACAGTACGTTTCCAAGCACAATTTAAAGCCCTAAACAGCCCCGACTCAGTGTACCTAAAGGAGCATCTCCACCCCCATCATTCAGCCCGGACACTGAGGTCCAGCTCCGAGGGCCTTCTGGCGGTTCCCTCCCTGCGAGAAGTGAGGTTACAGGGAACCAGGCAGAGGACCTGGTAGCAGCGTCCTCCCTGTGTAACGCCCTCCCATCAGATGTCAAGGAAATAAACAACTATCTGACTTTTAGAAGACATTTAAAAGTCAAGGCAGCCCTGTTTAGGGAAGTTTTTAATGTTTGATGTTTTATTGTGTTTTTAATATTTTGTTGGAAGCCGCCCAAAGTGGCTGGGGAAATAATAAATTATTATTATTATTATTATTATTATTATTATTATTGCCTTCCATAGCTACTTTCTGGAAGCAGCCCTGGAGATAGGCGCAGGATCCCTGAAGCTCCATCTGCCTGAGACATTCAAGAAATATACCATGGCCAACAGCATCAAGAGCCGCCAAGAAATCAAGGATACCCAGCAGGGTTGCACTCCCCCCAGCTTTCTCCTGACAAATGTTATCAACCAACTTTAGAGTTGGCTGAAGAATTTTGTGAGTGTCCTTTCATTCTACAAATCACTCTGAAGCCCTCCCAGGTGTCCTCTTCTGGACTTTTAAGTGTTAGGAGGCTACTTACCATGTACCTGTTTTTTGTTTTGTTTTTTTAATAAAAAGGGGTAAAAAGAAGAACATCTCTTAAAACTAAAATCAGTGAGTGAACTAATCTCAAATCAAGAAGAATGGGAAACTGAGGATGTTTCAGAGCACTAGAGAAATGGGTGCATGATGAAGAAGATGATGATGATTTATACCCTGCCCATCTGGCAGGGTTTCCCCCAGCCACTTCGGGTGGTTTCCAACACATATAAAAACATAATAAAACATCAAACATTAAAAACTTCCCAATACAGGGCTGCCTTCAGATGTCTTTTAAAAGTTGTGTAGTTCTTTAACTCATTGACATCTGATGGAAGGGCGTTCCACAGGGAGGGTGCCACTACCAATGATGAATTAATGGAAAGCAAATACCGTACACAGACACAGCACCCTTGACCACCTCACAATTTCCACTGAAATTATACAGGAATCCTAAAGTGCCCTGCAAAGGAAGCATAAAACCAGAAATCTCTTTCATGGAGGAAGAAGAGTTTTCGAAAAAGATAGAGGACGGCACTTCTTAATACTAGCCTGGTGGAGACCCAAGTAAGGAAATTTGAAGAAAAGTGTGTGCTCACAGGCTGTCATTGTCTCATAATCTGAAGAGCTATGGTTTTGTAGAGCTTTTTATCCCGCAACAGAATGCTGCAACGCGTGTGCTCTTCTAGCCACACCAAACACGTGGCAAATAAATAGCCAGAGGAAAACATCTGCCATTCCTCTGCATGTTTTCATGGTGTTTCAAACACCCGAGGGCTGTGTCAGTAGCATGCTCTCGCTTGGGAATTATTGGCTGTGGTTGTCCTGCAGGGAAAGGGAGCAGGGAGAGAACTGCTTATGCACAAGTGCACCCGGCCATAGAGTTATGCATGTTATGGGCGGGATCCAGTTGATCCTCCTGCTCTGATAGAAGGGCTGTTGATCCAGTGGATAAGCCAGGGCCACCCAGGGAGCTTCATGGCTGAGTGGGGATTTGAAGCCTGCTCTTCCAGGTCATAGTTTAAGCACAACACCACACCAGCTCAAAAAAAGATGTGTAAGAAGCAGACTCTCCAATGGAGACCAGCCATTTCACTCAGAACCAAAGCATCCCTTACTGCTGTGAACAATTTAAACTTGGGTGTAAATCATCATCTCCTGAGTTATAAGAAACAAAATAAATAAAGGCAGTTCCCTTATGGTAAGCTGGTGCAGCAAAGTGGCTAAGTTCCAGTTAGGGAAAGTTCTGGTTTTAAATAAGCAGATGTGATTGTGGTCTTTGTTTTTAGCTCCTTTAAGGTTTCTGTCAAGAGCAAACCCAATTTTAAAGGACAGTTTTTACAGTCACAACACTGCATAGAGGGAAATCATACAAATTCTGTGGTATACGTTGTTCATAATTCTCGTGCTTGCCTCAAGATGCTTTGCTATTTAACTGCCATTTAAACATGCAATCAAAAAGTTCCAGTTGCTTCTCCTGTTATGAATATTTGTAGCATTTCTGAAGCAACATATGAAAATGACCTTAACATATATTCTTCAAACAGGAGGCCACACTTAAAAGCAACAGAATATGCCATAGTGACCGATTCGTATTATAAGACTCCTATGCTGTTATGTGGTATGTACTCCTTCTGAAAGGACTGCCAAGTGAGCAATTCAGGCCATAGGACCGTGAAGTGAAACAGAGTAATTTTCTTCCACCTGAATTGTTAAACAGACTAGGCTACAATGCAGGAAGAGATGCCCTCAGGACACAGTGGAAATTTATGTCAAACTCTGTAATAAAGCATGAAATAAAGTCACTTGATAAAAACTTTCATCTTCCACTGGGAAAAAAATAGTGACATGAAACAGTTGGACATAAATGGCCTTCAGCACAGCAAACTTAACCTAAAGTATAGAATATATCTTAGATTATTATGCTAAAATCTTTTTAAAAAGAGATCAGATTGGCTTTGCATCACTGTAGTATTTAATTCAGCAGAGTATCTAAAAACTGTTACACTGAATGAACCCTATAATTCTTTTTCTGCCCTTGGCCTTCAGAGTTGAAGAGGGAAAACCTAATTAATTAGCTATTAAATTTAATATCCTTGGCAACCAAAGACAAGCAGTTATGGATATTTTACAGGCAAGAAATACAATTTTAAAAGACAGAGTTGTGATACAAAATTGCAGTGATGTGGCGGCACTGAGCTAAAGGTCTGTTTTGGACTGTTTTTTACATCTTCTCATAATGCTAGATATAGAGTTAGCAATTATCAGTGCTGCCAACACCAAATTACTCATAGAAAACATCACATATCAGTTGCAGCACGAGGCCCACTTAAAACACGGCTCCAAATAGCCCAGTAATGACGATGTGGATGAAACCAAACTGTCCTTGGTATTGCAAGTGAATATGCATACCAAAGGATTTGTGGACAACAGCTTGTCATCTGTGAATAAGTGCTTCATACAGCATGACTGTTTCCACCTCTCATCTCTCTGTTCTTGTTATGAAAGGAAAATGCGCTTTCATATGCTAACTTTCCTTATGAACCTAGGTCATGTGTCTCCACATCTACCCCTGAAATGTTACCACCTGAGAAGGACTGGGTTTTTTTGAACTTTTTCTGGACATTTGAATAAGATTTGGGATGCTAGCTGCAAGCAAGGCTTCTGTTAAGTATGCAATGATGGTTTTTAAACAAACAAAGGAAAATAGAGAACTTTAAACATAAATTATCAATGACCTGACAAACTACCAGCTTCGTGATTTATATTGTATCAAGAAACATTATTGATTTCTAATAAGATTCTTGAGAAAAATGTTTCAAGATAGTTATGGTGCCAATGTCTACTCTATAACATGAGCTAGACCCCACCACCCAGAAAACACCTTGGTGTAACCTCAAGGTTGGATTACTGCAATGTGTGCTCTATGTGGGGCTACCCTTGAGGTTGATCCAAAGCCTGCAGTTAGCGTACAACACTATGGCTAGGTTGCTTTTGGGGGCCATGCGGAATTCAGACTGGCTGCCAATCTGCTACCAGGTTTGGGTACTTATATATAGTGCTCTAAGCAGCTCAGGACCAGGCCTTTCTCCTCCAAGTTCCAAACATACCAGAAGCCCACTCCATTGTCACTTGGAGCAGGGCTTTTCGTGTGGCTGCTGCTGTTCTGCGGAGCAGCATTTCAGTTGAGATATGACAGGCACCCATTATCTTCACTTGACAGAAACAGATGAAGTTATTTTTGTTCTGACAAGTTCTTCCAGCTGGATGAATAGGTCTCTGTCACAGGTGTCCATTTTTGTACTGTTTTCAAATCATCTGTTATTTTTGTAACTGTTTTTATTATTATCCCCTTTGGGCATATCTGAAGGTGATTAAAGAATGATAACAACATGCATCTGATAGTCTAAGATGCAGTTGCTAGGGGTCTAGTATGTAAAGTGAGTTATAGAAGCCATTTCAGATTTCATGATGTACTCCATAAGTTTGGTGGGAAAGGGAAGGAATTAATCCCCATCTCAGCCAAAACAGAGCAGGGTGGGACCAACCAATTGCTTCCATTCCCAGCAACATGCTGAATTTCATCCTGATACAAAAGGTATGGATGAGTAGGAGCTCTTGCTGAAACAAGAAGGTGACTGGTTAGAGTTATGATTAGCAATGGCTCCCACCAGCTCAGTACTGTTAGGCAAAACACAGTCACAGCCAACACAGTTTCATATGAACACTGCTTCCTCAGAAACTGACACAAGCAATTTGTGTTCCTACCCCAAGTAAAATGCTAATGTATCTTGGTAGCAGAATGCCTCAAACAAAGCCATGTGTGTTGTGTCAAAAGAAAGACACTTATCTGTTTCCTTGTTTCTGCATGGGACATTTTTTTATCCCATTTTTAGAAGAAAACCCCAAAACACACCAATGGCAACAATTTTCAATCAATCAATTTTATTTGGTCTCAAGTGCTCTTTGGTTTTCAGAAGCAAAACTCCACTATAGGTACATAAATATCCTTCCTTGATTAGTTTTCTTTGGGTGGGGGAATAAACTGAGTAGGATACACCCTTGCGTATTGAGATGGGTGTCACCCATGTATGCGTGTCCTATGTATTATAAAAATTTTATTACATATGGTTTAATATGCTTCTGTGATTGTTTGTTTACCACTTTCCTTTTCTTCTTTTTGTATATATCCTGTATTTGGTTGACCATTAAAATTTGTTGTTTAGGAAACTAAAGATGGGGAGGAATTGAATGGTGTCTGGTTTTAACACCTGTTTTTCTCTGCCTAGATGCATCATGGATAAAAACAGGGAATGTTGCTCCAAGCAGGCATGTGGTCAGCTAAGGCCTTAGTCTGCCCTGTCAAGGAGAGCTAGTCATGCCAAACTCCTCCTACTGGTTGGATACCAACCTGTTTGTCTCAAGGAGGACCATCAATGGCCGACAGTCTTAAAATAAGGAAAGAGAAGAATCCCCACTTTCAATAAATCTCCCCAAACCAAGATAATGGCAAAGAAATTAAAAAAGAAAATGTTACCATGGAGGACATTGAAGGTGTGATGGGAGCACTGTTCCAAACCATTGGAGAAACCATTGTTAGTAACAAACCAGGGGGTGGGAGCCAAAGGAAAGCCAAAGATAAAGGAAAGAGCATTTTCAAAGAAGAACTCACTTACCATGAAATTTTGAGTTCATCACCTCTTTTCTCCTTCCCTCTTTCATGCATAGAATACTATGCATGTGAGACAAGCAAAACATGAAAGAGCCCAAGGGGCACTGCAGGAATGCACATCTTTGAGGCACTGAGTGCCTGAACAGGACTCAGGAATAATCTGACCAAGAGTCCTCTGAGAAAGCTGGGGGGAAATGAGACACAAGGTAAAGCAAGTTCCCTATTGTCAATGCCAAGGCCACACCATCTGCCTATATAAATTGTATGCCTCACGGGGGTTTGAATCTTTATTTTGCTATGAGTATGAATATACAATGGTTTGATTCATGAGACACCCAAATCATGCCACTTTCAAAGTAGAATATTCAGAAGTGAAAGCAACAGTGATTGTGGGCTCTGAAATATGGGACTGCTGTATCCTAAAATTTTAATATCAAAAGTTATTTTCCTTTTGCGGTAATGAACATCCTTTGCTTGACATTTTCTTTTATAACAGAAGCACCTTTCTAGTTCTGCCTTGTAGAAAGGAGTTGTCAAGTGAAGGAAAAAGAATAATGGCTTAGATATGTTCCTCTATTTAATTAAATATGAGCAATTGCTCGCTGTAACTAGGCTACATCTGTGTTATTTTTGTGTGTGACAGATGACTGTATAAAGCTCTAGGTAAAGTTAGATTGCTAATAAGAGCAGGATAGGCAAACATTGTAAGTCATTGTGGTCATCATAGTAGTATCATTGATTTATTAATTGGCTGTGCAACTGTCTCAAGGTGATATGCACATAATTAAAAGCAGGTAAAAACACAAAAAACAAGATAAAAATTTAAAACAAGACTAAGACCCTAACAAAGTAGACACTCTTGGGAAAGACCCACTTATCCATCCAAGAAAGCCTCTTGGAATAAAAATGTCTTTTGTGGTTTCTAGAAAACGCAGCTGTTGGGCACCTGCCCTATCTCAACAGGAATACTATTCCACAGAACAAGGGCAGCCACGCTAGAAGCCCTGCTCTGGGTTACTGTGGAGCTGGCTTCTGAAACCTTTGGAACATGCAGGAGAAACTGTCTCCGGACTGCAACAATCTGCCGGCTCTATAAAGGAGAAGGTGGTGTCTAAAGGAACCTGGTCCCGAGTTGCCTAATATGTTAGTCTCAGCACCTTGAACTTCGCAGTCAGTGCAAATTCCACAAACAGTGTTGTATACAGTTGTACCTTGGAAGTTGGAACAACTTAGTTCCTGAAAATGGCAACCATTATTGAACCACAGCAAAGCCAATGAACACAGTGCCCTAGAAGGAAAAGGTTAGCATACAAAAACCCACAGCATCGTTGCATGGGGGAGTAGAGAGGGTTGTTCTTTGGCTGACTTGGGTCCCTGAGGTTGGCCGCAGCTGGCATTTATCAGGTCCCAAGCCGCCCCTGCCCCCAGCCTGGCTGGATTGGCCAGGATTCAAATGAACAGATGGTGAGAAAGCCCACCAGTCCCCAGTGGCTGAGCTAGGAGTCCCCAATGACTAACCACTAGCCTCTGTGTTGCTCCCGGGAGGGAAGGCATTTGTCATGACTGGGTAAGCAGCCATTTCTGTTCTAGATTGTGTAGGTGAATTGTTAGGAGGCAAAATTTATGGTGAATCATGCCCTGGAGCTGAAGGGTTGGGATTGGCAACTGTTTCATCACTTTCATTATTTAATTATTCAGGTCCATTCTTCAGTTGAGGGCCAAGCTATGTACTTGGCTTTGGCTGCATCCTGAATGTCTTTGTCTTGTCTTGGAACCTAAAATGGGTCAGCATCTCACGGCTCCCTCTCACCAACTTTCACTTAGAATCATAGAGTTGGAAGAGACCACAAGGGCCATCGAGTCCAACCCCCTGCCAAGCAGGAAACACCATCAGAGCACTCCTGACATATGGTTGTCAAGCCTCTGCTTAAAGACCTCCAAAGAAGGAGACTCCACCACACTCCTTGGCAGCAAATTCCACTGTCAAACAGCTCTTACTGTCAGGAAGTTCTTCCTAATGTTTAGGTGGCATCTTCTTTCTTGTAGTTTGGATCCATTGCTCCGTGTCCGCTTCTCTGGAGCAGCAGAAAACAACCTTTCTCCCTCCTCTATATGACATCCTTTTATATATTGGAACATGGCTATCATACCACCCCTTAACCTCCTCTTCTCCAGGCTAAACATGCCCAGCTCCCTTAGCCATTCCTCATAAGGCATCGTTTCCAGGCCTTTGACCATTTTGGTTGCCCTCCTCTGGACTTGTTCTATAGGTGTACCTTAAAGGTAATTTTTAAATGTTGGCAGCATAGTCATAGTGTGGACTGTGTACGTGCTCACCTGCACATGTGCTGATCTGGTTTCATCTTTGCAGCTCTGGAGATATATATGCAGCTGATATTAAATTAGCTAGAAATCTTGATGGCTTAATGATTGCTATAAATAAACTATAGGAATGCAGAAAGATAATGGCACGTCCAAACTTTAGCTTGCAATGCAGAAAGTTTTTGTCATACAGTTTTTCTTTACAAGGATATTCCACATTCAGACATTTTATTTGTATGCTGCTTTTCTGCATGCAAAAAATCATGCTCAAAGTGGCTCACAACAACAAAAAAGCTGTATTTCAAACAAGCAGTACAAAATGTGTAGCGGAAAGTAAGACTTGTCTGTTAAGCATTGTCTGTTCAAGCAAGCTGGGAAATGGTGGGCAGAATAATGGTTACGTCCTCTCCCCCATGCTTTTTAATATCTATATGAAGCCACTGGGAGAGATCATCAGGGGGTTTGGCCTGGGTGTTGATCAATATGCAGATGACACCCAGCTCTACCTCTCCTTTAAATCAGAACCAGTGAAGGCGGTGAAGGTCCTGTGTGAGTGCCTGGAGGCGGTTGGAGGATGGATGGTGGCTAATGGATTGGGGTTGAATCCTGACAAGACAGAAGTACTGTTCTTGGGGGGCAGGGGGGGCTGGTGTGGAGGACTCCCTGGTCCTGAATGAGGTAACTGTGCCCATGAAGGACCAGGTGCACAGCCTGGGAGTCATTTTGGTCTCACAGCTGTCCATGGAGACACAGGTTAATTCTGTGTCCAGGGCAGCTGTCTACCAGCTCCATCTGGTACGCAGGCTGAGACCCTACCTGCCCGCGGACTGTCTCGCCCGAGTGGTGCATGCTCTAGTTATCTCCCGCTTGAACTACTGCAATGCGCTCTACATGGGGCTACCTTTGAAGGTGACCCGGAAACTGCAATTAATCCAGAATGCGGCAGCTAGACTGGTGACTGGGAGTGGCCGCTGGGACCACATAACACCGGTTCTGAGAGATCTGCATTGGCTCCCAGTACATTTCTGAGCACAATTCAAAGTGTTGGTGCTGACCTTTAAAGCCCTAAACGGCCTTGGTCCTGTATACCTGAAGGAGCGCCTCCACCCCCATCATTCAGCCCGGACACTGAGATCCAGCGCCGAGGGCCTTCTGGCGGTTCCCTCATTGCGAGAAGTGAGGTTACAGGGAACCAGACAGAGGGCCTTCTCGGTAGTGGCGCCTGCCCTGTGGAACGCCCTCCCAGCAGATGTCAAGGCAATAAACAACTATTTTACTTTTAAAAGACAACTGAAGGCAGCCCTCTTTAGGGAAGTTTTTAATGTCTGATGTTGTACTGTTTTTAATATTCAGTTGGAAGCCACACAGAGTGGCTGGGGAAACCCAGCCAGATGGGTGGGGTATAAATAAATTATTATTATTATTATTATTATTATTATTATTATTATTATTATTATAAACCAGCTAGCTAATTCTTGCTCAAAATGTTATGCATGTAGTAAGGTATTTTGATGTGGAAATCTGTAGGAAAAAAGCGGCACCAATCTGTGGAAGAAACTTGTGGAAAATATTCAAAGTTGCCGTAGAAGACATGAACAGAAGGTAAGTTAAAAGAGAGAGAGTGTTGTTTACGGAAAGCATTTTTGAAATAGAGCAGCAAGCTTGAAATGCATTAGATTATTTTCTAAAAATGAAATTGGTCTTCAGGGACACATTTGGCTATCCCCCTGCTTTTGCGTCTTCTTTGAAGTGGAGATAGCTAGATGTCTTGATGAGCCAAGTAAACTCTGCTCTCATCCTGTATGTCTGCCTGATTTCTCAAACTGGACATTTTCCCCTTCCATTTTTTTATGCTTGTTGTGAAACCAAAGGGAAACTACTTTCTTTTCAGATGTGTAGAAAGCAGTTTCATGAGAACATACTGTAAAAAGAGCCACGAGAAGCAGGGGTCAAAGGTGCAAGTGGTTGTTCTGACCAATTCAAGCTCCTTGTCCATATCCTTGAGCCTAAATAACTGAAACTCATCCAAGACACAGGACTAGACAGTGATCTGGACACCGTTTCAGTTCCTCTGCTGTAACAGTCTCAATGGATGCACATGATTTTATTCTCAAAATACTTTGCAAAGAATCATAGTGAGCTACTGTCTGTTCTACCTCCTCCCATGGGCCAGACTGCAAGAGGCCCCACCCCACCCAGAAAAGCTCTGCAGGACTGCGCGAGGATGCAATGGAGGCAGCAAAGTATGCCTGCCCTTCTGCTTTCACTGCCCCTGGGTAGGTTCGAGGTTGAGCCCACACCAGTGTTCAATTGCATTCGACTGGAGTTTTCCCCCACTTGTGTTTGAGCTGTCTCCCAGCTTGTTTCCTCTTTTGCTCTTTAGTTCTTTCTGGAGTGGGAAAAGCATGTTTCCGAAAATGCCTTTAATTCCATGGGAATTGAAAAAGGCAAGGAACCAAGAGATTAAGTGCCACCAAGGACTCCACCTTCTGCTAGGTTGCTCTGCAAATGCCTAGACCATTGCCATCAATGGCCAGGTTAGAGAAGCAAAAAGTGTCTAGCAGTTGGGGGTCTGCTTCTAAGAAAGATGACATTTGCTGCAAGTCCTGAAGTTTTGCTGGAATAGATGTTTTGTTTCAGACATTATCAGGTCAGGCTAAGAAAGGGTGCAGCCTGGTGAGAGACTAGTGGTGAAGGGAGAGAGAACAGCTTCATGGCAGGTATATGAAGCTTCTGATTATAGAAATAGAAAGGGAAGCAATAACAAAAAGTCCCATTAGTACTCAACACCATCCATTACTAGTGACAAATGGAACAGCTGCTACCCAGATCACCCTGGAATATTGGTGCAGGTCAGAACACCACTTCCTAGCTAATCAAGACATACAGGGAGGAAACAGTGTAGGAGAAGACATTTCCATAGCGATTGTGGCAACCTCTCCCAGGGAGGCCCACTTTATATTTTAAGAAACCTGACAACGGAGAATATTATCTGAGGCCTTTGTCTCCACTCGATAATCATTACATAGTAGGGGGTGGTTTTCAAAAATAGCCATGTTTTGCAGAACAAAAGGTCAATATGAAATATAAAGCAATCTGTTTCTCCTATGCCAAATAGTGATAAAATAAAATGACTTCAGTTCTTCATAAAATATTTACCTTTCAGCTGAAGCAAGTTACAGGTCGCTGCAAAATGAATCGGAAGTTTACATTCAGCATGTAGTTTCTCATGGTGCACCTCATATTGACTCCACATTGATGTGTCATAAAAACCCCTTTGCTTCCTTCTCCCAGTAATGAGGGATTTAAGTGCAAAATGAATCTACTAACAGTAAAACATAAACACTGTCAAAGCAGCAGCATTCATTAATGGATACAAAATCCATAATTAATTCAGGTAGCTTGTGTGGGGTCTAAATACATTGCCATGACTTAAGTGATGACTTGTGCTTGTGAAGTGATTATTGCTACTACATAGAATTAACAGGTTGTTTTCAGATGGAGGAATGTGGTTTCTGATCCAACCCCTTATATCCACAACTCATTTAGCAACTGATGAACAATGCAGCTATTGGTGAGGAGGTAATCAATAAGACCCATTAGTACTACACTAGCCTAATTTTACAAAGGCACATACTAATAGACTGAGCTATCACAATGGTTAGATGAAAAGCTTGTTTCTGAGAATCAATAGTCCCACATTCAGAATAGGGCTTCACGTGTCACTTAGAATATTATGGATGTCATTTAGAATACTAATCACTGAAGTCTCCTCTTATCATATGTCCTTTATTCTCAAGCTAATACATGCTGTGCTTTTAATAGGATGGGGGGGGGGGATTTCTACCATTCATGTTTTAATGTCAGCCTACCTAAGTTTGCATTTCCCATAACAGATATGCAAACTGAAACTCAGCTCCGCTTTGAAATGTTTTCTTCATTGAATTTTGCAATGCAGTTCCCCAGCCACTAAAGTAATTCAATGCGTTACATTTGCATACCTGTCAGCTACCCTGGAAAAAAGGGACATCCCATAGCAGCCAAAATGGCCACCAGGATCCCACTTAATTTCAGGCTGCATTTTTTAATAGGCATGACACCCCAAAAAGCATGTTTTGGGCCACAGTACCCCAAAAGCACTTTTGGGGGGGGGGCTGTGATCTTGCATGGATCATGTGACACACGCAGGAGTGTGGGATCAGAAGATGGCATCCTGGATTTGGGTCGTGTTTTGTTGGAAGGTCTGCATTTGGTGGAAGTGCACATCAGGGACTGGCTGGATGAGGAAGAATGGCAGGTGCCGCCCACCCAAGAGCCCCCCAGGGAGGGCACAGAAGAGGAGCCAGGAACGCAGCAGCAGTGTGGCTTCAATGGCACCCCTGTTCCTCAGGCTGCAGAGGAAGCCGACATGCACAGGCTCTGTGCAGTTATTATGCTGGGCGCATAGCAGTTTGAGGGCCTGCAAACACATTTTTTGTTCTATGTAGCATCATCTGCATAAGACTAGGTTCTTTCCCTTAAGATTGCTTTTCCACTTGAAAGAAACTCCCCATATTGGCTCCACAGTGCTGCTTCAACTAGAATCAAAGTCAGGGCCTGGCTGGATGAGGAAGAACGGCAGGTGCCGCCCACCCAAGAGCCCCCCAGAGAGGGCACAGGAGATGATGACTTAGATTTTGGATCGTGGTGGTGGGACACTGAAGAGCAGTCTGCAGCAGGGATGAGCTGAGAGGTGCTAGAAGCAGGAGGTTGGAGCCAGTAGAAGGAGGCCCTTCCAGGACAGGGGTAGAGGCTGAGAGCGCAGAGTGGGAGCGCAGAGAGAGAGGTCAGAGGTTGCCCTTGCTAGCCAGTCCTCCTGGCTCTCCTCCCCTTCTGAAGCCCCCGCTTGAGGAGAGTCCTGAGCCACAGGCCAGGCAGGCCCAGAGGACAGCCTTTGGCTACTTGGGAAGGATCCAGAGCGAGAGGCGAGAGAGGGAGGGCCAGGCCAGTGGTCAGTTTCAGCAACGTCTCAGCTGGATTAGGATGAGCCAGAGGACTCTGCTACATTGTTACTTTCTGTCATTAAAAGCTAATTGAATTCCGTGCCTCGTGTTCTTTCCTGCCCAGTGGATGACCTAGGCTTGCCTGACATGTCCTTGGCTTGCACCAAAGAATGCATTATATCAGAGAAAAATGACTGCAAAAATGTATCATACAAAAGTGGTTTGTGTCTTCTGTAGTGAATTTCCTCCAGCAGGAGAGGAGGGCGATCCGACATGTCTTCTGTTTGTTCTCTGTTGTTTTTTATTTATTTTTTATGAAAAGCTGACTGCAGGATTAACTGTCCAAGCTTCAAAATGTATCATAAAGTCTCCAATACTAAAAACAAATTTAATACTGCTTTTGTTCCTTGACCACCGCTGGTATTAAAATAATTGTCGTGGAAATGGAAATGCAGATTTTCGCAGCTGGTGGGGAGGCTGGCCATTGAAGCTGGGGGAGCTCTGGATTGTGGCAGACTGAAACTACCAGCAGTTTCCCAAACAGTTTCTTTTACTCTTTACCTGTAAAATATTACTAAAGTACAGTAATTGTAGAAATTATTGCCCATGGAGGCTACTCGCTCCAAGTAACTCACTTTTCTGCATTAACCTTCCTGATTAGAAGGACTCCTCTGCACAGGGGGACTAAGCAGCCTCCTCTGAACTTGGCCAATTATTATTATTTATTATTTGTTTATTTAATTTGTATACTGCCCTATACCCATAGGTCTCAAGGCAGTCCACAACATAAAACTACAAGATAAAAAACACAACATGCATAATAAAAATAAAAGCAAAGAAATCATTTCAAATGGAGACCCTGGTATTACTTTATTGCAGCGCGCTTGGAGTTCTCTTGCGGATGCACTCTGGTGCCTGGGCTGGGTTCCCTCTGGAAATTTCAGCTTTAGGTAGCATTGTAATATTTTCTTATTCATTTATTTATATTTAAAATCGCAGTCTGTTACAACAATTAGCTTGTGCACATGTTTACTGCAGATGTTAATAATAATAATAATAATAATAATAATAATAATAATAATAATAAAAACAACAACTTTTCTAACAATTCTATAATGTACCCATCAGGATTATCCATTAAAATATTATGCACAACCCAAAAAATGCCACTCTGCCAGATAAACATGCAAATAACTACCTTGGCAGCAGATACCCTCAATAAATTGATGAGCTTTTGCTTTGGAAGCTGAGAGAAGGTTAAAAAAAAACCCCAAACCCTGAACTAATCAGTCCTAGAATCAAAGTACTGCAGGCCTTAATCTTCAACAGATGGTTCCATATACAGCTGTAATCTGTTTGAGTAAGTGAAACTTGAAGACAACGAAATGTCTGATTCTTTAATTCAGGAGTTTTAATGTCAGCAGTTGCCACAGATTAAATCTTACATTTAGGTTGATTGGGGGTAGCATGAGTATTCACATTTTAAAACCAACCAATTCTTAGATAACATACATACTTGTGTTTATGGTACTATGAAATATTGATATAGTCATGAAAGATTTGTTTGTGTGTTTGTTCCTTGAATTTATATCTCACCTTTTTCGCCAAGGAGCTGAAGGTGCTGCACGTGGTTCTTTCCCCCTTCTTCGTGTAATCCTCACAATGGCCCGGTGAGGTAGTTAGGCTGAACATTTTCATCTCCTTGCACATTGTGGTTGTGTTGAAGTAGTCTGAGCTCATGGAGCGTGATGAACTCGGTACCAGAAATCAAGAAGAGGGTTTGGGGTTTCTTGTGCAATCCCCCCCCCCCCCATTATGTGAGTTAATGGAAAGGTTTGTAGCTCCTCTGTGGTGTGCAAAGCATTCTGGAAATTTCATCCACTTTGTCCAAAAGGGGGAAAAAGTTATACTGTAACTATTTTTGGAACACAGAACTTAATTTATCCAGAGCAGCTTGGGACCTAGAGCACAAACTGAAGTGTAGAGAGAACGGAGTAACTCAGAAACAGATCGGAATGCACGCTTACAAGGCAAATATCGAGACTTGTGCACACAACCCTAAAAAATATTTTATTTTCCTGGATGCACTTGTGTCCCGCTCACATTATGGCTGATGGGCACAGGAAGAGCCCATGCTGAATCCCTCATACTGGGATCTCCCCTCTCCCCAGCCTCTGAGTGGGCAAATGGGAAAAGAAGATGCCTCCTCTGCTGTGAGGATAAATTGTCATGATGTTGCTTGTTGGAGAGATGTCACTCTTTCCCATACTGAGCCTTCCCTGTGGAGATATTAGCAGTTGAATCAATCTGGGTTAGAATTTGGTTGGATCATGCTAGGTGCCTCTTTATTCCACATCTTGCCCCCCAAATACCAGCAAGCTCCTATGCTTCTCTTTCTAGCCTTTCAACTCATACCCTAGATCAGGAAAAGCCAGAGACCTCATGACTTGGCACTCTATGACATATGAAGGACAATAGTCACGTTGAAACAAAGTCCAATGAAAAAAATATTGCACCACATTCATATTATTTATTGAGTGCTACCATTCTGCAAATGGTTTCATACAGCTGTATCATGGAGGCAGAGCCCGGTCTCGTGCATGCTAACATGCTTTCTGTTGTATGCTTTGGTCTGCCGCTTGACTGGATTCAAAGTCAATGCTGCCCATGGAACATAAGGGATATTAGAAGGAATTTTTCTGTTTGCTTCTTAAGTGATGCTTTGGTGTGTTGGTCTGTTAGACTTTAGCAGAACCTTTCCATCATTAGAGAGAGAGAGCTTGCGTTGCTTGGGTGGCTTCCAGGGCTTCTCCAGCTTTATCTTTCAATATCAACACAGCTTCATCAAAGGAAAAAAATGCACCAAGAGACACGTCACACAACTTTAGGGTCAATTAAATTGTTAGTGCACACAATAAGAACCTCCTGGATCATGCCAATGGCTCATTTAATCCAGCATCTTGTTTCCACAGTGGCTGGTCAGAGTCCTGTAGCAAACCCTCAAGCAGGAACGGAGCACTTTCTCCCTTCCTGCAGTCTCCAGCAACTGGGAGTTAGAAGCATTATTGCAGGGGTCCCCAAACTAAGCCCCGCGGGCCGGATAAGGCCCAAGGGACTCGTTTATCTGGCCCACGCCCCCCCCCGCTTCCCGCTGCCACCACCTGCTCTTCCTGGCGCTGCGCTGCGTGGCTGCCCACTTCCAGAAGAGGAGCACCAGAAATAGCTTGTGCGCATGCGTGTTATTTGCACATGTCCAAGCATTATTTCCGGTGCACAGCCGGGTTAGAGGAGGCCCATGCACATGTGCACAAGCTATTTCCGGTGCTACTCCGACCCGGAAGTGCGCCGGAAATGGCATGTGCGCATGCGTATGGGCACGCGCTCCCCCGCCCTCTGGCCCGCCGCGTGATCAGCACTAGAGACACCGACCCCTGCATTATTGCATCCAGCCAAAAGCAGAGCAGAGCCATGAGACCTGCTGGAAGCAAATGTTCTGTGTTGCTGCAGTTATCATTATTTTAGATTTATTGGTTGGTTTTGTAGTTATTTTTATTATGAACACTGTAAACCATTCTGGGATTGCAATGGATGAAGAATGAGGTAGAAATAACAGTACATAAATAAACCTTGACATTTCTGTCCTATGCTAAATACTTTTGATTTCCCCCATATTCTGCACCTGTTCCTTTGCTGGTCTGCTTTTGGTAAGGAGCAGACCCACTTTCTTTGGCAGAATAACCAATAAGTTAGCTGAGGCTTGCACAGCTTTATCCTGACTTTCAGTTGTGATTTTGTTCCTATGGGGCCAGCGGTTTGGACTCTGTATGTATAAAAGCTTTGAAAAAATAAAAAGCTTTATAAGTGCATAATATTCCTCCTGTTATTTAGTTCTATTGTTCAGATAACATCTGCCTTCATATTGTTTTGCATTTTGTTTATCTTCATGAAGCTAGGCTCAGAAGAACATTGTAATTACCTTTGCTGGAGATAACACCTCTGGAGTCTGTCACATTATGTGTCCCTGAAAACTACATTAAAGGGACTTGCCAGAGGAGAGCTAGCACCACCGATTACTTTGAAACACTTGACTGCTTTGGAAAAGAGAAATTTCCTCCATTGCCAGATCCCACCTCATCAATATTGCATTTTGTTCATTCTCTCTAGTTAGCTTAAAAGTAGGCAGAGTGCATCTCCTAATTTGCTCTAGAAAACACCAGGCTGCACCACAGTGCTCTAGGGTTTTTTAATGACATTGTATTGGCTGCAAGGATCTGATACCAAAATGATTTTGGAAGCTTCTTTTTTCCCTGCTGTAGCTTTCCAGTATGTTTCCAGGAGCACAGAGTTAGCAACGCATCATATCAGATTGTTGGATATCTCATTCTGTACTATAAATTGGAGGTGCTGGGAGTGGAGAATGGAAGCATCTGCTGTGCAGATAATAAAATGAAAAAGCATTTTCCAGTCACATAGTCATTATTTGTGGGAATTCTAAGCTGTTATTTCTGGACCACATTTTGCATATAAGAAATGCAGAACCATTATGAGAGACTGCAGTATTATGTTTAATATTCACTGCGCATGTTTGTAAACAAAACGCCACACATATAAAACGTTGCAACATACTGTATCTGCCCATTGCAATCATTTTAGAAGAGGAAGAAGAAGAGTTTGGATTTGATATCCCGCCTTTCACTCCCCTTCAGGAGTCTCCTCCCCCACAACAAACACTCTGTGAGGTGAGTGGGGCTGAGAGACTCCAAAGAAGTGTGACTGGCCCAAGGTCACTCAGCAGCTGCATGTGGAGGAGCGGAGACGCGAACCCAGTTCCCCAGATTACGAGTCCACCCCTCTTAACCACTACACCACACTGGCTCAGTGTGCCTTGAGAAATAGTGTACATACACATGGGTCTCTGGATGCCACTTTAAAAAATGTATTCATATTGTGATACTGAAGATCTGTATTAGCGTTACAAGTAAACTAATTTTTGCTGCTGCCATGCCTCCAGAAATGTATCTTTGGGCAATTAAACAGAGGCTTTCTGCATTTATTCAAAGAAGACTAGTCACCCACTCATGGCAGTGGCAGGAAGTGGTCCCAGTCCAGCTGGTGCCCTTGCACATTGCCACCCAAGCATGTCCACAAGCCCTTTTCAGGTGTGAATTCAGAGAGGTAGGAGAGCAGGATTGTGAAACTTTTCCTCAGTTCAGAGACAGCTCTCCGTGGAGCACACACAGGGCTCTGTTACACTATGAATGCATAGAGACTAGGAATGAAAATACCAGCACTTCCCTCCCCATGTAGTCAAAGATCATGTAAAAAGTCCTGCAGTGGTGACACCCCCCCCCCCCGTCTCTTCATTTGAGGAGCCAAATGGAGCACGTGAAGCTCCATCCAGCTTGCTTCAAGACCATTTACAGTGAGGGGGGGGGAGTAGTTGATCCCTTGCTAAATTTGCCCATTTGCCCTCTGACGAAGAAATTACCAGTCCATAATTTTAGTGGTAGGTAGTTGTGAGAGATGGGCAAATTTAGCAGGGGATCAAATACTTTCCCCCCTCACTGTACCTTCCCTGTTTAAAGTAAACAGGCAGTGTGGTGTCAGTAGATTTATCAGTGTCCCCCGCCCCCCTTAGCCACACATATGCACAGAATTCTGTAGGACTGCTTTAGGTTTTGGCATCTGTAGCATTCTTCCTCTGAGAGCTGATGGAATTCCCTTTGGAAATCAGTATGAATATATTCACAGATGTCAACTAAGACTGGAGTGCACCCTGTAATAAAAATGCACAGCACCCACTGGCTTTCAGAATGAATGTTACTCGAAATACATGAGAGATATTATCTTTTCTGAGCTTTCTATCTCACTGACTAATTGCAGTTCAAAATAAACAGGGGTAGGAAATTTGAAGCTGCCTTTACATGCAGAATTGAGTGTCACGTAATAGCAAAGGTCTCAAAGCCTTAAATTCAATCTTTTTGATGTAACACCCTGTCAGTCTGGAGCTGCATAGTCAAAATGCAATGGGAGAGCAAATGAGATTTACTTTGGCATTTGTACTTATTCAGAAAATCAGCATCTAAAAGCATCTTTATAGAAAAATGTATTGGGGAAACAGTGATCTTTAGCAGCGTGACTCAAACCATTGTTCAGCCTAGTGATGGTGAAATGTTGAGAAACTGTAATAAGATCACTTGTAGATGAGCAACCTAATGCCTGGGGGGGGGGGCTGCTTTTTTCTTCCCAACAAGGTTAGGTGGTATTTTATGAGAGGCGCAGCTGCTTTTGAAGGGCAATTCTGCACCTGACATTGCAAACGGGCCATTCAGACCCCTTTGTTCTGTGGCCCCTTGGCTTCCTCATGGTGCCATTTTTTCATTTATGAACATTGATGGCTGTTCAGTTCCTTGCTCCCACACCAGAAGGCTGAGCTTGATAGAATGTGGTTCCTTTTTCCCTCCCCTCAGTCACCTGCCCTAACTACTTTTCTCTTTTCTGGACATGCTCACATTTGCACTTAAAACAATAAATACATCTTGATAAACTGCATGAGTGAATGTTACCTAGATTATCCAGCCCCAGTATTCTTTTTATTAAAAAATGTTTAGGTACTCTCATT
This sequence comes from Podarcis liolepis, assembly GCF_965112155.1. Classification (NCBI taxonomy): domain Eukaryota; kingdom Metazoa; phylum Chordata; class Lepidosauria; order Squamata; family Lacertidae; genus Podarcis; species Podarcis liolepis. The sequence continues at coordinate 1,562,750 of NC_139565.1, read as the reverse complement.
TTGGCTGCTCCCCCTCCCCTTCACCCCCTTCTGAGCCCCCAACCCCTCCAAGCCCCCAGACAAGGGGCTCGAGGCGGCGGCGGAGGCACTGAGAGGATGGGAAGGCCCTCGGTGATGGCGGGGTCGGCTTGAGCAAGGAGGGGCGAGCGCTGGCTGGCTGGCTCTAGCCCGGCAAGGGGAGGAGCGCCGTCGCCTCCACCGCAGCTCCCCAGACTCCCCTCCCCGAGCACCAGCGGAGAGAATGGCAGAACTCCAGTCCACATTGCTACTGCAGAGACAGCTGGCATGTCAATCCGTTGGTTGGGCAACACAAAATGTTTAGGGGTATGCATACCCCAGCGTCCCCCCAGAAGAAAGCACTGTCCAGCCCTCTATAATGTTTCATAATGGGCAATATGGAGGCTTGTGCTTTGAGGAGGGTGTCAGTCTCAGTCTCTATTTCAATCATAATACTGAGGTCCTGTGCTAGAGGGAGACTTACTCTGAGTTTTGAACAAGACTTCCATACTATTTTTATGGTTGAAGCCCAACCAAGGTACTGCGCTGCAGTGAGTCATTTAAGGAAACCTCCTATGTCATGTGGCCTGCCTTCTGCAAGGGGCAGCCAGTGGAAACAGATGTCTTGGGTTTGGTTTTGGGTGCTGCTGGAAACAAAATGGCCGAGTTGTTCTCCGTGGTGTGTAAATGAAAGCAGAGGTGTGGTGGTAGAGGCCATCCACCAAAACATTACCTCACACATAGCAAACTGACCCCCTGCAAAAAATGTGCATACTTGACTGCAGATGTATAACTAGATATTTCTTACTTACTAAATAAGGGGGAAATTGAATTAAAGGTAAAAAGAAGTATCAGCTGACATTTTGATGACAGCTGCCTAGAAACATCTTTTAACTGTAATGCTGTCGATGATATAACATTATCGTAATGCTACATGTGAGGCAACCAAAATAATTTTAGTTCCCCAGTCAGGGCCAAAATGTGATGAAATGCAACCAGTGCTTTCTTTTAATGAGTCAGAAGAAACGATGAAATGTGTAGTTTGAAAAGGATCTCTGAAGTTACCAGATCAGATTAGCTGTCCATCTAACTCTATCACTTGTGGCAAACACTTTGAAATGTCTTTAACGAACTCTGTACTGCTCTCAGGCCTTAAGTTTCTGTTGTATTGATATAGTGATGAATAAAAAGCTATTTATGATGGTAGGAAACTTGGGTAAAAGTAGCATGAAAAGGGAAATCAGTGGGACTGCGTGGCTGGAAATGAGGTAGGCAGAGGACTAGTCTTGTCAGCATGGCAATCAATGGACCACACCACCTGAGCATATTTTAGACAGACAAAAGCATGTATTTGTGCAAAACAGGACTAGCACAGGAGGGTTTGAAGAGAAGTGCCATCAATATGCTGCTGACACTCAATAAGATTTAAATCAGGAAATATCATGTAGTCCCTAGACTGGTGCCATGGTGGGCTGGATGTGGGAAAGTAAGCTGAGCTTGAATTCTGGCCAGGCAGCTGCTAGTGGTGAGTGTTCCACGTATGAGAAATGGGCCAGTTGCCTGCCTGGGCAGAGTTGCACACCCTCGTCTAGTGGTGCTCCTGGATCCACCTGTGTCATTGGAGGTGACCTCAGCTGGTGTAACAGGTGTGGTCATTCCTGAACCGGAATAGCTTGACCACAGGAGTTACAACTTCAGAACTGGATTGCTGCTCTACACGCTGTGTTGGGGATTCCATGTAGCTGGTCTGGATACTGCAGTTCAGCTGTCCTGGCTGTGAGGTTGTGGGGGGCTCAAAGGAGCTGTGTTAGAGCAGGACCGTGAATTCCCAGTTCAGTTTTTGCCACAAACTGTAATCTAAGCATGGCACAGTTGCAGGATCAACGTATATAGTATGAAAGATAATTTTATTTATGGCTAAGTGCTAGCTAAGGCCTTGATCCAGCGAGCAATACACCCTTGCACCTTCCTTTTGAAGGATGGGCACAGCACTGGTGTCTCTGAGTCCTAGGAGACAGAGGCAGAAAGACTCTGCATCCAGTTTGCTCTCACCAACCTGCTTCTCAGAAGGATGCTCTTCAGTGACAAGGGCAGGTGCTGGGGGCAGTTCTGTGGCAGAAGGAACTGGGCTGGGGGTGTCCGGTGTCAGTACAGCCAAACTCTCTCCAGCAGCCCTTCCAGGGCCCTATCCTCTGACTTAATGATGTCCTTCATGGCCCCACTCCCTTTCTTGGGCTCTGACACTTCTTGGAGTTCTGCTCCCACTCCCACTCCCTCAACTCACTAGGATCCTCCTCCGTATGCTCATCTGGCTCCAACTCTTTGGATGCCTCCCATTCTTCCTTGGGATCAGACCATCCACAGCATGACACCTCCATGGGACTCATGACAAGCTGTGAAGGAATGGAGGTAGGTGGCCAATTGCAGGGTTGGCCAGGGGAAGGGAGTTTCACAAGCAACATGCCGAGGGGTGGCAGCCCCTACTAACACTGTATGGTGATATGGGAAATCAGAGGGGCTAATATCTGGTGGTACTTCTAAACTTACGTGGTCCGACCAAGGCAGAAGAGTGGTGTTATTACTTCCTGTGATCTGGACACTATATTTCTGTTGATGCAGTCTAGAATAGCATTAGCTTTTCTTTTCTTTTTTTTTGCTGCTGCTGCTGCTGCATCACACAGTTGACTCGTGTGAAGATTGTGGTCCCCCAAGACCCCTAGATCCTTTTCACATGTACTGCTAGTAAACCAGTTAAGAGAGCAGCATGGTACAATATTTCATTACGTTGTGTATTGTATTGTTCCATAACTGAATAGTGGCTCAACTCAGCTGCTGTTGAAATTATTATCTTTTGTGCATTAGAAGTGGACTTCAAATTGCAATCACAGATCAAAACACATTAGGCATATATCCCAAATGCTGCTGAATAAGTGCAGCAAAATGATAGCATTATGTACTCTGTTAATTTGAAAACCCTTCCTCATTGGTGTTTCTTTAGAAAAAGTTTATTCAAAATGCTCAAAGGTAGTAAGGTCTGTATCTGGGGACTTTTGTGTGTCTTCTTTTCAAGGACTTGCCAGTTTTCATTCTCTGAGATACAAGTTATCAGAAACTTTAAAAACAAACACACACCTGTGCCATATTTTAAGCCATCATAGATTTCCTTACTATCCCATGTCCTGGGTTTGTGATGTGGTTTGTGATGCGGTGAATAGCAGTACATGAGCATACCAGTGCAAAAACACAATATGCAATGAGTTTAAATTCTGACCTAGAAAGCTAAGAGTTATGCATTATGGATGGCTGAATGCTTAACTTTCCCCCAGTTACTTAGTCTTTCAGCACATATTACTTAAATTTTATTTTAAAAACTTTTTATTTAGGGTTTTTTAAAAAACAACAACCAACCAACCAACAACCTAGCAGCAGTATTATTTTGTAACTAAACTGATCAGTTGACTCAACCTGGAAATTATTTCTTTTTGTCCGTGAAAAGCAACATTTTTCAACCAGGGGCACATTTAGAATTTTGAGAGAATGCTGGGTACCAGTCACAAAGTGTCTGCAATGGGGATGTGGCATAACCCAAAATGGCTGCCATGTGGGCAAAGCGTAACACAGGATGAAAGAGAGTACAATCATGGTGAAGCTTTCCCCATAATTGTATTTCCATATGAGAAAAGGCTTAACCTGTTGCACTTCTGCCTAGAAAACCATAAGGAAGCAGGAAGTGTGCATCAAAGGGAAGGGGAGATCAGCAGCTGTTTGGGACTCCAGGAATTCCTACTGTTTGGGGTCCAAACAACTCACACATCAGTCAAAGCTCTGACTTCACTCACTGCCTAAAAATGAAAAAATTCCATCCAGTAGCACCTTAAAGAGAAACTAAGATATCTGAAGACCAACTAAGATACCTTAAAGACCAACTAAGATATCTGAAGAAGTGTGCTTGCACACGAAAGCTCATACCAAGAACTAACTTAGTTGGTCTTTAAGGTGCTACTGGAAGGAATTTTTTTATTTTGACTATGGCAGACCAACACGGCTACCTATCTGTAACTGCCTAAAAATGCTGACAGGTGAGAGCAGTCATGTCTGCTCATTTCACAGAAATGGATTAGGAGAGTGTCTGTACATTTTGCTTCATAACTTTTTTCTAGGTCTAGAAGCCTACTTTTTTTGGAAAAGAGAAAGTCTAGGGCCTCTGCCAGGAGGTGCCAGAAAAGGCCTGCATGGGTGTCATGGGGCCCACTGGCACCAACTGGTGGAGCATGTTTGAAGGCATGTTATTGTGGCAAATGTGTGCGGCTACGTAACATGAAGGCAGACGCCTGCAGGGGTGAGTGGGCACTGGAATGTTGAATGCTTATCATCATCAATACTTGCCTGCAAAGGCCCACTGAAAGGCCAAGTTCCTTCTCCACTGAAATATTCCGCAACTTTGAATAGAGATGGAAGCATTTTCTAAGTCAGGGCAAGGATCCATTGCTTTTCTGTAGGTTCTTGTTCCACCCGACCCCAATGGGTTTTAGACTTCTGCTGTTCCTTCCTTCCAGAATGTAACCACAGTTGTTACTGGTGAAATGGGAGTGGGGTGGCCTTTGGCATTCTTCCCTTCTCAGCTATACAAACACTGCCTTGTTCTGTGCCTCCCATCTGTCCATGCTCGCACCAGCCAGAAAAGGCCAGGGCTGAAGCAGTAACAAGAGTTTGGGGTTTGGATCACCCAGAATTATTGTGAAAATAAATGACCTCCCAATAAGAAGATAAGGACACAAATATGATAATTATTGCACCCTTTTCCTGTTAAAACATGTGAGTTTTTCTTCTGCAGCACTGGAGAACACCATCGTGTTAAATGCTCCTGGATTTTTTAAGAGAAAGGGACTATTGAAATTGCGTTTCTCCTTTTTATTCCTTTTTGTTGTTTAAAAAGTATTTGAATTTCAATGTTAGTGTTTAACCATACATGTAGCCTATTCCTGTTATTAAAATACCACTTTTAAAATTTATCATAATCTGCCATAATCATTTTTCATTTGGAGCAAGGTTTGCCCATTAGCAGAGAGAGAGAGAGAGAGAGAGAGAGAGAGAGAGAGAGATCTAAATAATGAATATCTTTGCTGTAGCTGTAATCAGTAAAGCAGAGCTAGGAATGCAATGGAGCTCTGAATAAATAAATATATCAATAAAATATCAACTACTTAGAAAAAACACAATTGTGAAAGTTCAGCTTTTCATTTTGGAATGAGGGGAAAACATCAGCTGTTTAGAGGGTTGTAAGATGATAGCTTGGTCCTAAGATTGCTCTGTGTTCAGTGGGGCAGAGAGTGCTGAAAGAACAAAACTCAGAGGTAGGTCTGCCAATTTCAGCTCATTTCTCATTTTCTCAGTCTCTAAATTTTGCTTCAATTTGATTTTTTTCTTATAAAAACTTCTCACTAAATTCTCATTTTTGTGTAATTTTTCTCCTCACATTTTATATGCAGTTTTGACTAATGTAGACATTTTAAAAAGCCATTTCCCCTAATTTAATGCATTTTTGTATCTTATTTTCACTACTATCTTTATCTTTAAGCACAGTTGTCCTTAATATATGCAATTTTGTAACTATCATTCAGTTGGAGAACTGCATCACACAATTCAGGTTAGTGGGCATTTTGAGGGACAGCTGTTGTCAGGGAACTGCCATCGGAAGGACAGGAGGTGCAAAGGCTCCCTGAGGTTGAAAGAGACGTAGCAGCTGAAGAGGGAACCAGTAGGGGGCGAGCAGGAACTTCCAGGGAAAGTGAGTCGGAGGGATGGCTCAGAGACGTTTCCAGCGAAAACAGTGGAGAGGTTTCAGGACCTCCTATAGGGACACCCACTCCTCGCCGGAAACTGTCACGCAGAGAGTCCAGAAGACGTGTTTCCGTGAAAGAGCTCTTATGTTGGAAATGTTTCCGAAAACAACCACTTTCGGATTCTACTAGCGATTGACGCAGCCATGCCGGAGGGGCTCCGTCACAGGCAGAGGTTTGAAAACCTGATCAAACTCTGAGGGACTTGCATTTTACGCACAAGCAGCTCATCATCCCATCACAGCAATCCGAAAGTCCCTGAAAGCCAGCTTGTGCAAGCAGCGGCATCATGAGCGACCCAGCCGGAACCGGAGGAGCAGGAGCAGCTGGAGGAGGTCCAAGCCTGGAAGAAAGGTACAGGGCGTTGGAGATCCAGCTTGCCATGCAAACGGCGAGGCTTGAGGAGAGGAGGGCTCAGGATGCAGAAAAGGGAAAGGAGAAAACCACCTCGATCGCCAGAAAGGTGCCAGGATTGGTGCAGAAATTCGGGGGGGATCCCAGAAACTATCATGCCTTTAGAACTGAGATGCAATACGCTCTCAACCTGCAGTATGATGACTTCCCCGACGAGGAATCGCGAGTGGCTTTTGTAATTGGCCATCTCGAAGGGGGGGCGAAGGATTGGGTTCGACCCCTGATGGCAGTGAATAATGAGATCCTAAAGGACACGAGGAAGTTTTTTCGTGCCATGGACCTGATGTTTTCCAGCGACATTGAGCAGGGAGTGGTGCGAAGGCAGTTAATGGCTTGCAAACAGGGGAGTCGATCTGTCCGTGAGTACTGGACTGAGTTTACTATGTTGATTCACAAATTGGGGTGGGACCTATCGGCGGAACCCATCCAGATGCTTTTCGAAGAGGGGCTTTCTTCGGCCGTTAAAGATGAATTGTCCCGGGGGCCAAGGGCCGAGTCTATGGATCAGCTGACCAAATCAGCGCTGGCCATAGGAGCGCGCCAGGAAGCGAGGGCTTTGGAAAGGCGGGAAGGGAAAGGAGAACGTTGGAGGGAACTGCGCATTCCAGACATTCCAGAGCCACCTTTCCCGCCGGCAGAGCCGATGGAAGTTGGAACAGCGCGGGCGCGCGCAGTTTCAAATCCCAGTGAAGGGCGGAAGAAGGAGGGAAAGAGCGCCAAGAAATGTTATCTCTGCCAACAGCCAGGGCACTTTGCCAGAGTCTGCCCACAAAGAAAGGAATGGCAAGGGATGGCAGGAGCTGTTGGGGAGAGGGAGGAAGAAAGCAAGGAGCAAGTAAAAGCCAACGCCTGGCTGCCACCGTTGGGGCACAGCAGCCAGGCCAAAGAGCAGTGAAAGTGCCCACGCCAGAACCACCCAGACCTGCTTTAGTGATAGAAGTGTCACTAGAGCTGCAAAATGGACACCCACTACAGGTCAAGGCGCTTTTGGATTCAGGCAGCTCCTGTAATTTTATGAGTAAGGAGTTTGCAGCTGAGCACCAGATACAGACCATCCCTTTAAGTAACCCCTTGCAGGTGACCACGATTGACGGCAGAGAGCTGTTGGGAGGAGAAGTTAGCCAACAGACTGTCCCAATGATAATGAGGGTGGCAAGGCACACTGAACCAATAGCATTTAATGTGGCCACCTTGGGAGGAGCGCCCATCATTTTGGGGATGAGCTGGCTGGCGCTACATGACCCGCTAGTGGGCTGGCATCAGAGGGTGGTCTCATTTGGGTCAGCGTATTGCCTAGAACACTGCAAGCAGGGGAAGGTTCCGGGAGGAGCTGGCGTCACCCTAGCCGGGATGGAAGTAATGGATAAAGGGAAAGTGCCCCCACAATACGCAGATCTGAGCAACGTATTCAGCGAAAGGGAAGCAGACAAGCTGCCGCCGCATAGACCCTTTGACTGTCAAATCAACCTACTCCCTGGGGCTCAACTCCCAGTGGGCAAGCTGTACGCCATGTCTGACAGGGAGATGCAGGAGTTGAGGGAGTTCATTGACAAGAACCTGAAGCGAGGTTTCATCAGAGAGTCACGAGCGGTGGGGGGCAGCCCAGTGTTTTTTGTGGACAAAAAAAACACCGATAAGCCGAGATTGGTTGTGGACTTTAGGGCCCTCAATGCCGTGTCGGAACCCCTGGCTTTTCCGATGCCCCGAATTGATGACCTTTTGACCCGGGTGAGGAAGGGGAAAATTTTTACAAAGCTGGACCTGCGGGGGGCGTACAATCTGATACGCATAAGGAAGGGGGATGAATGGAAGACCACCATGTTCACCCCTTTGGGGGCCTTTGAATACCTCGTTATGCCCTTCGGTCTACAAGCAGGCTCGGCGTGCTTTCAAGCTTTTATGAACCACGTCCTGGGACCTTTGCTCTACAAGAATTGTGTGGCCTTTTTAGACGACGTGTTGGTGTATTCGGAGGATGAGGAGCAGCACGTGAAGGACGTTCGAGAAGTGTTGGGCAAGCTGCAAGCCAACCAGCTGTGGGTGAAACTGGAGAAGTGCCAGTTTCATACCAAGGAGGTGGAATTCCTGGGGTACCGCTTGTCAGACAAGGGATTGGCCATGGACCCAGGCAAGGTCCAAGCGGTACTGGAATGGAAGACACCGAAGACCAAGAAGGATGTGCAAAGATTCCTGGGGTTTGGGAACTTTTATAGGAAGTTCATCAAGAACTTTGCACATTTGACGGCGCCCATCACCGACTGCCTCAGCAGCAAGAAGAAATTTGTTTGGACGGCGGAGGCGGAGCGAGCATTTGAAGAACTAAAAAGGGCTTTCGCCTCGGAAGAACAACTTCTGCATGTGGACTTACGAAAACCCATGAGAGTGGAAACCGATGCGTCCGACCGGGCTATCGGAGCAGTACTTCTTCAACCCGGGAGGAGTACGTTGGAGTGGAGACCTTGTGCCTTCTTCTCGAGGAAGCTGAATAAATCCGAGAGGAACTACACGGTGTATGACAGGGAACTACTCGCCATCCACGAAGCGTTCCGGAGGTGGAGACATTTATTGATTGGGGCACAACACAAGGTGCAAGTGTGCACCGACCACAAGAATTTAGAGTATTGGAGAACAGCTCGAGTACTCAACCAACGACAAGTCAGATGGGCCCAGGAATTTTCCAAATTCCACTTTGAAATTTGTTATGTGCCAGGCCCAGAAAACGTCAGGGCGGATGCCCTCTCACGCAAACCAGAGTATTTGGAGGGGGAGGGGGCAATCGAAGAGAGACATGTCATCCCTGAGGACCGCTGGGTGTGTGGGGCGGTGATGGTGGGGCAACGTGAACTGGTACAGGAAACGGAAAATGATGAATATGCCCAGGATAAGCTCAGAGGTCTCAGGGGGGAGGGCGAGAGCCCCGGAGGTTTTGAGGAAAGAAATGGGGCATTGTATTACAAAGGGGCACTGTATATACCCGAAGGTGAATTGAGGGGAAGAATACTCAAGCAGTTGCACGATAGCCCCACGGCGGGACATTTTGGGCAACACAAGACCATGTGGTTGGTGACCCGGGAATTTTGGTGGCCCAAGGTGAGGGAAGATGTAAAGGAGTATGTAAGAGGGTGTGACCAATGTCAGCGAGCCAAAGGGGAAAGAAGGGCACCGGCAGGGTTATTAGAACCATTACCCACACCAGAACGGCCTTGGGAAGCGGTATCAATAGATTTTATGACGGATCTGCCGAAATCCAAGGGGAAAACAGCCATCATGGTAGTAGTAGACCTGTTAACTAAGATGTGCCACTTTGTGGCATGCTCACATGCAGTCACAGCGGAAGAAACAGCGAAGTTGTTTGTAGAACACATCTTTAGGTTGCACGGCGCCCCCTTGAGGGTGATCTCAGACCGCGGCAAACAATTTACTTCCAGGTTCTGGAGGAAGCTCATGAGCTTGCTGCATGTGGAAGTCAATTTTTCGACTGCCCGGCACCCAGAAACCAACGGGCAGGCGGAAAGAGCAAATGGCATACTCCAACAATATCTGAGGTGTTATGTCAATGACAGAGAGAACGATTGGGCCGAAAAGTTGGCGCTGGCAGAATTTGCCTACAATAATGCGGAGAATGTGTCCACAGGGATGAGCCCCTTTTTGGCTAATTACGGGTGTCACCCCAGGGCTTTTCCAGGGGAGGGAGGGGAGAGATGGAGCGTCCCAGCGGCCGAGCATTTTGTAGAAGAGATGGAAGCGATCCATCAGCAGCTCCAGCTCAACTTAGAAAGGGCCAAGGCACAATATAAGAAGCAGGCAGACAAGAACAGGAGGGAAGGTGAAACCATAAGGGTGGGCGATCAGGTGTGGCTGTCAACCCAAGGGTTGCCGTTCAAAGGGGGCTGTAAGAAATTGAGGCCCAAAAGATTGGGACCCTTCGAGGTCATTCAGCAGGTCAACCCAGTGGCTTTCAAACTCCGGTTACCCAACCACATGAAATTGCACCCAGTGTTCCACAGGTCGTTACTGTCACCATACAGGGGGGGGCGTGCAGGGGAGCACGCCAGGGGACCAGCCTTGGAAGAAAGGGAACGCAGCAACCATGTAGCGGAAATTCTCGATTCCAGGTGGAAGGGAAATCAGGTAGAGTATTTGGTGGCGTGGGAAGGGGAACCGGAGTCGGAAAACACCTGGGTGACTGCAGGGGAGGTCAATGACGAGGTTTTAACAGAAACGTTCCACCGAAGATTCCCTAGGAAACCACAGCCGGTAGAAAGGTTTAGGAGGGAGTACTTTGGCACCACCGACGAGGAACAGGAAATGGAAGGATTCGCGGAGTCGGATTTGGAAGAGGGAATAGACTCCGATGACGAGGAGTATCGAGAGACGAGGGACAGTAGCAGGTGGAGGGAAGTGTTCGAAACTTCGGACGATGATGAAGGTTCTTTCAGGGGTTTTACTTCCTCCCAGCCCGGAGGGGAGGAGACGGGAGGGGGTGAAGGGGGCCCTGGAGGGGAGGTGGATGTCAGGGAACTGCCATCGGAAGGACAGGAGGTGCAAAGGCTCCCTGAGGTTGAAAGAGACGTAGCAGCTGAAGAGGGAACCAGTAGGGGGCGAGCAGGAACTTCCAGGGAAAGTGAGTCGGAGGGATGGCTCAGAGACGTTTCCAGCGAAAACAGTGGAGAGGTTTCAGGACCTCCTATAGGGACACCCACTCCTCGCCGGAAACTGTCACGCAGAGAGTCCAGAAGACGTGTTTCCGTGAAAGAGCTCTTATGTTGGAAACGTTTCCGAAAACAACCACTTTCGGATTCTACTAGCGATTGACGCAGCCATGCCGGAGGGGCTCCGTCACAGGCAGAGGTTTGAAAACCTGATCAAACTCTGAGGGACTTGCATTTTACGCACAAGCAGCTCATCATCCCATCACAGCTGTGTTTCAGTTCACATTGTTGTTTTGCAAAGTCTCAATTTGATCGATTCAGCTTTAGAATCATAGAATCATAGAGTTGGAATAGACCACAAGGGCCATCGAGTCCAACCCCCTGCCAAGCAGGAAACACCATCAGAGCACTCCTGACATATGGTTGTCAAGCCTCTGCTTAAAGATCACCAAAGAAGGAGACTCCAACACACTCCTTGGCAGCAAATTCCACTGTCGAACAGCTCTTACTGTCAGGAAGTTCTTCCTAATGTTTAGGTGGAATCTTCTTTCTTGTAGTTTGGATCCATTGCTCCGTGTCCGCTTCTCTGGAGCAGCAGAAAACAACCTTTCTCCCTCCTCTATGTGACATCCTTTTATATATTTGAACATGGCTATCATATCACCCCTTAACCTCCTCTTCTCCAGGCTAAACATGCCCAGCTCCCTTAGCCGTTCCTCATAAGGCATCGTTTCCAGGCCTTTGACCAATTTGGTTGCCCTCCTCTGGACACGTTCCAGTTGGTCAGTGTCCTTCTTGAACTGTGGTGCCCAGAACTGGACACAGTACTCCAGGTGAGGTCTGACCAGAGCAGAATACAGTGGCACTATTACTTCCCTTGATCTAGATGCTATACTCCTATTGATGAGGCCCAGAATTGCATTGGCTTTTTTAGCTGCCGCGTCACACTGTTGGCTCATGTCAAGTTTGTGGTCAACCAAGACTCCTAGATCCTTTTCACATGTACTGCTCTCAAGCCAGGTGTCCCCCATCTTGTATTTAAATGCACACGGAATCAATTTTCTCCTTCATTCCTACTTAGCAGTGAAGCCCTTATTGGCACCACCTAAGATGAAGCACAGGTTCTCTTTGTGGTTTCTGGCATGTCTTGGGATTCAGGCAGGCATGGGGGGAGGGGGGAGCTGGCAGACCTTCTGGATGCCAGCCTTACTTACCCAGTTGAATGGCCTCCAGATCCCCATCAGCCTCAGCCATCATGGCCCCTGTTCAGGGATGTTGGGAGCTGTGGACCAAAACATCTGGAGGGCCCATGTTGCGGATGGTTGCTCTGTACTGGTTGTGTTTTGCCCCAGGTGAGCAGGGCGAAATGAAAGAGTATCACTTTTTTTAAGTGGAAAAAACTGAATCAAAAAATGCTGCTTTTTGAATAACCTTGTATAACATTACTGCAGGGGTAAACAGATATATGCTGTTTTTGTCAGAAGATTTTTGAAGCCAAACATGTTTTATGTAACCTATAAAGCGGTCCCTTCTCTTTCAGTTTTATCAGTGTTATAAGGTACATGTGGAAGCCTATGAAAATTGCAGAAAGGTATATATTAATTGGCTTCTTCAAAATTCAAACTGTCTAAACCCTCAACAACAATGAATGTATGCTTATTGAAGTGTTTTCCTGAAAGGAACTCTGTTCAGTTTTTGTCTAATGATGTCAGCCACCAAAAGTGATATAAATAGTAGAACCAAATATTCAGCCCAACATTTTTCATGGGCACCGGGGGTGGGGGGTGGATTAATTTCCAAGGAGTGGGAAGCAAATTCTAATACTTTGCAGTTGGTTTTTGTGGGGATGTTTAGGATAATAGGCAAGGAAATATTTGTTAAGTATTATATTATCCTTCCTTCACTCATGCTAGTGAGTGATGTAGCAGAGCAAATCGCCTCTATGTTCCCAGAAGCAAGTTGGTAGATTCGTTTTCATCTTGCCCAGATGGATTATCTCTGGTGTCCCCTTTTCTGCCTCTTAAAATACAATAAAGACTCACGAGTCTGTCTTTAAAAATATAACCATAAGTTTACTCACAAGTTGTTCACAGTACACATCTTAGAAGGCAGGCTTTAAGCTTCAGGTTACAAACATATAACGCGGCTCACATCCTTTGTGAGGATGGGCCTGAGAGCCAGCAGACAACAAAATGGATGAGACTGAACTGAGAGTTGAATCAAACAGAGACACAATGGCTGTGTGACTCGGCTTTTATAGAGTCACACTCACCTGCTGAGTCACTTACAGCAGGAACGGAAGCTCCCCACCCCCTTGTCTTTGTCCACTCTAGGAAGTAAAGTATGTTGCAATTGACTGTACGGATGTAACACATCCCACAGTTTTGGTCTCACCTTTAAATAAATTGTGGCTGAAGGTTGTTTTTATTTCTTCTTACCTGTCACCACCTGAAGCAGTGGCCTGACTGTCCTCAGCCACTTGGCTACATTCTGGGGAAATCAATGCCCTGGGAACAATCCTGTATCCATTTCCCTCTCCTCTCCCACAAAAAGTCACCAAATATCTCTCAATAAAGGTGGACTATTTGGGCTGCCTTTGCATTCACATGGCCCTAATAAAAGAGATGCACATAGGAAATGTCTTCCCATCAACAGCACGTAGCTGTATTGATCCACTGATCCTTTGAGCTGACAGGTTGAAGAGATAGAATATATGTAAGGATGTCATGACATTCAGTGAGTGGAAGGTATTCCTTTTATTAAATAGAAAGCAGAACTCTGGCAGAGCGGCCAACAGACAGAGGGAGTGCAGGAATTGCAGGGTGTCTCCCTCAGGCTCCCTCCTTTTTTCTTGTGAGGTCTTGGTATTCCTTTTTTTCAAACTGGGAAACTTACAACTAGTTTTGTTTTCACTTTAATCTCACCCTTCCCCCAAGGAGTTCAGGGTAGCTCTGCCTCATCTCTTTTATTCTCACAACATCCCTGCCATCTAGGTTAGGATGAAAGATGGTGACTAACCAGAGGTCACCCTGTGAACTGAGTGGGATTTGAACCCTTGTCCCCAACTTCTAGTCCACCACTACCAGCTTGCATTGACGGGGCTATTCCCTAAATAGTTTGGTTTCCATCCTCCCCCCCCCTTTAGTTCCTTCTGATTTCTTTCCTATTACTAAAAGTTTTTAAATAGCTGGTAAGAATTGTACATTCATGGGCAGCAATCACACATTTTAAATAGCCATTTTTTATGTTCCTATGTAGGTTTTCATTGTACAGTGGTACCTCGCAAGACGAATGCCTCGCAAGACGAAAAACGCGCAAGACGAAAAACGCGCAAGACGAAATAGTTTTCCGTTTTTTGAGTCGTTCCGCAAGACGAATTTCCCTATGGGCTTGCTTCGCAAGACGAAACGTCTTGCAAGTTCTTGCGAGTTTGTTTCCTTTTTCTTAAAGCCGCTAAGCCGTTAATAGCCGCTAAGCTGCTAAGCCGCTAATAGCCGTGCTTCGCAAGACGAAAAAACCGCAAGACGAAGAGACTCGCAGAACGGATTAATTTCGTCTTGCGAGGCACCACTGTACCAGAATGATATCTATTTAACTCAATTCCCATCCATATGCTTTAGATTTATTATTATTTGTACTTAAAACCTGTTCAACTGTTCACAGGGATATCACAATTAAAATAAGTACAAGGTATAATGCAAATCACTGAATAAAAATCGTAAGAACAACTAATATCGGAAAAGAAACCAGAAGTACAGGGCACAGCAGAGCAGTCTAAGATAAGGAAAGATATCCACTCAACCAAAGAGATTTCTTTATGTGTGAAGTACAGTGGTACCTCGGTTTTTGAACGTCTCGGAAGTCGAAGGTTTCAGTTTTCGAACACCGAAAACCCGAAAGTAACTGATTTGGTTGGTTTTCAAATGCTTTTTGGAAGTCTACTGAGCCACATGGCTTCCATATTGAGGTTTTTTTACTGTTGTTAGCCGCTCTGAGCCTGGCTTCGGCTGGGGAGGGCAGGATATAAATAAAAAATATTATTATTATTATTTTCCAGAAGTAAATGCTTCCAGTTGTAAATGCTTTGGTTTTCAAACGTTTTCAGTTTTCGGAACAGATTACAGTACATTCGAAAACCAAGGTACCACTGTACTAGGTTATACACAGTCCATATTTCATCCCATTTTCATTATTGTGTAAAGTGGTCCTTGTTGATGAGATGAAAGAATAATACCCCAGCTCCACAGGAGTGATGAATTGCCCTGCTTAAATACATATATTCCAAACATATAAAGGTACAGTGCCTTTTTTTTCAAAGAAAAAAAGTCCCATTACTCACCATAAAGTTGTTACAGTAAGTGTCCTTGAATATCCCCAGGAAAAAAGCACTGGCGGTATGCATCATAGGATCTAAAATTCCACAGCCAACACCAGGGCTTGGTGGTCACTGATGAATCAAGAACACAAACCCCTTTCCTAACGGACAAATGACTACAAGATGCTTCATTACTGCCCATGCCAAGTCTTTGGTTTGGTGTTCAGAAAAAATGGTCTATTATAATTGTCATGTGGTGAAACGTCTGGATAAATGCACACTAACCTTGTTGAAGTTTGTGAGTAAACTATGTGCATTCGTGATCCATTTCACCTAGATGTAGAAAATAAAATCTGCGGCATGGGCTTTGCCTTGCCTAGGTAAAAACACATACAGTATTGGGCATTATCCTTGTGTAGTTTGCAAACTACTGCATGCAGTAATGATTTATAAAATACTTTCCTTGACTGTCTCAGCTGTAATTTTATGAATCATTACACCAAGTGTCAAATACCCACGTAGGGCCATGCAATATTGGCTTCTCATATGGGAAAATTGATCTTTGATTCAGTGTGAAATAATCTTAAGAACAACAAAGGATGACTAAGGTCTCCCTCAATAAATATTTAATATCAATATATTTAGGTCATCAGCCATCAAATAAATGAACATTCCTGAGTAAACCTTTTCCTCCTCCCTCCTCCTCCTTCTTCTTCGTCTTCTTTTAAAAAAGGCATTTCATTAGGTTTCATCATAGTAAAAGGATATTACCTAGCTCCTCAGCTGATTCACTTAAATCTTCTGTAATTCATTCATTTCTCTGTGGACGTTTGCTCCAGCAGCAGTCTGAGATCAAGTGATACTTGAAAACAGGGAACCTGTGGCCTTCCAGATATTGCTAGAGTGCAACTCCCACCATTCCTCATCATTGACCAGGCTTGTTGGGGCTGATGGGCTTTAGAGGCCGCTTGTCCTCTTGACTTGCAATATTTTCTCCAAAGTCAAAGCAGCCAGACACTTTGGCACCTCTGTGAGGTTTCTGCCTGAACAAGCAGGAAGCATGTATCTTATTCCTGTGAAGAAACTGGATGGATTGGGCTTGGTCAATAAAGTGTTAAGTGAAATGGAGGAGACACAGGTTGCCTTGTATTTCTTGGCTGGAAAAGTGGGCTCCTTTCTTACTTGTCTGTAGGTTTGGGGCTACTGAATTCTGAGAGCATTGTCAATGAGCATTTTTGGTTTGTCTCTGTCAGGAAATCTCAGACACTGCATGAACATTTGTCCCATAATAGTCGCAGCAGGAAGTTTTCTTGGTATGTGATGGCATATCATGAACTGGATATCCAGTTACAGAAATTTTGCATGCACACTTTTAAAATCCTAGTTACAAGTAGGTAGCCGTGTTGGTCTGCCATAGTCAAAATAAAAAAATTCCTTCCAGTAGCACCTTAAAGACCAACTAAGTTAGTTCTTGGTATGAGCTTTCGTGTGCATGCACACTTCTTCAGATACACTGAAACAGAAGTTGCCAGATCCTTCTATATAGTGAGAAGGTGGGGAGGGGTATTACTCAGAAAGGTGGTGGGAATGGGTGATTGGCAGATAGCTGAAATGAGCCTGTTGACGGACTCTTAACGACTGCAATAGGTCTTACAGGAAAAGGCAAGGGGTGAGAAGGTGAGAAATGGCCAAAGAATAAACGGACATAAATCAGACATCAAGAATCACAAAACAGAGAAACCAGTAGGAGAACACTTCAATCTCCCAGGACATTCTATACAAGATCTCAAAGTAGCTGTTTTACTACAAAGGAATTTCAGAAATAGACTGGAAAGAGAAGCTGCTGAATTACAACTCATTACCAAACTTAAAACCATGGAGAGACCTGGTTTGAACAAAGACATTGGATTCTTATCTCATTATACATGACTAAGCCATTTCTCCCGGCAAGATCCCATTTTCCCATTTGTCTTAACTCTTACAGGCTTTATCCATTCAGAAATGATGTCTTCAAATTTAATCCAATTCTGAGTGTAAAAACAACAACAGCATAAAACTTGTGAGACACAGAGCATCGGTTTCTTGCGAGATGCAGTTCTGATTAAGATCCAAAGCAAAATGGGTGGCTTCCAAAGCAGTTCAAGCCAAACTGGGCCACTTTCAAATCACCAAATGGGGCCAAACCAAAGCTTGTGTTTGACACACACTCTTTCTTTAGCATCAGTAAATTAATTTGTTGGACAGGGAATTTTAATGCTTCGTTTTAGTTCATACTGTCAGTAGCATACTTGTAAAAATGTATGTACTATTTTTAAAAAATGATTTATCCTTGTCTTTCCAAACTTCATTCACAATCATGTAGACTAAATAAATGAAGCTGGGTTTTTTTTGCTGGCATCTAAAGGCTGCTGTCAGGGAGAAGTAAAAAATGCAACTTACTCAGTGGAATCCAAAGCATGTTGCAGTTCCCCAACAGTATAATATTATTTCAGAGTCTTCCAGTGTTGCCATGAATTGTGAAAGGGTTATTTTTCCTGGTCCTTTACGTACAGGGGATCATCACTTATAATGAAAAATGAAGCTATTATATTTATTGACCCAAGTTGACAGAACTATGTTTATTAATATTTAGTGGACAAACTTTGAAGTCAGAGAGTGAATCTGTTTTCCTTCCTTTTCTGTTCTGTCATCATTTTCTTGCCAGCAGGGGAGGCAATAATTTTACTACATACTAACCTCTTCCTCTGGAGAACCTATTCATGCCTGCTAAATGAGTGACAACAGGGAAAGGCCATGGGAATTGCAGTATTTAAATGACATTGGAAAGCAAAATCAGTCAGTGAAACAATGCTTAATGTTATGCAACATTAAAAAATACCTTATAACCTAAAAATATGTTACAGGTATGATGAAACGTCATTTCCCTCTAATAATTCTCTAGCAAGGAATAAATGAGCTGTTAAACATAATTGCAGCCATCTTGAATCACTGGGTCACTACAGAGCCACAAATGTCCAAGTAATTGAGTGCCCTGAAGCTGCTCAACAACATGCCTGGTCAAAACATGGTTACCTCCATATTCTCCCTTCTGTGGTCAAACGGGTCCAAGCACTTCCTCCATCTTTGGGAGAGATGAGCTTTCACCAATTGATGGCAAAGCTATGTTTTGGTTCATAATGTTTTTGTTTTTATTTCATGAGGCATAGGTTGCCTTTCAGAGTTGCATCTTCCAAGTCTTCTCAGAACATACTTAAACACAAAAATGTATAAATATAAAATCATAATAAAGCACAGCATATCTAAAGCTGCAATAGCAGCATATGTTTAAAACAGTATCAGCAGAATAGAACAGACCAAGGCTGTATTTAAAGTTCTCCTTAAAACTAATAAAGAAGGAACTATACATGTCTCCCAAGGAAGAGAATAACAAAGTGATGGGGCCACTATAAAAAGGCCCTGTCCCCTGAATTTACCAGATTATTTATTTATTTGTGTGTGTGTTGTATTTATAAACCGTCTGCCTGCCTTGCTGTCTTTTTCCACCTCTCAGGGCAGATGGTACCCCTTGAGCCTGTGGTGGCGGAGGGGACAGTCCAATGGGATCAGGCCCCAACCTTGTCTCTGCCTGTCGCCCTCATGATCTTCTTTCTCCCCACAAGGCAGATGGTTTCTGTTGGCCTGTGGGGAGGAGGGGAAAGTCCAACTCAATCAGGCCCTGATATTGTCTTTCTCTGGCTCCCTCACTCTCTTCCCTCAGTGCCCTGAAAATGAGGCACAAAGGAAGAAAATGAAACAAACAAATTTACAAATAAATGCACTGGGGGACAGGAAAATGTGGTGCCAAGCAACTTGGGGCGTTAAAGGTTAAAGCAAGTATTGGCTTTTTAAAGGCATGAAATAAAACACTCAATTGGATAAACATGCAAGACGCAGGCTTTGAGCTTTGAAATGTTATTCAAACAATTCTCATGTTTGTCAAGTTGAATGATTAATCTGATGCCTTTAAGAAGAAAATAAAAGCTAGCTGTTGCACTCAGGTCCTTCTTGTGATCTTCCTATAAGCATCTGGAAGAACAGCTGGGAGAACAGGATGCTGGACTCGATGGGCCACTGGACTGATTCAGCATTTTTATGTCCGTCCGTCCCCCATTTAAAATATTGATCAGATAAAGAGAGGAAATCAGTTGGCACTCTGGAAACAGGAAAAATTTGTTCCTGTGCTAGAATCTTTCAGATCTGGCCAAAAAGGGCTGTGTGTGGATTCACAAGCCGGGGACGTTGGCTGAGTCAGAGAGTGCTCTGTCAACAGACTTCGTTGATACAACTTCCGCCCAGTGCTGGTTCTGCAGCTGTAATCTGCAGCGCAGCAACCACATGATTCTTCCCCAGGGCCTGGGTTCATTTCTGAGCTGTCAGGGCAACACTCCCAACCCAGGGGAAGAATCAAGTCATGACCAGCTCTGCATGTCACAGCAGCAGTTTGGAGAAAACAAGGTTCACTTCTTTTATTTTGTACTCACCATGTTGTTGTTGTTGTTTAGTCATGTCCGACTCTTTGTGACCCCCCTGGACCAGAGCACACCAGGCCCTCCTGTCTTCCACTGCCTGGTCAAACTCATGTTAGTAGCTTTGAGAACACTGTCCAACCATCTCGTCCTCTGTCGTCCCCTTCTCACTATATGGTACTCACCATAGTTAATATCTAATACAGTGGTACCTCTGGTTACATACTTAATTTGTTCTAGAGGTCCGTTCTTAACCTGAAACTGTTCTTAACCTGAGGTATCACTTTAGCTAATGGGGCCTCCCACTGCCGCCGCCACACAATTTCTGTTCTCATCATGAAGCAAAGTTCTTAAGCCGAGGTAATATTTCTGGGTTAGCGGAGTCTGTAACCTGAAGCGTATGTAACCTGAGGTACCACTGTAGTATGTTGATTTATGTGTTAAGGTGCCTTTGGGAAGCTTTGAAAAAATTATGTAAAATTAACAGAAAGCTAAACTGACTTACTTTGTCACTGCCTTCAAAAAACTGGTTGGAGGAGCACCTGTAAGTGTTGATATTTGGGTTTTGCTGCAGGAGTTTGATAAAATGTCAGGAAGTCTAATGCTGACCCTAATTGCCACTGGGATATTCCTTGCTCATTTTGACAAATGTCAACCCATCAGTCACATAAATAAGTTTCTCTGTCATATACAAGCTCTTGGATTGTTAACTTTAACACACACACTGCTTTTTACAGTTCTTCTGGCAAGCTTCCTGGAATAGCAACCTAACTTAAACTGTTGCTGCTTTTAATGCCTGGATGATAAATGACTCTTAGGAGCTGGCAGAAGATTACAGTTCACATTTCTTAAATGCTAATAGAAATTTGTTCAAAAATGAACACACACACACCCCGTGGCAATATATGGTAAGATTCTAAGGCCCTCATCTTGAGATCTACTTACATTAAATCATAAACAAAATTCAAATAGACTATGATAAGGATTCTTGCCCCAGCTGACATAGAGCGTGGGTGGAGGCCACCAAACATTATTCCAGGGTCATTCAAACATGTTATGAGTTTAAGGTGTTCAGCTGTATGCCGAACTAGCTCCCTGGCGAGGTGATGGTGGTTTAAGGGGCTTGGTGCAAGACAACGAAGAGGTGAGGCCCCCTCCCCAAATGACGCCAGAGTTGAGGGCACAGCATGGCGGTGATGTGGACCAGATGGAAAGCAGCCAGCTGGGAGAAGACCAAGAGACAGAGCAATGTTTGATGTCTATTAATAGAGTCCTAGGCTGTGGCTCTGGAGGAAACAACACCCTTTGGGAGAGTTAATGTTGTGAACCCCTCCATCGCAGGCTCAGGTTCTTTATATGTGTAAATGCACCATATATGACAAAGGCAGCAGTCTCTGCTGTGCCTCATTTCCGAAGGGAACGCGAACCCTGGGCAAGTACCTGGAGCCCCTGGGATCTCACACCACTTGGAGACTGGGGTGGCAGGCAACAATAGGATGAAATACGGATTGAATAGTAGTGCTATACTCACCTATTGTGGTATCTTGTTTTCTTGTAACTGATAGGAAGCACCCTTTGCAGCACTTTTCCAACAGCACACTCACTACATTAGGCCAAAGGGTAGGAGAGGGAAGAGTGCAGGCAGGCAAATATTTAAAATTATAGTAAAGTTTCTTGAAATACTGTATCAGGAATATTAGAACCACAGAATCATAGAATTGCAGAGTTGGAAAAGACCACAAGGATCATCTAGACCAACCCCCCTGCAATGCATATTGGGAGGAAAGAGTTTTTAAAGCCATCCAAGTTAGTGGCCACAGTTCAGGTGCCATGCTAAGACAAATCTTGGCTTAGCTCATCACGGTGCAGCATAATTGGTGAAGAGCCAAGTGACATCAAGCATCTCTCTGGTAGCTCACGGCTTTAGTTTGGCTTATCATGACATGCAAACCAGGCCAATGAGTATGAATTGAACGGTAAACTCTTGCATAAACCATATTGGTTTGTTTCTAGAGGAGCTCTTTTGACTGAATCATTTTCCTCCATTTTTTTATGAAGCCCACTGCGAAGCTTGCATTACAGGAAAAGGTGTTTGTGTAATTCTTTATGTAGTGAAACCCTAGAAATTGAACGTCAGGTATTTCACAGCACTCATTGTTTTCTACCTTTCTACTGTAGGAAGCGCATTTACAGCTGCAATTTCTGGGTAGATTTCTTGTAACGTAGGGTTTAAAATGTTGGCTCTGGAAAGCTGATCCCTTTTTTTAAAAAGCTAAGGCAGCCTGACCCCTTGAGTTAAGAATGAAGAGGAGAGAATGATTACCAGAACCAGACATCAATATTGGAAAAAGGTGAAAGGGGTGTTACACATTTTATTTTTGCTGCATCTACCAGGGCAGTAATTTGTCTTTTGGGTATCAAGACTTAGTCCTGCTGCTTTGAACAATTTCACTTGTATAACAGAGCTGCAGTCCTGAAAGAACTGAGAACAGTAACCAATATGTTTCCATGCAAAACTCATACTCCTATGACTGCTATCTATATCAGGTTTTACTGGAACTGGAAACAACATTTGTTCTTCATTCTGTGCAGTTTGTTCTCTGTGCTCTTCTCCAGTTCAGTTTCGAAACATGTTAAATAGTTTGGCACCCACAACTCCCTCCTCCATTATAGCAGCTCACAGAATCTAAAAACAAAAAACTCCACCACCTGTTACAGCAGCTTTTATACAAGCACAAATCCAGGCAGCCTAAAAAGGAGAGTATAGTTTGGCCATAATTGTGCATGTGATGTGATGCTTTTCCTATTCCTAGTACAGTACAAACGTTGTTGCCTCAGCCTGATGCCTCACATGTGAATTAAGCAGGGGGGGTTATTGCCCATTGTTCTTAAATTTTAAAAAAATTATTATTGATACACACACAAAAAAATACAGTACAAACAAAACAATGGTAAAGACAATACTAATTACAAATCAGTTCTTAAATTAAGGTCACCTTAATTTAAATTAAATTAATTTAAATTAAATCAGTTCTTAAATTAAGGTCACCAGGTAAAAATCTATATTATTGTCAAGTGGGAACTAACTTGCTAAACTGATCTGGTGTTTGGCCTGCTCTGCCCATGCGAAGATCTAAAAGCACTAAAATGGATATGCCTATTATAATTAAAAGAGCTGGGAGGGCAAAAATGTATTCACCTAGTGCTGTAAAGATGCCAGACAAGCCTCTCTGGGGAATGCATTCCATAAATGGAGCACCAGTTATGGACCTTTTCCCTGGTCACCATGCCTCACTTCACTATGTAAGGAGAGCCTCCTTCAAGGAGCCCAGCCCAAGCTGTTAAGATTAAAACCAGCACTTTGAATTGGACTCAGAAATGGTAGTATCATATTTTCCAAGCCCCCTCAATAATCTGATGATTTATTTTGAACCAACTGAAGTTTCAGGACCATTTTCAAAGGCAGGCCAGATAAAAGCACCTTGCAATAATCCAACCAGGAAGTCACCAGAGCACAGATAACAGCCATTGTAAATCAACTAAAGTATGGCTTTGTTTCTCAAATAATAACTAAATATGGAATCGTAAGAGTTTTGGATTTTATAACCATAGTGATATACTATGATATTGGCAAGCTTGTTTCTTAATGCACAAAAGTGCTTTACTCACATAGTTTTATGGAATATGAGGGAAAAAATTGCCTAAGTTTTTTAATATCTAAAAAAATCAGTGCTCATTAAAAATATGCATGATTTTTGTTTGCAATTCTAAACAGTTAATTTTGTACATAAATTATGCAATCCATTATTTCCCCCCAATCTCTGCCCACATTATACTATCCAGATGACAGCCTCGTGTTTCTCAGTACTGCATCAGGTGGCCTTATATAATAATAAAAAAGATCCATTTCATCAAGCTTTCATTTACCGTATTTTTTGCTTTATAGGACGCACCCGAACATAGGACGCACCTAGTTTTTAGAGGAGGAAAACAAGAAAAAATATTCTGAATCAAATGTTGTATAAACTACTGTATTTAATAAACAACCGGTATATCAGAAGAATATTACAGCCATGTAAAGTGAACAGCAGTCAACAGTGGCATTAAGAACCATCATCACTGTCATTAACAAATGAAGAGAGACTTTAAGGTTTGAGTACTCTTCTAGTCTTCTGTGAACCCCAAGAACTCATCACTGATAAAGTCAGAATTTATGAAGCTCAGTTGCTCACAATCACTGACATCACTTTCTTCGCTATCTTCATGTAAAATACCACCTTCGTTTCCATCCAAAGCTTTGCTAATGCCTCATTTTTTCCTCTCAGTCCTCTTCCTCGCAAGCATTCCCTTTACTTGAATTACAGTCAAGAAACAGCTGAGCAGAGCCTCTCAGCGGCAGGCTTGGGAGGCTTTCCTTCTCCCCACTTTTTTCTCCCCAAGCAGCACAGTCCCCTTTACCAGCCTCCTCCTTTCCATCCCTTTCACCCAAACTCCTCAGGTGACGTCTGCAATTTCTCCCCTTCCCTGCTCCCTCTCCACTCACGGAAACCTACGGTACCTCCTCTCCCTTCACCCAGCTTCTTGGTCCCCCTTCTCTCTGTCCTCTTCCTCCCCTCTCTCAGCGAACAGCCTGCCCGCTGCTCCAAACCTTGAGGGGAAAGGGCAGGCTGCTGGCAGAGCAGCACCCCCCACCCCCATTCAGCAGCCCAGGAGCGTGGGGCATGGGCGCACAGCCCTCCCGCTGCTCCAAAGCTTCCCGGGGCTGCAGGGGGAAGCCGAGGCTGCCGGCAGAGGAGCGCGGCTCCCCACCAGGAGTGTGCCGCACTCTGGCAATTTGGCTCCAGGGACCACACATTCGCTCCATAAGACGCACAGACATTTCCCCTTACTTTTTAAGAGTAAAAAAGTGTGTCTCATGGAGCGAAAAATACGGTATTTTACGCACTTGTTGATAGCTGTCAACATTGTAGCAACAACAACCCAGGGTTTCCCACCTAAAGTAACTGATGTGGACCTGAGTGAAAACTATATACACAATACTCCTGGTGGGCAGGGTGAGAACTTCAATACATAACAGGCTCCCCCCCCCCCCTTGATTTTAAACCCTGATCCTGCCAATATGTGGATGGTGGCGCTACAGTTGTGGGCATGGGGTCGGCAGCTGCAGTCTCTTGTTCTGTCCCACCACAAATCATTAATTGCTTGAGTGAATCCCCTAACCAGGCCTTAACCTTGTTTCATTTGAATGTGTTGTTGATACCAAGTGAAAGGTTTTCTAAGTGACATCTAATGCCAGGTTATGTCAGTGATAGCAGATGCTGGTGGCAGATACTATTAAACATCAGTTTCTTAAAGTAGTCGTTCAACTTTTAATTTCCTCACAAGTATTTGTGTAAACTGCAGATGGGTGGAAGAGGCAAACATTGGAAAGTGTCCAAATTGGCAATGATAATTCATAATTGCTTTTAGAAGAGGCCAGATGATTTTATTTGCAAACTTATAAACTAAATATTTCTACAGTTCAATTTTGAATACCAAGTTTCAGATCAGAGTGCATTTTAGGACTGTCAAGTCTATAAACAAAACAAAATCACTAACATGCCCTTAACAACAGAGGCATGAATAGTACATATATATTGATTCTGAAGAAGCTGCCTCTAATGACAGATAAGAATCTAGAGATAAGCAAAGCCATTGACTTCATCCTTCTTGGCTATACATCACAGCGTGAGGACACAGAAAGGACTCGGATTTATTTCTGGCATAAAGTTAACACGAGATTTTTCCAGTGACATCATCGTCATCATAAAAAACACCTGCTCAATATTCTCTGACTTTAAAATAAGTATAGTAGATGTATTAAAATAAAGTTTTTTATTTTTATTTTTGCTAAGGAGAATTCTCTCTAGTATATCTTAAATGTAAATATCTTGTAGCGCAAAGGAGATCATTCACCAGTGACGGCATTTTCATCTTGTCAGGCGGAATGATCTCCCCTCTCTTCCGCCTGCACGCTCTTCTGGGGTTTCCTCCAACACGCACAACCCTGCCAAGCCCATTTGGGGTGGCCCAAGGGGAGCCAGAGAAACCTCGTTGTGCTGGGGAAGTCCTTGCACTGGCTTCTGCTAAGAGCACTCCGCAGTTGAATCCAACCCGATTATACACTTGAGGAAAGCGGTCATTAAGTCTTTTATTGTTTTCCCAGTTGACTGCCACATTTATTCTAGTTGTACACAGTGGAATTTATCATGAAATCTATATCACATTTTTTGATTTCACCTTTTTGAGCACATAAAATAATGGATTCCCCAAACACGCAGCTATCTACAATAAGGTTTTAGATATTTTCTCCAATATTTATACTGAATAATAAGTGGTTTCTTTCACTTCCTGTTAGCTGTGAAGTGGGGTGAAGTTTCAGGTGGATATTGAAACAAGATTGCTGCCAAGGAATAATAGCTGTGAGGAAACTTTTTAATGTAATTGGGAGATTTCTTAGAAAATAGGAATGTGGCTTTAATTTTATTTTTAAATTTGAATTTGACTGCAGTGACGCTTCAGGTTTGCTCTTCTCAATGTGCCACCCTTCACTGTCATGAGAGGCATGTTGCGTGTCACGGTTTGGCTGTTAGATATTAGGCAGCCTTGCTTTTCAGTTGTCAAGGACGTGTCAGGCAAGCCCAGGTCATCCACTGGGCAGAAAAGAACACGAGGCACGGAATTCAATTAGCTTTTAATGACAGAAAGTAACAATGTAGCAGAGTCCTCTGGCTCATCCTAATCCAGCTGAGACGTTGCTGAAACTGACCACTGGCCTGGCCCTCCCTCTCTCGCCTCTCGCTCTGGATCCTTCCCAAGTAGCCAAAGGCTGTCCTCTGGGCCTGCCTGGCCTGTGGCTCAGGACTCTCCTCAAGCGGGGGCTTCAGAAGGGGAGGAGAGCCAGGAGGACTGGCTAGCAAGGGCAACCTCTGACCTCTCTCTCTGCGCTCCCACTCTGCGCTCTCAGCCTCTACCCCTGTCCTGGAAGGGCCTCCTTCTACTGGCTCCAACCTCCTGCTTCTAGCACCTCTCAGCTCATCCCTACTGCAGAGGTGCCGTTGAAGCCACACTGCTCCTCCGACCTGACATGAAGTAGTCCTCCCCCAATCTCCCTCACACGTTGGCACATCTGCTGGGGAACCATGCAAAAGTGGGGTTCCTGACTGCGCATTACACATCATTCTCTCATCTCCTACAAACTGTACAGACATAGGTTCTGAGCAAATGTTATGCTGAACATGGTGCTCATGATTCTGCTCCTGCTATAAATTCATACAGTCGACATGAAAATAAACCAGCATATGAGTCCTGTCAAATGGTTCTGTGGGATTAGGCTTGAATTTTACAGTGTTCCAAGGGAATAGGAAAAGAATATATGTTCATTTGCATTTATTCATTCATTTAAATATATGCAAATTTCAAGGTCTGTTTACCTTGCTTTACGTCTGAACTGTATATCACCAAAAACTGTATTTTGGTTCTTACTAAAGCTTTCAATAAGGCAAATATATTTTATTTACTGATGAAAAAGAACATATTTTTCCACTATTGCCTTCACATCCCCATAAAACTGCTGTCTAAAGCTGACTTGCCAGGAGGTGTGCCCCCAGTGAGTTTGGTGGAACATTTCTGAGTAAAAATGCTTAGGCATCAGTTGTGAATGTTCTTTGCATATTATTCTTCCTGGGGTAAAAAAAAATTGACTGTGAAAAAAGTTCCCCAACAGGTCAAAGTAATTACGGTAACTGCCCAGTACATATTTTACTCCAATAATCCACCGTATTTTTCGCTCTATAAGACACACGAGACCATAAGACGCACCCAGTTTTTGGAGGAGGAAAACAATTTATCCTTTATCACAGAAATGGCTGGATCACAAAACTGTATTAATAAATTCCATTTAGGAAAAAGGACTGACTGTGCAAAGCTACTATAAGTCACAGGGCTACTCTTTTTCATTACTCTTTGTAGTGACACCTGAGATTTTTCTGTACTGTATTTAGCTTCCAAAGCTACAAGAGTTTCATTAGCTGCATACACCTCTTTCCCGCAGGCATGCTTTTGTATTGGTTAAAAAAACAGCTGTTATGTAAATCTTTGTTGCATTATGCCAGATGTTTTGAGAGCCCAACTTTACATTCTTATAGAATTTATAAATCTTTTTTCTTTTTTTTAAAGCAACACACCCAACATTTCCCTTCCCACCCCTCACTCTCAAGACTGATAGGCTTAATGATTTGAGAGGTTTTGTATAGAAAATAAATAGGATTTATGGTGTGTCAGCTGCTTCAATAATTATTTTTTTTAAAAAAAACCATACATATTGAAGAAATGTTTGTAGGCATGTTCTAGTTATATTATTGTAAACATAATCTAGTTTGGGGAGCACACTAAAATTTAGCATAATACTTTCTGGGAATAATTTGTATTGTATTAGGTGGAAAAAATGAACCTGAGAAACCTAGGCAACAGACTTGCATAAAGGTAGCTCAACAGAAACTACAGTATTAATATTAATACTGGTTCTTCCACACCATAGCATCTCACCCAGCACTTAAGGCTGCTCATTCTTCATTCCCATTCTTCTTCTATCAGGTTATACCAAATACCAGTTAGTGCCAATCATATTTATGGCTTGCTCTGATATGAATGATGCCCTCCTAGGAAATACCTAATTAGGACTATCCACTTACTGTATTTACAATGAAGAGTTCTAGGTTCACTTTCCAGATACCTTTATGAAAACAATGTGTACATTTTATATTCTTATCTTCTTTTAAAAAATAAAGTGTGGGGCACAGTCATGGTCTATGTTAAGGGTGAGTTCCACCATTATAAAGAGAAATTGGAAGCAGATCTTATGGTTTATAGTTAGAAAATTGTGCAACAGACTGATCTGAAATTTGGTTTGTTTGATGATGGTTGATGCCAATTTGGGAACAGATAGTATAAGGAACTGCCTGTTTTGAATTAGTTACATTTTTGATGAGAGACACTAGCATGTTGGCAGGTGCCATCAAGTTTTCATCTGTAGATTTTGCTAGGGCGGCTTTTCCAGAAAGGCTCTGTGGGCTGCGTCATTTGCCCGGCATCGTCTGCCTGCTATGATCACCAACCTTTACTCTCCACTGGCCCTTTTTCTTCATCTTTTTTAAAAACAGCAACACTCTTAATTCTTCTCTCATCCTGCCCCTTATAAACACCCCACTTCCATCCAGTTTTCAATCCTAGATGATTCATTGCCATCTTTCAATCAAAAAATGTGGGGCTTTTAAAGATAATAATCAGGCTGTGTGCTATTTCTACCTAGAGTGGACCCACTGAAATTAATAGGCATGACTGACTTAGGTCCATTAATTTCAATGGCTCTACTCTTGAGTTGGACTAGCACTGGATTCAACCCATAGGTACCAAAATGTATTTAACTGTATCAGCCACTGAATTGACAAGTGCAGTGTAATTCTCCAGGTAAATAATAGCTATCCATTGATTAGACACTTTTGCGAGAAAAGGAAACACCAAAGGTATGAGTTACAGTCTTGTTCTCCGTAGAGCATTTCTAATCTGGCTTTCTAAGAAATTTATCCAAGCGAGGTAGCAAAAGTACTGCAGTACATTGTCTGGATGATAGCACAAAAGATGACAACCACTTTGTTCTCTCTTTCCTGTAAATTACTTTGTTTGTTCATCTTAATTATTTTTAGGATCAGTTTGTTTACCTAAGGAGCAGGGCCGTAGCTAGGGGGTGGTGAGGTGCCCCTCCCCCAGGGGCACAGGCGATGGGGGAGCACAAAATCGGCTAAAAATATGTCCATAAATATAAATATTGATTATTGCCTCATAAGAAATGGTTTTAAATATAAGGTGAATTGAATGGGTGGAAGGGGGGGGGTTGGAGGAGAGGTGGAAAGAAGAGCTAATTTGTCTGTGGCTAGGGGGTGCAGTCTGGACGGTTCTGCCAGGGGTGCAAGATCACCTAGCTACGGCTCTTCTGAGGAACAGTCTGTTGGTATGAGTAGTGTAAGAAATGAATTATTTTTCACCCTCTCAAGGAGACGTATGTGTAAACATCAGAGCTTATAATGCAAATACTGAAATGAGAGAACAGATCCTTGTTACACATGACTAGTAGGCCAGAGCAAGGGTGCAGGCTTTCCTTAGCTCATTTCA
Organism: Podarcis liolepis; assembly: GCF_965112155.1. Taxonomy (NCBI): domain Eukaryota; kingdom Metazoa; phylum Chordata; class Lepidosauria; order Squamata; family Lacertidae; genus Podarcis; species Podarcis liolepis. Next base: position 1,532,818 of record NC_139565.1, on the reverse strand, counting down.
GAATTGACTCAGCTAATAAATTGGAGGGGGTTGCTCTTGTCTTCAAATGGAAACAGCACAGTCCATTTTCTCTATTTTGAAATTGGTGATGAATCCCAAACACCTCTGCCCCAAATCCTAGAAATGAGCCTTCTTCCCTTTCTCCAAAGGTGATGGCGATGGCAGTAGCAACCTCTCTGTGAAGCTTGTATTTCTTATGAAATTCTGGACCCTGCAATAGCAGAAGAGCAGGGTCAGGTAGCTTATACAATGTCTGAATTCCTTATGAAGTATGGATATGATGTTACTGGTTAATTCATTATGAGTGAGGCACAGGATTTTGTTGGAGTTTAGGCATGATACACAATAAGTGCAGGCAGGAACATTGAGATGGAGGAAATATTTGGTTTGGTTTGCATTTTAATGTTATTTTAACCTTATTTGCAGTTTCTGAAACAATGAACAAACTGTAAACATTTGAAATTTGCAAGAGTTTGTGATGCAGTTCTCCAACCATTTAATGTGCAGAGCATTATGTACATTGTGAGAAAGTGTATTAAAAATGCATGTACAGGTGAAACTCGGAAAATTAGAATATAGTAGAAAAGTTCATTTATTTCAGTAATTCAGCTTAAAAGGTGAAACTAATATATGAGATAGACTCATGACATGCAAAGCGAGATATGTCAAGCCTTTATTTGTTATAATTGTGATGTTTATGGTGTACAGCTGATGAAAACCCCAAATTAACAATCTCAGAAAAATTAGAATATTAAATGAAATCAGCAAAACAAGGACTGCAAATAGACCAATATTGGACCTCTGAGAAGTAGAAGCATGCACACGTACTCAGTACTTGGTTTGGGACCCTTTTGCATCAATTACTGCCTCAATGCGGCGTGGCATGGATGCTATCAGCCTATGGCACTGCTGAGGTATTATGGAAAACCAGGAAGCTTCAATAGCAGCCTTCAGCTCTTCTGCATTGCTCGGTCTCATGTCTCTCATCTTTCTCTTGGCAATGCCCCATAGATTCTCTATGGGGTTCAGACCAGGCAAGTTTGCTGGCCGATCAAGCACAGTAATCTTACGGGCATTGAACCAGGTTTTGGTACTTTTGGCAGTGTGGGCAGTGACAAAGTCCTGCTGGAAAATGAAATCAGCATCCCCATAAAGCTCGTCTGCAGAAGGAAGCATGAAGTGCTCCAAAATCTTCTGGTAGACAGCTGCGTTGACCCTGGACTTAATGAAGCACAGTGGACCAACACCAGCTGATGACATGGCTCCCCAAATCAACACAGACTGTGGAAACTTCACACTGGACTTCAAGCATCTGGCATTGTGTGCCCCCCCCCCCAGTCTTCCTCCAGACTCTGGGTCCTTGGTTTCCAAATGAGATGCAAAAGCTGCTCTCATCAGAAAAGGGATTTGGAGAGCCATGTCATCAGCCGGTGGCGCAGCGGCAGCAAGAGGCCCCATTAGCGAAAGCACGCCTCTAGTTAAGAACAGTTTCAGGTTAAGAATGGACCTCCAGAACAAATTAAGTTTGTAACTAGAGGTACCACTGTATACCCCTATTTGTACGTCTACTATTAAAACCATGAACTTTGGAACCATCTGGATTAATTGTCTTCAAATGCAGCTCATAGTGCAAATGTGCCCTTACATCTTGTCCGCACTTACAGTTCCCACTCTCATACATGTAAACACAAAATAATTTACACCTGTAAACTTGCTTCCATACATAGATCATGTTCCTGGATTGTTGTGTGAGAGAGAGTCACTCTGCGTGCACATCTGCATGTTTCGGATTGCAGCTGCCAGAGTGTTTGCTGGATCTGGTAGATTGGAGGATATAACTCCAATATGATTTCAGAAATGACTTCTGGCAGCCCTTGAGACTAATGTGACCAGTGAAGCAATTTTATTCGGTCCTTAGAGGCCTTGCAAAATATGTTCCTAGTTCTAATGTTGCATTTCCCTGTTGGGTTTTGTGTGTGAGAACATGTATGAAGAGCCCTGCTGGATGAGAGCAGATCTTGTCCCAGCATACTGTTCTTGCAGGAGCCAACCAGATGTTCATGAGAAGCCCACAAGCAGGCTTCCCGGTGCGTTTGTTCCATGTGCTCCATACATGTAAGGCCTCTGTGCTGGAGAGTGGCAGCTGTACCCCCCTCCCCCAGCACCTAAGCCGTTGTCTTGAGAGTAGAGTAGGCCTAGATGTCCTGCTCAAGCCACAACTGTGGGGAGCCACTTTTCCGAGATCAGGGAAGACTTGGATTAAGGAATGAGGGGCAGCAAAGGCAAACGTGCCCCCACCCCACCCTCAATGGTATTGGGGGAGAAGGTTAGCCACAGACATTAAGTTTTGCCTCCTCCCTTGTTCGGAAAGAATCATAGGACTCCTTTTGGGCGTGTTGAAGGGTGAGGCACCGGCGGTACCATTGCAGACTCCATTGCTGAGATGCCTTGGATGCGACCACAGAAGTGGCTGACTTCCTAATAATCTGGACTAATTGGTACCCTGCCAGAAATGCTGAATTGGTAGCTGTGAGGGGAAGTCTTGCTGCTGTGAGAGGAGGGAGAGAAGGGGAGGAGTGAACTGTGCAATGAAATTATAAAGTTGTGGAGAAATTGCTACCTTCCCTGTTATTGTCAGTAGAATAAAGAGCATGAAAGTTAAAATGGAATAAGGAGCATCAAAACCAAAAAAGAACATTTGGATATAATGTGACTTTATAATGTAAAAATTGAAATTACTTTGCTGGAAACAGAACAATGGCGAAAGTCCCAGTGGAAGAGACATGTGTGGTAAGAGTTAAGAAAGGAGGACTGTAAACATGAACCTGTTGAGTCTGGTTGTATGAGAACTGTGATGGGAGCACAGACCCAAAGGTGAATTGCCGGCCTAGTGTGAAGTTTGTAAATATCTCCCATTATCTAGATACCCTGGGAGATAGTTCTGGAGAGGTGTCAGTGCTCAGGGTGCACATTGGCATCAGTGGCATGGGGAAATGAGGTAGTGAAGTCCTGGAAGCAAAATTTAGGTCGCTAGGTAGGATGCTGAAAGTATGCAGAATAATGGTGTGCATATGATTGGCCTCTGTCCATTTCATAAGAAGTGAACAGTTCTCATCATTATTTGTCAATAAGTTGTGGGCAAAGTCTATAGGACTATACTTATTGTATAGCACAGAAGATGATAGCTGCAGAAGCACATGCATTCTGTATCTGTGAATATGGACATTGTAGAAATACTTCAAAATTATTTTGTTTCCTCACACTTGAGCTTCCCTAATTCACAGCTGTGCTTGCTTATTAGCAATGTAACCTGAATTATTATTTTTAAATGCAAGTTTCTCATCAGCTTTCATCACCTAATGAAACATACCAGAGATTCAAAATAAAATATTGAGGAACTTATTAAAAGTACAGTACTCTAGCTGAGGCTTTTTTATTTCACATTTGGAAGGTTTCGATTTTGAAGCTAAGAGAGAAATAATACTGTATGTATAACATTAACTTCTGTTTAAAGCTTTTGAGATTTTGGGACCCATGGGCCCATCTGGAAATTTTAGAAAGTGCTGCAGCATCCAGTCACAGAATGGTTGCCATGGGGAGGGAGCATAACACAACATGGCTGCTGTCAGGGGCAGCACCCCACATCATGCCCCATCAATGGAAAAAGCATCTACGTCACCCAGCGCCAAGCTCATTCTTGGAAAACAGTGGAAGATGCAGGTCCTGTGGTGCACAGTCCTACTCTTTCTGTGCCTTTCGTGGTCTGTCTGGCCCTTGGAGTCTGAAAAGCAGCAGCGAAGGGAATGGAATGAGTTGTTTGATTGATGTGCAGTTGCTCCATTCCCCCCGCATGATTCTTGTGGATTGTTTTGGGGGGCGGGGTTGGTTGGCAGGGAGGTTGTCCCCTTTGGAGCCTTAATTTAATGTCTTATTTATAACTAAGGTGAAAACCCTACACAAATCTGGAGTGGAGTCGAGTCTCTAAGGTTCCCTCATTGCGAGAAGTGAGGTTACAGGGAACCAGGCAGAGGGCCTTCTCGGTAGTGGCGCCTGCCCTGTGGAACGCCCTCCCTTCAGATATGAAGGAAATAAGCAGCTATCCTATCTTTAAAAGACATCTGAAGGCAGCCCTGTTTAGGGAAGTTTTTAATGTCTGATGCTGTATTGTTTATAACACTTGATTGGGAGCTGCCCAGAGTAGCTGGGGAAACTCAGCCAGATGGATGGGGTATAAAAAAATAAATTATTATTATTATTATTATTATTATTATTATTATGCAGTTGGATGATGTTGTGTGTGTGTGTGTGCCTCCTTCTGACAACTCCTGCAGCCAAGCTGGTGCTTTTCTTTCCTTTGGACAATATCAGCAAAGCAGAGGGGGTGGGTCTTCTTGTCTGGGCAGCCCGGAATCTCCATGCACACTGCCTAGGCTTGCGCCACAGGATGGTCTCTTCAGAAGGCAGCAGTTGAGTTAGAAGCTCAACCTGATTGTCATGAGGTACAAGCGCTACAGGTTGCCTTTGTCGGTGGGAGAGATCCATCCCTAGGTGAATTCCTCCATTGTCTGCATTTTTATCCCAGCCTGCCTCCTGAACCTGTACTTCTGCCAAGCTCTAGATTCACCCAAGCAAGCTAATACACCCCTCTTGTTTCTTAATAGTCCCATGTGACTCCCATGTGAATGGTTGAGTTTAATATTACAGGGAGTATTATGTTTGACAAATCTCAAGGAAACCTATAGGGGGAAAAGCCTACAATAAAGAGAGAGGGACTTAGTTTGGAGGCTGGTCTGTACTTAAGCAGACAGCGGGCAGTTAATTCATTGTGTGTTGTAATTCATACAACACACTTTGGGTTTCCTTGCATTCAGCTGATGGTGAGGCTTCCATCAGTGGAATGGAGTAGAAGCAATTTTTGGCAATTTCACTTTCCTCACAGCCCCCCACCCTCCATAACTCCACAGGAACCAGAGGGATGGAGTCCCATCCACAGTGGGAGGGGGGATTGCTTCCCTCCCCGTTCCATTGACAGAAGGTCTACAGGATACAACCCTGTCTATACTACAGTGCAGAGAATGCAGGTTTGTAAACAGAGCTTGGATGGCCATCTGTCAAGGATAGTTTAGTTGAGATTCCTGCATTGCAGGGGGTTGGACTAGATAACCATAAGGGTTTCGTCCAACTCTACAATTTTATAAGTCTTTGATTCTAAGGGAGGACTGAAACAGATAGAGTGTTGGTTAATAGAACTATCAAAAAATGTTGTTGTTGTTGTTTAGTCGTTTAGTTGTGTCCGCCTCTTCGTGACCCCCTGGACCAGAGCACACCAGGCACTCCCGTCTTCCACTGTCTCCCGCAGTTTGGTCAAACTCATGCTGGTAGCTTCAAGAACACTGTCCAGCCATCTCGTCCTCTGTCGTCCCCTTCTTCTTGTGCCCTCCATCTTTCCCAACATCAGGGTCTTTTCCAGGGAGTCTTCTCTTCTCATGAGGTGGCCAAAGTCTTGGAGCCTCAGCTTCAGGATCTGTCCTTCCAGTGAGCACTCAGGGCAGATTTCCTTAAGAATGGATAGTTTGGACTTCTTGCAGTCCATGGGACTCTCAAGAGTCTCCTCTAGCACCATAATTCAAAAGCATCAATTTTTCGGCAATCAGCCTTCTTTATGGTCCAGCTCTCACTTCCCTACATCACTACTGGGAAAACGATGCCTTTAACTATATGGGCCTTTGTTGTCAAAAAATAGATTGTCCCAAACGAACAGCATTCTGATGCAAAATACGCAGTCTGTTAATTATTCCCAGCATTTCAGTTTGGATTCCAGCACTTCACACTAGTTTCGCAATAATATTACACAACAAACACATGACAAATTGTTGGCTTATCGGTTTACTTTTATGGTTACCATTCTTTTCAGTGAATCCTCAAAAATGTTTATGATCAAGCTCCATATAACCAGAGAGGAAAAAACACTGACGTGCTCCTAAACTTTTCAGGTGGGAGGGACATTTAATTTGTTCAGTCATGAAAGTGATTTAATATCGCATAAATTCAAATAAGGAGTAATAAGGAGAACACATTAAAGCACAGTCTTGCACACAGCTTACTGAAAAATGATATATAGATTTGACTGCTCTCGGGTGCTACGTGAGATTTATTTTTCCTATTGAATGAATTCTGCACATTAGGAGAATATTTTGGGAAATGTTCTTTTCTTAAATCCCAGGCCAAGGACTACTAAGCTATAGAAGATGCTGTTGAGGATGTCGGGCAAGACTGCAGCAAATGTGAAGCTAGAGCAGCAGGGAGGGTTGATACCCTGTGGAGTTTTCGCTCGCAAGCAGATCCCCCTCTTTGTATAGCGGCTGACGGGTGGCCATGTGCACCAGCTCAGAGCAGGTGGGCAATTTGGGCTTCTTTGTGGAAAGATCTGCCACCCGAGTATTTCACACAAGGTTTTTCAACCAGATGGCACATACTTATCAGACAAGAATATTTGGCAGAGGGACATTTGTGGTGGACTAATGGAGCTCCTCTGACTTCCATGTGCTTGGCGTTAATGTTTGACCAGCTCCCCTGCTTACCACACGTGGGAAGGTGCCTTCACTCTGTCATAGGCCCCTTGGCTCTTTAGGATCTGGCATGGTTTGGCAGCCAGAGATGCAAGAGGAGGAAGAAAGAAGAGCAGCAGATGAGCATGGAAAGGGGGGAGCTCCTTAAAGGAGGAGACTGATTTGCCAGCTCTCTCCCTCCCCCCTCCTGCAGAACGCAGAGCCTCATTAAGGAGCGGAGAGGACTTTGACCAGCCAGAGGGAGTGGTGGATCAGCAGGAGGCAGCAGAGGGGCAGGATGCTGTCTTGCGGCCGGGATCCAGTTGCTACTTTCACAAGTGGGATCACAGATGGAGTGTGCATGTGCAGGAGTGGCAAAACTGTAGCTGGATAGAGAAACATGGTCAGCACACACATACACCCCCTCTTTTGTATCTCATATTTCTCTCCTTTGAAAATAAATCATGATGACAAAATATCCCCTCCTAACTGGTATTTTTTGGTGTTTTTCTTCTTGTTTTGTTTTTTTCCATAATATAAGACCAAGAGTTCATGTTTCCCTTTTCCTTTTTCTCTGTGGCTAGAGTTGGCGAGTTGTGTGGTTTCATGGGCAGTGGGTCCGTGCTGTGACTCAAAAAGGAAATGTTCAAGAGATTGTGGGCACTTCTCAAAGAAGATTCCACCTAAACATTAGGAAGAACTTCCTGACAGTAAGAGCTGTTTGACAGTGGATTTTGCTGCCAAGGAGTGTGGTGGAGTCTCCTTCTTTAGAGGTCTTTAAGCAGAGGCTTGACAACCATATGTCAGGAGTGCTCTGATGGTGTTTCCTGCTTGGCAGGGGGTTGGACTCGATGGCCCTTGTGGTCTCTTCCAACTCTATGATTCTATGATTCTATGATTCATTATATATCATCTGATAAAAAGCATTTCTAACTTAAAATGCTATGAGATAAATACCGGTAATCTGCAGTGCTGCATCTATGGCATGAAATAACTTTGCACCTTGGTGGCATCTTACTTTTTACTTCCCTTAAATGTCTCCCAGCTCCAGCAGGGCGATTTAGAGAGTGTCTTTCTCTAACTGGGATGGATGACGTGTCCACACTGCTGCTTGCCCCATGCTTAGAAAGCACAGGTGCAATCCATTTCCCGCTTGTCTTCCAGGCCAAGTGGAAGCTGCTCTTCTCACTGAATTGGAGCAAACTTCAATCTGCAGAAAACCTGATCTACCTTTGCTCTGATTGCACTCTAAAGAGTAGCTTTGCCCAGGAAAAGCAGTTGGGGGCGGGGGACAAAAAAACTGCTCAGATCCATGCCTGGGAATCACAGGACAAGAGGGTAACTGCTCTGCCCCATGCTTTCTATGCAGGGGACGAGTGGAAGTGTGGATAAGCCTGGATGAGCCGTAATTTGGACAAACAGCCCTTTTGCTAAAATCTGCTCAAACAAAACTCTGCCAATAGATACAAACAGCATGAAAAGTCTAAACAGCTATTTATCAAGGAAATTATTATTTTGCTTCAGAAAAGATGTCATTACTATTTAAGGGGTAGATTTTTGGACATCTGCCCCAGGCAGCATGACTAATGGTAAAGGATGATGGAAGTTGTAGTGCAACAGTGTTTGGAGGGCAACACATTGGCTACCTCTTCATAATTTAAGATGAAAAATGTTTGCTTAGTGGTATCCTATCTCACTTACCAACTTTCTAAAATAGGAAATAAATGCTAAGCTGTTTTTCTTCATCAGGTTCCACAGTGAGTGTGACTATTCTGTTGAATCTTGTAGTGCTGCAGCAATAAAACATTTGTATAGCTAAGCAGATGGGAGACCGTGTGTTGAGATTCCTGCTTTGCAAGGGGTTGGACTAGATGACCTTTGGGTCCCTTCCAACTCTGCAATTATCTGATCTATGAATTAGACACAAGGGCTGGGTTGTACTTAGCAAGTATGGTTTTAGGTTTCCCTACTCTTCCTGAATGGAACAAGCCACCCTACTGGGTTGGCTTCACAGGTCCCTTCCATTCTAACTGGGTACAGTGGTATGCATTTTTCTCTTGAGGACAAGTTAAAACCAACAGGCAGAATTTTGATTAAAAGAACCTTCCTTAATTTATGTGAAAAGACACTTGCCATCTTCCTTGTTCATCCGCAGAAATGAAAAGTGAAGAGATCATGGAGGAATGTCATATGTCAAGTCAATCGCAGGTGCATTTGTGCAGTATCTGCCTGGCTGAATTTGAACCTGTTTTATTTCTTGTTATAGCCTGAGTCAATGACAAAAAGAAACCCCTTGGCATATTGTGTAACCTCATCCCATTTTGTGTGTGTATTGAACCAGCTTGCTAATAACGAGGGAATGCTGTGGAATAGCGGAAGGATATGAGCAAACACAGAAGATCAGGGGAAGTGTTTAGATATTAATACCCACAAAACATTAGTATGTGTGGATAGTTTGGACATTAGTTCTGCAGCTAATGTAAATTGCATATTTATAAGCTATTACTGCTATGCCCAAGTCATAATATGAATTAGGATTTAATGTTGTTTGTAGTAATTTATAAGTGTTCTCAGAATAATAAATACAGCTGTAGATTTTTTAATACATATGTTGGATTGATCTTGACTCAATCTTGAACAATGGCATTATGGATATGGTTTAATTATAAACAAGCTTAATTCAAGTTGTTTATCCAACATTCACCACCCGCCCCCCAGGCCATGGTGTTTTGTACCAGCTGAAGTCTCCAAACCAGTTGCTAAGGAAGGCCTGCCGAGAGCACATTGCAGGAGTCTACACATGGGGCTACCACTACATGTGTCCCAGCGGCCAAGTTATCCTTGTCCAGGAAAGGGCCCCAGCCAAAGCTTATGAGAGGGGCACCTGGGCCTCCATGGGCCAAGAGGATAGCAAGAGCCCCACTAAACCATGTGCCTGTCCTCCCTTGTCACACAGCTACATGGCAATGTCCCATGTGCCAGGAGGAAGTATTAGGCCAGAGAGCTATGGGGGTGGCAGCCTGTACAAATGTGTTGCAGGCTAAGATGTAAACATAAGTTTTCTGCATGTAGGAATTCCTTAAATCAGGTGCCATGCACTTTATTTGACTTTAATTAGAACTGTGGTTTAATTAAAGCTCTATGCTTAATAATCCATAGAACTCCTTTGAACAAAAAATTCTACAGCAAAATAAACTAAATGGACAGAATTTTGTACTTAGGTTTACATAAAACCCTTTTCTTTCGGCCAAAACATTTCATGATGAAATGTTGTTAGTAACTGGGGAAATGTACACTTGAACTAATACAGATTTTATTACAAAACAATTTCACACTCTTATGACCTGTCTCCCCGCCACTCTACAAAGCAGAATAATTATTATTATTTATTTCTTGCGAGAGCAGTTTGAAAAAGGGAGTAAGATGAAATGTACTGCTTCTGGTCTAAAATGATGGTTGAAGATTGTGCTCAGTATGTCTCCCAACACTGCAGAATAAATGCAGCAGGGCAGCTGCAGATTCAGTGAGGAGATCGACTGCCAAGATGAGAACTAGGCAGCAAAAGACTAGTGCAAAGACAGAAGGAAGGAGCGGTTCAGCGAGGCACAGTTAAAAAGCAGCATATTTTGTCAACAGAAGGGGTGGAAACAGAAATGAAAGTTCAACTAAATACTAAATGTCCCCTCTTATTGGCTATGGTCTTCCATGTTGCCTTGAAGTGGTTGGCTAGTGGCTCATAATAAGGATTACTCTGTTGCATTTAGTATTTGGTCTGTATACTGCTTTCACGTGTATACACTTGGTATTTGGAGCAGGAATATAAGTCTTACCTAAGAAAGCAGGGTGGGTTTTAAACTGGGGCAGCAGCCAGCATGCAGACTGGTAATTTCCCCTATTTAACAAAACGATGCACTTAAAATACTACTTAAGAAGAAAGACATTTCCATTTTCTTTTATAGGACATAAACAAAATAGGAATAGGCTGAGAACACCTGGTGGAGCTGGAATGCTTCCAGGTGCATCTCTTTTTAAGATAGGACAATGAGCTCCTGTTGAGTCATTGAGTTGTGAACAAGACTCTCATTTCAAATTCTGGTGGTCCTAGTGGAGACCAACATGCAGACCTCTCTTCAAATACACAGTAGTGCAGGGCTATATTCCCTTCCCAAACCCTTTCAGACCTGCCCCCTTCCAACTGCAAAAGAACAGGAAAGGAGAGGGGAACATTTACTCCCTGAGAAAAATAGAAAGAATTAATGACTACTGAAAACTTATGCACAGAAAGCAGGGTGTGGCACAGCTGCTGTTGACTTATCAACCATGGTATTCTTTTGGCTCACTTAACTGGGGTGGGTCTGGGGGAACATAATGTTATGGTGGCTGAAGGAAGCCCTTTGTGGAAGAACATTCCCATAAGGCGGCACTGATGGTGGACTGCTGCCTCAGAGGTCTGTCTTTTTCACATCTACATGAAGCCACTGGGAGAAGTCATACAAACGTTGGGTTAAAGTGTCGTCAATATGCAGATGACACAGAACTCTACCTCTTCTTCCTGTGGAAGGTTGTGTAAATTATAAACGGGGGGGGGGGGGTGTCCTAAAGGCAGTTTTGGGATGGATGAGGGTAAACAAGGAAAAACTTAATATAAATAAGGAAGTACACTACTAAGTGTTGTAGCAACTGCTGACCTGAACAGAGAGAGGAGAGTGAGGCTGAATGGGGTAACCTTCCACTGGAAAGACCAAGTGTGGAGCTTGAGGTTCTCCTGGTGTTGACACTGTCTATGGACCCAGAGGCAGCAGTGTCATTTATGAGCTTTAACAGATTGGCCAGATGTGTCCTGATCTGGAGAAAACAGACCGTCATGTCCTGGTTACACCCAGAGCAGAGTATTGTAACATGCTTTACATGGGCTGCCTTTAAAGACAGTTTGGAAATGCAGCTGCTCCATTGCTGTGGGCGCTGTGCTCTCAGAGCATAGAGCACTGATTCTGCCCAGCTGGGCCGCTTGTCCGTGTGTTTCAGGGTCTTATAGCCTCAACCTTATAGAATGTCCCTCCATGGGACCTATAACTACCTTCCTCCCTAACTATTTTTAAATAGGACTTCAAAACATGAATTTTTCAGTTTGCTTTTATTTGCTGCTGTTTTTTTTTTTTCTATTTTGCAGTTATGTTTTAACTGGTAGCTGATATTTTTACTTGGAATCATGGCTGTGTTTCTTGAGGCACAGAGACAGTAGGAGCCCCATAGTGTGTGTGCAGGGAGTGTGCTGCAGGAGGGATCACCGGCTCCAGAGGGGCCCATAAAACCCAGAAATTTTATTATTCAAATATGATAGATTCATCTATGCAGCATTTATACAATAATTTTGGATTATTTTTTCACTCTGACTGAAAGAGCTTCCTGCTACCAATCAAATAGGCACAGAGTGGGAATTTCCCTGCAGCTAAGACATGCACCTGCGTTTAAACTAGTAAGAAATAAAAGTTTCGCCTTAGGAATTGAATTGGGCTTAACTGAGGACTATGGTCCTGGTGACTAGGGAGCAACCTCAGGAGTTGCAGGAAGCCTTATCTTCCATGTCAGTCAGCCGGCTGTGGGACACTGTTCATTGTTATTTCTTCCTCGACTCACAAAGAGATGTTTATGAAAAGGATGCAGTGTTGGTGGGCAACCTGGAATGCCCTGAGATTTAGTGTAGCACAGACCAACACTGCATGACGGGCTTCCCTCCTGGCACTGGCCACGTGTGTGCCTTGAACCGAAGCCTCGGGAGTCAGGGGGGAAATGGCTGCCTGCAAGAGACCTCTTAGGACAGCAGGGGTTCAGCTTCAGAGCTTTCTTCTTCTCTGCTTCATAGCCTTGACAATCCAAGTCAGGATTCCCTTCTTTCCAGTAGCAGTAATACAGAATGATCAAACAACAGGAAAAGCAGGCTTTGAAGACAGAACAGGATATACCTGCAAATTAATGTTCATTAATTTCCCCCATGTAATTCTTGGCATAATGAGCTCCTTACATGCTAAACTGGTAAGCATTAATGTGATATGGAAATTTAAATTATGTTTCCACATCTAAGACTGCCAGGTTTCTGCTGCCTCTGTCCTTGATCTCCAAAGTACAGTGGTACCTCGTTCCGGAGGTCTATTCTTAACCTGAAACTGTTCTTAACCTGAAGCACCACTTTAGCTAATGGGGCCTCCCGCTGCCGCCGCACGGTTTCTGTTCTTATCCTGAAACAAAGTTCTTAACCTGAGGTACTATTTCTGGGTTAGCGGAGTCTGTAACATGCATATGGTAACATGCTGAACTTTCTGACCATAATGCTGATAAGGTTAGTTATATAATTTAACAAACTCCTGCTCCCATTTTCTTGATACAAAGCTTGTCAGAGAAAACTGGGAGAGCTGGAGTTCAATTTTTTATTTTTTTTACTTACAGTTTTAAAAAAAGAAAAGTTAAAGCATTATGAGGAATGGCTGAGCTGGATATATTTATCCTAGAAAAGAGGAGACTGAGAGGAGATTTGATAGCCATCTTCAAAGATCTCAGGGGCTGTCACGTGGAAGACAAAGCAAGCTTGTTTTCTCCTGCTCTGGACGGTAGGACTTGAACCCATGGCTTCAAGTTTCAAGAAAGGAGATTCCAACTAAACTTTCAGAGACTAAGAGCTGTTCAGCAGTGGAACAGACTCCCATGGGAGGTGGTGGACCCTCCTTCCTTGGGGGTTTTTAAGCAGAGGTTGGAAGGCCATCTGTCCTGGATGCTTTAGCTGAGATTCCCACATTGCAGGGGGTTGGACTAGATGATCCTCAGAGTCCCTTCCAGCTCTACAATTCTGTGATTCTATGATTAAAGCTAACTTTTAAAATGAATAAAAGTTTACAGTGGAAAAATTAACAAGTTAGCCATTTCTTTATTTTTCCCCTAGCCAATTAGCTGGTTAATTCCCATGACAGAAAATACCATGAATACTAAAAGAACAAGGTAAAATCAGCCAGTGGGGATAAGGCTTCCTTCCTGGCTGGCTGCTGTTGTCATTGGCTTCAGCCAGCCATGGGGAATGTTGGGATTCTCCTTAATTTCAAAATAGAACTGGCCAGTCATGACCAATTTAGGAGAAGAACTATTGGGGATAGATCAGATTGAAGTCTACCCTTGGTAGGTTTTGGTCAGGTCCATCTCCAACACATTTAAAACAGCTGCACATGTTTCCAGCAGTGCAGTTGGCAAGAGTTGGGTAAGTTGAATCAGGATACCTACCCAGTGCCTATGGCAAAGCCTCATGACATCTGTAATCAGTAAAGTTGTGGTCATTTGAATTCCAGAATATCCTGTCATTAGTATTGCTTCCCGTGTTGATAACCCGGCAGCCGCTGGCTCACTGTGGCCAGGCTCACAACTCATCATGGGATAAAACACAAAGTATTTGCCTGGCATTAAAGTAGGCACTAAATAAAGTAGGTATTTGCCTGGCATTAAAGGGACATGGGTGGCGCTGTGGGTAAAACCTCAGCGCCTAGGACTTGTTGATCGTATGGTCGGCGGTTCGAATCCCCGCGGCGGGGTGAGCTCCCATCGTTTGGTCCCAGCTCCTGCCCACCTAGTAGTTTGAAAGCACCCTTAAGTGCAAGTAGATAAATAGGAACCACTTTATAGCGGGAAGGTAAATGGCGTTTCCGTGTGCTGCACTGGTGCTGGCTCGCCAGAGCAGCTTCGTCACACTGGCCATGTGACCCGGAAGTGTCTTCGGACGGCGCCGGCTCACGGCCTCTAGAGCGAGATGAGCACGCAACCCTAGAGTCGGACACGACTGGCCCGTTTGGGCAGGGGTACCTTTACCTTTAAAGTAGGCACTGGGTAAGCTTTTTCAGGAAGGAATTCCCATAATCCAAGTACTGGTTGATTCCCAGATTGTATGTGGGGCATAGATTGTGCAGTTTGAGTCTATTCCTGTAACCCCTATATAAATGATACACCTTAGTCCAAGTGACGCATGCCTAAGCTACTACCTCCGGGAGCAAAGTCTTGCACTCTGTAATGTACCACTGCTGCAATCTTTCCCCCAGTTGCTATGTAATTACATGCCCACACCCAGTCTAGCCTTAAGTTAAAACAAATGAGAATAATTAGCACATAGGACTTGGAATACAGCCAGACAGGCAGAACTGTTCAAGACACTACAACTGACTTGAGATGGGTTACATTATTTAAGAGTACTTACTTCACCATCTTACAAGTTAGCCTCAGGTATAGGGAGTATTGAGGGGGCCTGTGTGTGACACCACATGATGTCCTGATGTCACGCGGGGGGCCTCTGACCATTGAGGGGGCCCAGACCCTTAAAAAACAATGGTTGGGGGCCCCCCACAGTGCCTCAGCCCCCAAGAGCCATCACTCTTAATAGGGGCAATGACATTTGTCAGTGTCTCTTACCATTCTTTCATGGGAGAAGGTTGAGTTTTGCCTTTGTTTTTCAGTTTTAAATTTATAGAATGGTAGAGTTGGAAGGGACCCTGAGGGTCATCTAGCCCAACCCCCTGCAATGCAGGGATCTTTTTGCCCAACTTGGGGCTCAAACCCATCCCAACTCTCAGATTAAGAGCCTCTTGCTCTTACCAACAGAGTCATCCCGCTGTCCATTAAGTATGTATGAAAACCAGTAATATTGCTTCCACACAGAATAAGTGAAACAAAAGCCCTCGATCCCAACTTTTCTCTATAGCTGTGGATTATTCCTGTTAAAAATATAGCACCCCTAGTATATTTAGTGCTTTACAGAGCTTCTTAAGCAAAATGGAGATGTGTCTCTGGTCTCTCGCTCAAAACAGTGAGCAAGTCAAGACAGGGTGGAAGGAAAGAGACACCAGGCAGAAAGAAATGAAGAAGGCAAATGCAAATGTGATGTCACCTGTGGGCAGTGTCAGGCTCAGTCATTCCCACAGAAATCACTAAACTGAATTTTGCCACGACTAACCCAATTCCATTGATTCCACATGGAGTATGACCATCCTATATCTATTCGCCGTTTTTCTTTCTGGGTTGTTATGCACAGTTTTCCTTTTATTGTCAAAATCCTTTTACTGGAAAGTCCTCTCTCTGTATTCACATAAGTGACTGTGTCTTTTGTTTTAATTAGTCCAAAGCAGTGTGACATGTTGGTCCCAAGGAATCAGCATTTGTAATGACTTGATGAGAATTTAAAATGCATTTAGTAATTTATCAATGTTACCAGTGTCAACGGGAAAAAATAAATAAACTAAGATTCTTCTTCTTGATTGAATAACCATATTTTTCAAAATAAAAAGTTATGTGAGCTACTATCTTTGCTCATAGCCATGCACAGCTCAGAAATGATTTTCTAGCAAACTGCAACAATGATACTCTAGTGCCACCTGCTGAAAAGTGATTAAGACCCACCAGAATGTTGGCACAGAATCCCACAATTCATAGTCAGTGACAGTAAGGAAATGGAACATTCTCACAGAACTGCCACAGCCTTTAAATAGCTATCCCAGCCAAGGAGAACGGTGGCGTTAAAAACCATAGCAAAGATGCAACATTTGACATAAATGCCCTGCTACAATAATGCACAAAATATATGCACAGTATTTTCAAATTCAAAAATGATATTTAACAACTGCTCTTTTAGCCATTGTTAAATAAAATATGATCATTAGTCACACTCTTGGGTCCTTTGCATTGAGTTAATTATTCACCAACATCACAATCCTTGTACATGCATGTCTGCTCTTAAAGAAAGCCCCATTGAGTTCAGGGAGACTTCGTCCCAGACTCCCAGGAAACTGGTCTGCAATCCTTTACACGCTTAGGTGGAAGTAAGTCCCATTGAAATCAGTGGGAGTGACCTCTGAGTAGATGGGCATAGGATAAGTGGCACAACATCTTCCTCCTCCTCCTCAAACATTCTGCCCCATGCCTCACTCTTCAGGCTCATAAATGTACAGGTTGTGCCAATCTCCTAAAACATAATGATAAGCATCACAGCTGCTCCTTTCCCTGATTCACCTATCATGTGGAGATGGTTTATTACACTCTGGTTGCAGGACGAAGTGACACTTTGTGCTGACAATCAGGAAGGAGCCCTGGGAGCCTTCAGAAGTGGGTTGCTGCCATGGGAGCTACATCTCTGGGTCTTCTGATGAACTGAGTGGAAGACTATCAGTCTTGGGGGCAGGGAGAGTGTGCGACGTATTCAGCAGAGCTTAGCTTGCTTTTGGTTGTTAGTTTGTTAATATTGTTGTGTGCATTATGGGTGCTGCAATGCTTCATGACTTTTGTTGTGCTTGTGCTGTTTAGCCAGTGGCGTAGCGTGGGTTGTCAGCACCCAGGGCAAGGCAAGTAATTTGCGCGCCCTAACCTGTGGATTTTAGCACTCGGGCAGAGAGCTGCGAGTGCGAGCGCCCCCCCCCCGTGTTGCGGCCGGGGCCCCCCTGCACCCCCCACGCTACACCACTGTGTTTAGCTTTTTTATAGCTCTTTTCCTAATAGTGTTTTCTAGAATGTGACTGTTGTTGTTTTTTTAAAAAATAATATTTATTAAAAATTTAAATGTTACAAAAAGAAAAGAAAAGGAATTAAACATAACAAAGCAATACAATACAATACAAAAACAAAAACACTTCATATACATAACAAAACAAGACAAAAACAATTAAAAACACATCCAGTATTTTCAATATTCTTATCTTCCATTTACTTGTTTCAGCAACCTCCTCGCACCTCCCTTTTTTGTATTCCACTTCAAATAATTGTTTCAGCAAATCCTTTCCATCTTCCTCAATTTTCTGTCCTATAATTTATCTTAACACATTCAAACCTTATTTTTCCCTGTATTCCATTTACCATCTATTATACTTAATTCTGCTAAAGCCATGTAACTTCATTCCAACATCTTTCTAACATTCATTAATTTTACAGTATTTCTGTAGATAATCTTTAAATTTCTTCCAATCTTCTTCCACCGACTCTTCTCCCTGGTCTCAGATTCTGCCAGTCGTTTCCACCAATTCCATATAGTCCATCAACTTCATCTGCCATTCTTCCCTGGTGGGTAAATCTTGTGTCTTCCAATACTTTGCGATGAGTAATCTTGCTGCTATTGTTGCATACATAAAGAAAGTTCTGTCCTTCTTTGGCACCAATTGGCCCACCATGCCCAGGAGAAAGGCCTCTGGTTTCTTTAAAAAGGTATATTTAAATACCTTTTTCATTTCATTATAAATCATCTCCCAGCAACAACAGTAGAATGTTCAACAACACAGTAGAATGTGACTGTTTTACTGAAGATGCATTAATTATTCTATATGATTTATGTTGTTGTTGTTGCTGCTGCTGTTCTATTATGTTATTGTCATTTATTGTTTGTGAGCCACTTTGTGATTCATGTGAATGAAAAGCGGCACAGAAATATAAATGAGGAGAAATGGGAAATCAGTTGAGGTAGAGTAGTGGACAGGGACTAAAATGCTGTTCAAACACATGATCTGAGTGGTCAGTGATGTAGAATAACCTGTCATCAAACTGTATTGGTTATTTTTTGTTTGTATGTGTTTACATTGAGCACAAAAAATATGTGGGGATGGGAAATTAAAGGTTTTGCACATCCTTGTCTAGACCTGTGAAAAACTGATTGGATTTTATATTGGCTTAATTTCTAATTCATCTCTGTTTTATTATATTTTTCTATGTACTGCAGCCTGAAAAAGAAAAACAAACTAGCACTTGCTGGTGTGCTAGTACCATTTGTGTCTGTGCTTTTGAAGGTGCTGATTTCTCATGACCATACAATAGCTATAATCTCTGTAACCAAATGTGTCAGTCATTTTTCATTGTAATAAAGGAAGGAGAATTAAGTCAGTCTGATGATGAGTGGAGTAGCATTCAAACAACCAGAGGAGCTCTGAAAACTGTTTTTAAGAGCAAAGCTCAACTCTGCCACAGTCTGCATTCGTGCCCTTCTCATTGTTAGCAACTGGTGACAGCAACATTACTCAAACAAAGACCTGAAAGAGTGGGATTTACAGTGCAGGAAATTGATCAACATAGGATTGCACAGTACGTCTAGCATGTAATTTGGGTTTTAAATGGTTTCTCCTTTTTCAGATGCTAGGTCTATAGTCCTATGCATGCTTACTTGGATTCAAGTTACACTGAAATATATGAAATATATTTAAAAAATGAAAATAAAAAACATAAAATAAAAAAAATAAAAAAAATGTCCAGTAGCACCTTAGAGCTTTATACCAAGAACAAACTTAGCTGGTCTCTAAGGTGCTACTGGACTATTTTATATTTTATATTTCAACTGTGTCAGACCAACACGGCTACCAACCTGAATTGAAATATATGTACTTTAATTCTGAGTAATCATGCTCGGTATCAAGACACAGAAAACCAACATGGCATCCTGCAAATGTTGCTGGGACTCCAACTCCCAACTCCCATCTTCCCTGACCACTGGCCATGCTGGCAGGGCTAATGGGAGCTGGAGGCCAGCAACATCTGCAAGGCATCATATTGGCTACCTCTGCTCAACTCTTCCCAAAGTATCTGATCAACTCCTTTCCCCTCCCTTCTTTTATCCTATTTCCCCCTACTTCTGACATGAATTATTGTGGATCCTTCTGTTTTGTGCTATTATTGGACAACTTTCTGAGAGATTCATCAAAACACCTATTTGCTGCCTTTACTCATTTGGGCAAGGTGAAGAGAGAGCCTATGCAACACACACTGAGCAAGAATTAAAAGTCTACTGAGCCTTAGTGCATGATATAAACATCACTGATTTTCAGAGTAAAGACTAGAGTGTCCCTACAAGCAGCAAGTCAATGTCTTAGCAAATACATTGTAGTGACTCAACTGATAGATGAATAATAACCTCAAAATATTTTGCATTTAGATAGTTAATTCTGTCAAGATGTTTTCATTTTTATTTGAGAATCCTTGCTGACATTCATTGTTGTTTTTCTATTATGGTTTTGCTCCACTATAAAATCAGTATCTTTTTGATTACTGGCGTATTTAAACATAAAAATGGTGAGACCAAAATGCCTGGTAGCTCTTTTCATACCTTCAAGAGGGTAGACCTCATGCATGGTGGGGAGAGCAGGATTAAGCCCACTGTCATCATCTCATGCTGCAACCATCACACATTCAATGGTCTAAACAGAGCTGTATGGACATCCAACGGTACTTCTGCATTCTCAGGATCCTGTAAAAGTAGGGATCTCCAATCATAAATCACCCATGTTTGCAGTTGTGCATGAGCAGCTCTGCTGGCTGCCTTCTGAATGCACAGAGATCAGGAGCAGGGACAGACACAATCTGCTTTCCAGGCCACGCATGACCATATAGTTTAAACAGTAAAGGAAGACTTTGCTTTTATCAGTGTTGTTGTTCTATCATCTTGATCCAGCAAGCTGCGGTTAGTGTGAATACACAATTGCTGTATGCATAAAGAATTTACGCTAGTATATAATACAGATGTTCAGGAAACACATACTGATCCTGTTTTGTCAAGAGCTGTAACTGCATCTTAAATGGAAAGCACATCCTTCGTCTGAATTTTTTTTAAAAAAGATTTGCAGTCTGGCTCCCACCCTTGACTTCACTATGATGCTTACATACTTTTTTCTCCCACTAAACTAACAAAATAACCTTTTTCATGCACTTCCATGTATTACACTTTTTCTACTAATGGGTTTCTGAGAACAGTGATTGCCAGTGAAAATCTTTTCATCATTCACATAGAGTTCTTCTCTCTTACCCGTCTTACTTTTTGCTTCTCCCATTTCCTTTCAAGTAATTTGACTTAGATAAGAGCTAGGAGGGCAGCAGCTGAAGGAGGAGCAAAAGGGATTTCTTGTGTGTGTTTCTTTGTGGCTGATTAGCTACTCTCCCTGTGCAAAGGTCAGAGGGGGCAGGGTTTCCGTTGAGTCAGGTGATTAGCTGTTGGAGGAGCTTATCAGAGCTAGCAGGGCAGCAGCTGAAAGAGGAGCAAAAGGGTTTTCTTGTGTGTGTGTTTCTTTGTGGCTGATTAGCTGTTTGATCCATCTTTTAGATTTAGGGGAGCTAGTCTCAAACGTTTGTTGGGGGAGACCTAGGTTTTTTGGGGGGGTATTTGTCCTGTCTTCACGCTTTTTAAGATGGAGGACCACTGTAGCCACCCCCAACGACACGTTCTCAAGATGGAGGGGGAGGGAACAGCTGCAGTCGCCTGCGGTTCCTGCGCAATGTTTGCCATCTTGCCAAAGGTTGCAGGCAGCTTTACCTGCAGCAATTGCATGTTGATTGCCCTCTTAAAAGACAAAGTCCAGCAACTGGAGGAACGTGTAGCTATGCTCCAAAGAATTAGAGAGCTGGAGCTCTTCTTGGAAGCAACAGAGAACACCGTCTCCACCAAGGAGGAGACAGGGGACTCCCCTGAGAAGGAGGCTAGTTCACCAACACAGGAGCCAGATATATGGAGAAACGTGACTCAAAGAAGTAGGAGGCCCAGGGTTCGTTCTGATTGTTTAGAAATACACAATCGCTTTGAAGTCCTCTCCCCTAGCATGGAAGACGAAGAACAGACTCCATTTGAGGATCTCTCCCTCATTACAGTCGATCAGGTATATGAAGATGAGCAGCAAAGTCAGTCCTCAGGGAATGTGCAGGTGACCTTGGAACGGACAGCTCATGGAAGAACCCCGACCAAACCTAAGAGGAGGCGTGTAGTGGTGATAGGGGATTCCCTACTGAGGGGAACAGAAGCAGTGATCTGTGGGCCTGACAAGATGTCTCGGGAAGTGTGCTGTCTCCCCGGGGCTAAGATCCAAGATGTAACTGAACGACTGCAAGGAATCATAAAACCCACTGACGAATACCCCTTCCTCTTGGTTCATGTGGGAACCAATGACTCTGCAAGCAATAGCCTCCAGAAGATCAAAAGAGACTACGAGGCTCTGGGCAAGAAATTGAAGCAATTAAATGCACAAATTGTCATCTCATCTGTTCTCCCAGTTGAATGCCGTGGCCCAGGGAGAGAGGGAAAAATAGTGGAAGTGAACAGCTGGCTTCGCAAATGGTGTAAACAGGAACGGTTTGGATTCTTAGATCACGGACTGCAGTTTCTTGAAGATGGACTTCTGGCAAGTGATGGGCTGCACCTCACAATGGTTGGGAGGAATGTTTTTGCCAAAAATCTCAGAAACCTCATCAGGAGGGCTTTAAACTGACTAATGTGGGGGAGGGAGACAGTGCTCCTGAAGGTAGGAGTCTATCAATGGATGAAGATGATCATCCAAATGTCATAGATCAAATGGAGCAAACAGCACACAGACCTAGTGGTGGGAGGAAAAAATCCTTAAATAAGAGACACGGAGGAATGATTAATGGACTTCAATGTCTGTACACTAATGCGCAAAGCATGGGAAATAAACAAGATGAGCTTGAGCTCTTGGTACAGCAAACTAAATATGACATAATAGGCATCACTGAAACCTGGTGGGATAAGTCTCACGATTGGAATGTAATAATGGAGGGATACAATCTATTTCAGAGAAACAGACCAGACAAGAAAGGAGGAGGAGTGGCGTTATATGTCAGGGATGTGTATAACTGTGAAGAGATCGAAGATTTAGAACCTCAAAGCCAAAGTGAGAGCATTTGGGTCAAAATTAAGGGAGAGAAGAATAACAGAGACCTCATTGTGGGAGTTTACTATAGATCCCCAAGCCAAATGGAGGACATAGATGATGCCTTCCTGGAACAGATGGCCAAGCATGCAAAAGGAAGGGAGATAGTAGTAATGGGGGACTTCAATTACCCGGATATTTGTTGCATGTCAAACTCAGCCAAGAGCATAAGGTCAAACAGATTCCTCACTGGCCTTGCAGACAACTTCATTGTCCAGAAAGTGGGAGAACCAACAAGAGGAACAGCCATTTTAGATCTGGTCCTAACCAATGTTGATGACTTGGTTAGTGGGGTAGAAGTGGAAGGATCATTAGGTGCGAGTGATCATGCTCTTCTGAAGTTTACTATACAGCGGAAAGGAGCAGCCAAGCATACTAGGACTCAATTTCTTGACTTTAAGAAAGCCGACTTCATAAAACTTAGGGAAATGCTGGGTGAGATCCAATGGACTGTAATGCTAAAAGGAAAGGGAGTTCATGATGGCTGGGAGTTTGTTAAGAGGGAGATAGTAAAAGCACAACGTCAGGCAATACCAATGAGACGGAAACATGGAAGGTGCTTAAAGAAGCCAGGGTGGCTATCTAAAGAACTTTTAACTGAGTTAAGATTAAAAAAGGATGTGTACAAAAAATGGAAAAGGGGGGAAACCACCAAAGAGGAATTCAAACAAATAGCCAGCACATGTAGACACAAAGTCAGGAAAGCTAAAGCTAAAGCACAGAATGAACTCAGGCTTGCTAGAGAGGATAAAAGCAACAAAAAAGGCTTTTATGGGTATGTCCTTTGTTCTTCCAAAGGAAGAACAAAGAAACAGTGGGGTCACTCAGAGGAGAAGATGGTGAAATGCAAACAGGGGACACAGAAAGGGCTGAACTCCTCAATGCCTTCTTTGCCTCAGTCTTCTCCGATAAAGAAAACAATGCCCGACCTGAAGAATTTGGAGCAAATGATTCAGCAAAGGAAACACAGCCCAGAATAACTAAGGAGATAGTACAAGAATACTTGGCTAGTTTATATGTATTCAAGTCTCCAGGGCCAGATGAACTGCATCCAAGAGTATTAAAAGAACTGGTAGATGTGATCTCAGAACCACTGGCAGTCATCTTTGAGAATTCCTGGAGAACAGGCGAAGTCCCAACAGACTGGAGGAGGGCAAATGTTGTCCCTATTTTCAAAAAGGGGAAAAGAGAGGACCCAAATAATTATCGCCCAGTCAGTCTGACATCAATACCAGGGAAGATTCTGGAGCAGATCATTAAGCAAACATTCTGTGAGCACCTAGAAAGGAATGCTGTGATCACCAATAGTCAGCATGGATTTCTGAAAAATAAGTCATGTCAGACTAACCTGCTCTTGTTTTTTGACAGAATTACAAGCCTGGTAGATGAAGGGAATGCAGTGGATGTAGCCTACCTTGATTTCAGCAAGGCATTTGACAAGGTCCCCCATGATATTCTTGTAAAGAAGCTGGTAAAATGCTACCACTCAGTGGATTTGTAACTGGCTGACTGACCGAACCCAAAGGGTGCTCATCAATGGTTCCTCTTCATCCTGGAGAAGAGTGACTAGTGGGGTGCCACAGGGTTCTGTCTTGGGCCCGGTCTTATTCAACATCTTTATCAACGACTTGGATGATGGACTCAAGGGCTTCCTGATCAAATTTGCAGATGACACCAAACTGGGAGGGGTGGCTAACACCCCAGAGGACAGGATCACACTTCAAAATGACCTTGACAGATTAGAGAACTGGGCCAAAACAAACAAGATGAACTTTAACAGGGAGAAATGTAAAGTATTGCACTTGGGCAAAAAAAATGAGAGGCACAAATACAAGATGGGTGACACCTGGCTTGAGAGCAGTACATGTGAAAAGGATCTAGGAGTCTTGGTTGACCACAAACTTGACATGAGCCAACAGTGTGACGCGGCAGCTAAAAAAGCCAATGCAATTCTGGGCTGCATCAATAGGAGTATAGCATCTAGATCAAGGGAAGTAATAGTGCCACTGTATTCTGCTCTGGTCAGACCTCACCTGGAGTACTGTGTCCAGTTCTGGGCACCACAGTTCAAGAAGGACACTGACAAACTGGAACGTGTCCAGAGGAGGGCAACCAAAATGGTCCAAGGCCTGGAAACGATGCCTTATGAGGAACGGCTAAGGGAGCTGGGCATGTTTAGCCTGGAGAAGAGGAGGTTAAGGGGTGATATGATAGCCATGTTCAAATATATAAAAGGATGTCACATAGAGGAGGGAGAAAGGTTGTTTTCTGCTGCTCCAGAGAAGCGGACACGGAGCAATGGATCCAAACTACAAGAAAGAAGATTCCACCTAACCATTAGGAAGAACTTCCTGACAGTAAGAGCTGTTTGACAGTGGAATTTGCTGCCAAGGAGTGTGGTGGAGTCTCCTACTTTGGAGGTCTTTAAGCAGAGGCTTGACAACCATATGTCAGGAGTGCTCTGATGGTGTTTCCTGCTTGGCAGGGGGTTGGACTCGATGGCCCTTGTGGTCTCTTCCAACTCTATGATTCTATGATAAACACACCTGGGAACTCTCACATGGATATCTGAAGCAATGGATGCCTTTGTTTTCGTTCACAGTTCTTGGCTTACTAAGGCAAGGGGAGCCACTATGGTGTCCTCCAGATTGGTTCAACTTCAACTCCCATCAGTATCATAGAATCATAGAACTGTAGAGTTGGAAGGTACCAAGAGGGTCATCTAGTGCAACCCTCTGCAATGCAGGGATCTTGTGCCCAACATGGGGCTCAAACCCACAACTCTGGGATTAACAGTCTTATGCTTTACCAACTGAGCTATCTCAGCCTCACCTGATCCAAGGAATAGAAATAATTACTGCCCATAGCAAGAAACATTCTTTGCTAATCAAAACATGCCAGTTCCAAACACTTTCTTTTTAGGTGTGTGTGTGTGTGTGTGTGTTGAGAGAGAGAGAGAGAGAGAGAGAGAGAGAGAGAGAGAGAGAGAGAGAGAGATCTTGAGTTGGTATCTCTTTACAAAGTGATGCTTCGTAGCTTCCATATGTTTCCTGCTTTCACACTTTGGTGTAACAAAATAGGGGCCGGTGCATGTGGAGTCATGTAACATACGTGTGCCAATGTGGAGAAGACATCCCCTTTCGCTAGTGCACCAAAGGAAAGCTCTAGTGCTTCATCCTCTCTATATGGCTATAGTGGAAAGTGGGCAAATAGTGAATGATTTTCATTACTCCATTTTCATTGCTCCATTGTCTAGTAGAACTGATGTGTTGGCGTTTGCAATTTAATTTAGCCTTAAACTGCCCAAGTTAGGGCACCATCAGCATGGACTTTGAAGTTTCCTGACATAATTGGTTTGTATGACCTCACCCCAGCGTGGCAAAATAGACAGTGCATTAACAGAGTTCCTAGCCCGACCCATGTCCCAGGCAAAGCTCATCAGATGCTGCATACATCATAGCTTAAAAGCACATTTATAGCTTAGTGTTTTCCCCCAAAGAATCCTGGGAACTGTAGTCACAATTTACAGCACTGTTAATGAGCTCTAGTTCCCAGGATTCTTGGGGGAAAGACATCTGTTTAAATGTGTGTTAAAGGCATGATTTGTACACAACCACATTAGGCACTTGAAAGTATCAGGACAGAACTTCCCAGCTATAATGCTGAGAATGTATTTGATGACCACAATTACATTGTCATCTTCTAGACAATGGCAGGATGCAATTTTGCCCCTATTGATCTCCTTGTAGTTTCTCTGACATTATATTGTTTATAGTCAGATCACTGATGTCATTTGCATTGAGGAACTGATGTTACAAATGTGGCACAAAACTTGTGCTTCCCTGGGAAAGAGTTGCCTGACAGTAGGCAGTGAGGGATACACTCTTCTCTAAGGGCATTCCGACATGGAAAATCCAATCCATTTTATACCACAGTTAACTGTCAGGGCTTTCCCTAAGGAATCCTGACAATTGTGGTTTAGTCAGGAGCTGAGAATTTTCTAGCTCCCTCGGTCATAGAACTACAATTCCCTGATTTCTTTTAAGTAGAGGAAAGGTCTGTCGAGTCACTGTTAAGTCAGAATTGTACATTTTTCCTCTGAGATTTTTCTGCCAAGATCTCAAAGTCTGCATCTGCACCATCTTTCTCATTGCAAATTGAAATTATATGCAGATTGGGACAGAGGTGCCAGCAAATACACTGTTGTCATTCCACCCCGTCTTTCCTTTTGGAACTTTGAAGTACGTGAATGAACGAGCTGGATCAATATTTTTTATGTTTTATTTCCTTTGCAATCTTATTTTACTGGCTGAGCCATACTTGGAAAAAAACATTATCTTCCCTCAGCCCTAGAATGAGATAGATAGAAGATAGAGCTGAATACTCAAACTACTTGGTTGTGTAATTCACCAGTGTTTAAATGTTTTATTTGAGCAGCAGTGTTTTCCTAAGTGCACTCTACATAGAGGGGAATTTGTCACTTCAGAACTAAAAAAGTTGCCCTGGAAGAGATAATTGTTGACAAAGTTTGCACTTTTAGTGTTTGGCATTCGAAATTATTATGCCAGTAAAATTACTGATATAGCTATGAAACTGAAATACTGGTTTCTAGTTATTGTTGACTTCAGTGGAAGGCAGTTACTGAAAGCTCGCAAAGGTAAAGACATTTTTCCATCTTACATTGAACACGATTAAGTCTTAATGTGCAGTAAATAGGCCTTAGAAGTCCCATTAGAATGTGTTGAATAATACAGTTCCAGACATTTTTATAGCCAAATGCAATTAATATTGTTATGTTTGTTGTATGGTACTTTATGAAGCCTATGCCAGAGCTGGTACAAGAATTGGTCAAATGGCTTATCTGTAGGTCTTTAGATTTCTCTGGGAAATGCGCATTTGTTTTACCACCATAATATATTGCAGATGACATTGCTAAAAGCCAAACTTCAGCTTTCTGCTCCAGTAGGTCAATTAGGGATTCACATTTGTCATTCAATTATTGCAAAATTGCCGACACTGTTTTCCCCCGTTATATCAGTTCAAGGGAAAGAGGCAAAATACTATGTAAAATGTAACCTTTTCATAACTTCTTCAGAAGAAATGAATAAATTATACACTGCTGAAGACTTACTTTAGGTGTTCTTAAGAAGAAAATCATATATGTTAAGATTGATTGTGGATCCCGTGAGTCACTGTAAGAGTCAAGCAGCAGTTTAAGGTGGATCTGATGCATCGCATAGATGCATGTTTTATGCCTCTTCTGTAACATTGTCCTCATCCAAGTGGCAGCCTGCCCTTTCTCCCGACTGAATTCAGATTTTTCTGATCCACAGATAATTCAATAAGGAGAAAATCTCCCACATTAAGTTGCATGTTCCCCAACTGTGGACATACTGAAGCATATGGTGAAATTGGGGATTTGTATATGTGTGGTCTGTAATCTATCACGAACCTCCCTCTTCTCTTGGTGAGGGGCATTCCTTGATGGGCTGCCGGTGGGAGATGGTTGCAACATGCATATATATTCCCAGCCCCAATTCAGAGTGCTGGTTTCGACCTATAAAGCCTTAAACAGCTCAGGACCGCAATACCTCAAGGACCACCTCTCCCCATATGAACCGACCCAGACCCTGAGATCTTCTTCATATATATATATATATATATATATATATGTTTTCGTAGATTTTCACGGGTACAGGAATGCAGGTTTTGGTGTCCTCGGGTGTCTTCCCGTGTAAAAGTTGGGGTGTCTAGGCGACGTTTCGACGAGGTCTCACTCGTCATCTTCAGGCTGGTGCTTTCGGCTTCTTGTTACTGGAACAGAGCGGGATCTCAGTGTTTGAGTTCCTATAAATACTGTAGAGGGGTGTGGTGTATTGCCTCAAAAGTTCTGGGCAGAGGGGAAGTTCCCAGGCTAGTGTTCTTTTCTTCTTTTGTTCCTTAATTACTTGAGGGATATCTTGAGTGATTTCTTGAGTGATATTCTGAGTACCACTTAGGTGGGTCATTAGGTGTGGATTAGTTGCTAAAGCCTTCGTGTCTTGACCTCTTGAATTTGTGAAGAGTTTTTCTGGGAAGATGGCTGTACTGCACTTAGTTGTGCTTTGGCTTGGCTTCGTGTATAGGGGCGAGCTGTGGTTTTGTGCCCTGTGCCAGCCAGATCTGTGTAGGGATTGCAGGGGGGTGCAGCATCCGGAGGTGCCACTATGGTTTGGTTACTGGATGGTGTACTGGATGGTTTGGTTACTGGACACACTATCTACCGGAAAAAAACACACACCAACCGCTACTTACATGCTCAATCACACCACCACCCTGCACAAATAAACTCCGTAGCCAAGACCCTCATCTCCAGAACCAAACGCCTGGCTGACAAAGACCACTTGACAACTGAGTTACAGAATCTCTCAAATGTGTTAATCGCCAATGGATACCAGCAAAACAGGGTTAAGAAGCTAATCCAAAAAGAAACACCCCCCAAAAACCAAGACACGGAAGAAAACAATGGCATGGCCCTCCTTCCTTATATCAAGGGCACTACAGATAAAATTAGCAAAATCCTCCATAAACACAATATCAAAACAGCCTTTTGCACCAACCAAAAAATAGCCAATATCCTCAGAAACCCCAAAGATAAAATCCAGTTGGAAAACCAAGGGGTCTATGAAATACCCTGCAAAGTCTGCCCAGCCACGTACATTGGACAAACAAACAGACGAATAAATGCACGTATCGCAGAACACAAGAATGCCGTCAAAAAAGAAGAAAAATCTTCCTCTCTTTTCCAACACATGAAAGAAACAGG
Organism: Podarcis liolepis; assembly: GCF_965112155.1. Lineage (NCBI taxonomy): Eukaryota > Metazoa > Chordata > Lepidosauria > Squamata > Lacertidae > Podarcis > Podarcis liolepis. The sequence continues at coordinate 1,503,764 of NC_139565.1, read as the reverse complement.
ACACGAAATTAATTTTGCAGATTCCAAATTGCTCTTTAACATGGAACATCACCACAAGAGAATAATCATGGAAGCCATCGAGATAGAGAAACACCCTCACAACATGAACAAGCGTGACGACACGTCCCGCCTGCCAGACATCTGGAAATTAGCCCTCCCCACAAAAACCGACACCAGATCCAGAGGCACACAGAACGCCACCACCAATCAACCACACCAGACCCAAACCCAGACCCTCTCCACAGATAAATTACAGACACCATCCAGTAACCAAACCATAGTGGCAACTCCGGATGCTGCACCCCCCTGCAATCCCTACACAGATCTGGCTGGCACAGGGCACAAAACCACAGCTCGCCCCTATACACGAAGCCAAGCCAAAGCACAACTAAGTGCAGTACAGCCATCTTCCCAGAAAAACTCTTCACAAATTCAAGAGGTCAAGACACGAAGGCTTTAGCAACTAATCCACACCTAATGACCCACCTAAGTGGTACTCAGAATATCACTCAAGAAATCACTCAAGATATCCCTCAAGTAATTAAGGAACAAAAGAAGAAAAGAACACTAGCCTGGGAACTTCCCCTCTGCCCAGAACTTTTGAGGCAATACACCACACCCCTCTACAGTATTTATAGGAACTCAAACACTGAGATCCCGCTCTGTTCCAGTAACAAGAAGCCGAAAGCACCAGCCTGAAGATGACGAGTGAGACCTCGTCGAAACGTCGCCTAGACACCCCAACTTTTACACGGGAAGACACCCGAGGACACCAAAACCTGCATATATATATATATATATATATATATATATTCAAAGTTTCAAAAAGAAAAACATTTTTTACACACACCTGTTTACATTAAACCATATTTCTTATCAGTACCTTTATGGGGTTCCCTGAACCCCTGTACTTCCCTCCCTTGGCTTCTAAAATTTATCTTCCTTTTTGAACTGCATCTATTTGCATTTATCCAGATTACTGTACTTCATTTTTATCTTTTGTTATTTTAAATTACAAGTGCTATGTAAATCCTGCTAATGCTTTTAGATTTTTACAGTGTTCTTTAATATATTCTATAAAGTTATGCCATTCTCTAATAAATTTGTTATCCTCTTGGTGCCTGATCTTCCCGGTCAGCCTTGCCATCTCTTGCCATCTCTGCAAATTTTATATCCTCATTCCATAACTTCTCCCATGAAGCAAATTGTATATTATATCATCTTCATTATCCATTCTTCTTTCGATGGCGCTCTTTCTTCTTTCCATCCCTGGGCAAATAACATTTTTGCTGCTGTTGCCGCATACATAAACAGTACTTTCTTATCCTTCGGTAATTCTTTTCCTATTATGCCTAATAAAAAGGCCTCTGGTTTTTTAACAAAAGTTATTTGAAACATTTTTTTCAGTTCATTATAAAACATTTCCCAGAAGGCCTTAGCTATTTTACAGGTCCACAACATGTGATGAAATGTTCTCTCTAACTTTACACTGCCAACATATGTTGGTCAAGTTCTTATACATTTTCGCTAGTCTTGTAGGAGTCAAATACCATCTATACATCATTTTCATGTAATTCACTTTTAACATATAGCAGGCTGTAAATTTTAAATCCCCATTCCATAACTTCTCCCATGAAGCAAATTGTATATTATATCCCACATCTTTTGCCCAGTGTATCATTACAGATTTTACTTCCTCGTCTTTTGTTTCCCATTCCAGCAACAATTTGTACATTTTTGACAGAACTTTTTCATTATTTTCCAACAATTCTTTCTGCAATCTCGAAAGTTCTTTGCTAAAACTGACTCCTTTATCCAACCTAAAAATATCATTTAATTGATGATATTGGAGCGCATCAGTTAACAGAAGTCTTATGTCTTCAAACTTTTTTACTTTCAATTGATTTTCCTCCTCTGTGTTGCCCATTCTTTTTCCATATTATTTTTTTAACTGACAACGCTTTTAATTGTGATAGCCACCATGGGATTTTATTCTCTAATAAATTCTTATATTTTCCCCAAACAACATAAATTGATTTTCTGATAATATGGTTTAGAAATCCCCTATTAACTTTCATTTTTCCATACCAAAGATATGCATGCCAGCCAAATCTATTGTCATTACCTTCCAGATCTAAGATATCTGGATTTCTCATTATCATCCATTCTCATAGCCAACAAAGACAGGATGCCTCATAATATAATTTTAAATCCAGTAGGTTGAATCCACCACTTTCTTTAGCATCTGTTAATAATTTGTACTTAATCCTAGGTTTCCTCCCCTACCAAATAAATTTAAATATATCTCTTTGCCATTCTTTGAAGTGTCCTGTTCTGTTGACTATCAGTATAAATTGAAATAAAAATAACATTCTTGGCAATGCATTCATTTTTATTACTGAGATTCTTCCCCATAATGATAATTTCATACTTCCCCATATTTCCATATTTCTCTTAATGTCATTCCAAACTTTTATATAGTTATCTTTAAAAATGTTTATATTCTTTGTTCTCAGCCATACCCCTAAATATTTCACCTTCTTTTCTATCCCCAACTCTGTTATCTGTCTCAGTTTGTTTTTCTTCTGTTCTGTCATATTTTTTACTAATAATTTATTTTTAATTTTATTCAATTAAAAACCTGCGACTTGGCCAAATTGGTTAATCTTATCCAACACCCTTGGTATACTTTCCAAGGGGTTTTCTACCATGATTACCAGGTCATCTGCTGTCATGGACTTGACTTCCCACAGTCAAGATGAGCAGTCGGGGGGGGGGGTAGTCAGACAGAAGAGGAAGAGAGAGACTTGCCTCTTTCTCAGCCAGCCAAAGGCAGTGGGTTTCAAACCCCCTTTTCAGAAGGAGGAGAGGCTGTACATTATCGGTACAGCAAGAGCGGGCTGTGTGTGTTGGGTTAAGATTAATGGTAGGCATAATAGATGTTGTATAACTTGTAGGAAAAGCAAAAGGCTGTGGTGGTGAATGGAGACAAGTTAATTTGAGTAAATTACAGTACTGAAATTGCCCTGTATCTGATACATTAACTGCTGAAAGCAAGCTTTTACTGTAACAGTTCCATTCTAAATGTTTCAGTGGAAATTGTAAACTGTCTGGTGTGGCAGTGACAAGTTAAATGAGCTGATGGAAGGCATCCTCAGAGCTCTGCAAGTCTGTTTGCCCATCTTCTCCTGAACTAAACATCAGGAAAAACTTCTTGACAGCATGAGCTGTTTGACAGCAGAGTGGTCTCCCTCAGGAGGTGGTGGACTCTCCTTCCGTGGAGGTTTTTAATCAAGTGATTGGATGGCCATCTGCCATGGATGCTTCAGTTGAGATTCCCGCATTGCAGGGGGTTGGACTAGATGACCCTTGGGGGTCCCTCCCAACTCTGTGATTCTACGCTTTGCTGAGAGAGGAAACAAGATAACAGGGCATGTTTGGGAAACGTTCTCTTGCAACCCCCTCCCAATGCCTTTTGCCCCCTCAGATCTGCATAAGGAAGCAGCCCAGCTACCCTCTGCTTAAAGGAGACCAGATCCCACCCTCATTCTCACTCCGATTTGCTCATGTAGCAGATAACATATCTCACACATAGAAAAGCTCTGGCTTAAGAGGCCTGGGAGTCAAGTCAAGAAGGATTTGGGGCATTCAGAGTCAAACAACAACCAGAGTAAAAAGTGAGTTGCAGTGCAATTTGGGGGGGATACAGAGAAATTAAACTCCCCTGCAATGCACTTTCCTATCCCAAGCCCATCTGTTTCATCCTGCCAAGTAGTCAGGGGTATTTAACATGCGCCAGATCCATGTAAACCCATGCTCATTCTTTAAGACAATCAGCCATGGCCCTTCTCAATGCGTGTCTTCCATCAGATGCACAAAGATCACTTACAAGGGAGAGGAGGACTTTCATGGTGACCAGGGCAGGGCATGCTCACCCCCCCACACACACACAAAGAGGGTTGCTTGGCAGCAACAATGCTATAATTTAAATGGCAGACAACAACATCCTTTATTTGCCCAGTTACCCTATTTCAAAGTGTGCTAAAAAATATCTGCTATTGTGTTGTTTTTCTGTATTTATTTTATACTGCACACTGCCGTGAAGTTAAATGGGCATTTCACTAACATGGCCCACAGGCTAAACACGACTGAATGGAAAGGAGGAGGAAGAGGCAGCTGAGTTAGGAAAGCAACTAATCTGTGCTGGTAACGTCTGCATTTTCACAAGGATTCACCAGCACTTAGTGAGAAGAGGAACTGCATCCCAATATTATCAGAGGAAAAAAATTCCTGTAGAAATTCTAATGGGTGGGCTGTCAAGGTAGCTGAGGACACGAGGAGGAGGAGCTGCAACGTATTATTGTTCTTGATATTGTTATATTAAATATGCAGTTTTCAGTTGTCTTACGTTGTATTATTTTTTTTTCATTTTAGGCTGCTTTTATAATGTGGTATAAATTTAATCTAATCACTCTGGATATTTTTCTTTCTATTGCAGCAACATCCTCCTCCTCTATTTGAGCAGATCCCTAGTGGCTTATTCACTTCCTGTTGGGCATGTAGCAGTACTCTGTGTTTCTTAGTTCTGCTCTGTACAGTCTGGTTCTGTTATATAATACAGAGAGAAATCAATATTATTACCACAGGGACCTTTCAAGGTGGGCAGCTTATTTGTATCAAGACAGCCATTCTGAATCCTTTCCGTTAAAATAAATGTGTTTCCAGCTGAACAGAAAGCATAAACACTCTGACGGTGTGCACTTTATTGATTTGTCTCATATATATTGACAAAGCCAACACTTTGTCAGGAATTGCCATGATGAAGCAGCGCCCACAAAAGATGTACATATACTATCGGAACATGTGTTTTTACTCACATGGGCTCTATGCAGAGAGTCAGTGCGTGAATATTAGTGCAAAAGACAGAATGTCATCGAACTCCCCTTCAGCTCTGTGTGTTCACTGTACACACTTGGGGAATGGTGTGAATACATACAAATTCCACAGCTTCTACTGTGGCAGCCGAGGACCCAAGGATGCTGATAGCTAATTCAGCACCTCAAGCCTAAAAAAGAGACCAAGGGGATCGCTGGGTGGCATATCCCCCTTTGAAACCCCTAGGGGTATTTTACAGGGTAGGGAGTGAGGGTGCTGTTAACCATTCATTTCCATTTCCCCCACGAGCTTCTGTAAGAGAATTATTTTGCTGATTTTGTAGTTTGGGGTGGTGGTATATATTCAGTTAATAATATTTATTTAAAGGGGGGTCCAGTTTGTGGGGTTTTTTAATTTCTGCTGTCTAAGCACAGTTTGGGAAGATCTAGAGGAGTACAGTACTCAGAGGGCAGGGGAGACTTCAACATCTCATAGGAGCAAGTTAAAGAGTGTACAAGAGGGCTACGCAGGAAGTTTTCACATTGTTGCTAATGTCAGTTTGGCAAAACTGCAAACTTTTTTCAGTCGTGCAACTTGAGTTTTTGATCTGCCTAGAGTTTGCTCACTAAGTAAAACTAAGCATAATATCTCTTGCCCACCGAAAAGAAAAGGGAAAGCTCTGCATAGGTTGGCTTTGATTTGTCTCTTACAGCAACTCATTTCTTTCTCTTTACCTTTTCATTCTTTCAGGCTCTAGGCCAATTGCCATACTTCTCCCTCTGGTGTTTGCATCAGATAGAATCATAGAATCATAGAGTTGGAAGAGACCACAAAGGCGATCGAGTCCAACCCCTTGCCAAGCAGGAAACACCATCAGAGCACTCCTGACATGTGGTTGTCAAGCCTCTGCTTAAAGACCTCCAAAGGAGGAGACCCCACCACACTCCTTGGCAGCAAATTCCACTGTCAAACAGCTCTTACTGTCAGGAAGTTCTTCCTAATGTTTAGGTGGAATCTTCTTTCTTGTAGTTTGGATCCATTGCTCCGTGTCCGCTTCTCTGGAGCAGCAGAAAACAACCTTTCTCCCTCCTCTATGTGACATCCTTTTATATATTTGAACATGGCTATCATATCACCCCTTAACCTCCTCTTCTCCAGGCTAAACATGCCCAGCTCCCTTAGCCTTTCCTCATAAGGCATCGTTTCCAGGCCTTGGACCATTTTGGTTGCCCTCCTCTGGACACGTTCCAGTTTGTCAGTGTCCTTCTTGAATTGTGGTGCCCAGAACTGGACACAGTACTCCAGGTGAGGTCTGACCAGAGCAGAATACAGTGGCACTATTACTTCCCTTGATCTAGATGCTATACTCCTATTGATGCAGCCCAGAATTGCATTGGCTTTTTTAGCTGCCGCATCACACTGTTGGCTCATGTCAAGTTTGTGGTCAACCAAGACTCCTAGATCCTTTTCACATGTACTGCTCTCAAGCCAGGTGTCACCCATCTTGTATTTGTGCCTCTCATTTTTTTTTGCCCAAGTGCAATACTTTACATTTCTCCCTGTTAAAGTTCATCTTGTTTGTTTTGGCCCAGTTCTCTAATCTGTCAAGGTCGTTTTGAAGTGTGATCCTGTCCTCTGGGGTGTTAGCCACCCCTCCCAGTTTGGTGTCATCTGCAAATTTGATCAGGATGCCCTTGAGTCCATCATCCAAGTCGTTGATAAAGATGTTGAATAAGACCGGGCCCAAGACAGAACCCTGTGGCACCCCACTAGTCACTCTTCTCCAGGATGAAGAGGAACCATTGATGAGCACCCTTTGGGTTCGGTCAGTCAGCCAGTTACAAATCCACTGAGTGGTAGCATAGTCAAGACCGCATTTTACCAGATTATCAGGAGCATTTGGCCAATGTTTAATCCATAAAGAGGAGGTGGAAGGGAGGAGCATCCTCTTCCATGGCCGCTGCTTGTAAGCCCCCTTTGCCAACAGATTGCCTGTGGTACTTCCTTTGCCAAGCCTTGCCCTCTGCCCCCTTCACATTTGGTTTCATCTAGGAAATTGGGGGGCAGTCTAGTCAGCAGTGCAGCCCCACACACTGATTCAGCTTCTGAACACACTTCTTTAGAGGGTTCTCACTATTAAGATCCAGTACTAGCATGAACAACATAGAATGATACATTTTAGATGAAGCTAAAAGAGCTGTAGCAGATTAAACACCTGCTTATGCTGATTTGCGCAACTTAATTCTCTTCCTTCTAGCCTCACCAGTGTTGGTCATAGTAATTTCAGCTTCTGTCATGTTTTGACTAGGCAGCAGAGCAGCATGCAGACACTACAGAGATGATTGGGGATGGAAGCTCCCTTTTACAGCATTTGGTTTTCTGCATAAAATTTTTCATCTTTCAGTCCTGGGTCCCGTCCCCCCCCCCCCAGAAAAGCCTGTTGAGATCCCAACGGTTATCACCAGAGACTAATAAGAAAACCTTGCATAATCTTATTGTACATAATAATATATAAAGGTCTTATACCCTAGCCTGAAAATGTGACAAAGATAAATCCAGAAATAATTCACATCCTTAGTATTAACCACATAATGACTATATTGTGTTGTTTGGCAGTACAACATGCCATGTTGTTTGCCTGACCTGCAGCAAATTGCAGGTATTCAAATAACACTATGCCATTGATAGGCCATAATATCATAATATTGTCTTGTTCCCTTGCTAGAGTGACTGTTAAAATATTTCTATGATATCAGGAAGTCACCATCATTAGATCAAGAAGGTGGGCAAACACGGAAGTCCGTGAAGGCCATAATTTACAAAAACAAACTTAGGGGTGTGTGTAACTCTTCCCCCAAAAAGCAGTTTGACACACTTTGCAATACCACACCACACCACACTAAGCACAGTAGTGGTTAACTCTCCAAGTGATACTTGGGACGAACCAACTGACTTCACTGAGCCTGCTCTGGGGGCTAGGGGGGCAGGTCTCACCACAGTCCCCCAACAAAATGGACTATCAGAAGAGATCCTGCTCAAAGGCTTGTGTGCATTTAGCACACAAAGATATGATTAGGCACTCTGCTTTTTGCCCAGTTCCACTTGCATGTCCTAAGCATACAAACATAATTGTTTATGCCCATACAGACCATTCTATCATTTTACGGAACAAACGTCTGTGAAAAGGCCTACTGTCAATGCCCCTCCTCCTCCTCTATATGCAATCACAGGTAGTGACAATTTGTCTAGGAGAGGAAAATATACTGGGTACTTTGAACTGGAAAATGCCCCACTAAAAGTGTAAGGTGGGAGCTAGACAGCAATCTTCCTCTTTGAGTACAAGAGGGAAAAGTAATTACTTTGCTTGGCCTCTCCACCCCACCCCCCTCATGCAGGAACATAAAATTAAACCTACTAATCCACTTCACTGAAGGTACTTAACGAAGCTCTGAGGCTTCAATTAACCACAGCTTAATAAAGGTACTAATCTGTATTAATGAAATCCTTCAACAAATCACACTGAAACAATGTTTAAGTATTAATCAGCAAGTTTAACACAGGACCTTGCTGTGGCAAATAGTTGGAATGCACTGTATAATCAAATTCCACAAGATTTAAACGAAACAAATATTAGTACATGTCCAGAGCTGATAAGTAATTTTCCCATAGCTGACTTACATCCTGCGTATTTAAGGTTCACCCCCCAGCCATAAGCTGTTAAATCAGTAGCCCAAATCAAGTCCAAACATGCAAGTAATGTTAAGTTATTTAAGTACCACCTCCATGCAAATTCTAAAAATGTAATACTTAATTGTTATTTTCTTTTGTTGCAAACTATCACATGGGGATGGATACTCACTTTGCTTCAATAGATTAATTGCTTTTTAAAAATAAAAATGACAACCTATTTTTTCCTCTTTCTAAGGAGGCCACCCCAATCTCTGAGGGGCGCGAGATTCCAGGAGCACCAGGTTCACTCACCATGTCTGTGTTTCCTCTTTGACAACAAGGCACAGCGGCGACTCTGATGTCGCTATGATATATGGTGTGTTTACACATACCACCTGATCCTGCTGTGGAGGGATTCAAATACTACACTCCAAAGGGGTCTTGCTTCCTCCATAAGCGCAGCCCTGGATTCAAAAAGAAATCCACCATGGTTCTCTGACCCTCTGCAGCTGGCAGCATTTTGCAGGCTGCCCCACTGTCCCATCTTTAGCAGCCATCACCAGGCTGGCTCCTGCTTTGTATTTTTAACATGCCAAATCTTTGCTTCAGGATGAGAACAGAAATCGCGCGGCAGTGGAAGGCCCCATTAGCTAAAGTGGCACCTCAGGTTAAGAACAGTGTCAGGTTAAGAACGGACCTCCAGAATGAATTAAGTTCTTAACCCGAGGTACCACTGTACACAGATATGATCACATGGATCATCCCACTACTTTTTCAGATCAGTCTGGGACAAAAGGTGTACCATCAATGCCTTGGAGTGAATGCTTTCCATGGTGGGTGTCTGCTTTTGTAGCATGCTACTCTGTACATGGGACGTGAGTGGCGCTGTGAGTTAAACCACTGAGCCTAGGACTTGCCGATCAGAAGGTTGGCAGTTCATTTTTTTTAAAATAATATTTATTAGTTTTCCAACAAATTAAACACAACACTACAAAACACCAAAAAAAGAAAAAACATACAATACAATCCAAAAAAGAAACAAACAAAACAAAACAAAACAAAAACCATTTAAAACACAATCCAATTTCAACACCTTATCTTTCTTTCCCTTATTTCCTCGACCTCCTCACACCTCCCTTTTTGTATTCCACTTCTGTTAATTGTTTCAGCAATTCCCTTCCATCTTCCTCTGTTTTCTATCCTATAATTGTCTTAACACATTCTAACCATATTTTTCCCTTTAAAGCTCTATTAATCTATTTATACTTAACTCCTTGTAACATTTCTACTAAAGCCATATAACTTCATTCCAACATTTTTCTAACATTCATTAATTTTACAGTATTTCTGTAAATAGTCTTTAAACTTTTGCAGTCTTCTTCCACCAACTCTTCCCCCTGGTCTCGGATTCTGCCAGTCATTTCCGCCAATTCCATGTAGTCCATCAACTTCATCTGCCATTCTTCCCTGGTGGGTAAATCTTGTGTCTTCCAATATTTCGCGATGAGTATTCTTGCTGCTGTTGTTGCATACATAAAGAAAGTTCTATCCTTCTTTAACACCAATTGGCCGACCATGCCCAGGAGAAAGGCCTCTGGTTTCTTAAGGAATGTATATTTAAATACCTTTTTCATTTCATTATATATCATCTCCCAGAATGTCTTAATCCTTGGGCACGTCCACCAAAGGTGGAAGAATGTACCTTCAGTCTCATTACATTTCCAACATTTGTTATCGGGCAAATGATAGATTTTTTTCAAGCTTAACTAGTGTCATGTACCACCTGTAAATCATTTTCATTAAATTTTCTCTTAGGGCATTACATGCCGTAAATTTCATACCTGTGGTCCATAACCGTTCCCAGTCAGCCATCATTATGTTATGTCCAACATCTTGTGCCCATTTAATCATAGCTGATTTCACCGTTTCATCCTGAGTATTCCATTTCAACAGCAAGTTCTTGACAAATTCTTGGGTTTTGGATCTAACAATTCTGTTTCCAATTTTGATTTTTCCACCTGGAAACCAACTTTTTTGTCCAATTTGTATGCCTCCATTATTTGATAATAATGGAGCCAATCTCACACTTTGTTTTTCAATTTTTCAAAGCTCTGCAATTTTATTCTCTCTCCATCTTGTTCCAGAATTTCCCAATATTTCGGCCATTTGGCCTCCATATTGAGTTTTTTCTGTGCCTTCGCTTCCATTGGTGACAACCATCTTGGGGTTTTTTCTCCTAACAAATCCTTATATCTTATCCAAACATTAAACAATGCTTTTCTAACAAAGCATGTCAAAGTGAAAGTAGATAAATAGGTACCACTCCGGCGGGAAGGTAAACGGCATTTCCGTGTGCTGCTCTGGTTCGCCAGAAGCGGCTTAGTCATGCTGGCCACATGACCCGGAAGCTGTGTGCGGACAAACGCTGGCTCCCTCAGCCAATAAAGCAAGATGAGCGTCGCAACCCCAGAATTGGTCACGTCTGGACCTAATGGTCAGGGGTCCCTTTACCTTTACCTTTACCTTACTCTGTACATATGCTGAAGACAGTGCTACATGATATTATTTCATCCTCTCCTCTCCTAAGCTCTTTTGTTTAAAATTTAATTTGCTCTCTTCTCAGGTTCTTAGATCCCAGTGTGTAGAATACTGGGGCTTTTGATCTAAAAATTCATTTTCTGAAACATATTTCTGTGGCATAGGTCTTTTATAGAAATCTCTCTATGGTTATTTCTTCTGTGAAAGGTCTATTAATATGCACAGTTGCACATTTGAGCAGAAAATGTGCATTTTTGGCAGGCAAACCCAATCTGTGTCTTAACAGCCTTGAAAAGCTTCTATAATGTCAAACTTGGCTTGCATATCACACAGGCAGTCATATAGGCTATGGCTTTGCATTCTACTTGACAGTCAAACCACATGATTAAATTATGTTTGGGAAATGAAGGAAAATTAGTATCAAACCATGCTATGGCCATTGGCTGAAACCATGAAACCTGACCAATATGAAACTAAAGCATTTTCATAATGATTACTCTTCACTTTATCCTTTCATTACTGTAGATGACTATCTAATTTATTATGAAAGGTTTCATTTCAGTAGTTCTTTTCCCTCTCTTGTTTATTATTTTCAGTAATTAAATAAGTTGTACTTCAGGACCTCAGTTTGAAGTGTTGACAATTGCCATGGTGAGTGATTATTTCAGATTCTGCAGAGTTCTTATCACTGTAATTTTACAGTTTTCCTATCTTATTTTTGTGGACGTTTTCCTTATTTTAATAATAAGCACTGCTCTGAAATATGACAGAGAGAGTGTGTAGGTAACAACATGCTTGTTTTATGTCACCAGAAGTATGTTTCCATAATCTTTCTGCGTTCTTAAAAACGACAGCTTTGTACGAGCCTATCTAGTTACTTTTTGCTCAGGGCGCAAGAACTGCAATGCAAGGATGGACAAGACGCTGGCAATGTCTAAAGGGAAATATGCCAAGGCAGGGAGTATCAGAGACCCAGTTCCAGGGCCAGTCGTCGTCCCCCCCATGAGCCAGGCTGGAGCAGCAACCTTGGGCAGTGTCATCCCACAAGACAGGGCTTCCATGGCTGCCCCACCTGCCCCTCCTGCCACCACAACGCCAGTAAGTGAGGCTTCCGGGGGGCAGCACTTTCCTGTTTTGTCTCAGGCAGTGGAACAGGGTGGGCCATCCCTGCCTACTTCCCTTTCTGTTTGATGTTACATTTCTATTGGGTTTGATCCAGATTTCCCACAAGCAGTGTTCTATTCATTGGATGGTCCCACTTGAGGAAAAGAAAAGTGATTTTTGATGCTTCCTTCTTTCCCTTCAGCCACCCCACCTCGTTTTCCCTGAAAGGCTTCTCCATAAGTTTGAGGGGAGCCTCCAGAGCATCATGGGAGCTGGTTCTGTGTGTGGAAGAAGGAACTTTGCAAAAATCACCTCCTGCCACCCACTTGTTGTAGTGGAAGCCTCTGTTAGACCTCAGCACCTTCCCTTCTGTTCTCATAAAGGCAAACCTGGACCCAACTCATTGACCTCAGCATTAAAACAGTTGTTGCAAATTGCAGTCCCAGCCACAGCGCCACCTTCCCCATGCAAGGCTTATAGCAGGCATGTCCAAGACATTGATCGTGATTGACTTGGAGATCCTGGGACTGATATTGGTCGATCGCAGGCTGAGAAAGAAAAGCCTTTCTCCACAGCCTTGCACACAACAGAAGTCACTGCTGCTGCCAGTCTCATGCAGGCCTGAGGTCCTCCTCTTTCTCCTCCTTCCTCCTGAAGCCGGCTTGCCTTCCTTCCCTGCCGCCTGCTCTGCGCTGCGCTGTGCTCTCGGGGGTTAGAGCTCCGGTTGTGGGGTGGACGTGGTGGAGGGGTGGAGGCAGGAAACAGAAAGCTCCACGCCTGCTCGCCTGCTGGTTCAAATGCAACTAAAGGAATAAGGAGCCCCCTCCCCAAACAGCAAGGAAGGCCAAGAACAAAACATGGGGGAAAGCCCCCTTTGCACTCCATGAGTTTGAGCGAGGGAAAGGCTTGCAGCGAAGGTAGAAAAATGTCGCCTTGGCTGTTGCTGTAACTTGCGCCTCCATGGAAAGGGAGGCGTCAAGGATTACACCCAAACTCTTAACGGAAGGCAATGGCACTAATTGGGCCCCCGCAAGAGAAGGGAGTTGGTCCCTCATCCCCATGCCATCCCAACCCAGCCATAGGACCTCTGTCTTCGAAGGATTTAGTTTCGATCGGCTCCCACGAAACCATCCAGCCACAGCTTCCAAGCATCTCGTCAGTGCGTTCGGGGCCGAGTCGGTGTGGCCATCCATCAGCAGATAGAGCTGAGTGTCATCAGCATGTTGGTGACAACCCAGCCCAAAGCTCCAGATAATCTGGGCAAGGGGGCGCATAAATATGTTAAAAAGCATCGGGGAGAGAATTGCGCCCTACGGCACTCCCTAGTGCCACCCTCTGTCCCCGACCAGAGATAAAAGAGCACAGCCAGTTACGGGCTATGCTCTGTATCCCCACGTCTACGAGGCGGTGGTCCAGAAGATCATGATCGACCATGTCAAAGGCTGCTGACAAATCTAAAAGGATCACCAGTCCTGACCCGCCTCGATCCAGCTGTCTACGGAGATCGTCTGTTAGGACAACCAGAGCCGTATCGGTCCCAAAACCAGGACGGAAACCGGACTGAAATGGATCTAAAGCCGATGTTTCCTCCAGAAACCTACCAAGCTGTTCAGCAACCGCTCTCTCAATTACCTTACCCAGATATGGAAGATTTGAAACTGGGCGGTAATTGGATAGGTCTAAGGGATCTAATGAAGTTTTCTTTAAGAGTGGACATACCACTGCTTCCTTCAGTTCCCCTGGGAATGTCCCCGTGTCAAGGGACAAATTGATAATTTCAACCAGGGGGGTCCGCGCAACATCTGGACACTCCCTAATCAACCAAGACGGGCACGGATCAAGGAGGCAGGTGGTGGGCCTACCAGCTTTGAGGAATCTATCCACATCAGCAGGGAGTATTCGATCGAAATGGTCCAACACTGGACCTGAAGTCAGTCAAGGGGCCTCCAGTTCAGTCACTGTATCTAAATTGGCAGGAAGGTCATGGCGGAGCAACAGGACTTTCTCCGCAAAAAAGCTCGCGAATGCCTCACAGCTGTGGGTCAAATTTGTGCTTAAATTTGGTTGTCCTCCTAAGGACGTTATTGATCTAATTATTCTAAAAAGTTGTGCCGGGCGAGAGCTAGCGGATGCAATGGAAGCTGCAAAGTAAGATTTCTTAGCAGCTTTCATAGCCATCTCATAGGCTTTCATAAGCGTCCTATAAGATGTTCTTGAGGCTCCGTCACGAGTCTGTTGCCATACTCGCTCTAGCCATCTGAGATCCCGCTTCATTTTCTGGAGCTCCTCAGTAAACCAAGGGGCCCGGTTTCGACGGGGTCACAGAGGGCGCTTAGGTGCGATCATATCAATGGCTGCCAAGAGCCGGTTATTCCAGTCCTCAACAAGGTCATCTAATGAGTCGCCATGAGGAGCAGGGTCCCGCAAGGCTTGTCGGAATCTAACAGGATCCATCAGTTTTCGTGGACGAGCCCAAATAGGTTCTCCACCCGAGCAGGGGAGGAGCGGGAAGTCAATCTTGGCTTTCAGAGCGTAGTGATCAGACCATGGCACTTCCACAGGGGGGAGCATGATCACATCTATGCCAGCCCCAAAGATCAGATCCAGCGTGTGGCCTGCTTGATGAGTGGGGCCCAAAACAAACTGGGAGAGCCCTAGTGCTGCCATGGAAGTCACTAGGTCCAGAGCCTGTGAGGAGGGAGCAGCATCGGCATGGATGTTGAAGTCTCCCAAAACCAGTAGGCTTGGGAACTCCGAGGCCCAGCCTGCCACCACCTCCAGCAGGTTTGACAGGGTGGCTGCCGTGTGCTGGGTGGTCGGTACACCAGCCAGACAGCCAAGCTCTCCTTGGTGCCCCACACGAGACCAACACATTCAATGCCGGAGATCACCGGTGATGGCAGAGCTCTGAAAGAGCAATCCTCCCGGATTAACAACGTTACTCCTCCTCATTAAGTTTTGGGGGTGGACCACCTGAATCGGTCCCTCCTCCCTGCAGAGGGGAAGGGTCGCAGAGAAGTCTAGTTGTACCACAGCACTTTTTTTGTTTCATTATTACTTAGTTTCAGATCATCCACATCCGTAAAGGTGAACACCAGGTCTAAGTCATGGCCACGACTATGAGTTGGGCCCAACTTATTCAGGGACAGCCCCATGGAGGCCATGCTTTCCACGAAGACCTGAGTGGCCCCTTGTAAGGTCGTGTTGGCATGGATGTTAAAATCCCCTAGGCCAACCAAACTAGGTGTTTCCAGGTTCCAGGAGAACACTGGGCAGGGAATCCTTGGTGCACCGGGGAGGTCAGTACACCAAAAGGAATCCTGTACTGCCCTTATTGTCCAACTTCCAGAACATGCACTCAGAGAACTGGGTCTTCCCAGTAGGACACCTGGTGCAAATTAATGACCTCCTAAAAATCACTACAACCCCCCCCCTCCCCAGCCACATGACTTCCAGAACATGCGCTCAGAAAACTGGGTGTTCCCAATAGGGCTCCCAGTGTAAGCTGATGACTTCCTAAAAATCACAGCAACCCACCCAAATTACCTGGGGTGCCGTTCATAAGAGAAACCTGGTGGACAAGCAGCATCAAGAATCTGCTTCATCCAACCAAGTCTCTGTCACACATGCCAGGTCAAGTCGTGGATGGCAGTGGTCTTGCAAATCATTGACCTGGCATTGCACAGCAGCACCTTAAGGTCATGTGGGTCTCCCTTGCTGATTCCAGCATCCTTCCAGTCAAGACCAGACCCGGAGGCAGGGGTAGTCCTCAAATAATAACTAAACCTTCCTCCTCGGTAATGACATGGTCAGGTCTTAGCGTAACTCCTCCTCCTACCCGTGATCACTGAGATCACTTTTCCCAGTGCATCCCCCCCTGTGGAACCTGCCATTCTGCAGCCATTCTGTTGGCTGGGACCCACTTCCCGGCAGCCCTGACCCTCTCCCCTTCAAACAGAATACAAACTATACAATAAAACAATAGAAACTACTGTAATTAAAAAAACAAAAACAAAAAACAATTTACAAGTATACTAAAATTAAACTAACCCGCAGCCCCAACAAAATGTTTTGCCCACCCTCAACAAAGCAAAAACAAAACAAACAAAATTCAAAACCCACAGATTTAAAAACTATTTTAAAGCATTTTTGACATTTGCCCCAGTTTGTTTCTGTGAGTCTGGGCTCTTCAGAACTCACAGCCGGGCAATGGCCCTTGAGGCTCCCAGGAGTCTCTTATGCTGTTTTGAAAGCATGCCTACTTGTCCTTTCCGTTGTGCCTCTCGCAAGACAGCCCCACACCACTTCGGACTTTGGAGTATCAGTGCCAGAAAGTCGCTCTAAAAATATTTTATTGTATCTTCGTTTCATTAAGATAAGAGCTTAGTTTATTCTATAAGTTTTCTGCTTTTGAGGGGATAGATAAGACAGTTGGAGAAGTACTGGTAGTCTGGTTTAGGCATGAAATATGCAGCACCAGTAAGCATAACACCAGTGCTTTTTTCTACAAAAAATTTTAGGGGTACTCTCATTTTCCTACACATATTGAAATACTGCCCCTCAATGAGGCCAAACTTAGATTCACAAAATGTTTAGGGGGTATGTGTACCATTGTGTTGCCACAGAAAAAAAGCACTGCATAACACAGTGTAGTATTTTTTAACAAGATTTTAGGGGCATGCTCAAAATTTTCCTTCTGTAATGCTATTGAGTGATGAGGGTAAATACCCAGGGGTTGCACAATGATTTCACTGTGCTTTGACTGGATCACTCAAGTCCATGCTGTGGAGTTCCTTCGCAGGATTACTGTGTGGAGAAATATGACTGAGGATGTATAAAATCTAGAGGAAACTAAGTTCTACATCCGAGGACACAGCAGCCATCTCTGTGATCTAGACTGCTAGATGGCAAGTATTTCCCATGCTCATATGCAGCTCTTATGCCATGTCTATAGAATGGGTCCTTTCTCTGCATCCCTATGACTCCATTGACATGATTACAGAGAGGAATGTGGCAGTGAAAAGCAGCGTTCATGGGACTTGTCAATTTACAGAAGCAATAGAGTAGGTGAGCTGGAAGCCCCTGGATCTCAGCTGCAGCAGCCTTTGAGATCTCCAGCATTCATAAAAATGAATGGCTCCCTTGAGTGAACAAGCGCTCCAAGGTAGCATGAGTTTGCCTGCTTCAATGTGGCTTCAGTGTGGCTTTATTATTGTGAAGGTTTCCTAGCTGTTTTAACTGGGGATAAAGGCTTATTTAAAATTCAGACTCATGTGAACTTTGATATAGATTGCCTTAAATTACTCCTTATTTTCAATACAATTTAAAACAAGATGTATCCAATAAACCAGGTTCCTCATTCCGTGCAGTGATAAGAAGGTGGGTATTGGATTTTATTTCTTCCTGTTGTGCACTTGAACTGAAAGGACAATCAAAGATTGTTCTTGGAACGGCTCAAATGGTAACTTTTTCTTAGTATCAAATAATGCAGAAAGAACAGAAAGTACATGAATGATATGGGGGAAAGCTTAGTTAGTTATGCAGCTTTAGTACTTGTTGCATGAAAGTACCAAGAGGAATGCAAGGAATGCTCCCTTTATCTACTGGACATTATTCCATTATTGGCATAACATCTCCAGGAGAAGTTATGATGACCAGGCAGAAAAATACCTGTACTGTTATAGACTGCAACTGCATAGCCATGTTAAATGTCAAAGCCATCTTGATCTGGAAAGTCTGCATCTGGTTGGTCAAAGGATCAATAGGCTCTGGCAATCTTTGTTCTGAAGAGGAGTCAACATCCATACTCTGTTTCAGCTGAGGCATAAACAGATTTTAGCAAGATATTATGCTCTGGTCATGACCATAAATCAGCTGTGCATTTGAATGAGGATGCATTCTGTCTGTGCTGTGTTGCTTTGAACTGAATACACCTGTAAGGTGCATTAGAATTTGCATCCCTGTTGACATTTAAATGCTACTAGCTGTGCATTAACACCTTGTTTATAGTATTGTGAGGGGGTCTGGGGGGTCGGCTGCATGCCTGAGTCCTTTCTAATTCCTGTATTCAACAAGGATTCAGCACTGGTTGCCTAAATATGGGTGGCTAAGGTAACAAAGAAAGTGGCTCTGTGCCAGAGGACTGTCAATTTGAAGGACCAAAACCAGAGTTGAGGTGTGTAAGCTAGAAGTGAGAAGCAGGCTAGGTGGCTGCAAGACAGGGTCATGCCTGATTTCTGCTGGGATCCAAGCCTGTGGCTATGGGAGAAGCAATAACTTACTGTGGTGGTGATGCTGTGAATCCCTCCATCACAGGCTCAGGTTGTATATATGTGTAAATAAGTCATATATAATAAAGATACCACATTCTCCGCTGTCCCTCATTCCAAGGAAACTGAACCCTGGGTAAGTACCTGGAACCCCTGGAATTTCACACCACTTAGAGACGCGGGTGGATTGCAGCAATTTGCTACTATAGCTAGACCAAGATCCTAACATTTTGATTCCTAGCTAGACAGCTATATATTTCAGATTTATTTTATTCATTAAAAATAATAATTGAAAGGAACAATTACAAGGTTATCATGCATGACATCTAAAATAATCAAAAAGGGAATCAGGTAATTCTACTTTTACTATAAGAAATATATGTAATACAGACTTATTTTTGCTTCTTCGTATTGTTATAAGGGATGCGGGTGGCGCTGTGGGTTAAACCACAGAGCCTAGGGCTTGCCGATCAGAAGGTTGGCAGTTCAAATCCCTGCGATGGGGTGAGCTCCTCCCATTGCTTGGTCCCTGCTCCTGCCAACCTAGCAGTTCGAAAGCACGTCAAAGTGCAAGTAGATAAATAGGTAACGCTCCAGCGGAAAGGTAAACGCCGTTTCCATGTGCTGCTCTGGTTTGCCAGAAACTGCTCAGTCATGCTGGCCACATGACCCGGAAGCTGTACGCCGGCTCCCTCGGCTGATAAAGCGAGATGAGCGCCGCAATCCCAGAATGGTCAGGGGCCCCTTTACCTTTTCCTTTATTGTTATAAGTAATACATGTACAGTTTGCTTTTTCTGCAGAATGAATTATTGTTCTGTGGTGTGTTTGTGTTGCTGCTATTTTGCAGATGAAGCTGAAAGATTAGCTTAGTTCATTATGGTCTGCAGATACTATTTTTTTAACTGTATCCTTTTCTAAGCACTGTACATTGGCTGGGGTCTCTTTAGGAAAATAAGCAATCCGTACATCCGAAGTCACCAACATGGTGCATTTGAGATGTTGGCCTGCAGCTCCCCTAATCCCCAGCCAGCTTGACCAGTGATCAGGGAGGAGAGGAGTTGGGCTCCAACAATCCCTGGAGGCTCCTACCCTGGCTATCCCTGCCGTGCATATTATGAACTACTGAAGGCCTGTCATGGGCTGGGAGAGTGGAGGCAACTCCCCAACTCCATTGCCCTGGACTTACACTCCCCTACTTCTCTATTCCTTCATCCAGCGTCATGAAAAGAGCAAAGGGTGAGGCCCAGGTGATGATTCCCTACAATATCATCTTTCCCTTTATTATCTTCCCCACATGTCCAAAAACCATAGAGGACCAAGTCCTCTCAGGGCCATGGACTGCACTGCCTCCTTTTTCTCTTCTTACCATTGGTGTGCCCTTCATCTCCTATTTAAGGCAGCAGCAGGGTCCTCTGTCCAAGATGTTGACAATTGGTGTGTGTGTGTGTGTGTGTGTGTGTGTGTGTGTGTGTGTGTACCAGGGATAGTCAATGTGATGCTCTCCAGAGTATAGATCTCATCATTCCTGACCATTGGCCGTGTTGGCTGTGGTTGAGGGGAGTTGGAATCCAGCAGCATCTCAAGGCCACCACGTTGGCTGCCACTGCTACCAAGAGCTGAAGTCGACAACAGAAAGAAAAATACAATCGAAAAATGTTCTCAGTTACCATTCACAGTGGCTTGAAGCTGACTGGCAACTGATTGGCTCTAAATTGATCTATGTCAGCAAGTATTTGAACAAGGGCTTTTTGACCTTAAGGTTTTAACAACCATAAATATTCTAGGGTTTTGTATAAATTAGTTTTTATTGGGGAGTTTTGTGTTACAAACCAAACAGATGAACAGGGAACAGCACATCTATTGTCTCTACTTTCAATTCATAGTCTCTTTAACTATTTATGTTTGATGAGAGACATTTTTGTCATAGACATCTTGCAGTAGGGGAGAGGGGGAAGAGGGGGGATAGTGTTTTTCATTCTATTGCTTATTCTTAGTGTAGGGGGGTTTGTGTCAGCATCACATGGATCAGCATCACACCTTTGTTAATGTATTTACCGTATTCCTTTTTATTGATATTGCAAGAGGTTAGGGCTTCCCAAGCTTGGTTGGTTGTGTTTAGTTGATTGCGGTGTGGCTTACTTGTGTGAGGGAGGTGGGCTAGGTTGTTGGGTCAGGTTAGCCATATTGATTTGTATGCTGTTGGAGGGGATAGGTCATTGTCCTGTTGTGCTGTGTATATAATAAAGGGGAACCACACTGGGGCGAAGGCATCCTCCGTAGCTTGTCCCCATGCTAGTTTGAGTTTCCCATACATTTTTGTACCAGTGGTCTGTGTTCACTCCTGATAGGTCTTTACAGTGTCCAGCTATGATATTTCTAGCTGCTGAGAGTAAGTGACATGAATTCCTTGAAGTGCACTTGTGTGTTGTTGTCTTGGAAGATATTTAATAGGGTTGGTTCTGGAGTTGTTTCTATTACCTGTTTTGCTATTTTAGAAATTTCCTGCAGCACTGATATCCAGAAGGATTGGACTTTGGGGCATTACCACCACAGGTGGAGGTGCGTGCCTATTGCGGTGCAGCCTCTTCAGCATTTAGATGAAGTTCCTGGGTGTATCTGTGCTAGTTTCCATGGTGTTAGGTACCATCTATATATAAGTTTTTGGGTGAGTTCTCTTCTTTTGGACGAGATGGATTTGAATGGTGGTTTAGACCATAGACTAGACCACTGGGTATGGTTTAATTCATGTCCTTTGTCCTGCTCCCATTGTGGTAAGGGGGTCTGTAGTGTCTTGGAGTAGTAGTTTATATGCCCCTTTACTGTGTTCCTCTGTTGTTAGGAGGAGATTCTCAAAGTTAGTCAGTGGCCTAGTGGCTGCTGTTTTTGTTGCTGGGAACAACCATTAGTATTCTTCTGTAAAATAAGTGATGTCTATGTAACTTACGGGAGTCACTGGTTAATTGGGATACAGAATTTGAACTACTCCCTTTCCTTTTACTCTTCCTATGTCAGGGATGTTTACATTTGAATACTGTCAACAAATCATTTTTACTGATGATGTATTATAACTGATATTTGCTTGACTTCGTATTTGCTTGACATCGTGCTAGATGTTGTGCTCCTTTTAAAAGAATGTATAAACCTATTACCACTTTAAAATATTGTGATTGTATAGAAAAAGTCTACAAGGTTAAAACAATAAAAATACAGTGGTACCTCGGGTTAAGTACTTAATTCATCCCGGAGGTCCGTTCTTAACCTGAAACTGTGCAGAACCTGAGGTACCACTTTAGCTAATGGGGCCTCCTGCTGCTGACACACTGCCGCCGTGTGATTTCTGTTCTTATCCTGAAGTAAAGTTCTTAACCCGAGGTACTATTTCTTGGTTAGCGGAGTCTGTAACCTGAAGCGTCTGTAACCCGAGGTACCACTGTACATTGATTCCATCTCTAAAACCAACACAAACAATAGCCAACAATGTTACCTTGAAAATACCATTTAAAGGGAAAAAGGAAAAAGTACTTTGGAGAAGCACCTAAAACAGCAAATACAGTGGTACCTCGGGTTACGAACTTAATTCATTCCCGAGGCCCATTCTTAATGTGAAACCGTGCTTAACCTGAGGCGCACTTTCACTAATGGGGCCTCCCACTGCTGCCACACCACCACCACATGATTTCCATTCTCATCCTGGAGCAAAGTTCGCAACCTGAGGTACTACTTCTGGGTTTGCGGAGTTTGTAACCCAAAGCGTTTGTAACCCAAGGTACCACTGTAGTTGGCACCATCCTAATTCCAGGGGGATTGTATTCTGAAGTGTGGCTGCCTCAGGTTCTCATTAAATGAACTTGCAGGACATGTGGATTATCACAAGAGAGCCTCGCTCAATGACCTAAGGGCTCAAGGAAACAGCCTGTCAAGGAAACAGGTCCAGGCTATTAGGGATTTATACACCAACAGTCAAATCCCAAATTTGGCCCAGTAGCTGATTGGCAGCTGGTTCAAATCCTTGAGCAGCAGTGTCCCATACGGGTGGGAGGTGGCATTCTGAACCAGCAGCAGCTTTTGGACTTCACATAAAGCATGCAGTAGTAATGTTTTTATTACCAAGGTAATAAAGGTACTTGTTAGACTTCTTGCTCACTTTTTTTGAGTTACAGTGGTACCTCGGGTTAATGGGGCCTCCCACTGCCACCACACCACCGGAGCACGATTTCTGTTCTCGTCCTGAAGCAAAGTTCTTAACCCAAGGTACTATTTCTGGGTTAGCGGAGTCTGTAACTTGAAGCATATGTAACCCGAGGTACCACTGTATTACAAAAATAACTCAAAGTGACTTACAACAATAAAAAACCTTGCATTAAAACCAGCCTAAAGCAAAACGGAAAAATTTAAAACATTTTTAAAATATCTATGATTCTATGATCCCACCTGCTGAAGGGGCTTACCAGTGCATGACCCACAGTGACCAAAGTCTGCATGTGTCCTCCAAGTCCAGGATATCTAAGGGACTGTCTCCTCCTCTGCTTATCCCATCTGCTCCCTAAGATCCCTCAGAAAGGCTCTTGTCTGTAGATTGAGGCGCGACTGATCAGGCGAGACAGAGAGCCTCGCCCGTACTTTAGGCAACCTTGCCCTGGAGGATCCACACCGGCCACATGCCTGGTTTCTAATGACTGGTTAAAACTTTTTTTTCTAGCAACCATTTGTCTTACCGATCAGATGGTTTTTATGTGGTAGAATCACATTTTACCCTCTGGTCCTGTTTCCATTTTCATACTTTGGGGTCTTTTTTTCTTTTGTACATTATTACCAGATTGGTTTTAATTGTTGTAAGTTGATACAAATGCGTTAGAAGGGTATGGAACACATTTTCAGATGAATAAAGGGATAAAAGCAGCTTCGTTAATAACATCTAAAGTCTTTGTCCTTATGCATGTCCACATGTTTGCTCTTCTGTAAAGAGAAAATTGGGTGCTGTGGTCCCACAGCGTGGTCTGAAAGCTTGTGAGGCTGAAGCTAAGCAGGGTTGGGTCTGGTCAGTGCCTGGATGGGAGACCTCCACCTTGCATTCTGTGACAGGACATAACTGTAATGAAATAAATAATGGAGAGCCCCAGACTCTATAGACTATGAGAGAGCCTTTCCTCCAGCTGTTAGAATATAGAAAGCTACCTTTATACAGAGTCCGGCCATTGGACTATCTAGCTTGGTATTGTCTGGCACCAGCTTTTGCACAATTTCAGGGTGGATATTCTCCCCCCTCCCTGGAAATGGCCAGGGACTGAACCGGGGCCTTCTGCTTGCAGGGCAGATACTCTACCATTAGTTATGGCTGAAGCTGAAGGTGCTGTAGTCCAAGACAGCTGGGGGGCACCAGGATAGGGGAAGCTGCGACAAGAGAAGCACACATTTTTGAACAGGAAACTGGAAGTGGGGTATTTTTTTCCTGCTCAAAATAAGTGGTAGAACCATTTTCCAGGAAATTGCAAGATGAAGTGCAGCAAGATTTAGTGAAACAAACTGAGGCCCTGCAGCTGCGTTGCTTGATTGATATACAGTCCACAGGTGCCAGGACTTGAGAATTTTTACCTAAACAGCAAAGTTGCAAGTGCTATTCCAATTCAAATAAAGCATGTATTATTCAAATGGCTTTGGTAGCTTTTTTTTAATCTGCACAGTGTCATTATTCAAAGAACAGACTAACCCTGCTTTTTTCTTCTTCTCATGATAAAGTTAATCTTTGCACTGTAGAGATTAGTGAGGTTATGACACCGTTAGCTAAATCTATCCTTCCCACAGCTCTTACTACTAAAGCTGACCCTTCCAGCAATAATTCCTTATATATCCCACCCAAGAATTACTTAGTAAGGCACAAGTGTGATTTGAACCACCCTGTGTGAACCTCCATCTCCTTGATCACCACTTAAATATCACTGATCAGGAGCAAACTTTCCCAGCAAATTCCTGCAGCTGACTTGGCTTTGACAGCAATTGTTGCTACTTAGGAGTCTAACTTAGGAGTTTTTACTAACTTATTTTGAATCTCTGAAGCTGAGTTTAATTTTTAACATGTATTTTTAATGGCATTTATATGGTAGATTTCAGAATGTGTATTATTTCTATTTAATGTGTATAATCTGTATTTAAATGTATAATAATGTGTATACTGGTAATTGCTGTTTAAAGGCGTTATCAGGAGGGAGCTTAACTGAACCAAGAATCAGAACTGGAACTTGTTTACAATGCTTGATCTCAGTTCTGTATCATCTCATGTTTTCACTGATCATGTACAAAATGTTTTTCCCCTGGTAGTATATAGCCAGAAAATCAGCCCCCTTCATCCAGAGCAGGTTGTGGAAGAGGAGAACCATGTATGTCAAGTACTGAGTTCCTCTGAGGAAATGCAGGATATAACTGTATTGAGTAAAAATCCATAGCACTGAATTGCTGCAGAGAGCAAGCTCAGCCTCTGTGTCGCTTTCAGGCCCACTTTCAAGACTACCTCCCAAAAGGCAAACATGCTTTCTACCTCCCCCAACCAAGCAATGATTGACATTTCTAAGAAAAATAGGTACAAGATATTGGATCCATTCAAAGTCAGCACTCAAACAAGAAAAAGGATGTTAACAATTGGTTCATAAACTTCTAAAAACACTTTTTTATGAAGCCTCCAATCTGGCTTCAATCTTTGCTGTTGTCCCAATTTCCTATTTTTGACTGAACTCTGCTTTTCACCTATTGGGAAAATACACAGCTATACTCTGTCAATTTGGGGCCGCACATCCCTTGCGTGAAAAATAATAACCCACCCAGAGAATTCCTTTAGGTGCTTGTGCAATTTTTAAAAAATACACTATTTTGGAATCGTGGTTGCATGCAACAAAAAGACTTCTTCTCACAGCCATCCAGAATTGTTGTGATTACTATGAGCATAAGACACCCATTACCCATTCCTTGAAAATACTACATGGTGCTTAGCAGTGAGTGTCTGCAACCAGTTTGGATTTATAGGCATAACGGAGGCACTCCCTTAACTGTTGTTCTAACTTAACAATATCCTCTAGTAGATTCTTCCCCACTGCACACATACATATATGGCATATATGTTTGGTTTTCCCCAAGAGGTCTTTTCAAAGGTTTCCAGCTTAAAAAAAACCCCAGATATAATATGTTCAGCCGCATATTAGAACATTTGAATATGAATATGTAAAGTCATTGCCAAAAACTATTGAGCTTATGATCAGGAGTAGATTTTATTTTAGTTCAGTTCAGTTCAGTTCAGTTCAGATTATTATTAATTTTTAAGACTCCTTATTCTTGTACTTAAGTATAAAGAAATGTCAAAAGGGGCTTAATAATGGGCACAGTGTAATAAATGGTAAACCCTTCACAAATCCGGAGCTGAACGGCGCCTCGTCTGCCTCCTTCTGGCGGCTCCTGCAGCCAAACGTCTTGCTCTGCTTTCCTTTGGACCCCATCAGTGCCAGGGTGGAGGAAGGGGGGCGGTGTGGGTGGGCCACCCCAGGTATCACCACTGAGGAGGGTGACAAAATGCGGCACTCACCACGGGGCCTGCAGCGCGCCCGAGCCACGCGGTGGTTTGAGTGCCCGCAGGTGCCGCACTGCCCCAAACCGTCTGCCCACCGCCTCCCCCTCAGCTGTAGGGCGGCTGAGGGGGAGGAGGCAAGCACTCCTCAGAGGCCCCGCGGAGCGTCCTGCCCCAACTCGCCCCAACCTGGGGGCAGGGCACACGTGCTGCCCCAGGCACCCAATCGGCTGCATCAGTGAGGCTGAGGCATCTTGTCATCTGGGCAGCCCAGGAGCCCAGGCTTGTGCCTTGGGGAGGTCACTCTGGGGCTGCTAATGCAGCAGTTTGACTTCACCCCCAGAGGGACACTCCATTGTCTCTCAAGATAGAGGGATGCCAACAGCAACAACTAAAAACGGTAAAGTCACTTGGTGTATCCAATGGGGGCTTGGTGCTAGCAAGGGCAAAACTTCTGCTTGTGTGGAGCAGGATTCTTAGTCTTCACCCCCCCCTCCCCACTGTGGAGCCCTTACCCACTGAAAAAGCTGCTTCTGAGTCTTGGGGGACCTTCTGAAAGAGTGCAGGGTGTGGCATGAAGAACTGCAGTAGGGGAGAGGGAGCAAATACTTGTTGCCTTGCCTTAATGTAAGAAGACCCACTTTCTAGGATCACAGTGCCAGCACAACTTGATGCTCCTGTTTTCTAGGTTGGGGTAGAATCTCAGGCGTAGGGGCTGGATGAGGCCCTCCAGGCCCCTCTGTCTGGTCCTCTCCCCAGGCCAGACCTCCCAGTCCTGCTCTGAGTCCTCTGTGAGTTCCTTTGTCTGGATGAAATGTGTCCTTGGAGTGTGGTAATGATGTATCTTTCTTTCCTCGATGGAGGGTGTGTGTGTGTTTGTGATACCATTTGTCTTTTCTGTGACTGGAATTTGGCCAACTGGGCACAGTGATGAGTCACACCCATTGCTCTGCCCACTGTTGCCTCGGGCTCCACTCTCCAGTGTCCTGGACAACCCCTGAGGTTCTCCATGGTGGAATGCAACCCTCAGGCTGGAGAAGGTTTTCCCCTCTGTTCTAGGTGCTTGAATCCAGCAAAGGTTATGCGTTTAGGTTGCGTACACACAATACAGTTAAAGCACATTTCAAGCACATTCTTAACTCAAAGAATTCTGGACATAGGGAAGTTGTTTTAAATGTTTAATGTTTTATTATGTTTGTATATGTGTTGGAAGCTGTCCAGAGTGGGGCATCCCAGTCAGATGGGTAAGGTACAAATAATAGAGTTGTTGTTGTTGTTAATTAATTAATTAGTTACTGCAGTTTCTGAGGGGTAACCTACAGTGCCTTGAAAACCTACAGGACCCAGAATTCTTTGAAGAAGAGAAATGTGCTTTGAATGTGCTTTAAAGGTATATCTGTGTAGGCAGCTGATATCTTTCCCAACAGTTCTTTTTATAATCTCATTGTCCGTCTCTCCCACTTTCTGCCCTAATCTATCCTCATGAAATTCAAACCTTTAACTTCCGATTTCTGTGCTTCTGTTCATCAAAAGATTTAAGTTTTAAACTTTTTTAAATGTTACATTTATTACAAGATAAACATTGTTCTGAAAGGCAACCAGCACTTTTGATACACACTTGTTGGTGAATCTCTCCCCCCTCCCAATATATAGAAATTCCCAGCGGTTGCTAAACCAACACAGAGGGTTTTATTCTTTGGAGAGTTAATATACATCATGTGGGCTCGGGTTCTTTCCAGATTAGTACACTGTTTCTTTTGAAGGATTTGCTTTCCTGAGTTGAACTTTCAGGACTCAGAACACCTTATCACACTTTCACAAGACCTTCTTTCTGATAATTGAAAAAAAGCAAAAGCCCAACGGCCTGTCAGGGCTTGTGCCAGTTAAATCCAAGCTCTCGGGGGATTTGTTTTTCTTTTGGCGTCAGATTAGATGTTCAAACGAAGCCGTGTTTTGGAGCTGCAAGTGGATGTCTGTAGAACTCTTAATGAGGCTAATCCCATGGCGGCACATTCCAAGCAGCTAATGGGCGCAAATTCATTGCTTACTTTAACATCTCTTGGTCAAGAATGGAATGAATGACTTTGCTGGTGGGCGGTCAGGAGTGAATTATTAGTAGTAGAATGACCAGCAGCAGAAATGTGGACAAACTGCCCAGAGAGAACTTTAGACAGACTCAAATGTGGATGATCAGGTAAATCATAACTAACATTTTTATTATTTGGTGGCAGTGCTTAGTAACAAAATATTTCAGGGATATAAGACAGGAACAAATTTAAATTCCCACTATGAATGTATACATTTACAAGTAACTATTGCTATTTAGTGCTAGAATAATCTATAGAATAATGATGGTGAAAAAATGGATCATAAATTTGTTTCATTCATGAAAGACATTATCATTCACAGTTTTTTATTCACTGCTTATATCTAACATGCAGAAGTAATTGATAATTGCAAATTCATTAAACAATTGTTTTTGCTTTTGTGCCTTCATTCTGCAATATCTGTTAATGTAAATTAGTTCTGATATGCTGCATTCATTGCCACTGACGCATCTCTTACTAACTGGCTGGTTTGGCCTGTAGAATGGAATGCCTTCTCCTTCGATTGCAGTGAAAATCAGTAATTATTAATAATTATTAATAAGTAATTTATAGTTTCCTTGGGGCTGAAAAGACAGTAGTGGTTCAAATATTTTTTAAACAATGAAGGGTTTTTTCATACTTCAGTACCACACAAGACAGATTTTTGCCTAACTTTTGAAATTAATTATATAATTGAAAATTAGAGGCAGATTATTATAGTAATAAATATTTTACTGTTTTTCTATTGGTAGTCTATTGCTAAAGCTGAAATTCGGGAATATATTGTATACAATTTTATTTATTAACTTTTGTCAATTGATCTTAATATCTTTCCTATCAGCCGACACAAAAAAAAATACTACTTAGCACCAAATGCTGGGATAAGTTCTGCTTGTGAAATTCTAAGTAGCTTCTTTTTATTTCTTTAAGATTTTTATATTCTGCTATAATGTTTATCCAAAGCAAGCTTACACTAAAAATTAAAACAAAGCAATAATAAAATATGCAATAAACCTAATAAAAGTAATTAATAACATGAGAACAATGGCCACATTAAAATAATAATTAAAAGAGCAAAGTAACAGAAAGTCTGATTAGAAAGATTGCTGTCAGGTCTAATCAGGCAATTCTTTTATACTTAACAGAGTGTTTCATATTTTACTTTTAAACTTAACCTTGTTAGACCAGCAAATTAATTTTCTCTAAGCTACATTTTAAAGATAGCGCTCCAGAAATATTTTATAGGCAAATTCATCAGTGGCAACATTTGAATAGTTTATGTACATTTTCATAAAACCTCATAAGTGAACCAAGAAATATGGATAAAATAGCTGCTTCTTGGTATTTTTGTACTAGGAAATTCTTTAGGCAGCTATCCAATAAAATTTAACACATAATAGCAATTTAATATTTACGTGGCGGGGGGGGGGGCGATGACTATCAGCACTCCAGTCACCTAAATATTAAACTAAATAAGTGAGCCAATGCAATTCAATAAAGCATAAGGTGTTTCACATTTCAAGTAATTCTTTGAAAAATGAATCATTAACCATTTTCTCTTAGTATGTAATACTTTCTCAAGGCAACAATTACGCAGATGCACACACACTCCAAGGACAAGAACAGTGTGTTTCTATAAAATAATCATTTATTTCAATTGCTTCTGCTACAACGTGCTAACTACATGTTTTGTCAACACCTGTTCATTGCAAAATAAATTTGTGCCCTCATTTTATGTTTTGTGTGTTTTGACTTCTAATTAAATATCCGCTCTAAGGTTGCAATCTTGTGCATACAAATTAAGTTCAAATAGGGTTCTGTGTGTGTTTTAGCATGGCAAAGATGGGTTTCTGTGAAATCAGAACTCAAGAGAGGTTAGCTAAGGTTACCCCACTGCATGCAATCCTAATTATTAGTTTAAACATGATCAAGCTTACTCTCATATGTGTGGAAGGAATATTCAGGCAAAGCAAACAAATTATGATAATAAAGGTATTACAAACCCTGATTGTGAAAACTTGTTTAAAGCGTTTTCCAAGCCCCCACATTCATCATTTCCTTCCATGCCCTTAGCACTGGCCAAGGCTTGTACGGGTGCCAAGGCTTGTATGTGTGCTCTGCCGTGCCATTTCCCTGGGATGTGAGAAACAACCACGTCTTCCTTTTTCAGTACAGGGCTGCATTTTGACTTGTGCCACTGCAGGTTTGCTTAACGAATTTAAGATCAGAGCATCAGCTACATCAAGGATACCTATACTTGGCTTTCCCATTGTAGGGTGGATGTAGGAAACTAAAGAGGAAATCATTAAAATATAATCTGGTACTAAAATCATTTTGATATCTCTATAGTCTTTTACTGTTCCGATGATATTCTATAGGGTATTCATTTATGAAAAGCTTTACTTCTGAAAAATTCATATATAGCCAGAAGAATGTTAATGGAACAAACACTGTTCCTTCTAGTCAGAAATGAACTAAGGCAATTAATTTTTCAAAGCTGATGTTTTTGCCAGGGCATGAAGTAGCAGGAAGTACATTCAAGGGACTGGGCTGCTGTTTTAGGTATAAATGGCATTTAATGCATGCTAGTCCTCCTTAGCGTGTTTGCACTTGCACCACAGTAACTGTGTGCTTAGGATTGCAGCAACAGTCTTTTATCACATAGCCTATAGCTACCATGAGCACTCATGTAAATCTCATCAGCTCTAATCCACATCTTTGAATGCATTTTGTTTCTTTGCATGTTTTCTAAATATATCTAAATTCAGAGCGGGGGAGGGAGGTCATCTCTTAATTGCTGGAGTGGTACTTTTTGTCCTTAGATTAATTATTAAAAACATCATATTGACTTGAAATAGGCCACTTAGGCTTACCCGCTTACCCACTTCTGAGTCAAAGTGCATAGAATTGTGCCATTAGAAAATTAAGATAATTTTAAGAATTATAAAAATTATGCTATTGCTAGTTTTCCCCATTGACCCAATGCACACCCACTCTACTTGAGAACAAAAACTCTGTTGATACCGCCTGCTCTTTTAAAGATAGCATCCACATAGTGAATGGCTTCTCCAGAATGAGCAGAAGCTAAGATTTTGCATGCTTTTTTGCTTGTTCATTTCTGGGCCTTTTCATTTTGTTATCTTTGCATGCTGCTAGATGCAGATTGAGGGTGATACCAGCTTCTGTTGATGGTACAGTGGCATCTCGGGTTACAGACGCTTCAGGTTACAGACTCCGCTAACCCAGAAATAGTACCTCGGGTTAAGAACTTTGCTTCAGGATGAGAACAGAAATCGTGCTCCGGCGGCATGGCAGCAGCAGGAGACCCCATTAGCTAAAGTGGTGCTTCAGGTTAAGAACAGTTACAGGTTAGGAACGGACCTCCAGAAAGAATTAAGTTCTTAACCCGAGGTACCACTGTACATGATTCAGAAAGCATGTTTCTCTCAAAGAGGTTGTTGTCAATGGGCAAAAAAAAGCCTCTCCCGCATCTGGAGAGGTGCACAAGGCTAAGGAGGAAGCCCGGGCAGCGAGGGGATGGATTGCGCTCTCTGCCCGGGCTTCCTCTTTAGCCTTGCGCAGCCTCCCCGCAGCTGGAGAGATTGCGCAAGGCTTTTCTAGAGGAGGGAGAAGGGACTGACTGACCGCGTCAGTCCCTTCACCCTCCTGGGGAAAAGCCCGCAAGAGCGCACGAAGCTTGTGTATGGCTCTTGGGGGCTTTTCCTGCCTGCCTCCCCCCCTGCATTCACTCCATAGGACGCACAGACTTTTCCCCTTAGTTTTTAAGACGGAAAAACTGCGTCCTATGGTGCGAAAAATACGGTATTTTTTCTTCTTTTTAATCAGGGTTGGAAAAATGCTTTTAGCTTGTTTTTTGCATGTGGATGCAGTTGTAAATCATGGAATGGGGTACGGGGAGGGAAGAAAAATGTTAATTGTGTGCTTCAGCACTGAAGTGATTCACAAGTCTATCTAAAGGAAGACATCATAAAACCATAAAGTCCAGAGTCTAAAATTACACAGCTGTATGGAACTCAAAGCGTCTTCAGCATTCTTGTTCTTTTTCCGGCACAACTTGGTCTGCTGCTGTTCAAATGTAACTGCTGCTTTATATTGTGGCTCCCCTTGTTTGGTGCTTCTTATGTCCTCCTCTCTTGTTCATATTTTTTTTGTTGAGAATGCGATATAACTTAGATATATATCTTTGAATAGAATATAACACAGAAAGGTAACAGAAACAAACTTAAAAAACAACAACCCACCTATAGGAATAGACAAAGTTAGACCATGTTTCCTCCTATGTTCCCAGTGGAAATGATGATAATATGTGTTACACTACAGGAAGGAAAGGGCTGATACTTAGCATGATCATTTAAGGACTCTCCAGGTGTGTCCCACTTTGATGGATGGTTTCTAAAGAGATGTGTACAAGTGTATGGTGCTGGTGTTAATCTGGTGCCAGAATGAACTTTTGAATGTTGACAAAAATTCACAAATATTTCTGGTTGCGAAGCAGAACAAAATCCATTCCACACCTTGGGATTCTACAAATGATGTTCTTATTTGTTTCCTTCCTGCTTCTGGATTCCCTGTTTTTCAAGGTAGTCAGTATGAATTGTATGATAATCTATATTCTAATCCTGCCATATAAGAATCACACACCAGAATCCACTAAAGAAGTGGATTCTGAGCTTTGACTTAATTAAGAAGTCAGATGTGTTCAGTGATCCCCATGCAAAATACAGTCATACCTCGGGTTAAATATGCTTCGAGTTGAGCGCATTCGAGTTGCGCTCCTCGGCAACCCGGAAGTAACGGAGCGCGTTACTTCCGGGTTTCGCCGCTTGCGCATGCTCAGACGCTCAAAATGATGTCATGCGCATGCACAGAAGCAGCGAAAAGTGGCATGCGCGTGCTCAGACGTGCCGTCGCTAGTTACGTTTACCTCTAGATGCGAACGGGGCTCCGGAACAGATCCCGTTCATATCTAGAGGTACCACTGTAGTTGTTTTAAGTGATTTCAAAACAGCAAAAAGAATATAATGTCAAGGGGTTTCTCACCAATTGGAGAGGTTTAATGTATCATTATTTTCAGTTGTTTTATTTTGTTGATTATATTAATATTAATGCTGTATGCAATCCACCAAGCCCCACAAGAAATGCCAGTGGAGCCTTTTATTGAAAAACACAACCCCTAAACTTCGCTACTGTGGAGCATCCTATGTTAAATGCTTTGTTGTCCTTTAAAAATGATATTGAACAGGAAATTTATTTTATGGATTTTTTATTCATCTCTTTTTCAGGCTCAGAAGTCATGGATAGAAAGAGCATTTTACAAAAGGGAATGTGTTCACATCATACCCAGCACCAAAGACCCCCATAGGTATGGCATGGCTTTTGTCAATGAACTTGCTTTTCATGACAGCTTATACTTAACCTATTATATCTCATTGGATCTTGGCTTTTGATACCTGTCAGAGAAGAAACAGCTCTATTCTAGTAATTGCCAGGCAACAAATGTTGTTAAACGAAGATGGACACAATATCAATTTGAACATAATGTAGCTCTTTAACCAGGCCTTTGGCTAATTAACATTCTATATCCTTTTAGATGTCTTTGTGGGAGTATTGGTTTGCTTTTGTTTTTATTATGTATTTTGTGTTCTAATTTTGAATTTTTATGTTGTGAACTTCCCTGTGATCTTTGGATGAAGGGCGGTATACCAATTTAATAATAATAATTTCCCTTTACCCAGGAAAATACTTCAAGTTACAGATATAGCTGTTCTGCAGGTCCGGTTGTAAACCAAAACAGGTTGTAACCCAAGGCGCTCTTTCGCCAATGGGGCCTCCAAAAAAATGGTTTGTAATCCAAAAAAAGGGACACGCACTTCTGGGTTTGGCGTGGTTGTAGTCCAAAACAGTTGTAATCCAAAGCGGCTGCAAACCAAGGTACCACTGTATCCTGCATTATAAGTAAAATAACCTTTTAACGTAATACAGCCTTTGAGAAGAAGTTGGGACAATATTTAAATGACCATTTCTTACCATTTTCCATTTCTTAAAAGTGTAATTTTCTTGAAGTATCATGGAAATTTAAATGTTTTCAAGTTCTGTTAGCCCATAGTGGCAAAAATATTTATTGTATCAATTATTTCAGTTTGTGTAAGCTCATGTTTAACCTACTTGAAATCCCTGCAACATAACCTTTCCAGGGTGTCACCAAGAATATGTGAAAAGGCTCTCTTGCAGTGATTTCATGCAAGTTAAAGACATGCTGCTGTGCAAAGGCTGGTGCTGAGGGCCATTGCTGCAGCCCGAAATGGCTTTGGGGTATGTCTTGTGGATGTTTGCTTGCAATAAGACAAAAACAGTTGTACAAAGGTAATTCCATAATCTGGATATGCAGTTCATATACAGCATTCCAAAGTTACCTTTACCAAGGTAAAGGTAAAGGTACCCCTGACCATTAGGTCCAGTTGCGGACGACTCTGGGGTTGCGCACTCATCTCGCTTTACTGGCCAAGGGAGCCGGTGTTTGTCCACAGACAGCTTCTGGGTCCTGTGGCCAGCATGCCTAAGCCGCTTCTGGGGAACCAGAGCAGCGCACGGAAACACCGCATACCTTCCCGCCGGAGCGGTACCTATTTATCTACTTGTACTTTGACGTGCTTTCGAACTGCTAGGTTGGCAGGAGCAGGGACCAATCAATGGGAACTCACCCCGTCACGGGGATTCGAACCGCCGACCTTCTGATCAGCAAGCCGAAGAGACTCAGTTGTTTAGACCACAGCACCACCCATGTGGTACTGGTCCACAATTTGGCCAATAAAAGGTGTCACCTTATTGCCTGTGAAGAGAGATGAGGAACTGGTGGGCCTCCAGATGTTGAACTCCACAAGATGGAATTTCTAGTGCAGTAGCATCTAGAGGGCCATGGTTTCATTTGACATTTACCTTTGAGCCTGTGGACATAAAGGGGTGCAAATCAAAGTTGATCTGCGTCAGAGTGACCAGCCATGTGTACCTTTGAATAGTACTATCTTAAAGAGAATGTTGGCGGGTATAGCATCTCCAACAGGGATGAGAAAAGCTCCGCCAGCACCTTTATTAAAGTTATTGTGGAGTTCTGTGTGGTTGTCTTCACCTATCTTTGTATCCTAACTATGTCTACTGAGAGGGAAACTGTTTTGAAGACTGAAGTGTTTTACTTCAGTAGCCACAATGACTTAATTTAATCTCATCTGCCTCTTTGTGAAGAAATACAAGTAATTTTTGTTTGATGCCATAGGTGTTGCTGTGGGCGCCTAATAGGTCAACATGTGGGACTTACTCCAAGCATCTCCATTATTCAGAATGAGAAGAATGAAAGCCGGCTTGCTCGAAATGACATCCAGTCAGAGAAGTGGTCAATCAGCAAGCACACTCAGCTCAGTCCCACCGATGCTTTTGGAACCATTGAGTTCCAAGGTGGAGGTCACTCGAATAAAGCCATGGTAACTAAAACCCTCATAATTTGGACCAGAACGTGGTCCTTGCTTCATAAGTTCCTTACTTCGTGTTTGCTTTTATTTCTGTGTGTGTGTAACTTGGGTGCACATTCTAGGGAATGGTGCAGATTATTCCGCCATGAACATTAGCATCACTGATGCATAACAGAGTTGCATCAGTCATATGGGCAAATTCATGTTTCCAAGGAGCCTTGGGGAAAATAGCAGTGGGGAAGAGGGAGAAACATGGGTGTGTGGGAAATGTGGCCAAGAACCACAGCTCAGTCACAAAACAGATGCTGTACATGCAAAGGATTCCAGGTTCAATCCTTAACATGTTCACGTAGGGCAGGGAAAGACTGCTCTGGATCCACAGCCAATCAGGATCGACAATACTGATCTAGCTGAACCCATAGTCTACCTCAGTAAATGTTTTTCCAAGCATGGTTGCAGTTAGGCATGGGGCTTAAGTGTAATTATATTGGAATACAATAAAATCAAAAGGAGTGGAGAGCCAATACATGGCTTTCATTTTCAGCAGTGTTTCCATGTTTCTGCCCTCCGTCTCTAGGAAAGCTTCTACCTTGTTCTTTCCTAAAATTGTAAGGCAAGTTCTAATACAATACAAAAGTCTCTGCTCAGTTTTACAGTGAGCTCATGTTCAATAGGAAGATGTTTCACATTGTTGGCAAACAGTAGTTTTTGGAGATAAATGTGAGCCTGACGGCTTTGAATAAAGTGACCCCAGAGGACTAGATACTGTTGCGAAATAAAATAAAAGTTTTATCAGTTTTCCTGATGGGTGAGCAGCAGATCAACTCCCACTGCTTTCTGCAGTAGGAAAAATGTAACAGAAATGTATTGTTTATTAAAATTGTTCTTTTTTAATATAGAATAACCAAATTCTATCTGCAGTGCAGTGTGTCACATTTATTAAATGAGGGAATGCTTATTGTCAGACTTCCAAGGAAAACATCAGGCACTGTCAGATACTGATGTAACTTTAAAACACAATGCAAACCTCCATGTGTGGTTTCATAATTTTTCAGCTTATCTCCATAAAAGTAATTTGTTCGCTTCACAGAAAGAATATACTTTGCTCTTTGCTTCATGTTCACTTGAAATTTATTTCTATTGATTATCTTACTAATTTTCAAATCAACATGATAGCTTTACTGAAGGCTGGCCACATTACCTGGTAGCATTTGCCTGGTCAGTATTTTTATGGTTAAACTGCAAGCTTCTCTTCAAATTTCCTTGACGTTAATGCTGTCTACAATGCTGTGTAGAATAACTGCTAATTGGCAAAAGTAATGAGCCCCATAAAGAGGCATTCAGGAAGTTCATGCCAGCTACCTACAAATTGACACATATAGAGCTTTGACTGACATAGATTAGGAAATGGCATTACTACTTTTTTCATTCCAATAGTTATAAAATTTTATTTGAAGCTTAAAAAGCCAAATTCCTCAAACCCAGAAACTTGTCTTTCAACAACACAAAATCACATAGCAACCCTTCATTCTCACTGAAGCTTGTTAACCTTGATTACACCATGTCAAGGTCCCTCACTGCCCTCGGCTTTTAACTGCAATGCTGCAGGCATGAAGAGAAACAGTTGGGCAGGCCTGGTACTTGCTCCTCTAGCAAACATTGAATAAACTCTTTCTACAATCTAATACTTTCTGACAGCTACCATGTTTGAGAAAATCATTATTAGAGCTAGACATTGTGCACTGAACTTACTCATCCATTTCAATATAATTTAGTAAACTTGAGGCCACAACACTCCATTTATTCTTCTTGTCCTGTAAGCGGTAGCGTTAATGGTGTTGCCGGTTCATCATCTTCAAAAATAATGTGCCACAATTGTGAATTTCCATATAAGTCAAGCCATATCCATTCTGCTTCATCAGTCCACTGTAAACTACAGTTCAGTTTTTCCAGTGCAGAAGAAAGAAGCCACTTTCAAATTCTTACCCTGTTCGATCCTCACAATATTATGAGATAGACGAGGTTGAGAGTGGTTGCATTTGGAGGTAACAGCAAACTCTTCCCTCTCTCCAGTTCCCCTTTGTTCTAAGCCAGGCATGTCCATGAGGTAGATTGTGATCTACCGGTAGATCACTGGACATCTGTGGTAGATCACTGGCTCCCCTCAAAGAAGCTCAACCAGTTTGGCTCCCCTAAAAAAAGCTGAACAACTTTGGCCTGAGCCATCCCCCAAAATGGTGCTTACTTCCTTTCCCCAAAAGCTCAACAACTTAGACCTGAACCCCTAAAAAGGGGGGTAGATCACTGCCAGTTTTTAACTCTGTGAGTAGATCACAGTCTCATGGGAGTTGGCCACCCCTGTTCTAAGCCATTTGTTCTAAGCCATCAGATAAAAATGAAAGTGAAACCTCTTTGTGGCCATGTTAGAGGGAAAGAGTGGAGAATGAGAAGCTGAGATTTGCCTTGGCACATCCACAGAGTTTATGGTTTCCTCTGAATGCAGCCAGTGACTTGCTCAAAGCAACTTGACACAGAGACTCCCATGCTATATGAGTTGTAAACTCTCCTGAGTTCATTAGCAAGTTGCTCCATGACTACTGTGGAGTGAGCTGAGCTGAGTAAGTTTTGCCATTTTTTAGATCAGTCTGATAACAACATGTGGGCACATCACACTCTCTGACACAGGCTCATGCTTGGCACCTCTCTCTCTCTCTCTCTCTCTCTCTCTCTCTCTCTCTCTCTCTCACACACACACACACACACACGAGAGAGAGAGAGAGAGAGACCACACGTCTCTCTCCCCCCCCTCTTACACACTTTATCTCCCTCTCACAGTCTACACAAACATACATATGTTTTCCTCCTCTCTCTCAGTTTTGACTCCTGTCTCAGGTTTTAAAAAATACTAGAAGTGTACATTAAAAAGAAAAAGAAAGGGAAAAAAGGAATCCAGGAATCTGTAGATTTTGGTTCACCCTGGGGGTACCTAAGAAGGCCTTTGCAGGCAGCAGGTCTGCCAACCCCTGGAAAATCAACTAAGCAAAATCATCTTACTCTCTTGAGTTTGTATTTTTCATTTTATTTGGTTAAGTCGCACTTCTCTTCAAACTATATGTTAACAGATGGATTTTCAACCAAATGCTTCTGAGATCTGGTTCTGTATTAACTTCCACATAAATTCCATTGTGCAGAAGTTCAGCAAAAACCTAATGAATTATTCCCATGTCTTTTCCCATGATGATGCATCTCGGTCTTTTGGCTAAGATCAAGTGTAAATATTCCAGCTGCATGTCTATTACCAGCTTCTCGTCTTCACTCTTTGCTTTTGTTTCAAATCAATGCCCTTCCTTCTGTAGTATGTGCGTGTGTCTTTTGACACAAAGCCTGATCTTCTTCTACACTTGATGACCAAGGAATGGCAGCTTGAACTTCCCAAACTTCTCATCTCTGTGCATGGAGGTCTCCAGAATTTTGAACTTCAGCCAAAGCTCAAGCAAGTCTTTGGGAAAGGTCTCATTAAAGCTGCCATGACAACTGGAGCATGGATATTTACTGGAGGAGTAAACACAGGTAACAATAACTTGGCAGAATGAAATCCCTGAAGCAGATGGAATTCTTTCTATGGCATAAAAAGCTTTTTCATGGTCACAGGATCCTGAAAAAATCCTGTCACTGCATTAAATGAAGCAGACAGCATTATGTTCATTTAATATATTTCTATCTAGACATCATTCAAACTAAATGTGGCATTAAATACATGGTTTGCATTTAATATATATGTTTTTTAAAGTGCAAATTTTCTTAGCAGGATCTAGATAGGGATAGGACTTTAACCCTTTCCCCAATCCTGAAAAAAAAATCGCACCTCACTACCAATTGCATTGGGGGGAAAGCTGCTATTAGAAAAACCCACATCCAGCAAGCCAAGTGAAACCTTCGCTGCAGATTGTAGTTTATTAGAGCAAAGCAAACTGTAATCACTGTTTCAGACCGAACTCCAAGCCACAGATTGTGGTTTGTTTCTTCCCTGGGCTGGTGGAGAGCAGCAAAGCCTGTGAGATCAACACATCCACCATAAGCCATTAATAATGGTTTACCATCATGCCCAAACTGGGCCATAATTTCGTTTCCCCCTCTTCAGTCACATCTTTTCTCTAAGCCAAGGCTGTGTAGATAATTTACCTATAAAGCAGATTTGAAGCATGTTTTCCCCCGCAAAGAATTCTGGGCACTGTTGTTTGTTAAGGGTTGCTATGAATTGTAACTCTGTGAAGGTGCCCAGAATTCTTTGAGGGAAACAATATGTGCTTTAAAGGTATAGTCTCTGTACCCAGCAATTTTTTTGTGAAGGCAAATGAGCAGTGGAAGACATATAGAAGCTTGCAGTTCCTCTGTTTTCTCCAGAGCTTCTGCATGCATGGCACAGTGGGTGACTTTCTCCCTTTTAATTTTCAAGACTTATTCCAGTTACATAATTTGTTTGTAAGACTCAGTATTTGATATTTTCTATCACAATTTTTTTAAAGTATAGAATCACAGAACTCC
Organism: Podarcis liolepis; assembly: GCF_965112155.1. Taxonomy (NCBI): domain Eukaryota; kingdom Metazoa; phylum Chordata; class Lepidosauria; order Squamata; family Lacertidae; genus Podarcis; species Podarcis liolepis. The sequence goes on along the minus strand of NC_139565.1, from coordinate 1,463,643 downwards.
TAGCATTTTAGAAAGGTAAAGTTATGCCTATTTACTGTTACTTACAAAAATGTTCTGTTTTTACTGGGGGATTATTTTGATATTTTGCCATAATCCATACATGGGGTTAGAACTACATCCGCGCATACATGTTATAAAGGTTAGTAATATATATCCTCTATCATGTACTTGCCTTGCTTTTCTCTTACAGGAGTTATTCGGCATGTTGGGGATGCACTGAAGGACCACGCCTCCAAGTCAAGAGGGAAGATCTGCACTATTGGAATAGCTCCCTGGGGAATTGTAGAAAACCAAGAGGATCTGATTGGCAAGGATGTAAGTCTCTAGATCTCTTGCAGTGCATTGCTTTGCCAATAGGTCCTTGAAGGTTGAGTTTTTCAGATTTTTTTGGGCAGGGCAGAAGTTGTGGGTGTGTCCTCTGTGTAATGTGCCCCTGCTCTCTAGGAAATGGTCAAGGTGGCAGACCTGAAAAGCAGAGAGAGGCACGGAGGTTGGTAGATGAGCTGTGCTTTGCTCCCAGGTTGATAGCTGCCCTGCTGTCATGGAGAATGAGGGTCTCAGGAAAGGAGGATGTCACTCTGAGGAAGAGGGAAATGATCATTTAGAAACGACCTATTCCTTGAAGGACATATAGCTATCCTCTTATGCCATTGCTACTACCTAACATTGCTATGCAAACAGTCAAGGTTTTCTCCAAAATATTCTGGGAGCTGTCATTTGTTAAGGGTGCTGAAAGTGGTTAGGAGACCCCTACTCCCCTTCAATAGCTACCAAGCTACAATTTCCAGAGTGGTTTAACAGTTCACTAGATGTTAATAGACAGTCCCTCTTCACAGGGAACTCTTGAGATCTGGAGTACCATGAGGGGAATAAGGGCCTCCTAACAACTCTCAGCACCCTGAAGAAACTGCAGTTTCCAGAATTCTTTGGGGAAAGCTATGAATATTTATGTGGGACGCGGGTGGCGCTGTGGGTAAAAGCCTCAGCGCCTAGGGCTTGCCGATCGAAAGGTCGGCGGTTCGAATCCCCGCGGCGGGGTGCGCTCCCGCTGCTCGGTCCCAGCGCCTGCCAACCTAGCAGTTCGAAAGCACCTCCGGGTGCAAGTAGATAAATAGGTACCGCTTACCAGCAGGAAGGTAAATGGCGTTCCGTGTGCTGCGCTGGCTCGCCAGATGCAGCTTTGTCACGCTGGCCATGTGACCCGGAAGTGTCTCCGGACAGCGCTGGCCCCCGGCCTATAGATGTGAGATGGGCGCACAAACCCCAGAGTCTGTCAAGACTGGCCCGTTCGGGCAGGGGTACCTTTACCTTTATGAATATTTAAGGTGGTATCAAGGTGCTTTAAATGTCTGGTGTGAATGTGGCCCAAGTCTAAAGCTCCAGCCACTACACTACTCACCATGCAAATGTGAAAGTATGAAAACATGGAAAGTATGGATCCTAATTAAATAGGTATTTTGTTGCCAATGACATTATGTGGATGCCGCAAACCACCTCCATGCATGAGCAGCAGCAATCACATAATCCACATCTGTTTGTACGTATCCTTACTCTTCTGAATAAAATAATGGAGAATAATCATCTAAGATTGTCTCACCCACATTCACACACCTGCTGCCAGTGTTTATGCTTTGCATTGATACCTGCAGTTGCTGCCTGCAAGCAAGGCTGAAAAAGAACTTTTCATTAGTTTCCTTGAAGCCACTCCATTTCAGTTCTCTTACGGGTTTAACACAGAGATAGGCAACCTAAGGCCCAGGGGCCGGATGCGGCCCAATCGCCTTCTAAATCCGGCCTGTGGATGGTCCAGGAATCTGTGTGTTTTTACATGAGTAGAATGTGCCCTTTTATTTCAAATGCATCTCTGGGTTATTTGTGGGGCCTGCCTGGTGTATTTACATGAGAAGAATGTGTGATTTTATTTAAAATGCATCTCTGGGTTATTTGTGGGACATAGGAATTGGTTCATTTTTTCTATCCAAAATATAGTCCGGCCCCCCACATGGTCTGAGGGATGGTGGACCGCCCCACAGCTGAAAAAGGTTGCTGACCCCTGATTTAACAACTAGGTCCTCTGCTTCAATGATGGAGAGGAAGAATAGTATATCTCTCCTTCAGGAAGAGTACTGCTTGATTAAATCAAGGCTATATCATCAAGGATGAAATTCAGTCACAGTGTACTTGGAGCTTATACAAATAATTAGTTCTAACAGGTTCTGTAGGGATATGATATGAGGTAATTTTTGCTAGAAAATATTGCCAGACACCTGGCAGAGAAACATATAATTACTAGGAACAATGATTTATGCAGCAAAATCCAAAATTGTATTCTTTTCCTTCACTCTCTTGTCACAACCTGGGTACATTGTGAAGGCACATGTCCCACATGCTCTGTGTTCGTCAGTGGCTGAGTTTTATATATAATGGCTACTTACCAACCTTTGCTTATGACAGTTCAAGCAACTGGTTTTGTTATCTGTACACAGCTGGAGGCAAAAAGGGAGGCAAAAAATTAGCACATGAATTGGACACACAGAAGGTGTGTGCAAGTATGCATGCATGAGAATGATATATTTTAAAGTTAAATATGTTTCTCTCTGTTTTATCCAGATTTGAATTGCTATTTTGTGTTCTGTTTTGCTTAAATGCTGTGATGCTCTTGGACAGTGAGGGGAGAGAAACAGAAAGAAAGCTACAACTGTGTAGGCTCCTGTAGTCCACTATGGTGGTCCAATATGTTTTTGTTTGTTTTTTCCTTTTACTGTTATATTAAATTTGCTTAGTAAGATAACAAGTGGCGTAGCGTGGGGGGTGCAGGGGGGGCCGGCCACACCGGGCGCAACACCTGGGGGTTAGCGTTAGGGGGCGCAAATCCACGGGTTAGGGGGCGCAAATTACTTGCCTTGCCCCGGGTGCTGACAACCCACGCTACGCCACTGAACATAACATTATTATATGTATTCTATAAAACAAAGAATACAAAACAAAATTCATTCATACTACAATGCATAACTACATAACATTAATATATATGGTTTCTGAAAAAAGGCTTACATAACAAAATCAATTCAAAATACCATCCGGTTTCCTTTTTTTCTTCTTCTTCCCCCTCCCTCCCCACTCCAGCCCTCCCCCCCATCAGGCCTTCCTTCTTCATATCTTTATCCATGTACACAGTCTGTTCATTCAAGCTTGTATGTTAGGGTTGGCTTCCCCTCTTTCTATCCAGTTCCTGTAAAATGCCCATTTATTTGTGATTCTTTGGCATTTATTTTCCCATCTATCCTCTGCCACTATCTGTGTGAATATTTCTGATTGTACGTATTCAAAAACATAGTCATTCCATTTTTCCATATTCCATTTGGCCTTTTCTTTCCATCCCAAAGCAATAACTGGCATTCCAGCTAAAATCATAATCTTGTACAACTCTTGCTTATTACTTTTTACTTTGTTATTTCCCAATATTCCCGAAAATAACAAATCCCTATTAACTTCTATGTTTATTTGAAATAATCCAGAAATTACCTTTATAATCTTTTGTCAATATTCCTTAACCAGATTACATTCTGGTGGTCCAATATGGTTGAAGAACTAAGAAAATTGTGTCTCATGACTTGCCCTGGTCCATGGGGTCACGAAGATTCGGACACAACTAAACGACTAAACAACAACTTGCATGAATAGTCTGATTTAGGATCTTAAGCTGCTTTTTCACCCACCCACTTTGAGCTGCTCTTTCAGCAGTGTCTCCTCTTCAAATATTAGACATCTGTCAGTCAAAGTTATTGCAACATGTTTGGGCACTGCTTTTAATGGCTGCAACAGTGATGCCTGCAAGTAAGTGATCTTTACTGCAAAGCTGCTCCCTGATCTCTCTCTCTCTTTTTAAAAATAATTTTTATTAACAGGCCAATCACATCACATTATCACATTGATTCCAAATTATACAGCCAAATTTTAAATTTTGTTGACATCAAGCTCGGTTCGAGTCCAAAACAGCATCACTTATCTTACTGCATTAATTAGACAGTTCTCTCCAGTTTGATCCGGAAAGTCCTTTGTTACTTCTTTTCTCTTCTTGTTGTTATCATAAATTCCTTTCTTTGCAATCTCTGATGATTTTCATAAGCAGGGTAACAGCTGGCATTCTATGTGGATTTTGTACTTTTCCAAAAATCATATCGATCCGGGACAGCCTCTGTACAACGCTTCCATAAACAAAGTTAATCTCCGATCTGTCCTTTATTTTTCTCAGGCTTACCAAATAACAAATGAGTCTGGGGGTTCTGTCAGGTCAAACTTACATGCCAACATTCCTTCTCTTTCAAACAATCCTGATTCTCCTCCCCCAGTCCTTCTTCCTCAGTAAACCTGTCATGGCGAGACGCCATTTTTTAACTGCGTCATAAAAATTTCTTCCTTTTTCACCGTTCTGCAGTCTTCTTTCCTTATACTCCGTCCCACATAGTTCTTAAAATCCTGCCTATGATTCATAGAAACATGACAATCTTGTTTATATCTGGGGTGAAGGGTTATTAATATCACATCATGCAAAGAAAAAAAGTGTTTTTTCCTCCACCACCACCCCTTCATTCCAAACATACAGTCTCCTTATGGTGATTCATCAGAAGATTTCCTTATCCATCCGTCACTCCTGGTCGCAGAGATCCATTAATCAGCAGTCTTATCTTCGAGCTTTACTTGATGTATGTGCTTTCAGCTTCGTTTCCTTTTTTAAAAAATAATTTTTATTAACTGGCCAATCACATCAAATTAAATCACATCACATAAATTCCAAATTACAAAGCCAAATTTTTAAATTTTGTTGGGGGAACCCATACTTCAAGATCCAAAGGGTGATTCAAATCATCTTCTTATTACTGCATTAATGTCCAAATCAGTCCCAATCAGTCCAAACAAAATTCATAGTTCTGTCCAATCTTATCTTGGTGTTCCACAATATCTTGTTCATATAATTTCTCTTTTTCCTTTACGATCTCTTCTGTTAGTCTCCTTAAGCCGATAAGTGAATGTAATAATCCTGTGTGAATTTCCCGTTCTTCCAATCTAAGTCCAGGTGGTTTCCATATATCATCTCCTTCGTAGATAACATCGCTCTTTCCATCGTAAATTAGGCAGTTGTCTCTCTCTTAAGTCCCACTGAGGAGTTAATCCACGATATGTAGACAACTCTGTTTCTCTCTTTCTCCTCCCAGACTCAAGAGTTAAGACAGTGCCTCCCAAAATGCTGACGGCATTTTTAACTGCGTCATTCCAAAACTCTTAACTTTCCAGCTTCGTCTTGGAACATTGCTTTCGTTTCCAATCGTATGTTTCCAATTATAATTCCAGCTGAAGCAACCAGCACGCACTAATTGGAATCGGCGTCAGGAAGGTCTGACTTCACCGAGGGCCTTTTGCCAAGTGTTCGGCACCCCCATCACTCGTTTCAGGGGGTGCATTGTGAACACCGCTGGCAGGGCAGTTCTCCTCCACATCCTGGAGGAGTTCAGGAAGGCTACATACTTCCCATAGTAGCCCCTTAGTACCTCGTATGGGTCAGAGAGATGTTATTGTCGGCCATCTTCCAACGCGCCACCTGGTCCCCCCCCCCCCCCGCTCCCTGATCTTTCTCAGGTGACAGCTTCATAGTACCCACAAATGTAATCACAGGCCTTTGATGGTACAGCAGTGCCATGGGAAGAAATGGCAAAGCAGTGTCTCCCATGATGGTACTGTAACTTTTAAAGAGCACTTAAGAAGGCATAGTTCCGAAATCCCACGCATGCATGTTTGAGACTCAGTGGGACTTACTCCTAAGTAGATACACATAGGATCAGCCTGCATGTTATATCTCAGGTAATTTTAATATGTGGTACGTTCGGTGCATGTACCCGTTGAAATCTAGTTTTTTACAACATCAGGTTTGAATGTGCTTTCAGACATAATTTTTGAAATCTATCTGGTACTATAAATGTCATCATTGTGATTCCTTTCCATTGTGGTTTTGAGTGTTGTCTGAGGATAATAGTTGGAAGCAATATTACCATTCAACTAGAAAGTGAAAACAATATGTGAGTTTCAAGAAGCCATAGAAAAACAAGACTGGATCTGCTAGTAGCTATTTTTTTCCTGTAAACAACCATAATAAAAAAATCTTACTCAGCCTTCTTATGTTCTTGGAAGTAAAATATACTTCAGATTTGGGATGCTTCTGTTAGACTGATAAAACAGTTATCCAAATTGAACTTTGGTCCAACAATATTTATTATTATTAATAATAATAACAACAACAACAACAATACCCCGCCCATCTGGCTGGGTTTCCCCAGCCACTCTGTGCGGCTCACAACAGAATATTAAAAATAGAATTGGGGAGGGGCCACTAGGGGCGCATCGGAAGATGGCTGACAATAACATCTCTCCGACCCATGGGAGGTAATTAGGAGGCTGTGATGGGAGTAAATAGCCTCCCTACCCCCCCCCCAAGGTTGTGGGGAGGGCTGCCCTTGCCTGCTGTGCCCTATACCACCCCCAAATTTGTGGGGATGGGGGCACTAGGCAGAATGCCCTCCTGTGGATTTCGGTGCTCCTGGACGCTGTCTCTGATCCGCGCTGCTAGCTGCAAGAACTTCAAAAGGAACAATTAGGAAGAAGCGAATGCACATATTTCAAGGAAGGAGGGGGAGTAAAGACTGCTAACTGAAGAGTTCTCTGATAAACAAGACGAGTTGGAGGAACAAGAATCAATCATGAGAACATATGCCAAGACTCGGTATGGCAAAGGGACTGGATGGGGGAGGGGAAAAAAACTTTCTTCCCTCTATGTGATTAAACAAGACCCCCCCCCAAGTCAGAAATGCCGTTTTAATGACTTGAGCTGTGGATTTACGACTGTGTGGAAATAAACTTTCTAACCAAAGCATGTTTTAAGAAAGTGTGGAAAGTTTAAGAGCTTTGGAATGATGCAGTTAAAAATACCGTCGCCATGTTGGCAAGCTCTGTCGGAGGACTTGAATCTGGGAGGAGGAAAAGAGCTGTTTTTATATTGTGGGTGAGACTCCTCAGTGGGACTTAAGAACGACAGATCCTGAGATTAATGATGGAAAGAGCGGTGTTATTTATGAAAGTGATGATATATGGAAACCATCTCGATATGAGGATTGGACGAATGGAAAAATCCACACAGGTTATAATTGGTGTTTATCTGCTTAAGGAGATTATCAGAAGAGATCATAAAGAAAAAAAGAAAAAATATACGAACAAGATGAGATGTGGAAACAGCAAGATAAGACTGGATAGAATTATGAACTTTATTTGGACTGATTTGGATATGAACGCAGTAGCAAGAAGATGATCGGAATCCCCCTTCGAAACTTGAAATATCGGTCCCCTCAACAAAAATTTAAAATTCGGCTTTGTAATTCGGAATTTATGTGATTTGATTTGATTTTATTTGATTGGTTGGTTAATAAAAAATATTTTTTTAAAAAATAATAATATTAAAAATAGAATCAAACATTAAGAAGTTCCTTAAACAGGGTTGCCTTCAGATGTCTTCTAAAAGTCAGATAGTTTTTTATTTCCTTGACATCTGATGGGAGGGCAGGTGCCTCTACTGAGAAGGCCCTCTGCCTGGTTCCCTGTAACTTCGCTTCTCACAGTGAGGGAACTGCCAGAAGGCCCTCGGCGCTGGACCTCAGTATCCAGGCAGAACGATTGGGGTGGAGACGCTCCTTCTAGGGCTTTAAAAGTCAGCATTAGCACTTTGAATTGAGCTTGGAAACGTCCTGGGAGCCAATGTAGGTCTTTCAGGACCGGTGTTATGTGGTCTCAGCGGCCACTCCTAGTCACCAGACCTGTACCTCCATGGACAGCTGTGAGTCCAAAATGACTCCCAGGCTGCACACCTTATCCTTCAGAGGCACAGTTACGCCGTTCAGGACCAGGGAGTCCTCCACACCTGCCCACCCCCTGTCCCCCCAAAACAGTACTTCTGTCTTGTCAGGATTCAACCTCAATCAGTTAGCTGCCATCCATTTTCCAACTGCCCCCAGACACTCACACAGGACCTTTACTGCCTTCACTGGTTCTGATTTAAAAGAGCTGGGTATCATCTGCATACTGATGAACACCCAGCCCAAACCCCCTGGTGATCTCTCCAAGCGGCTAAATATAGATGTTAAAAAGCATGGGGGAAAGGACAGAACCCTGAGGCATCCCCACAAGTGACAGCCCAGGGGTCTGAACACCACTTTCTGGACACGGCCCGGAATGAAGGAGCAGAACCACTTTATAACAGTGCCCCCAGCTCCCAGCCCCTCTAGACCAGGGGTCAGGAACCTTTTTCAGCCATGGGCTAGTCCACCGTCCCTCAGACCATGTGGTGGGCTGGACTATATTTTGGAAAAAAAGAAGAAAAAAGAACGAATTCCTATGCCCCACAAATAACCCAGAGATGCATTTTAAATAAAAGAACACATTTTACTCATGTAAAAACATGCTGATTCCTGGACTGTCCACAGGCTGGATTGAGAAGGCAATTGGGGCACATCTGGCCCCCAGGCCTTAGGTTGCCTACCCCTGCTCCAGATGGATGTTGTGGTCAATGGTATCAAAGGCCACAGAGAGATCCAGCAGAACTAGGAAACAGCTTTCACCTTTGTCCCTTGCCCGCCAGAGATCATCGACCAGTGCAACCAAAGCAGTTTCAGTCCCATGATGAGGCCTAAATCCCGACTGGAAGGGATCCAAATGGTCCGCATCCTCCAGGCGTGCCTGGAGTTGTTCAGCAACCACTCGCTCAATTACCTTGCCCAAGAATGGAAGATTTGAGACTGGGCGATAGTTTGCTATATTGGCCAGGTCTAAAGATTATTTTTTAAGAAGCGGTTTAATAACAGAGAGAAGCATTCACCACCCCGCGAAGCCCATCTCCCAGCCCTTCCCAGCTCACTTTTATGAGCCAGGATGGGCAAGGATCAAGGAGACAGGTGGTCGGTTTCACTCGTCCAAGCAGCCTGTCCACATCCTCGGAGGTAACAGATTGGAATTGATCCCACGCAGCTTGACTAGACCAGGAATCTGGCACCCTTCCGCCCCAGCCCTGCTCCCACGGTGGCGTCTACCTCTTTTCAAATCTCAGCGACTTTATCTGCAAAAAAACTTAGCAAAATCATTGCAGAAGATCTTGGGACCCTCACCGTACCCTGATGGCACTGCTGAAGGTGAAGCTGAAGGTGAAGAAAGTCGTATTTGCCATCACTATTGCCACTTGGTAGGCTCAATGTTGAGCTCTAATCTGTGTCTGGTCCCATTCAGAATGAGTTTTCCACCACTGGCGCTCTAGCCATCTCAGCTATTGTTTCCTTGCCCTCAGCCCTGGAGAAAACCACAGGGCTGTCCAGGCTCCATGTAATTGGAGAGGGCGCTTCGGAGCCAGACAGTCCATAGCCCTGGTTAACTCCACATTCCAGCGGGCCACCAGGGATGCAGCTGAAAGGCCATCAACATGGGATAAAACATCCCCTACCACTCTCTGGAAACCATTTGGATGCATTAAGTGGTGGGGGCGGACCATCCAAATTCGTCCCACCTCCCTGCAGAGGGGAAGGGTCGCGGAGAAGTCCAATTGCACAAAGAAGTGTTCCAACCATGACACTTCTTTTGTTTCACTTTTACTTAGTGTCAAATCATCCACATCCATAGAGGTGAACACCAGGTCTAAGGTATGTCTGTGACTATGAGTTGGTATTCAGGTATTCAGGGACAACCCCACTGAGGCCATGTTTTCCACGAAGTCTCAAGCGGCCCCTTGTAAGGTCGTGTCAGCTTAGAAAATCCCCCAGGGCAACCAAACTAGGTGTCTCCAGGAGAACATCTGTCATGACCTGAAGCAGCTCAGGCAGGGAATCCAAGGTGCAGTGGTGGGGTTGGTATACCAAAAGGAATCCTGTACTGCCCCTATTGCCCAGCTTCCAGAACATGCACTCAGAGAACTGGGTCTTCCCAGTAGGACACCTGGTGCAAATTAATGACTTCCTAAAAATCACTGCAACCCCTCCCCCCGCCCACATGACCTGGGTTGCTGTGTGTAAGAGAAACCTGGTGGACAAGCAGTGGCAAGAACAGACCCATCTGCTTCATCCAACCAAGTCTCTGTCACACATGCCAGGTCAAGTCCTTCATCCACGATCAAGTCATGGATGGCAGTGGTCTTATGAATCATTGACCTGGCATTGCACAGCAGCAACTTCAGGTCATGTGGGTCTCCCTTGCTGATTCCAGTATCCATCTGATGAAGACCAGACCTGGAAGCAGGGATAGTCCTCAATATTGAACATGTAGGAGCTAATGTGGTAAAAGAAAAAAAAATAATCTCACTGTGTTTCTCATAATTGAAGTGCAACAGTTATTAGGGAAACATTATGAACTAAGGCAAACAATTCGGAGAGAAGCAGTTAGTAAGAGGGGCACTGACCACAAGACTCAGTTTGAACCCCCTCTTGAGCAGTTTGGAAAACACCTTGCCTTGATCTGACATAGGGAGGGATAGATATGTCTTTTTCTAGTCTTGTGTCCATTTCACATGTGTTTATTCATAAGTTCATTCCATAATTAAATATAATATTACTGCAGGTCAACAAATGAATAATGGAAGTGCTGATATTTCTAACATGATATGTTAGCGTAGCAGTGGATCTCATATGTACAGGTCCAAATTTCCAAATGTCTTTAAAAACTCTTTTTATTTTGAGAAAACAAATATTCATATATTGAATTTTGCAAGTACTGGCAAAAATTGTTTCAGCAACTTGTTACCAGCGAATCACCTCTAGAACATCCTTTATCAGGAATTTCAAACCATGGTTGCATTCTCTGCTTCCCCCCCCCCTCTGATATACAGGTGGTACGGCCATACCAAACAATGTCCAATCCAATGAGTAAGCTGACGGTACTCAACAGTATGCACTCTCACTTTATACTGGCTGATAATGGGACCACAGGAAAATATGGTGCAGAGGTGAAACTTCGCAGACAGTTGGAAAAGCACATCTCACTCCAGAAGATAAATACAAGTAAGCAGCCTGCTTTCTACATTGTTCTATAACTGTGCACTGGGATATATCTGTTCATCATCATCAGGCCTCAGTAAAGAGCTTCATTAGGATCAGGCCACAATATTGTACAGGCAGGTTCACAATCAAAATTCTAAATGACAATCCAAAGAGCCGAGGGAAAGTTTAGCAGATGATAGGGTGGGGAAGGTGATTGTGCTATGCGTATCTAAAAGCTAGAAGCATCTTGGCAGGAGAAGATTGGCAAGCAATGGGAAACAACTGAAAAACAAGGCAGAATGTGACAATGCCCAGGATCCAAAAAGACTATGGAAATGATCAAGCTGTTCTTTTCCAGCTTCAGGTCACTTTGTCAAGTACCCAGATTTAGGAATCTACTTGTCATGAGGTCAAAAGACAGGCCTCACCTTCCATGCCTTCTGCTTGGTGGCTGATGCTCTGTTTCAGGCAGCCATACTTCAAAGGAAAAGGAAAGGCAGGAGTGTGCCTTGTTACTGCTGTATCGGTGTCGTCTTTGAATGGTCTGGGAAAGCCAGGTCACTCTTTCCCTTGGCTAGGAATGTTAGATAGCCCACTAGGCCCTTTCATTCACCCACCCCACCCTGTAAGTCTTGCTGTCACCTGTTCCGACAGCAAGAATTAATGTTTGTTTCCCACCAATAATATATAAAACAAGATATAAAACAAGAACTGTTGGACTTTCAGGACTTGACCCAGTTTCAGCTGAGCCAGGATGGAGGACTTGCCCTGGTGGTGGCCATCTGCCATGCATGCTTTAGCTGTGATGCTTTAGCATTGCAGGGGTTGGACTAGATGACCCTTGGGTCCCTTCCAAATCTAAGATTCTATGAGAGACTTCAGCCAGTAAAGCTCAGCCAGAGATCCATCTTCTCGAAGCTCCACTCCTTCCAGCAAGCCTTGAGTTTGGTTTGCCCACAAACTCATGCTGGGTTTAAAGGGAATTGGGCCCTGCCTTTTATACCCCATATAAAGTTTTCGGAGTGGTTTACAAATAGACAAGAAAAAACAGTTCAAATAAACAATTAAACATAAAACTGTAAATCAAAAACTTACATAAATACAACAGAAACTAAAGTCACTCCAAAGTTAAGCACACATTTAAAAACTTAGATGATCTGGCTACATAAGCTTCCAGTTATAGTAGCTGCAGTCTGCCTCTTCTAGTTTTTGCAAAATACTTCTCACTATCTCAGAACTGCTTCTTAACCCTGTGGTTGTCACAGTACTCCAAAGAGGTAGTTGCTAAGGGTGATAGGAGTTCTTTCCTGACTCCCCTTCCCTTCCCTGATTAGACCAGGAGATAAATTGTGTTCGCCTGTGGCTGTTGGGCAAATAGAACACTGGGGGCTTTGGGGGGACAGTACTCAGCAGTATAGAGTGCTGATGCCTCTTTTTTGCTGCCCATGAAACCCATTTCATGCTGGCACTGCACATGTATCAAGAAATGAATACCAGCACCTCATTTATTTCTCAAAAGGGGAACACACTTCTGTTTAGTTTTGCTGCCATGTATTTTCTTGTGGCTCTTAAAAGCTACTGGGAGCTGAAGTGATCCTCCTTTTTTCTTTTCTCCTGCCTGTTGTAAAAGATGGAATAAGGTAAGAAAACAACCAGTAGTGTCATCCAGGTTTACTTTATTTGATAATCATGGGGGAAATGAAATGGTAATATTCTCCAGCTTCCACTTCCTCACCCACAGGGGCAATAGAGCAACTTTGGGGCCTGTCGGGCAGTAAAGTGTTTCATCTGTGACCTACAGGAATCACCTGCATTTTTGTATTACTTTGTATTATTACGATGATGTGACAGTTTATAACGTAGGGCGCTTCTTCTGTGTACCTTTCACTTCTCTTCCTGCCTCTGATAATCTCAGCTATTGTCTTTGAAAACTCTGATAAACTAGATTATTGTCTGAAATCTCACACTACACTAAACCAGTTAGTTTCCCAAGTGTGAGGTATTCTTTTTGCTGCCAAGGGTCTGAACTGGCTTTTCATGATACTGCCTGCTCCAGTGCCATTTTCATATTGCCAAAGGCACTGAGAGGGATTTAATGGCCAGGTGTGCCACATCAGACAAAATTATGTCACCTCTCCCACCATCACCTGCTGCTACCTCTATATTGATTTTTGTGTGTAAATTTGTCTACTGTGGTCTCAATGTGGGTGGAATCTCTGCCATTTCAGTATTTCCTCCCAATGTTAGAGAGCAGATATTGCTTGATTGGGTGAAAATACTTTAGATCTTGACATGGGACATTTGGAAGATGTACAGCTGGGGAGCCACTGCTAAGAGTGAATGTGACACTTCTGCACATTGCGTTCTGGCATGTACTATATTCAGTACTTTTGAAAACTGGAATGAATCCACTTTGTTTCCTAGAGTATGACACTGCTGATTCATTACTCTTTGCTCATTTCTGAATAGGCTTGGCTGAACTTACATTCCTCATATTGCACTTATTCTTGAAAGATGATAGTATTACATACTGCAAGTATATATTCTATCTTAGCTTGATATGCCTGATTTCACAGACTATTTCACAGCCAAATAAATGTATTATCAACAGACCATCTATAGAGAATTCCATGCTAAAACTAAACCAGCCATGGTGCCTTTATTACTAAAGTTGTCTGGTCTTGACTACTGACCTTCAAAATGATGTGTTACGCCACTCAAATACTCCCTGTAATGCGCTTTCTGAAGTGAGACGTTCTAATATCTACTTTGCTTACAATGCATAACATGTTAAAACATTGCTCTTGTGCTGAGAAAATATTCAAGCAAGCAAGAAAAAAAAATTGACTGGATCTCTGCCCCCTTTGAGTAGATCAGGGAAATTTATTTTTGTGTCAGAGGTGGAGGGATCATCATTTGCATTCTCAGCCACAGTGTGAGCTTCAGACCAGAGATCAGGTAATGTGAGACTGCAAACTGCAGGCACAATGGTTCTGCCGCCACTGTTGGAGCCAGGAGGCCTCTGAATGCCACTTAGTTGAGAGAGTGCTTTGCATCCACCTTCTGCCTGCAGGCTTCCCGTGGGCATCTAGCTGACTGGTGTGAGAACAGGGTGCTGGGCTAGGTGGGTCTTTGGCTTGATCCAGCAGGACAGTTTCATGTTCTCCTGTTCTATCCTGGTAAGGCTCAGGAAAAAAGTATCTGCAGCAATCACTGCACCCCACAGGATGGGGACCAGGCTGAGTGGCTGCAGAAACTTGGCTAGGAACTACTTAGTCCTTTGATGAATCGTGGCCTTTCCTGTGTTTGGGAATCTGAAAATAAGACGTGGGTGAGAGCAAGTCAGTGCATTTTGCTTATAGGACTGTAGCCGGTGTTTTCTGTTTGGTAGCACAAAGACTATTGTGCTAGTGGACAGGTGGGTTTTAATGCTGCACAACAGGAATCCAGTGCAACTGTTATGCTTGCAGAAACTCACTGCAAAACAGATTGTGCAATCTATTGTGTAACAAAGTCACCAGCAGCCTGCTTATGCATTTTTTTGCACAACAGAGTTCTGCTGATGTATACCACTAAGTGACTTTAACATAGCGCTACATTGGATACATACAACCCATAGTCTCCCCCCCCCCCAATTACCAGCTGGTTGAATACTTGTTACTTTCTCACGTAAATCTAATTAATATTTGTCACTATGTCAAATTTGCTTGAGAATTTCCACTGAACCACTCTGGGCACACAGAAAGTAGCAGTGTGGAGCAAGGTAGTCTTATTGGGAGATCAGAAGAGCTTTGCAAGTTGCATCTAAGATGAGCTGAGTGTCAGGGTGGCTGAGAGAACAGAATCCTTAAATCTGAAATCTTGTGTAGATCATCCTGTTCCTAATAAAAAACAATACATAAACTATATACTTTGTAATAATATCACAGTATCATACACGTTCATGTTATTTTGCAAAGTGTTATTTTGAACTTATAACTGGATAATTGCTTCCAGGGACAAATTCTGTACGGTGAACTTGCTTGTTAGTCACATTTCCTTTTAATTGTGAACACTGTTCCTAAATCAGAATCATAGGCTACAGACGTTATCGTTTGACTTTCTTTAGAACCAGTGATCCAGAGACCTGACTAAATAACTTCGTTGTGTCTGGGTTTTGCATCTGTTTCCGAAGTAAGCTTGGAATGAACTAATCTTGTTTAAATATAAAATCAGTAAGGAATGTTTGTTTGCTGCGGATCTTTTATCAAGTTTTTGCTTGATGATCACTGTCAGTTAAAAGTAACTGATTTTTTATTATTATTGTAAAAGCAAGGAAATTCTACAAATTAGGAAGTATCTGCATGAAAATATGAACACTATTCTGCTCTATTAGCAAATGCATTTCTTACATTTGAGGGCCTTTCTTCCCAATTTGATTTTTACATGGATCATTTTATTCCTTTTGTATGAGTAGGCTTTGGAGTAGGCTGCCCAGGGACTCCTGAGCTGTTTAGCTGACCTGGGTGAATTACCATTTTGCATGTGTGTGTATTGGGTGTGCACACCCATCCGCTTCATGTATTATCATACTCTCTGCAAATGGCACATGGTGATAATGTGCGACTCTGTCAATGAAGATCAAAATGCTCTCAGCTGTGTCCCCTGGAATGCAGGAGATATCACCTAGCCAACAAGGTAGATCTTTCCAAATGATGTGCATTGTATTCCCCCCCCCCCAGACTTTTGCATAGCTGAGTCAGTAGTTTCTTGGACTGCCGGCTCCCCACTTTGTCTCTATAGTTTGGTGAGCCCTGCAAATGGATTCCCAGTAATTCCCACTTCTGGGCCATGGCTGAGGAATCCCCTTTGAGCTTGGTTAGGAGCATGGTTAGCCCCCACAGACTGGTGCCCCCTTTTAAGTGAATGGGGAAGGCACATCACTCTACTTTGGGGGTGCTATTTTGATGAAAATGTTGTGCTCTGGGGTGGCCTAAATCCTACTGGATGGGATCTCTCCATAGACTGTCATGTGACTCTTAGCAAATAGCACTCTAGCTTCTGGGGGTCTTGGCCATTTTCAGTCCCTCCTCTCACCTCCAGAATCATGGATGAGGGTCTAACAGCATCAAAAATTAATATCCCTTGTATGTTAGAAGAAAGATAACTGACATCCAGAATTGCAGAGATAATAATAGAAAAGAGGACAAATAACAAGTTTACATACTTTACTCTGATGTTTCAGGAAGCTGTGCTATTTTTTGCTTTAGTCCTTTTGTCACCCTACATTTTTCCTTTACAAAGCAATGTTTGAATCCTGATTACCAGAGCTGGCCTTTGATACTGGAAAACTGGCTTCCTATGGATATGTTAAATCACGTCATCAGGGATACAATATTTAAATGAGACCGAGCAGCTGCTCTTTGGCATTTAGAGCAAACTTGGCAGTGATATGCCCAGTAATTGCAGAGATCTATGCACCAGAGTACAAAACATTCACACAAAATTATCTCATTGCAGGGTGATATAACTCCATGGCAATATTAGTGAAATGTTCTTATTTAGCCCATTATATAGTGGCAGACACATTCTCCACCCCCAGCACCAAGCAGACTTTTGATTGCTCAGCAGTTCTTAAGACCAAACTGTTAATTATGTTAGTATTTATAATAGCTATTTCTTTTTTACACTTACATTGATTTCTTGCTTTGTAGAAAGATCAAGCAAGAACTACAAAGAACTGGGAAGTGTATAGGTGTAAGTCTCTGTGGGAATAAAATTGTGGATCATAACTTTTAGTACCTAACCTAATCATCATAAATCAGAAGCCAACCAGCAGCCGTGCACTTTCCTGTGTGAATGCTGTTCTTTGTTCTCTGTAGAAAGCAGCTATTACATTTCTCTTTAGAACAGCTGGGGGAACACAGTAAGCCTGCTGAGAAAATAGAGAACAAATAGTACCTTCTAAATAATTTTTAAGCGTTGTCTTCATAAGTTTGTGATGTGAAAGGAAGATAAGGGAACAAAGTAACCTTGAAACATTTGAAACAGTTGAATTGTTGTGTGAAAAATAAAAGTACTTCTACCTGCAGCTGGTTAGTGTCAAACTATCCATCTTATTATTACTAATTGGCTAGGGCAACATCTGCCACTCAATGTTTCATAGTGATGGACCTCAAGACAGACTACCCCATAACTAAAAAATCATTGATGAATGTCTGTTCAATCTTTTATTGAAAAACATACAACAACAACAAAAGCAGTTCCATAATATTCCAAGACACCACCATTTCTTGAAACCTTGCAAAATTAATATATTTGTGAGAGGAGTTGCATGTTTTTTTCATGATGCACCCTATGTGAAACCGTGGTCATGTTAAATAAAGCTGCATGCTGCCATTTCATGACTGGCAAATTGTCCTGGAAATGATGGAGCGTGTCTGTAATCAGGGCTATGTCAACTCCATGATTCCATAATCCATATCACAATACACATGCAGAATTGGGTACTGGGCACAGGATTCGACATCCTGAAACTTAAAACCTTTCCTTCGAAAGGTTTGTAGCTCCGAAAACACCGAAAGTGTCTGGGCACACTTAGGACCTTAGGAGGCAGGAGGCAGGAGGGCTTCAAATGCCCTGGCATAGTTGTTTTGCCTTTCCCAAGACCAGCAAAAAAAAAAACAAAAAAAAACCCCCCAGAATATATGAGATAACATTAAGGAGAAGTGTGCAAAGTTGTTCAAGCCACATAATTCTAGCACAGGTTGCAGAATTCAGCTTGTCAGAGTGCAGAGTTCAGGTTGCTTTCATGTAGCTCTTTTAAGTAGATACAGCCCTAATACGCAATAAGTAGCATAAGTGCGTGTTTCAGCTAGGTTTTGTTGGGCGAATTTTGTTTTCTTTCAAATGTTGCCATCCACTGAAGTCACAAAGGGAAGATTGGTTTACTTTATTAGAACTGTTTCAAATTATGGGGTCTGAATAATTTAGACTATTGCATTGAGTCAAGCAGACAGTAGAAAAGGCCAAGGTGACTACGGATTAGTTCAAAAAGTATAATCCCAAATGACCTTTTATGCTCCATATGCAACCAACTCCTCCATATAAGTAAGTATATTGATGTAAATAATGGGCATTGGTTTGCCAAAGCCAAGTGCTTACCATCAATATATGGTATTTTGCAGTCCAGTTCAGGTAGACAATAAGCTGAGCTTATTTTTTATGATTGAGGGTTAAAGTGAACTGGAGAAGAATGTAGGGCAGGTTCAGGCTGAGTGGCAACTTCTAGCCCTGTAAAGTGTCTGCAGTACCTCTTCATGTGACTCGTGGGCTTCCCTTTGTCATCCTATGCCTGAGAATATATGAAGGGGGCTGGGAAGGCAAAGGGACGTTCAGCTGTCATCACCAGCATCTTCTCTGACCATTGCACCTTCATCAAACACATTGGATGCTCATTGACTGATGTCCTGATCTTCCTCCCACAATATCTTCAGTATTGAATGCATTTCTGTGCCCTCGGGTGGTCCCTGGGTGTGTGGTGTCCTGATGTCCTGATCTTCCTCCCACAATATCTTCAGTATTGAATGCATTTCTGTGCCCTCGGGTGGTCCCTGGGTGTGTGGTGTGGATCTGAATCCAGGTAATGAACCAGTAACAGACAGGCAGAGAGATTATGTGACCTATCAGCAACAGGATCATGCAGCTTTAAAGATCTAAGCTGATAAACTTCAGCTACTCAGGGAATCCCTGCTACACCCAGAACCTCACCTTGCTGTCCCACCCGAGTTACTCCTGGGATCCCGGGTTCCTTTTGGAATTGGCTATTTGTAGGGTATCATTCTGATAATACATTTACAGAGTATTTTAAATGCAGCCGTGCCACAGAAAATACAGTGCATTTGCTGATCTGGGGACAACGTCCTTTGTCTACCATGCTGCTCTTTGATTTTAGTCATATCAACACCCCACCATAGCTCCCCATGCTCAGAACCATTGTGATTGGGGCCACACCTGCTCTCCCCAGGCACATCTTACATCCCTTAATTAAAACAAAAACAAAAAACACCAAATTTAAAAGGACATAAAAAGCAGGTGAAAACAGTTTAAAACATTTTAAACAATTAGGGCAATAAATCAGCAACAGAAACCCCTAAACAATACCCCAGCCCAAGTGTCTGTTCAGCAGCCTTAGCTGTGGAAAAGGCCTGCAAGGCAGGGAGCAGTTCCCCCAGGACTCACGGCCTAGAAGGTCCAAGTTTTAAACTGCCTAATTGAAATCAGCTTATTCCTGAATCTTTTGGCCCATTGCCTATAGTCCCAGACCACTTAAGTCCAACTCAAACTCCAGCAAGCAGTCAGCCAATCCTTAAAAGTAAGCTTGATTTCTAAAATAATGTTTCTGGGCCATTTCATCCCATTCTACAGAGCATCTCGGAACCTGAGCCTCTCTGAGGCATCTCCGACACATTCCTCATTTAATGATACACAACTTCTCAGAGGTCTAGCAAAAATGGGTAGGCTTTACAGTGCCATTTATAGGCTATTGATAGCTTTAGCGTCTGCCATAGGGTTTTTCTGCAGTAACATAATAGAGGACCGTGGTTTGTCACAATGTTTGCTTCAGGGCAAAAATTGGGAATCCAGAGGATGGGGATTCCTTCCCTTCAGCATTCTGATTCTTGGTAGAAACAGGCCCAGGACTGCTGTGATATCTGCTGCCTTAGGCTGGCAATAGGGAGTAGCCAGAAAGTGTTTGGCTGTCTCCCTTTTTGCATGGCATGCAATTGTGTAACTGTGTTTAAACAGACTTCACTTCCTCTAACTGTGGGAACAACTCTTCCTTTAGAAAAACAAAATGCACACAAACACACCTGCAAACTCCTTGGTGACTCATAGAATCATAGAGTTGGAAGAGACCACAAGGGCCATCGAGTCCAACCCCCTGCCAAGCAGGAAACACCATCAGAGCACTCCTGACATATGGTTGTCAAGCCTCTGCTTAAAGACCTCCAAAGTAGGAGACTCCACCACACTCCTTGGCAGCAAATTCCACTGTCGAACAGCTCTTACTGTCAGGAAGTTCTTCCTAATGTTTAGGTGGAATCTTCTTTCTTGTAGTTTGGATCCATTGCTCCGTGTCCGCTTCTCTGGAGCAGCAGAAAACAACCTTTCTCCCTCCTCTATATGACATCCTTTTATATATTTGAACATGGCTATCATATCACCCCTTAACCTCCTCTTCTCCAGGCTAAACATGCCCAGCTCCCTTAGCCGTTCCTCATAAGGCCTCATGACTCCTTTGTCACTCTGAGGGCTACCCGGGGAGCCAAGCTGCCAGATGCCCCTGGGGCAGAAGCCCTGCAAATGCTGCTGTCAACACTGCCATTAATGTTCCCTGCAGAAGTGCAAACTGAATACCTGGGAGCTGAAGCATATCAAGAAATAGGAGCCTCATGACAAGATTTAATTGCAAATGACTTTTGGTTGGAGGAAGGGAAGCATCCTGGTCTCAGTACTATACAAATTATAAGGCTCCTAATACAATGCATGCAAAAGCACAGAAATTCACAGAGGCAAATAAGTGGAACTAAAAGTCAGAAGGGTCTGTAATGAAAGATCATGGCAAGAAAAATACTCTTTGGGAAAGAAGATTTCGCTGCATCCACAGTGACATTCTATGCTCCTCACTTCAAGCGGCACTTTGGAAATAATAGAATATATGAATAAAGAGAAGCTATTACTATGGAATGTTTTTGTATAAGAGGCAAACATTTCAGTTCGCCTTCAGAATTTCATGTTTCTGAATAATTGTCTTGCTTACATACTTCAAAAGACATGCAGCAATAAAACTGCTAGCACATTTGCAAAGCTAAGCAGGCATGGGCTGCCCTAACCTAGCAGGGCCAGTACTTCTGAAGTGTCTAGAAACCAGGACTCCTGAACCAGGGGACCACCTGGGTCCTCATACCTATAGCAACTTTTACATAAATTGTACTTAATATATTAATATTTAAGATGGTGCAGATAATTGTGTTGTTCCATGTGAAAACTGAGTCCCTAAATATCTAAACTCCTTAATTTAAGAAAAAAACAGTCTCAAAGTTGTAGTGAAATTCTAAATGCACATTATGAAACACACAAGTCTGCTGCTGAAAGGATCATCCCCATCCAGATCTTTCCATCATCCACTCTCTTGCAATTGTGGTTGCCCAGTGACAGCCAAGAGAGCAGCAGGGGAAGGAGCAGGGAACATGTGTGACATCACGACACCATCTATTAATACATGTTAGAGGGGGAGATTATTTTTCCCAGAGATGCTGCATGTGGATATGGCTGAATTCCACCCTAGTGACTGTGGAGGAATTCATTATACCATCCTTTGCAAAGTCTCCTCCTCAGCATGTAATCTGGAGTCTAATACAGATGGATAGGATGGTCACATAATGCTACTTTGTCTTAATTGTGTAGTCCATCATTTCAGTTTGTTTCCTTCTTTTTCTCTATTTTCTTTGATTTGCTGGCTTTGTTTTTCTTTTGTTTGTTTGTTTCTCTGCAGGGATTGGGCAAGGTGTCCCAGTGGTGGCTCTCATTGTGGAAGGAGGACCCAACGTTATTTCCATCGTCCTTGAATATTTACGGGACACTCCTCCAGTTCCTGTTGTAGTTTGTGATGGCAGTGGGCGGGCATCTGACATCCTGGCATTTGGTCACAAGTACTCCGAAGAAGGAGGGTGAGTCACTTGCCAGAATACTTTGTTAAGATAAATCCTTCTTTGGAATCATTTGCATTCTGATGTTGATTTATTTCAGTAACAGCAGAAGTATTAATTGGGGATAAGCATTATAGCTGGTGATTAATGGGCAATACCACCTATTAACATAACCCATAATTCCATAATCACTTAAGTGAAGACGCCAATATCATGCATGCATTTATTTTCTTCTGCCTGACTGGAGGTTTAACTGTAGCTGGCAGGTTAGAACTACTGCTTGAATCATAGAATCATAGAGTTGGAAGAGACCACAAGGGCCATCGAGTCCAACCCCCTGCCAAGCAGGAAACACCATCAGAGCACTCCTGACATATGGTTGTCAAGCCTCTGCTTAAAGACCTCCAAAGTAGGAGACTCCACCACACTCCTTGGCAGCAAATTCCACTGTCAAACAGCTCTTACTGTCAGGAAGTTCTTCCTAATGTTTAGGTGGAATCTTCTTTCTTGTAGTTTGGATCCATTGCTCCGTGTCCGCTTCTCTGGAGCAGCAGAAAACAACCTTTCTCCCTCCTCTATGTGACATCCTTTTATATATTGGAACATGGCTATCATATCACCCCTTAACCTCCTCTTCTCCAGGCTAAACATGCCCAGCTCCCTTAGCCGTTGCTCATAAGGCATCGTTTCCAGGCCTTTGACCATTTTGGTTGCCCTCCTCTGGACACGTTCCAGTTTGTCAGTGTCCTTCTTGAACTGTGGTGCCCAGAACTGAACACAGTACTCCAGGTGAGGTCTAACCAGAGCAGAATACAGTGGCACTATTACTTCCCTTGATCTATATGCTATACTCCTATTGATGCAGCCCAGAATTGCATTGGCTTTTTTAGCTGCCACATCACACTGTTGGCTCATGTCAAGTTTGTGGTCAACCAAGACTCCTAAATCCTTTTCACATGTACTGCTCTCAAGCCAGGCCGTTTTCACACAGAAAGTCATCCTTTTATATTATTTGATATAATACTTCTTGCTGACCATTCCCATAGAGTACACATGTTGCTTTTGTGGTTCTGGTAACTGGGTTATTAAGGACTGCTGATATTCCTGTAGGTCAGCTACCTCCCTTATTGCCGCACTCTACTGCTCTGTGGAGCCAAATGCAATACAGTCTTTCTCTATTTACTAGCAAATACTGCATTTTTATGTGAGTGTTTCTCTTCATACTGTTCAAGGTGTTGCAATGGGATATATCCAGTTCTGTAATTAAGATGGCCAAACCTTTGCTCTAGAAACACTAAAGAGATGTCCTGCAGAGTTAAACAGGACAATGTATGCTAATCCCCTGAGACCTCTGGTGACTGTGGTGCAGAAACTCCCAAGTAGGAGTATTGCCAGCAAGCGTTGAATGCTGTGCTTTCTGTGAACAAAAAATAGTATAATATATTGAGCACCAGTTCAGGACGTTCTCCTTCTGTTCTTCCTTACCAATCTAATAGTTTTGCTCTGTTCATTAGCCAAGTCCATCATCATTGTCATCTCCTTCATGAACATGCCCTCAGGTGTCCAGAATGCCTGCCTACCTTTGCAGTGCTTTTATCACTAAGAAAAGCAATGACACAAAAAGCAAATGAAACCTTTGTTTGTCTAGAATGATAATAAAACCAGGCTTTTAGGCACAGATTCTTGAAAATATTTTTTTCTCAGAGCTAGCCTTTTACTTTCCAGTTGTGCTTTTCCACTTCATTTGAACATCTCCTATGATTCCATCTATGTCCATTCAAGAAAACGTTTGCATCGCTTAACACATCATTGTAGATGTTGAATCACCTGCTTGAAAATGCTAAAGATGCCAGCCTGAAAGCAAAACACTATTTTAGCTGCAAACAGTATAAAATGCAAAAATAAGTACTGGGACAGAATGTTGTGAAAGTTTTACAAAGTATGTTTTAATTCTTAATTCATTTCATTTATGGAGGAAATGAATCCACATTGCTGCTTTAGTGCTGGCCCTTGGTGAATGTATTAACCAGGAAGTATCTCTTAAGTACTAAAAACAGTAAAACCACACCAAAAATAAATAATGGGCCATCATCCCCAGTCAGTCATCCCCTAAGGCACAGACAAATAATTTTTTAAAAAATATTTCTGTCTGTTGACAGACAGACAGCTGCAACTCTGCAGGTTCAAGGATCCTCAAGATCTCTCCAAGACAAGCCACATTTTCTAGTTGTTAGGCACTTGGCTGTCCTGAGCATGTCCTGTTCACAGCTCAGATAGTTGCATCTCTGCTTAGAATCGATAGTATCAAGCTGTTTGTTTCAGTACCTTAATTGCCTCCTTGCAGGAAGACACAAAGGTACTAACTTCATACATGAATGAGAATGGAGCATGGTTTCTAGGGAAATGTCTTGGAGGGGATGATTGATGAGATGGTGTTTGAAGATAAAACCAGAGCTACTTGATGGTTTGTATCTTTGTTGCTTCCACTCTGGTCCCTGCCTTGGCCCTTACCCTACCTTTAGTGCCCTATATTATCCAACCCAAATAATCACTGCCACCTACCCTATAACATCTAGGGCCAGCCATAGCCTTTTCTCCCCCTGAACAGGCTTTTCACTCCAACTTTGCACATATGCATGCTCATCTAGTTGGCCTCTTCCTGGGATGTGGAAGTGCTTTCAAGAATACCAGGCATGTGCACAAAATCCATAAGCAAAGTCAAGTATATAACCATAACTTAAAGGGCAAAGATTCATTCCTGCAATACAAGAAATACAAGAGGACCTCTTGGTGTTGCCATTCTGCCAGCTTCTGAAAAGTCACCTATTTAGGCAAGCATTCCCCGTGAATGGAACTTCTGGTTTTATTGTTTTAACTGTTTTAATTGTTATGCTTTCTGGTTATTTGTTTTATTGTATTTTTTAATTAAATACCTTTTAATGACCCTGTGGATTTGTTATTGTGTATTTTAATTATGCATTCATTTTATAAAAGGTAAAGGGACCCCTGACCATTAGGTCCAGTCGTGGCCTACTCTGGGGTTGCGGCACTCATCTCGCTTTATTGGCCGAGGGAGCCGGCATACAGCTTCCGGGTCATGTGGCCAGCATGACTAAGCCGCTTCTGGCGAACCAGAGCAGCGCATGGAAACGCTGTTTACCTTCCTGCTGGAGCAGTACCTATTTGTCTACTTGTACTTTGACGTGCTTTTCAACTGCTAGGTTGGCAGGAGCAGGGACCGAGCAACGGGAGCTCACCCCGTCGTGGGGATTCAAACCGCCGACCTTCTTATCGGCAAGTCCTAGACTCTGTGGTTTAACCCACAGTGCCACCCACGCCACATTGGTGTGGGGGGTGTATCAATCACACATATGCATATATATGCACATTATGCTTTAAAAAATTGCCTACAAAGACTATGAGCATTGTATACATCCCCCACCTCCTCTCTCAAGATGGTGCATAATTGAGGATCCTGAAAACTGTCCATGTTCTTTACACTGCTGTTTATTTACGTATCTCACTATCATGGTTGCTGAGAGAAGACTGGGAATGAACCATCAGCCAGAAGCAGGTTGCCTAGTGATCAGTATGGTAGTCAGTGGCCTCTTTCCCTCTGGCTGCCGTATCCTAACCTCATGCTCCTATTCCTCTTCTGGTGCTGGAGCAGGCCTACAATGGCCCCATTCTGTCTCAGGTCACTGACATTGCAGGGATTAGTCCCAGCCAATGGAGAGCCACTTGTCGTGTGAAAGCACACGTCCAAAAAGTTTCCCCCTGGGCCCTTTCCTTTGGAGAAAACCCAAATTGCTGTTTGCTATGATTGAGCACAAAAGAGCAGTTTTCCCTGGGGGAAGCAGTGGAACCAGAGGAAGTGTGGTTAAGCCACATATGTGCGTCCATGCACCTGAGTGTATACACGCATGCATGTGTTTGAGAGAAGAGAGATGTGAATCCACAACTGAGCATTTTCAACTGGCTTTGTAATCAATTTCAGTGTTTCATGCCTGATCAGAGGGATTTCCCACACACCTAATTTTCCATGAATATTATCAATGGGTCTTCCAAGCATGTCCGTTTTAACCATTAGACACACTTCACTTCTCTGAAATCTCCATGCCTTTCTTCCCATTCATTGCTGTGTGTCATTCCAGTCCTTGTCAGAGATCATAGCTCTTTGAAGGACCTGAATTTTGGATGTGGAATAATGGCACACAACATTTTTTAAAAAAAATGTGAATATGCATAACTTCCAGCAATTTGGTTCCATTGACACAAAGTTTTAAATGTCATGAAAGGAAGAGCTCTGTGAGGATGCACTGTTTAATTTCACAAATGTGTCTTCACTGCTTTCTGCTAATCCTGTTGCAGTATTTCCTTCTGCACACATGATGGTACCAAAGGGACAAAGGAAACCCACAGTTATATAGTTATTTTCAGAGCATCCAATTCTACCTCTGAGGCTTTCTAAAGAAAAGTTCATGTGGTGACTTTAAAGGATTGCTCTGGAGGTGCAAATAAATAGCAGCAGGATGGGGAGACAAGGGGAAAGCATATGAAATAGTGTTGTGTTTTTTTGTATTTCCAAACCTCATCAGGAAAAACCACTGTGAATAGAATCACAGAACTGGGAGTTGCTACTGCTTTTCTCAGACAAAAAAAGAAAAAGAAAAAGCTGAAGTCATCTGGTGACAACTGACTAAATGATTTAGAATTGGCTGTGATTTAGAATTGGCTGTGGACCAGATCCTGCAACTCATCTGTTCATTACAGTGTAGCAGGCTTCACAGCTGAAAGATGGCAATGCAATTTAGTGCTGTGTACATTATCCTCTTTGATGCAGGGCACCAGTTCAAAAGAGATTGCCATGTAAGAGAGAAGGATGCCAAAGTCCTGTCATTTGTCTACTGAATCTGCCAGAGCAAATAAAAGAGCCATTCTACTGGGATTTTTGTTTTCTAGTGTGTTTGGCATAGAACTAGATTGCCAAATGAAATAATGAACTCATCCAGCCACTGGTCCTGCAAATATTTTTTCTTGTGTTAAAAAGTGATGTTATTGAAATAAACTACTTCTAAGCGCTTATTTGCCTTTTGAGTTACAGCTAGGATCACTGACCTAAGCATTTAGCAAAGACCATTTTGCACATTCCCCTCCAGATTCAGTGTTTCAGGGGTTCCAAAATGCTTAATTGCCATGTGGCTTTTTGTAACTCCAAAGTGCTTTAATTTCATATGTAGGAGAACTGAAGAGGTTCCTGACTGGAGGTCAGTTCCCCCACGTGCTCTTGTTTGTACTTCCGTTATGCACCTCCAGTTCAACTATATCCTGTTGCAACAGCTGCCACAGAAACTTCACAGTCCTGGAACTAATATGGCCCCAAATCCACCCTGTTCACCAATTCTTGGTTGCTTTCCCCCAAGCAATCTGCTAACACAGATATTATATTGATATATAGATATAGATGATTGTTGGGAGAAGATTGAATTTGGATGAAGGATCAGTATCATTCCATGCTTTCCTTCTTGTTCAGACTTGTCTCACCACAAGCATTGCTGTAGCTTTCCTTTGGCTTGACTAGAGCACAGAGAGCAATTTCCCAAAGTTCTCAGATTTAATCCCTGGCATTATCAGGCAGGGTTGGTAGAGACCCCTGTCTGAAACCTTGGAGAGCCACTGCGTGTAGATAACACTGACCTAGCTGGCCAGTAGTTGGACTTTGTAATAAGGTAGCTTCCCATGTCACCCTCATTTTTGTACTGTAGGCTATAAAATATAAATTAAATAAACAAATAAAAGCAGCTTAGAGAAACTGAAATTGATAGATTCACCCATCCCTGTTTGGAATCTTGGGTATTTTAGTCTGGCTAGAATGAATTAAAGTCAGTCCCTCTGTCTCTGTTGGCTGGCCTGCCTCTCTCACTTTTGTTCTCAGTTATGACATGTATTTCAAGAAACAAAACAAACAGTGGCGGTGGGGGCAGCAATGAGAAATGTGGCATCTAGGTTGGCCCTGAGAGAAATACCTATAGAGATATACTTAACAAAGAGCCATTATTGAAAAGGCTACCCTTGATAGCAAACATGGTTGTGTGTGAAATACAAAGATATATTTCTATATCTCTGCAGACGGTTAATGTGAGTTAAGTAAGAGGCCAATCTAGCCAACTTGCATCCTTGGGGCAGGGGAGGAAGGTCAGGGGAAAGGCTGCCAAACTATACTGCAGGATCCAGACCAGTAACCGTAATTGTAGCATGAGGCTGGTTCACATGAAGATCCGCAGTGAAAAGAAAATGTTTAAAAGTCATCACAAAAGTAGTATGGCTACACAAATATTTCTAAGCCTTAGGTATTGGTTTTTTCCATTGGTATAGTCCAGGGGTCTGCAACCTTTAAGACAAAAAGAGCCACTTGGACCCGTTTCCGAAGGGAAAAAAAAAGGGGAGACGCAAAACCATTGCGACATTTAAAACAAATATATCTCCGGAGCCGCGATCTGACAGCGGGCGGGAAGGTGACGTCGGGACGGTGCGTGACTAACGCACGCACCGCCCCCATGCGACGTCACAGCCAGTACAGCGCCCGCCACAGTGGTGAGTCTCGGGGCGCACAATGCACCTCCTCCTCTCGCTAGTATCCGCCCCGGAGCCGCGGCAAAGGTGTAAAAGAGCCACATGCGGCTCCGGAGCCGCGGGTTGCAGACCCCTGGTATAGTCTTTCTACTGTTTTTGTACACATTATCATTTTAATGCTGCAAAGGTATATGTCTTGAATAGCATAATAAGCAAAATAGGGTACGTTCTCACTTTTAGCCAATATGCAGTGTAAATGCAATTTTTGATGGACTTTTAATGTTATATCCTCAGTGTGCTGTTGTAGCATTATATAATTAGAATGGCCACCTACACATCGGCCAAGAAAGGTGAAATCCATCACCCAAAAAAGAAAGAACATGGATACTTTTTTGCAGTTAATGAAATTTTTAAAAGCTCAGTCACTGTAATGCTTCCATACCACTAACATGGATGACACGGGGGGTGTTACATTTTTGTTGTATTTCAAACAAGTAGATTGCAAAACCCCTTAAATAGATTGCTCCTAAAATCTGGAGGAGCATAATCAGATTTCAGTATGTTGATCTTTGACCTAAATTACTTGAACTTACACAAAGTGTGCTTCATTATTGTTTAATGGCACACTGTAGAAGGGCAAAAGAGAAATGGAGATGGAAGGGGAAGCACCAGTGGATGAGGCTCCGTGGGTCTCCTCCTTGCCTGGAAGTTCTTTCTGGCAGGCAGGGGTGCAGCCTCTTAGCTGACAGCAGAGACCAGTTTGTGCTTTAGTTATGTACGGTTTGTTTTATAAAAGAACAGAAGGCTTTCCCTCAATCTGTTCCTGCTTACAATTATTTCTGCTTCAATGAACCACCAAGAAATTGCACTGAAAATGCCAAGTCTTGCCAGTGGCCTAGAAGCGTCACAATATAAACTGAGTTTATTTCATGAAGGCAAAAAGCTAAGTGGCAGGTCACATAGCAAATTATGCAAATGGCCTGCCTGCAAAAGAGCAGCCCATCTCTGCCTCTAACCAGGATGATTTTACCTAGAGGATTCTCTAGTTTGTCTAAAGGATACCCCCCCCCGGGGGGGTAAAATTTCCAAAACCTTAGTATCAGGTTAAAGAAACTTGGTGATATAAATACTACTTTGAAGAATTCTGCACCACATGTTTGGGGGACATGCTCCATCACTGGGATATTGCCTGGTTTCAAAATATGTGCTCTCTCTCTCTCTCTCTCTCTCTCTCTCTCTCACACACACACACACACACACAGAGGGACTCTTACATAATTCCAGGCAGGTGGCTAATTGCTTCATATTTCTCACTTTCCAGACATGATGGAGGTTCTGGGGCAGTGTTACAGTGTCATTTTTCCTTGGAGAAAGGGCACTGGAGACTTACAATTTATAATATCTGGTTTTATAAAAGGCCTCAGTTGTGCTGAAGATCGATGGCATGCGTGTGACATCAGAATGTTGGGAGGAGCCAGGAGCAGAGCCAAACACGGTGGCATAATGACTTGGTGGCTCCTGCTCGGCCTCCTCTTCCTCCTGCTGCCACCACCAGTCAGGGGGGTGCTTTGCCCATCTTTCCCTTATGTGGCAGGAGCAGGAGGAGCTGCTGGCCAGGGAATCTTCCGTGCTCAGCCTCCTCCACCTCCTGATCATTTGGAACATTAGGGGCCACCCCCCAAAAATAATAATATTGGGGGCCCCAAAAGGTCTGAGCCCCTAGGAGTTGGCACCCCTGATTTCTATTGAGGATTCATCCACACTTCTGCTTGTCGCGCCCCTAAAAGCTGAGGTCTGAGCGGTTTTCTGCTTGACCAGAGCTTTCTAGGCCTGGACTGGGCCATTTTCCCCTGGCCCCGCTCTTTTCTCAGGGAAAACCCACTCTTTAGCTTTCAGTTGGAACAAAGAGCAGTCTGTGGAACACCCCATCACCATTTGCTCCAAAAGCTAAAAAGTGCTTTTCCTGGGCAGAACAAGAGGAGGTGTGGAGAAGCCCGCAGGCTCAGTGAGCCGGAAGTTGGGCAGTGCCAGTTGCAAAGCAGCTTCGGGCCCAACTTCAGTGGGGCTTGAAAGTTCTTCAGCTACCAAACCTATCTTTTCCTTATCACACCAAATTGAAAGCTGCTAGGTACCTGCGCTGTTCTGCCCAGTTGTGGGCCCTTTAAACCCAGTCAGGACTCAGCTATTTGGATGACAGGTCTGCCAGCATGGCACTACCCAGCATGCTCCCTGCCACCTCTGGCAATGGAGTGGCACAATTCCTTCTTTTTATTGACCACTCTGCATTCCCACTCCATGGCACGTGAAACATTTTCTTTTTTAACTTGAAAATATAGCATGCTACCTTTTTAAGGTTCCCTTTGCACATATCATCTAATTTGGTAAAATTAGTCCAATCTAGTTTATTCAATTAACTACACCTGTGGTTTCTATGAGACTAGGCAGAGTGGCTGCAATAGAAATTAAGAAACCAGCATAGGCTTTTCCTCTGCTGATTGCCGACCCAAAATAAGGACATGGGTCCGACAAATCTGTTCTTAGCTCATGAATGTCTGGTGATTTTTAACCCCTCTGCAAAAGGCTACACTCAACAAGAAATGGAGGTGTGCTATTCACATGGTGAACAACTACAGTTTTACTGCAGGTAAAATAGCTGTGCTTTTCATCACTTTAAGCCCATGGTTTTAAAGTTGCTTACCCTTAGGGTCCACATCAACTGTCTGCTGAGAAACAGCTGAATTTGCAGGAGGACCCTGGCCAGGTCAGATAGAGCCTAGGTAACTTGCTGTGAAAATTGAGAATGTGTCCTAGAACGACCCTGACTCTCCCTGTTGGCTGCGTATTTCAAGGCAGGTTTGGTAATACAGGTAGACAAGCTTTCTTCCAGGGAACCTGGCCTGCCATTATTCATCTTTTCATCAAAAGATGCCTTTTAAGGAACCCCAGTGCTCCTAGGAACACAGTTTGAAAATATCAGTGTAAGCTGTTTGTTGGCTACATATGACTCTCTTTGACATTTGCAAGACAGGTGAAACAAAATATTAATCAGTATTAATTTGTATCTGAAGAAAGTAGTTAGTGGAAGGCTAAAGAATGTCCCCCTTTTCTTTTATTTTTTAAAAGAAAGGGGCTGAATAGTTTATTGCAGAACTATCAAATTCCACCCTTCACTTGCTGCTTTCCCATTTGGGAAGGGTGAGGGGGCAGGAAGGCCGTCTCTTCCCCCACCCCAGGAGCTTGGTGTTGGGAGATTTTGGTTGGGAGAATGACTAGGAGATTGCTCACAAATCTCCCAGCATCAGTCCTTAGACTCTTGTTCTCATTCCTCTAATATTTGTCAGCAATTATGCTCATTTTTTCAATCATTTTAATGATGCCCCAGCTGTAAAGAGTTTGACTCTGGTTATATTTGGAGGAATCTCCTTAGGCGATGGCAATTGTAAACAACACAAATGGAGGGATGATTAGAATGATGAATCCTTCACCTGTAGGCCCAAAGAGCGCCCTGTTGGGTCAGGCAAGAGGCCCACCTTGAGCAGCCTTCTCCTGCCAACAACAGCTAGCCTAGAACATCTCTGAAGTTACACACAGCAGAACATGGCCATGAAAGTGGGGGACCGGGTACGACCAGTGGGTCAGACTCTTATTCTGCCCACTCTCCACAGCCAAGTGTCACAAGCAGGGGGAGCTGCCCACCTGCCAATTGCCCAGGGCCACAATGCCATCAGAAATCAAGCCATGTTACCGGTGAATTCCTGCTTGCAGAGGTTGGACGAGGTATCCTTTCGGTTCCTTCCAACTCTATGATTCTAGGCGCAGATTTGGCAATGTGGAAAACGCTTTCTGAACAGCTTCAGTGGATCCTATTCCCTATTTGATTTCATTTGCTTTTACTACAGAATGTGATGCATTTAAGAAGATGAGAAAGAATGAGATTTTAAATGAGAAAACAGCTACCACAGTATGACAGCTTTTACACTTCAAGGGATACATTTTTCTGAATTGTTAAATCCAACAGAAGTTCATCATGTATTAGGACTGGCAGTGCTGCTTCCAAGTAAGCAAATGAATAGTATTGCTGACTGACCATTTCACGGTTAGGAAATCTGGAACAAGAACTAATATTCATAGAGTATTTTGTTCTGGTGTCAAACTTCTGTGAAGCAAAGCCACCCACCCTAAATGGGGATAAGTGATGCCCTTAACAATATTTTTAAATTCCCCCATGCCAGGCTTCTTGACTGGCATGGGAAATATCTAAGTATTTGGAGGGCTAAAATGTGAAAAATGGGCGACATTTATTTTATGTCCCTCTAGCCCAGCCTTAGCCAGCCTTGGATCTTCAGGTCTTGTTACTGCAAATTATAGCTACTATTATCAGTTTTGTTGTTTAAAATATATATGGCCCACCCTTTAGCAATATGAATACTGTTAAAAACTGTTACCAAGATACAGTAGGTATCATAGCGGCTAGATCATCTCTCTCTTTAGGCTAGCACATGGTGGTTTTGGTCATGATCACTGCCTCTGAATCTTGGAGAATAATAATAATAATAATAATAATAATAATAATAATAATAATAATAAATTTTATTTATATCCCACCCTCCCCAGCTGAAGCCGGGCTCAGGGCGGCTAACAATAATCAAATAATCCAACATTCTAAAAACATTTCTGTCAGAGCTGCTTGAAGATCCTAGCTCACAGAGGATCACGCTAGCCAGCGATCATTAAGTAAAAGTCTTAATTGAGTTACAGTTTCCATTCTCACGCTGCTGCGCGCAACTCTACGTCTAGTAGCTAGATCGGCGAGGCTCCGTCTGAGTCTCCGCCCCGTGTGCACCAACTTAATATCCTAGCCCGGTTCCACCTTTTCCGCCTGACTGTCCTCCTCTGGGTCCCTCTACCCCCCGGGGTCTCTTCCTTCCGGGATTCTTCTGACGCTGACCCCCCGGACCCTCCTGTCTCCTTGCGCCGGGCTTTAGGACCTGGCTCCCTTTCCGGGCTGCTTACTGCGTCACCCTCCTCTGCATTTGAACTTGGCGCGCGCGTCCAACCTTCCACTTTCCGCTTAACCGTTTCTTCGCTCCCCGATGGAGGTGTGGCCACTCCTGACTCGTGCCCTCCCTCCTGTGGTGAGCTGCCAGCGCTTGCCCCCTGGCTCCTTTCCTCTTCCCTGCTCTCTGGCGGTGACGCTGGTCCCGATTTCCAACTGCTCTCCTCTGAGTCCCCTCTGGCTCTATCTTCCTGGGGTGCCCCCTAGACTCCCCCCTTGCCCTGGCCACTGGTGCTCCTTTCTGTGAATCCTCTGATTCACTGGAAAGACTCGGAGATCTCGGGTCGTCGTCATCACTCATCTTTTCTTCTGCCTCCTCCCCTTCGCTCTCTGTTTCCTCCCTTGCCCTTGCCTCTGCTCCTAAACCCCTGACATCCATCCCCCCCTCGAAGCCCCCCATTCCCCCCTCCCCTCCTTCCGGTGCTGGAGCTGGGTGCTGCTGTTGCAAAGGGACGAACGTCGGATATCGTTCGCTTCCCGTGGCGGGTCTCCATCTGAAGTCTCCCGGGTCTTCCTCCCTGCTCTCGTCGACGACGGTCACCTCCGCTTCCATCTCTGTGCCGCCGTGCTCGAAACCAGGGTCGTCCCCGAAAATGTCCATGTCCGTCTCTCCCTCACTTCCTCCTGGCGGCGTTGCTCATCCTGAGCATTCCAGCCACTTTCTGCGGAACTGCTCCTCTGGCCTATCGTCCCACCAATACGAGGGTTCTGATGCAGATCCCGAGGGTGACCCCTCCAGGGAACGGACGTCTCGTGTCGGGTCCTTGTCCGAGTCGAACCCCCGGAACGTGCTGGCCGAAAGCGTGGGCGTGAAAAGCCAGTCGTCGAAAAAGTCTGCTGGCATAGGTCTATGTGGGAAGAGGGCATGAAACTCGTCTTTGAGCAGAGGTTCGTCCAAGGCGTAGCCCGGCACCCAGCTGTTCGCACTGGCCGGGGTGCCCTCCTTGGCGAGAAAGTATTCTACCCCCTCTTCCCCCCATCTGGAGTCCAAAATCTCCGTGACTTCGTTGATGCGCTCCTTCTGTGCCACTCCCGCGTGCCCTGTTCTGTCTCTGACCGGACTCGGCGCCGTTCCGGGTTCCTGGAACCTGTGCGGTGCCTTGTAGGGAGTGAGCACCGATCTGTGGAATACCGGATGCATTCTGGAACCCTCCGGAAGTGCCAGTCTGAAAGCTACCGGGTTGACCTGCTCTTCGACTTGGTAGGGCCCCAGTTGTTTATGCCCTAGCTTCTTCTTGGCCAACGACCTGGCCGGCACTGCGTGGGCTGCTAACCAGACCCAGTCTCCCACGTGGAGCTCTTCGCCAACCCTTCTGTGTTTGTCCGCTTGTACCTTGTATGCGTGCTTGGCCAGCTCCAGGTGGCGCCTCAGCTGATCGTGGACTTCCTGCAGCTCCGACGCGAACGCATCTGCTGTCTGCGGCTCCCCCTCCCCCATTCTTTCCAGTCCCGGGAAGGTTCTGGGGTGCCTCCCATTGTTGGCGAAGAACGGCGTGACCCCCGTGGACACGTGCTTCGTGTTGTTGTAGGCGAACTCGGCAAGCGGCAGGTAATCCACCCACGTCGCAGGCTGTTGATTTGCATAACATCTCAGGTACTGCTGCATGATGGCATTGACCCGCTCCGCTTGCCCGTTGGTCTGCGGGTGTCTCGCCGACGCCAGGTTGATCTTGACGTTCAGGAAGCCCATCAGCTTCTGCCAGAAATTCGAGATGAACTGCCGCCCCCGGTCGGACAGAATAGACCGTGGCAGACCGTGAACCTTGAACACGTGGTCTATGAACAGTTTGGCGGTTTGCTCCGCCGTGGCCACCTTAGCACACGGAATGAAATGTGCCATCTTGGAAAACAGGTCCACCACCACCAGCACTGCCGTCTTGCCCCTTGAGCTGGGCAGATCCGTGACAAAGTCCAGGGCCACCCTTTCCCAAGGTTCGACCGGAGTTTGCAGCGGTTCCAACAGTCCGGCCGGTGGTCTGTGCACTGGCTTGGCCCTCTGGCAGGTGTCACACCTCGCCACGTAGTCTGCGACCTCCCCTCTCATTCCAGGCCACCAGAAATCCCTGGCTACTAATTCCACCGTCTTCTCCTTGCCGAAGTGCCCGGCAGTGGGCGCGTCGTGCATCTGCTGCAGCACCTTGGCGCGAAGGTCGTCTCCCGGCACGTAGATGGCCCCTTTACGGATGAGCAAACCATCTCGTAGCTGGAAACCGTCGGCCGCTGCCTTGCCCCTTTGCACCTCTGCCATCTTTGTTTGCGCGAAGGAGTCATCCTGCAACGCTCGTCGCACCGCCTCCAGGTCCACGGTTGCCGCGGCGCACGCCCACACTGTTGGTGCGAAGATGTGCATGGCGGCTGCTGGCGTTGCGTCCTCCAGATACTGCGGCTTACGGGAGAGAGCGTCCGCCATGATGTTGGTGTCCCCCGGGACATACTCTATGCGGAAGTCGAAGTTCGCAAAGAACTCAGCCCAACGTATCTGCCTCTGGTTTAGGAACTGTGCCGTGCGCCAGTGCTCCAGATTCTTGTGGTCCGTGCAAACCTGCACCATGTGCTTGGCGCCGATCAGGAAGTGCCTCCACGCTTTGAACGCTGCATGAATGGCCAGCAACTCCCTGTCCCAGATGGTGTAGTTCTGCTCGGACTTGCTGAGCTTCCTGGAGTAAAACGCTCCCGGTCGCCACACCCCCTGCGGGTCCTTTTGCAGCAGGACCGCCCCCACGGCTCTGTCCGAGGCGTCTGTCTCCACCCTCATCGGCCTGCTGGGGTTGACGTGAAGCAGCTGCTCTTCCGACGCGAAGAGACGCTTGAGTGCCTGAAAGGACTGCTCCGCCTGCTCTGTCCAAACGAACTTCTTTTTCTTGGAGCTAAGCGTGTCTGTGATGGCCGCTGTCTGCATAGCGAAGCCCTTGATAAACTTGCGATAGAAGTTCGCAAAGCCGACAAACCGTTGGACCTCCTTCCGGTTGCGCGGACTCTTCCAATTCAATACCGCTCGAACCTTGGCGCTGTCCATGGCGAGCCCCTTGTCAGACAACTTGTAGCCCAGAAAATCCACCTCCGTCACGTCAAATTGGCACTTCTCCAGCTTGGCGTAGAGCCTATGCTGCTTTAGCCTGCTCAGCACTTCCTTGACGTGTCCGTCATGCTCCTGCTGCGATTCCGAAAAGATCAGGATGTCATCTAAGAAACAGACGCACGTCTTGTAGAGAAGTCCCGCCAACACGTGATGCATGAAAGCTTGAAAAACGTGGGAGCCATTTTGCAATCCAAAAGGCATAACTCTATATTCGTAGGTACCCAGTGGCGTGAACATGGCCGTCTTCCACTCATCTCCCTCCCGCATGCGAATGAGGTTGTACGCCCCTCGCAGGTCTAACTTGGTGAACACTTTTCCCTTCCGCACCTTCGCCAGGAGGTCGTCGATTCGGGGCATGGGGAAGTCTGATGGCTTGGTCCCATTGTTTAAAATGCGATAGTCCACTACCAGTCTTTTTTGGGGCGTGTCTCGCTTTTTAACAAAGAATACAGGACTGCCCCCCGCTGCCTTGGACTCTCGGATGAAACCGCGCTCCAAATTATGATCTATGAACTCTTTGAGTTCCTGCAGTTCGTCCTCTGACATGGAATACAGTTTCCCTTTAGGCAGCGCCGCCCCCGGCAGCAGGTCAATTTTGCAGTCATATGGTCTGTGAGGGGGTAGCCTGTCTGCCTCCTTCTCGCAGAAAACTTCCAAAAATTCCGCGTACTTGTGGGGAATCGCTTGC
Organism: Podarcis liolepis; assembly: GCF_965112155.1. Taxonomy (NCBI): domain Eukaryota; kingdom Metazoa; phylum Chordata; class Lepidosauria; order Squamata; family Lacertidae; genus Podarcis; species Podarcis liolepis. Next base: position 1,426,499 of record NC_139565.1, on the reverse strand, counting down.
AGCGTGCCTAGCAGCAGCTGTGACTCCTCTTCCTCTCCTTCCTGCCGGGGCACGATGCAGTGTTCAGCACAAAAGGAAGAGCCGAAGATCAGCTGCCTCTGGTACCAAGCCAGCGTTGGGCTGTGCTTGTCCAGCCAACTCATTCCCAATACAATGGGCGTATCCGATAGTTGAGTGACATTGAAGCTGATGATTTCTTTGTGATTCCCAAGTCGCATCGCCATCGGTGGCGTCTGCTTCACCACTTGCCCCCCTAGCAGCTCCCTGCCATCCACCGTGACAACCTGCAGGGGCAGTGTGGCCGGTAGCAACTGTATAGCGTGTTTGTCGACAAAGTCCTGCCCTATAAAGTCCGCATTGCTGCCCGAGTCAACTGTGATTGGCACGTCCATGGTGATTCCATTGGGCAGCTGGAGAGATGCGGTGAGCCTCACTACTGGTTTGGGCGGGAGGGGGTTCACGGGCTGTAAAATCTCTGGGGACTGCGTCACTAACACGTCTGGCTGGGCCCCAGGGCCTCTTCCTCCAGCCAGACTGCGTCGTTTCCCTGCTGTGGTCCTCCTTGCTGCGTTGCTGCAGTCACCATTGCTGAGGCTGCAGTGAGCTTGTGGAGCCTCTGGGGACACTCTTTCGCCATATGCCCTGGCTCCTCACAGACGTAACACTTCCTGTTCCCTCTAGGAGGCTTCGCTTTCACTGCTGCCGGTGCTAGGGCTCTGGTTGCTGACTGAGCCCTTGCACCTCCAACCTCCATAGGTTCCACTCCTCCTCCTGGCGGAGGCGTGGATTGCGCACGCGCTGCTTCTCTGGGAAGGAAGGAGGAGCCCCTGGCTGGTTCGCGCCCTCCACGCCCTTCGTCCCTGCTCCACGGACGGTCTTCCAGCCGCACCCCCACTGCCAGTGCCCTCTGAACGACCTCCTGGGTGGTCCGGGGTCTCTCCCCCCTCGCGATCTCATCTTTAATCGAGCTGTGCAGCCCCTCCCAAAAGAGGTCTCTTACAGGGGCCGAATCTCTGTCCCATTCCAGGGCACTGACCAAAGCGAAAAAGCGGGCATGGTACTGCCTCACGCTGGCCCTCCCTTGCCTTAGTCCATGCACCTCCTTCCGGGCAAGATCCACGTCAATGCTTGATAAAAAACACCCATCCATCGCTTTAATAAAGGCATCCGCATTTTGGAGCGCCGGATCCTTATCTCTCCATAAATTGCGCAGCCATGCTTTAGCATCCCCATGCAAATGGGACATGATGAATCCCACTTTCTCTTGCTCATCTCTAAAGTCTTTATTCAGCAGTTGCAGTGCGCACAGTACGTCTGCTCTAAAGTTGGGATACTGTTGCAGGTTCCCATCGAAGTGAGAGACCAGACCGCCTGTTCGTCTCGCCAACCCAATTCCCTCCTGCCTGGGTGTCTGCTTTGTCAGCACGTCTAACCTGACCTGGAGATCCCTGCAGGCGGCAGCTGCCTCCTCCTCTCTCTTCCTGGATGCGAGAGCCTCGGCATTCAGTTGTGACACTGCTTTTCTGAGTTCCTCTATCTGCTGCTCAGCCGTCATGTCGGCTGCCGTTCGTGAGCTCGCTAGTAGGCACCTGCTTCTCTCCCCTCCTCGAGGCTGTAGATGCCCACAATTATGAGACGGAGCCTACTGTCAGAGCTGCTTGAAGATCCTAGCTCACAGAGGATCACGCTAGCCAGCGATCATTAAGTAAAAGTCTTAATTGAGTTACAGTTTCCATTCTCACGCTGCTGCGCGCAACTCTACGTCTAGTAGCTAGATCGGCGAGGCTCCGTCTGAGTCTCCGCCCCGTGTGCACCAACTTAATATCCTAGCCCGGTTCCACCTTTTCCGCCTGACTGTCCTCCTCTGGGTCCCTCTACCCCCCGGGGTCTCTTCCTTCCGGGATTCTTCTGACGCTGACCCCCCGGACCCTCCTGTCTCCTTGCGCCGGGCTTTAGGACCTGGCTCCCTTTCCGGGCTGCTTACTGCGTCACCCTCCTCTGCATTTGAACTTGGCGCGCGCGCCCAACCTTCCACTTTCCGCTTAACCGTTTCTTCGCTCCCCGATGGAGGTGTGGCCACTCCTGACTCGTGCCCTCCCTCCTGTGGTGAGCTGCCAGCGCTTGCCCCCTGGCTCCTTTCCTCTTCCCTGCTCTCTGGCGGTGACGCTGGTCCCGATTTCCAACTGCTCTCCTCTGAGTCCCCTCTGGCTCTATCTTCCTGGGGTGCCCCCCTAGACTCCCCCCTTGCCCTGGCCACTGGTGCTCCTTTCTGTGAATCCTCTGATTCACTGGAAAGACTCGGAGATCTCGGGTCGTCGTCATCACTCATCTTTTCTTCTGCCTCCTCCCCTTCGCTCTCTGTTTCCTCCCTTGCCCTTGCCTCTGCTCCTAAACCCCTGACAATTTCATTATAAAAATTAATTAAAATCAAATTGGTGGCAACCGTTAAGCAAAATTCTGTGCAGATTGCCAGAGGAGGGAGTCAGGCTGCGCCCTGACCAAAGGCCTGGCGGAACAACTCTGTCTTGCAGGCCCTGCGGAAAGATGTCAAGTCCTGCAGGGCCCTAGTCTCTTGTGACAGAGCGTTCCACCAAATTGGAGCCACAGCCGAGAAAGCCCTGGCTCTAGTTGAGGCCAGCCTAACCTCTCTGAGGCCTGGGACCTTCAGGATGTTTTTATAAGTTCCTCCGTGGGGCATACCAGGAGAGGTGGTCCCGTAGGTACGAGGGTCCTAGGCCATATAGGGCTTTAAAGGTTAAAACCAGCACCTTAAACCTGATCCTGTACTCCACCGGGAGCCAGTGCAGCTGGTATAGCACCGGGTGAATGTGGTCTCGCAGCGAAGACCCTGTAAGGAGTCTCGCTGCAGCATTCTGCATCCGCTGGAGTTTCTGGGTCAGTCTCAAGGGCAGCCCCACGTAGAGCGAGTTACAATAATCCAGTCTGGAGGTGACCATCGTGTGGATCACAGTGGCTAGGTCAGGGCGAGAGAGATAAGGAGCCAACTGCTTAGCTTGGCAGAGATGAAAAAATGCCGCCTTTGTTATAGCTGTAATCTGCGCCTCCATAGAGAGGGAGGTATCGAAGATTACACCCAAACTCTTAACGGACGGTGCTGGCACTAATTGGGCCCCCACAAGAGAAGGGAGTTGGTCCCTCATCCCCATACCATCCTGGCCTGGCCAGAGGACCTCTGTCTTCGAAGGATTTAACTTCAACCAGCTCCCACATAACCATCCAGCCACAGCTTCCAGACATCTGGTTAGTGTGTCTGGGGCCGAGTCAGGATGGCCATCCATCAACAGATAGAGTTGGGTGTCATCGGCATACTGATGGCAACCCAGCACAAAACTCTGGACAAGCTGGGCAAGGGGGCGCATAAAGATGTTAAAAAGCATCGGGGAGAGTATCGCACCCTGAGGCACTCCACACACCAAGGAGTGGCACGATGACAATTCCCCCCTCTGTCCCCGACCAGAGAGAAACGAGCACAGCCATTGAAGGACTGTGCCCTGGATCCCCACATCGGCAAGGCGGTGGTCCAGGAGTTCGTGATCGACCATGTCAAAGGCTGCTGACAGATCTAGAAGAATCAGCAGCCCCGACCCGCCTCGATCCAGCTGCCTGGGGAGATCATCTGTTAGGGCGACCAGAGCCGTCTCGGTCCCATGACCAGTACGGAAGCCGGACTGGAATGGATCCAGAGCTGATGTTTCATCCAGAAACCTGCCAAGCTGTTCAGCAACCGCTCTCTCAATCACCTTACCCAGGAATGGAAGATTCGAAACTGGGCGGTAATTGGATAGATCTAAGGGATCTAATGATGTTTTCTTTAAGAGCGGGCGCACCACTGCCTCCTTCAGTTCCCCTGGGATTATCCCGGTGCCAAGGGACAAATTGATGCTATCCCCCAGGGGGGCCCGCACCTCGTCTGGACATGCTCTAATCAGCCAAGACGGGCACGGGTCGAGAGGACAGGTGGTGGGCTTTCCAGCTCAGGAGGAGTCTGTCCACATCGGCTGGGGATATCCGGTCAAAGTGGTCCAATACTGGACCCGAGCACAGTCAAGGGGCCTCGAGAAATGCTGGGTCCGACTCCAGCAGCTACATCAACCTCTCAACCTGATCCTTCAATGCGGGCATGTAACATACGGTATACCCTAAAAGCACTGCACTGGCCGCCCCATAGTTGCTGCGCCCTGTTTATAATCCCCTAAATATTTGGAGCCCAAGAATCTGTAGGAGACTTGGTTCCTAAAGTATTAAAAACGGAAAATTTGCCCTAAAACTTGCTCAGACCGCAATGCAGTTTTATGGATCTGAAAATGTCCTTACAGGGTTCCTTCATATGGAGAATGAATGATGATTTGTTGAGGAGTACCCAAATTGTAAATAAAACCCAAAAAGCCTTAAAGGATTATTTCAAAATTAATATGAGTCAGGGAATGGAAACAAGGGTTATTTGGGATGCCAGCAAAGCAGTAATGAGAGGATTTCTCATTCAACAAAATTCAATTAGGAAAAAGACACAGAATGAGAAAAAAGATAAAACTTTGGAACAACTAAAAGACAAAGAGAAGAGGCTTAGAGGTAACCCAAAGAATTTGCAGATACAAAAGGAAATTAAAGCCTTACAGATTCAATATTCACAGATTATAAATCAAGAAATATAATGGAAACTAAGGAGGATGAAACAAAGGAACTTTGAATCTGCAAATAAATGTTGGAAACTCTTAGCTTGGCAATTAAAAAAGAGGCAAAAGCAAAGTACTATCACAAATATTGTAACAGAAGGAAAGTCTGTGAAGAACCCTGTGGACATAAGAAAATGTTTTCACAAGTATTACAAACAACTGTATAAAAAGGAGAAAGAGGACCAGGCTAAAATTGAGCAATTTATTAAAACCAACGGTTTGCAGAAGATTCCTGAAGATAAAAAGATCCTACTAAAGGGACTAATTACAACCCAGGAAGTGGAATATGCAATAAACTCAATGCAACTTGACAAGGCCCCGGGACCAGGTGGTCTATCAGCAAAATACTATAAGAAAGATTGGCTTATCCAACCATTGGTAGAAGTATGCAATATGATTCTAGGAGGGGGCAAAGCACCTGAAACCTGGAAGGAAGCTTATATTACTCTGATTCCAAAACAAGATCAAGATAGATCCAATGTCAAGAATTACAGACCAATCTACCTACTTAATGTGGATTATAAAATCTTTGCGAATATACTGGCTAACAGGCTAAAGAAGGTTCTGTCTGAATATATACATAAGGACCAGGCAGTTTTCTGCCTGGAAGATACATGAAATATAATATTAGGAATGTTGTACATATATTGGAAAAGTTGGAAGCAAGAAAGAACTGTAAAGCAATGTTAATGTTTATTGATGTGGAGAAAGCCTTTGACAATGTATCTTGGAGTTTTATGTTACATGATTTAGAAAGTATGGGGGTTGGTCAAGACTTTGTAAATGAGATTAATGTGATCTATCATGAACAAAAAGCTAAAATTATTGTAAATAATGTGGTATCGAAGGAAATTAGAATTGAAAAGGGAACCAGGCAAGGGTGCCCACTTTCCCCTCTGTTGTTCATTTCGGTCCTAGAGGTCTTCCTGATCAAATTTGCAGATGACACCTGTCAGGGGTTCAGGAGCAGAGGCACAAGAAAGGGAGGAAACAGAGAGCGAGGGGGAGGAATCCGAAGGAAATATGAGCGATGACAGCGGCCCGAGATCTCTGAGTCTTTCCAGTGAATCGGAAGATTCACAGAAAGGGGCGCCAGTGGTCAGAGCAAGGGGGGCGCCTAGGGGGACACCCCAGGAAGAAGGGACCAGAGGGGACTCAGAGAGCAGCAGTTGGAAATCGGGACCAGCTTCCCCACCAGAGCGCAGTAGGGGGGAGGGGTCCCAGGTATCGGGATCAGGCGGCTCGCCGCAAGCGGGAGGGCATGAGTCAGGATTGGCCACACCTCCATCGGGGAGCAAGGAAACGGTCAAGAGGAAGGTTGAAGGCTGGGCGCGCGCGCCAAGTTCAAATGCACAGGAAGGCGGCACAGTAAGCAGCCCGGATAGGGAGCCAGGTCCTAAAGCCCGCCGCAAGGAGGGAGAAGAGTCCGGGGGGTCAGCGTCAGAAGAGTCCAGAAAGGAAGAGACCACGGGGGGCAGAGGGACCCAGAGGAGGAAGGAAAGACGGAAGAGGTGGAGTAAGGCTAGAGTATTAAGTTGGTGTACAGGAGGCGGAGACTCAGACGGAGCTTCGCCGGTCTAGCTTCTAAGACGTAGAGCTGCGCGCTGCGGCTTGGAAATGGAAACTGTAACTCAATAAAGACTTTTGTACATTACTGCCGGCTAGCGTGGTCCTCTGTGAGCTGGGACCTGGAAGCAGCTCTGACAGTAAGCTCCGTCTCCCTTTTGCACCAAAAGCCTCGCAGCGTGAGTGGGCGCAGCGAGGGGTGAAGATTGGTGCTTCGCGAGCTCACGAAAGTCGGACGAGATGAATACTGAACAGCAGATAGCAGCCCTGCAAAATGCAGTGACACAACTAAACGCCGAGATACTAGCATCCAGGAAGAGGGAGGAGGAAGCGGCTGCCGCCTACAAGGATCTCCAAGCCAGGTTGGAAGTCCTTACAAAGCAGGGGCAACCGGGACCCAAATCGGAGGGAATTGGGCTGGGGAGAAGAGGAGGCAGCCTTCTATCTCATTTCGATGGGAATTTACAGCAGTACCCCAACTTCCGAGCAGATGTGCAGTTTGCGCTGCAACTGCTGGACAAAGACTTTAGAGATAAGCAAGAGAAGGTGGGGTTTATTCTATCCCATTTGCATGGAGACGCTAAAGCGTGGCTGCGCAATCTGTGGAGAGATCAGGATCCGGCGCTCCGAAGTGCGGATGCCTTCATTAAAGCGATGGATTCGTGTTTTTTATCAAATATAGACGTTGATATCGCCAGAAAAGAGATACATGGGCTGAAACAAGGGAGGGCCAGTGTGAGGCAGTATCATTCCCGCTTTTTTGCACTGGTCAGTGCCCTGGAATGGGACAAAGATTCAGCTCCAGTCAGAGACCTTTTCTGGGAAGGGTTGAACGGTGCGGTAAAAGACGAAATTGCGAGGGGGGAGAGACCCCGGAGCACTCAGGAGATCGTTCAGAGGGCGCTGACGATTGGGGTGCGTCTAGAAGAACGTCCATGGAGCAGAGACGAAGGGCGTGGAGGACGCGAGTCGGCAAGAGCGCCTTCCTTCTTTCCCAGGGAGGCAGCGCGTGCGCACTCCATGCCTCCGCCAGGAGGAGGAGGGGAACCTATGGAGGTTGGAGGTGCCAGGGCTCAGTCAGCAACCAGAGCCCTAGCACCGGGAGCAGTCAAAGCGAAGCCTCCTAGAGGGAACAGGAAGTGCTACCTCTGTGACAGTCCTCAGCACATGGCGAAAGAGTGTCCCCAGAGGCTCCACAAGCACACTGCAGCCTCCGCGACGGTAACAGAAGCAACTCAGCAGAGAGAACCACAGCAGGGAAATGACGGAGTCTGGCTGGAAACAGAGGCACTGGGGCCCAGCCAGACGAGTCAGTGAAGCAGTCCCCAGAGATTTTGCAGCCCACAGACCCCCTCCCGCCCAAACCAGTAGTGCAGCTCACCGCATCGCTCCAGCTACCCAATGGACTCACAATGGAAGTGCCAATTACCATTGACTCTGGTAGCAACGCGGACTTTATAGGACAGGATTTCATTGAGCAGCACAACATAACGCTACTGCCAGCCACACTGCCCCTGAAGGTTGTCACGGTGGATGGCAGGGAATTGCTAGGGGGGCAGGTGGTGAAGCAAACGCCACCGATGGTGATGCAAATTGGAAATCACAGGGAAGTCATCAGCTTTAATGTCACCCAACTGTCGGACACGCCTGTAGTATTGGGCATGAGTTGGCTGGACAGGCACAGTCCAACGTTGGCTTGGTACCAGCGGCAACTAACTTTCGGCTCCTCTTACTGTGCAGAACACTGCATCCTGCCCAGACCGGAGGGGGAAGAAGAGGACACACAGCTGCAATTGGGCACGCTGCAAGCAGTGCCCCACAAGTACGCAGAATTTTTGGAGGTTTTCTGCGAGAAGGAGGCGGACAAGCTACCTCCCCACAGGTCCTATGACTGCACGATTGACCTCCTGCCAGGGGCGACGCTGCCGACAGGGAAACTGTATTCCATGTCTGAAGATGAGCTACAGGAACTCAGGGAGTTCATAGATCATAATTTGAAGCGTGGATTCATCCGGGAGTCCAAGGCAGTGGGGGGCAGTCCCGTATTCTTTGTGAAGAAAAAGGACACGCCCCAAAAAAGACTGGTGGTGGACTATAGAATTTTGAACTCGAAAACCAAGCCCACGGCTTTCCCCATGCCCAAGATCGACGACCTGCTCGCGACGGTGCGCAAAGGACGCGTGTTCACCAAGTTGGACCTGCGAGGGGCGTACAACCTTATTCGCATACGGGAGGGCGACGAGTGGAAGACGGCCATGTTCACGCCCCTGGGCACCTACGAATACAGAGTTATGCCATTTGGATTGCAAAATGGCTCCCACTGTTTTCAAGCTTTCATGCATCACGTGTTAGCGGGGCTCCTCTACAAGAAGTGTGTCTGCTTCCTGGACGACATCCTGATATTTTCAGAATCGCAGGAGGTTCACGACAGAGACGTCAAGGAAGTTCTGCAAAGGCTACAGGAGCATAGACTGTACGCCAAGCTGGAGAAGTGCCAGTTCGACATGACGGAGGTGGATTTCCTGGGCTACAAATTGTCGGACAAGGGGCTCGCCATGGACAGCGCCAAGGTTCGCTCAGTGTTGGACTGGAAGAGCCCGCGCAATCGGAAGGAGGTCCAGCGGTTTGTCGGCTTTGCAAACTTCTATCGCAAGTTCATTAAGGGGTTCGCTATGCAGACGGCGGCCATTACCGACACGCTCAGCTCCAAGAAGAAGTTCATCTGGACGGAGCAGGCGGAGCAGTCCTTTCAGAAACTCAAGCGTCTCTTCTCGTCCGAAGAGCAGCTACTGCATGTAAATCCCAGCAGACCGATGAGGGTTGAAACAGACGCCTCAGACAGGGCCGTGGGAGCAGTCCTGTTGCAGCAAGACCCGCATGGGGATTGGAGGCCGTGCGCCTTCTACTCCAGGAAGCTCAGCAAGTCGGAGCAGAACTACACCATCTGGGACAGGGAGTTGCTTGCCATTCATGCAGCATTCAAGGCGTGGAGGCACTTCGTGATCGGAGCCAAACACACAGTGCAGGTCCGCACGGACCATAAGAACCTGGAGTACTGGCGCACGGCGAGGTTCCTGAACCAGAGGCACATACGTTGGGCGGAGTTCTTTGCGGACTTCGACTTCAGGATAGAGTACGTCCCAGGTGACAACAACGTCATGGCGGATGCACTGTCCAGGAAGCCGCAATACCTCGAGGAGGCGACGCCAGCGGCGGCCAAGCACATTTTCGCACCAGAAGCGTGGGCGTGCGCTTCGGCAACCGTGGACCTGGATGCTGTACGTCGCGCGCTGCAGGAAGACTCCTTCGCACGAGCGAAGATGGAGGAGGTGCACAGGGGCACGGCGAAGGGCGACGAGTTCCAGATACGCGAAGGGTTGCTCATCCGCAAAGGGGCCCTCTACGTGCCGGGAGACGAACTCCGCACTAAGGTACTGCAGCAGTTGCACAACGCACCCACCGCCGGGCACTTTGGCACAGAGAAGACGATAGAATTAGTCGCCAGAGACTTCTGGTGGCCCAAGATGCGGGGGGAAGTCGCGGATTACGTCGCGAGGTGCGACACCTGCCAGAGGGCTAAGCCAGTGCATAAACCGCCGGCGGGACTGCTGGAACCGCTGCAAACTCCGCTCGAACCGTGGGAGAGGGTGGCCCTGGACTTTGTCACGGATCTGCCCAGCTCGAGGGGCAAGACAGCAGTGCTAGTGGTGGAGGACTTGTTAACCAAAATGGCACATTTCATTCCGTGTGCGAAGGTGGCCACGGCGGAACAGACCGCCAAACTGTTCATAGATCACGTGTTCAAGGTTCACGGTCTGCCACGGTCTATACTGTCCGACCGGGGGCGACAGTTCATCTCGAACTTCTGGCAGAAGCTGATGGGTATCCTGAACGTCAAGATCAACCTAGCGTTGGCGAGACACCCGCAGACCAGCGGACAAGCGGAGCGGGTCAATGCCATCATGCAGCAGTACCTGAGATGTTACGCAAATCAGCAGCCTGCAACGTGGGTGGACTACCTGCCACTCGCCGAGTTCGCCTACAACAACATGAAGCACGTGTCCACGGGGGTGACGCCGTTCTTCGCCAACAATGGGAGGCATCCCAGAACCTTCCCGGGATTAGAGAGAGTGGGGGAGGGGGAGCCACAGGCAGCGGACGCCTTCGCATCAGAGTTGCAGGAGGTCCACGAACAGCTTCGAAGGCAGTTAGAGCTAGCTAAGCACGCATACAAACTGCAGGCTGACAGACACAGGAGGGTTGGGGAAGAAATACAGGTGGGAGACTGGGTTTGGTTGGCAGCCCAGGCAGTGCCGGCCAGATCGTTAGCGAAAAAGAAGCTCGGACATAAGCAGCTAGGGCCCTACCAAGTCGAGGCACAGGTCAATCCGGTGGCTTTCCGGCTGACACTTCCGGAGGGATCCAGGATGCATCCGGTATTCCATAGATCAGTGCTCACTCCCTACAAGGCACCTCACAGATTTCAGGAGCCAGGGACGGCACCGAGCCCGCTCAGGGAAAGGACCACGCAGGGGGGGTCGCCAAAGGGGGAGCCCATCAACAAGGTCACAGAGATTTTAGACTCAAGATGGGGGAAAGAGGGAGTAGAATATCTTCTCGCCAGAGAGGGCACCCCAGCCAGTGCCAACAGCTGGGTGCCGGGCTACGCTTTGGAGGAACCTCTGCTCAAAGACGAGTTTCATGCCCTCTTCCCACACAGGCCCATGCCAGCCGAGTATTTCGACGACTGGCTTTTCACACCCACGCTTTCAGCCAGCACGTTCCAGGGGTTCGACTCGGACGAGGAACCGACACTGGACACACGTTCCCCAGAGGGGTCACCCTCGGGATCTGCCTCAGAACCCTCGTATTGGTGGGATGATCGACCAGAGGAGCAGTGGCGCAGGAAGTGGCTGGAGGGTCCCGGGCGAGCAACGTACCCAGAAGAGACCGAGGGAGAGACGGACATGGACGTGTTCGGGGAGGACCTTGGGTTCGAGCACGGCGGCAAAGAGATGGAAGCAGAGGAGATCGACGTCGGCGAGTGCAAGGAGGAAGAGCCGGACTTCTCCAGTTGGATGTACGCCACGGGAAACGAACTGTATCCGGCACTCACCCCCATAACAACGGAGCACCCAGCACCCACACCTGAAGGAGGGGAGGGGGGAAGGGGGGGCTTCGAGGGGATGTCAGGGGTTCAGGAGCAGAGGCACAAGAAAGGGAGGAAACAGAGAGCGAGGGGGAGGAATCCGAAGGAAATATGAGCGATGACAGCGGCCCGAGATCTCTGAGTCTTTCCAGTGAATCGGAAGATTCACAGAAAGGGGCGCCAGTGGTCAGAGCAAGGGGGCGCCTAGCTGGACACCCCAGGAAGAAGGGACCAGAGGGGACTCAGAGAGCAGCAGTTGGAAATCGGGACCAGCTTCCCCACCAGAGCACAGTAGGGGGGAGGGGTCCCAGGTATCAGGATCAGGCGGCTCGCCGCAAGCGGGAGGGCATGAGTCAGGATTGGCCACACCTCCATCGGAGAGCGAGGAAACGGTCAAGAGGAAGGTTGAAGGCTGGGCGTGCGCGCCAAGTTCAAATGCACAGGAAGGCGGCACAGTAAGCAGCCCGGATAGGGAGCCAGGTCCTAAAGCCCGCCGCAAGGAGGGAGAAGAGTCCGGGGGGTCAGCGTCAGAAGAGTCCAGAAAGGAAGAGACCACGGGGGGCAGAGGGACCCAGAGGAGGAAGGAAAGACGGAAGAGGTGGAGTAAGGCTAGAGTATTAAGTTGGTGTACAGGAGGCGGAGACTCAGATGGAGCTTCGCCGGTCTAGCTTCTAAGACGTAGAGCTGCGCGCTGCGGCTTGGAAATGGAAACTGTAACTCAATAAAGACTTTTGTACATTACTGCCGGCTAGCGTGGTCCTCTGTGAGCTGGGACCTGGAAGCAGCTCTGACAACACCAAACTGGGAGGGGTGGCTAACACCCCAGAGGACAGGATCACACTTCAAAACGACCTTGACAGATTAGAGAACTGGGCAAAAACAAACAAGATGAACTTTAATAGGGAGAAATGTAAAGTATTGCACTTGGGCAAAAAAAATGAGAGGCACAAATACATGATGGGGACACCTGGCTTGAGAGCAGTACATGTGAAAAGGATCTAGGAGTCTTGGTTGACCACAAACTTGACATGAGCCAACAGTGTGATGCAGCTGCTAAAAAAGCCAATGCAATTCTGGGCTGCATCAATAGGAGTATAGCATCTAGATCAAGGGAAGTAATAGTGCCACTGTATTCTGCTCTGGTCAGACCTCACCTGGAGTACTGTGTCCAGTTCTGGGCACCACAATTCAAGAAGGACACTGACAAACTGGAACGTGTCCAGAGGAGGGCAACCAAAATGGTCAAAGGCCTGGAACGATGCCTTATGAGGAACGGCTAAGGGAGCTGGGCATGTTTAGCCTGGAGAAGAGGAGGTTAAGGGGTGATATGATAGCCATGTTCAAATATATAAAAGGATGTCATATAGAGGAGGGAGAAAGGTTGTTTTCTGCTGCTCCAGAGAAGCGGACACGGAGCAATGGATCCAAACTACAAGAAAGAAGATTCCACCTAAACATTAGGAAGAACTTCCTGACAGTAAGAGCTGTTCGACAGTGGAATTTGCTGCCAAGGAGTGTGGTGGAGTCTCCTAATTTGGAGGTCTTTAAGCAGAGGCTTGACAACCATATGTCAGGAGTGCTCTGATGGTGTTTCCTGCTTGGCAGGGGGTTGGACTAGATGGCCCTTGTGGTCTATTCCAACTCTATGATTCTATGATTCTTGTTAAGTATGATAAGAAAAGATGAACAAATTAAAGGTATTACAGTAGGATCCAAACAATATAAATTAAAAGCCTTTGCTGATGATTTAGTACTGACTTTACAGGATCCAGACTTCAGTGCAGTAAAAGCAGTGGAGTTGATACAGGAGTTCAGACAGGTAGCGGGATTTAAGTTAAATAAGAGCAAAACCAAAGTATTAGAGAAAAATCTGGATAATGATGAAAGAAAATTATTACAAGAAAAGAAGGGCTTAGATTTTGTGAAAAAAGTTAAGTATCTGGGAGTCAATTTGCCAGGGAAAAATTCGAATTTATATAAAGATAACTATGAGAAACTATGGAATGAAATTAAGAGAGATCTAGAGATATGGTCAGATTTAAAATTGTCATTAATGGGCCGGATTTCGGAGGTTAAGATGAATGTATTGCCAAAGATATTATTTCTGTTTCAAACCCTCCCAATTATAGACAATGTGAAATGTTTTAAAGAATGGCAGAAAGCTTTATCTAGATTCATCTGGCAGGGGGGGGGAACCCAGAATTAAATATAAATTACTAACAGACTCTAAAGAAAGAGGGGGATTTTCCCTGCCAGATTTGAAGATCTATTTCTTCTATTTGAAGAGCCAGTGTGGTGTAGTGGTTAAGAGCGGTAGTCTCGTAATCTGGGGAACCGGGTTCGCGTCTCCGCTCCTCCACCTGCAGCTGCTGGGTGACCTTGGGCCAGTCACACTTCTCTGAAGTCTCTCAGCCCCACTCACCTCACAGAGTGTTTGTTGTGGGGGAGGAAGGGAAAGGAGAATGTTAGCCGCTTTGAGACTCCCGAAGGGGAGTGAAAGGCGGGATATCAAATCCAAACTCTTCTTCTTCTTCTTCTATTTTGAAGCAGCCACGCTTTGCTGGATTAAGGAATGGATACAACTAGAAGACACCGATGATTTAGATCTGGAGGGATTTGACAATGTGTTTGGATGGCATGCATATTTATAGTATGGCATGCATATTTGTGGCATGCATATGGGCTTTTAAAAGCCCATAATGCTTTTAAAAACCATGTAATTAGGAAATCTCTGTTTAATGTGCGGATAAAATATAAAGATCTCTTAGAAAGGAAGACACCCAGATGGCTCTCGCCAATGGAGGCGAAGGCCCAGAAAAAGTTAAATATGGACATCAAGTGGTTGAGATATTCAGACCTGTTATTGGAAGACAAAGAAGGTTATAAATTAAAACCATTTGATCAAATCAAAGATAAGATAAATTGGTTACATTATCACCAGATCAATGAATTGTAAAAACTAGATAAGAAAAATGGTTTTGTTTCAGAAAAAACTAAGTTGGAAACTGGGAAAGCTTCCAGATAGTCTTAGGATTTAAATATGTAAGGATAGGAATTAAGATGTTTAAAGCTAGATTAGAAAGATTGAAAAATGTTAAGTGATCAAGTTAAAATTCTTTCGAGAAGATAGATTTTGGAAAACTGTTAAAATGATATACAATGAAATTCAACCAGGGGGATTTGAGGAAGTCACTTGACAATGTTATTAAGATTGGTTTAATTACAATTAGGGTGTATGTTTGTTTGTGTGTCTAAATTTTTTTGGAAAATTAATTTTAAAAATTGGGGGGGGGATAATCTGTAGGAGCATCACTTTACTAAGTTTCACTGTATGGAGGGACTATGGATGTGGACTATGGAACTCCTTTCCACTGGCTTTTTTACTTTTGATATTTAGGCCCCAATTGAAGAAGATACACTTTTTTACCCAAGCAGTTGGAGGGCAAATATATTTTAGTGTTCTCAGCATTGTTGATCTTCAGATGGTTCATAGTTATTTGAAATGTGATGCTTTGATTTTTGTTACCTTGATATTAGTTTAGTGGAAGGGTGGTATAAAAATTACAATATTTTATTATTGATAACAATAATAGGAATCACCACCTCCCATTGTTAACATTTTTATATTGCTTGGATTAAGCCAGCCTTTCTCAACCTGTTGGTCCCCAGATGTTGTTGAACTACAACTCCCATCACCCCTAGCTAGCAAGGCCAGAGCTCAGGGATGATGGGAGTTGTAGTCCAACAACATCTGGGGACCACAGGTTGAGAACCACTGTAATAAGCGTTATTCTACTCACCCTCATTTAGTTTGACACTGAGCTCATGGATCCATTCACTGCCTCCTCTAAAGCTAAGTCATCTGCATGCTAATAATGCATCACTGCAATGGTTGAGACTACAATATGTGGTCTACACCAGGCTTCCTCAACCTCGGCCGTCCAGATGTTTTGAGACTACAATTCCCATCATCCCTGAACCACTGGTCCTGCTAGCTAGGGATCATGAGAATTGTAGGCCAAAAACATCTGGAGTGCCAAGTTTGAGGAAGCATGGTCTATACAATCCAGTAGTGCTAGATCAGCAGTTCTCAACCTGTGGGTCCCCAGATGTTGCTGGTCTACAACTCCCATCATCCCTGAGCTCTGGCCTTGCTAGCTAGGGGTGATGGGAGTTGTAGTTCAACAACATCTGGGGACCCACAGGTTGAGAAAGGCTGTGCTAGATGATATTGCTGGAGAGAGAGAAAAACAGGTGTGCTACCTGCGCCAACCTGGTGTTTTTGCCCGCAACTGCTATCATCCAGTATAGCAGATGGTCAGGAATAATAGGAGTTGAGTTGTAGTTCAAAACATCTGGAGGAAACCAGATTGAGGAGGGCTAGATTGGGGATATCTGGGGAGCGTTGTAACCAGTTTTGCATAGATACATAACCACAGTCCTGCTTGTGGGGCCAGATGGCTGCTTTTTTCCATTACATAAAGGTTTTTTCCAGTCTCTAAGAGTAGGATCCACATAGAGCTGGGCTGGCAAAAGTCAGTACAAGATTGCATTGGACCCCAGCTTGTCAATTGCAGCCTAAATTCATTAAGAAATCCCTGGTAAGCAATATGCTTCCAAGCCATTTTGCCAGGTGATAATGTGGAAATTGATACCATGATTCTGAAGCAACAGAGACTTGTTGTTCAAAAGGCAGGTCTTTCTTCAAACACAGCAATTCTTTTTAAATTTTTGTTTCTTGGCAGTTTCTGAATGGACTAGCTTGTCATAATCTTAACTTCCCCTCCAGGACTTCCTGTAGGGCATTATTCTGCAAGTGTGGAAAACTGCAGTGTGTGGCATTAGGGCTAACATGTCACAATTTTCTTTATTGTTCTTTTTAAAGCAAATTCTAGATGTTACAGCTTGAAAGAAGGTTGGCAATATCTGATGAAATCTCAGAAGTGAGAGGGATTTCTGACAAACACTTTCAGTGGTCATAGGCAAGGCTCAGCTTCTCTCTCTTCTCAAGATTAGAACAATTAGCAGACTAACTTGTGCAAAGTAATAAACATTGCAAAATAACCTGCAGAAATAAATTATGGGGATTTGCTTAATTTTTCTATTAAACACAGGTTTCAGTGTTTTCAATGCAGTATCTGTGTTTTCCTTCTCTCAGAAATTTGCTTTTTAAAGAGAGATTGCCCGAAGCACTGCTTGTTGGTCAACATTTTGGTTCCAGGATTTTCAATGCCCCCTTTTGAATTTCAGACTTATCAATGAATCTCTGAGGGACCAATTGCTTGTCACCATTCAGAAGACCTTCACCTACACCCGGACCCAGGCCCAGCATCTCTTCATAATCCTCATGGAGTGCATGAAGAAGAAGGAACTGGTATGCAAGCACATTCTCTAGGCATGAAACGCAGAAGCCCAATTTCATACCGGCTTGGTGCATAAATAAGGTTCAATCTCAGTTTGGAGATTGGGGGACCTGCAGTGGTATGCAGTCCATCTTTCTAACTTCCATGGCTCAAACCATAGTTTGTGTTAGATTTGCACAACCTCTGGCTTCTCTAAGGCTCGCCTGGAAGATCTCAAAGCCATGAGCTGAAACCACGCTTAGGAGGGCAATTGCAAACTGCAATTTGGGGCAATCCTGGTTAGCCTTATCCATAGTTAGTGACATGTTTACCTGACGTTTAACCTCCTTGGAAAGGAGAGGGAATTCATGCACAAGAGAGAGAATCTAAAATTAGGGTTGCTATGTTTGGAAGAGCAAAAAAGAGAACACACACACACACACACACACACACACACACACAGACGGCTCAGCTGGGGATTGGGAGCCTGCTGCTTCCCAGCTGAGCTGTGCAAAGAGGCCGAGGCCCAGGGCTCCTGCATGCAAGTGGAGGGAACACCAGGGCTGACTCAGCTGAGGATCGGGAGCCCCTTGAGCGTGCACATGCCCAAAGGTAAAAACAACAGCAACCCAGACATTTTTTGTAAATTGTAAAAATCGGCCTGGCCAGAGATGCTGGCCATGGAAAAGAGGACATGTCAAGGAAATCTTGGATGTATGGCAACCCTACTAAAATGCAAATCTGTAGCACTTTCCCAATCCCCAGCACATGGCTTGGAGACTGGTTATGTTACATCTGTGTGAACTAAAACTGTGTTTCGGTGGATGTCAGTTAGAAACCATTCTGTCTTTCACATGTACATCTGTGTAACTGGAGACTTGGGCATGAAGAGTCCATAAGGCCAGCCACAAACAGCTGGCCTTTAAAAGGCGATTTAAGTAAAATGTAAGAACAAATAAAATGGGAATTACATTAAAACTTTAAATTTGTAGGAATAGCTTCCATTGGCCTTACCTGTATAATGTCATTAACTCAATTAAGAAGTTTCATTGGACTTTAAGTTATGGATAAATTATTCACAGAGCATCATAAATGCATCCATCACATTATATTACCTTAGGTCTGGCTGGAAGCATTTAAATATTGTTTTCAGAATCTGAATTCCAAATGTGCTTTTTCTGAAACCAGTGGTGTTATTCTTTTTGTGTATATGCTGTTGCTGCTTAACAATTTGCCTCCAGCAGCATGCTAGGAGCTATGCAAAATGCAATGAAAGATGCAATCCCTGTCCCAGGGCCTTGCATGAAGAAATCAAGGGCAGCATCAGTAAGAAGAGTGTTGAATTATTAGTGGTGGGGCAAAACCAAACCAAATGGCAATGCATGTGACAGGGAAGATAAGCCTGAGATGGTTTAGGGTCACCATTGCTTGATGAAGTAGATCTTGATGATGGACTTGACAGACTGCAAAGCTTTTCTAAACAGAAGGGGCTCCCTGGCACAGAAATAATAATGGTAGCCATAAAAAACCCCAGCTATGTTCAGATTGCAAGTTCAGATTGCTAACATTGTTATTTTTTAGCATTTATTTAACCATATCAATGAGCTTAAAGGTAAAGGGGCCCCTGACCATTAGGTCCAGTCGTGACCGACTCTGGGGTTGCGGCGCTCATCTCACTTTATTGGCCGAGGGAGCCGGCGGACAGCTTCCGGGTCATGTGGTCAGCATGACTAAGCCGCTTCTGGCGAACCAGAGCAGCGCATGGAAACACCGTTTACCTTCCCGCCAGAGCGGTACCTATTTATCTGCTTGCACTTTGATGTGCTTTCGAACTGCTAGGTTGGCAGGAATCAATGAGCTTAGTGGTGTACAAAACAGAGAAAGTAAATAAAACTGTATGAAATGTTTTATGGTCACTGGCATAACTAAGCAGGATCACAAAAGATAACAAATTCAACCTATTTTGTTTTCAAATTATGGCTTAGTGCCACATGAGTATTTTTTAAGTATGTTTGGTTTTGGGCTTTACAGAAGCTGGAAGGACAAAGCCACAGTTATAATTTTGGAGGCTGAAATGTATTAAAGGCTTCCAGTTACATAACTTACCCAGAACTCCAACAACACTGAGTTGGTGAGAGTCAGTCTGAAAGACATGATAGAATCTGAGTCGCCAATGCCACTACAGTAGTACCTCGGGTTAAGTACTTAATTCGTTCCGGAGGTCCGTTCTTAACCTGAAACTGTTCTTAACCTGAAGCACCACTTTAGCTAATGGGGCCTGCTGCTGCTGCCGCACCGCCGGAGCACGATTTCTGTTCTTATCCTGAAGCAAAGTTCTTAACCTGAAGCACTATTTCTGGGTTAGCGGAGTCTGTAACCTGAAGCGTATGTAACCTGAAGTGTATGTAACCCAAGGTACCACTGTATTAGCTAGTAAACCTCAGTAACCTTCCACAATATTGATGTCAAATTTCTTTTTATCTTCTCTGGGAAAGGTCTGATGAGCCCATTTCCAATCCAAAATTAATTCAGTCAGGGCTCATAAAATGACACATAAGAGCCAATGTTGTATCCACAGAAAACAAAACTGCTGTAGGTGAAACTGCAGACTGTGAATGACGTCTAATCCAGGGGTGTTGCTGTCAATGAAGATGTCTCTGTTACCATCAAGGAACTCTTGTTTTTCTGGGCAAAGCCACCACTGATTGGCAAAATGACCCATAATGAGTTGTCATAAATGATAAAGCAGTGATATTGAGCAAATGTTACAGCTCAAATTAAAAATCATCACAAGTCACTCACTTGTCATTTAGGCAGCCTGACCGTGGCCTGGCCTTCGGTCGTGTGGGTTGGCCTTTTCTTTCTAACTGTGCTGCTGGCTTCAGTGAATGTAAGAGCACCATTCTGTTAAATTACTTATGGTCATGCAAGGACAGGAATTTAGATGGCAGATGCATGCCTACAAGCATTCAGAGAAAGACTGTTGAGTCCCAGGAGCACACATCCATATTAAGGAAGCATGGGAAAGCATTTAATTAGTCTCTAGCTAAAGGGAAACAAGAAAACCCCATCTCTTTTTGGCATGCGTGAGACAAGAAGCTCCTTCCCCGTCCCTTTTGCATGTTAGATTTTATTTACTCATTGCCAAGAAGAGAGAGTTGTGGTTGTGTTCCTGTTAGGATCCCATAATTGTATAGCATGCTGTAGTCTTTTTGCAAAAGCCCATTCTTTTTTTCTTCTTTCTTTTTGAAATAAAAAGAAAAAATTATAAAAAAATTATTTTCCAAAATAATAAAACTTTTAACCACAATAACTGGATACTAGTGTAGTTAAAAAATACCATAAAAAACAATGCAAAATAATCATAACCATAACTGGCTTATCTTAATAATATTCAAGCAACTGAATACGGCAGTTGACATAGAAAGGTCTTCAAGAGTCCCCTGCAAGTGAATAGCGAGGATACCTCCTGAATATCAACTGAAAAGCACGGCACTGTGACCCTCAATTCCCAACTTCCGTTGAAGCCAGCCAGGCTTCTGAAACACAAGGGACAACTAGAAGTGGTTTGGAATGAGAAATAGTTCACAGGTCTGTTTATCTGGGTGCCATTTACCCACACAACTTTATTCCCCTCCATTCTCCTCTTCCCTCTTCCCCTGGGGAAGGAGAATCATAGGAATCATAGGGAATAGCAGAAGCCTCACAGGAAGATACTTTCTGCACATCCCCTGCTGCTGCTGCTGCACCACCGCTGGGATCAGATCCACAGCCCCCCACTCCCAAGCTGCCTTTCCCTTTAAAAACAAACAAACATGGTAGATTGAATGCCGGGCTTGTTAAAGCGTGCTTCAAAATGCTGTAGTCTGGAAGTTATTAAATCAGCCCTCCCCGACGGGCAGTTTTCTTCTGACTTTAGGCTGGTTAGTTTTCTCTCTGTGGCTGTTTTTCGGTTCCCTCTCTCAGACCAAATCCAGTACTCAATTTCATGTGCATGCAGACATCTTGTCCTTCTTTTTTTGTTCATAAGTGAAGCATAACATGAAAAATTCAAGTCTGTTTGGAAGCTGACTAGGTGAATCTGGGTTTGTATAAATATGTGGCACTGATGCACCGTAACAACCTTGAGATGCCACAAGTGCAAGTGGGTTTACAAGCCCAAGGACTACGCAGGAGTAAATGGGTTGTGCTTCTGGTCTCCAGAGTGCAAAGAAGGCCTGTAGGAACAGAGTCTCATAGGTATTGGTCCCTTGTGCATGATTTAATATACATACTTGCCATGCTGCCATCTCTGGATATAAATACATACTGTATTAGGTAGCCAGAAATAAGGAGTTTAACCAAAGGGGACTAAAATAAGCAAAATAACACCAAATAAGTATCCCAATTTTTTTCAGAACAGACAAGGCATATCTTGTCATTTTTTTCAATAATGGATGGATGTTCATAGGAAGTGTTGTAAATTTGTATCAGACATAGAGAAATCATGCCTGGGAACTACCGGTATTTGAATTTGCCAGCATTAGAAAGCTGCCTGTTTGTAACTATTCTCCGGTTCTTTTCGAATCTACACTTGCTGCTGAAATGAAACATTGCAAGCAGCCCTTAGATTCCCCCATGACCTTCACAACAACTCTATCCACAAAGCTTATCTTGTTCAGATGTTTCTGCTGGATCAATACACCAGATCTTATCATATGCAAAGTAACTGTTTGAGGATGCTTGATAACCTTAATTCCCATGGAAAGAATATTCTTGTCAAGTAAGATACCATGCATAAATTCAATGACAGTCCATTGCTGTAGGGAGAAAAGGGGGCTGGGCTGGGATATACTGCCTTATTTTTCCTTTAATATACTGTTTTGTTGAGTTATTGTCCCCCTTTAGCATGCTGACATGCTGGAACCTCCCAAATATTTAATCATTTATTTAGATTTCAATATTAAAAGAAGCCAGTACTGTGACTGAATTTTGTCAGTTCAAGATAACACTTCAAAAAGTTTAATGCTACATTTTTATGAATAGAAAAATAAGAGGATTATGGTATTTGTGAAGAACCTATAATTAGGCAACAAAGAAAGAACTGCTATTTTAAGCAAGCAGTTTTTCCGATTGCTTAAATAACAGGCATATAACCTACACAAATAGATTGTTATCATGTTTTGGTAGCTTATCATGCTTCCAGTATTCAGGGCTAACTTGGATATTTTCCAATGTAGATCTTCAAGTTTATAAAGAGCAGCTTAATATTGGCTGCATTCAGACATCATGCTAAACCACAGCTGGAGATAGCCAGGGCCAGGGCCAGTCCTTAGGAAGTCTTTCACATGATGCTGCCAAGAGCCACTCACAACCTCCCGCCTCCCAACGTGGCCACAACTGGGCAACACCTTTTTCTGCTTACGTTTCATAGATCTATAACCTGAATTCTATGGATTTTATATATCTATGGACCGGGGGGGGCATGCATGTTGGGTAGATTGAGGTGGTGGGCAGCCACTGCAAATGGGAGTCAAATTTGCTCCCATTCCCAAGATGCACCATTGCCCCCCCCCCGGGCAGAAATGGAAGCACAGGTGCATCGGGCTAGTCAGGGCCCAGCCTGGCTGGCCATTGGTCCTGGGGCAACCCAGTCAGATGGTATTATTATTATTATTATTATTATTATTATTATTACAGGACGTCCCTATTTTCATCAGAGGAATGTTGGGGGCATGCTCTTTCTTTGCTAATGGAAGTGGGGAACTTTGGAAGCAACTTAGAAGGGGATATTTCAAAGGTCCAACAGCCTGTATTTCCACACTTTACTTTGCTTTATTTTGTGATTTTAAATCTCTCACCAAATACAGTGGTACCTCGGGTTAAGTACTGGTACTTAATTCGTTCCAGAGGTCTGTTCTTAACCTGAAACTGTTCTTAACCTGAAGCATCGCTTTAAATAATGGGGCCTCCTGCTGCTGCCGCGCCGGTGGAGCACGATTTCTGTTCTCATCCTGAAGCAAAGTTCTTAACCCGAGGTACTATTTCTGGGTTAGCGGAGTCTGTAACCTGAAGCGTCTGTAACCCGAGGTACCACTGTAGTACTTTCCCCAAACCTGGATCAAGGCATCAAATCACCTTACCATCACTGCATGAGGGCGCACAGGACAATTCTATACCTCCTTGCTGCTTTCAGATTACCAATCCTACTATAACATACAAATTTGCCAGATTTTGCCCAGCAGCTCAAGATGCAACGGATGTGCCACACTCTTTCACGCTCTTTCACTCTTGTCTGATGTTCCTAACCCTTCTTTTAGACTTACTTGGAATCTTATGGACTTTTATATATATATTCTGTTTTAACTCTTTTTAGTGAGTTGTGTGTTTTTTAGATTTTTAATGATTTTAAATTATTGTACCCCTCCCTCCTTATCAGGGCCAGATTTAGGTTTGATGAGGCCCTAAGCTACTGAAGGTAATGGGGCCCTTTATATGTCCAGCTGCCCTTTGTCAACAAATTATCACTGTTTTTTGTGTTGAATATATGCTATATATGCCCATTACTTACATCATAGGAGTCTACACAACACAAAACACTGTTGCTGTGTGTAGGTTTTATTTTATTTGTTTTTTATTGTATGTTTTGGAAATGTACATCCAGTTTTTTTCCTTTAAATTATTTGGGGCCCCCAAGAGAGTGGGTCCCTAAGCTAGAGCTTGTCTAGCTTATACGTAAATCCAGCACTGCTCCCTATGCTGGTCTACGGCCGTAATATAGTGTTGGTTTTGATTGATTGATTGATTGATTGATTGATTGATTGGATCGAGGCATCAAGGAAATTCTCCTTTTATTTTACCATATTTATTCTGTTCCCTTTCACCAAACCAACAAGAGTCTCTAGAGTGTGAAGGGCCAGACACCCCCGGGAGCATATTTGGTGACTCACAACCAGTGATTTTTCTGGGGGGGGGGTACGCAGGGGGACGCATACCCCAAAACATTTTGTGAATCTAAGTTTGGTCTCATTGAGGGCAGTATTTCAGTGTGAGTAGGAAAATGAGAGCACCCCTCAACATTTTTTTAAGAAAAAAAGCTCTGCTCACAACTCTGTTAATACAGTGTATCCACATCAAGCCCCCCAGCCTAGACGCTGGGGGGGGGGGATTCAAAGGCTCAGTGGATACTCCGTCTCTCTTTCGGCTGAGGGAACAGATTCATGTCGGGCCTTGCCTGCCTCCTTCCCTCTGGGCAGGGAGGGCTCCGCTTTGTTTTTAAAATTTATTTTTTATTTTTTATCTATGTCATTTTAAATTGTAATTGATATTAATGCTGTATTCTTAGTTTTAGATTTTATGATTTATGTGGAAATTGTTTTCCATTAGGTTGTGTACCTTTTGATGTACTTTATTTATTGTTTATGACTTCTCTTATGTTGGTAATTATGTAAATCTTGTCATGCCGTAAGCCGCCTTGAGGATTGTTTTCACTATGGAAAGGCGGCCTACAAATAAGACGACAAGGATGATGATGATGATGATGATGATGATGATGTATACTCTCCTAATCCCCACCATGGGAGAGGGACTCTTCCATAGGGCAAATACTTACCATCTCATATAAAAGTTTCCTTTAAATTATTATTTAAATGACCATTAAAAAATAAGCTATATCTGAATATAATTAGCCATGTTTTCCACAGTGTCAAGCTGGCTTATATATCTGTATTCACTTTTCACAGTATCTTTCCCAGGAAAATGTCACAGAACCAGAACAATTCTAGAGTTTATAAAACATGAGACAAACATCTTAAAATATATTTTTTTGGAATGCTTCTTAAAATATGTGCTGGCAGCAATCACAGGAATGTTTTTTCCTCCTAGAGTACATGTTGCAATGGGCATTCTCTAGAGAGTTAGTAATCAGTAATGGTTTTACCTAGAATTTAGGTTACATTTAAGAGGTAACAATTCAATGTTTTATTCAAAGTGCTGCTCAGATCCTTTTTTGCTATTAACCTACTTAAGTCTGTTTTTGTTGTGCAGAGCAAACCTGAAGGGAGCTTGATCTTGTTATGTTTTCAGGGCATCTAAGAAAATCAGTTTCTTTCGACAACAACATCTTTCTTCTGAATTTAAAATATTCAGTGAGGTGACATTTATTAGTCTTGTCCTGCTCCCCAACTCAAAGCTAAGACATATCCTTATTTTCTGATGCCACTGATTTCGGGTTTCCATCCCTCCAGCTGCTTCTTGGGACCTTAGGCCCTCATTTCCACTATTTTCTTGGTGCCTTCTATGTCTACTTGCCAGTTAGCTTTCCTTCCTTTCTTCCTTCCCTCCCGAGTCAGTTTATAGATAGATAGATTCTTTATTGTCATTACACTAGTGCAACATTGCACCAGTGCAACGAAATTGGATGCCATCCCTTAAAAACAAAAGCAAAACAACAGCAACAACCAAACAAACAAACCACCTTCCAACCACACCCACACCCACACCCATCAAACTCCCAGGTCTCACTATCGAGTTACAGCATTCAACAAGGCCACAGCTCTTGGATAGAAACTATTTTTCAGTCTATTTGTCCTTGACTTGATGTTTCTATACCTCCTGCCAGAAGGCAGTAGTGCAAACAGACTGTATCCCGGGTGAGATGGATCCTGCAGGATGTTGTTTGCTTTCCTAAGGCAACGGGAACCGTACAGTTCTTCCAAAGGTGGAAGAGGGTGCCCAATAATCCTTTGGGCTGTGGTTATGACCTTCTGGAGCACCTTCCTCTCCCTAGCTGTACAACTGGAGAACCAAGCACAAATACAGTATGTAAGTATGCTCTCTATGGAGCCTCGGTAGAAGGACACCAGCAGTCTCTCACTCAGATTGTTCTTTTTTAAAAGTCTGAGGAAATAAATTCTCTGCTGGGCCTTCTTCACCAGAGCAGTGGTATTTGCGCTCCAAGTCATGCCCTGATCCATAATCACTCCCAAAAACCTGTATTCCGCCACCCTCTCCACCCGTTCCCCGTTGATATACAAGGGCTGAATGTCCGCCTTTTTTTTCCTGTAATCCACCACCAATTCCTTGGTCTTAGCCGTATTAAGAGCCAGATTGTTCTCTCCACACCAAACACAGAGCCGCTCCACCTCGTCCCGATAGGCGGACTCATCCCCTCCTGAAATGAGCCCCACCACCGTAGTGTCATCAGCAAACTTGATGATTTTGTTGCTGGAATAGATGGCTGAACAGTCATACGTATAGAGAGCATAGAGCAGGGGACTCAACACGCAACCCTGTGGTGAGCCGGTGTTAAGGCTAAGGGCTGTGGACACATGTGACCCTACTCTAACCCTCTGAGAACGTTCTGACAAAAAATCCAAAACCCAGAGACAGGTGGAGTTGGGGAGTCCAATCGTCCAATCGTTATGCACTGTGGGATTTGCGTAGGTCCTTTCAGGGGCAGAGACCCATTTGCAGGTCCAGGTGCTGTGCAGCTGTGAGCCGTGAGGTCAATGCATGGTGAAGTTGCAGTAAATGCAGTACAGTACAACCATTTTGGGATTTAAAGAGGCCACAACTTTATCAGATGTCAGCAGATTTGGGTGCAGGCATTGGGTATGTATCCTGTATCAACCAGCCTGCTGCTGGTTGATTATTTGGCAGGGTTAAGAATTGTCCTGTAACATACCGTACATCAAATTGGAAAGACCCCTCCAATCACCATTTTGGGAGTGCTCTGGCCCATCAGCCCCCATCTGGGTGTCCAAATGGAAACACCCTCCCCTGGATCACTTCAACGGGATGCCCTGATTCCTCGGACCAGGTGTTGGGACTCCTGGCGCACCCCCCTGTGTCCACTTTGACTAAGGATCCAACCCAATGCCTTCTCTGCCATCAAGTTCTGACAATTGCTAAGAGTTGGCAAAAAACCCAATATTATCTGAAGGCAAATTCCTCCCTGCCCCCAAACACAGTGACAAAACAGGGTGAGAAATCCAGCACTGACTGGGACGGAGTGCAGGGCACAGCGGGCTTAAATAGCCAGGGAGTGGACCAGAGGGGATCATTTTTCCTCCTGCTGCTCCCAGAGCCACACGCTCCAGCTCACCCACGATGGGCTGCAGTCGCGGAGGAGCCCCAGCGGCCAGCATGGCTAGGAGGGACGTCTGCCCCTGCCCTCTGCTGAAGCCCAAAGTCTGCCCAGCACAGCCATGCCAGACCGCAACCACCTCTCCCCTCCAGCAGCCACCAGGCAGCTGAAATGTGGCTCTGAGCCTCTCACTTCCCCTCCTGGCTGGTAGGTTTGGAGGTGCGGGGGGAGCAGAGCTACCAGCACTGGCATAGTGGCTCTGTGGGGCATAGCACCCAGGACAGTGAGGTCATAGGAGGGAGAAAGTGGGGTGGCAGTGGCAGTCAGGGTGGCACACAGTGGGAAGGGAAGCAGTCGTGGCAAGGAACATCAGAAATAGGTGCAGGGCCCCCTCAATGCTGACAAATCTGCTATACTTACTGCATTTTCCCTCTGAGCAGTTTACTCTTCAGCATTTGGTTTGTGTGTGTGCCTGCGCGTTCTCTCTCTCTCTCCTCCTCATGTTGCTGCCAAGGGAAATTTACACTAAAATATTCAGGCATACCCAGCTGAATTATAAATGCTGAGCAATACTGCAATAGAAGCTGCTCTTCTAGTAAGAGGACCATAATGTATTAATAACCCTGACTATAAACAGAAGCAGTTCCCTGTCCACGTCTATTGTTAATGTTAAAGCAACTTGCATTTATGAGACACCTGCAAAATCTCAACTAGTTTAAATAAAGATGAACAATTATAATTCTGGACCAAACATTTGTTCACCCTGAATTCCTATTGCCCATCTGAAGCAGAGCTCTGAAAGGGCACCATAGGATATGCCAAGATCACTCAAACATAGCCTGCAGTGCTTTAGGATTTCATCTTCCACAGGGAGTACTGATACCTGATTTCCATTGTTTCTGCAGCTTGTCTTCCATCTTTGGATTTCTGTTTTCTTGATAGCAGACTCCCATCAATCTTTGACAGAAAGAATAAATTTGCTTCCTTACCTCCTGAGACTGAAAGAATAAAATGAGTTTTAGTGTAGTCTTATGCTTACTCCGGATACATTATCACTCCTTGTGCTTTCAAGAAGATGGCAGGATGTAATTCATCTTTTCCTTTTTATAAGGAAACTGTTCTACAAAATGTTGGAATATGCATGTTAAAACAAAATCAGAAAAAGCAACAGCTATGTTGGGGCTGGGTATCCCAGCTTGGGCAGAGCATCTAGACAAAAGGAAAGATCTGGAACATTTTGTTTCATAGGGTTCTCTTAGGGCATTGCTAAGGAACACAACAGATTCTAGCAGAAGTTGTAACCACCCATTGTGAAGATGGAATGTTTATTTACTTCACTTAGATGTATAGCGGGACACGGGTGGTGCTGTGGTCTAAACCACAGAGCCTAGGACTTGCCGATCAGAAGGTTGGCTGTTCGAATCCTCGCGATGGGGTGAGCTCCCGTTGCTCGGTCCCTGCTCCTGCCACTCTAGCAGTTCAAAAGCACATCAAAGTGCAAGTAGATAAATAGGTACCGCTCCAGCGGGAAGGTAAATGCCGTTTCCGTGCGCTGCTCTGGTTCACCAGAAGCAGCTTAGTCATGCTGGCCACATGACCCGGAAGCGAGATGAGCACTGCAACCCAAGAGTTGGCCACGACTGGACCTAATGGTCAGGGATCCCTTTACCTTTACCTTTAGATGTATAGCACTTGTCTTGTTACTAAAGCTTGGAATGGGAAACAGCTCTCTCATACCTGATTTATTCTTCAAAGCTCCATTACTTTGGTGCTAAGTCTATGGCATCTCCTAGGAGCCAAAAATGACAGTGTGTCACTAGGAGAATTTTCACTGTGACCACAGTGCACAGGCAGGTGGAATCCTTCCTTCCTCATCCACAATCCCAGTGGAAATCTCCTCTCTCTCCACACACACACTCCACACATGAGTGTTAACCTTAAATAAATTATCCCCTTTGCATCGCTGGGAGTTTCCCCCCTGAGATTAATAGCAGAGTGGTGGGGGCAGCCAAGTGTTACATAACACCAGACTCGTCTGACAGGCGTTTACTGCTCAGCTGCAGATAACTGATTTATTGGACTGTCTCCTCCTACTGAAGAAATGTTCAGTTGTGTGAACTGAATGATGATTTGCTTCCTCTCATTGCATATAAGGTGAAGCAAATGGCCCAAGTTTAGTGAATATTGACATTTTTACATGTGAATATTGCCACCCTCAGACAAGTTACATTTCATACATACACTGGTGAATTCTTGCATAATTCATTTCTGCATATCCAAAAAGTGGGGAAATCTGTATCTGTTCTGCAGGTCTATGTAGCATTCCTTTAGGACTCTCAAAATACACATGTCAACCGTTGCTGCCTTCTTGCATTTTGCTATCTATTGTTCATTTTTGAATCATTTTGATTATCTTAAACATTTGTTTATGTCCCCTTTCTTCATCTATACCCTTAATCTCCCCCTTTTTAAAAAAAACTCAGAAAGGTTTGTGACCTTGCTTTAATTTTTAGTAGAGCAATAGTCTGTTCTTCAAGAACAGTGTAACTTGTTTGCAGAAGGAATTTGTCATTTTAGGTGTGCATAATGTGATAGTCAGCACTGACTTCTGTATACCCAGAAGACTGGATAGAGCAGACCTCTTTCTACCATGTTTGATGTATCACAGTATTTTAATATTCTTTTGGAAGCCGCACAGAGTGGCTGGGGAAACCCAGCCAGATGGGCGGGGTATAAATAATAAATTTATTATTATTATTATTATTATTATTATTATTATTATTATTATTATTATACCAATTGCTATATTCCATGTCACCCTCGTCATCATTTTTCCAAACACCAAAAAGGCAGGAATGGGGTTGTTTGGTTGGGCAGGGGAGGAGACAGTTTTGCTTGTGTGTCTGCTAAATGATTTGTAACAGTTGAGCTAGTGCGCTCCTCCTCCTGCTGGTTGCATAGGGTACAATAGTCTTGTTGCTGTGACAACGCTGCTGATCCCCTTCACTGGCTTAATCCCAGGCAGCTGAGTAGTGGGAGGGAGTTGCTACAGGGCTGGCCTGTCATCTCGACCTTCTACTCCTTTTTCTGCTGGACAATTATCCTGTGCTTGGAGGGTTTGTCAGCCTGATTCAAAGCACATTTAAAGCGCGTGGCTTCCCCTAAAGAATCCTGTAAACTGTACTCTGCCTCTCACAGAGCTTATAGCTCCCAGGATTTCAGGGGGAGGCAACGTGTTTTAAATGCACCATGTGTCAAGCAATAGTCAAGATGTTTGGCATATCTTCATTTGCAGTGCTATTTTTCTAGAAAAAGAGGTTCCAGAAGTCACCATGAACTCCCACATACTCTTAGAATGGTAATGGTACCCACCAGAGAGGGACTGGAACTGAGTTCCGGCGAGTTCCAGCTGGAAAAAGGCCCTGCTTATTTGTTCTGCAATGAAAGAAGAAAATACATCTGATTTTTAAAAATTACATGGCCTGCTAGTGCCATGAAATTATTAAAGCAGACTCATTCTTCAGATTATATACAGTGGTACCTCGGGTTAAGAATTTAATTCATTCCGGAGGTCCATTCTTAACCTGAAACTGTTCTTAACCTGAAGCACCACTTTAGCTAATGGGGCCTCCTGCTGCTACCGCGCCGCCGGAGCCTGATTTCTGTTCTCATCCTGAAGCAAAGTTCTTAACCTGAAGCACTATTTCTGGGTTAGCAGAGTCCGTAACCTGAAGTGTCTGTAACCCGAGGTACCAGTGTGTGTGTGTGTGTGTGTGTGTGTGTGTGTGTGTGTGTGTGTATTCATACGTCACAATTTCCTAATCTTTCCTTTATTGGGATAACGGCTGCCGAGAGCCCACCACAATGTGAATGTGTTCCTCTTGGGAGATGTAGCGTCTGGGGAAGTGAGAGGCCTGGCCTGGGCTTAGTTACAGAACTCGGCAAAAGGTTTTGGTTCCTTGCACACACACACACACACACTGGATTTAAAAGGGAGGGGGCAATTACCCCAAACTGGGTAGAGAGATCTGTCCTCCACTGACCCCTCCCACAGATATTAGGTGATTCCCTCATCCCACTGCAGCCCCCAGCCCTTGATATTTCATAGTATGGCAGTATAGAAATACTTTTGTTAAAAAAAAATAAATGTATATTTTTATGCATAAATAAATTAATAATATTTTTAAAACAGACAATTCTTAAGATGCTGAATTTAGTAGTTATAAAAGCATCGGAGTATCATGGCACCTTCAAGATGAACACATTGAATGCACATTGTATTCAAGTTTTAAAATAAATGATTTATCATTGTTTTTGCTAAATGGTGCTAAACAGTGTCACCACATATGAATGAAGGAACAGTGGTAGTGAATTATCTCACCACTGCCAAAAACTCATGTACAGTGGTACCTCGCAAGACGAGTGCCTCGCAAGACGGAAAACTCGCAAAACGAAAGGGTTTTTGGTTTTTTGAGTTGCTTCGCAAGACGATTTTCCCTATGGGCTTGCTTCGCAAGACGGAAACGTCTTGCAAGTTTGTGTCCTTTTTCTTAAAACTGTTAATACAGTTGCAACTTGACTTCGAGGAGCAACTCATAGCACGTGGTGTGGTAGCCTTTTTTGAGGTTTTTGAAGACTTTGGTGATTTTTGAAGCTTTTCCAAAACTTTTCCGACACCGTGCTTCGCAAGACGAAAAAAACCGCAAGGCGAAAAAACTCACTGAACGAATTAATTTCGTCTTGCGAGGCACCACTGTAAGTGAAGTTCACATTTCTACAGCAGTTAGGTCAGCCATTAGTAGCTTTCCCAACTTCTTGCTCTCAACAACTGCCAAAGTAGAACGAATCATGAGTTTTTCACACTACTATATAATAGGTTCCATATAGAATTTTCCTTTCTGTTTTGAAGCTTCAAGACTTTTCTATTTCTGTTAAATATTTATTACTGCTGTGTAATGTCTCCATTTCTTGATGAATTATTGGACCTTGGGATTCTGATTTGCATTAATGCTAGGCAGTGAACACAATACCTATAAGGCACATTCAAAGCACATTCTTTCCCTCAAAGAATTCTGGGCACTGTAGTTTGCCCCTTAGATAGTTGTAATTCCCAGCAACCCTTAACAACAACAGAATTCTTTGAAGGGGAAAAAATTGCTCTGAATGTATAACCTGTAGGCAGCCAGTTGGGTTTGCCCACAGTATCTCTGTATTTCAGATTCTTCAGGGCTGAATATAGACAGACAGACAGACAGACAGACAGACAGACAGACAGACAGACAGACCTGGTGGTATTGTGTTCATTTAAGTGCCACATTTAAAATATTAAAAATGTCTAATGAAAAACAATCTATTCTTGCATTCCAGATTACAGTGTTTCGCATGGGATCAGAAGGACACCAAGATATTGACCTGGCCATCTTGACAGCTTTGCTAAAAGGTAATACAGTGGTACCTCGGGTTAAGAACTTAATTCATTCTGGAGGTCTGTTCTTAACCTGAAACTGTTCTTAACCTGAAGCACCACTTTAGCTAATGGGGCTTCCTGCTGCCGCTGCACGATTTCTGTTCTCACCCTGAAGCAAAGTTCTTAATCTGAGGTACTATTTCTGGGTTAGCAGAGTCTGTAACCTGAAGCGTATGTAACCCGAGGTACCACTGTAGTGTTTTCTGCACAGAAAGTCCTTGACAAATTTACACACATTTCATCAGTCCTGCATTGTATGATGCCTAAGTAGCAAACTTTTAGTATCCCAAGGTATGGTCTGAAGGTGTAAAAGGTTGCTAAAACTAAGCAGGTTTGGGACTGGTCAGTGTCTGGATGGGTGCCTGCCTGAGAACCAAGTGGCCAATGCCTTCCATGTACACTTGGTTCCATTATGGGGGAAAGATAGGATATGGGTAAAAGGTAAAGGACCCCTGGGTATTTAAGTTCAGTCAAAGGCAACTATGGGTTGTGGCGCTTATCTCGCTTTCAGGCCAAGGGAGCCGCCGTTTGTCCACAGACAGCTTTCCGGGTCATGTGGCCAGCATGACTAAACTGCTTCTGGCACAACAGAAGCCAGAGTGCACGGAAGCGCCATTTACCTTTCTGCCACAGCAGTACCTATTTATCTACTTGCACCGGTGTGCTTTCAAACTGCTAGGTTTGATATTGATATTGTGAGAGTCAGTGTAGTAAGAGTGCAGTGGTTAAGAGCGGTAGTCTCGTAATCTGGGGAACCGGGTTCGCGTCTCCGCTCCTCCACATGTAGCTGCTGGGTGACCTTGGGCCAGTCACACTTCTTTGAAGTCTCTCAGCCCCACTCACCTCACAGAGTGTTTGTTGTGGGGGAGGAAGGGAAAGGAGGTTGTGAGCTGCTTTGAGACTCCTTCGGGTAGTGATAAAGCGGGATATCAAATCCAAACTCTTCTTCTACTCTACTTCTTCTTCTAGGTTGGCAGGAGCTAGGACAGAGCGAAGGGTGCTCACCCTGTCACGGGGATTCAAACTTCTAATCAGCAAGACCAAGAGGCTCAGTGGTTTAGACCACAGCGCCAATCACAACAAATATTTTTACCCTCGAAAAGCAGAGACAGCTCAGATCAGATTAATTTTCATTATGTTAACATCATGAGAGCATATGATTGATATTATTGTGAATCAGGAAGTTCTGTTATGCAAAGCATCTCTCCTGGTGGATAACAATGTGGCCAATAGGCAGCCAAATATTATCTGGCTCCAAAGCAAACACAAAGGCAGTACCAGATCCAAAGTCACATAAATCCAGAGCTCGCTGTTCAAGAGATCCAGAATGTGAGTCAGACCCACTGACAGACTGGTGCTGCCAATCTGGTACTTCCTGAATGCTTGCTTCTGAACCATTGTATAATATTTACTCAAACTGCATTTTAGTGATGTTATTACTGCAAAACAGATGCTCTGTTGGGCAAGAGGTAGTAAGTGAAACTCTGCAGTCCCTTCTGCAGTTTCAAGGGACCCATCAGTATGTGGAAAACAGCACTCACAGCATAGGGGACCAACTACTTATCTAGCTGCATGGGATGGTGGTCTTAGTTTCCCAAAACAGAAACAGAATCAACAAGAGAGTTTGTGCACCTTTTGGTTGTCTTTTATTACAATAGGTAATAATTATTTATTTGACATGACAGATTAAAGCAATGGGATATGCAATATCTTTCACTCTACACATATACAGACTACCGTGTTGTTTCTGGGTGTATTTTTAAGCCAAAGGCTGTGAGTTTGGAGGAGAGGAGAGAGTGAGTGAGTTGCTGAGTCATTATTTGCTGACCATTTTTCAACAAAAAATCACACTCCCAAGCTATTTTTTCATCTAGTAGACAATTCCCCCAGGTTTTATTTGTCGGGGGGGGGGCAATTCTACTATTTTATTTTTATTTCATAAACTTTATACACTGCTTGATTGAAAAAACAAACAAACCTCAGAGTGCTTTACAAAAAACTAGTCTTTAGCTAAAAATGACCAGAAGGGCCTTTTTCTCTCTCTTCATCCATTCTCTTCATGAACTCACAGCCCACTAAGAAACTTTTTGTTAATAATAATAATAATAATCCTACAGAACTCCCTTCAATGTGTGTTTTGAGACCCAGTGGTCCTCCATTTATAGCTCTCTTGTCACATTAGGGTCTGGGAGGCTCCTCATCCCTGCTGAGTTATAAGAAGGGCTGCCATCCTAGTAGAGGGTTGTTATCAGTGGCGTAGCGTGGGGGTGCAGGGGGGGCCAGCCGCACCGGGCGCAACATCTGGGGGTTAGGGTTAGGGGGCGCAAATCCACGGGTTAAGGGGCGCAAATCCACGGGTTAGGGGGCACAAATTACTTGCCTTGCCCTGGGTGCTGACAACCCACGCTACGCCACTGGTTGTTATTACTTTATTATTATTCCCCCAGTCTTTTTCCCCAGCATGATTTGCAAGGCTGCCCAAATCCTTACAGCGTCTGTCCTGTTCATATCTGGAGAGCAGCACGCTGGGTGATGCCTGTGTTTTTCCGTTGCTGCAGTCTAATCCGCTGTTGTGCTCACTGGAGCATATTGCTAAGCTTACCTGCACCAGATGCATCCTCTGCATTCCTCCTCGCTTGTAATTGTGCCATGAATGATGCTCAGAAGGCTTCCATCCTGCATTTGCTCCCATCCTCTTTGTGCCAGGGGGAAGGAGTGTCAACCATGAAATGGTTGTATGATTGCTTTTGAATCTAAAGTGCAAGACATTAGCATAGCATAGTATGTGGAACTGAGAGGTGGGCATTTTTACATTCTGTAAAAACCAGAACAGCACAGCAGCCCGTCCCTCTTCCCACCCCCACCCCCCACATCATGGCACAGAAGCCAGAGCAAGGGGAGGTCAATCTGGAAGATCCTAACTAGTAAAATAGGCTGATGGCTCAGGTGGAGATGAATGTGGAGGAGTCTTGAGTATTAGCTTCCCTTCTTTGCAAGTGGATACTGTGCATAGTGTTGTATTGTTGAGTCTTTGATAAAAAGGCAGAAAGCATTTGCCAAAGAATCAGGATTGCAATTATGCTTCTTACCTTATATCCTAAACAAAACTACTTTGGACCCTACATAGCTGGACAGAACTACTTTTTATTCCTTGCTTTTGCAGGAGAGGGATTTCCCCGCCATTGTATACCTTCAATCAAATTGGATATGCTATTTAAAAAACAAACAAAAATGAATACTGTGGAATAAACCAGAGATTAGATTAAAATGCATCCATAGTGCCTGATGCTTAATAGAAACATGCAGCAGAAGCAGGAGCAGCAAAGATTGTGATTTGCTCTGTTGTAACCGTAGTATGATGTAAATCCACCCCAGAGGCACAGGGTAGAAAAAGCAGCTTTCTAGCACAGATAGACAAATGAAGGGGGTATCCTAGCAACAACACAGAAACCATGTGATGTTTTTAGAGCTTTTTTTTTTTTTGCCTTGATAAGGTTTCATTCCTCTTGAAATCTAAAGGGAATGTAAAACAGAGAATCAAAGAGCTTCCTGCCCAACAGAATTTCCAGATGATTGAAGAGGGGGGAAATGTAGAGCTCATATCTGTGAAATTCTGTTATATCTGCTCTAATCATCAAATCATAAATTTGAGTAATACATAGGAGATCTATGCCCTAGTAGCACTTGTGAAATTTCTTGACCACCTCTTTAACAGTTCCTTCTTGCTTCAACAAACAGTTTCTGGTTGAAACCTGCTGATGGCACTTTTATTTTACATAATATTTAGTTATTTGTGTTTTGTTTCTTCTGAATATATTTTATATTGCATATAAAATATGCAGTATAAAAGAACCAAGGTGGTGTTTACCACAAATCAAAACAATAAAAATGATAGCATCATAGAAAGAGTGAAAATTACATCAGAGTTCATCAGGAATCTCAGCTAAAGCATCCATGACAGATGGCCATCCAACCTCTGCTTAAAAACCTCCAAGGAGGGAGAGTCCACCACCTCCGGAGGGAGACCGTTCCACTGTTGAACAACTCTTACTGCCAATCTTCTTTCTTGTAACTTGAAGCCATTGGTTCAACTCCTACCCTCCAGAGCAGGAGAAAACCAGCTTCCACTATCTTACAATGACAGCCCTTGAGATATTAGAAGATGGCTATCATATCTCCTCTCAGTCTCCTCTTTTCCATGCTAAACTGATGGACAGTGTCTTGCAGTAAATAGAAAGACAACACAGAGTCAAAAGTCCAAAAGGAAATGGACTTCCGGGTTGGCACCTCTGGCAATGGCGGATTTCCTCCGATCGGGAGGAATCCGCTCCGTGGAAAACAGGGTCTGAACCGCCACGGCGAGGCGGAGACCCATCAAAAACCACAGGCGGGAGAAGCCTGTGGACGTGGGATTCGGCCGGCACCTTTGCGCCCCCCCCACTCTCAGGGAAACCCAATTTCGGGGTTCCGGAGCGACGTGGGCTGAGCGGCGTGGTGCCTTGAATCAACTGCTTCTTTCATGGAGTGAAGCCGCATTGTTGTTGCCGGAGAGCGCTGACTTTTTCCTGTGGACAATTGGAGCTTAAATAACTGTCCGTGAGTAGAACGGAAAATTGGAATAAGAAATTTCTTTTAATTTGGCACTGAAGCGGGAAGGTCTAAACAGGAAGTCTTCCTTCCACTTTTTGTAAATAGATTGAAGCAAAGACACGGCAAGCTAGAGCTTAGAAAATCGTTTGTAAAGGATCAATTTTCATCATTTAAAATTACTGAACCCCCCTTGGAAGCAGGAGAAGAGGGGGGAACTTTTTCTGGACTGATTAAACTTGCAGAAGACAAGCAAAGAAAAGTAATTCTCCACCGTCCTGAACCTGGGAGCGGGGTGTCAGGACAGACGTCTTCGGGAAGTTCATTGACTATAGACAAACGTCTTTGACAGATAGTTAAAAGAAGAGAAGCATATTGATTCCATTGTTCCCCTTCGCATCTCAAAGGAACAAAATATTGACAAAATATCTGAAAAAGGAAACTTTGTTGTTAGATTTGCTTTTAAAAAAGAGAGAGAGAGATGGATACAAATAGAAGCTTTTTCCCCTAGAGGGAGCTTGTGAAACTGTTATTAAATTCGAACTGGGGAGCTTTGCAGCTGCAATAGATTAAGATCGTGGGAACAGACTCTGACCTTCAATAACAATGTACTCGGAGGCTCTGGTGTTGGCCTTTTGTAAGACAAGTGCTTTATTGGAACAGTTACATGAGAAGATGGATTTGATGACTGTTGGGATCGGAAAGTTTGGACAGGCAGCGGGCACTTATATAGAACCCACTCAGGAATTAACTCAGGAGTGTGCTTTGACAGATCAGATGAGGGAGGAGGTTGTTGCTGGACCTAGTGAGGCAGAGATGGAGGGAACTGTGGCCCAGCAGGAACATGAGTTGTTGGGCTTGACGAATGAACCTGGAGGAAGCCAGATTTGGAGAGACAGTTCTGTTTGGTTTGGAGATGGGGGGCTGGATAGACCCCCCCCTAGGTTTTGACCTTTCAAGTCTGGCTTTGGGCCGGGAGGCGTTCGGAGTTGTGCGGGCCCTTAACTTTGGAGGGACTTTGAAACATGGAGTTCAGTGTTGACTTTGGAAAAGGGGCTGATCTGTTGAGAAGGGACAAAAACATTGTCAAGCAGGAGTCTCCCCGAGTGAAAGGAACAGAAGACAAAGTGAAGCACAGGTATAAATATGAAGAAGATCTGCGGATGGGACATGGAAGAGATCCAAGGGCCTCAGATATAAGGTTACCAGATTGATGGACTAGATGGATGGGATAGAAAGGACTGACAAAACCCAAGACCAGGAGAAAGAGACGTTGGATGAAGATTGGAAGAAAGTTTTAAACAATTTATTTAGGAAAATCTTGTAAAAGTAAAGAGTATTAGAAAAATGTTGGAATGAAATTATTTGGCTTTAGCAGAAATGTTAAAAAGAATTATGTAAGAATATGTCATGGTTAAGAGAATTTGGTATAAATAAGATTTAAGTTTTAAGTTTTAGGGCCTTTTATGGTAAGATAAGGTTAAAATAGATTAAGGTAATTTAATGACAGAATATTATGAAAGATGGAAAGGATTTGCTGAGATAATTAACCACTAGAATACAAAAAAGGGAGGTGTGAGGAGGTCGATGAAACAAGGTAATGACAGTTAATTATTTGGGAATATTGGATTTGTTTTTAAATTTTTTGTCTAATTTTGCTTTTTGATCTTGATGTATTATGTGTTTTGTTTTTTTCTTTTTGACCTTGTTTTTTATTGATTCGTATTGTTTAAATGTTACTAGTTTTTTCCTTCTTTCTTTTTTTCTTTGTTTCTTTGTAATCTTAAAATTCTCAATAAATATTAAAAAAAAAACCAGCAAAAGTCCAAAAGGAAAAACTTTTACTAAAAGGCAAAGGCTTGTGTGATGGGATGATGAGCTACTTGTGCGTAAAATCGTAGTCCCTCAGAGTTTGCTCAAGTCCACAAACCTCTGTCTGTGACGGAGCCCCTCAAACATGGCTCCTCTAGTCACTGGCAGATTCCGACAGTGGCTGCTCTCGGAATCGCTTCCAACATAAAAGCTCCTTAACGGAAACACGTCTTCTGGACTCACGGCGTGACAGTTTCCGGCGAGGAGTGGGTCTCCCTATGGGAGGTCCAGAAACCTCCCCACTGTTCTCGCTGGAAGTGTCCCTGAGCCCTCCCTCTTGCTCGCTTTCCCTCAGAGACCCACCTCTCCCCCTGCTGGTTCCCTCTTCAGCTGCTGGGTCTCTCCCAACCTCCGTGAGCCCTTCCACCACCTGTCCCTCCAATGGCAGTTCCCTGACAGCTTGTTACAAAAACTCAGACACACGAGGTACAAATGAAAGTAAGAGGGAGAGAGCAGCTTGCTGACCGCAGGAATTTATCTTTCCTGGCTGAGTGTGACCTTGAGATAGTCAAAACAATATTTGCACCAGAAATGAGCCTTCTAGAATCTTCCAACACTTTCCAGTTTCTGCCCTCAAATACTTTAGTCATGACACTTCCCCAAAGGCTTTGAAGAGCAGAAACATAGACAGAAACCAATTTATTTACACACTTTATTGATAAGATTCAGTCTTGTAACTACGTAACTCAACATGCTGCGCTGTAGAAAGCACTTTAGTAAAAAGATCTGACAAATTTTCTTGCAGTTGGCAATAGATCAGCTTAATAACTTTATGTTGTTTGTAATCCTTAACACTGAACAACTTGATAGCCACATGCTTTGTGTGTGTTGTATTGTTTCCTGAATTAGCAAGTGAAATACATGATTTCTTATCTTCATAGAATGCTACAGGCAGTTGCACTCCATACGCTAGGTCATTAAGTACTTGGATGTACCGTGTGATTTCGTTACATGCTTCAGATAACGCGGAAAATTCTGCCTCACATGTAGATGTGGCAACAAAACCTTGCTTTTTGGATTTCCAACCAATTAATGAACATTTGAACATGACCACTAGACCACTTTTTGATTTTGTGGTTGATGGACAACTGGCGAAGTCACTGTCTACAAAAACCTGTAGATCACTAGAATTATACAGATGTATTCTCTTAATAGCAGCCCAATTATTTACATTAGGGCTACTGACCTTTCTGCTTAAAATACCTACACAATACCAGCTCTTGACCACTAGCTTAAGTACAGAAGAGATCCTAAGACTGATTGGTATAGGTCTGGTTGATCAAACAAAACATCCCTCTCAGTCTTTTGAAAGTCAATGGTCACAAGGGTTTGTACATCTTTACAATCCTGCATTCCTAGCTCTTCAAGCAGACGTGAAATCTTTTGTTCCTGACACAATAGAAAACTTCCATCTGGTTCTCTGCATATTCGGACTCCTAAACAATGACTGATTTGCCCTAAGTCTCTCATTTTGAATTGGTTTTTTCCAACTGATTAGCCACTTTTTGAATTTTACCTGTGGAACTACCTGCCACCATCAGGTCATCCACAAAAATCAATAAGGTAA
Source organism: Podarcis liolepis (assembly GCF_965112155.1). Classification (NCBI taxonomy): domain Eukaryota; kingdom Metazoa; phylum Chordata; class Lepidosauria; order Squamata; family Lacertidae; genus Podarcis; species Podarcis liolepis. The sequence continues at coordinate 1,386,189 of NC_139565.1, read as the reverse complement.
AGGTACCCCAATCAATACCAAAATCAATACCAATATGTAATTGTCACCTGATCCCCTTGTATATAAGTAAGAGTCAGCTATGTTTCTTTTAAAACCAAGGCTTAGACAATCGTTCCAGGATTTAGCACTTTGAGTCCATAGACAACCTTGTCTAATTTCCATACCAAATCATTCCCTTCCTCAAACCCTGGGGGTTGTCGCATGTATATCACCTGATCCAGAGGAGCATTCAGATATGCAGAAATAATGTCATAATGATTCACTTCTGATTTCTTGGCAGCTGCAACTGTTGAAGCAAGCCTTACTGATTCTGCTTTGGCAGTCGGTGTAAAAAGCTCATCAAAATGAATTCCTGATTTTTGTGCAAAAACTTTTGCTACCAGTCTTGTTTTAAAACGTGTGTCACCAGACACCAGAGTCTTCCTTTTAATAATAATAATAATAATAATAATAATAATAATAATAATAATAATAATTTTTATTTATATCCCGCCCTCCCCTTTTAAAGACCCATCTACTAGAGATTAACTTTTCACCTGGTGGCAGTTTGGCTAGTGTGCATACCTTGTTTTCTTTGAATGATTCCAGCTCCTCCTTCGTGGCATCAAACCACTGGGTTTGTTCCTTAGGAGGTAACTCCAGAACCTGGGCAAAGTCCTGTGGCTCTGAATAATCAGCATGACACACTCTTATTTCACCAAAAGTCAATCTGTCAGGAGTATGCCCTTGGTAGTCTGTTTGCAATTACCACTGGGCTTTCCTCCCCCTGTTCCTCCTGCTGTTTTTCATTCTGTAGCTCGCCTTCCTCCTGTTCACTAGATGAAACACTTTGTGAACTATCAGATTTTGGGGAAACATCTCCCCCTCCTTCCTGCCTGTCTGAGAGGCTCCTGTTGCTGCACTGAAAGAGGTATTAGAACACTAGGATTAGACAAAATTGGGTATCTGGGCAAAGTGGAAGCAACAAGCACAGAGTCTTGAAAGAATTGGGGCTAAAACTGATATCATGGAACATAGCTGGTTGGCATTCAAAGCAGAATAATAAACAGCTGATGAACTATTTTGATCAACTTGATATTATTCTGCTACAAGAAACATGGCACAATGACTCTATAACAGGCATTCCCAACCTGCGGCCCTCCAGATGTTTTGGCCTACAACTCCCATGATCCCTAGCTAACAGGACCAATGGTCAGGGATGATGGGAACTGTAGTCCAAAGCTTCTGGAGGGCCAAAGCTTGGGGATGTCTGCTCTGTAATGCTTAACAGATACAAATATCACTCGTTGACAGCCACTCCCTCAACAAAAGGCTGTGGGGCCAGTGGGGGTCTAGCATGTTTCATCTTCACAAAGTTGAATGCAACTACAACAGCCATGATTCCATGCAATCCGTTTGCAACTGCTGTCTTGGTTATAGTTTTGAAAATATCTACATGCCACCTTGTAAAAAAAAAAAAAATCTACTGTAAATACTATCCAGACAGAACTAGAGTTACCCGAATCCCTGGAATCCCTATATCCTACTGCCGTGTTTATCACTGCAGGGGATTTTAATGCACATATGGGAGCCAATAATGTAAATTTGTACAGCCATTATAATTAGAGTCTGGAACCAGATATTTACTTAGTCAGAGGTACCTCCTGTCAGTCTAAAGATCAGAAATGTAATTATTCAGGGCTTTGTTTAGCCCAAGTTGTAAGGTGGGAGGGGCTTGCTAATATTAAACGGGATGACAGAGGGCTTTCAGCCCAGGGAATATACCCACTTTGCAAAGCATGGAGGAAGTGTGATAGATTATATTGCCATCTTGCGATTTGCATATAAGTTTGCTAGGGAGTTTGAGGTGGGCCATAATATTGAAAGCAATCATCTTCCTCTACAATGGTACTACTAGGCCCAGTATTTAACAATTCTTCCCCAAAAACTCAATTTATCTCTAATGCAAATTTCAGTGCGACTGCAGGCAATAGAATTAAGTGGATGCCAGTACTCAGTCTAGCACTGACTCACCTTCTTCATGCAGATGATTTAAGGACTATTCATACTGCTATCATCTCAGCTACCTTTGCTGCTGAGGTTATGAATTTATTTAAGATCTTGACTGACAGGTTGCAAGACCACTTGAGAACTGAGATCAAGAACAGTGGCTCAATAAGATCAATGGGATCTTCCAGCTGGTTCAACAAAGAGTGCAAGCAGGCTAAAAGCCAGCTGAAGAGAGTTTACTGTAAATATATGAACTCTAATTTACCCCTCTTCATTAATGAATATGTTTCCCTCAGACAGAAGTATAAACTTCTGCTAAGATGGGGGGGGGCAGAAAGCAGAAAAGCATGCTTGGCCTGTCTCAATCTGCCTCTTCTGGCGTACAATATCAGGCCTGCTGGAGAAGGCTTGTAATGTTCCAGTGTGTACTATTGGACCCAATGAATGGATGCAATATTATCATTCACTCCATCATGGGCAGGATGATGAGGTCAACCTGCTGGGGTTGTTTCCTGAAGTTTGGACCACAGCGGTAGTCATCCCTTTCTTCAAAAGGGACCTTGCATCCAATCCGGTTAGTGATAGACCAATTAGTTTGCTACCTGTAATTAGCAAATTATATGCAAAGCATCCTTACAAGAAGTTAGTTGATTGGATAACTGATGAAGCTATTCTTGCCGAAGAGTAAGCAGGGTTTAGACTAGGCAGATCCACTGTAGACCATTGCTTTGTACTAGCCCATTTTATAGATAAGTATGTTAAGAAACCAGGTGGTGTGCTATATGCAACTTTCATTGATCTGAGAGCTGCATTCAATTCAATCTCTTGAGTAAAACTGTGGGATAAGTTGAACTCTTCAAGTGTAGTTAAAAGATTGTTGTTCTTGACTCGAACCCAAAGGGTGCTCATCAATGGTTCCTCTTCATCCTGGAGAAGAGTGACTAGTGGGGTGCCACAGGGTTCTGTCTTGGGCCCGGTCTTATTCAACATCTTTATCAACGACTTGGATGATGGACTCAAGGGCATCCTGATCAAATTTGCAGATGACACCAAACTGGGAGGGGTGGCTAACACCCCAGAGGACAGGATCACACTTCAAAACGACCTTGACAGATTAGAGAACTGGGCAAAAACAAACAAGATGAATTTTAACAGGGAGAAATGTAAAGAGGCACAAATACAAGATGGGTGACACCTGGCTTGAGAGCAGTACATGTGAAAAGGATCTAGGAGTCTTGGTTGACCACAAACATGACATGAGCCAACAGTGTGACGCGGCAGCTAAAAAAGCCAATGCAATTCTGAGCTGTATCAATAGGAGTATAGCATCTAGATCAAGGGAAGTAATAGTGCCACTGTATTCTGCTCTGGTCAGACCTCACCTGGAGTACTGTGTCCAGTTCTGGGCACCACAGTTCAAGAAGGACACTGACAAACTGGAACGTGTCCAGAGGAGGGCAACCAAAATGGTCAAAGGCCTGGAAACGATGCCTTATGAGGAACGGCTAAGGGAGCTGGGCATGTTTAGCCTGGAGAAGAGGAGGTTAAGGGGTGATATGATAGCCATGTTCAAATATATAAAAGGATGTCATATAGAGGAGGGAGAAAGGTTGTTTTCTGCTGCTCCAGAGAAGCGGACACGGAGCAATGGATCCAAACTACAAGAAAGAAGATTCTACCTAAACATTAGGAAGAACTTCCTGACAGTAAGAGCTGTTTGACAGTGGAATTTGCTGCCAAGGAGTGTGGTGGAGTCTCCTACTTTGGAGGTCTTTAAGCAGAGGCTTGACAACCATATGTCAGGAGTGCTCTGATGGTGTTTCCTGCTTGGCAGGGGGTTGGACTCGATGGCCCTTGTGGTCTCTTCCAACTCTATGATTCTATGAAATGTCTATATAAAAACAGTGTGCTGAAAGTGCATTGCTCTACAAATGGGCAGTTCACAGGATGTGTTCCAGCCATAAAGGGAGTTAAGCAAGGTTGTATCCTAGCTCCCACAGTGTTTAATTTATATATAAATGATATTGTCCAGAGTTTAACATCTCCAAAGTATCATACCCCTAAATTGGCCACAAAAACCACCATCTCTATATTATTATACGCAGATGATGTGGTACTTCCATCTCAAACAAAAGTGGCCTAAAAAGATGGATGAGGGCATTCGCAGGATTCTGCCAAAGGGAACAGCTGGCAGTGAATTACAAGAAAACTAAAGCCATTGTGTTTTCAAGAAACTATAGGGCCCATTTATGGTATATCAGTTGAATCAGTTGATGGAACAAGTTAAAGTCTTTAAATACCATGGCCTTATTTTCTAGTCAACAGGGTCATGAGGATCACATCAGAAATATGCAAAGCAAAAAGCTTCACAAAGTGCCAAAATTCTGACACTTTTTCCATACAAAAGGTAGCAATCACATACCATCAGTCCTTGAAGTGTTTAAAGCTAATCCCCTAGCACAGTTATTATGTGGGACTCAGATTTGGACCTTGGATCTACTGAAGCTGTTCAATCTAAGTTCCTATGGCAATTTTTTTCTGTTCCATCCTGTGTTCCAAATGCTTCATTGAGCTTAGAGGCTAACCTCCCCTCTGTTGAATTACAGATTTGGCGTAGGATATTTAATTATTGGCTTTGGCTAAATTTAAACCCCACCAGTCTATTACCCTTATTATCATAAGATTGTCATGAGAGCGCTTGGACTAAAATTGTCAACCAAAAGCTTTACTTTTCTGGTTTATCACCACAACAGTTATTAACACTGAGCTTCAGTAAAGCAATTTAATTAGACAGTGCCTATATGATGTCTGGTGACAGAATAATCTGGCCACAATAAGGAAATTTTGTGCATGGTATGATTATTTTCCACCTAGTCATTTTGACACTTTGGCACCCTACTTGCAAAATTTAACAATTTCAAAATACAGACGCGCTTCAGCTGTATTTGAGGGTCGATTTCAAAAAAATCCACTGGAAAAACAGTTATGTCCCTGTGGAGATGGCAGTACTGAATCAGGAGTTCATGTGCTTCTGGCTTGCACTCTACACAGAGTGTGTAGAGGTTAATAGCACCTAACTTGTTCCAATGAAATGTATCATTACAAACTTTAGCTGGTAAAATGTATCATTACAAACTTTAGCTAGTTTAGAGAGTAGGAATAGTTAAGTTTCTTTTTATATTATTATTATTATTACATAGTAGATCATGCAAAAGCCCAGCCTGGACTCTCACCTGGACTGTGTTTCTGTCTTCTGCTCACGTCCCATGACATTGTATTTAATAACGTACGCTCCCCCCCCTCTATCTTTTTGTATAGGAGCAAATGCATCTGCTCCAGATCAACTGAGCCTAGCATTAGCCTGGAACAGAGTAGACATCGCTCGCAGCCAGATTTTTATTTATGGGCAACAGTGGCCGGTACAGTATATATACACCTCTAATATCATAATTTTCAGTTTAATATGGGCAGGGGGAATCATTTTTAAAAGGGATTTTCTTCTTAAAGGAAATGTTGCCATCTAGTGGCTTCTGTAGTCTTTAGCATGACAGGTAAAGAATTTATTTGTTCCAAAATGTGCAGTTGGGCAGTACCTTTATTAGGACCATCTAAAATGTCACAAAATGTCAAGTAAGAACTCTTTGACAGGCTGGATGTTACCCAGAGTAAGAAGTAGGTGGAAACAGCGAAAGCAACAAAAAACAAAATGTTGACTAGAAGTTGTAGCCAGAATGTTTGTATACCTGAAGGAGCATCTCCTCCCCCATCATTCAGCCCGGACACTGAGGTCCAGCTCCGAGGGCCTTCTGGCGGTTCCCTCCCTGCAAGAAGCCAAGTTACAGGGAACCAGGCAGAGGGCCTTCTCGGTAGCAGCACCTGCCGTGTGGAACGCCCTCCCATCAGATGTCAATAAAATTAACAACTGTCTGACTTTTACAAGACATCTGAAGGCAGCCTTGTTTAGGGAAGTTTTTAATGTGTGATGTTTTATTCTGTTTTTAATAGTTTGTTGTGAGCTGCCCAGAGTGGCTGGGGAAGCCCTGCTGGATGGGCGGGGTATAAATAATAAATTATTCATTCATTCATTCATTCATTCCATAAGCAGTAGCAGTGGGCAGGAAGGCATCCCTCACCTGAATTCACATCATCACTGCTGTTTTCCAGGTCAGGGTGGTGCAAAGACACAGGCAGAGCTGTCTCAGTGCATGTGCATTGTGCCAAGCTCTCCTCTGCCTCCCCCCCACCCACGTCAGAGTAAGTTGCAGCAACCCAGACAACAGGTGTGCAAGTGCTCACAACAGGTGAGCGCAACGGCTCCTTGGACTACCGGCCATCAGTCTCAGGATGGAGATTGCGGATGGGTTGGGATAGTTTCTGCAAGGTGCTGCCGGTCTCAGATCACACCTAAGATTCTGAGACAAAGCAGTAATTGACGCCCATTTTTGGAAACAAAAAGCCCAGATCTGTCTCCAAACCCTTCTGGCTAGGCAGACAGTCAAAGAAAAGAGAAACATGGCAGCCTTTAGATTAGCAAAGTTGGAAATGAAGATTGAGTCTGCCAAGTGCCTTTTTACTCCTGCTCTCTGCCTAATTATGAACCTTTGGGCAGGATGCAACTCACTTGTTGTGTGGACAAATTGAGGTCCCCTGGGGCAGTGGGTAATTCTCCCCCTTCTCTCCCATGCCCACAACCCGTCCATGCCCTAAATCTGCTCTGGAGGTTTGGAGTAAACCGCAGAAGAGGGATGGGAGGCGCAGGAGAGAAGAGGGGGGGAAGTCTGCTGGTGTGAGGGGGAACTCCTTCCCCACTCAGCACAAATTGAAATCTACCCTGTGTGTTTTGCTTAAGGCTACAGATCATTCCATCATCATCATCTTCATCATTAGTAAACTTGCTTGTTTTTGTTACGTGTTCATATAAATCACATTGTTTTGTCTTTCATCCATTTTTTAAAAATTCATATCATTATTCCCATTCATCTTCTTTCTTTGTGGCAGCTGTAATTTTATTTTCTCAGAATGTCCCAGGATTGTGTTGAAAAGTCATTACATAAACATGGAATGTTTTGCTAGAATCTGCCTTTAAGACGCCAGAAGAGGTGTGAAACTGACCATATTTCCTCTCTGTACCAAAGCTGGGCATTCGCCTTGATGTCTATATCAAACTGACCATGAAGACAGTCTGACTGGCTTATTTCCTTTTTTAGGTGGGATCCCTTGAGCAAGCCATGTTGGATGCCCTCGTATTGGACAGAGTAGATTTTGTAAAATTGCTCATAGAGAATGGAGTAAGCATGCACCGTTTTCTCACCATCTCCAGACTAGAGGAATTGTACAATACGGTAGGGCCAAACTAAACCAAATTTTCTGTCTGTCTGTTGGTTTTGCTTGTTTGCTTCAACTTCCACAACCTGGTGTACAGAACCTCCATCCATGGGGCTACTTTGGCCCACCAGACTCTTTTCCCCAAGCCACATCAATCAGATTTTTCCAAACTGAAGGTGTTTATTTCCAATTCCAAGTTTATTGTTGGCACCGAATACTAATGTGGGTTCATTTACTTCTTTTCATTTTGTTTGATGACAGGTAGCTAAAAATAATCATTTCATGCAGTGCTTTGGGGATATCTGTATGCAGAAAGCATCCCTCCTCCCTTTGACAAATCTTCATTTTGATCGTGACATTTGTGTTCAGAACAGTATTTATATTAATCCAGAATAAAGGTGGTATAATGTAATGGCAGATAAAAGCCTATGAACTTGTACCTCTCTCTGATGAATACCTACAGTGCATATATAAGTGCCATCTGGCCAGGACATTTGCCCATTCAAGGGTCAGATATTTGTAAAAGATGAACACTATAAAAATTGCCATGCTGTTGATGGTTTAGGAAACCATACCAAACATCTATGCCATCTGTATTTTGTTTCAAATTACTTCTTTATGATGGGTTAAAGTATTTGGTCCTCTGTTGTCCTTCATTTTCAGAGACATGGACCATCCAACACTTTGTATCATCTTGTCAGAGATGTCAAAAAGGTAAGAGTCCAACAGGTGGACAGTAGCTTGAAGGTAATGCTGTGGCTGCTTCTATCTTGTCCTTAGAGACAGCCCCTGTTTTGCATGAGCTTCCAGTAAGAGCCTTCTCCTGTCTTCTGCCGTTTCAGTTGTGCAGTGTGCGTCTGTACTGATTCTCAGCCTTCTGTGTACAATGCTGCTCTTTCAGTGACTTTAGATGCTTTGAGATAGTGCTTTCGCTAGCGGAATTGCAGGTGTTTTTCATGCCATGTGGATTTATGCTGTTAGCTGTATTTTTTATATCCACCACTATTTTGGATGCTGATTTTCCATGTTGCGGGCCAGTGCTGGACATTGCAAAGTATATAATTTTTGTTCTGGATCTTGAATCACTGCAACATTTTCAATTTCATTATGTGCTATGTGCTATAAAATCTCTCATCTCCATTTTAAAAAATGAATAGTGCAGTTTTAACCCAGTATCTGTACTTAAGCTTGTGGCAGAAGGGAATATAGAGCAACTAGTGGCTTTAAAAAATCCACTTTACAAAAACTATTAAGCAGGGAGCATTGTATCAAAAATTGGGTAGATAAAAGTTTCTCTGTATGATACAATGATACAAAGAATGAAATGAAAACTGGCACCTATTTCTCTTCTCTAAAGATGGCATAAATTGATGGCAATCTATGATGGTGTGCAGTAGTGGGAGAGCAATGACTTTGCATAAAAATTGTACTGTAAAAGTAGTGGGGTATCTAGTACCTAGATGCTTCCAACACTCCTGGCCAGACTCCTTTATAGCAGGCACCCAAGACCAGCTCTGGACATTTGCACTTCTGCATCAGAAGGTACATCCGTGGGTTCAAGAGAGTGAGTGAAATATAGATTCAAAATGTGCTGCGTTTTAGCAGTAACAGTTAAGTGATTCCCTAGAAAGCAGAGAAATAAAAGGAATTTGGGAACAAAAGAGTTTCAGAAGTTTGAAAAAAATGCCTGGAGATGTTTGAAGATGGTGTGAATGGGTTCTGCTCCATTGATAATTGCCTTTACACTGTCATTTATGAAGTAATTGAAATTAAGGAGCCTTGGAATATCATTTGAAAAATTCTGAAATATCATTTACATCATTTCCGTTGTTCTCAAGCATAAATCCCTTGGATGTACAGTAGTACCTGGATGGAAGCCAGAAATAATTATTTAAACTTTTCTGCTTCTCTGTTCTTTCTCTGTGAGTTGCAAGCAAGTAGCACAGTATTTGTACTCAAGTGTGTGATCATTTCTATGCTGTTGACTTGTTTTGGAAGCACCTTTATCCTGTGTCCCCAGCCCCTTTCAAGAACACTTTTTAAAATGCCAAGCCCCCTTTTCACAATAAATAATTCTAACTCCTGTATGTCCTTTTCCCTCCCAGAAATGTTATACATTATGCTAGGGGTTGGAAACTATTCTGAAACATAGTTTTTTAATGTCCAAGCAGCTGAGTAAACTCTGACTGGAATTAGTGAACTAGCACTGCAGAAACCAAGAGCAATATCCCAGAAACAGCTTTAACAAGAAATCTTAGCACATTAGGAGTTGCCCTTTTTATTTTATGTAAATTGTAAGAAAGAAATGCGTTACAATATATTGGGTGACTTACAGCACTCCCACACATGAGCGATGACATTCGCTCCTCCTCAGTCAATATATCAGAGAGCCTGACATCAATTTAAATGGAATGTCATTCTAGAAAATAGCCTTTTAATGGAAAGTAATATTATTTTGACAGTCAAATGGTTCACAGTGCATGACTGAGACAGATGACTCTTCTGAAGCAGGTGTTCTGATTCTGATCCATTTTAAAGCCTGGTAGCTAAACCATAATCTTTCGGGATCTAAGGTATAAAATTTAAATTGCCATGTGTTGAAGTATTATGTGTGCAAGGCATTAATTCTCTGTGTCTGCCTGATTTCACTGTACATTAAGTTTAAATATTAAGTCTGATGAGTAATTTAAATGTGTTCATATTTGTGGCATTCTGCAGTATTTGCAAATTAAATAGCCAAATATGAGAAATGTAAGGCTGTAAGTGACAGTATGCAAGCTTCAAAAAGCTTGAGGATAGTTTAGGATTTCTGTGAAGCTCCTTATTACACTGTCGTAAGGAAAGGGAGACCAAGTGAGGCGGGGCTCCACATCAAACCAGTGCAATTCTTGGGTAGCATGTTGCCCTTTTGCAATAATTTTAATTTATTGCACAGCTTCACAATACCATCCTGAGAAGGCACAACATTCAGACAACTAAATGAAAAAGATACTTCAGAGGATATTTCTGTGTGGGGAGGACAAGGAAAGGCTACCTGTGCCAATGGTTGATACTTAAAGAAAACCCACTAATCTTCCTGAGGGAGTGGTCCCAGAGAGGCTTTGGATTCCAGCCGGATCTCTTGAATGCTGGATGATGTTTCAATTAGTTTGTGGGAAAGAAGAGCTGTTTACCCTTTAGACCCCCTCAGCGTCCTTAATAAAGGCAATCTCTCTCATATGGGAATATCAGTAGCCTCTACTTATTAAGCTGGGAAAGGATTTGATCTAAAATGACTATACTTGCCACACTGATGTTTAATGATCACTCAAAGGAACAAAAGGGGAAAGAGTTGGGATTATGGTGGGTAAATAGTGCCCTCTAATGTTCGTATAATAAACATTTCCAGTTTCTTAGTTTTTCATGGACACAGTTTAGAAGGTGATGCTTGCTGCCAGCACTCTTATGTCTGTGAGTTCATACCCTCCAAGTGACCCGATTTCCCAGGGACAGTCCCAGAATTATAGAAGCCGTCCCAGCTTCTGATTTGATCCCCTCCATGTCTCAGAGAACAATTAAAAGTGGTGTGGGTGTAGGTGCAAAAACGGAGTCCTGTTTATCCTGAAAATAGAATCCCTGCACCAAATGAGGAGACAGTGAAGCTGGCATACAAAACCCTTCCAATAATTTTGAAGGGGAAAGTCCCCAATCCACTTTAAATTATTTAATTGCAATGCGTCAGCAGCCGGTCATTTCTTGGGAAACACGTGGAGTGTTTATTCCTTTATTGTAAATGGAAATTTACACTGCAAGGCTTTACATGTCTACTCAGAAGTAAGTCCCACTATATTCAATAGTGCTTACTCCCAAGAAACATTGTAAAGACTGGTCTCTTCAACGTTATAACTGTTGATGACTGTAATGGCAGTTGGTTCCACAGAGAAGGGCAAGGGATTTCTAAAGGGATAGACGACCAACATTAGCTTTAGCATGTATAACGGGGCATGAATCCAATATCTCTATTCAGACCAGGTCTCTCCATAGTTTTTAGTTTGGTAATGAGTTGTAATTCAGCAACTTCTCTTTTTCTTGTGCTGTACACAATCCCTTCCCTCGCCCCTATTTTCTGTACTGTGAGGCGGAGAGGTTGTAATTAGCTCAAGGTGGCTGATGTCAATGTGTCTGTGACATCTATGTGTGCAGGAGATCAAACGTGGGTGAAACTTCCTGATGTAGAATGTCCCTGTTTCCATCAGAGAAATGCTGGAGGATTTTTGGAGTTATGTATATATTAAAAGAATTAGTGTCTGTGGTGCTGGTGACAGTTTCTGGATTCGTATCAGTTTACTCCTAAAAAGTTTATTTAGATGATGTAAACTATTCCAGAGTAAATTGTTTCTAGATAAGAAAGACCAACAAAATAAAAGTGTTGTAAAATTCTTTTTTAGTGTGCTTGTTTGTTTGTTTGAAAAATATTAATAAAGCTGCACAATCCTTCTTACAATCGGAGTCCAAATATGATCAAATCTACGCATGCCTGACAAGATCACAGTATCATATGTCAAATGCCAGAAGGAAGAGACCTTTGTTGGTTGATCAAGCCTTGCATGCCCTCTAGTCTGAAAAGAAGTTAGGCTGAGGACTGATGTTTTAACATTTTGTATCTGTCTATGGGTAGCTGATTACAGTATCCGTGGGGCAAGTAGCTATGAAGAAAGCACAGAAGTAAAATTTGCTGAATAGCCCTTTATGATAGTTGGAATCTAGAGCTTAGGCCCAATATTAGGAGCTGGTCACCTTTTCCTGGTGTCTGAATTGGAGGCGCCTGCTAGATTTTTTCACACGTGCACTCTCCTCATGCTTGCAAGAAACTTCTGGTATCTGCACCTGATACCAAATACGCATTGAGAACTGGGAATTGCCTTACCGTACTTCATCATGGAAATCCTAGACATTTACTGGAATGCCTGAGTGAAGAAAATAGTCCCAAAGTGGCATTTTGTGAAACACGTGCAGCGCTCTGCATTGATGCCACAGCACTGTCAAATTATTTACTGAAAAGGACAAATACTGCAAGGAACACAAACATTCATTTACATAGTTCTGAACTTTGCAATGATAAAATAGAAACATTTACAGTTTGATATCAGGAGAGTTCAGAGTCAGTGGAGCAAGATCTCAGATGTAAATTCATTGTTGGCCAATAGAGTGAAATATTGGGCTAACCCATTTTTGGACAAGATTTAAAGCAATTATTACTTAAAATTGAGGATATTGGAAACTCTCACATGAGAATCATATTTGGGAAATAATTACATAAGTGTTTGTTTCTGAAAAATCAAATTACAACATCAAAAGAGATCCAGGCCAATCCGGCGCCTGCTAGTTTTCAGACTGTGCCTTCAGGGGCATATGCTTGCAGAGGCAAGAAGAATAACCCAAAGTTCAACTGAAAGGTACGATGTTTTAAAATCCTGTATACAGTTGACACCTTTTGAAAAGCACAAACATGATTCCTCTTGTTTGCTAGTAATGTGAATGAAAGCAACTTTCCCCAGGAAATAAAGGTGGAGGTTATATTTAAGAACAATTGGAGGGAATTGAGCATTCTGGAACATATGCAGGAAAAGAGTTAGAAGTGTGTGTTTAAAGTTTAAAGGGTTGAGTGGGAATGTGTGCTACAGCATTCTTCTGGTTCCATGATTAAGTCTGCAGAAAACAGTTGGACAGAGCCTGACACACAGACTGCCCCAAGGCGGTTGCCAAAGTACGCACACCTTCAGCAGGCGATGAACAGGCCACAGCTAGAGTCCAGCGAGTCCTCTAGTCAATGCTTTGCCCTCATGCGCTTTTGTTTTCGTTCTGCAGTGATGTTTCCTGTTTTCCTTCTCAGAAGAGCCTGAATCCTTTGTTCTGAAACTTGTTATCTTCTGTTACTGCTATGTTTTAATGCAACTTCTTATTTAATTTATGTCTTCTTTCCAAGCGTGAATATCCAGGTTTCGGTTGGATCTATTTTAAGGTGAATTAATTAACCAGCATAATAATACATTCTTATGTTTTCTTAACATTTTATTTCATTTTTAAAAACCTCTCATAGTTACAGAGAAATCTGTGTGGTAAACATAATAACCAACTTTATCTCTCCCCCCCCCTTCCCCTTTGTGTTGTGTGTGTTTTTATGGAAAAAATAGGGAAATCTTCCTCCAGATTACAGGATCAGTCTGATTGACATTGGCCTGGTGATTGAGTACCTCATGGGAGGAGCTTACCGCTGCAATTATACTCGGAAACGCTTCCGAACCCTCTATCACAACTTATTTGGCCCCAAGAGAGTAAGGACTGTTATTATTGAGGGTTTTTGTGCTTGCTTCTTTCCTAAGGGGTTGCAGTGAGTGGTGAGTTACTCACGCCTGCTGAAAGGAAAGTGGGGAAGGGGCAGCGGTGGGGAAGCTTTTTCAGCCAAAGGGCCACCTTCTCTTCCAGAGCAACCTTCCAGGGCAGAAGGGCCAGAAGCAAAAGTGGGCAGGGAAGGAACATGAATGCCAGCTTTCCACAGGAAGCCAGTTTCTGCGCACTCACACACTCACACGTCTCTGTCCTCCTTCCAGGCTTGCAAGAAGCATGGTCAGAGTTCAGGTTCAGACCGAAACATTCAAGGGATACAAAGTACAGCTGGGAAGGGTTGTGACTCAGGAGGTTGTATGGCCTGGGGAGAGACATTTGCCGTCCTGCCACACCCCTCGCTAGTGGCCTTGGAGGGCCACACTGGTTCCCTCGTGCCTGACTTAGAGCATGGCTGGGGCTGGGGGCCTTTTTCCAACCACACTCCCATACAGGAAGTCCTGAGATCCCAGGACACACATTGTTTTCCAAACTGCTTTCAAAGATGCCGGTGGCAGCCAACCAGCAGCAGGCATCAAAGTTAAGGGTGATTTCTTCATTTGCCATTCTTTACTCTAAGAATTTATTCTATTTGCACAAATATTTGTAATTCACTTCCACTTTCCAAAAGAAGATGCTCAGAACAGCTAACGGGGGGGTGGGGTGTTCAGCATTTTAGAAATAGTGAGTTCTTCGCATGCATTGTAGAGGTCATCAGATCCTTGTGTAGAAGGCCATATTCTGAAAAAGATCCCACATGTAAGATAGATGATCTTTATTAAAATAGGTTCCAGTAAAGTTGTAGTCAAGTAATCAAATCAAATTCCCAAACATGCATGAGTAGCAAATGTTCTATGCTTCTGCAGTTAACAGAAATGATATTCTCTATTTAGCCATCTCTTGGTTTTTTGTGAAAGTTTTTCTGAAAATAACATAAATATGGACACATGGAAGGAGAGACTCTCCTATAGACCCCAGGAAGCAGGAGAATTGATTATGCGCTCTTGGTGCAGTTCAACATAAACTACAGCATCTAGATCTAGGGGCTTTCCTAATACCGTATTTTTCGCCCTATAGGACGCACTTTTTCCCCTCCAAAAATGAAGGGGAAATGTGTGTGCGTCTTATGGGGCAAATGCAGGCTTCAGGAGAGCCCCAGCGCCAGCCCCACAAGGTCGGGGGACAGAGGGAGGCGGAACGCCACCATCCCGCTGTCTCCCGAAGTGCTTTGGAGGCTGACGGCGGGGAGACCCCGCCGCCAGCCCCGCAAGCTCCGGGGACAGTGGGGAGGAGCAGCGCGTCTCCCCGCTGTCCCCGGACCTGATCTGAAGGCGGGCGGCGGGGAGAAGAACGCTTCTCCCCGCTGCCGGCCCCACAAGCGCCTGGGGGGAAATAAAAAAAAATTCCTTTATTTCCCCCCCAAAAAACTTGATGCGTCCTATGGGCCAGTGCGTCCTATGGGGTGAAAAATACGGTATATGGACTGGGGCTCCAAAATCAGAACTGAGCATGATTGATTGGTGAGTTAGAGGGGGGGCAGTGGTTCTGCAGTCTCTGTGCTTTGCAATGCAATCTTATTCCTGTCTACTCAGAAGTAAGCCCTGTTGGATTAAGTTGGACTTACTCTCAGGTATGTGTGTAAAGGATTGCTACGTGCGCGCACACACACACACACACACACACACCCCTCTATATATTTGAAACATTGTCATTTCTTCTTCTGCCTACAGCCCAAAGCCCTGAAACTGCTGGGAATGGAAGTAAGTGTCATTTAATTCATTTTGTTTTGTTTTTGTTTTTTTAAGAAAAGATGATGATAGTAATGGGAGGGCAGGGGGAGTAATATTTTTTAAAGTATGAAGTCAGGGCTGAAGTGGTGATCCCAGGAAGTGGCCGTGTGTTGGTTCAAGGCTCCCTTCTGGGCGCCGCCATTTTGGTTCTTAAGAGTTAGAAAAAATGGAGGTAAGAAATATGAGGGGCAAATAAAATTGAAGAAGAAGAAAGAAAAATGTATTAAAAATATTTTTGAATTGTTTTGAAAAATTAAGGAAAAGGAACCAAAGAAGAAGAATAAAATCTAGATAAAATTAGAATAAAAGGACCCCCCCAAAAAAACAAAAAAAAATCAAGGGATAAAGATTATAATTTTTTAAAACAATAAATAAATGTCATAGTAAATGTTTTGGTGGGTCCCTGCCCACCACCTCCTCGCCGGTCTCCAGACAGGTCGGGTGGGGCCCAGGTTTGAACTGGCTTGCACATTTCCATGCAGCCTGCCTAGCTCTCCCCGTCCCTGCCTATCTTTCCTCATTTATGGCAGCCACGGTGGCGATGGAGGAGGCTGGTGGGTGCTCAGTCGGGGGGCGGCTCCACTGCGCTATCCGCTGGACTTCCTCCAAGCCTCGCTGAGCCACCGCTGGGGCGATCCCTGTCCTGGTGCAGCTGAGGTCATCTGGTGGGGGGGGCTGGGAGCCTCGCACAGCCCCCCCCCCCATCGCTGCGTCCGGTGCCCCCACTCTGGGCGGCTCCCAACAGAATATTAAAACAGAATAAACCATCAAACATTAAAAACTTCCCTAAACAGAGCTGCCTTCATATGTCTTCTGAAAGTCAGGTAGTTGTTTATTTCCTTGACATCTGATAGGGTACCATTGACTGGTTGTGTTGTGTTAAAAACAAATGAATTCTGCACTTAAAGGCACAGATAGGAAGCTAATTTCTTCTTTGGCTCTAAATTGATGAGTTTTTATAAGGCTATTCATAAAGAAAGGTGAATTAAGGCTCATTCTTAATTATAGGTTGGTGCATGTGACATTGGGGAGATTCTACTACCATTAATATGCTGGGATCTGCTACTAGAAATGACCAAAGCGCAGTACTAGACCAGACTTGCCCAGCTCCCCTCCTGTGCTCCATCGGGGAGCACAGGTGCAGTTTGCGCTTCCACCCCCATAGGCACATGGAAGCAGCAACTGCGGGGCACTGCTGGAAAAAGCTCAGCAGCAAAAAACATCAGCTCTGTGAATGTACCCAAGGACAGCATGGGAATCAGTCTTTCCCACAACAGTATGAGATCGTTTTCTAATTTTAACAGGATGAATGTAATCCACATTCACATAATTCTAAAGCAAGGTATTTCATAAAACACATAATATAGTTTACAATATTTGGGTTGGCTTAAGTTGGCCAGCAAGGCATTCAACGGGGATTTATTGTTTTTAATGCAGGGACTGGATAGATGTTAGCAATGCTATTTATTTCAACAAGTATTTCTTGAAGTACTAAAACTGTTGTTTTGTGGGCATCATTCTTAATTTTTGTTCAGATATATTAAAGGCTGGGTTATTTACATCTGTTTTGTGATGGAGGGCCCAAGGCAGTATGTATTATTATTGTGAGAAAGTGTGGATGTTTTGCCCTGTGTGAGAAAGTATCTAGAGTCACATAAACTAAAGAGAGCAAGTTTGTTAGTAACTTATGACTGTAGCAAAGGAACTAGTTTAATGTCTCCTAACAAACATTACATGGTTGAAACTGTTTTGGTCTGATGGCGTTTTCTCCATTTAACAGGATGATGTCCCACTGCGGAGGGGAAGAAAAACAACCAAGAAGCGAGAGGAAGAAGTGGACATTGATCTTGATGACCCCGAGATTAACCATTTCCCTTTTCCCTTTCATGAGTTGATGGTGTGGGCTGTGCTAATGAAGCGTCAGAAGATGGCCCTCTTTTTCTGGCAACATGGAGAGGAAGCCATGGCTAAGGCTTTAGTGGCCTGTAAGCTCTGCAAAGCCATGGCCCACGAAGCATCCGAGAATGATATGGTGGATGACATATCACAGGAGTTAAATCATAACTCCAGGTTGAATAATTAATGAATTCATCTTGATTTGTTTCTACTGATACTACCTAAAAGCCTGTTACAATGACCCCACTTCTTTTTAACACTGATCTGATGATAGCCAGACCAAACAAGATGACTTCCTGCACTTGTATATAGTAGGTTTCCTGGGAGAAACCTATTTATTTGGAGGCCATCATTGGCTCAGAAGGCAAGCAAGGAGCAGGAATATTGCTGGCTTGGAGGTAGAAAACAACCTTAACCTCCCCAGCTTTTCTGCTGCACCTGTAAAACACGAGCTTGTTCCAAGAGCCAGACATAGCCCCACACATGAATCGTAAGAACTTTGCCACAACTGTAGCTGGTTGTCAGGGAGCAAGCCTCCTTCTCTGGTGGCAAGTCCCAGTCACCCCTACAGTGACTAGTTGTAGGTGGGTTTGCTCTTGCATGAGAGCAGGAGCAGGGAATGCGAGCTAGCTTGGCTTCCAAGTAAGAGCTAGGATTCTGGGGAGCTGTGTCTGCATGCAGCTCACAAAGGCATATCCAGTGTGTTGGGGGGGTATTACAGACTTTTCTTATCATCAGCATCAGCAACAGATATCCTGTGGCTCTTACTGGGGAGGGGACGTGGGTGGCACTGTGGGTAAAAGCCTCAGCACGTAGGGCTTGCCGATCGAAAGGTCGGCGGTTCGAATCCCCGCGGCGGGGTGCGCTCCCGTTGCTCGGTCCCAGCGCCTGCCAACCTAGCTGTTAGTAGATAAATAGGGACCGCTTACTGGCGGGAAGGTAAACAGCGTTTCCGTGTGCTGCGCTGGCTCGCCAGATGCAGCTTTGTCACGCTGGCCACGTGACCCGGAAGTGTCTCCAGACAGCGCTGGCCCCCGGCCTCTTAAGTGAGATGGGCGCACAACCCTAGAGTCTGTCAAGACTGGCCCGTACGGGCAGGGGTACCTTTACCTTTACCTTACTGGGGAACTGGATTGTCAGAGTCCTGTAGTTGGGCAAGGAGGACCAGCAAGTGGGCTGGTGAACTCAGCATGCCCTGAGGTAGCAAGAGAGGATAGTGACTATAGAGCTGAAGGTTAATGTGAGCCAATCCTAAGTTAGTAAAGCATTGTCATATTTGGGCCAGTTTACTGTTCACTGTACCTTTATTGTACCTTTCTATGTATTAATGTGCTTTGGGGGGTCGTTGGGCCAAGAAGTTGTGTGTGTGTAATAATAATATAATATAATATAATATAATATAATATAATATAATATAATATAGCATAACACTTCCCAGAAGTACCCAGGTATTTATTTCAGTGCCCTTATTGACCCAAGGAGTTTGATAGGTATGAGGGTGCCACGGAGAAGACCTTTCCGTTGATCTTTGCTGTTAGAATGTGATGTGTAGATAATACAGTAAATAAATTCCTCTGGATTGATTTATGTGGAGTGGTAATATTTCAGGTATCTATAAAACCCCAGGACTTTTATGGTTAAAAATTTGCACTTTGCATTTTACTGGGAAAGTTATGGAAAACTGGTGCAGATGCTGAATCCCTGGTATCCTGCACCTGTGGTGACCCAGCCCTAAGTTCATGCTATTGTGCCATCAAACGGCTACTCTGAGTAGCACATATTATGATAGCCTAAGGTTCTTAAGATGCAAATGGCAGCTGTTAAGTGGTCTTAAGATAAAAGCAGATGCAGCCTTCACACAATATATTATTGTGAACCTCCTGGCTAAGCTCTCTAACGCCATGGGATTTCAGAATTGGCTGTGAACCAGCCCAGACAAGGCCGGACGTGCTGAATGTTGCCTATTATGAGCATTCCTCAAACACATAGATACGCACAGAAGTAACAAGGCCTGTCAAGACAAGGAACAACTATCATCACCTTCATCTAGTACCATCCTCAGTCAGATCATTGGATAAGTCCCCTGTTTATGGCCAAACACTGCATAAATCCCAAGGGTGCTTCCAGATTGTCACTATATTCTGGTGGGATTAAATTACAAGCAGCAAATTCAGGCTGTGCAATTAAAGCTTTTTTGGAGCTCTAGCGCGTGCTTACCCAAAAGATCCAACTTTTTGCAATAGGGAAAATGTAGTGGGAAGTGCAGGAGAAGACTTTGTTGGACACAACAGTCTTCTAGCCTGCCCACTAACAAATGAGAGTGAATGCTTATTAAACAATCAATGCCATCTAATTTCCCTGCAAACAAATTACAATGAATGCTCAAAAAAAACAGGTTGCCTGGAAGTCCTCTAGCACTTCCCTTCAGACCTGGGTTGAATGAAAAAAGAGGATGCTTATATGTTTGAATTCCATACCTCTACTATTCACTTAGCACAGTTGGGGGGGGGGGGAATGCACTATATTCCCTTAGTTAAGGATTCCCTAGGAAATGTGCTTTTCTCAAACAGGTAATAGGAAGTGGGATGGTTCAGATGTAAGCCACCAAGGTGAAGAAAGGAAGCAAGTGGGAGCTAGGACCTCTTAGCAACAGTAAATTAAGGAGCTTCACTAGATGTCTAACCTTCAGCACCAATATGCCAAGTGCACCTGAGTATAGCATAGTCCTTTCAGCAGAAGTGCTCCCAGTTGTTTAACTTCCATGTAACAGATTGCACAAACTAACAAAAAGCGGCCTGTATTGCAGGGATTTTGGCCAGCTGGCAGTGGAGCTCCTGGACCAATCCTACAAGCAGGATGAGCAGCTGGCAATGAAACTTCTGACCTACGAGCTGAAGAACTGGAGCAATGCCACGTGCCTGCAACTCGCAGTGGCAGCCAAACATCGCGATTTCATTGCTCACACTTGTAGCCAAATGCTGCTCACAGACATGTGGATGGGCAGACTCCGGATGCGCAAAAATTCCAGCCTAAAGGTCAGGACTGTTTTAAAATCATATCATAACTTGAGGCTTAGGGAGAGGTCGTACTGAATTAGCAGTAACAGCTTTGATCATGTAAAGCATTGATGGGGCCTCTGCAAATCTTTCCACTTTAAACTCTAAAGGGAGGTGTCGTAAGGCAAGGCTGAGCTACTCCTTTTAAGCTCTCTAGGACACCAGGTCTTTTAGGAAGCATCTACGGCCAGCCTCTGCTCCCGCTATTCCTGGCTTTGCCCACACAATGGGTTTTCGCACCAGCCCCTGGCGAGTCATTTTGAAACCCACATGCATGAGTGTCAGATTATGGGATGGCCCAGAGAGCACATGTAATTTGAAACTAAATAAGCAACTGGCATAACCATAACCTGTTAATTGTGATGATTATTGTTATCATTATTATTGCTTTAGGTAATTCTAGGAATTCTACTTCCTCCTTCAATTCTCAGCTTGGAGTTCAAGAACAAAGATGACATGCCTTACATGTCTCAGGCTCAAGAGATCCAACTTCAAGAAAAAGAGCCAGAGGAACCAGAAAAACCAGTGAAAGAAAAAGAAGAGGAGGACATGGAACTCACAGTAAGGGAACACATGGCTGGACGTGGTTCGCACAGCCATTACCCCCCCCTTACCATTTCCACTTCGGTATGTGTTAGGGGAGGGGTCACCAACCTTTTAGGGTCCTTGGGGGCCGCAGAAACACAGTTGTGTGGCCACAACTGTTCCATTGGCCACAATAGATCACCTTTTTCCAAGCTTAACTTCAGCAGAGGAGCAGCCATGTGACTGCCATGTTGGTGAACCCTCTATTAAGGAGTGCCATGTGTTTAGGGAGCCCAATCCACCCAGAACCTCTCCTGAGATGCCCTGTTGAAAGTAACCATGGCTGAGTATAAGCCGTGTCGTATAGTTTGTGGCCAGGAAGAGTTCCTAGAGTCAAATGAGGTAACGAATTACAGAAGTTCCATTTTGCTTCTGGGAAACAATGCATTGTGACGCAGCTGGCTACCATTGGTTGTGCCTTGACTTCAATAGTGGAGGCGCACCCGACTATGGCTGATCATGCTTTTTGTAAAGGACACCGTTATACAGACATCCTACTTACAAGGATTATGAAAGGTACAGACTATCAGTAGCGGAGGACTCTTCCCAAATACAATAATTATTTACTATTATTGCTGCAAAGCAATGATTTACCAAAAAAAAAGATGTCACAGCAATATTTTAGATGTGGTGTGTCATTTTGTTATTCTCAAGTTTAAATCTAAATACAATTGTTAATGAAAAACTGTATTTGTAAGCAACTGTATGTTAAAGCTGCTTACTGTTGCAAGGTAACAAAAGTGTTTATCTCCAGCTGTTGCTGTTATACTTAGCAAATGCACCGTTCCTAACATTTTTTGCATTTCTTGTCCACTCCATCTCAAGGACTGAGATACAAGCTAAAAACCACAGCTCCAATTAAATTACGCTTAAGTGATCATAACCTTGACCAATACTCATTTTACTCTTGCCACCAAAAAACCAAAAACCAGCTGAGATGTTAGGGCAACTCCAGCATCTTGGGGGAAAGTTGGGGCTCAGGATCGCATAAGCCTCTATGAAGTTTTGTCAAATAAAGTGAGCTGTCAAGGATGATTAAGTTGCTGTTAAGAATTGGAGACAAAAACAGGAACATAATAGTTTCACTTGGTGATAGGTCCACATTTAGCATTATAGAGACGAGGTGTTCACAAATATTGACATATATTTAGTGATCATTAAACAATCTGGAATATCTTTCTATGAGTTTTTCACAAATAGGTTAAGGAACCATTCAGTCGACAAGCTTTAGGATTTCCTGTTTTCAGTTGGAAGCTGGAATGCAGGCCCCTTTTGAGGATCATCTTTGTGAATATATGGAAATTAGGGGGTTCTTCCAGCTGCTTCTGTTGCCTGACAATCCACGTACAATATTATGGGACAGCTTATTGAGTAGATTGTAAATTGTTCTTTAATGGTCTTATTCTATTATCTTTAGTAGGTGCCTTTTGCATAGTTTTATTTTATTTTATTTTCCCTCCTCTAATGTTTATTTGCTTTTCTTAAACATTTTAGAAGCACACATTATATAACAGCTGCTTATGATGGCAAACATTTAGTGAGAAGTCCCTTTGAAGTCAACACTGTATGACTTTGCCATGCTAATTTTAAATGAATTTATTGTATGTACAAGAAAGAATCAAACCAGTTAAACCACTAAAAAGCCTCCTGGGCTTCTGCTGCCATAAGACATCACAAGCATTTTTTATTTTATCATAGCTACTTACTGGTCTCTCGGTGCCCATATTCATTTTTTTAAGGTTTACTTCATTAAATTTTGTTAAAAATTAGGCTGTTTCCTACAGGCCATCAGCAAGAGCTGTCCCCAAGATCTTATCTGCGGGCAAGCAGAAGGCTCTGCCTACAAGACCCAAAATTCAGGGAAGCAGAAGACGCTAGGCACAAGATCAGCCTACAGGACCCCTATGCAGGCAAGATCCTGGAAAAAGAGGGGAAGATCAGAAGCCAGTTTAAGATTGACAGGTTGTTTTCCTCCAAAATGAACTTGTTCTGCTTTAATAGTAGTTAATTACTGCTGGCTTCTGATCAATGAGTGAAGTGCTTATTCAAATCCAATAAGCAGAGCTACAATGTAGTGAATTACAATTACCCTCTCTTTTGATGCCCTGTTCCCATTCCTTTTTTCCAACACTATATTTTCCTCTAGTAGCAGCACGGGGCGCTGTAATGTCTTGTCTTGTCTCTGTGTGTTTCTTTAGAGAAATAGCATGGTTTTCCATGTTCCCTCCTCTCCACCATCTGACCTTGGTCTTTGCCTTCAGCCTGGGTTCTTTTCCCTCTACCTTCTAACTTTATTAGTAGGAGTAGGAGTAGTGTCTGTGTGTGTGCCCTGCATTTTTACCTGGCAGGGACTCAAGGCAGCTTACAGATAAAATAAGAACATCTAAAAACATAGGTGGGGGAAGGGAAAACAATCATTCAAACAATTAAACAACAATTTGTTTTTGTTTGTTAATATGTTATGCACTTTTGTGTTTTTATATTGTAAGCTGCCCTGAGATCCTCAGATGCAGGGTGATACAGAAATTTAACAAATAACAGACACACACACACATGCGTGTGTGCGCACACACACACACACACACACACACACACACACACACACACACTGATTATTACAATAAAACAGCATGGCACACCCAGTACTTATATCTCTAAGGATTCTGTGGGCACTCAAATTCTTTGCAGTAAACAGCAGAGGGCTCAAGTGACCTCCAGGAGCCTTCAGTTCCAGAATGCATAATATTGGTTTTCTCTGATGTTGTGAATTTATTATTTCATTGTTCTTGTGCTAAAATGAACAAAAGGTACACCAGACGCCATATATTGTTAGCAGGAAAAGAGTGGAGGAAGAAATGAGTGCTGGGCAATTAGCCTGAAAGTCAGGCTGGCTGCAAAGGAAGCAGGAGATAAGAAACGAAAAGGCAGGAGGTGGGCGCCGCAGGGAATTTTTCAGCGCAAGCAGACCCCTTGCCACGCAGCATGCAGCTGCTCACGCCCAGGGATGGGATCATTATACCTGCCACGGTGACAGACAAGTCCCTATATATATAGCACAAGTTCATTTCCCCCCAAATATGTTACCGATCGGTGCCTGATGCATTATTGCATGACTCAGCCTGACTCGTGATAAATCAGTTACGTTCAAAAAACAGAAAAAACAGAAGCCACCTACGTATAGCAGCCTCCTAGCAAATTATCACCCCTTTCCATCCCTTCCATCCTCTCACAGAGAGAAGTATTTTTCTGCACGTTGCAAACCATTTGCTGTTTTAGCTTCTACCTACAGTGTTTGTGAATAGTAAGAATATTATGAACTAACAACCATGAAAAGAACATTCATGGTTCTTAGGTTGAACTCCTCGTCCAAACCCTGGCAGTTTCGCAAATATTTGTCATTTGTGAGTTTGGGTAGACATTTGTGCTCAGTGGCCTACAGTTACTTCAGAGCCATTATAGCATGAAATACTCCGATAAAGAAGGCGACTTCAGAAATAAAGCGGGAGCCTAGCAAAGGGCCAATGGAACAGACAGACATTTCAATCTGAGCTTGGTTTGTTTTTTAGTTAACAGATTCCATTAATTTCCTATAATAAACAAAAGTTCCAGCAATTATAGCACTTCAAACATTATGTTCAACTCTGTTTCTATCACAGCAGGTCCGAGAAGGAATACCACCAAGGGCAAAGAGCACCATCAGCACCCACCACCCAGTCAGTTTTGCACGATTGCTAAGTTGTACAGTTTGTGCAAGATTGCAAAAGCCAGGAGTTGAAGGGGAGGTGGAGGATTTAGGGGAGTGCGATCAGTTTGTGTCAAGTACAGGAGTTCCCTTCTCCCTTCTGGTTGCTCTCAGATAAGAATTAACAAGCATTCAGTAGATTTATAGTCTTTTTATTACAGTATCATGTTGCAAGCACAGACACACAACTCTCTGCAAGCATAGCAGTTGCTCACTCTGACTCCTCCCCTCAACTTCTGCAGCAAGAAGCATGCCAGTGGGATGTCCCGTTCCCCCCCACACACATTTCCTTTGTTCTCCGACATGATCATACCTCCAAGTTTGGGGGGGAGGGAGGGGCTTCCCCTCCACTCTCGATTGATATATCACCCAGCTGCTCCCTCCCTTCTGGTTGCTTAGTTACTATCTCAAAGCTGGGGAGCTCCTCTCTCAATTGTGCAGCCTCTGTCTTTGTTTGCCTGTCTGCCTGCTTCTGGGGACTCTGGAAGGAAGGGGATCAAGTATTCCCCCTCCTCTTCTGTTAGGATATGATCCTAGGATCTGCATCTCCCACTCTTCCGATCCAGACCAGCCCCTGACAGTTTGGTTGCACTGGGCACGGAGCCTCAGGGGCCTGCGGGAGACACCACAACTATTATTTAAAATGGAGTGCGACAGGTGCCAAATTTTGGCGTTGCACAGGGTGCTGCTGAAATGTGAGATCCCAAGATCCGCCACTGTTAGTGGAAGGGCTCAGTATCTGCTTTGTGTTCAGATGATCCCTGGTTCAATCCCTGACATTTCCAGATGCCTGAAATACTGGAGGAACGTTGCCGGTCAGGGTGGAGAAAACTGAGCTGGACAGCCTAGTGACTCCATAGAAGTCAGCTTTCTGGGTTTCCATATTCTGTGTCACAAGTTCCCAGCCTTTCCAAGCAATGTTCATGATTGACTGTGTCATTGTCAGGGTCTGAAGGGGAAGGCTGGGAATCACCCCCTCCTCCTCCTTTGTTTCCCTCGGGGGGGGGGGAATCAGGTCCCCTTCTCCAGTGGTTTCAAGAGAAGAGGGAGACAGGATTGAACTGCAGCAGAACTCAGAGCTGCCAAGTTAGGAGGTGTTAGGATAAGGAGGGGAGGGGGAGAATTGCCAGCAGAGATGTCCTTGGAAAGCCAGCGTCCTCAAAGACGTTTGACTCCTGAGGCCATCCGTGGGGCCACAGGCTGATGCTGGGGAAAGAAGGGGAGAAGCTGAGAGTGAGCGGCATCACTATGGAGTTTAGGACTAGATTCTTTGTCTTGCACCACAAGAACTGAATAAAACCATTAATGCGAACTTTCTTGATGCTGCCGGCGGAGGATAGAATCCCCCAAGCCTGACAGTAATACATTTACTAGGTTGATATTCCAGGTATATGTTACTGACGGCATTTGTTGGGGTGTGGGAGAAGGACCCCCAAACTATGTTTTGCCCTGGGCTTCAGATTCCGTCTCTGCCACCCTCTCTGTAGTCACAAAGGAATGGACTTCCTCCATGGAAGCAGCCTGGCTTGGAATGCCCTCGCCAAAGAGGCAGGCCTCTCTTCCGCTTTCCAGCACTTTTTCTGAAGCACACCAAAGCAAAAACCCCTGAAACGATTTGTGTTGGAGTAATGCATCCCCTTGTTCTTTTCAGTTCTGTGCTTTTTAATAGTTCTGCTCATGGTGATTTCTTGGGAAAGGCTGGGTGCTGAAGTCCTTCTGCTCTGCCACATGCCCACTCACCCACTTCTGCCAAATCAGCTTTATGGGCATTTTCTGTGACTTGGAGCCACAAGTGTGAAGCTCTTCGTTTCATTCATCTTCACTCCCTGCCCACTGCATTATCCTTCAGAAGTGGCAAAGCTTGCTTTCCTGGGGGCCACCTCTGCATTTTCATGCCTACGTTGTTGCCCAAAAACTACAAGAAGGAAAGCTCATTTACTTCTCCCCGCCACTGCCAACTTTGAATGCAAAAACCTGCCCATTTTAATTATGTTTAAATTGTTTTTAGGTTTTTTTAATAATTTCAATATTTCTTGTAAACTGCTTAGAGGTTTTACTACAATCAAGCAGTATGTATTTTTTGTTAAATAAACAAACAACAATCAAACATACAGATGCCTAGATAATAAAAGGATTCTCCCTTTCTTTCTTTCTTTCTTTCTTTCTTTCTTTCTTTTTTGTGATTCAAACTCTTCTGGAAGTGCACAGAAGCTGAGCTGATGCCAAAGGGTAGTCTTTTGAAACAGTAGTACTCAAAGTGAGTAACAAATATTGTCAGTTTTGTGCTGCTTTCTGCCAGTTGAATCTGCCCATCTCTACTGTTGGCATCCCATTTAGAAAATTGGCTTTGCTTAGCTGTGCTGAGTGTGCCTCACCACAATGTGGAAACAGTTCTCTTTCAACACTTTTATTTAGCTGAGTCCTATGGGGTGCACATGTGCACCGGGAAACCATCAGGGCTCAAGCCCAATCCCCTGGGCTGCCTGGAATGGTAAATAGAATTCAGAAACCAATTGCCAGTAAAACAGGACATTTATTTAGGCAGTGAAAGGTTGGTGCAACACAACCTCAACCAGCACGTAGTTGAGAGGTGGCACACCAAGTATAAAAACAGCAGAAGCATTTGTACACTTTCAAGCAAAGGGTAGTTTTGTCCACCTATGGCAATACTTCCTTCTACTAGATTATACGGATTTAATCATGAGGCACAGCAACTTTCCTATCTCTTCCCCTGCAAACTGGATTTGGGTTTCCCTTGTTTCAAAGCTAACACAAGGCCACTAACATATTTGTAAGTGACAATAGGCCAAAAACTTTGTCAAAGAGGAACAGGGTGCAAGGGCTACAAAAACTCCCCTTGTTGAAAAGGATTTGCCACTACAACTGTCCCTTTGGCTTCCAGAATCTTTTAAAATTTTATACTGATCTTGGTTTTGGCTCTCTAAATGCAATACATTTGGTTGCACATTTTTATCTTTCATTTCTTACCAAAAGATGATGCACTTCACTGAAAGGTAATTGGGCAATTTTTCCCTCTTCCGCCTGGTGAATCTGAATTTTGTTATGTTTACTACAGAAAAGCATAACATCAAACCTTTTGTTTGATTTGCACAATTTCCTTCATATTTGGTGCCAGTAAAGAACTGGAAAGAGGTCCTAAGGTGAATTACAAGAGGCAAGGTCCCTTCCCCTTGAACAGCAATCCAATGTCTCTTTACTTATTGAGAAGAAATTCCCCCTGTGTTTACTGGCACTTACTCCCAGGTAAGTGTGCATAGGGGGCCACTTTAGATGTAAATGAGCAAGAGAATGATCATTGTTACTGTTTTCAAATATTCAGGCATTCTAAAATATTAATTGAGGATGAAGGAACTGAGGGGATGCTCATCAAATCTGCAGATTACACCAAACTGGGAGGGGTAGCTAAGGCACAGAAGACAGAATGGGGATTCAAAATGACCTTAACAGGTTGCAGAACTGGGCCCAAACTAACAAAATGAATTTCAGTAAGGACAAATGTAAGGTTCTGCACTTAGAATGAACCAATATAAGGTAAGGGACACCTGGCTTACTAGCCCTACATGTGAAAAGGATCTAGGGGATCTAGGCCACAAGGTTAACATGAGTCAACAGTGTGATGCAGCAGGAAAAAAAGAGCAATAGTTATTCTAGGTTGCATCAATAGAAGTCTAGTGTCCAGATTAAGGGAAATAATTGTACCATGCTATTCTTCCTCGGTCAGAATTCTGGGCGCTACAATTTAAGAAGGATATAGACAAGCTGGAATGTGTGCCGAGGAGGGCAACTGGATGATCAAGGGTCTGGAAACTAAGCCTGATGAGGAGTGCTTGAAGGAGATGGGTATGTTTAGCCTGGAAAAGAGGAGAGCGAGAAACAATATGGTAGCCATCTTTAAATATCTCAAGGGCTGTCACATGGAAGATGGCTTGTTTTGTCCTGCTCTGGAGGGTAGGAGTCGAACTTACAAGAAATAAGATTCTGACTAAACATCAGGAAGAATGTTTCTGACAGTAAGAGCTGTTTGACAGAGATATGGTCTCACTTGAGAAGTTGTGGTCTCTTCTTCCTTAGAGATTTTTAAGCAGAAATTGGATGATCATCTGTCATGGATTCTGCACCTGAGATTCTTGCACTGTGAGGTTAAACTAGATGACTCTTGGGGTCGCTTCCAAGTCTACAATTCTATGGTCTGTTTTCTAATTCACTTACATATTTATATGGATTAGAGTCAGCTGAAAAGAAGCTTTAAAAGACTCGTGGACAAAATAAGTTCAATTAAATTAATCATTAAAGCTTAATGTGCCTAACAGCAAAGCAGCCAGCTCTGAAATGGAGCAATTCCTGCCTCTGATGATGTGAATGCTCTGCTGAAATATGAAGTGCTAAAATACACAGAAGCGCCTTTAGTTTTCTAGAAGTCCTGGGTCCTTTTACTTGCTCATTTACTAGCACACTAGCACACATTTACAGCTACTAAGCTTGTTTGCCATAGAAAGGCTTGTTAGAACTGTATTGACTTGCTTGTTGACATTTTAAGTTCTCCCACCATTTTTTGTTTTAATTCTGCATTTAAAAGCAACTCTCATGTAGGCTGTAGGGCAGCCTGAAAAGTATTAGGGGGTGAAGTCAAACCATTGCGTTAGCAGCATCCCAGGACTCAAGACTTGGGCAGCGTGTCTGGAGGCCCCGGGGGGTTGCCCAGATGACAAGACCTCTCTCTCGGCCTCCTTGATATGATCCAAAGGAAAGCAGAGCAATACATTGGCACGAGCTTGGCTGCAGGAGTTGCCAGATGGAGGCTTGCAAGGCGCTAATCAACCGTCTTAGGGACTGCGCTCGAGATTTGTGTAGGGTTTACTTCTTAGCCTTTTTCCTGCAAGGCAGCAGAGGTTTAGGGTCAGAGTTTTCCTTCGCCTAGATCAGGGGTCTGCAACCTTTAAGACAAAAAGAGCCACTTGGACCCGTTTCCGAAGAAAAAAAAACCTGGGAGCCGCAAAACTCGTCATTATAAAAATAACTTTTTTGTCACTTTTTTATTATTTCTTTGTTTGACCCCTCAGAATTATTCCTCCTCATAGAAATAAACGTTAAATTTACAAGTTACCTTTTTTTGTGTATGTGTTCTTCACTCCCCTTCAAAACAGTGACCAGCGTACATGCCCCCTTTCAATGCAGTGACCAGCGTACATGCCCCTTACAATGTAGCGAGCGGGCAGGCGGGCAGGAAGGTGATGTCGGGACGGTGCGTGACTAATGCACGCACCGCCCCCATGCGACGTCACAGCCAGTACAGCGCCTGCCACAGTGGGGAGTGTCGGGGCGCACAATGTGCCTCCTCCCCTCGCTAGTATCTGCCCCGGAGCCGCAGCAAAGGTGTAAAAGAGCCACATGCGGCTCCAGAGCCGCGGGTTGCAGACCCCTGGCCTAGATGGACTACCTTCCCAGGTTGATGAGCCCCACCTGCCCCTTACTTCCCTCCACGGCACGTGCAGAAACTTGACCATTGGACCCACTCTTGATCTCGTGTGCTCCATCTGCCAGAGCCTCTCATCAAGGGTTGGAGACCCATTGGTTCCCCTCACCTGGCTGAGCCAGCCAGTCAAAGCTGTTGCTTTCTGTGTGGCAGTTGTTGCAGGCTAACAGCTTCTAGGAGCCACAGGTGGGAGTTGAGTGCAGGGTGGAAGCCAAAGGGGGGCAAAGTACCCCAGAAGGAGCACAACGTGTCCCCCAACAGAGGTACTAACCCTCCCCTACATACTCCCCTTATTACTTCAGCAATAAAATACTGAAGTAGGAAGTGCTGTTTTACTATCTAACTTTCCCACTCTCTTCAGTCTTCTGTCCCTCATGTTTGTTCCGATCCCAGCATCATAATTGTCAGTTTTGTGATTCTTAAGTTCTTTATGCTAACCATTTTTTCTTTTTAAAAATTACCTATTATAAAGCAACAGGAGAAAACCATATCAGCAAGGAAAAAAGATAAGCTTTTTGTTTGTATAGTTGCTTTTAAAGAACTGAGAAGTGGAAGGGATTCGTGAGTTGCATTTATGTCTGTAGTTTCTGTTGAAGTGGTGTTGCTACAGCATTTGAGGATTCAATCAACGTTATGAATGGCAGCTTCAAATATACAAAAGTTAAAGAATGAATTTTCATGTTGCTTAATTACCTGATTCTTATTGTAAGTTTGAAATGTCTGTGTGTGCTTTCCATTTGTTAGATACTGTCCCATCAGTTGATCCAGTGAAACTGGATTGGGCAGCTGGCGAATAATCTATTATAGTCATTTTTGTTCTTTTTAACTGTAGGCAATGTTGGGACGTGGCAATGGGGAATCTTCAAGAAAGAAGGAGGAAGAGGAAGTTCAGAGCAGACACAGATTGATCCCCTTTGGCCGCAAGATCTATGAGTTCTACAATGCACCAATTGTTAAATTTTGGTTCTACACTGTAAGGAGCGACTATCATTTTGTCATCTGTCCCTAATGACACAAATTTGTAAAGGCCCCCCTCATCAGTATGTCTACATTGTCTAAGTGAAGCATTATTGTAATATCTAACTATGTGCAAGTAGATAATGCTTATAAATATTGTAGAGCGTTTGCAGGAAGACACAAACTTTAGCCCCTCTGTGTGTCACTTGATAATTAAGAGAAATTAATGGGATATTTAAAGGAAGCTATGTATCAACATGAACATCTGGAGGACTAATGTGAAAACATTTCTTGAGACTTGTGGTCAATAGTCAACAGTTTAATGTGCAATGCTTCTTCTGTTTCATGTGCCTGAAACATTACAGCACTTTCCTTATCCTCATCTCCTTATATCGTTTACCCTATTTTGTAAATGTTGTCCTATTGGCATGGGGATTCCTCCCCTCCCCTTTTTTCTTATTTGTGATTAATTGAAAAATGGCTGTAAATAATGTCAGAGGAAAAAAATAATTATATATAATTATGGCCCATATAGATACATTCATTGGTTTGGAGATTAGTGCCTATTGGTATGAAAAGTTGGGGCCTGCAACAAAACATTGCTGTGCGGGGTGTTTCTATTCACATTTCCAAGCACCACATTCCCATCCCAACACATTTGTCTGGTTCTCCACCCTCCCCAGTCAGCCGTCTAAGTCAGTCCTCATCCTCATTCGGCTGTTGGGGGGGGGGGTCACCTCTGAGGGCTTTTTCCTTTAAAAAAAAAAGTATTCTTCTGAAAATTTTGCCACTTCTGAAACCAGCTAGTACCTCCTTCTTGTGCGTGCTTGGTACTTGTTGAGGCTGAAAAAGGACCAGCAGTCAGATAACTGAGATTGCTATTGATCTATATAGACTACTTCCAATATTTGAAGTCTACAGTAGATACACTCTGAGGGAGCACTGCTATGCCATGTGCTGATTTAGCCATTCAGCTGGGCAGCTGTGAACATGCATCTCCCTGCAGACAAGGAACTGAAGGAGATGTGGAAGCCCTGGCATGAATGAGGAGGCATTTTGTGGCATGCTTTGGCACTCCTGCGTCCACAAAGAAAGGCTGAACCAGAGCATTGGCCTTCTAGCTGGAAACTGCACATGGCTCTTTTGTCTAGGAATAGAAAACTAATATGGTTGAATTAAGTAACCTAGGTAAGCTGAACATTTATACAGTAACCAGGAAAACTGAGTTTATTTCTTTGCAGATGGCATACGTTGGGTACCTGATGTTGTTCAATTATATTGTGTTGGTGAAGATGGATCGTTGGCCTTCCACACAGGAGTGGATTGTTATCTCGTATATTTTCACAATGGGAATAGAGAAGATGAGAGAGGTAATATATTTAATTGGGGAATTGGCATGGGGGGGCACTGTGCTCCCAATCTCATCTCATCTCATCTCCCATAGCTGTTTTCTAAAACAAAAAAACACCTTTTGAGATCTCCTGCATTGTATGTCTAGTTGCACTGTAAGATCACAAACTATATTGTTCTGACTAGTACAATTAATACTGACTTAATGCTTTCTATTGTACACGATGATTTATAGAGTAACACCCGCACACTCAGACACATGATTCCTAATCCACACTTGAGCTCTTCAGCTTGAAATATGATGCTCAGAATGTACAATGATCACCCTTAAATTGTTTGTTGTATAGTAACAGTGCAGAAAATAATATTCATCACACCCACAAGAGGGCTCTTCAGCATTGAATAAGGCCTCCAAAACTTCAAGAGAGTTGACTTGTGATACTGATGTTCAATTTTCAAATAATCCATTGGATTTTTGCCTATTTCTTATTTAATTTTATTCCAACTGTAAATATTTCGGGGGGGGGGAGCTTGTTGATATATAAATATGACTGTCTAGGGAAGGGTGTGAAATATGAGTCATTCTCTGTGAATGTTCTCAAGTCACTGATATTTATATTTCAACAAGCGTTTTTTTCAAAAATTATTTACAAATGGAATAAAATTAAATAAAAAGGAATAGAATAATATATATAAAAATAATAAAGAAGGCAATAATATACATAATAAATAGATGTTAGTGGTTCCATGGATGAATACTCAGAACATGCTCTTTAAAAAATACAGTAAAGATGTTTGTACTAATTTTAAAAAATATATTTTTATTAAATATTTATTAGTTTACAAAAAGACGTGCATTGTCCCTTTTATCAAGTTGCGTTTTCTACAGGTCAGTTTCATTTCTTTCTTTCTTTTTTAAAAATGATATTTTATTAAATTTTAACAAAGAAAAGTTACAGAACAATAAACACAAAAACAAAAAGACACAAAAAAATACAAAAGCCACAATTTAACATAAAAAAGTAAAAGTAAAAAAAGAAAAAAGAAAAAATATAAAAATCCCTTATTTCAATTTCTCATCATTCATTTACTTATTTCCCTGGCTTCCTCCCACCTCCCTTTTTTGTATTCCGTTTAAAAGTTGGTTCAGCAAATTCATACCCTCTTATTTTACCCATAATTATTTATCCTCATATGTTATCACTTCAGGTTTAGATCTCTTATCAATCCATTCTTACAAGTTCTTATATTATCTTATTACTAAAACTTCATTACCATTTAAAAAAAGAAGAAAAAGAAAAAGAAATTTCACAGCTCAATTTCCCATTAGTTTCTTTAACCTTATCTTACCTTCTAAACCTTAAGATTTTCAAATTTTAAACCATATTTAAACTTAACTCCTTTAGACCTTTCTACTAAAGCCAATTTATTCCTTTCCAGCACGATTTAATATTTCATTAGTATTACACTAATTCCAAAATTAAAATAGTTTATAGGAAAAAAAATTTTTTTTTAATCCAACGTCCCTTCTTCCTGGTTTCGGATAATGTCAGTCCTTCCACCATTATGTTCTATCCATCAATCGGGTGTTCTAATATCCGAGGCTCTCAAGTCCCTTCTATGCCCCCTCTGCTGGTTTTCTTGTTTCTGTTTATAGTTGGACACGTCCCTGTCCTTTGTTAGATTCTTGCATATTTTCTTCCCTTTCTCCTTGGGGAGCGAATCTCCGGGGATCTCCATACAGAAAAATTCTCCATTTTCTTTTATCAGATTGTCCCATTCCCCGATAATCCACTCCCCAACCTTTGATTTGTAATCCAAAAAATAATTGTTCCAAAAATAATCATCAACTTGCTTCACAGTCCCACCAGATCTGATGACTTCCTTAACTCCGAAATTCAACAGATGTTCCCCAAGTTCAATCTTCCAATGTTGCAGCTTTTGGTCACAGTTTCATTTCTTGTGAGACATTAGTGTTACATGCAGTATTAGGTTAGGAAGAAAAGGGACGAGGAAGAGGGGGAGGGGAATGGTGAGTGGGGTGGGGTCAAGTGGTAATACTGGACACAGAACTGACCTGCACCTCCATGGACAGCTGTGAGTCCAAAATGACTCCCAGGCTGCGCACCTGGTCCTTCAGGGGCACAGTTGCCCCATTCAAGACCAGGGAGTCTTCCACACCTGCCCGCCTCCTGTCCCCCAAAAACAGTACTTCTGTCTTGTCAGGATTCAACCTCAATCCATTAGCCGCCATCCATTCTCTAATGTTGGAAGCCATACAGAGTGGCTGGAGCAACCCAGCCGGATGGGCAGGGTACAATTGTTTGTGGCGTGAGCTCCGACACATCTAACTCTAGAGAAATAGGACTGCTGCTGCTGCTACTACTACTACTACTACTACTGCTGCTAATAATAATAATAATAATAATAATAATAATATAGTCTGTAAGTCTATGATCCCAGGTAATGCAACTCCCTCATAGGTTAACATCACAGAGTCCAGAGCACAGCTGCTCACTTGTGTTTCCTGGCCCTTGTGGCTGAATCATGCAATTATTGTTTGGGTTCTTTAAGAGATGTGAATCCTTGTTCCATGTATAGGGCTCAACATGAAGTAACATGTCTAACATTTCCATCCCTCTTTCTCTAGATATTAATGTCAGAACCTGGGAAGCTGCTGCAAAAAGTGAAAGTGTGGCTCCAAGAGTACTGGAACGTTACTGACCTCATTGCTATTCTCCTATTTTCTGTGGGAATGGTGCTTCGCCTCCAAGATCAGCCGTTTAGGAGCGATGGCCGTGTCATATACTGTGTCAACATCATTTACTGGTATATCCGACTGCTGGACATCTTCGGGGTGAACAAGTATTTGGGGCCATATGTAATGATGATTGGGAAAATGGTAAGAAAGTCTTTCCCATTCTTTCTTTTTGTAATGAATTAACTGAATTAAGGATTAACTGAAAATAAGAGAAGATGATGCTTCTTTTAGGCAACCTCCAGGTTTAACACTCAGTCTGCCTCCAGACAATTCAAAACCCTTGCCATTATCCTCCAGGTCAGGGGCGCCGACTTATAAAAAATATTGGGGGGGCCCATACCGGGGTCCTGCCGCTGGTTCGCTCGGGTAGCCGGGAGAACGCAGTTCGAGGTGGCGGTGTTGGGGAGAGACCCTCGCTCAGGGCGCCACTAGACTTGGCGGCCGGCGGCCTATCTGGGGGGTTTTGGAGAGTATTTCGGCGGAGCAATTGGGGAGGAGGGGGCTTGTTGCCGGATTCTTCAGCTGAGCCGGAGATCCGCTGCTGGGGGTCCCTGGGCCGAGTTGTGAGCACGGCCTGCTGAAGGGAGATCCAGCCGATTGCGCGACGGGGACGGCCGGGGCTCTCCGGCTAGGGCGCGCGGCTGGCTGGCTGGCGAGGGAGCAGGTGGGGAGGAGGCGGGGGTCCTCACTCTCTTAGGAAACGCACCCGCACGCCCGATTGCCACGAAGTCCGAAGGGTGCGTGTGTGGAATTAAAAAGCAAAAACGAGATACGGGCAGGGCAGGCAAAGAGTTTTCTGCAAGAGGATGGAGGGCAGGTTGAAGAGAAAATCACTCAGGATGAGACAGTAAAATCAGCCATGATAAAATGGGCTCAGGATATTGGGTATAACATCATGTTTGAGGACTGGGAAAGGTTATGGACCACCGGAATGAAATTCACGGCATGTAATGCCTTGAAGGAAAATATTATGAAAATGATTTATAGGTGGTACATGACCCCAGTCAAGCTTGCAAAAATATATCACCTGTCTGATAATAAATGTTGGAAATGTAAGGAGGCTGAAGGGACATTCTTTCACCTCTGGTGGACTTGTCCAAAAGTGAAGGCCTTCTGGGAAATGATCTATAATGAGTTAAAAAAGGTATTTAAGTATACCTTTCCCAAGAAACCAGAGGCCTTCCTCTTGGGCATTGTTGGCCAGAAAGTGTTAAAGAAGGATAGAACTTTCTTTATGTATGCAACTACAGCAGCAAGAATACTTATCGCAAAATATTGGAAGACACAAGATTTGCCCACACTGGAAGAGTGGCAGACGCAATTGATGGACTACATGGAACTTGCTGAAATGACGGGCAGAATCCGAGATTTGGGAGAAGAAACAACGGAAGAGGACTGGAAAAAATTTAAGGACTATTTACAAAAACAATATAAGTTGTATGAATGTTTAAAATTTACACGATTCGGAAACTATAGCTTCAGCAATTAGATTTGGGAAACAGGAAATTATATTTTAAGTAAGAAAAGGTCAAAATCTAAGGTAATACTATGTTTAATTTAAGATATAAGTAACTGATGAAAAGTATGTTAAATTTAGAGGTATAGTATTTGAAAAGTACAAAATAAGGTACGAAACAAGGTAATAATTTGCTGATATCTTTATTATAAGGAATGCAGGGTAAGGGAGATGCGAGGAAGTCCAGTTAGTTATATAAAAAATGTGTTGAATGGTTGGTTTTCTTTTCTTCTTTTTCTTCTTTTCTTTTTCTTGTTCTTTTACTTGTTCTTTTACTTTTTTCTTCAGTGTATGTTTCTAACTTTGTATTTGAAAACTTAATAAAATATTTATAAAAAAAAAAGAAGAGAAAATCCTTTCGCATTTCTGGGGCGCAGGGAAGTCTCAGAGCCAGAGGTTGGGGAAGGGACCCCCTTTGCTCTGCCCTCTTCTCCCGTCTTAGATTCGCATGGGGGTCCCCGCCCGAGCTTGCCTGGCCACCGGGCCACACAGCTGTCCTCCGCAGCTGCGGAGCGGCCCTGCGCCAGTGCCCAGCCCCTCTGGGCGCCCGCTGCGCTGCCAATGACAAGCGGGCGACGTCGCGGGCGGGGAAGGCATCGCTTTCTTTCCCGATCCTTCATCCTCCCAGTCTTCCAGCCCTTTTTTGGGTTGGAAGCTCGTCTCGTTCGCCCTTCTCCTTTCTTCACCCTGCGCGCAATTTTCCTCCCTCGTCTCCCTCCCCATTTCTCCTTCCTTCCTTCCTTCCTTCCTTCCTGACTGACTGACGGGCTTGGGCTCGGGCTCGGGCTCGGGCTCGGGCAGCCACAGCGTCGGCGGTGTTGGCGATCGGCGGCGCGGGGGGATGGCCCTCCCGGGGGAGCCGGCGCTGCTCAATGGGGTTGCCAAGGAGACAGGCCGGCCGCCCCCCTCCCCCGGCCCGGCGCCCCCCGCCGCGCCGGTGCCCGTTATCGAGCTGGTGCGCGCCGGGCGCCCTATGAAAGCCGCGGACGCGCCCACCGCCGCCCGAGATTATTGGGGGGGCTGAGCCCCCCCAAACGAATTTTTGAGGGGGCTCGGGCCCCCTCAGGCCCCATGGAGTCGGCGCCTATGCTCCAGGTGCATTGTACCTTGGGCCATGTCTCTTCCGTTCAGTGTAGGAGGGTTGGAGGCTGGGCTTCCAGCATAGATACAAAGGCAAGGCATTTTTATTGGTCTATAAAAAAAACTATAGGCTAAAATTATTGTTTTCTATATTGTGTCTCACCTTTCCTTAGAGGGAAAAAATCCAGATTTCTGTATATGTATGTTTGAATTACATTCAAAACTCTCTTTTTTTAATGGGATTTGGACTTCCACTGTCTACTATTTGTTTGTTTAAAGATTTATATGTTGCCCTTCTTCACATGTGAATCCAGCCTGCTTCTCCCAGCCCCAACAGCTGAATTAAGGAATTCCTTGAGTTGAACTAGCCAGGGCCACGGCAGCTGGCTGCCTGTCAGAGCTTTGTCTCTGCAGGGCTCTCTGTCAGCCCCAGCTGACATTTAGACCTTCAAAGCACCTTGGAAAAGGTTTTGAAGGTGTCACTGATCAACATTTCCTGTGAACCCCTCTTTTGACCCAGACGTGAATTTATGTGACCTACACCATATATGGTGTCAGGTGTGGCAGAGGTAGGAGTGGCTTGGCTAAAATGGTCTGGTAGACAAATGGGGAGGCCAAGCAGGCCTAATGACCTGCCAGACTGAGGGTTGGTCCACACCTGCATGCCCATCACTTAATTCCACCCCTTTGAATACCCAAGAGGTGATGACTCACAGCTGAATGGGTGATCAAACTCCACTGAAAACCTTTGAGTGAGGTGGTATGGCCCTGATCTTGATAGAAACACAGAAATAAAAAATAGCTGCCTCTCTTTTTTTCTTAAACCTGAAATATGCCAAGCCATTTTATATATATATATATATATATATATATATATATATATATATATATATATATATATTTCCCATATACAACATCGACAAAAAGAGGTAAACATGAGTACAGACATCGAGTATCCCTAAGAAAAACCTTTGTTACAGCCTTTAAGCTTGACATTGAAGCATTTGAACTTCTGTAGATTCTTGAAAAGTCCAGTTTGTGTCTTTCCACTGCTAGGAGGTTTTTTGATCCAGAAGAAGCTTCCATAAGTGGAAGAAGGAGAAAATGATGTTTGCTGATTCCCTCTCCTCTCTGCAGTCCCCTCTGCCATTCCCAAATCTACTCCAGAAAGTTAGGAGACACTTTAGAAAAGCGGCCAGCAACCTTTTTAAACCCAAGGGCACATTTACATTTTTTATCACATGCCGTGGACCCTTCTATTTGCTCATTTCCCTCCCTTCTGCCCCTGGATCACACACAAACACACACACAAGGCAGAAAGAGAGAAAAACCCACAGTAGCATTCATCTGAATCTTGAAAGACACATAGAGCTGAAAGAAGTGGGGAAGAAGGTCAAGTCTTCCAGCATTGTGTCCTTGTCAAGGGAGAAAAAATGGCAACGACTGTCACCACCTTTTGCTCAAAGGAGTAGTGAAATGAGATTCACACAACTCGTTTTGTAATAGTTGAGCCCCATCAAGTATCTCTGAAATGTGCATTATATGCGGTTTCTCACTTTTCTTACAGCCTTTTGGTTTTCTGTGGAAACATTTCACTTTCTGTTGTATCCAAGTGCAGCTTGTTAGAATTCGGGTGATTGAATAATGTTACAAAAGTCAGGTGCCTCCCCCTCTGCCAAGCGGTGGCAGGAGCCCATGGCACTCACTCAGGGTCTGGGGTCCTTTGGAGAATTGAGATATGTTGGAGACTGTCGTAGCTTTAAGAAATATAGTTTATTCACCAATTTACACCTTCACTCTGCATGCAAGGAGTCCAAATATTACAGCATGGTCATCTCAAGAGGGGCTTGTAATTCAACAGTGCAGCCCTGGAGTTCAAGACATCTCTCCCAGTCAGCCTGCCCAAGATGGATCCCAGTCTTCCTGCTTCCTGCTTCTTCTTCCCAGCAACCCTTGCTCATGACTCACTTTTCCTGTCACCCTGTCACTTTTCCAGTTACCCTGGCAACCTTCCAAACACCTGCCTCTGTTTGGGGGCCGCTAGGGGCGCCTTGGAAGATGGCGGATATTAACATCTATCCAGCCCGCACAAGGGAATTAGAGGCTGATTATGGGGAGTAAATCAGTCTCCCTTCATCTCTCCTGGGGGGAGAGATGCAGTTTTCACCCGCTGTTGCCATAAATCACCCCCGAGTTTGGAAGAAGGAGGGGGTGAGGCACTGGGTGCACAACCCTCGGTGGGCCTCAGAACTCCTCCGAAGCTGCTTCCAGGTGCAAAACTAGTTACGTTACTTAAAAGGAAAAAAAATGGTGAAAGATAACGCACATGCTTCAAGAGAGGCAGGAGGTTTTTATATGCTAACAATTTTACCACCGAAATGAAGAAGACTGAGACGGAAGATTACATCAAAGTACTACAGACATGGTATGTGGAATGGAATGCAACGGAACTGAAAGGGGGGGGGAATGACTTTTTTTTTTTTGCTCTATGTGATTAACTAATAACCCTCCCTCTTAGAAGATCCATCACAGCAACTAATTGGCAAATGGGACTAAAAATGAATTGTGTGGGAATAATATGAACTTAAAGGTTTTACTCTGTGAAGGATTTGGAAAGAAGAAGGGCTCTCTTTGTGACACAGTTAGAATGGAGATGTGATACGAGACCTGTGTTGCAGGAGGTTTGGTCTTGGGGAGCGCGAGCGAAGATTTATTATTTTCGAGGAGGTTGCGATCTGGAAGGGGCAGCCCTCCTGGAAAAAGACTAATTTATGATGCAACAGGTCAGGAAAGTTAAAGAGCGAGCTTTTAGACTGTATTTCATCGGAATGACAAAATGGCGATTGCTTGCTCAAGCGGAAATGCCTGGACTATTGGATGAGAGTGATTTACGAGAGAGCAGTACAAAGTCCACACAGAAACACAAATAAGACTGTTTTTTTCAACCCACTTGCGGAGCAACTCGGAGGTGAATGAAAAGGAAAATGAGTAACGACAAGGATTGAGAAGAGGGGACTGGAAATATCATTCTTAAGATGAAAGCAGCACAAATATTCGAGGATTGGACTCCTGCCGATCAAGAAGCATGGGTACCCCCCACAAAAATTTATAATTTGGAAAACAATTGGATTACATAATATGTATTGTTATAATTTGGATTAATTGGTTTGATGTGTTTAATTTGGTAATATGAAACTTAATAAAAATTATTTTAAAAAAACAAACAAACACCTGTCTCTGTTCACACCCCAGGGCAGGGGGAAAGGAATTTTCTTGCCTTGCCAATGGCTCTCAATGGCCCCATATTGTTTCTTAATGGCCCTACCTTGGCCAGGTCATTTTGCATAGGCTCGCCCAGGAATCCCTCTGGAGCGTGTGTTCTTCCCTTCATGTCCCAAATAATCGAAATCCTACCATTCATTAATTTCATTAAAATCTGTAACACCAATTTGATCTTTGTGCTTTATAAACATTTTCACTCACCTTACAGCATGTCAAACTAGATATATTTCTCTCTCTCTGTCTCTCTCTTTTTTCTTTTTTTTTCAGATGATAGACATGATGTATTTTGTCATTATTATGTTGGTGGTTCTGATGAGCTTTGGTGTTGCAAGACAGGCAATACTTTTTCCCAATGAGGAGCCTTCCTGGAAACTGGCAAAGAATATTTTTTACATGCCGTATTGGATGATCTATGGGGAAGTGTTTGCAGACCAGATAGACCGTAAGCACGTTTATGATTCTCATACTCCAAAGTCAGGTATCAAACTCCAATCAGGTGATATCTTACCAGATCATTTTTAACACTCTCAATAAATGGCTCAAGATAGAGGACTCAAAGCAATACAGGAAAGTATAATGAAAAAATTATGTTCATGTCTGCCACTTAAATTGTTAATTTCACAAGGTCATATTAACAACATTTCCTAATAACCATAACTTTGCTAAGCTATGCATTTCCTTTTCAACACATGTAATTCACATTAAAACTAACAAATTTTATTATTCATGATACACTGAATGGTACATCTAAGACATAATGTATATTGATCTAAGACATCATGTATATATACATGATGACCGTGCAATGGTTTTCTACCAGTTTCATAGTCATGGCATCTCCCAAAAGAATCCTGGGAATTGTAGTTTGTGTGAAAATGCTGCGAATTCTTTTAGATCCAAGTTTCCTGGGAAGAGGGAGTGACTCTTAAGCCAATTTAAGGCTGTAGTGTAGATCATGCCAACCTGCTTCATTTCCCCCCATCCCCCAGTTTGCTTCTGGAGCATAAACATGAAACCCAGTTAGCTACTAAACATTCGGTTCTGAAAGTTATTTCTGGATCTTGGGCTGGTTTATGCCAGCTGTAATCTTTTGACCTGCCTGATTGCTGCTATTAACACTCTGAGATACTGGCAAAATATTTATTAGAAGATTATAGGTGTCATCCAACTATTAAGCAACAAAAGTTGGTTGCCTTGTATATGGTTTAGAGCTGGTGTAGCACATTGGCTAAGAGGAGGTACCTGGTCATATCTTCCTATCTCCACTACAAATTCAGTGGCTGGCCTGAAGGAAGCCACTGTCTTAGCCTCAGTCCTCCCAACTACAGGGTGGGTGGTAAGAATCGGGCAGAATTCAATGTCACGCTAAGGCAATGATTCCATCAGTGTAAGCATTTCTGCTTGCCAAATTGAATGCTCCCCCCCCCCCCCGCACTGTTCTGGGAGTTCTCTGGAAGCCCTAGAGCTGATTTGGTGAAGACAGGTGGGAAAGTCTGGTTGTGGTGATGTGACTCATTGTGCTGTCTCTCACTAATACAACTACTGAGTTGAATCCAGCTGTGTTACTTACATTCTATGGTGGCTGTAAGGATTACAACTAGATAATGAATGGGAAGAACTTTGAACTCTGGAAAGCACTATGCGCAGGTTAAATGTTATTAATGTGTTTCCAATCTAAATGTTTCCATACATTTCTGTTGTCCTAAGAATTCATTTGTCTGGCCATCTGAAAACGCAGAGTTCTGTTTTAATTAATCCTCCTGGTGCCACCCGGGGCAACATGCAAGGGCAGACCAGGCTAGCCTGAGATTGTGCAGCCATTGGAATGCAAGAACAAGACTACGCTTAGCACAGGCATGCTGGAGAAAATTTGCACACCTTTTCTACTTGAATGTTAAAAAAAAAAAAGGTTAAGGACCCCTGGACAGTTAGATCCAGTCAAAGGTGACTATGGGGTTGTGGCGCTCATCTCGCTTTCAGGCCAAGGGAGCTGGCCTTTGTCCACAGACAGCTTTCTGGGTCAGGTGGCTAGCATGACTAAATCGCTTCTGGCACAACAGAACATCGTGAAGAAACCAGAGCGCACGGAAACACCATTTACCTTCCCGCCACTTGAATGTACATGTGGGTGGCATTTCATAATGAGGCCTTGTTCCAGTGGTGGGTCCAAATGATTCCATCTGTACTAATAGATCCCCTGTGACATCAAGGGCATCCCTGAGGTGAGCCTAGGCTTCTGCAGGGCAGCTCATGGGTTCCTGTAGAATTCAAGAACATGGATTGTAGCACGAGGCAGGTTGGTTTCTCCAGTTGTTCACGTCTGGATAAAGTGTAGTCATCAGCTCTGGCATTCATCCTAACCTCCTGCTTCACAATATATCTGCATAATGGGAATTTTTGCTAGAAAACCATTATGCTCTTTTCATCCTAATGGTTTTAAATATCTCAACTATCTTTAGAAAAGGGATTTCCTCTTTCAAATTATCCTTCCTCTTTTGTTCTCAAAGATAGCATCACATGCAAGCAAACAAAAATAGGGATGGCATCCATGCAATTATCTTCTTGAGTTTGTCTTTCCATCTTTTTCATATATTGCAAGAATCTTCCTTTTGTGAGTATAAGGGAAGAGTGGGGATAGGGAGAGTCACAAAGTTTGGGGTTTCCTTCAACAAATATCTGCTCCTCTATAAGTGGCCATTTATTGATGTTGTACTAAGGATGTGGCATAATAGTGCAACACATTCTGCAGACATTTGCCTGGGATGTGTGCTTTTTTCTAAAGTGGTGTGCTGATTGTAGTTTAGAACCATGTAAATGGAGAAGGGGCAAGACAAAAGCTGACTGCGGCTGTAAATGTCTTTTAACAGGATGGGAAGTGCTAAAGCCTTACATAGAGATTCAAATAAATCTGTTTTACTGTTGATACTGATTATTTGAACTCTTAAGTAACTGCTGTTACTCATTATTTGAGCTCCTAAGGTGATAACCACATCAGATGCCTCTTACTAACTCTAGTCAGGTTGTGAAACAGCTTGCAACATACTTACCTTGGAGAACTTTATAATAGTTTTGAAATAAATAAAATATAAATACTGGGGATTATTGAGCC
The DNA here is from genome assembly GCF_965112155.1 of Podarcis liolepis. Taxonomy (NCBI): domain Eukaryota; kingdom Metazoa; phylum Chordata; class Lepidosauria; order Squamata; family Lacertidae; genus Podarcis; species Podarcis liolepis. The sequence goes on along the minus strand of NC_139565.1, from coordinate 1,341,894 downwards.
CCTGTGCTGTCTTAAACTTATGCATTCAGAAAGGGAAAACAGAGTTTGCCAGCTCTTGTGTTAATCAAACATTTGAAAGGATCTGCTAAATCTCCATGACAGTGGCGTAGCGTGGGTTGTCAGCACCCGGGGCAAGGCAAGTAATTTGCGCCCCCTAACCCGTGGATTTGCGCCCCCTAACCCGTGGATTTGTGCCCCCTAACCCCCAGGTGTTGCGCCTGGTGCGGCCGGCCCCCCCTGCACCCCCCCCACGCTACACCACTGCTCCATGAGCATCCAGTGCAGGGATGCCATCTCACTCTCGCTATTGCAGGTGCCCGTCATTGTCATGTGGGCACCTCCAAAAACGCAATGGACGTTGCGCGTCATGCATATGACATCACATGCACTATGTGCAGGCATGTGCACGAGACGTTGATGGCGGCCAGTGGTGGCTCCTCTTCCTCTCCACAGCCAGCAAGGCACCCTTTTCCATAGGGAGGGGCTCAGACTCGGAGGCAGAGAGACCACCCCCCACCCAGAAAAGGGTGCCTCCCTCTCTGACTGCAGAGGGTGGAGCTGGACTGCTTCTCTCTCGGAGGCAGCACGGCAGAGGCTGGCTGGCCGGCCGGCCGGCTGCCTCTCTCCAGCTTTGCTCACTGACTTTGTGGGTGCCTGGCCCCCACAAATATATATATATATATATATATATATATATATATATATATATATATATACACACATACATATATATGTTTTCGTAGATTTTCACGGGTACAGGAATGCAGGTTTTGGTGTCCTCGGGTGTCTTCCCGTGTAAAAGTTGGGGTGTCTAGGCGACGTTTCGACGAGGTCTCACTCGTCATCTTCAGGCTGGTGCTTTCGGCTTCTTGTTACTGGAACAGAGCGGGATCTCAGTGTTTGAGTTCCTATAAATACTGTAGAGGGGTGTGGTGTATTGCCTCAAAAGTTCTGGGCAGAGGGGAAGTTCCCAGGCTAGTGTTCTTTTCTTCTTTTGTTCCTTAATTACTTGAGGGATATCTTGAGTGATTTCTTGAGTGATATTCTGAGTGGTACTCAGAATATCACTCAAGAAATCACTCAAGATATCCCTCAAGTAATTAAGGAACAAAAGAAGAAAAGAACACTAGCCTGGGAACTTCCCCTCTGCCCAGAACTTTTGAGGCAATACACCACACCCCTCTACAGTATTTATAGGAACTCAAACACTGAGATCCCGCTCTGTTCCAGTAACAAGAAGCCGAAAGCACCAGCCTGAAGATGACGAGTGAGACCTCGTCGAAACGTCGCCTAGACACCCCAACTTTTACACGGGAAGACACCCGAGGACACCAAAACATACATATATATATATATACACGGCCCGCTGGAGTTGGCTCCTATGATCCAGTGTTTATGTTACTGAGATTGATTTCTGCACAAAACAGACTTTAAAAGTGAAAGACAAAGAGGAAATGTCTACCACATTCAGAGAGTAATTTTAGGCAGGTCTGGGTCTGCCTGAGAGAGAAGAAATCTGGCCTGGAGAATATGATCCCTTACGAGAGCCTCCTCCTGAGCTCCTTCAGCTGTTCTTATGCAGGGACGCAAGTCTAGCACTGCAGTCTGCTGTCAACATTCTGTGATTTCTTGTCCATGACAATGCAATATTGTCTCTAAAACATTTAGCACATGCAGAAGAACAACCCATGGCTGGTTAAACCACACAATGTTACATGTTATTTCTCTGAAATGTTTGTTTTTGCACTATTTGGAAATGTATATTCTCCACTCTGGCCTAAGCTAAATCAGCCACAGTTGACTCTTTACACTGGAGTGTTTGTAGTTTCTCAAATGTCAGCCAAGCACCAGCCTACAAGCTCAACACGCTCTTTAGAGCCATCAGACGTTACAATATTTTGGTTTCTCTTTCTTTCCTGCATTTTCTATCACTTCTTTGCTAGCCATAAATTCTGGGTTCATTGAGAAATCCACGTTTCTTAGGCCTGTACTATATAAAAATTTCACTGAATTTGAGAAATATACAAATACTACATTTGTTTTGTTTGTATAGTTTTGTTTGGGGTTTTTTATTTTGTTACTTTGCCTTGTTCTGTGAAGCATGACTGCAGGCTGGCCAGGTTAGCGCATGGGGGCATCAACTGGCAGCCTCTCCATGCCACAGATGTGCCCCATGTTCGTCTTAACCTCTGTGAAGCAATGCAGAGTGATTTACAAACTGGCTGCATGTTCTCTGTGGTTTTTGTGGTGGTGAAGTGTCCATAAATAAATGCCTGAATGTGCATGGATATTGTAGAATGTGCAGTTAGGATTGGGAATGAAATGTATTTGTTGAGAAGGTGCATTCATAATTATTTGACACAGGAGTCATTTTTATTATTATTTGAGGCCCACTGAATTTCTCTGGCCCTCTTGCTAAACCTCTAATCATTTCCCCTAGAATGTGTTTATGCTGCTAAACAGGAGGCAACGTCCTTCTCTCACACATGGACTGAGTCAAATGAGAAATGGATTTTAGAGCAATGATTTACAAATGAGCAAATTTCAAAACCCACATGCAAAACACATCTTTTTAAAAAAAACAAGTTCTGTGTCATGGCTGTTGTAATCATATTGGAGAAATAATAATAATAATAATAATTTTTATTTATGCCCCACCCTCCCTGGCCAGAGCCGGGCTCAGGGCAGCTAACACCAGTAAAATTACAGTAAAATCATAATGGGGGGGGGAGACCCAATTTTTTACAGGTTTTTTACAGGTTACAATGCAATTTAAAATGCAGCCTCCTTTTAATAATAGCCCATAGATCAAAACCATAAGGGGAGGGAAACATAAGGGTCAGACTGAGTCCAAACCAAAGGCCAGGCTGAACAGCTCTGTCTTGCAGGCCCTGCGGAAAGATGTCAAGTCCCACAGGGCCCTAGTCTCTTGTGACAGAGCTTTCCACCAAGTCGGGGCCACTACTGAAAAGGCCCTGGCCCTAGTTGAGCCCAATCTAATCACCTTGTGACTTGGGACCTCCAAAATGTTGTCATTTGTGGACCTTAAGGTCCTCCGTGGGGCAAACCAGGAGAGGCGGTCCCATAGGTATGAGGGTCCTAGGCCGCATAGGGCTTTAAAGGTCAAAACCAGCACCTTAAACCTGACCCTGTACTCCACCAGGAGCCAGTGCAGCTGGTAAAGCACTGGATGAATGTGATCCCGCGGCAAGGACCCCGTAAGGAGCCTCGCCACAGCATTCTGCACCCGCTGGAGTTTGGGTGCTGTGGCCTGAAGCAGCCACACTCTGTTGGCACTCCAGTGACCAGAGACAGAGGATCTGATAGGAAGCTACACAAAGAACATGGAGGAGGCCAAGAAAAATTAGCATCACAAAAAGATGATAAACACGGGAGATAGAGGATGTAGACAAGGACTGAAAATACGCCGCTGTGAGCAGAACCAAGCAGAAACAGTTTTCCAGTGTTCCACTGTTCCCTCACTTTCATAATTTTTTATCCAACTAGCATTTTATCTGTGGGCTGCAAATTTATATGAGTACCTAGTCCAGAGCATGGGATAAAATTCAGAAATGCAAAAATGCATAGGATGTCTTCCGAAACAGAAACTTCACTGATTTATACCATGCAGGTGATCATGGCAAACAAGTTTTGATGAACTCTGAGGCCTTTCATCCCTCTCATTCCTCCCTCTCTCTCTCAATTCTCTTCTGAAGTAGTCGTGATGGAAATGGGAGCAGCATGGCTGTTATTCCAGACTAGTTAAACCAAAACACTTTTGTCTTTGCTTTGCCCATCACAGTCTCTGGGTCCACACACTGCCAGCCTGTGTCCCCCAACAGATGACCCCTGACAGAATGTGGCCCACCAATGTGACCCCTTCAGTAAAACAAAGACCCCCATACTATTCTTACAAGGAATCTGGTAAAATGTGGGTTGAAGGAGGTAACTGTTAGGTGGATTTGTAGCTGGTTGACTGATTAAACTCAAAGAGTGCTCTATAATGGTTCCTCATCATCCTGGAAAAAAGTGACAAGTGGGGTGCCACAGGGTTCTGTCCTGGGCCCGTTGTTGTTCAACGTCTATATAAATGATTTGGGTGAAGGAATTGAGGGGATGCTCATCAAATGTGCAGATGACACCAAACTTGGGCACAGAGGCGAAGCTACCTGCTCTGGCACCCAGAGTGGTGCAGGAGTGGGGCTGGCCAGCTCACGGGGGCAGGGCTAGCTGCATGCCCAGCGAGCGTCCATAACCACCCACTGCCTGCTCGGTGAGCATCAGGGGGACACCGCTAGCCTCCCGCTGCCCACGCGGTGAGCATCGGGGGAGGGGCGCTGCTAGCCTCTCGCCGCCCGCGGCAAGCGCCCAGGGGGCGCGGCAAGTGTGGGTGGGTGGGTGTCAATGTCCCCCCCCCCCGGGATGGCACCTGGAGTGGCCACACACCCGCACCCCTTCCTCTGCCAGAGCTAATGCTGCAGAAGACAGAATCAGAATTTAAAATGACCTTAACAGGTTGGAGAACTGGGCGCAAACTAACATAATGAATTACAATAGGGACAAATGGAAGGTTTTGTACTTAGGCAAGTAGAACCAGATGCACAAATATAAGATGGGGAACACCTGGCTCACTAGCAGTACATGTGAAAAGGATCTAGGGGTCTTGGTGGACCTCAAGCTTAACATGAGTCAACAGCAGCAAAAAAAAGCTAATGCTATTCTAGGCTGCATCAACAGAAGTCTAGTGTCCAGATCAAGGAAGCTCATAGTCCCACTCTATTCTGCCTTGGTCAGAGCACACCTAGAATACTGTGTCTAATTCTGGGCGCTGCAATTAGGATATTGACAAGCTGTAACATGTGCAGAGGAGGGCAACCGAGATGATCAAGGGTCTGGAACGAAGGCTTATGAGGAGTGCTTGATGGAGCTGAGTATGTTTAGCCTGGAAAAGGAGAGGAGATAGGATAGCCATCTTCAAGTATCTAAAGTATCCAGGTGCCATGGAAGAGGGAGCAAGCTTGTTTCCTCCTGCTCTGAAGAGTAGGATTCAAGCCAATGGCTTCAAGTTATAAGAAAGCAGATTGTGACTAAACATCAGGAAGAGCAGCTTGACAGGGGAACGGTGTCCCTCGGTATTAAATTGTGGGTGAACATATCAGACACAGCGATTCTTCAAACAGCTCTTGTTTATTCACAGGCCAGAACAGAACTGAACTGAAGGGCTCAGTCAGCCTGCTTACCATATAGAGCTCAACTACAAAGCAACAGTAACAACTTTCTGTACATATCCAATCACTGAACGTCACTTCCAATTCCTTATTTGCATATGCGGACCTGAGTGAAAACTATCTACAGTATCCCCCTGGTGGCCCAGGGTGAGAAGTTCAGTACATAACACCCGGGACATTGTGGTCTCTCCTTCCTTGGGGGTTTTTAAGCAGAGGTTGGATGGGCATCTGTCCTGGATGCTTCAGCTGAGATTCCTGCATTGCTGGGGGTGGACTAGATGATCCTTGGGGTCCCTTCTCAAACACAAAGTTAAGGCCTGCTGCAGGAATGAAAAGAAAAGAGCCAGGACACCTATTAAAATCTGAAGAGGACGGTGGAAAAGGAGAGGCCTATCTGGCTGTCTATACGCTATACATTAAAAGGACATAAAGCACATTCCCCCCCCCAAAAAAAAAAATGATCATGGGAACTGTAATTTACCCTTCAGAGAGCTATAATTCCCATCACCCTTAACAAACTACAGTTCCCAGAATTCTCGGGGGAAGAAGAATGCTCTTTAAATGTATGATGTGCACACAGCCTTACTTATTAATTGCTCTGGACTGAAAAATTGTTTCCATGCTGGTGAACTTTGTGCAACAGAATTAATTCAATTTTTAATTTTCTGTAAGAGGCTACCTATTCAAAAGGATCCCAGAGAAATCTTCCTTGACTAACAGTCAATTCAAGTGAAGGTTAAACGGAGGGCGGGGAGAAAGACTGAACATATCCAAAGTTTGCACTTCTCTCGGTCATCCATTTTCATGACAGGCTTTTGATATAGAATTCTTCTTAGACTTTTAATATGCATCAATGAAGCTTTGGATTCATTCACAGTACTTTGTTGACTTCTTTGTGTTCGGGGCACCATCGGGGGGGGGCTGAAGGGCCGGGGGGCGCATGGGACCGCTCCCTCAATCACGGATTATAAGAATGATGACTCCAAAGTTCTATAAATTCAGAGCCTCCCATGAGTGGCTGTGCAGTGGGGCAGGGCTAAGGCATCGTCCTCTCCACAGCCTCCCCACCCCTTCCAGATTTTGGCATTGCATGGGGCGCCATTGAAATTTGAGATGCCAAGGTCTGCCAGTGCACCTGACCAAGCTGTAATTGTAACTCTATTTATTGGTGTCAGGTCACGTGTGGAATACTTATCTTCAAGTCTAATTTTGAAATCCTGATAAGCCGTTGTCCAAGTTTGCTTGAAACAAGCTTCAGAAAAACTAAGAATGGCGGGTGTGAACAACCTGCTTCCGAGAGCCCCAGTGTAAAATCACAGAAGGGTCGCATTGGAAGGGACCCCCGGGGTCATCTAGACCAACTTTCTGCAATGTAGGATGAATCCTGCCCACAGCAGTTCTTGGTTGGGCTTGGACCACCAACTTTCTGGTTAGCAGCCACAGAGGCGCATACTTCAGACTAAATTGTATTCGTGCGGCAAAAACAGCAAACAACTTTTCATTAACCTTTTCTAAAGCAGGTTTTAAAAGCCATCATCCTGATATATAACAGCCATTTGAAGCTCTAAAGGAGCAACTGGGGCAGTGGAATGGTATGACAGAGCCACCCTCCTGACAGGGCAGGGGCAGAGCGGGCAGGGTGTGTGGGCACCATTCAGCCCTCCTGATCTATCTCTACAGCCCCAGGAGCTCACTGCCCCCTGGCTCTGCCCTCACGCTGCCCATGTGTGCTGCAGCACCCCTTGGCCGCTCCGCAGCATTGCCAAACCACTCCTGGTCTTCTAGGGCTCTCAGCACATGGGCCTTGCCCTGGTCTCCTTCCTTGCTCTTTGGCTTATTAAGATGCGGTGAAGCTGCCTTCCCCGCTCCCACCGCTTTGAGATATTTTGACAATCAAGAGATATACAGTGGTACCTCAGGTTAAGTACTTAATTCGTTCTGGAGGTCTGTTCTTAACCTGAAACTGTTCTTAATCTGAAGCACCACTTAAGCTAATGGGGCCTCCCGCTGCCGCCATGCCACTGCTGCGCGATTTCTGTTCTTATCCTGAAGCAAAGTTCTTAACCCGAGGTACTATTTCTGGGTTAGTGGAGTCTGTAACCTGAAGTGTATGTAACCTGAGGTACCACTGTATAATGTTTATGTGTGAAATACATAATGTGCCCTTGTAATCCCATATGTGCACCAAGCAGCTTCCTCCAGCTGGGCTTGCAGGTGATGAAAAACAATAGAAGAGTGAGTTGACAGCAGGAGACTGTGATTGAATGCTGGATGGTGTCGTAGTGAGTGACAGGTGGAAGGTGTCTGTTGGGAATGACAGTTGAAGAGGAGTTGAGAGACAGAGAGTTGAGGGAGAAGGTGAGGGAGAGAATGAAAGCACAGTTTAAACATTTAGGATAGCTCTGGAAAGGAGAGTCGGTGAAGCAGGGTATCAGAGCTCTTATTTACTCATCTGTATTTGTTCTGAATGCTATGTTCCCTTATATCTAGTATTTTAACTTTCCACTTGCAGTGGGTTATAAGCTCAGTAGATCTCTCCCCATGTGCCTTGTGCCGGCTGGTGCCGGCTGAGCAGTGTGGCGCATCTGGCTTCCCGCTGCCACTTACCGGGGGCGGGGGGGGGCAGGAGCGGCTGGGGAGCCAATCTGACCCTCCAGCTGCCGCACCATCACTGCCCTGAGCTTTCCGTGTCTTTCCCCTCTCAGCAAGCGGCAGCGACCAACACTGTTTTGCTGAAGTGTGTGGGCAAACTCAGGCCAGGCAAATACAGCCCTCCAGGCATCCCTGTCCAGCCCTTGGGACTATCTGCGGGGCCTGCTTCCTCCCCAGGACACCTTCCCCAGGTGTTTTTGCTGTGTGGAATGTGTCCTTGGCCTCTGAGAGTCTTCCTAGTCTCTGAGATGCCGTAACAGAAGGTTTTGTGAGGACCATTACACCTGGACTTGGGAGGTTAGGTGAGGGGTTGGGCCTAGTGACCTCTGGGAACAAAGTGTCTTATAGAGAAATCCGGGAACACCAGAAGTAGCTTTAAAAATGTTGAGTAAAACCATATGGCAAACTGCAACTGCCAGAATTCCTCTTACATATTCAGGTCCAACAGAAGGTACAGATTAAACAGGGGAACTGCAGTCAATTCTGCTGGATGTATTTCTCATCTCACAAGCTTCTTAGGCCTTGGTCTCTTCACTTGGTTGTGCTATATTGAGGCTTTTTGGCCAAACTAATCTGGAGGAGGGCTGGTTATACAGAGGAACCTGCCTGAAGAAGTAGACTGGTCTAAACAACTTAGACATACCATATTATGATCCTGTCATTTTTCGTCTGTGATGGACTGTTGTAACTGCTGTTCTACTGACAGCCTATAAGGAGTTGTCATCGCCACCCAAAGTAATGATCCCAGCTAACACACATAGCTCATATTCATCTTCCCTCCACCATCATTTCTAGGGATACTATCTGCAGACCAGAATGAAAATAACATGTCAATAAAATTTCTATGATGCTTCTGTGTTTCTTACTTTTCCTTTTTATATATCTTATTTTTATTGGTTTTCCAAATTATTAGAGATTAAACCAAATTACTTTAATACAATTTCTTTTTTAAAAAAACCAGGTTTCCCACTCCTGTTGCAAACATATGTCCACCACTTCCCCTTGTAGGCACTTCATCTGTTCTTTAATATCCACTTAATCCTTCTCTTGATGTTAGTCCATTCTCACAGCTGACCATTATTCTTTCCTTACATACAGCACCTCTGTTGTTTCTCATAAATATAAAATCCATTTGACGGGTTTAGTCCTTCATAAACGTTGTTCTCGGACCTGGTGTATTGGGAGAGTTAGTTGCTATATTCCTTAGTTCAGTTCACTGCAGTAAACAAGGTCAGTTCACACTCCATATTCCTTCCACTGTTCACCAACCTGTGTACAGGCTGCAGCTATAAATAACTCCCAGATAACATGCCCAGTCTCCTCCATTGAAATTCCACTCTGGGGTTCTTCCTCAGCACACAGCTAAAGACAAAGTCTTCTCTCAAATATAGCCTCTTGCCAGATTTAATTAGCAGCCACTCATCTTCTTACTCTGCATTGTGCTTTTTTCCCCTATAATAATTTTTATTGGTTTTACATATAATTACATTGCGTAACATGATATTATCTTATTCTATCTTTTTGGCTCACCTGAGCCTAATGACTTCCCTCCCTCGCTCCTAATGGTTTACAAAATTAAATTTTGCATCTTTGCATTTCACTACAGTGGTACCTCGCAAGACGAATGCCTTGCAAGACGAAAAACGCGCAAGACGAAAGAGTTTTCCATTTTTTTGAGTCGTTCCGCAAGACGAATTTCCCTATGGGCTTGCTTCGCAAGACGAAACGTCTTGCAAGTTCTTGCGAGTTTGTTTCCTTTTTCTTAAAGCCGCTAAGCCGTTAATAGCCGCTAAGCCGTTAATAGCTGTGCTTCGCAAGACGAAAAAACCGCAAGACGAAGAGACTTGCGGAACAGATTAATTTCGTCTTGCGAGGCACCACTGTACTTTTCCTATTCTTGTTATATCATTACTTAAAATATTAAATTACTCATTCTGAATAGGTAGTAATTTCATCTTACAAATCTTCTGATAACCCTGCTAGTGATGTTAATTGCTTACAGATGTCTTTCAAATATAATATAAATTTGTTCCAGTCCTTTTGGAATGCTCGGTCTCACTGGTTCCAGATTCTTCCTGTCAGTTTTGCTAGTTCTGCAAAGTCCATCAATTTCATCTGCCACTCTTCTTTTGATGGTACTTCATGATGTTTCCATTTTGGGGCTAACAAAATTCTGGCTGCAGAACAGTTTTTTATCTTGTCTCGGTATCTTTTACCCACTATACCCAATAAAAAAAAGTTTCTGGTTTTTACTCTGCATTGCTCCCTCACACTCCAGTCCAAAGATAATTTTAAATAAAGTCCATTCAGTCTCGATTGATGGGGGAGTGCATAATAAAACCTTGTTAAATTCCTTCTCGAGCATAAATCAAAAGCTTCCCCCCTCTTTTCCTTGGTGCCAGACAGAATAACAGCCACAGCTACACACATCTCTTTCATTTTGCAGGGGAGGACAAGGGGGGGGAAAGATTTGGAAACCATATGAAAGCGCAAAGCACCTTATGCGCCCCCTTCCTTCCCGTTTTTAAGGGTTTTTTAGCTTTAGAAAAATCAAATACCTTCAAAGATCCAAACCCAGTCCTTTTTGCAGATGATTGATTGAAGCCCGTTATCATATGTCATTTCAGGAGCACCTCATGGTTAATGCCAATATTCCAAATTAATGAGGAACCAATCACAAATCATGCCAGAGACAGAGGTTCGTACCCATTCTGCCTTTAAATTGGCAGACACTGCTTTAAGTGGCACAGTGGGATGCAGTGAACTCCCCAGAACCCATTGGGGAGCATGGTCAGGATTTTTGCCTCCTAAATCCTGGCTTTCCCTGCCTGAACTTCCCCTCTGCCCCAGAGGGCAGTGGAGAGATACCGCCATGAATCGTGAGGTCAGGCGGAAACCTTCTTTCTTACTTTTCCATCCTGCGCTGGTCAAATGATCTCTATGCTTACTTCTTTTGAGGAGCTCTGCTACACTATCTATATATTACCAAAATCAAAAAAATTATAGCAGAACAAAGAAGTTTAGCATACATATTTTAATCAGTTTATGTCCATAATTTACTGAATGCTGTTTTAGAACATGCAGTAAAAATCTTGAAACAAAAGGAAATGCCAGGGAAAGCTGCTCCTTCTGAAGACTTCATTGTATTTCTCAGCAAACTGCTTTAAAGAACCCACCTTAAACTGAAAACAGTGGCAGCATTAAGATAAATTCAACAGTGAGATTAATAACTGAATGACGTAAACTGGAGAATTGACTAAAATGGTTCTAGTAAAATATGCAGGAATGATAGATAAGTAAAAAGAACCATAGAAGGAGAAGAAGGGAAGTCAACAGACATATGGTATTGTGTAAAATGTTTACTTTGAGATGTATAAATGGGAAATCTAATAATATATAGAACCTACCTTAAAGAAACAAATTTCAATAGCCATAGGAGTGGATATTCTCTGGAAGATTTGCAGATTTGCAGATTTGATCTCAGTGAATGATCGGAGAGTGAATGCTCCTGTGGTTTTTAAGCTTTTGATGGTGCCTTTAAAAATTTGATAACTTCTGTTAAGGTTTTGAAAACTGGGATTCTTTTTAATCCCCCTCCTCCCTTGTTTCTTCCCAGCTCCTTGTGGTCAGAATGAAACCAGAGAGGATGGGAAAATAATCCAGCTGCCTCCCTGCAAAACAGGAGCATGGATCGTTCCTGCCATCATGGCTTGCTACCTCTTGGTTGCAAACATCCTTCTGGTGAACCTCCTCATTGCCGTTTTTAAGTGAGTGTCTATTGTTTTAAAATGCAGTGACTGTAGTAAATGTTTCAGGAACTTTTGATGCTCAACTTTGGAATTTCTAAGATGGTGTTATAGTGATAGTGTTGGTAGTGCATTTACATAGTTAACAGCTCAGATTACTTTTGCAGTCAATCAGGAGAATGCAAACTCACAAACTAGTAAAAATATAATGAATTATCTTTTGTTTTTTAATAGTTCAGAGAGTTCTCTTCTGGTCAGAAAAAGGGATCTGACCTATCAACCTTCCACGCGGATAACTAGATAAGATGCAGGAGACATAGGAAATACGTATCTTCCCATTTTATTGTATTTTACAACTTCCTTAGAGCCCCAAATTGCTTTGAATTTCATCAAATCAGCTGAATACACAGGAAACTGCCTGGTATTAAGTCAGACTCCTAGTCTATCTACATCAGATTTTACAGTGACGGGCATCTGTTCTCCAGAGTTCCAGGCAGAGGTCTCCCCCCTCTGTACTCCAAGCCTGAGCTGCTGCTCTTCTCCCGCTAGCCATTTTTCTGGTCAAAATTGCCTCCCCAGCTGCTTTTCCTTTCTGTGGGGGAAACAAAAAGCAACTGAGGGATATTCTGGTGGACAGGAGATGGCTTCCTAGGAAAAGACTGAGCCTGCCCCCTTCCTGCACCACTGGTCAGTTTGGAGCTGCCTTGGGGCGACGCTAAAGAAAAATATCAGGAGCCACTTCATGGGGGGAGATGAGGACTGGTTTCTAGGAGGAAGCTAAAATCCTCACTGCTCAAGTACAGTGCATGTTATGAGCCAAAGTGCCCCCCACCCGTGTAGCCTGGGGGAACCCAGCCAGATGGGTGGGGTATAAATATTACTATTACGATTACTAGGCTGCTTGCATCCAGGACCAGCAAGAGCATCCTTGGGAAAGAATTCAGAGCCCCACACCAGCCAAGAGCATGAACCAGTGTTGGCCCCAGTTCATGACCATGAGCTGCCATTTCCCACAATGCCCCAGAGTGATACACTCTAGGGGATTGTGGGATATTTAAATTGCCCCTTGTTGCCACCTGTCACTGCTGCCTGGACCCATGGAGGGCATTTTGCGGAGGGCCCCTCAAACCTGGAAGCAGCTCAGCTTACTCTGTAAACTTTGTGGAATAGGCAATAAATGGACCTCTTCAGAACTGTCGCATTGCTGTTTTGTGAGTTTTTTACTTGTCCCAGAATTACACTGAAGCCTAAGATTAAACTGGGTTCTTTGACTGTCTTGGTGGTCTGGGAGCATTAGTGCTCTGCTCTTTCCAACACTGCTGAGCATGATGGTGGCACATGTGGGAAGAGCCCATGCTGTGGCCCCTTTCCATGCCAGGTTTATCTCATTTTTCTGAGAGCTCTTGAGTGAGCTTCTCCTATAAGCTCCAAGGTTCCCGTGTTATTTTGGGAACATGACAGCTAGGAGTAATGTTGCTGTTGTCCTCACCAGATAATGTAAAAAGGCAGTTTAATGTGGCAAAAAGAATGTCTTTGACGTGGGTGGACTAACAGTTGTATTTGAGAAGCTTTATGTATACAACAAGTTTTTGTTTCTATTGCCTTATCATGAAATTACTTTCGTAGATGTAGCCCTAAGATTCTTTTAAAGTATGAAACTAACATTATAACATGTGAATAAAGCGTACAAGTGTTTTAAAAGGCCACTATTCTATGGTACATCTACCAGAGAGCCATGAGTAGCTGCAGATCCCTACTGAGTATACACTCATGTCTGGGGCTGTGTAATGTATGGAATGGCCCCTATATTGCATGTGAAATTTTAGATGGTAGTTCTGTTTATCAGAAGGCATTTTCTTCCTCTCCTTCTGCTTCAGCAACACCTTTTTTGAAGTTAAATCAATATCTAACCAAGTATGGAAGTTTCAGCGGTATCAGCTTATTATGACATTCCATGAAAGACCAGTCTTGCCCCCTCCACTCATCATCTTCAGTCACATGACTATGATATTTCAGCACATATGCTGTCGATGGCGGAAGCATGATAGCGACCCTGATGAAACGGACTATGGACTGAGTAAGTTTAATTCATCTTCTCCATCATAGATACAATAAACATATGGAAAATATACTCAGCTCTGCTTAGTTGTCTTGATTTAGAGAGCAGTCAAGAATCATAGCAATTATCTCTTTCGGTTTGACAAGGACACAAGCACAAAGAGTGTACAGTGGTACCTCTGGTTATGTACTTAATTCGTTCCAGAGGTCCGTTCTTAACCTGAAACTGTTCTTAACCTGAAGCACCACTTTAGCTAATGGGGCCTCCCAGTGCCGCCGCCCCGCCAGAGCACAATTTCTGTTCTCATCCTGAAGCAAAGTTCTTAACCTGAAGCACTATTTCTGGGTTACCGGAGTCTGTAACCTGAAGCGTATGTAACCCGAGGTACCACTGTATTAGGAATGCCAAAAAACTTAAGAAAGCCACTGGCCTACCCTGAAACTGAAAGCCACCATTTCCTGCATGAAGTGTGGCACTTGAAATATGTATGGAATATGTATGGAAATATGTACCGTATGTATGTTACAAACCTGAAAATGATTGAAATGTGATTTCTTTGTGGAGGCAGGGGCGGGGGGATATGCAATTTTAAAGCCACAAAATAGGCAGTGCCTTTCAAAACCTTGTGATGATAGCTAATTAACTTCTTTTAACTGCTGCTTTGTCATTGCCTCATATGTCTTCTACAGAGCTTTTTATAACTGATGATGAACTGAAAAAAGTTCATGATTTTGAAGAACAATGTATAGAAGAGTATTTCAGAGAGAAAGATGATAGATTCAATTCGTCCAATGATGAAAGAATCCGAGTTACCTCTGAAAGGTGAAGATTTTTCATTTTGGTTTCTTACATAGTGTATATTTTGAAATTTGTTACTTTGGAAAGGAAAAAAAACTTTAAACAAGGCTTTACTGTCAAGAAACTAGGGTAGATTTAAAAAAAATAAAAAACAGGGTTAAAAAAATTGTAAATCATATTTTTTATTCATTTCTTTTGTTAAGTTTCTCCTAAATAAGTAGATTAATAAGTATTGTAGCACATCCTGAGGCTTCCAAACATATGTATATTCATAATTTAAAGGTGTAGCTCAGCCATTAAAATTAAATATGAAATTTTAAAAAAGGAAATTTTTAACCAGTATGCAGAAATGGTAAAATTATTTTTGCTTGACTGCATAAGCATCAGTCTTCTGGATTTTTTTCTTATCAGTTCACTTTTCTGAACATTATCTCCTTACATTATAAAGATATAAAAGTTATACAGATCAGTTTGTTGTAAAATAATGCAACATTTTGAGTCAGACGTGTCAACTCGTGCTAAACATTGCAGGTGCCCAACGACACGTGTTCAATGTGCAACGTATACACGATCTCACATCCTGTTTTGGGAGGAACCAGGGGCGGAGCCAAACGCAGTGGCCTTTGGCTCCTCCTCTCTCACCATCGGCCCTTGCTCTCCTCTTCCCACTGGTGGGATTGTTCTCCCCAGTCATTAGGAAGAGAGTTCCTGGTTCCCAAAGAACCAACCACGTCCTCCTAAGCTTTGTCTTGCCCTGGACACAGCTGGCTGCTTCAGTTCTCAGGGGACAGAATGCAGGTCCAGCATACTTAGTTTTCCCCCTTAAGGCTTTTAAAGGCCACCCAAGAGCTGGCTCTCCTTCTGCAGAGCTTGGGGCTTGATTCTGGCTCCCAGCAATGTCTCTGGGAGGGGCAGGAGGTCCTCGCCGGTGGGAGAGCGACCACTTTCCCAATTCCAGTTTGGGACAACAAGACACAAATCCAGAAGGCACACACCCCCGGGGGATATCTGGATAAGCAAACATGAGAGGGTGGGTTGTTTGGTGGTTTTTTGCAAAGCACCAAATTCCTCTTTCTCTCTCCCCCTGCCCATATCAAATCTTTTACTTTGAAATCATTTTTATTTGATTTTACAAATGCAAATTAATTACAATGTCAAATAAATATCCATAAAAAGAGATTACTTTGAATCTTGGGACTTCCCCCCCATCCCCTCCATGCGTCCTATTGTCAACATTTCCAGCTGCGTATTATTTCATAGTCTCTGTTTTGCATTTATCCATATTGTCCATAATATTTGTTACATTACAAGTGGGATTAAAATCCTGCTAATGTTGTCATCTGCTTACAGTGGTCTCCTAAATAAATTGTAAGCTTTTCCCATTCTTTCTTCAGTTTCTTGTCTTCTTGGTCCCTGAGCTTTCTGGTCAGTTTTGCCACTTCAGCGTAGTCTAGCAGCTTAGCTTGCCATTCCTCTCTGGTAGGGACTCTTTCTTCTTTCCATCTCTGGGCCAGTAGTATCCCTGCTGCTGTTCTCGCATACATAAAAAGTCTTTTCTGGTCCTTTGGGATGTTGGTACCTATAACTCCTAATAGAAAAGCTGCTAGGGTTTTTTTTACAAAGGTTATTTTAAACATTTTTTTAGTTCATTATAGATCATCTCCCAGAAAGCCTTTATTACCTTACATGACCACCACATATGATAAAAGGTACCTTCTTTTTCTTTACATTTCCTGCAGGTATTTGTACTTGTTTTATACATTTTTGCTAGTTTACCACTGGTACATCATTTCCATATAGTTTTCTTGCAGCATACAACATGCCGTGAATTTCAAATCCGTTTTCCATAACCTTTCCCCATCTGAAATCTGAATATTATACCCCAAATCCCTTGCCCAGTGTATCATTACCAACTTGACCTGTTCATCTTTTGTATGCCATTCCAAGAGGAGTGTATACATTTTCAACAGTGATTTAATATTGTTTTCTAACAGATCTTTTTGAAATCTTGAAATCTCTTAACTAAAACCTTTCTTTTTATCTGTTTTGAAAATATCATTTAGTTGGTTGAACTGTAACCTATCCGTTAATAAATCCCTTATCTCTTCAAAATCTTTCAATGTTAGCACCATCATCCCCACTCTGTTAAATTGGATGCAAGAAACCAGAAGTTTAGTAAATCATACTAACCTATTTGTTCAGTCTGAAATTAACTATGCTTTCCTCTCTCTTCCTTTTTTACTTTTCTTTTGTAGGGTAGAGAATATGGCCATGCGATTAGAAGAAGTGAATGAACGAGAGCATTGCATGAAGGCTTCACTTCAGACTGTAGACATCCGGCTTGCTCAACTGGAAGACATGATAGGGCGAATGGCTACAGCCTTAGATAAGCTTACTGGCCTAGACAGAGGGGAGGCCACTAAGATACGGTCTCGAACATCCTCTGACTGTACTGACACAGCCTACATTGTCCGACAGAGCAGCTTCAACAGCCAGGAGGGAAACACATACAAACTTCAAGAAAGCATTGATCCCACGGGGGAGGAGTCCATGTCACCAACCTCTCCAACAGTCATTCCCCGCTTGCGAAGTCACTCCTTCTATGCAGTGAACATGAAGGACAAGTGCGGGTTGGAGAAATTTGAAAGCATTTTCAAAGAAAGGTCCCTCAGCCTCCACCGTGCCAGTAGTTCTCATTCTGTCTCAAAAGAGCAAAAAATCCCTTCTTTAGTGCCTACAAGCACTCTCTCAATTGCCCCGGACTCCAGACGGCCTTCCTCTTGCATAGACATTTATGTCTCAGCCATGGATGAGCTGCAGTCTGTCATAGAACCCCTTGACAGTTCAATGAACATCCTTGGGACTGGAGATCCAGCTCTCCAAGCTCAGATAGCTTCCAGTGTTGTCTCCAGTAGTGCTTATGTCAGCAGTACTCCGGGTGATAGAATTTCTGGCAGGAGTATTGATTATGAAGACCAATCGATGGAAACAAGAGTGTTTTCTTCAGACTATTCACAAATTGCAGATTGCTCAAACCCCTGGGAATCAGACCCTCCCATGTACCATACTTTGGAGAGGTCTAAAAGCAGCCGATACCTGGCTACAACCCCATTTATTTTAGAGGAAGCACCAATAGTAAAATCTCACAGTTTCATGTTCTCTCCTTCTCGGAGCTATTTCAGTAGCCTTGGAGTGCCAGTCAAAACAGCAGAGTACACAAGCATTACAGACTGCATTGATACAAGGTGTGTCAGTGCTCCTCAAACCATTGCAGAAAGGTCGAGCTTTCCTGGAGTTCATGGAGACAAAATTGATGACTTAGGATGCTGCCACCCAGAGAGGGAAGCGGAACTAAGTCACCCAAGCTCTGACAATGAGGATACCGAAACCAAAGACAAAAAAGCAGTTCCCTTGTCATCTCAAGATAGCAATACATCTAGAACATTGTCCAACAATATCCCTCTTCCAAAAATAGAGAGGGCCAACAGTTACTCTGCAGATGAGTCCAACTTGTTGTATGCACACACAAAGAAAAGCTACTCCATCAGTGATAAACTTGACAGGCAGCGCAATGCAACGAGCCTCCGAAGTACATTCCAGAGGAGCAAGTCATCCAGACCAGAGAACAGGTCGGACACCTTATCAATGAGAAGACTCTCTAGAACAGGTGCCTTCCATAGCTTTGAGAGCAAGCATAGTTAGAGATAATATGTGCATCATAACAAGAAGAACTGTCTGAGACTTGTCTGCTCTCCAGTTTTTTCATTAGCAGAATGAAGTAACTTCAGACCATTATATGTTAGCAACAGCTGGCATCTGCCAACAGTGAAGTTAGCACTTTCATAACGTCAATGTCAAGCACTGAGGTTCTGTATCCTGACCTAGTTGGCATTTGCACTTAATGGGAGGGGGAGGGGGGAAGGAAAAATTATAGAGACATTTTTAAAAATAAATAAATGAGTGAACAGTTTAAGAAATCTGCCTTTCAAAATAGGGATATATTGGTTTGAAAGAGAAAGAAAATAACATGCATACAAAGAGGGTGTTTTGACTATGCTGGTTTCCACCTCAGTACCATCGCTGTGACAGCTAGTGAGGGGCATCTTTGTATTACTCTATAGAAACTGAAAACAAAGTAGCCGTCAACTTTCCCCAGATTTCTCACATCCCTATACTTCTGCCTGATCATTGTAAAAAGAAGTTAGCTAACACGCTCACTGTTCACCTGTATCCTTTTTGTATTAACTTGCAGTGGCACAAATGTCTATATTTTCAAGAAGGGAAGAAAAGATATGCCTTTTGTATAGCAGCATGAGGGAAAGGGAAGAATTTATGTATAGTCACATGAATTCCTGTTTTAAATGGGATTTTTAGCACTGATGAGCAAGCTCAGGAGGAATGTAATTAAGTGGAATAGTAAATATTTATTTTTTTAAGCACGGGTACCAGTTTAGAAAGTATTTCACAGGACTTTGTTAAAATGTCATAGTGAGAAGGTAGTAAAAAAGAAGAACTGGCATCCTGTTCTCATTGTTCTGTGCCCATCTCATTCACTATTTTTAAACTATTTTCATTCATTGTCACTGCCATATTCTTCTACCAGTTCCTCCATTTAGCTGCCATTATTTCATTTTAAGGCATGGTTATAACTGAACATTTTGGTGTTTATAGTATTGTATGTTTATCGTGTGGTCTGAACTTGGGTGAGCACAGAACAGCTGGAGATGTTGAATGATGTTCTGTGACAAAGCAAATCCTTTTTAGAAGTTAGTCGAAGCACCGAAGTGAAATTAACATTTCTGGTAACTGCAAAAGCCATTCCTTTAAGTATGCTTCCGTTGTCTAGAAAGGTAACATAGCGAAACAATAATACCCTGCCCTGGTATGCAAGAGCCCTCTCCCCCTCTGTCTCCCTCAGGCCCACTCTCCAGCCATGTTTGCAATAGCCCTCTGGGGCTGCAAGGATTAAATGTGGTTTGTGCTAGGCAAGGGGCTAATACAGCAAAAAAAAGCACAGTGCCATTCAGAAGAAGAAAACCTTAATTGTGAAATGATTTTGGAGAAATAGTTTAATCCTTACTTAGCAATATGCCAGGGCTGCTACCCGCTCTGTAAATGTGCCATTCTCTTTTGTTTCTGACAACATATATGTGAGGTTTTGAAGGAGATTTTGAAAATTATTCTGAGCTCCAATGGCCAGTGACCACATTAATTGGTCAATTTTAGCTACCCCAGCCTAACTGTTTATAAGGACTTATCTGGAGAACAAAGCACCATATAGAACTGCACCTCTGAAGATCTGTGTTGCTCTAGTCTAGTTCCTCTGACACTACTAGCATGTGGTCGTGAAGAGGGAAGCATTATGAGCAGCAGCATTCGCTCAACAGAGTTGCATGCTGGTTTAAATGACAAGACACAGTGCAACTTCCTCACTTCCTTGGGTTCCAGCCAAAGGTCTCTACCCCTTATTAATCCATTGTTTACCCCTTCTTTTTAAAGTGTGTGTTGTTCTGTAACAAGAACGCATCACAGAATTTCTGACTTGAATGCATAGCAAATGTCACTTCAGATGTGCTGATTGGATGAAGCAATTTTCTTTGGCGTCTATTTCAAATGTCCAACTTTACCTCTGTCTTTGTGACTAACTTCACATTATACGGACTCTGATGCCTCTTGGTATGTGTGTGTTTTAGAAAAGTAGCTTTGGGAAAGGACAGTTAAAAGTGCCCATCCACTCTTTTCCCAATGCAGATTTCCCCCAATGCAGCTTCTCGTCCCTGCCTGGGGGGATTTCAGATAGGTGTTTGCTGATGCCAGTGTGTGTGTGTGTGTGTGTGTGTGTGTGTGTGTAAATCATGCATTTGTCTGTACATCTAGGATTTGTGGCAAGGAATTGTTGCCTTTTCAACTTGCAATGCTACTTTCTAAGGCTACTTTCATATTTACCACAGTTCTTCCAGGCTAAGCAGCCAGAGTCTAGTCACTAGAACTTAATCTGTGATGTGCTGCTGAACAGTTTTGGATCCCGTTCCCACTGAGAGTATTTGGATGCTTCTTCAGTTGTCAAATTGGGTCTATTTTGAGTTGGTCAGAATAGAGTCGCACTCTGTCTTGATTCTGCTTAAGGCCTAGACTGTCCTGGATTGCGGAATTATGATATAAACGCATTACATTCCTCCCACCTGTCCACTCTGCAGAACAGTTCAGTTTAACCTGAGCTGACGCTACCTCTATAAAACGACTCTTCAAATGCTTTCTTGAAAGCCACTTGCCCATTTTTCTGTTTTTCTTCAGTGACACTTTTCTATCCCATATTAAGCATATCTAGGTGGCATCATAAATGCCACCAATCTTACCACTGTCATCATGGTGTAAATTTCTTTGACTAAAATAACGAGTGTGACCCTTTCCAGTCCATATAGGTCAGACCTCAGCTGATCACTGAAATTTCTATGACAAAAACTGGCAATCAGCAGTGGTACTTTAAAAGCTACACCAGGATTCTCACTGAATTCTGAAATACAAAAATATGGACCACATTTTTTCTTAATGGCCAGCATGCGCAAAAATTGTAGGTTTTGTTAACAAAATACATGTGAACCATCTTTATGTGCTCTTTTCAAAAGCTAGTGTGAGTTTTTACATGAATGTGACAACAAAAATGAATTCTGTTTTAAGTGGCCTTAAAAGCATTTCTGTTCACAAGGACAAGAAAGCAGGCACCCACCAGATAATTTGAATTCCTTTCTAGGAATCAGTCAAATTTAAAAGTGTCTCCCTTTTTGCATACAGTATCACTACATTTATCAGTTTTACAAGTCTTAGGGACAAAATTGCAATCTTTGTGTCACTTGTGAAAGCACATTTTAACTCTACAAGCCCACATGCCCACTATGATCAGCAAGACTGCCAGTGAACACTCTGTCATTTCACCCATAGCTTCTTTGTTAGACTCCTGAATTAAGAGATTCCTGGACCAGAGTCTGTGTGAAAATTAGCCTATAGCACTTTATTAAACAAGAACTTGAACTCCAGGGATCTGGAACTAGGAATCTTTGGCTATGTTCATATCTATGCTAACAAACTGCAGCACTTCACTCAAGCAGTAATTCAGCAGTAAAATTCTCACTTACAGTATATATTGCCTATGTTGCCAATTCCACAGGGGTAGCGTATTTGCAGAGAGCAAAGGTGGAGCTTTTCTTTTTTTCAAAAATATGCGTTGAAACAGGCAGTGTGATTACAAAATATAGTTTTCCTGGAATTGTTTCCATTATCTCTAAACTGATACCCCTTCTGAGGTCCACTGTGAATGGCTCCTGTTTTTCCAAGTTTTGTGAGTTATCAATATCCTCTTTTGAGTATTCAGTACTATCGATCATGTTAATTTCTAAAGTGGAAATAAACTTTTAGCTTTTATCTTATAACCACAGCTTGTTGTATGTACATTATAAAGTTCAGCCTCATTTATCCAAATGCTTGCAGGCTGGGTTAGATCATAAATGTCTGAATAATCAAGTATCAGGTGAGCAGGAGGACCACAATGATATGAGATTAGATGGGAGCACACAAATCGGTTTAGATAATCCTCAGATGTTCAGGTAAGGGGGGGTGTCACTACTTTATGTACAAAATAAGTGGTGGTATGGGATTGAATGAACGTTACAGAAGAGCATTGGACTTTGCACTTATATAGTCATATGCTTATTTGTCAGTGACGTTCAATAATACAGCACATGTTACACTGAACAACGGGCTCTGCTAGCCAGATTGCTATGATACATATAAAGGAAAATGCATTTGTTGGGCAAGGAGTCACCATCTGTAGCTACTGTATGTTTCTTCCGTAGAGCTCCACTGTCTTTGAGCTGATGTATAATTATCTAATGAGCCACTGTGAGCTGTGATAGTGTGAAAGAACAAACTGGCATGTTATGCAAAAGATAAGATAATTAATGTTAAAGTAATATTTTAAAACTCAATTGAGTTAGCTGTTTGTTTACATATGCTGGACAATTAAGGAAACTGTGTACAGTATTTTTAAAATATTTTCATATAGTGATCCATTCTGTTGTTTCCAGTTTACGTAAATGATACTGTTCTATAGTTGGATATACACTTATCTTAGATATTGAATTATATAACGTTCTTCTTTCACAATAATAGTATGCTGACTGAAATAGTTCTTCTACCTTAAATTTCAGTCTTATTTTGTGCCGATGAAAATGCATGCATAGTTCCATTAATTTCTTTGGACTATTATGGAGTTTAACATTTCAATATTGCCTGCCTGTAACAATGAATCCAGTTAGAATGAATTAACAATTTTGGTCTTTTATATTATTTTCCAATATGTTCATTTAATAGCACTTTAATATTATATGAAATGAAGTATTGAACGATGAAGGTCTTGAACCTATAGCATTTCTGGTTGAAATAATTATATATTTTCAAATAAGGTATTTCATTACTAGTTTTATCATATGTCTGTCGCCAAGTATCAGCAAGCTGCAAATTCCTAAAATTGTAACAATTGTCAGTAAGAAAATAAAACCCATTAATACAACATAGTAAAATTGCTGAAGACTCTGGAAAGTAACCTTTCATATAATTTCTAAAGTTTGGGAGAAGGTGTTTGTGTGTTTTGGTATAGTCTTGTAGAGTCTATGTTTCTTAGGTTAGATGGCTTTCATTGCAATCCTGTAACAGTCTACACAAAAGTAATTCTCATTGAGTTCAATGAGGCTTACTTCCAAGTAGGTGGGTATAGGATTGCAGCCTTAGAATACAACATTTGTTGTTGGCAGGTGAATATCTTAGACTCTGCAGATGCCCAGCTCTTGATAAATGTAGCTATGAAAAATGTTCAGCTTTGCAATTCAATACCCACAAAGTAATTCGAGTACTTGCATAGCACAAAGCCTTACAACCCAGTCGTAACATCTGCTGCGTCAGCAAAGCCTGACTTTGCACTGAGCGTACCGTACTTTGAATTGAGAGTACCAGAACTGGGCACTCCCTGTGCAGGGAGATGTACCAGTGCAAAGGTTTAGGGCTGGGACAAGGATGAGGTCTTCAAGCTAATTGATGTCAGGGAAACTTTTCTGGAAGAGGGTTTGAAAATAAAGAACTTGGGAAAAGATGCCCAGTCACACCCAGGCCTCATTTGTTGATCCAAATCAAATATTAGCAGCTTGACAAATAGACTGAGCCCAGGGAGGGGAAATAATGTTGTTACTGGAAGCTTTTAAGTTAAGCTTTTAAACAAACTAGTTTTGCTCCATAGTCTCAATGTGATATTTTTAGCAGATTCAAATATCATTTCAAAAGACTGTAAAATCCCAAAGCATTGAAGAACATGGAACACTCCAAAGAAATGATCCAAAACTTCAAAGTGGCCCTTAGTTTTCTTTTAATACAATTTTTTTTTTCTGCCAGGCCTGATTCTATGGTCAGAAAGGGTAGTGTGGAAGACAGGGAATAGAAATGTGTGTGTAAGTTTAATCTACCCATTCTCTCTTCTGCATCAGAAATCATGATGTCTTCTCTAAACATAAATGATTTATATACCTTGAAAGCATGATCATATTGAGGACTGCTATGTGACATTGTTTTTACTTATTCATTAAAGTATTTAATAATTCAGCCTATGCCCATACTTTCCCTTCTCTGGACATAATGGTTACTTTTAAGTGTAAGTCTTCAATGGACATGTGCCCTGATCCAGAATTCTAGGTGTATTTCTGGATCAGCCGCCACCTGCGAAATTAAAAGTACCGGTAAGTATTCAGAACTGGGGAGCTCTGTGTCAAACATGGGAAACCGCAGTCCCCGGAGGCATTTGCAGCCCACCATGTCTCTCTGCCCTACTCTCAGAAATCTACCCACACTATTCTTCGTCTCCAGGAAACACTCCTTGCCAGCCCTGCTCCAAATCCCACCCCCCACACAAACACAAAAAAGTGCTTTTGCCTGGCTGGAACCTGTCACTTGCTTGCCTACAGAGAGATGGGGGGTGTAGAAACCTCAGGCGTCTGCATGGCTTGAATGTTGCTCTGCCCACTTAGACCTCTCCCCCCCCCCCAGCATGTGCGGCCATTGGGTTGAAAAAGGTTCCCCTGCCCTCCGTAGTCACGCCCACCCTGTGGGACACCCTCCCGTCAGATCATAGAATCATAGAGTTGGAAGAGACCACAAGGGCCATCGAGTCCAACCCCCTGCCAAGCAGGAAACACCATCAGAGCACTCCTGACATATGGTTGTCAAGCCTCTGCTTAAAGACCTCCAAAGTAGGAGACTCCACCACACTCCTTGGCAGCAAATTCCACTGTCAAACAGCTCTTACTGTCAGGAAGTTCTTCCTAATGTTTAGGTGGAATCTTCTTTCTTGTAGTTTGGATCCATTGCTCCGTGTCCGCTTCTCTGGAGCAGCAGAAAACAACCTTTCTCTCTCCTCTATGTGACATCCTTTTATATATTTGAACATGGCTATCATATCACCCCTTAACCTCCTCTTCTCCAGGCTAAACATGCCCAGCTCCCTTAACCTCATAAGGCATCGTTTCCAGGCCTTTGACCATTTTGGTTGCCCTCCTCTGGACACGTTCCAGTTTGTCCGTGTCCTTCTTGAACTGTGGTGCCCAGAACTGGACACAGTACTCCAGGTGAGGTCTGACCAGAGCAGAATACAGTGGCACTATTACTTCCCTTGATCTAGATGCTATACTCCTATTGATGCAGCCCAGAATTGCATTGGCTTTTTTACCTGCCGCGTCACACTGTTGGCTCATGTCAAGTTTGTGGTCAACCAAGACTCCTAGATCCTTTTCACATGTACTGCTCTCAAGCCAGGTGTCCCCCATCTTGTATTTGTGCCTCTCATTTTTATTTTATTTTTGCCCAAGTGCAATACTTTACATTTCTCCCTGTTAAAATTCATCTTGTTTGTTTTTGCCCAGTTCTCTAATCTGTCAAGGTCATTTTGAAGTGTGATCCTGTCCTCTGGGGTGTTAGCCACCCCTCCCAGTTTGGTGTCATCTGCAAATTTGATCAGGATGCCCTTGAGTCCATCATCCAAGTCGTTGATAAAGATGTTGAATAAGACCAGGCCCAAGACAGAACCCTGTGGCACCCCACTAGTCACTCTTCTCCAGGATGAAGAGGAACCATTGATGAGCACCCTTTGGGTTCGGTCAGTCAGCCAGTTACAAATCCACTGAGTGGTAGCATAGTCAAGTCCGCATTTTACCAGCTTCTTTACAAGAATATCATGGGGCACCTTGTCGAATGCTTTGCTGAAATCAAGGTAGGCTACATCCACTGCGTTCCCTTCATCTACCAGGCTTGTAATTCTGTCAAAAAACAAGATCAGGTTAGTCTGACATGACTTATTTTTCAGGAATCCATGCTGACTATTGGTGATCACAGCATTCCTTTCTAGGTGCTCACAGACTGTTTGCTTAATGATCTGCTCCAGAATCTTCCCTGGTATTGATGTCAGACTGACTGGGCGAGATGTCAAGAAAATAAATAATTATCAGACTTTTGGAAGTTTTAAAATGTTTGACTGTCATTTTATAATTTGTTGGAAGCCACCCAGAGTGGCTGTGAAAACCCAGTCAGGTGGGGGCAGCATATGATTTTTATTTTTATTATTTTTATTTTTATTATTTCTATTGCTGCTGCTGCTGCTGCTCTATATGCTTCATCCAGAGCTCCTGCACTTGAAGATCATGTGCAAGATTAAGGCCATTAATTTGCAAGGGCCTCAATGCAGCTTCAACAATTTGGGTACCTGATCGTTCACCCTTGTGCTCAGCCTTCCTGGTTTGAAAATGGCAGTTTATAAAGCAGGTGATCTGAGTGTAATCCTGCATTTATAAACTTCATCGTAAACATGCACAGGATTGCACTGGGAATCTGCAAACGCCCTCTGTGGAATTCAGTCTTAGATTTATCAAATGAGATTGGCCTGAGAGCCCTGCTTCTCTCCATCCTTGGAAGGCATTCCCTTCTTCCAGTCACCACAAATGAAATAATTCTTGCTCCTTTAAATGAACTGTGTATGGAAACTGGAAACCATCCATTAGATTTTGCAAAATGGGTACACAATATTTTATTATGATTGACATATTGTGGATGTACTCAGTGAGGTGTATTCAAGGAATCTCTTTCTTTAGCCACTATGAGCAGAGTTTCTTTGCTGCTATTGCTTGGAACAGTGTTTTAGCCTAACACCTAACAGATTATTAGCAGGATTATTATTTGTATATATTACACAAAAAGCAGTTTATTTAAAACAATGAAAATATAATTGTATAATTATTTCCTAGAAAGTGTTGTTGTTGTTGTTGTTGTTTGTGTGTAAAAGAGAGAAAGTGTGAATGGTTTCTCTCCCCGCTCCAGCTCTCTCGCCCTCTGTGTATGGGCATGTACACACACACACACACACACACACACACACACTCCTTTTAAAGTTCTACTGGATTCACAATGCACTTTTAGGTTGTCTATTTAGATATGTAATAAAAAGCAGAAGTTGGCAATTGATGCAGCAGGACTTTTGAAATTTCTGTAACAAATGTTTTGCAATAAAAAGGGATGTAGTCCAAAACACATCTACAGCTCCTTGGTACTTTATTTGTGGTCAGTTTCAACACCCAGCTCAAACCACAGAAGTTTCTATTTCCCACATCCCAACACTAGCACTCTTAAGTTATTTCTGGCTGGTCCCAGCATGTCTGATTTCACATATATATATGTACATGACATGTATTTGCAGAATTGTTGCCCTGAGTTTATCTCTTTTGATTAACAAACTAGTTGCTTCTAACATTCACAAAGCAGTGTTGAGCCTGTAGCAACTCTTCCTTTTACTTGTTCAAAGAAAACATTTAACAAAAATACTGGTGTTTTTTCCTACATGAAACCGTTCTATTAGCTTCACACAGTTGTGTCTTATCATGCATCAAACAACTGCCAAATTGAGAAGGAGGATGCGTTGCTCAGTCCCCGGCATCTCCAGAAAAGTCTCCTGTCTGAATCCATGCAGAGATACTAACTAGATGAACCAGTGGTCTGACTCTGTCTAAGGCAGTTCCCTGGTTTTTCAGTGAGAGTGGATATTATAGATTGATTATTGACAATTTAATTTCTATACCACTTAATTATTAATATCTCTAAGCCGTGTACAGAAAACTGATGCAACGTCAGACAACGAATTTTTTTTTAACAAAACTACAGTTATATATAAAAATGTTTCATTAATACAAAATTACTAATATATATAAATCCATATTGGTTCATTTCCCTTCTGACACACCATCCCTCTCAACCCAGGATCCAAACAAGCTCTCAGCTCACCTACAAAAATCTTACAACAATAAGAGCTCCTGGAAACCGTGGACATCAGCCTAGTCTCTCACTCTAGACTTGCTTTTTATGGGCAATATATCGTACTTCACAGTGTGATTTTTCTGGAAAAAGAGAAATCCATGAGCACCTCCCTCGTTCTGTTAGAATGGTAATGGTGCTCACCTGAGTTCCAGTGAGTTCCGGCTGAAAAAATGCCCACAGCTGTGTCCCATTCAGCTGCACTCTTCACACCCAGTTCCAGGAACAGCAGGTTTGTTGAGTTACGGGGGGGGGGGGGGGCGCTTCCAAAGGATAGTAGTAGTATACAGCCCCATTCACGCAGGTATCAGGGCGCATCACAACATAAAAGCACAATCTAAAAACATGTAATAAATAATAAAAATAAAAGCAAAGACATCTCAATAATACCCCCTTCCCAACACATTTTAAAAGTTCATTAGATGTCAATCAGCCAAAGGCCTGGTTAAAGAGGAACATTTTTTTTCCTGGTGCCTAAAGGTGTCTAATGAAGGCATCAGGCAAACCTCCCTAGGGAAAACATTCTACAAACAGGGAGCCACTGCAGAAAAGGCTCATTCTCATGTTGCCATCCTCTGGACCTCTCTTGGAGGAGGCACATGAAGAAGGGTCTAGGTAGGCTTATATGGAGAGAGACGGCCCTTGAGGTATTGCAGTCCTGAACCATTTAAGGCTTTAAAGGTCAAAGGAAACACTTTGAATTGGGCCTGGAAACTAAATGTTAGCCAATGCAGTCAGAGCAGGATCGGTGTAATATGTTCAAACCGTCTTGCCCCAGTGAGCAACCTGGCCACTGAATTCTGCACTAGCTAAAGTTTCTGAACCATCTTCAGAGGCAGCCCTACATATCATGTGTTGCAGTAATCTAACCTTGAGGTTTCCAGAGCATAGACAGCAATAGGCTATCCCTGTCCAGGTAAGGGTGCAGCTGGACCACCAGCTGAAGCTGATAGAAGCACTCCACAGCACTGAGGTCACCTAGCCTCAAGTGACAGCAAAGGATCCAGGACCCCAAGCTACGAACCTGCTCCTTCAGAAGAAATGTAACCCCATCAAGAGCAGGCAACCTCCCAGCCATCCGGTCTAGGGAAGCATTAAGAGTGTCTCAGCCGTATCTGGATTGAGTTTCAGTTTGTTAGCTCTCATCCAGTCCATGCTGGGTTGTCTATCCCCAAAACCTGGACCTCCTCCAAGATAGTCTCAATCCCAAAACCACGTAAGTAGAACCTCAAAGTAGAATCATATCGCCTAATCTCATTAATAAACCAAGACTACAAGATACAGTGGTGCCCCGCAAGACGAATGCCTCGCAAGACGGAAAACCCGCTAGACGAAAGGGTTTTCCGTTTTTGAGCTGCTTTGCAAGACGAATTTCCCTATGGGCTTGCTTCGCAAGATGAAAACGTCTTGTGAGTGTTCCAATTTTCCCCCGCTTTCCCCCCTTTTTTCTAAGCCGCTAAGCCGCTAATAGCCTTTTAGCCGCTAAGCCGCTAAGCCTTTAATAGCCGCTAATCTGCTAAACCGCTAATAGCGCTAAGCCGCTAATAGGGTTGCTTCTCAAGACGAAAAAACCGCTAGACGAAAAGACTCGCGGAACGGATTATTTTCGTCTTGCGAGGCACCACTGTATTCACATCAATCTTGGCCAACCGCCTAAAATTTTTCCTGCACAAGTTAATAGCCCCAGACCAGACTGGCTCCGTCTTAGGTCACAATATAACATACCCCATCAATAAATTACTGAATCTAATTGAACACAGCAAGGCAACTAAACTCCCACTGACAATTATGTCCCTAGACATCCTCAAAGCTTTTGATTGCTTAGAGTGGAAATACCTATTGTGGATCGAGGGCCCGACTCGCTGCGGGACGACGAGGACTGAGGGGGAGGCGAAGCTGGCGCCGCAGCATTAAGCTGCTAAACACGCCCCTTGGAGGCACCTGGTTGGCTGCCTCTGGTGGGCGTGGGCGCCAGCCGGCCAGGTAAGGTGGGGCAGGAGCTAAGGCCCCTGCCAGGGCGGCATTCGGGCTCCCGCCCACAACCACTCCCCTCTCTTGCAGGGAGGAGAGTCCTTAGCAGTACAGTACTAATTAACATGAAATTTGGTCCCAACATCTTACAAATCCGCAAACAAATATACAGTGGTACCTCGGGTTACAAACACTTCGGGTTACAAACTCTGCTAACCCAGAAGTAGTACCTCGGGTTGAGAACGTTGCCCCAGGATGAGAACGGAAATCACGTGCTGGCTGCGCAGCGGCAGCAGGAGACCCCATTAGCGAAAGTGCACCTCAGGTTAAGAACGGTTTTGGGTTAAGAACGGACCTCCGGAACGAATTAAGTTTGAAACCCAAGGTACCACTGTACTCCCAAGGCTCAGAAAAATGTAGGACCAACAGTATGGACTCTAATATCTAAAGAGGAACAAAACAAGGCTGCCTACTGTTTCCCTTCCTATTCATCCTTTCTCTGGAACCTCTAGCAATCCAGATCCGAGCAGCCACAGACTTCAAGGGAGTGGAAATAAAAGGCAGAACCTATAAATTAGGGCTCTTTGCAGACAATCTAATGGTCACAACACCAGACCCCATAAACACAGCAACCTCCCTAATCAGAGAACTCAACACATTTGCAATGGTGTCGGGCCTACAGGTAAATTTTACAAAGTCTGAGGTTATGGGCTTCAACCCTCCCCCCCCCCCCCCGTACCCAAAAACAATTCGCCAACATCACCAAGATAAAAATTTGTTACACCAAGTTCAGATGCAAATAACCAGAAACCTCAACAAATTATACTTCCACAAGCCTTGTGGCGACAAATCAACAAAGACCTGAAGAAATGGAACAACTCCAACTTCACTTTCTCAGACAAAATAGCCATGATCAAAATGATCACCCTCCCAAAATTAACCTACCTATTCCAAACTCTCCCAGTCTGGATTGCCCCAGCCCAACTTTGCAAATGGCAGAAAAAAATTCATTCATTTACCGTATTTTTCGCACCATAGGACGCACCGGACAATAGGATGCACTTTGTTTTAGAGGGGGGAGAACAAGAAAAAAAAATTCTCCCCCTCTCTGCCCAGTGCCCCTTCAGTGAAACGGCAGGAGGCGATGCACAGAGAGGGGGAGAACTTTCCCCCTCTTGTTTTCCCGTTCTAAAACAAGGTGCGGTTTAAGGTGCGTTCAGGCGGCTACCTTGGAAGCCTGGAGAGCGAGAGGGGTCGGTGTGCACTGACCCCTCTCGCTCTCCAGGCTTCAGGTTCCTTTCGACCTGCTCTTTGGGGCTGGCGGGGGAAGCCCACCACCAGCCCCAAAGAGCAGGTCAGGGAGCAGCAGAAAGGGGCAGCGGAGAGGCTCCTGCCATAGCCGCAGGCCACCTCCCCAGCTGGGAGAGTGCGCGCGAGGCTAAAGCAGCCCCCGCGACCCTCTCCCGGCTGGGGAGGTGACGCGGGGCTATGGCAGGAGCCTCTACAGCCCCGCGTCACCTCCCCAGCTGGGAGAGCGCGCGCGAGGCTAAAGCAGCCCCCGCGACCCTCTCCTGGCTGGGGAGGGCTAAAGCAGCCCCCCGCGACCCTCTCCCGGCTGGGGAGGTGACGCGGGGCTATGGCAGGAGCCTCTACAGCCCTCCGTCACCTCTCCAGCTGGGAGAGCGCGTGCGAGGCTAAAGCAGCCCCCCCGCGACCATCTCCCGGCTGGGGAGGGCTAAAGCAGCCCCCCGTGACCCTCTCCCGGCTGGGGAGGTGACGCGGGGCTATGGCAGATGCCTCTACAGCCCCGCGTCACCTCCCCAGCTGGGAGAGCGCGCGCGAGGCTAAAGCAGCCCCCGCGACCCTCTCCCAGCTGGGGAGGTGATGCGGGGCTATGGCAGGAGCCTCTACAGCCCTGTGTCACCTCCCCAGCTGGGAGAGTGCGCGGGGCTATGGCGTCTTCGCTCCATAGGACGCACACACATTTCCCCTTTTTTCCCCTTTTTGAAGGGGGAAAAGTGCGTCCTATAGAGCGAAAAATACGGTATATTCTCTCACACAAAAACAAGAATAAGCCCCAAATACCTGCACCTCCCCTCCTCAGAAGGAGGATGTGGAATCCCCAACACAGAATCATATTACTTTGCCAACCAAGTACACCACAGAATATTTTAGAAAATGAGACGAAACAATGGGTACATCTAGAAAGAGACACAATTGAAAATACCCCTACCACAACATACCCATTCCTCCCAAACAAAGTAAGGAAAATCCCCACACCACCCACTATTCTACCACGCAGCACAAAACCTCCATATAAAAACCTGGCAAGCCAAAGGCTTATACCACCTAGCAGACTTCTACAAAAATAACAAACCCATATCAACACAAGAAATACAAGACAAACTAGGGGACACTCAAATGCCCTGGCTAGCACACTACAGTCATACCTCGGGTTGCGAACGTGATCTATGTGGGAGGCACGTTCACAACCCGCAGCATTCGCAGCCTGAAGCGCCGCATCTGCACACGCACGTGACGCAATTTGGCGCTTCTGTGCATGCGCGTGACGTCATTTTGCGCTTCTGCACATGTGCGAGTGCTGAAACCAAGAAATAATCTGTTCCAATACTTCTGGGTTCGGCACGGTCCGCAGCCCGCAGCGTTCGTAACCTGAGGTATGACTGTACCAATTACATGCCCTCTTAAACAACCCAGTAGTAAAATCAGCAGCAACTAGGCCCTTGACAATCTTTGAAAACCTCCTCCTAACAATGAAGGGACACAACAAAAGGATGGTATCCATAATATCCAAATACTGCTCCAAAACCCCACAAACCCTCTTGACGTAATCAAAAACAATGGAAGGACAACATCGACTATGAGATTAACCCCACCCAATGGACTGGAATGTGTTCTAAACTTCCCTTTAAATCCATATCAGCAAAAAGAAAAGAATTCACTCTGAAACTCATTTACAGATAGTACCTAACACCATGGAAACTAGCGCTAATACGCCCAGGAACCTCACCAAAATGCTGGAGAGGATGCACCTCCACAGGAACATACCTCCACATGTGATGGGAATGCCCCAAAATCCAACTCTTCTGGACAAGGATCATACAAGAAATATGCAAAACAATTAAGCAAGTATTAGAAGTCACCCCAGAACTGGCCCTACTAAACATCTTCCAAGATAATAATGCCCACTCACACCACAAAGAGCTCATAACCCACCTACTCTCAGCAGCCAGAAACATCATAGCCAGACACTGGAGAGACCTGTCAGGAGGAAGCATGGACCAAAGGTATCAAATAGTATGGGAAACAGCCTTATTAGAAAAACTAACCAATAAACTGAAACTGACAAATAGAAGAAGACGCCTTCACCCTGGTATGGTTCCCCTTTATCACATACACAGTCCAACAAGACAACAACAAGAATCAACCGACAGCATACAAATCAATCTGGCTAGCCTGATTCAAAAATGCACACTCACAAAAACAAATCTCACTACAGCCAACCAAAGACAACCAACCACACCCTAGGCCACCCCCAACCTCTCACCGCCAAGGAAACACAACAAGTGGAAACACATAAAGAAGACAGTAAGAAAGGATTTAGTTATACTAGATCTAGGTTTCAAACGGAAGTGATTGAAGGGAAGGTGAAACTACTGAAGGCCACTTACAGCATACTATTAGAACGGGAGACGAAAGATGAAGAGGTAAAATCAGTTATGATTAAATGGGCACAAGATGTAGGTCACAACATTATGATGGAAGATTGGGTTAAATTATGGAAAGCTGACTTAAAATTTACAGATTGTTCCCTATTGAAGGAGAATTACATGAAGATGATGTACAGATGGTACACAACACCAGTGCAGTTAGGGGAAATGTACAAAACTAGTTCAAATATATGTTGGAAGTGTAAGGAAAAAGAGGGAACATTTTGTCATATGTGGTGGGATTGTAAGGTAATTTAAAAATTTTGGAAAATGAGGCGGAGACCCGTAAAAATCACAGGCGGGAGAAGCCTGTG
Source organism: Podarcis liolepis (assembly GCF_965112155.1). NCBI lineage: Eukaryota > Metazoa > Chordata > Lepidosauria > Squamata > Lacertidae > Podarcis > Podarcis liolepis. The sequence continues at coordinate 1,308,003 of NC_139565.1, read as the reverse complement.
AACGTGGGATTCGACAGGCACCTTTTGCGCCTCCCCTACTCGTGGGGAAACCCGGTTTCGGGGATCCGGAGCGATGTGGGGTGAGCGGCGCGGTGCTACGAATCGTCTGCTTCTTCCACGGAGCGAAGCCGCATAGCTGTTGTCTGAGAGCACTGACTTTTTCCTGTGGACAATTTGAGTAGAGCTGAATAGGGAAGAATTGGATTTTTAAACGTTTAATCTGGCATCGAAACGGGGAGGTTCAATACAGGAAGTCCGCCTCCCCCTTCTGTAGATAAACTGAAGCAAGGAGGCTGCAAGCTAAAGTCTTGGAAAGCCTTTTGTAAAAGACTAAATTTCCATCGGTAAAGAACTAAACCCCCCCTTTTTGGAGACAGGAGAAGAGGGGGGAAGTGGTGGACTGAATATGCGCGTAGGAGAGAGTTAAGAGAGTTAAAATACCGCTGCTCTGACCCTGGAAACGGGCTGCTAGCAGGATCGATGTTTTTTGGAACGTCCATTGACAGCGTTTAGAACGTTCATTGACAGGTAGCTAAACAAGAGAATACATTGTTTCTACTGTCTCCGGTTGTTTTCAAAAAAAGGAGGAAAGTAACTGAAAATTGAAACTAACTTTGGATTATTGAAACTGTGTTTAAAAGAGGACATACTGACCGATACAAATAGAAACTGTTTTCCCCTAGTGGAAGCTTTTGAAATTGGTTACTTTACAGGAGCTGGGCTAGGGGAATTTCCAGCTGCAAGATAAAAAATTCTGAGACTTTGGAATTGACCTTGAATCTCTTAAGTGTTATGGCAAATGGAAAGGAAAAAACAGACGGGATGTCGACAAAAGAGGCCTTAGTGGCTGCATTATTGAAAATAAACGATTCGCTGGAACAACTTCACAAGAAAACAGACGTGATAAATGTGAAAATGGATGCTGCAAATATTGAAATTGACTTAATCGTAGAAAGTTTAAATAACTTGGGACAAAAGGTGAATACCAATTCAGAAACCACCCACAAATTGACACAGGAATCTACTCTGATACGGCAAACTGCAGATGAAGTCAGGGGAAAAACCCTTGCTGCTGAATCTAAAGCAATACAACTTCGCAGGGCAGCAGTTGAAGAAGGAGCCAAAAGGGTTTTCTTGTGTGTGTGTTTCTTTGTGGCTGATTAGCTGTTCTCCCTGTGCAAAGGTCAGAGGGGGCAGGGTTTCTGTTGAGGCAGGGGATTAGCTGTGGGAGGAGCTTATCAGAGTTTGCAGGGCAGCAGTTGAAGAAGGAGCAACAAAGGTTTTCTTGTGTGTGGGGGTTTCTTTGTGGCTGATTAGCTGTTTTCCCTGTGTAAAGGTCAGAGGGGGCAGGGTTTCTGTTGAGGCAGGGGATTAGCTGTGGGAGGAGCTTATCAGAGTCTGCAGGGCAGAGTTGAAGAAGGAGCAAAAAGGGTTTTCTTGTGTGTGTGTGTTTCTTTGTGGCTGATTAGCTGTTTTCCCTGTGTAAAGGTCAGAGGGGGCAGGGTTTCTGTTGAGGCAGGGGATTAGCTGTGGGAGGAGCTTATCAGAGTCTGCAGGGCAGAGTTGAAGAAGGAGCAAAAAGGGTTTTCTTGTGTGTGTGTGTTTCTTTGTGGCTGATTAGCTGTTTTCCCTGTGTAAAGGTCAGAGGGGGCAGGGTTTCTGTTGAGGCAGGGGATTAGCTGTGGGAGGAGCTTATCAGAGTCTGCAGGGCAGCAGTTGAAGAAGGAGCCAAAAGGGTTTTCTTGTGTGTGTGGGTTTCTTTGTGGCTGATTAGCTGTTTTCCCTGTGTAAAGGTCAGAGGGGGCAGTTATACCCATCTTTTAAATTTAGGGGAGCTAGTCTCAAACGTTTGTTGGGGGAGACCTAGGTTTTTTTGTGTGGGAAGTTATTTGTCCTGTCTTCAAGCTTTTTATGATGGAGGACCTCTGTAGCCACCCCCAACGACACGATCTCAAGATGGAAGGGGAGGGAACAGCTGCAGTCGCCTGCGATTCCTGCGCAATGTTTGCCATCTTGCCAAAGGTTGCAGGCAGCTTTACCTGCAGCAATTGCATGTTGATTGCCCTTTTAAAAGACAAAGTCCAGCAACTGGAGGAACGTGTAGCTACGCTCCAAAGAATTAGAGAGCTGGAGCTCTTCTTGGAAGCAACAGAGCACACCGTCCCCACCAAGGAGGAGACAGGGGACTCCCCTGAGAAGGAGGATAGTTCACCAACACAGGAGCCTGATATATGGAGAAACGTGACTCAAAGAAGTAGGAGGCCCAGGGTTCACTCTGATTGTTTAGAAATGCACAATCGCTTTGAGGTCCTCTCCTCTAGCATGGAAGACGAAGAGCAGACTCCATTTGAGGATCTCTCCCTCATTACAGTCAATCAGGTATATGAAGACGAGCAGCAAAGTCAGTCCTCAGGGAATGTGCAGGCGACCTTGGAACGGACAGCTCACGGAAGAACCCCGACCAAACCCAAGAGGAGGCGTGTAGTGGTGATAGGGGATTCCCTACTGAGGGGAACAGAAGCAGTGATCTGTGGGCCTGACAAGATGTCTCGGGAAGTGTGCTGTCTCCCCGGGGCTAAGATCCAAGATGTAACTGAACGACTGCAAGGAATCATAAAACCCACTGACAAATACCCCTTCCTCTTGGTTCATGTGGGAACCAATGACACTGCAAGCAATAGCCTCCAGAAGATCAAAAGAGACTACGAGGCTCTTGGCAGGAAATTGAAGCAACTAAATGCACAAATTGTCATCTCGTCTGTCCTCCCAGTTAAACGACGTGGCCCAGGGAGAGAGGGGAAAATAGTGGAAGTGAACAGCTGGCTTCGCAAATGGTGTAAACAGGAACGGTTTGGATTCTTAGATCACGGACTGCAGTTTCTAGAAGATGGACTTCTGGCAAGTGATGGGCTGCACCTCACAACGGTTGGGAGAAATGTTTTTGCCAAAAATCTCAGAAACCTCATCAGGAGGGCTTTAAACTGACTAATGTGGGGGAGGGAGACAGTGCTCCTGAAGGTAGGAGTCTATCAATTGATGAAGATGATCATCCAAATGTCATAGACCAAATGGAGCAAACAGCACGCGGACCTAGTGGTGGGAGGAAAAATTCCTTAAATAAGAGACACGGGGGAATGATTAATGGACTTCAATGTCTGTACACTAATGCGCAAAGCATGGGAAATAAACAAGATGAGCTTGAGCTCTTGGTACAGCAAACTAAATATGACATAATAGGCATCACTGAAACCTGGTGGGATAAGTCCCACGATTGGAATGTAATAATGGGGGGATACAATCTATTTCAGAGAAACAGACCAGACAAGAAAGGAGGAGGAGTGGCGTTATATGTCAGGGATGTGTATACCTGAGAAGAGATCCAAGATTTAGAACCTCAAAGCCAATGTGAGAGCATTTGGGTCAAAATTAAGGGAGAGAAGAATAACAGAGATCTCATTGTGGGAGTTTACTATAGATCCCCAAGCCAAACGGAGGACATAGATGATGCCTTCCTGGAACAGATGGCCAAGCATGCAAAAGGAAGGGAGATAGTAGTAATGGGGGACTTCAATTACCCAGATATTTGTTGGACGTCAAACTCAGCCAAGAGCATAAGGTCAAACAGATTCCTCACTGGCCTTGCAGACAACTTCATTGTCCAGAAAGTGGGAGAAGCAACAAGAGGAACAGCCATTTTAGACCTGGTCCTAACCAATGTTGATGACCTGGTTAGTGGGGTAGATGTGGAAGGATCATTAGGCGCGAGTGATCATGCTCTTCTGAAGTTTACTATACAGCGGAAAGGAGCAGCCAAGCATACTAGGACTCAATTTCTTGACTTTAAGAAAGCCGACTTCATAAAACTTAGGGAAGTGCTGGGTGAGATCCCATGGACAGCAATACTAAAAGGAAAGGGAGTTCATGATGGCTGGGAGTTTGTTAAGAGGGAGATAGTAAAAGCACAACGTCAGGCAATACCAATGAGACAGAAACATGGAAGGTGCTTAAAGAAGCCAGGGTGGCTATCTAAAGAACTTTTAACTGAATTAAGATTTAAAAAGGATGTGTACAAAAAATGGAAAAGGGGGGAAACAACCAAAGAGGAATTCAAACAAATAGCCAGCACGTGTAGACACAAAGTCAGAAAAGCTAAAGCACAGAATGAACTCAGGCTTGCTAGAGAGGTTAAAAGCAACAAAAAAGGCTTTTATGGGTATGTTCGTAGCAAAAGGAAGAACAAAGAAACAGTGGGGTCACTCAGAGGAGAAGATGGTGAAATGCAAACAGGGGACACAGAAAGGGCTGAACTCCTCAATGCCTTCTTTGCCTCAGTCTTCTCCGATAAAGAAAACAATGCCCGACCTGAAGAATTTGGAGCAAATGATTCAGCAAAGGAAACACAGCCCAGAATAACTAAGGAGATAGTACAAGAATACTTGGCTAGTTTAGATGTATTCAAGTCTCCAGGGCCAGATGAACTGCATCCAAGAGTATTAAAAGAACTGGCAGATGTGCTCTCAGAACCACTGGCAGTCATCTTTGAGAATTCCTGGAGAACAGGCGAAGTCCCGGCAGACTGGAGGAGGGCAAATGTTGTCCCTATTTTCAAAAAGGGGAAAAGAGAGGACCCAAATAATTACCGCCCAGTCAGTCTGACATCAATACCAGGGAAGATTCTGGAGCAGATCATTAAGCAAACAGTCTGTGAGCACCTAGAAAGGAATGCTGTGATCACCAATAGTCAGCATGGATTTCTGAAAAATAAGTCATGTCAGACTAACCTGATCTCGTTTTTTGACAGAATTACAAGCCTGGTAGATGAAGGGAACGCAGTGGATGTAGCCTACCTTGATTTCAGCAAGGCATTTGACAAGGTGCCCCATGATATTCTTGTAAAGAAGCTGGTAAAATGCGGTCTTGACTATGCTACCACTCAGTGGATTTGTAACTGGCTGACTGACCGAACCCAAAGGGTGCTCATCAATGGTTCCTCTTCATCCTGGAGAAGAGTGACTAGTGGGGTGCCACAGGGTTCTGTCTTGGGCCCGGTCTTATTCAACATCTTTATCAACGACTTGGATGATGGACTCAAGGGCATCCTGATCAAATTTGCAGATGACACCAAACTGGGAGGGGTGGCTAACACCCCAGAGGACAGGATCACACTTCAAAACGACCTTGACAGATTAGAGAACTGGGCAAAAACAAACAAGATGAATTTTAACAGGGAGAAATGTAAAGTATTGCACTTGGGCAAAAAAAATGAGAGGCACAAATACAAGATGGGGGACACCTGGCTTGAGAGCAGTACATGTGAAAAGGATCTAGGAGTCTTGGTTGACCACAAACTTGACATGAGCCAACAGTGTGATGCGGCAGCTAAAAAAGCCAATGCAATTCTGGGCTGCATCAATAGGAGTATAGCATCTAGATCAAGGGAAGTAATAGTGCCACTGTATTCTGCTCTGGTCAGACCACACCTGGAGTACTGTGTCCAGTTCTGGGCACCACAATTCAAGAAGGACACTGACAAACTGGAACGTGTCCAGAGGAGGGCAACCAAAATGGTCAAAGGCCTGGAAACGATGCCTTATGAGGAACGGCTAAGGGAGCTGGGCATGTTTAGCCTGGAGAAGAGGAGGCTAAGGGGTGATATGATAGCCATGTTCAAATATATAAAAGGATGTCACATAGAGGAGGGAGAAAGGTTGTTTTCTGCTGCTCCAGAGAAGCGGACACGGAGCAATGGATCCAAACTACAAGAAGATTCCACCTAAACATTAGGAAGAACTTCCTGACAGTAAGAGCTGTTCGACAGTGGAATTTGCTGCCAAGGAGTGTGGTGGAGTCTCCTACTTTGGTGGTCTTTAAGTAGAGGCTTGACAACCATATGTCAGGAGTGCTCTGATGGTGTTTCCTGCTTGGCAGGGGGTTGGACTCGATGGCCCTTGTGGTCTTTTCCAACTCTATGATTCTATGATTCTATGATTCTAACTGGAGAGGAGAGTCCCATCCATACAAAGACAACCTGATGAACATAAGCTGACATTCGTTATGGTTGAACTTAAAGAAGAACAGATGAATTTGAGGACCAGAGCCCTATCTGAACTGGAAAAGGAAAGCTTGACAGAGTTTCAGGAGGCGACAGGACTAACATCGGTTGAGAAAGAGAGGTATTTGGGGGTTAGTATGACCGCCAAAAATGTGAATCTGTTTAAGGATAACTGTGAAGGATGTTGGATTGAAGAGAAGGGGGATTTGGAAATATGGACAAATCAGAAGCTGTTACTGTTGGGCCGAGTTACTGTGGTGGGGATGAGGGCTGCTGTGTTGCTGGGGATGTTGCTTTTGTTTCAAACATTGCAAGCTTTGGATGGGATGGATTGTTTCAGGAGGTGGCAGAGGGATGTTTTTGGAGTTGTTTGGCAGGGCAGAAAGCCTCGAGTAAAACTTAAGATATTGATGGATGCCAAAGAAGGAGGTGGACCTGCCCTGCCAGACCTTTAAATTTCATTGTGAACCATCTGCTTTTTGCTGGTTGAGAGAATGGCTGCTTCTTGAAAGCACTGAAGTGTTGGACAATGGCAGACGAAGTTGATGGACTATATGGAATTGGCAGAAATGACTGGCAAGATCCGAGACCAGGGAGAAGAGTCGGTGGAAGAAGATTGAAAAAAGTTTAAAGACTATTTATAGAAATATTGTAAAATTAAGGAATGTTAGAAAAATGTTGGAATGAAGTTATATGGCTTTAGTAGAAATGTTATAAGGAATTAAGTATAAATAGATTAATAGAAAATTAAAGGAAAAATAAGGCAAGAATGTGTTAAGATAATTATAGGATAGAAAACAGAGTAAGATGGAAAGGAATTGCTGAAACAATTAATAGAAGTGGAATACAAAAAGGGAGGTGTGAGGAGGTCGCTGGAAATAAGTGAATGAAATATAAGATATTGAAAATGTTTGAGGTGTTTTTAAATTGTTTTTGTTTGTTTTTGTTTGTTTTTGTAGTGTTTTTGTATTGTATTTGTATTGTATTTTCTCTTTTCTTTTTTTGTTTGTAGTGTTGTGTTGAAAATGTTGAAAAAGTAATAAATATCATTTAAAAAAATTTTTTTAGGGGGAAATGATATACAATGAATTGAAGAAAATGTTCCATTTAACACTTGTTAAAAAACCCGAGGCATTTTTGTTGGGGATTGTAGGGAAAGACCTGCCAAAAAAATTGAAAAACTTTTTTTTCCTTCTCCAATCCCGCTTGGATTGGAGAAGGAAAGTTGGATAGATCCCCCTATGCAGGTTTGGGATCTGGATTTGGGTCAGGGGGAGATTGGAGTTGTGGGGGCCTTTAGCTTTGGAGGGACTTTGAAACACGCTCTGAAATATCGTTTGGACTTTAGTTCGGACTATGGAGAATGGGCTGACCTGTCGAGAAGGAATAGTGATATTGTTAGGTTAGACTTTCCCCGAGACCTGCTCCTCAGTGCCAAAGGAAGGAAACGAAGAACAAGATCAGCAGAAGACAAAGTGAAGCTCATGTATAGATATGAAGAAGACCTGCAGAAGGGACATGGAAAAGAGTTAAGAGCCTCGGATAGAAGATCACCAGGTTGATGGACCATATGGAATTGATAGAAAGGACTGACAGAATCCGAGTCCAGGGAGAAGAGACGGTGGAAGAAGATTGGAAAAAAGTTTTTAAAAAATTATTTAGAGAAATATTGTAAAATTAATGAGTGTTAGAAAAATTGTTGGAATGAAATTATACGGCTTTAGTAGAAATGTTATTAGGAGTTAAATATAAATAAGTTTTAGGGTTTTAATGGTAAGATAAGGTTAAAATAAATTAAGACAATTAAATGACAGAAAACAGTGAAAGATGGAAAGGATTTGCTGAAATAATTAATAACTAGAATACAAAAAAGGGAGGTGTGAGGAGGTCGATGAAACAAGTTAATGAAAGTTAAAGATATGGAAATATTGGATGTGTTTTTAATTGTTTTTGCTTTTGTTTTTGTTCTGATGTATTGTGTCTTTTGGTTTTTTGTGTTTTTTTGTTTTTTTCTATACGTACTGTAATGTATTGATTTGTATTGTTTATTTTTCCTTTTTCTTTTTTTTTACTTCGTTTTGTAATTTTTAAACTTTTAATAAATATTATTTTTTTAAAAATAATAATTGAAAAACGTTTTCATGTATGCGACAACGGCTGCGAGAGTTCTGGTAGCACAAGGATGGAAGACTGAAGAAACCCCAACTAAAGAATCATGGCAAGAAAAATTGATGGACTATGCAGAACTGGCAAAACTGACATATAAGCTACGGGACAAGGATAACTGTGACTTTAAGGGTGAATGGGAACCTTTCACAAATATCTGAAGACGCAACAAAGCGAACTGGACTCCTTGGCAGGTTTTGAATAAACATTCACAATTTTTTTACTGATAATAATCAGCTAAACTGTTTGAGGATCTATACAACTTTGTAACATGCAGAAAACAGCATTATTAGAGAAACCAAAGACTGGAACTGAGGGAAGTCGGGGGGTGGGGGAGGAGGGAGAGGGAGGGAAAATGGGAGGGGAATAAGGATATGTTTTTGGATAATATGTCTTGTTATAACTTTGAATAAAAAAAAATTTAAAAAAGGAAATACAACAAGTGAATACAAGTGACGCTGACACAACCCCCCACTAAGTAGAAGAACAGAAGTATTACCACCTGACCCCACCCCACTCACCATTCCCCTCCCCCCTTCCTCGCCCCTTTTCGTCTTCTTCCTAATTGCTTAAACCAATTCATGAACCAAGAACTTATACACTGAAACAAATTTTGTAGATATTTTTACACATTTATTATGCTATTTTTGTAATATACAAATGACATGAGATAACTTGGTTTACTTAGAATCATAGAATCATAGAGTTGGAAGAGACCACAAGGGCCATCGAGTCCAACCCCCTGCCAAGCAGGAAACACCATCAGAGCACTCCTGACATATGGTTGTCAAGCCTCTGCTTGACAACAAAAATAATGTTATACTTATTTGTATAACATTATTTTTGTTAATAAAACCCAATATAAATAAATAAATAAATAAATAAATAAGAAAAGGGGGGGAAGGTAGGGTATGTCCAACATGACTACAGTGGTGCCCCGCAAGACAAATGCCTCGCAAGACGAAAAACTCGCTAGACGAAAGAGTTTTCCGTTTTGGAGGTGCTTCGCAAGACGATTTTCCTATGGGCTTGCTTCGCACGACGAAAATGTCTTGCGAGTTCCTGCGGGGTTTTTTTCCTCCCCCCCCCTTTTTCTAAGCCGCTAATCAGGTGATCCAATCAGAAGATAAGCCGCTAAAAGCCGCTAATAGCGCTAATCCGTCAATGGGCTTGCTTCGCAAGACGAAAAAACCGCTAGACGAAGAGAATCACAGAACGGATTCTTTTCGTCTTGCGAGGCACCACTGTACCTGACATTTATTGCATTAATTTGTCTAATCCCCTCAAATGTCATTTAGAAGCTGAGGCACTCAACCTCACAAACAATACATAGTTCATTTTATTGTGGTTAGTGCTTCTAGTGAGCTGCCAGTGGTAAAATGAGTAACGTAATGCAAAACAATTGTTTAACTGAGTTTGTACAATGGAATCTATTGTAATGCATCTGCATGATGAGTTTATTCCTTTTCTTTTCAGATTAGCTCTGAATTTCATTTCTATGTAATACAATTATTGTTTGTAACAGTCAGCACAATTTTTCTTGGGCTTCATGCTTCAAGAGCTGTCTGCTGTGGATTCCAGAAGATGAACTCAGTTATTCTTACTGAAAATTATCCTCTTGTCATAAATTTGAAATTTACTTTTTTCAGGACTGGAAGAATCCTACCAAGTTAAGTGACAAATGGCCAGGCCAGCAAACTCAAAGGTGCTTCTTTATCAGAAGTCCTTGCACAAGGCACATTCAGTCAATCCCATTCTGTTTATTTAATTCCAGCCACAGAATATAATGAGACTTGAGTACTTTACTTGGTGGAAACCATATATCCTGCCACCCTCAACATTCCCACACCGGCAGCTCCTGCAGCCAAGCTGGTGCCCAGTGCATTGCTCTGCTTTCCTTTGGACCACATCAGTGAGGCTGAGAGGGGTCTTGGCACCTGGGCAGCCCAGGAGCTCCAGACACGCGGCCCAGGCTTGTGTCCCAGGAAGGCCGCTTCAGTGCTGCTAATGGAGCAGTGTGACTTCACCCCCAGAGGGACACTCCATTGTCTCCCAAGGCAAGCAGATGCCAACAATTTCTGGTTGCTGGATGCCCTCCCCAGAAAGGCTTGGCAGGCACATGCAATGAGATGGATACCTTTTTATTTCCTCCATTTTAATGCTTTCTAAGTTATTTGCACTTTTTTACTGTGGCAAGTTTTATTCTGATGCTGTTTAAAATGTTTTAAGATTTTATGTCTGTGTTCTATTTTTATACTTCATGATTTTAGTTTTTATTTCAGCTTTGATCTCTGAATCTTCCAGATATGCTTTTGTTAATGGTTAGTGAAGAGATACTGTAAATTTGTTTAGGTTAGATCTGGTTCAAATTCCCTTGAAATGCTCCTTTCTATATCCAGAGTCAATCTATAAATCTCACCACAGGGTGTCACTCTTTCCTCTGTGAAATTCAGCAGCAGACATGTTTACCTGCTTTAGGTCCTTGCTCCCGTGTGCCGCCTCCTAGCTGGGCGTGGTGGAGACATCCTTCCCTGACAGTCAGAGACTCTGGTCTGGCAGCAATAGGAATGCAGAGCCTTTTTCTCCAACTCTCCTCCCTCTTCAGTGCCCAACTTCAGCAAGGCAGTAGCTGGCAGGAAGGCTAGCGCTGGCCAGAGTGCTGCAGTTCCAAGGGCGGGAGTGTTGGGGGGACAATGCAAGTGCAAAGGCAATGGTGCACAGAACTCTTGATGAAGCGGGAGGAGGTGCAGACAGCCCAGTCCCAATCCACTACAAATGCACATCAGTGGGTAAAAGATCTGCCTGGAGGCAGCCTCTGTCTTCTTCCAGCTGGGATCTTTCCTTCAACATCCCTCAGGCTGAGCCTCCCTCCTGCCTGGAACACCACAAGCCACAAGCTTATCAAGTAGGCCTCAGGTCCAGCTGCTTCAGCTGCGCTCTCGAGATAAACCCCTTTGTTCCAGTCAGGCTGCAATCTCCAGGCCTTGAAGAGAGGACAATATTTCCTCCACAGGATGGTCCCCCCCCCACCTCTCTCTCCTTATATGGTAACCCACTCGTGCCAGTGAGACACCCAGCCCAAGGGGGCAAAGAGCGAATTTACCAATTATATTCCCCCTCCTTCTCCCAGGCTCAAGAGGTGCAGGTGGGATTCCAAAGCAGCCTTCCCTTATGGCCCCAGAGCCAGTGGGCCTTCCCAGCGAGGGCTGTGGTTCCCTGGCAGAACATCTGCTAACATGCAGAAGGACTCCAGACAGAACTGGGATAGTCCTGCCTAAAATCCTGTGGAGTCCATGCAGATTAGTACTGTGCTAAATGGACGCGGCCAGTATGAGGCAGCTCTTTTCCCATGTGAAATTTTATTTTATTTCTCAAATTGCTAACATTTGCATCTTAGGCAAAAGACAAGCAAGGGTCCCACCAAATAGGTCACACCAAAGAAATAGTAAACGCAGGCAAGAAATACAAGAGATAAAGATGTGAACAGTCTTAAATGTCAGGGGAATTCCAGCACATTTGTAAACTGCAGAGTCCGAATATTGCTTCTGCCACACCAGTTATTGTGGCTGATGTCGGACAGCTGGCAGAAGTGGGGGGGGCGGGCAAGAGGGTGCTTGGGGTTTATTTTTGTCATGACCACATACCAAAACGTTCCTGCACGCCTCTATTATGGCACCCAACCCTCCTGCCTCCCCAGAGTTTGCCTCTGCTCCAGCAGTGAAAAATCTCTTGCTGCACCCAGAGGCGGATTTAGGGCAGCACGATCAGTTCTGCTGCACTGGGTGCCAAGCCCAGGGGCGTTGCAACTGTGACATAGGGAATTGAGCAGAACAGAAGGCGGGGGGTGAGGCCCCAAATGTTGGTCTCACCCCGGGTACTGCTGAAATGTGAAAGACCCAAGTCCACCCCTGCTACGTTCCTACTTGCCTCCTTAACTCCAGCAAAGGATACTCCACCCTGTGCCTTTATTCCATGCCCTGGGAACTCATACAGAAATGAAAGCAAGCCCAAGGCTATGTAGATAACACCTCAGTGTCCATCTGTATATAGTAGATATAATCCATATATAATGCAGTGTCCTTTGAGTCCCCGCATTTTTAAGGACGAGTTTCACTAGGATAGCAGAACCAGGACAATATGGATTCCTGGGCTTGCACATGCAACCTTTTGGAGACTGTAAGCATAAAATAGTGCCGGGGCTGCATGTTCTTCAGAGCCCCTTCAAAAGAAATCTGGAGTTTGCAGTAGAACGAGCCTGTTCATACCCATATGAAAAAAGGCAGTAAGAGCCTACTTAGCATCATAGAATACAGAAATTGTCCATGGTTTTCTTTTGCAAAGGGAGTGGGGGGAAATGAGCCAGAACCAAACTTATGGTAAAGTATAATTTATTTCCCACATTTCCGCTCCCCCAGAGAACTCACACTTTAATGTGAAATTCAGTGGAGTTCTGCTACAGAATGTGCCTCAGCCACTGCAGGAAGCAGGTCTCCTGACCTGCAGAGCAGAACTTACACTTCACTTTCTAGTAGTTTGCAAGGAAATTAAATTCCCTAATCCAGTCCTACAGCAATGAATAAACACACTCCAAACTAGGTGGGACAGGACTAGAGGGAAGAACTGTGAACAGATTTTCCAATTTAAAAATAAATAAATGATAAATGCAGGCACTACCATCATTCAGAACAGGGTTATGATACCTTTTCCCATCACTCACAGTGTTGGTTTTTTACTTGAATTTCCCACTCCCTCAAAGCTGTTTTCCCTCTTAAGCAAACTATGCAAGATCTATACAAGAAAGAGGGGGATTTTCCCTGCCAGACTTGAAGATATATTTTGAAGCCGAGGCTTTCTGCTGGATTAAGGAATGGATTCAACTAGATAATGCTGATTTGTTAGATTTGGAAGGATTTGACAATTTATTTGGTTGGCACACATATTTATGGTATGACAAGATAACGGCCCATAAAGGTTTTAAAAATCATGTAATTAGAAAATCTTTATATAATGTTTGGATAAGATATAAAGATCTCTTAGAAAGAAAAACACCCAGGTGGCTTTCACCAATGGAAGCAAAGGCCCAGAAAAAATTAAATATGGAGAGTAAATGGTTGAAATATGCTGATTTATTGTTGGAAGATAACGAAGGATTTAAATTAAGATCATTTGACCAAATTAAAGATAAATTAGATGGTTGGTTACAACATTATCAAATTAATGAACTGTATAAGCATGATAAGAAAAATGGTTTTGCAACAGAAAAATCCAAATTGGAAATGGAGTTGTTAAGATACCAATGTAAAAAATCTTTCTAAAATGTATAACTTATTGTTGGAATGGCATACAAAGAATGAACAAGTTAAATCTGTGATGATTGACTGGGCAAGAGATGTTGGACACAATATAATGTTGGAAGATTGGGAAAGGCTTTGGAAGAAAGGGGTTAAGTTTACTGCATGTACTGTACTAAAAGAAAATATCATGAAATTGATGTATAGATGGTATTTAACCCCAGTGAAACTAGCAAAGATGTACCATACTAATGATAACAAATGTTGGAAATGTAAAGAAAAATAAGGTACCTTTTACCATATGTGGTGGACGTGTCCTAAGGAGAAAGACTTCTGGGGGGGGAATTATAATGAATTGAAAAAAATGTTGAAAAATACATTTATTAAGCAATCAGAAGCCTTTCTCCTTGGAATAATTGGATTAGAACTGCCCGAAAAAGATGTTAGGCTGTTTTTGTATGCCACCACAGCGGCAAGACTTTTATTGGCCAAAAATTGGAAATCGCAAGAAGTACCAACAATAGATGAATGGCAGATGAAGATGTTCGACTTTTTGGAGCTGGCCAACCTGACTGGAAGAATCCAGGACCAGAAAGAAGAGGAGGCACAAGAAGATTAGAAGAAATTTAAAGAATATCTAGCTAAATATTGTAATATAAGATAATTAGAAGTCACTTGAAAGTAATAAATAGGCTAAGGACTAGATTAAGAATGTGTTGTATAACATTAAGGATTATAATACTATTAAAAGAGAGGAGTAAATGGTAGGAGTCAATTTCAATAGAAATATGATTTTGGAGAACTGTTACAAGGTGATACAATGAAATTCAGTTAAGGGGGACTCAAGGAAGTCAATTAACAATTTAAGGTAATTTGGATTTTGGAAGAAGTAACTCTTTTTTGTTTTCCTTTTGTACTGTGATGTTTTTTCATTTGTTGTGTTTTATAATGTCTTGTTTTCTTATAAAATCAGAAAAGCAATAAAAAAATTTGAAGAAAAAAAGATCTATACAAGAACTGATTACTTCAGTGGGCAAATAACAATATGGGTGGGGAGCATTCAGCTTATAATTAAACCCCCTCCCATGGACCACCACCAGAATCCTGATCTGTAGGGGGGGGGTTGCAGCTGCATGTTTTAAAAAGGAAGATCAAATCACAGGCCCAACTAGGCAAAACAAAAGAGATCCCTGACTAGATCTCCCCTATGTGAATGCTTCTATCTGCTGAGAAAGGGGGATTCATAGTTTGACCAGAGCTGGAGCAGGGAGCACAGCAGATCCCACGGCTGCGCACCTCCTCTGTATACGTCTACACTTAAACACCATGGGTTATTTTATATATTTTTGTGTGTGAGAGGGTAAACTTGGAGACTCAGGCAGAAGTTGAGCAAACAAGAAAGTTTTATTTTACAGAACAAAGTTGGGAAAATGTTACGGAAATTACGGGGGGGGGCACATCTTTAAAGTTGTTAAATGTTACAAATATTATGCATAAATGTATCCTTTTGACTTGACAGCTCAGTGAAGTTACCTAGCTTTAACAATCATATAAAATCAACTCCTTTGCCAATTTCCTCCATTCCAAAGCTATTTTCCTCTTGAAAAAGGACTCTAGGAAGTTCCCAGAGGTGACAATTGCTGAGCTGCTTGTTGGCCAAGGAAAGCCTAATCCCATCACCAGATTTGCCAAGGGGTCCAAACATACCTGGGTCTTGCCCTGCCATGCCTGCTTATGCCAATCTTGTACCAAGGACTTGTCTGGACATGTCTGCCAGGGTTAAACTAGTGTAGCCCCTGTCTCTCCTCCCCTTTGGTGACATGTCAGTGATGTAGCAATGATGTAGCAATGATGCTGTACGAACTGTATTCTGGGATATGGTGGGAAAGTTTTAAAAGTCCTTGTCATCCCATCCTCGCCATGCCCCTGGGACACACATCACATTCCCAAGACATGTGTCACACCCCTGGGACGCGCGCCAGCCATGCCCCCGCCTGCTCTCCACCCCCACTGCTCTTCGCCACTGCTCAGCTGGATGCCATATGAACCTAGAAGGAGATCAGCAGGCCAGGGAGGCTAGTTTGTGGGTGAGTTTTGGTTATGCCAAGAGCTAAAAGGATACAGAGGCACTGAACCTTCTCTGTGAGCTGAATCCCCAAGCTATGGTCTGCGGTGGGGCCTTCCCTCGAAACCTAATGGGGAATCAAGATCCGTTGGGGTGTTAATGCTTTGAGCTCTTACATCATATGCTCAGAATGTATGTCTGTATAAGTAAAACCATATATGTATCCCAAAGACACCACAGTCTCTGCTGACCTTAACTCCAAGGCAGCTGAACCCTGGGTAAGCGTTGGAAATCCTGAAATCTCTCACCGCTCAGAAATTGGTGTGTGTGCAGCTATAGCTACAGATATAGTTGCAAATTGCAAGTTCTGAAAATGTTTTGCAGAACTGTTTTCTGTTCTTGCTTTGGGTAGAGACAGTTTTGCAATTAGTAGTTAACAGTTGTATTTCTGAGAACTACTTTCTCAACTTTTTTGAGTTTCACAATTTTGCATCACAGTAGACAAATCTGGGCTAGATGGACTGATGGCATGAGTCAGTACACAGTAGCTATTTACAATTTCCTCAAACTAAGCTTTGGGGAAGTTGGCTTGAGTTTTGGGTACCAGTGTGGGTGAAGCTCCACCTCTCCAGATGCTTTGTCGTCTCTCAAGGAAAAAAGCCACTGGGGGTGATTTTGAGGGGACAAAATGACTGGAAAGGAAAGCGTCAAGCCATCTCTTCCCTATCCCCAAACTACCTTCACTCTGTCTGAAGCCATTCACAGCTGCCATGTGTAACATAAAAAGGGCCCACAGGAATGCAAAACATGTAGGGAAATAACTGGGGAATACCAATTAATCCTGAAGTCCCACTACAAAGGAAAAATGGCTGACTGCCTGAATTAAAAAAAAAAGTGTGCAGGGCTTGACTCGCTCTTTAGCCAAAACAACCCCCAAGCAGAGTTTAAAACATATTTATGACATGTTTGCAAAGAATGAGAAATATGAATTGTGCCAGTATTAAGCATTTATAGTTCTCCCCTGCCTTTACTCCTCAGACTGAATAGACCACAACTTTAGTAAGTTTAAATGCTTTACTTACAATAATCACAGGTCTCACTCATCATTCAACACCACAGCAGCAGCAGCAGCAACAACACAGGCAAGGTACAAAAGTTAGCCTCAAACACGTGGTCTGAGTCTGGAGCCCCAGCTCAGTTTAGCAGCTGGATAGCTCAGCTGGTTAGAGGTTGCAGGTTTGATTCCCGGAAGGGACAGCTGCATATTGCTGCCTTGCAGGGGGTTGGACTAGATGATCCTCAGGGTCCCTTCCAACTCTATGATTCCACATGGTTCAAAGGGGAGAGTGAGGAGCAGGAAACAACCCTTATTTCCTACCTCCCCAAAGGTGAGAGGTCATGACCAGTCTGAGTCTGCTCTTACTGGCAATCATGCACGGCTATGATTCACTAGATGCACCTCCCACATGCAAGAAGCCCAATACATTTTGTGGCCTGAGGAAAAGCAGCAAATACCGGTACTCTGCTGTCTGCCATAAAGCTTGTGAAGTGGATCTGCCCCACCCACTCAGCAGGCTGGGGCAGGGGACAGCTGGGTACACTCAGACAACGAAGTTGTCCCACCAGAGGCCCACCAGGGACCGGTTGCTTTTTTGTTTGAGTTTATAACTTTATTCTAAGAAGACTCCCCTTGCAGACCTCAAGCAAGCTCTGCATGGGCTTGCCAGGGAGGTACTTCTGAGCAAAGTAATTTGACCAGCCTTGGGCACTAGCACGTACCTGAGGGTGTCTTTTGCCCCTCCACACCAGACCGCAAGACATCTGGGCCCAGCCCTGACAGGACCAGAGGCAGGGAGACCCTCACCGACAGCTGCAATCCCTGTCCCTTCCCTGCAGAGCTGTGTTTAAAAACAGGAGAGGGCAGAGAGATCAAATGCAAGCCCACATTTTTAAAGAAAGCAAAAAGCAGAGGGTCAACATTAGGAGCATGAACTATTAAAATTTCCATCATTCGCTAATCAGATACAACTTCTTTGCAATGATTCATTTTGGCAAGAGACAACACACATAATCAATTGTTAAAAGTTGTTCTGCGACATCAGCTTATTATCACCATAGCAACAATCAAACTACATGTGTATTTTTGATATGACTTAACTTGTAATTAAGGAAGGGCTCCTGCAAAGCACACAGCAACCCACTTCCTTCTTAACAACTTTATTGTAAAGTAAAAATTCTGTAAGGTAAAAATTTTGTTAACTCAGTCTGTGCTTAAGAAGTTTGTCCTGGGCAGGACTCTGTGGTTGCACGGAGAGGTGGGAGGAGTAAAAGAAAAAAAGAAAAAAAATATGCTGAGGGGAATGTGACTGGGTGTTACAAGTACAGGTCACCTTAACTGAACGACTGCAAGGAATCATAAAACCCAGGGACAAATACCCCTTCCTCTTGGTTCATGTGGGAACCAATGACACTGCAAGCAATAGCCTCCAGAAGATCAAAAGAGACTACGAGGCTCTCGGCAGGAAATTGAAGCAACTAAATGCACAAATTGTCATCTCATCTGTCCTCCCAGTTGAACAACGTGGCCCAGGGAGAGAGGGAAAAATAGTGGAAGTGAACAGCTGGCTTCGCAAATGGTGTAAACAGGAACGGTTTGGATTCTTAGATCACGGACTGCAGCTTCTTGAAGATGGACTTCTGGCAAGTGATGGGCTGCACCTCACAACGGTTGGGAGAAATGTTTTTGCCAAAAATCTCAGAAACCTCATCAGGAGGGCTTTAAACTGACTAATGTGGGGGAGGGAGACAGTGCTCCTGAAGGTAGGAGTCTATCAATTGATGAAGATGATCATCCAAATGTCATAGACCAAATGGAGCAAACAGCACGCAGACCTAGTGGTGGGAGGAAAAAATCCTTAAATAAGAGACACGGGGGAATGATTAATGGACTTCAATGTCTGTACACTAATGTGCAAAGCATGGGAAATAAACAAGATGAGCTTGAGCTCTTGGTACAGCAAACTAAATATGACATAATAGGCATCACTGAAACCTGGTGGGATAAGTCCCACGATTGGAATGTAATAATGGGGGGATACAATCTATTTCTGAGAAACAGACCAGACAAGAAAGGAGGAGGAGTGGCGTTATATGTCAGGGATGTGTATACCTGTGAAGAGATCGAAGATTTAGAACATCAAAGCCAAAGTGAGAGCATTTGGGTCAAAATTAAGGGAGAGAAGAATAACAGAGACCTCATTGTGGGAGTTTACTATAGATCCCCAAGCCAAACGGAGGACATAGATGATGCCTTCCTGGAACAGATGGCCAAGCATGCAAAAGGAAGGGAGATAGTAGTAATGGGGGACTTCAATTACCCGGATATTTGTTGGATGTCAAACTCAGCCAAGAGCATAAGGTCAAACAGATTCCTCACTGGCCTTGCAGACAACTTCATTGTCCAGAAAGTAGGAGAAGCAACAAGAGGAACAGCCATTTTAGACCTGGTCCTAACCAATGTTGATGACCTGGTTAGTGGGGTAGAAGTGGAAGGATCATTAGGCGCGAGTGATCATGCTCTTCTGAAGTTTACTATACAGCGGAAAGGAGCAGCCAAGCATACTAGGACTCAATTTCTTGACTTTAAGAAAGCTGACTTCATAAAACTTAGGGAAGTGCTGGGTGAGATCCCATGGACAGTAATATTAAAAGGAAAGGGAGTTCATGATGGCTGGGAGTTTGTTAAGAGGGAGATAGTAAAAGCACAACGTCAGGCAATACCAATGAGACGGAAACATGGAAGGTGCTTAAAGAAGCCAGGGTGGCTATCTAAAGAACTTTTAACTGAGTTAAGATTAAAAAAGGATGTGTACAAAAAATGGAAAAGGGGGGAAACCTCCAAAGAGGAATTCAAACAAATAGCCAGCACGTGTAGACACAAAGTCAGAAAAGCTAAAGCACAGAATGAACTCAGGCTTGCTAGAGAGGTTAAAAGCAACAAAAAAGGCTTTTATGGGTATGTTCGTAGCAAAAGGAAGAACAAGGAAACAGTGGGGTCACTCAGAGGAGAAGATGGTGAAATGCAAACAGGGGACACAGAAAGGGCTGAACTCCTCAATGCCTTCTTTGCCTCAGTCTTCTCCGATAAAGAAAACAATGCCCGACCTGAAGAATTTGGAGCAAATGATTCAGCAAAGGAAACACAGCCCAGAATAACTAAGGAGATAGTACAAGAATACTTGGCTAGTTTAGATGTATTCAAGTCTCCAGGGCCAGATGAACTGCATCCAAGAGTATTAAAAGAACTGGCAGATGTGATCTCAGAACCACTGGCAGTCATCTTTGAGAATTCCTGGAGAACAGGCGAAGTCCCAGCAGACTGGAGGAGGGCAAATGTTGTCCCTATTTTCAAAAAGGGGAAAAGAGAGGACCCAAATAATTACCGCCCAGTCAGTCTGACATCAATACCAGGGAAGATTCTGGAGCAGATCATCAAGCAAACAGTCTGTGAGCACCTAGAAAGGAATGCTGTGATCACCAATAGTCAGCATGGATTTCTGAAAAATAAGTCATGTCAGACTAACCTGATCTCGTTTTTTGACAGAATTACAAGCCTGGTAGATGAAGGGAACGCAGTGGATGTAGCCTACCTTGATTTCAGCAAGGCATTTGACAAGGTGCCCCATGATATTCTTGTAAAGAAGCTGGTAAAATGTGGTCTTGACTATGCTACCACTCAGTGGATTTGTAACTGGCTGACTGACCGAACCCAAAGGGTGCTCATCAATGGTTCCTCTTCATCCTGGAGAAGAGTGACTAGTGGGGTGCCACAGGGTTCTGTCTTGGGCCCGGTCTTATTCAACATCTTTATCAACAACTTGGATGATGGACTCAAGGGCATCCTGATCAAATTTGCAGATGACACCAAACTAGGAGGGATGGCTAACACCCCAGAGGACAGGATCACACTTCAAAACGACCTTGACAGATTAGAGAACTGGGCCAAAACAAACAATATGAATTTTAACAGGGAGAAATGTAAAGTATTGCACTTGGGCAAAAAAAATGAGAGGCACAAATACAAGATGGGGGACACCTGGCTTGAGAGCAGTACATGTGAAAAGGATCTAGGAGTCTTGGTTGACCACAAACTTGACATGAGCCAACAATGTGATGCGGCAGCTAAAAAAGCCAATGCAATTCTGGGCTGCATCAATAGGAGTATAGCATCTAGATCAAGGGAAGTAATAGTGCCACTGTATTCTGCTCTGGTCAGACCTCACCTGGAGTACTGTGTCCAGTTCTGGGCACCACAGTTCAAGAAGGACACGGACAAACTGGAATGTGTCCAGAGGAGGGCAACCAAAATGGTCAAAGGCCTGGAAACGATGCCTTATGAGGAACGGCTAAGGGAGCTGGGCATGTTTAGCCTGGAGAAGAGGAGGTTAAGGGGTGATATGATAGCCATGTTCAAATATATAAAAGGATGTCACATAGAGGAGGGAGAAAGGTTGTTTTCTGCTGCTCCAGAGAAGCGGACACGGAGCAATGGATCCAAACTACAAGAAAGAAGATTCCACCTAAACATTAGGAAGAACTTCCTGACAGTAAGAGCTGTTCGACAGTGGAATTTGCTGCCTAGGAGTGTGGTGGAGTCTCCTACTTTGGAGGTCTTTAAGCAGAGGCTTGACAACCATATGTCAGGAGTGCTCTGATGGTGTTTCCTGCTTGGCAGGGGGTTGGACTCGATGGCCCTTGTGGTCTCTTCCAACTCTATGATTCTATGATTCTATGATTCTAAGTGTCCGTTGGACCCATTTCCTATGGATATAAAAGGCTGCATTTGAGAGGAGGCAGCAGAACACCACGGGGGATCAGCAGGGGTACGACAGCCAGCACCATTTCAAAGCCAGTACCATTGGAGTCATGTATGACATTCTGTGGCTGGGGGGCATCAGAATTATATTGCATTATTGGTAAAAGTTCAAGAATTTTGGTTGCACTGTCAAACATTGGTCAAATTAGCTGAAATCAGGGGGCAGAGTCCTTTCCTCAGTATTAGACAGCATGAAGTGTTTCATATATTAGCACCAACTTGAAAACGGTCAATTATCTGGTGGATTACGAAGATGTTTTTAAAACACAAATGTCAAAAATTACTTTGATGGACTTGAGATATATTTCCCAATGAAAGAACCACAGAAATATATGCAGAAAAACAGCTTGTAAAAGTTGCCTGTTGGAAGCATCTGTGAACTCAACCAACTTTGAAAATTAAGCCATAAGAATCTCAACCAGCTACACATGGATACTCAGCAATTATATTATGAGGGAGCTGACAAGTTAAAAAAAGTCACTGCTGCAAATGAAACTGGTATTGTTAAAGGGGTTAATCCTTTGCAAGAGTTTTATAGAAATTTGTACAGTTTAACTTTTCTACTGTGGGAACCAAAAACAAACCCCCGTGTTTCAATAAGAACCAATCACAACAATAAAACACAACACGTGGGCTAAAAGTTAGTGGAGAATATATAATAGAATAATGATATCATTCAAATTATAGGAATAAGCCAATCAAAGTTCATATGTGCAATATAACAGAGTAGCAGAGTGGACTGTGTGTTCAAAACAGATGTCTAAGGACAGTCTCACAATTGTCTCTCAAAAGTTTCAACAGAAGATGTCTCAAAAGTTTCAAAAGCACAGTCATACCTCATGTTGCTTCCGCTTCAGGTTACGTGTTTTCGTGTTTTGTCCCACGGCAACCCAGAAGTACCAAAACGGCTTACTTCCAGGTTTCACCGCTCACGCATGCGCAGACATGGCACTTTGGCTTGCGTCGGTTCCGTGTTATGGACGGGCCTCCAGAACGGATCCTGTCCATAACGAGGTTCCACTGTAAAGTCTCTCAATAGCCTTTCAAAAGTTTCAGCAGAAGACATCTCAAAAGCCTCAAAAGTACAGTGTCTCCGGAATGATACTACTGTTTTGTAATAGACTTCACCAGCTGGAAATAAGATACAAGGCATACAACTATTTTGTTATCATTCATTGGTTGTATGCCTTGTATCTTATTTCCAGCTGATGAAGACTGTTCTCCACTAACTATTAGAATCATAGAATCATAGAATCATAGAGTTGGAAGAGACCACAAGGGCCATCGAGTCCAACCCCCTGCCAAGCAGGAAACACCATCAGCATCTAGATCAAGGCCTACATGTTGTGTTTCCTACTGTGGGAAACATGAAATGGACCAACTAAGGGCATTTTACTGATGGGATTTATATACAGTACCGCCTTTCTGCCAAGATGGTTTACAATTTAAGCACTTAAACAAATATATTATATTAAACGAAGACTGGCAGAGTCCTCTCATGCCAGCTGGCCTGGACACCCTTGCTCCTGCCTTCATCCATTAAAATATAGTTTATGTATCTGAGTAAATAGTGTTCATTGTTGTCATATTTACTGATTGTGAGTAGATAGTATAAACAGCACCACTTTGAGTGTAATTCCTCAGATCCATTATCAGCATAGATCTACATTTCTCTGTATGTAGCTTCTAAGAAGTATAGACTGGGGCTGGAAAGAATGTAGATTGCTTAGTTTGTTCAGGGATGTGTGGCTTCTAATCTCAGGTAGATTTTGAGTTCAGATTGTCTGAATGTATTGTTCCTGTCATTTAGGCTGCTGTCCCTAAACAATCCCTGGAGAGTAAACTCCATTGAACACAATGAGATTTACTTCTGAGTAAACATTCAGCTAGCTTGTGAAGATTTATTTGTGTGCTATCCAGATGTTCGGTGTGCTCTGAGAAATATGTTGAGTCTATTCAGACTCAAAGCCGCACACTGTACCCATCAAGCAGATGGAGAAGGGGCCAGTGCAGGTTTGAGAGATTCAAGCCGGAGGGTCCTGAGGGGTAGCTGGGGTGGCCTGTTGCAACAAAAATGACAATTGTGTGGCACCTTCAACACTAACAAGTGGATTATTACAGCATAAGCTTTCGTAAATTAAAATGCACTTTGACGCTTCATGAAGTGTTATCTGAAGTTGTCAGGCATATATCTACATGGGGCTGTAAGGGGGAGAATGATGAGGAGTGACCACAGAAAACAAGAAGAGCCCACTACATCCTGCCAAAGACTTATCTAATCCAGCCTTGTGGTCTCACAGTAGCCAACCAGATGCCTATGAGAAGTCACCAGGAGGACCTGAGTACAGTAGCACACTCCCAGAGAGTAACGCCAGATGGAAATGAAAAGCAAAAAATACAGAATTCGACAATTACATAGATGCCCCCAAGCATTAAATGCCCATTAACAAAGCAGAGTAGGTGAAAATGCAAACATCTGGCATTGGTAAGTCAAAGAACATCCCAAGCAACACCATGTGTTTCTGAGACAACTTCCTGGGCCTGATCCAGTAAATCTTAGTTAGGAATTAGTCAAGAGAAGCACCCTGTAGGCAGATCATGGACATGTGCTAAATCCCTGATAACCTGCCAGTGCATAAACACCCTCACTGAGTGCATGTGTCAATAGATGCCAAGAAAGGAGAGAACAGAAAGGCCGAGATGTGGCATAAACAAAAACAGACATATGGCAAGAGGTGGTTATGACAAGCATGTAGGTGTCATATAAAAAGTACCCATTCTGCAAGTCAAAAGACTTTGCCATAAGACTTAGTTATCTATTATTTTACAGCTCTTTAAAACACACACTTTATTTAAACACATTAAAAAAGCCCACGTAGGTTGGTATCCAACTAATTCATTAAATCAGTGCAATGATTTTTTGCTTGTGCAAAAGAACTTCCCAGCACACTCCCTCTGTGTGCCCCACACCTTCGCCTAATATGCTCTGGAGGGTAGGGGTGAACCAGAGCAAGTTTTGGAGTGGCAAAGGTGTAAGAAAGGAGAGAAGGTCCATAGCACAAACAGAAATCCTTGTGCTAATGGAACAAGTTAGCTGGACACAGTCTATAATTTATTGAAGGCAGAATTTTTCCATGAAAGCAACATAACATTCGTATAAGGATAAGGGAACTTAAAACCCAAAACAAAACAGCAATGTTTTTATGGCAGGAAATCACAACTAAATATAAAACTAAATCAGAGTTAGTGATCTCTGGCTGAAAGGCAAAGTTCTTGACATTGTTGATCCAGTTAAAACGGTGTTTTCCTCTTCATGCATTAATTTCCTAAGAATTCTACCACACAACAAGTTTGTAACCATGAAAATACATGGTCCAAAAGCTAAGGTCCAGGTGCATGCAGAGTTGTGAACATTATAACCATAACCTGTACATTTAAAAGGAAATGACAAATGACTGTTAAAATGAATAATTGAAAATTACAGAAATATGTATGTGTTCACCCACAAATAAGAATTCATGCCGGGGGAAAGTATTGATGCTAGAGCTTAAAGATGACACCACTTGCTAGTTTGCAATAGCTGAAGAGGAAACTCTTTGAGGACATGGTTTGCACAAGCTTGACGCAGCAGCTAAAAATAGAGGACAAGGGCCAAACTAGACATGACATGGCAGACCATGCACAGGATCTCCTACAGGTTTGTTTTTCTAAATGTTAGCAGCAGTCTTGGGGGAGGAGTGATTCAAGTCAGACTCATGTCCTAAAGATATTTTATCCTTTTCTTGAAATACATTATAAAACAGGGAAGCAAAAAAGAACAAAGAACTCCGGATCCTAAAAATATAGATTATTGTAGGCCCAACAATACATATTTTAGCAATAATTCTCATAATAACAGTATAATTATGTGAATAACAATATAATTATGTGAATAATTCTCATGTACAAGGAGATACATAGTTCTAGTTACAGGTAGGTAGCCGTGTTGGTCTGTTGTCTTTGTCCATGGAGTTTTCTTGGCAGGGATACTGGAGTGGCTTGCCGGTGAGAAAGCTAGAAAGTTCCAGAAATACATCTACTTCTGCTTCATTGACCATGCAAAAGCCATTGACTGTGTCGACCACAGCAAACTATGGCAAGTTCTTAAAGAAATGGGAGTGCCTGATCCCCTCATGTGTCTCCTGAGAAATCTCTATGTGGTACAAGAAGCTACAGTTAGAACTGGGTATAGAATAACTGATCGGTTCAAAATTGGGAAAGAAGTATGACAAGGCTGTATATTGTCTCCCTGCTTATTTAACTTATATGCAGAATTCATCATGCGAAAGGCTGGGCTGGATGAATCCAAGGCCGGAATTAAGATTGCCGGAAGAAATATCAACCCCTCAGATATGCAGATGACACAACCTTGATGGCAGAAAGTGAGGAGGAATTAAAGAACCTTTTAATGAGGGTGAAAGAGGAGAGGGCAAAATATGGTCTGAAGCTCAACATCAAAAAAACGAAGATCATGGCCACTGGGCCCATCACCTCCTGGCAAATAGAAGGGGAAGAAATGGAGGCAGTAAGAGATTTTACTTTCTTGGGCTCCATGATCACTGCAGATGGTGACAGCAGTCACGAAATTAAAAGACGCCTGCTCCTTGGGAGAAGAGCAATGACAAACTCAATGACAAAAAGCAGAGACATCACCTTGCCAACAAAGGTCCGTATAGTTAAAGCCATGGTTTTCCCAGTAGTGATGTATGGAAGTGAGAGCTGGACCATAAAGAAGGCTGATCGCCAAAGAATTGATGCTTTTGAATTATGGTGCTGGAGGAGACTCTTGAGAGTCCCATGGACTGCAAGAAGATCAAACCTCTTCATTCTTAAGGAAATCAGCCCTGAGTGCTCACTGGAAGGACAGATCCTGAAGCCGAGGCTCCAATACTTTGGCCACCTCATGAGAAGAGAAAACTCCCTGGAAAAGACCCTGATGTTAGGAAAGATTGAGGGCACAAGGAGAAGAGGACGACAGAGGATGCGATGGTTGGACTGTGTTCTTGAAGCTACGAACATGAGTTTGACCAAACTGTGGGAGGCAGTGGAAGACAAGATTGCCTGGTGTGCTCTGGTCCACGAGGTCATGAAGAGTCGGACACGACTAAACAACTAAACAACAACAACAAAGCCGTGTTGGTCTGCCATAGTTGAAACAAAATAAAAAAAATCCTTCCAGTAGAATCTTAGAGACCAACTAAGTTAGTTATTGGTATGAACTTTCGTGTGCATGCACACTTCAGATACACTGAAACAGAAGTCACCAGACCCTTATATACAGTGAGAGGGTGGGGAGAGGTATTACTCAGAAGGGTGGCGATTGGCTGGTAGGTGTGGTTAAACTTGACTACTGTTAACGACTGCAATTGGTTTTACAGGAAAAAGCAAGGGGTGAGATAGCTAAAAATAGCTTTATCATGTATAATGAGATAAGAATCCAATGTCTCTATTTCAGACAAGATCTCTCCATGGTTTTAAGTTTGGTAATGTGCTGGTCCCCGGTGGGGTTACCGTGTGGCGTGTTCTGAGTCCGGTCCTGGGTCAAGCGTCTGGAGGCTGTCCGTTGAGGGCAAAGCGGGGTCCAGGGCAAGGGGCCGGGCGTGGTCAGGAACTCAGAGAGAGCAGGTCAGAGTGCTGGCAGGAACAGGTTTCCAACGATGTTGCTCCCGCAACCTGGGACTGGGCTGACTGGCCTTTATCTCCTTTGAGGCCAGGGGCAGTCCCGGCCCACAGGTGACCCGCCTCTCCTGGCCTTAAGGCGAGCACTCCTCCTGTGGGAACTTAGTTCCCTCCGCCTCTCTGACCTGAGCCTCTGCAGCTCAGGAGAGGCTGGAGGGTTACTGGACCCAGAGGCAACCTCACCTTCCTCTGACAGGGCTGAGAGAGGCGCACCTGCAGGCAATGGGTCCTTGATCACCTCTGGAGCCAGAGCGGATTCAGCTGGTGTCTGCTCCTGAGGATCCGGCACAGGTGAGGGCCTTCAGGTTCAAGCCCCAGCCCCGGCTCAGCCAGCCCTGGAGGCGGGGACTCCTGTGCAGGCTGGGAATCCTCAGGTTCAGCCTTTGAATCTGATTCCCAGACCATCACAGGTAATAAGTTGCAATTCAGCAACTTCTCTTTCCTATCTATTTCTGAAATTCTTTTGTAATAAGACAGCTACTTTGAGATCTTGTTTAGAATGTCCTGGGAGATTGAAGTGTTCTCCTACTGGTTTCACTGTCTTGTGATTCCTCATATCAGATTTATGTCCATTTATCCTTTGGCATAGGGTTTAGCCTGTTTGTCCAATATAGAGAGCTGAAGGGCACTGTTGGCATTTGATGGCATACACAATGTTAGAAGATGAGCAATTTAATAGGCCTGAGATGGTATGTTTGATTTGTTGCGGCCAGTAATGGGGTTGTCCTGGTGTATGTGGCAGCAAAGTTGGCAACTGGCTTCCAATATATATAGAATTCTACTTAGCATAGAATCAGCCTCTTCTTTGGGGCTACAATTAGTGTGGGAGAATGATCTGGATTTACGGATGGGGAAATAAGTACAGGAAGCGATGTGGTCTAAACCCCCACTTGAAACGATTTCTGTAAGAATACAGGAACGCATGCTGAAAACAGTGTTAAGATGACATTAGATTACACTCCGCTTATCGAGGGGGTCGCTAGGGGCGCCTTGGAAGATGGCCGACAATACCATCTCTCCGGCTCACACGAGGTAATTAAGGGGCTGATGATGGGAGTAAATCAGCCTCCCAGGGTCTTGCCAGGGGATGGGGAGACAGCCTCGTCCACAGTTGCCAATAAATCACCCCCGAGTTCGAAAGAAGAAGAGGGTGGGGGCACTGGACAGAAAGCCCTCGAGTGAGATTCTGGATCTCCCGGACGCTGCTTCTGAGTGCAACCTAGTTGCATTGCTTAAGATAAAATAATTGGATGTAAAAAGTTTTGAGCGAAGGAAAGGGTGTTTTATCTGCTAATCAAATCTACCGCTGAGAAGTTAAGAGTGATGGGATGGATTGAACAGAAGACTACAGCAGAGAATCACAGCTATGTCAGTATGTTGAAACGGAACAGAACGGGGGGGGGGCTTCTTCTTTTTCAATATGTTTTACCTAACAACCCCTCCCCTAGAAGAACCGTCACAATGATTTATAGCAAGTGATACTGGAAAATAAACTGTGTGGAAACAAAGATTAATTAAAGGCTTTGCTTTGTGGAAGATTTGGAAAGGAAACAAAAGACTTTTTTGGTGACGCAGTCATAAATCGGGATCCGCCATTACGAGACAGACTTTGTTGCGGGATTTACAGTCAAAGGGGGAGGTGAGCCACTGTTCTGCTATCTTGTTTGGGTTATATGTCTATTTGGCAATATCCCCCCTGGAAAGACTGATTTATGGAGCAATTGGTCAGGGAAAATTAATGAGCAGACGCTTAGACTTTATTTCATCGGAACTGTCGAAATGGCGCCTGCCGCGCGAATAAGACTTTTGGATCAACGTGTAAGCCCACACAGAAACATATTGTTTGCTTCATCTCACTTGTAGAAACAACTCAGAGGTTATTAAGAAGAAAAATGATAAACATAGACTTCCGGTCAGCGCCAGCGATGAATGGTGGATTCCCTCCGAGCTCCGGAGGGAATCGCCTCCACGGGGACTGGGTCTGACCGCTGCGGCGAAGCGGGGACCCGAAGAAATCTCAGGTGGTGAAGCCTGAGAACTTGGAGACTTGGCGGGCTCCATTTGCACCCCCCCCCACTGCAAAGGAGCCTTTCTAAAGGCTCCGGAACGGAAAGGGTGTGTGTGGTGCAGAGCTGAGAGTCGTCTACCACCTCCGCGGAGCAAAGCCGCAAGCCATAGCCGGGGAGCGCTGATTTCTTTCTGGACAATTGGAAGCTAAAGCAACTACCCGTGAGTAGGATTAAGCAAGTAATTGGAAGAAAAAATCTTAGTAAATTTGGCACTGAAACGGGAAAGGTACAAACAGGAAGTCTGCCTTTTCCGACTTGTAAATAGACTAAAGCAAAGAGACTGCAAAGCTGTAACTTGGAAAGACGATCTTTAAAAGGTTTAAAACCCAGCACCAAAAAAAAAAAAAAAGCGACTCCCCCCCTATCTGCAGGAGTGGGGGGGAGAAAATTGAACATTATTTACCTGCAAGAAAAGAGGGAGTAAAGATATATCTGCTGCCTCGGAAATCCGGGAACGGACTGCCTATGACAGAGAAAGTTGATCAGTGGGAAGAACTGGTTGCATGTTAAGGGTAAAGATTATTGATACTGTGTGAAAGATACAGTGTTTTTGGATTTACCTTCGGTTATAAAGTAACTTTTAAGGACACTGAAATTGTGGCTTTTGAGGGATATCGGGACTTTTAAGAACCATATTTGCTTTAACAGTTGCATAGTGAAGCTTGAAGGGTGTCCCCCTAGAGGAGACTATGTTGTAGCAACTATTTGGCCACTAAGTTACCAAGCTCTGGAAAACTACTCGGCAAAACAAACTCACCAAGCGTGTGACTGACCTTGGGCCTGTTATGGCAGATGGGAAAGGGAAGATAGAGTCGGTACAGGGAAAAACCACTAGGTTCGGCAGACAATACAAGATTGATACTATATTTCAGAGAAGGGCTTCAACATCCAGAGCAGCAGGCATAGCGGAAGCTGCTGCTTTGCAAGTGGAACCAAAAGCTATGTCATCTGAAGAGTTATTGGCTCAGGCACTTTGTAAAATTGATGCATCTTTGGAAAAACTAGCCAAACAGGTTGCAGAGACAAATAAAAAAGTAGATGAGGCCTCAGCAAAAATTGATTTGAACATGACAAGTATAAATGAATTGGGGAACAAGGTGAACTCTAATACAAAGTCCATTGGAAAACTACTAGAGGAATCGGCCTCGACTCGACAGATTGCAGAGGAAGCTAAGGAAATTGCAACTGCTGTTCAAGAGAAGATACCACCAGTATATAAGAAATTAGAGGACCACGATCTGACACTGTCTATGATTGAACTACAAAGAAAGGAGAGAAACTTAAGAATCAGAGCAGTACCTGAAAGTGAGAAAGATAACCTGGCAGACTTCCTTACAAAGGAATTTACAGATTTTTGGCAACAAGACCTGGGGAAAGATGAATTTAAGATAGTGAGTGCATTTAGACTTGGTAAAAGACAAGGAAAGAACAAAGCAAGAGACTGTTTGATTACTTTAAGAACAAAGGAAGAAAGAGACAAAATCCTGAATCTGCACTACCAAAGAACCTTGGAAATTGAAGACTCATTTGTTGAGCTCTTTAAGGATATACCTAAACACATTTTGGATGTAAGGACTTATTATAAAGATCTTGTTGGCCTATTGAGAAGAAATAAAATACTCTTCAGGTGGGAATTCCCCCAAGGTTTATCCTTTAAATACAAAGGAAGGAAAATAAGAATTAGGACAGTGAATGATAAAGACAAGTTTTTGAAAGACCACGAGGAGGACTTACAGAAGGAAGTGGAATCAGGAGAGGAGCTGACTGCATCAGGAAAAGGAATTCTAGACATAGCAAACCTATCATTTGGACTTCCTGGCCCAGGGAAAGACACACCACCGACAGAAGAAGAACAACAACTTGGTGCAGTTAGAGGGAAAGCTAAGTAACCTACCATGGCTCTGCAACTTATAAGCTGGAATTGTAATGGACTGAATTCCCCTCGAAAGAGAAAATGCGTCTTTCATGTATTAAGGAAAGAACAATTGGACTTGATTTGTCTACAAGAAACACATGTAATGAGGCTACACAGGAAAATCCTTTTTAATAAGAGATTGGGACAAGAATTTATTTCGTCTGACATAGTTAAAAAGAGAGGTGTGGTGGTATATGCAAAGGAGAAATTGCTACTGAAATTTATCTTTAAAGATGAACAAGGAAGATATTTGGCAATTGAAATTCAACTGCAAGGAGAGAAATTTTTGATTGTAGGGGTGTATGCACCGAATGAGGGGAAATCTGAATTCTTTAAGAAGTTGCATGAGATTCTGTTGGATTACATGGACTATAATATTATCTTGATGGGTGACATGAATGGAGTAGTATCTACAAATATGGACAAGGCACAAAAACAGATAGTCACCAAAGACGGTAGACTACCTAAAACTTTTTTTGAATATGGACTTGATTGATATCTGGAGAACTAAGAACCCTCTGGGGAGAGAGGGAACTTTTTCCTCTGAAGCCAAGATGACTTGGACTAGAATTGACCAAATTTGGATTACTAGAGGAATGGCACCAAAGATAAAGAAAGTGGAAATCTGCCCAAAAACCTACTCTGACCATAAAGCTGTAAAGATGGAGATGAACCAGATAACAACCGGTTCCTTTGGATGGAGGATGAATGACACCCTTCTTAGAGATGAAGAAGTTTACAAAAAGGCCCAAAAAACTTTGAAAGATTGTTTTGAAATAAATATGGCCACCAACGTCGAAAAAAGAGTAATTTGGGATGCAAGCAAAGCCGTGATGAGAGGGTTTTTGATACAACAGAACGCATTAAAGAAGAGAAGTCGAAATGAGAAAAAAAGACACAATTTTGGAGAAAATAAAAGAAGGGGAGAAAAAATTGAGAGTAAAGCCAAAGTCACAGGAGATTTTGAGAGAAATAAAACTATACCAAGTACAGTATATGGAATTGATGAATCAGGAAATAGAATGGAAAATTAAACAAATGAGACAGAAGACATTTGAATCAGCGAATAAATGTGGGAAATTACCGGCTTGGCAATTGAAAAAGAGACAAAAACTAAATACCATCACAAATTTGGACCTAGATGGAAAAGAGGTACACAATCCAAATGAAATTAGAAATTGCTTCCAGAAGTATTTCAAACAATTGTATGCACAAGGGCCACAGAATGAAATGGACATTCACCGTTTTCTGGAAACAAATGGATTACAAAAAATTTCACAAGAAAGTAAGCTGATGTTGAACTGTAAAATATCTGATCAGGAAATAGAAGGGGCCATTCAAAACATGCTGTCAGGGGTTTAGGAGCAGAGGCACGGGCAAGGGAGGAAACAGAGAGCGAAGGGGAGGAGGCAGAAGAAAAGATGAGTGATGACGACGACCCGAGATCTCCTAGTCTTTCCAGTGAATCAGAGGATTCACAGAAAGGAGCACCAGTGGCCAGGGCAAGGGGGGAGTCTAGGGGGGCACCCCAGGAAGATAGAGCCAGAGGGGACTCAGGGGGGAGCAGCTGGAAATCGGGACCAGCGTCACCGCCAGGAAGCAGGGAAGAGGAAGGGAGCCAGGGGGGAAGCGCTGGCAGCTCACCACAGGAGGGAGGGCATGAGTCAGGAGTGGCCACACCTCCATCGGGGAGCGAAGAAACGGTTAAGAGGAAAGTGGAAGGTTGGGCGCGCGCGCCAAGTTCAAATGCAGAGGAAGGCGGGGCAGTAAGCAGCCCCGAAAGGGAACCAGGTCCTAAAGCCCGGCGCAAGGAGGCAGGAGGGTCCGGGTCAGCGTCAGAAGAATCCCGGAAGGAAGAAGCCCCGGGGGGTAGAGGGACCCAGAGGAGGACCGTCAGGCGGAAAAGGTGGAGCAAGGCTAGGATATTAAGTTGGTGCACACGGGGCGGAGACTCAGACGGAGCTTCGCCGATCTAGCTACTAGACGTAGAGTTGCGCGCAGCAGCATGAGAATGGAAACTGTAATTCAATAAAGACTTTTACTTAATGATCGCTGGCTAGCGTGATCCTCTGTGAGCTAGGATCTTCAAGCAGCTCTGACACATGCAATTGGGCAAATCTCCAGGACCGGATGGGTTGACTTCTAGATATTATAGATCTTTGAAGGACTGGCTAATACAACCTTTGAAGGAAGTCTGTAATGAAATTTTGGAGGGGAAAAGGGCACCTGAAACGTGGAAAGAGGCTTACATTACACTTATACCGAAAACAGAGACTGAAAAGACTCAACTTAAGAACTACCGTCCCATATCCTTATTAAATGTGGATTACAAAATCTTTGCTGATATTTTGGCTAAGAGACTGAAAAAAGTACTGATTGAAGAGATTCATAAGGACCAAGCGGGCTTTCTGCCGGGAAGACATCTTTCTGATAATCTGAGGAATGTAATTGACATTTTGGAAAAGTTAGAAGTGAACATAAACACTAAAGCAGTTTTGATATTTGTGGATGTGGAGAAAGCCTTTGATAATATATCTTGGAGTTTTATGAAAAAGAACTTACAGGGTATGGGGGTAGGTCAAAGTTTTGAAAATGGTATAGGTGCAATATATTCTGAACAAAAGGCTAAATTAATTGTAAATAATGTGGTTACGGAACAATTTAAGATAGAAAAAGGGACACGACAGGGGTGCCCAATTCCCCCACTGCTTTTTATATCGGTCCTGGAGGTTCTGCTGAATATGATTAGAAGAGACCGGTTGGTTAAAGGTATACAGGTCGGAGCTAAACAGTATAAATTGAGAGCATTTGCAGATGATCTAGTTTTGACGTTACAGGAGCCAGAATCTAGTACTAAAAGAGTGTTAGAATTAATTCAAGAGTTTGGTCAGGTGGCAGGATTTAAATTGAACAGGCTAAAAACTAAGGTTTTAGAGAAAAAATTAACATCAATGGAAAGAGAGAAGTTTCAGAATGAAACAGGTTTGATTGTGGTTAAGAAAGTGAAATACCTGGAGATTAATATGACAGCTAAAAATTGAAATTTGTTTAAAGATAATTATGAAAAATGCTGGACGGAAGTTAAAAAAGATTTAGAAATTTGGTCAAATTTGAAGCTTTCCTTGTTGGGTCGAATTGCAGCTATAAAAATGAATGTTCTGCCCAGAATGTTGTTTTTGTTCCAGACACTACAAATTGTGGACAAAATGGACTGTTTCAAGAAGTGGCAGAAAGATATTTCTAAATTTGTCTGGCAGGGCAAGAAGCCGAGAATAAAATTTAAGATTTTAACTGATGCAAAGGAAAGGGGTGGATTTGCCCTGCCAGACTTTAAACTTTATTATGAACCAGCAGCGTTTTGCTGGCTGAAAGATTGGCTGCTGCTTTTGGATCTAGAAGGTTTTAACAATGTTTTTGGGTGGCACGCATACTTGTGGTATGACAAGGTTAAAGCGCATAAAGCATTTAAAAATCATATTGTTAGGAAAGCATTGTTTAA
This sequence comes from Podarcis liolepis, assembly GCF_965112155.1. Taxonomy (NCBI): domain Eukaryota; kingdom Metazoa; phylum Chordata; class Lepidosauria; order Squamata; family Lacertidae; genus Podarcis; species Podarcis liolepis. The sequence goes on along the minus strand of NC_139565.1, from coordinate 1,273,353 downwards.
TGTTTGGATAAGATACAAGGATTTATTGGAAAATAAAACCCCAAGGTGGTTGTCACCAATGGAAGCGAAAGCTTTGAAAAGGCTCGATATGGAGGCCAAATGGCCGAAATATTGGGAAATTCTGGAACAAGAAGGAGATAATTTGAAATTGCAGATTTTTGAGAAATTAAAAAATAAAGTGAGAGATTGGTTTCATTATTATCAGATAATGGAGGCATACAATTTGGATAAGAAAGTTGGCTTCCAGGTGGAAAAATCTAAATTGGAAACAGAACTGTTAGAACCCAAAACTAAGATTTTGTCAAAAATGTATAACTTGCTGTTGAAATGGAACACTCAGGATGAGACGGTTAAATCTGTCATGATTAAATAGGCACAAGATGTTGGATATAATATTATGTTTGCTGACTGGGAACAGTTGTGGACCACCGGGATGAAATTTACGGCATGCAATGCCTTAAGAGAAAATATTATGAAAATGATATATAGGTGGTACATGACTCCAGTCAAGCTTGCAAAAATTTATCATTTGCCCGATAACAAATGTTGGAAATGTAAAGAAACTGAAGGTACATTTTTTCACCTTTGGTGGACGTGCCCAAAGATTAAGGCTTTCTGGGAAATGATATATAATGAATTGAAAAAGGTATTTAAATATACCTTTCCGAAGAAACCAGAGGCCTTTCTCCTGGGCATTGTCGGCCAATTGGTGTCAAAGAAGGATAGAACTTTCTTTTTGTATGCAACGACAGCAACAAGAATACTTATTGCAAAGTACTGGAAGATGCAAGATTTGCCCACTTTGGAAGAATGGCAGATGAAGCTGATTGACTGTATGGGACTGGCAGAAATGACTGGCAGAATCCGTGACCAGGGTGAAGAGTCGGCAGAAGAAGGCTGGAAAAAGTTTAAGGACTATTTACAAAAATACTGTAAAATTAAGGAATGTTGAATGATGCTGGATTGAAATTAAGTGGTTTCTAGCTGTAATGGTATAAAGGAATATGATAAAATGGTTTTCTTTCTATAAGTAAGAATTTAAAGTTATAATAACCTAAGATGTTGGAGAGAAAATAAGGTGTTTTTCTTTTTTAAGCTGTAATGCTTTGAGATAAGGATTTGTTGCATAAATAATTTGAACTGGGTATAAAAGAAGCGGAGGTATGAGGAGGTCAGGGAAATATGAGAAAATAAGCTGTGAAATTTATGTGTTTTTAATGTTTTTTATGTTTGCTTTTTTCTTTTTGTTTGTAAAAAATTGGAAACTCTAATAAATATTTTATATTTTTTAAAAAAGAAAAATGATCACAACAAGAAGAGTGGAAGATGGGACTTGTGAAATATTAAAGCAGCAGAAATATGAGATGATTGGACCCTTTCTGAACTCGAAGCATGGGTACCCCCAACAAAAATTTAAAATTCGGCAAAATATTTGGATTTTTATGATATGTATTGGTTTAATTTGGAGTAATTAATGTGATATGATTGGATTGTTAAATGGAAAACTAATAAAAATATTTTTTAAAAAAAGGATTACACTGCGCTTAGGAATGGCAACGGTTGCTTTAATTTATGTTGTTGGGGTTGGGGTCACACTGGAACATTGCTTCCTATGTGGTGGGATTGCTTCAGTTCAGAGATTCTGGACCCAAATTTTTGACACTATTTCCACCATCACCTCTCAGGTACTGTCTCCAGACCCAGCCCTGGTGCTCCTGTCCTTGGAGCCTGGTACCAACTCACCCATCATGCGCAAATCTCTTGCGTTTATGCTACATACTGCAGCCAGAATGCCAGTGGCTTCCCATTGGAAATCCAATTCACCGCCTTCCTGAGAGGAGTGGCCTGCGAAAGTATGGGATATTGCACTGCACTGCCAGAACACCTGGCGCACAAACGGAGAGTCCTTAATAGTTCATCAAAAATAGACTACTTTTATTTGACTTGGTATAAGTTTTTCTCTTGTGCTAACTAGTTTGCACAGCCCAATAAACCCCTTGCTCCATAGATAAATATGTTGAGAGGCTTTACCCAGAACTAATTTGACTCACCTTTTTCTTCTTGTATGTGATAAATGTACGTAGCACTGCATTCTCAGTTTTAACCTGGTTTTCCCCTCTCATTTTATTTTTCTGTTTTTATTTTTTTACATTCATTATTCTTACTGAATTTCATATGCACATTTCAATAACCATTCTTTATGAAAAATGACCATCATAATAAAGTTTCTTATTCAAAATGAAAAACTCTTTAATATGTGATACTGAAGTATCCTTTTGGTCACAATATATTGCAAAATATGCCAGCTTTTGGAGGTGCATCTTTTGGACTCCAGTGCTCCTGTGAAATTCTGATGCTTCCCTAGCAACTTGCTAGAGCAGCAAATGGATGATAACTTCTGCAGTGCACACTGTTTTTTCACAATATGGATAAGCCAGCCAAAGAAATCGCCTGCACTGCAAACCACTTCTTAAAGTCATACATTGTTTTGATGAACCCAGAATCAGCAGGATGATGTTCTGAATCTCTGTACCCCAGTTTTGCTGTCACTGCACTCAATAGGGCTTAAACAGAGGTTAGGCTCCCTGCTCTACCCGTTTACTCCTGAATGTGAGTTTAGTTTGAAATCCCAGCTTTGGAAGGGAAGCATGCAATCTAACAGGAGAAATGTAGGAAAGGAAAACAAATTTGCAATGCTCAGCTCTGCCTTGATACCAAAAAGAAACAATCCAAGAATCCTTATTCCATTTCTGTGAAGCAGCTAGGGTTACATTAACAGTTTGTCCTTTAAAAGCATGTTTGCTCAGATTTTTAAGTGTTTGTGTTTTCATATAAACAGGAAACAAAATCCTAAATAGCTCAAATGAAACCAAATCCTATGACTTTTTAAAATTAAAAACAAAATCAATCTCTCTCCTCTCTTTCCCCTCTAAGTGTGTGGTTCCTGAGACAAAGTGGGCTGGATAAGTTCAACCTCAGTTCACAGAAGAGAACATTCTGTTCTCTGCACAACAGGCAGGACTGCTGTAAAACAAGATCAACAACATGAGCTCAGCAGCAGCAGAAGCCCCACAATAGAGACAGAGAATTAGTCAGAGGATTGCTCCATCTACACTGGAAACACACAGAGACAGGAGTGCGCATGGATGTGAGATCAAGGTCAGTGAATTAGCTGACTTTCTGCCCTAGGAGCTGTATTGTTGTTCTCCACTTGAAAGGGCTTCTCCCCTCCTCCCTCAATTTAATTATAGCTACGGCAAGCCCAAGGAAATAATTCTCTGCCCAGTCACAATACGCTCACATGTGCTTTGTGCAGAAGGCAGTTAAAGTGCGTCAGTATTTTTTGTGTCACACGTCTCTGAATACTGGATTCCACCAAGATTTTTCACTGCCCTATCTTAAGCTCATTGATTTCAGTGGGATTGCACAAAATAATTCAACACAGAATTCACCGGGTTAGTGTTTTGGATTAAAATGGACAAGAATCTGTTTCCTTTACAAATGGAGATAAATATTCTACTGTCCCTTCCAATCCCTCATCTGTCCAATTAAACCTATTAGCTACCACATCTTAACCTTTATTATTCAGAATGGTCAGTGATTAACTGTTCACACACTTCCAAGACCTTGCCAAAGGTCAGAAGCAATATGAACCTTATTTTATGTCTTGCACCTTAAAATCCGTATTTACAGATGCATTCAGATGCCATGCATGAGCTTATCCCACACTGATGTTGCACATTCAGCACAGCTTTGCAAAGCAGTTGGAAGAATGGTCTCTCGAAGGTGGTGTGCACATAATCCATCCTATGTATTTATTCTTAAAAGGCCTAGGGCTGCTCCAAGACACTTTGCTGCTTGCAGCAAGGGGCAAGATAGAAAAAAAACCCTCTCCAAATTCCACATACAGAAACTGAGTGCACTGACAGATGAATCTTACTTCAATGCTGTTGACACGACAGGGTCCTCCACTAGGGTCCTCCACTGCACCTGAGAGCAGCAGACTAGCATAGGCAGCATAGGATAGCCCAGGTGGCCCCTCTTGCCACTCCCTGCCACTCAGCATCCACCACCTGAAGCTGCCTCGCTCTGCCTGAATGGTAGGGCCGGCCCTGAACAGAGGCAGTTCTAAAAGCTGCTGCTTCTGTTACACAATACTGTAACTGCATCCCAGTCAGTTCCATATAGCAAGCAGAGCGCTAATCAAAGACCAGGGCTTGGGCTGGGAGAGGCGATTGGCTGCACAGGCACATCGTATCCTGTGACTGGCCTGGCCACAGTATAAAGTAGGTATTTTAGATGTTCAAAAACCACTAGTGTGTAATAATCATTTCTGAAAATTTACAGAATGCATTGACATTTCCTGCCAGGAATTCGTGAGGCAGCTCTTACAATGTGTTTCCTTTAAAAAATAAAATGGGAGTGTTGGAAGTTAGGTGAAACAAGGGAAGTTGTCATCCTCCCTTGTGACCTTTCCATGCAAATTGTAACAAATCACTACCCCAGCAGGCACCAGATTTAGCATGAAGCTCTGACAGCCTTCTTCCTCACAAACTAACCAATCTTTTCTGTCTTTGCATGCCTTGCAAATCTGGGTGCAAGGGCTATAGAAGGCAAACATTCCAAGCTATGAAGAGGAGTGAGGGAAGAAATCCTGTTTAACAAGAATTGGAAGCGGCATGCCTTTTTTTCCAAAACTGCAACTTGAGGATGTCACTGTGGCTGTTTCACGAAAGCTCAGAATCCTGTCAATCACAGTCAGGACCAATTTGGACAACAGTGCTCCCCACAAGGAGCCCTCAGAACACCTAACCCAGCAGGAGGCTAAGGAAAGGCTTATGCCTGTGCTTTCTAGCCTCACATCCCTCAACAATAGCAGGCCCTGAACAAATAGAGTGCATGACAGGGACTACAGGAAATGGAGCACAGAGATAGGTGCCATCAGTATAACAACAGCCCCAAATTCCAGGTTCCACCTGATCTTGTCCAACGACATTATATATACAGAGATGATATGTAAGAGGTGGTGATCTGACCACTCCTGAAAAAACCAACCCTGGACCCAGAGCTTTGTGACTGCTACTGCCGGCTCGCAAATACCCCATTTCCAGGACATGGGATTGGAAGGGTTGTGGTGCAACAGCTGCAATGAAACTAGTTCTCTGGACCCCTTCCAACAGGGATTCAAGCCTGGTCATGGAAATGAATTGGCCTTGGTCACCCAGATAGATGGCCTTCGTAGGGAGGACAGGAAGAATATGACCCTGCTATTCTTACTTGGTCTTTCAGATGTTTTTGATACCATTGACCAAGGCAAAGGCACAGCATGGGAGGGGCAAAGGGGACCATTGCCCCAGGCACAGTTTTTCCCAGGGCACGTTTTGCTCCTCACACCACCCCTGCCAGCCCCACGCTGCTTTGCTAGTGTGGGGCAGCCAGGGCATCAGGAGGATGCAATAGGCATGTGCCCTTCCCATCAGTCGGATTGGGCAGATTGGAAGGGTGCTTGCCTACCCTGCTGCACCCTCCTCACATTGCCCTCTGTGCCCCGCCCCGCCCCCAGCACAACTGGACAAGCCCACCTCAGACACTGGGAAGATGCGCTTCGCCAGTCGACTAGGGTAGCCTCCCAAACCAACAGTGTAAGACGGATATTGGGGACACTGTTTTGTAGTGACTAAAGTCCTGTCTCCAGAGTTAGTTTCAAATAATAGTGTTGGGTGGTTATCTCTCGGCCCCCTGGCAGTTGTGCTGTGGGGTGCTCTTGGGTAGCATCCTGTCCCTGATGCTGTTGGAGAGAGAGGTTTGGAAGAGAGATTCTTTACTCTCTTATAGCAGAATTAAGCACAATGACAAGTGCTACCAAGCACATTAAAACTTGGTTAGATTTACATCTGCCCTCATCCACCTTTAAACAAACATTCTCCACAAAAATACTTAGGCTAGAATAAATCACCAACACCTAGTATTGCAAATAAGTGAAGATTTTACTCATAGAGTTTCAGGAGTTACAGCAGACAAGTCTCCATCTGTTGGCAGTAAAACAAAGATAAAATGATTCCAAATGCTTCAAAAGAAAGGACTTGGTTTCCTTGCAAAGAAAGATCATGCAATCTTTGGATTAGCAAAATCAGGCTATGAAAATCTATTTGTGGAGAGATCCAGTTCATTTGGCTTTTCCTGCAGATGAGAGTCTTGCTGCAGCTTGTTCTAGGAAGCGGAGAGAAAAGGAAAGGGGGTGGGAAGCAAAGGCTGCTGGGATCCTGTTAAGCTCCACCCGCAGGCAACTTGAGCTCTAGGTTGGATTGCTGCAATGTGCTTTGTGTGGGGCTGCCATTTGAGGGTGACCTGGAAGCTGCAGCTAGGGCAAAGTGGGGAGCTCCATTGCTCACTGGAGCAGAAAGCAGCATCCTCTGACCCCACTGCTCCAAGATTTGTATTGGCTGTCAACTAGCTACTGGGTATACAAAGCCCTATACAGCTTGGGACCAGGATACCTAAGGGGCTGCGTCCCCTATAGACAGTCAAACATGGCATCCTGCAGAGACCATCCTACTGAAAGGTCTGTTCTGCATGATGTCAGAATTGGGCTCTTTCCTTTGGAACGCCTTCCCTTTGCACAACAGACAAGCACCTTCTCTATTTTTTTAGCACCTGCTAAGGAAATTACTCTTTCAACAAGCCTTCTAAAATCTTAAGCCCAGTTGGTATCTGTCATGGATTTGCATGATTTTATACGTGCGTTATTGTTGTTTTAAACTGTTTTTATATTTATAATTTTAATTGTTTGCATATATACAATTGTGTTAACTTTTTTTTATGTGTGCAACACTTTTATATATGTGCTTACATTGTAAATTGCTTCAGGATGCCACATGGGAAGCAATTCATAAATGAAATGAAATTTGTAAATAATAGAGGAGATTAAGAAAAGAACTTGCAAAATATATCAAGATAGTTGACAAGCGCCATCCTTGAGTACATCCCATTGAGGAAATATCAGTGCTTAAACAGAGGAAGAACCAAGTTCTACCATGTGGCTTTGACCTGGCAAAATGCAGTCAAACTTGTAACATACTCGTTCCTGCGCTACTACCAATTCATCCACACACACCAAATTTGTGGGCGATACTTCTTGAAACTAAGCCCAGACTAGAAGGCTGTGTTTTACACATTAAATGTGCAGTTCTGACTCACCCGTTGCACAGAATTCATGTTCCTTTTCTCAGGGAGGTTCTTCCATTTTTTAGAGACTACACTTTTACAACACTTGAATGTGGCTTGAAATATGGATGCACAATAGTTCTGGACATCCCTTAGTTCAGGACATTCCTGATTCCTACCACATTGTAAGCTTTGTTAAAGTAATTTTAAACTAAGCTAAGCTTTTCCCATTCCTCCAGCCATTTTGCGAACATTTTGCTGTTGTAACATTCATTCTTATTTCTGTTAATTTTTTGAAGGCTGCATATTTCCCCTCGACAGCACTAGATCATACGTCTTTCCTTGTTTTTAATTTTTTTAAGTGAGTAAGCTCTTCCCTGCAGCAAGTCTACTTCTCCTTTCCTATCCATTAGATGAAAATCGGAGGACAGCATCCTACTGGTGCTGGGCTGGAGTTACTGTTAATTCTCTAATCAAATCGCAGCTCAAGTGTCAAGAAATATATACAAGCAATTCTGTCTGCAAGATCAGTACACACGGAAAATTGTTAAAGTAGGCAGATGACAACTTAGCTAGAAGGAGAAAGCAGCCAGAATTTGCTGGGTATTCACCACACAGAACAGTTCTGACAGATGACACTTCCCCATTGCAATGGCAACAAAGACATTCTTACATTACTGTCAGTGCTGTGGAAAAGCTTTTTAAGCTCTCTCCTGCAATTGGTTGGCGTCAATGCAAATTGAGAGCCACCTGCCTGCTAGATGTCCACCTTTCCACTTCACTCCCCTTGGCTCTTACACTGCAGAGCCCTGGTGCAGTGAAGAATTGAAGCTCTAGGCTTCTTCACATGGCACAAACATTCTAGGGATGAAAAGGCCCATCCTGGCATCCAATAAAAGGTGGTGGGTATGTTTAAGGGTATGTGTCTGATATCAGACAGAGGGAATCAGTGCTAGCAGGAGCTGATCAGGAAGAGGAATCAGTCATTCATGTGGGTCAGGAAACTGCCATCAGAGGCACGGGAGAAGGAGAGGGTCTCTGATTCTACAGGGGAAGGTCCCAGTGGTAGAGGGAGACTCAGCTGGGAAGAAGGGGAAGAGAATGAGTGTAACACCAGGGATCCAGGAGAGCAACAGGACAGGGAGGTGCAGGGGCTCCAGGATTCTTCGTTGGAAGTTAGCGAGGAGAGCCCAAGCACCCCGCTGCCCACGCCCACCCTGCGCAGGAGACTCCCGCGCAGTGAGAGGCAACGACGATTGGGCGTCAAACAACTCTTATGTTGGCAACGCTTTAAGAAACGCCCACAGACAGATTCTACGAGTGACTAAGGGCAGCCACGCTGAGATGGGCTGTGCAGTCCGGAGGGTTTAACCAGGCAATCGAATGCTCAAACGGAGCAGGATTACGCACGAGTAACTCCCAACCCATTATAGCAATCTGTCTGTCACTGAAAGTTGCTTGTGCGCAACAAGCAGAAGGGGGGCATCATGAGTAAGACCAGAGAAGTCGGAGCCACGAGAGGGGCGGCTGGCGGCCAATCGCTGGAGGAGAGAAACCGCGATCTGGAGGAGCACATAGCCATCCTGACGGCGAGGCTGGACGAACGACGGTCTCAGGATGCTCAGGGGAAACCCACCCCCATAGCAAGGAAGGTACCGGGACTGGTGCACAGGTTTGGGGGAAAGCCTCAAGAGTATGGGGCGTTTAGAACAGAAATAGAATATGCCCTGAAGCTGCAGCAAAACGATTTTGAAAATGATGCAGGCAAAGTTGCTTATATTGTGGGGCACTTGCAGGACGGGGCGAGAGAGTGGATTCGACCGCTTATGGCGACGCAGAATGACGCCATGGAGGATCTACCGAAATTCCTTCAGGCGATGGACGCGATGTTCAGTAGCGATTTGCAACAGATCATTAAGCAAACAGTCTGTGAGCACCTAGAAAGGAATGCTGTGATCACCAATAGTCAGCATGGATTTCTGAAAAATAAGTCATGTCAGACTAACCTGATCTCGTTTTTTTGACAGAATTACAAGCTTGGTAGATGAAGGGAACGCAGTGGATGTAGCCTACCTTGATTTCAGCAAGGCATTTGACAAGGTGCCCCATGATATTCTTGTAAAGAAGCTGGTAAAATGCGGTCTTGACTATGCTACCACTCAGTGGATTTGTAACTGGCTGACTGACCGAACCCAAAGGGTGCTCATCAATGGTTCCTCTTCATCCTGGAGAAGAGTGACTAGTGGGGTGCCACAGGGTTCTGTCTTGGGCCCGGTCTTATTCAACATCTTTATCAACGACTTGGATGATGGACTCAAGGGCATCCTGATCAAATTTGCAGATGACACCAAACTGGGAGGGGTGGCTAACACCCCAGAGGACAGGATCACACTTCAAAACAACCTTGACAGATTAGAGAACTGGGCAAAAGCAAACAAGATGAATTTTAACAGGGAGAAATGTAAAGTATTGCACTTGGGCAAAAAAAATGAGAGGCACAAATACAAGATGGGTGACACCTGGCTTGAGAGCAGTACATGTGAAAAGGATCTAGGAGTCTTGGTTGACCACAAACTTGACATGAGCCAACAGTGTGACGCGGCAGCTAAAAAAGCCAATGCAATTCTGGGCTGCATCAATAGGAGTATAGCATCTAGATCAAGGGAAGTAATAGTGCCACTGTATTCTGCTCTGGTCAGACCACACCTGGAGTACTGTGTCCAGTTCTGGGCACCACAATTCAAGAAGGACACTGACAAACTGGAACGTGTCCAGAGGAGGGCAACCAAAATGGTCAAAGGCCTGGAAACGATGCCTTATGAGGAACGGCTAAGGGAGCTGGGCATGTTTAGCCTGGAGAAGAGGAGGTTAAGGGGTGATATGATAGCCATGTTCAAATATATAAAAGGATGTCACATAGAGGAGGGAGAAAGGTTGTTTTCTGCTGCTCCAGAGAAGCGGACACGGAGCAATGGATCCAAACTACAAGAAAGAAGATTCCACCTAAACATTAGGAAGAACTTCCTGACAGTAAGAGCTGTTCGACAGTGGAATTTGCTGCCAAGGAGTGTGGTGGAGTCTCCTACTTTGGAGGTCTTTAAGCAGAGGCTTGACAACCATATGTCAGGAGTGCTCTGATGGTGTTTCCTGCTTGGCAGGGGGTTGGACTCGATGGCCCTTGTGGTCTCTTCCAACTCTATGATTCTATTCTATTCTATTCTATTCTAACAGAGTGTGACCAAACGGGAACTGCTGAACTGTAAGCAGGGAGAAGGGTCAGTTAGAGACTATTGGTCACATTTTGCCATGATAGTTCATCGCCTGGGGTGGCAGCTGGACTCGGAGCCCATACAAATGCTATTTGAGGAGGGGTTGTCACCAACGGTCAAAGATGAGCTTTCGCGCGCACCCCGCCCAGAGTCTTTGGACCAGCTGACCAAGGCAGTCCTTGCGATTGGCGTAAGACAGGAAGCGCGGGCTCAAGAGAGGCGGGAAGGGAGAGAGCAGCGTTGTCATGACTACCACATTCCTAGAATACCTAGGCAGCCTTCCCCGCCGGCGGAGCCAATGGAAATAGGCAGTGCGCGCGCCCAGGAAGTTTCAAACTCCAGCGAGAGTCGCAGAAAGGAGGGAAAGGATGTAAAAACGACCAAGAAATGTTTCCTTTGCCAAAGGCCAGGACATTTTGCCAGAGTCTGCCCACAAAGAAAGGCCTGGCAAGGAATGGTGGGGGCCGTGGGAGGCGAGGAGGAGGAACCCCAGACTCTGGAGCAGGGAAACGGAAACGCTTGGCTGCCGATCAGCGGGCACAGCAGCCGAGCCAACAACCAATGAATGTGCCCAAACCAGATTCTCCTAGAGCCGCAATTGCCATTGAGGTGGTACTAGAACTCCCCAATGGGCACCCAGTGAAGGTTCAGGGTATGCTGGACTCAGGAAGCTCATGCAATTTTTTTAGCAGGGACTTTGCCTTAGAGCATCAGCTTCACCTGCTACCTTTGGATGCACCTCTGCAAGTCACCACCATTGATGGGAGGGAACTGATGGGGGGGAAGTTACCCACCAGACCCCACCAATGAGAATGAGAGTGTCTAGGCACTCAGAGACAATCGCCTTCCACGTTGCCTCATTAGCGGGTCCCCCAATAATATTAGGGATGAGCTGGCTAGCGCAACATGATCCGGTGGTGGCGTGGCATCAGAGGACCGTCAGCTTTGGGTCTGACTACTGCCTGCAGCACTGCTTCGGAGGGGAAACGCCAAGGATGAGCGTAGCCAGAGTGGCTAGCACTGCAGTGGAGGGTAAAGGGGAGGTGCCACCACAATATGCTGATCTGAAGGAGGTTTTCAGTGAGAAGGAGGCAGATAAACTGCCACCCCACAGGCCGTTCGATTGCCAGATCAATTTGCTCCCAGGGGCGCAGCTGCCGGTGGGTAAGCTGTATGCCATGTCAGACAGGGAGATGAAGGAGTTACGGGACTTTATCGACAAGAACCTAAAGAGAGGGTTCATAAGAGAGTCTAAGGCAGTGGGGGGTAGTCCAGTATTTTTTGTGGACAAAAAGGGCACTGATAAACCGAGGCTTGTAGTGGACTTCAGAAGGGTAAATTTGGTGTCAGAACCTGTGACTTTCCCTATGCCCAGAATCGACGACATTCTGACGAGAGTGAGGAAGGGAAAGATTTTCACCAAGCTGGACCTTAGGGGGGCTTACAACTTAATCCGAATGAGAGGGGGAGATGAATGGAAGACCACCATGTTCACACCCCTGGGGGCCTTTGAATATCTCGTTATGCCTTTCGGATTACAGTCAGGCTCCGCCTGTTTTCAAGTGTTCATGCACCACGTGTTGGGGTCTCTGCTTTACAAGAACTGTGTAGCATTCCTGGACGACGTCTTGATATATTCAGAAAATGAGGAGCAACATGTGAGAGATGTCAGGGAAGTGCTACAACGATTGCAGAAACACCAGTTGTGGGTCAAGCTAGAGAAATGTCAGTTTCATGCCCGAGAGGTGGAGTTCCTGGGGTACAAGTTATCTGACAAAGGCTTAGCTATGGACCCAAGCAAGGTGCAAGCCGTATTGGAGTGGAAAACCCCTAAGACACGACAGGATGTGCAGAGATTCCTAGGTTTTGGCAATTTCTACAGGAAGTTCATCAAGAACTTTGCACACTTGACAGCCCCAATCACGGACTGTCTCAGTAGTAAAAAGAAGTTTGTGTGGACGGAGGAAGCCCAGCGATCCTTTGAAAGCTTGAAGAAGGCGTTCGCGTCGGAAGAACAATTACTACATGTGGATTTGGAGAAACCACTGCGGTTGGAGACGGACGCGTCAGACAGAGCTATTGGGGCGGTTCTGTTGCAGCCAGGACAGAGCAAGCAAGAATGGAAACCGTGTGCCTTTTTCTCGAGGAAGCTGAGCAAGTCGGAACAAAACTACACCGTGTACGACTGAGAGCTGCTAGCGATTTACGCCGCCTTTCGTCGGTGGCGCCATTTTTTGATAGGGGCGCAGCGCAAGATCCAGGTCTGTACAGATCATAAGAACTTGGAATACTGGCGGACAGCACGGGTGCTCAACCAGAGACAGATTCGCTGGGCACAGGAGTTTTCCAAGTTTTCCTTCGAAATCCAGTATGTGCCCGGCGAGCTAAACGTGAGAGCAGACGCTCTCTCGTGTAAACCGGAGTACTTCGAAGGAGAGGGGCCGCCGGAGACCCGACACGTCATACCTGAGGACCGATGGGTGTGTGGGGGAACTCTAGTGGGCACGAGAGAACTGGCAGGACTCACTAGGGACGATGAATTCGCACGAACAAAAATCAGGGAACTCCAAGATGGGAGGGGAGCACCAGAGGGGTTTGAGGAGAAGGGAGGAGTGTTGTACTACAGGGGGGCGATGTACGTACCGGGGGAGGCTTTAAGAAGAAGGGTACTCAAACAACTACATGACACCCCCACAGCGGGGCGCTTTGGGCAACACAAAACCATGATGCTGGTGACCCGACAATTTTGGTGGCCACGGGTGAGGGAAGATGTACGGGAATATGTAAGTGGGTGTGACTGCTGCCAGAGGGCCAAAGGGGAACGCACGGTGCCAGCAGGTTTGCTGGAACCCTTACCCACACCAAACAAACCCTGGGAGGTGGTGTCAATTGATTTCATGACGGATTTGCCCAAATTGAGGGGAAAAACAGCAGTGATGGTAGTAGTCGACTTGCTAACCAAAATGTGCCATTTTATCGCCTGCTCACATGCGGTGACGGCGGAAGAAACGGCACGGTTGTTTGTAGAGCACATTTTCAGGCTGCATGGTGCCCCCTTGAGGGTTTTATCTGACCGCGGAAAACAATTTACTTCCCGGTTCTGGAGGAAGCTCATGAGCCTGCTGCAAGTCGAGGTCAGCTTCTCGACAGCGGGACACCCAGAAACCAATGGGCAGGCGGAAAGGGCAAACAGTGTACTCCAGCAATACTTACGCTGCTACATTAGCGAGAGGCAGAATGATTGGGTAGAGAAACTAGCGCTAGCAGAATTTGCGTACAATAATGCTGAACATGTGTCCACCAGTATGAGCCCCTTCTTAGCCAATTATGGGTGTCATCCCAGGGCATTCCCGGGTAATGAGGAACAGAGCTGGAGTGTGCCTGCAGCTGAACAGTTTGTGGAAGAAATGGAAGCGTTACATCAACAGCTCAAGATGAACCTAGAAAGGGCCAAGGCCAATTACAAGAAGCAAGCAGATAAACACCGAAGGGAAGGGGAAACCATTAGGGTGGGGGATCGCGTGTGGTTGTCCACTCAAGGGTTACCATTTAAGGGAGGGTGCAAGAAGTTGCAGCCCAGACGACTGGGGCCATTTGAAGTTATACAACAGATAAACCCCGTGGCGTTCAAGCTCAGGTTGCCCAACAACATGAAAATACATCCCGTGTTCCACAGGTCCTTACTCTCAACACAGAGAGGGGCGGGAATTCGAGGGGCGGGAGGTAGAAGTCATGCCACAACCACAGGTAGAAGAAAGGGAACACCAGAGTTCGGCCGCAGAGATAGTGGATTCAAGGTGGCGAGGGCAGCAAGTGGAGTACTTGGTGGCGTGGGAAGGAGAGCCCTGGTCGGAAAACATGTGGGTGCCAGCAGAGGCAGTTGGCGACGAGCATATGGTGGAAGTGTTCCACCGACGGTTCCCAGATAAACCCAAGCCCTTAGGGTGATTCTGGGAGGAACAGTTCGGCACCACAGAGGAGGAAGAGAGTTTCGAAGGGTTTTCAGAATCCGAAGAAGAATCGGATTGGGAGAGTCATCCCTTGGGTGGGAACCTTAGCAGGTGGGAAGAGGTGTTCACACCCACAGATGAGGAGGACAGCTCTTTCAGGGGTTTCCTTGGCTCGCCGACCCGAGAAGAGGCTGCAATAGAGCCCCCGGGTCGGAGGGGGAGTGAAGGGGGCCCTGGGAGGGAGGTGGATGTCAGGAAACTGCCATCAGAGGCACGGGAGGAGAGGGTCTCTGATTCTGCAGGGGAAGGTCCCAGCGGTAGAGGGAGACTCAGCTGGGAAGAAGGGGAAGAGAATGAGTGTAACACCAGGGATCCAGGAGAGCAACAGGACAGGGAGGTGCAGGGGCTCCAGGATTCTTCGTTGGAAGTTAGCGAGGAGAGCCCAAGCACCCCGCTGCCCACGCCCTCCTTGCACAGGAGACTCCCGCGCAGTGAGAGGTGACGACGATTGGGCGTCAAACAACTCTTATGTTGGCAACGCTTTAAGAAACGCCCACAGAAAGATTCTACGAGTGACTAAGGGCAGCCACACTGAGATGGGCTGTGCAGTCCGGAGGGTTTAACCAGGCAATTGAATGCTCAAACGGAGCAGGATTACGCACGAGTAACTCCCAACCCATTATAATGTGCTATGGATTTTGGAGGGAGCATTTACTCAGCCCTTTCATGGGTGCTATAGGAGGCACTGGTGGGAACAGCTCAGAATGCAGGCACCACTCCGGTGACTCCGGCATAAAAATTAAAATGTCTGTCCTTTGGCTCTACCCGTCATTTCACCCTGCCAGGTCAGAGTTTGATCTGAGCATGGTCATTATCACTCTTTTGATTCATGTCATGCCTGTGTACCTTGGGCCTGGCATTAGTGTTTGGCATTTCTAGGTATCTGTCAATGTCCATCGCTGAATAGAGTGAGAGGTGTTAGCCTGTTTCTGCTCCCCCACAGAAACCAGCCAGCTCTGCACAGCCCCCAAATGTCTGGAAAAGGCAGTGGGACTAGGACAGTGGGACATTGCTCTTGTTGAAGAATGGGAAATGGTCCCAGAGGCCCCTAAGATGAAGCAGAAACTACTGGGTTGGTCTCCCATTTCCTTATTAGAGAAGCACCTAGCAACAGCAGAGGACGACACTTCATACCCTCCAACATTTCTCCGATGGAAATAGAGACGTCCCATTCCATGACGACCATTTTACTGTATACCCTGGCCATCTGACTGTGTTTCCCTAGCCACTCTGGGCAGCTTCCAACATATATAAAAACATAATAAAACATTAAACATTTTAAAAAATCCTTCCCTATACAGGATTGCCTTCAGACAGCTTGGGGGGTTGGATAACTCCATACCCTCCAACATTTCTCCAATTAAAACAGGGACATCCAAAGGAAAAGCAGGATATTCTGGGATCAAATCAGAAACTGGGAGAGCTTCTATAAATCAGGGACATCTAAGGAAAATAGCGACACTTGGAAAGTCTGACACTTTTGCACTCCTTTGGGCCCTTCCAGCATCCAACTCCATATTTCAAAGTGTTAATATCACAATAAGTTCAGCGGTAGCAAAACCAAAAGAAATACATGACATTTGTTTCCTCTTCTGACACTGGGTGCTGCTCTCATTGGGAAATAGGGGACTCCACCACCACCCCAGTGTTATTACAGGAACGATGGAGGTGATCAGAGGGAGTGGAGCCTGAAAGAGTGAGCCTTTCACGTTGCTTCCTTCAGCCCCTTTGTCTAGGAAACTAGAGATTGCCTTGGGAAGCGTAGCTGGTGGCTGAGTGACAATGCAGCCTCCTCGCATTTTAATGGGGGATGAGCGAACATAGGTAGGACCCCGCTGTATACATTAGAGTTCATTCTAGAAACTATATTATTGAAGTTATTCACAGGGTTGCATCAAGTTTTTGCAGCTCATGTGATATAAATGCAAACCACTTTTGTCTGTTCATCACACTTTTCATGTGCAGCCACTGTATTTAAAAATGCCATCTCCCCTTTCCATTATTGACTGTCATCTGCTTCCACTGACTTGGCAAACCCACAGGAAGGCTTTGATCATGTTCAGATGGGGGAGGAGGGAAAGAACCGTATTCTGTTCACCCTTCTTCATGTGAACGGATTATCTTCTGTATGAATACTGTTGCCACATTAGTACCAAAATATTCATAATTAATTTCTGGAAGTATCCATGTTTTGATTTCTGCTTCAAAGGGATTCTTTCAAGGCAGTTTTCTTTGCTGCTTTTATCATACCCAAATGATTTGCAGCCTAAGTTCTAGAGATGCTCTTTTGAAATGAAGGGCTTTCCCCTAACATCAGTGCACTAGGAGAAACACTGGGCACGATCCAGCCAAGTTAAGCATTAAGCCCGACTAAACTCAGTGAGAGTGCATGGATCAGTGGCAGTTAGAATTGCTTTCCTTTGAATGGACCGTCCCCATAATGAATATGTTCTTTTGTAAACCACCTTGGTTAGTCTCTCTCCCCACCATGCCTCAATATTTACTCAACTTCAGTCTTGGTTTCTGTGTTTCCTTTCATATAATCATAGAGTTGGAAGAGACCACAAGGGCCATCGAGTCCAACCCCCTGCCAAGCAGGAAACACCATCAGAGCACTCCTGACATATGGTTGTCAAGCCTCTGCTTAAAGACCTCCAAAGTAGGAGACTCCACCACACTCCTTGGCAGCAAATTCCACTGTCAAACAGCTCTTACTGTCAGGAAGTTCTTCCTAATGTTTAGGTGGAATCTTCTTTCTTGTAGTTTGGATCCATTGCTCCATGTCCGCTTCTCTGGAGCAGCAGAAAACAACCTTTCTCCCTCCTCTATGTGACATCCTTTTATATATTTGAACATGGCTATCATATCACCCCTTAACCTCCTCTTCTCCAGGCTAAACATGCCCAGCTCCCTTAGCCGTTCCTCATAAGGCATCGTTTCCAGGCCTTTGACCATTTTGGTTGCCCTCCTCTGGACACATTCCAGTTTGTCCGTGTCCTTCTTGAACTGTGGTGCCCAGAACTGGACACAGTACTCCAGGTGAGGTCTGACCAGAGCAGAATACAGTGGCACTATTACTTCCCTTGATCTAGATGCTATACTCCTATTGATGCAGCCCAGAATTGCATTGGCTTTTTTAGCTGCCGCGTCACACTGTTGGCTCATGTCAAGTTTGTGGTCAACCAAGACTCCTAGATCCTTTTCACATGGACTGCTCTCAAGCCAGGTGTCCCCCATCTTGTATTTGTGCCTCTCATTTTTTTTGCCCAAGTGCAATACTTTACATTTCTCCCTGTTAAAATTCATCTTGTTTGTTTTGGCCCAGTTCTCTAATCTGTCAAGGTCGTTTTGAAGTGTGATCCTGTCCTCTGGGGTGTTAGCCACCCCTCCCAGTTTGGTGTCATCTGCAAATTTGATCAGGATGCCCTTGAGTCCATCATCCAAGTTGTTGATAAAGATGTTGAATAAGACCAGGCCCAAGACAGAACCCTGTGGCACCCTACTAGTCACTCTTCTCCAGGATGAAGAACCAACTCCTTTGTAGGTGTAAAGCTAAAGGAATTTGTCAGGGGGCTGCCAGCTTTCAGAACCAACATACATGGCAAAAACTGCACGTCTTCAATAAATGAGAAGTGACTTCACAGAGACAATTTGATTTATACTACCCCCCCCCCCACACACAAATTTTCCAGGTTCTTAAATTCTAGCAACACTAAAGCAATTTATTCTGCTTGCAAAGGATGATTTATTCCAAGTATTGTTGTGGCATTGCATAAAGCATTACACATATTCAGGGCTGGCCCAAGACATTTCGTTGCCTGAGGCAGAGCACCAAATGGCATCCAGCAACCACCCACCCACTGATCAAGTCGTGGTGTAAAGGATCCAAGGCCAGCCAAGTTATTTTGGCACCTGGGTCTGAACATCCCACAAGAACCTCTCCCCCTCCCTGGCAGAAAAACACAACAACAATAAATAAAATAACTCACAATTTTCTGCCTTTTCATAGCACCCAAAATCCACAGAAGTTGACCAGACCATGAAGGTTATACCACAATAAATTTCTTAGTCGTTTTACAGTACTACTAGCTTCTTGTTCTGAAATCCAAATTGTGAACACAGGAACACAGTATTAATTTTAAAGGTTTACCGTATTTTTCGCTCTATAGGACGCACTTTTTCCCCTCCAAAAATGAAGGGGAAATGTGTGTGCGTCCTATGGAGCGAATGCAGGCTTTCGCTGAAGCCTGGAGAGCGAGAGGGGTCGGTGCGCACCGACCCCTCTCGCTCTCCAGGCTTCAGGAAGCTATCCGCAAGCATTCGGAGCGTGGTGGGAGTGCCCACCGGGCTCCGAAGGCTTGTGGATAGCAGCCTGCAGCCCGAAGAGCGCAGCGCCAATTCCTGCTGCACACCCTGGGCTTCAGACAGCTATCCGCAAGCCTTTTCTTTATTCCCCCCCCCTAAAATCTAGGTGCGCCCTATGGTCCGGTGCGCCCTATAGAGCGAAAAATATGGTATTCTCATTTCACTTTTTAATATGTGTACTTTTTAATATGTGTTTCACACAGCCTCTTCTGACTCATGGAGCGTAAGAGCTATGTATAATCAGTGTACCGATGACATCTAGATCCAAAACTCTAAAGGAGCACTCCCACTGGCTTCATATGCACATTATAGGAACACGGGTGGTGCTGTGGTCTAAACCACTGAGCATCTTGAGCTTGCGAATCAGAAGGTTGGCAGTTTGAATCCGTGCGACGGGGTGAGCTACCGCTACTCTGTCCCAGCTCTTGTCAACCTAGCAGTGCGAAAGCACGCCAGTGCAAGTAGATAAACAGATACCGCTGTGGTGGGAAGGTAAATGGTCTTTCCATGCGCTCTGGCTTCCATCATGGTGTTCCATTGTGCTAGAAGCAGTTTAGTTCTACTGGCCACATGTCCTGGAAAGCTGTCTGTGGACAAACGCCGGCTTCCTCGGCCTGAAAAGTGAGCTGTGCGCAGCAACCCCATAGTCGCCTTGGACTGGACTTAAACATCCAGGGGTCCTATATCTTTTTACATATTTAACAGCACTGGGGAGAAAACAGGATGATGTGGAACCCCATAGCAAAAGTGCCAGGGGGCTGAGGAACACTCACCCAGCGCTACTCTCTGGACACGAGTCTGAAGATACAGATGGAACCACCGTAATTCAGTGCCACCACCAACTTTGCAAAGCAAGGGGTGTTGGTGACCAGTCTATAGTTATTACACTGGGGCTAGAGTGGGTTTTTTAGAAGTGGACACACCACCACCTCTTTAAAGACAGTAGACTCCACTCCATCATGCAAGTATCTGCTTACCACACCTCTGACCCATTCAGTCACCCCACACCAGCTAGCTTTAATAAGCCAGAGTGAGCAGGTATGCTGTCCACATCATCAGGCTGCATTGACTGAAACTGATCCCACAACACGGAGCTCGACATTGCATTGGACATCTCAGTTGGCCCTGTCACACTTGCAGCACCTCAACTGTCATCCAGTTACAGTTGGTCACCATGTGCTCCAGAGGTCCACCTTGCTGGACAGGAACAACCAACCTCCAGACTACACGAAACAACTCTGCCAGACAGTTTCCCAAGGATGCCATAGGGGCAATGAAGGAGGATCTCTTTTCTTCCCTCACTGCTACATAGTAGGCCCATTTATGAGCTGGAACATGTGCTCAGTCAGCTCCTGAGAGAGATTTACACCACTTACACTCCAACCACTGCCCAATCTGTTTCATCAATCACAGCTCCTCATTATACCAAGGACCAAAATGAATTCCACAGCACCAGAGGGGGCGATCCTGTCAATTGCCCTTGTACACGGTAGTGACATGGAAATCCAATCTACTAGTAACATTGCAGGACAGACTTATCCCACATGCTTTGTACCCATAGCTGCTGCAGGTACATCACCTTTGCAGCCCATGGCTATGAACAGTTATGGGCCTAAGTTACTTGATCTGTCAAAATGATTTTTTATTGAAAGGGGGTGATTCAATGAGCTAATATTAAAATATTGCTTCTTTTGATAAATCAACAGTTGGCATTTTTCTGGTTCCATACCACAGCTTGTACTAAGTGAAGAAACAAAGTCATTGCCAGGAATATCAACTCACAGATACAAATACAACTGTTGAAATATCCAAGCTCTGAAACTTGCCACTGCCTCTGCTCTGTTTCCAGCTACTGGTATAGGAGCAAGTGATTACTGGGGTGATGGATTATCCGAGAAGGTCTAAAGTTCACAGGACAATAGTTCTTTGCATTTATGCTGAAGGGACTGGATGGACTTTTCCACATATATCCTGAATTTCAACAAGTAGCATTTTGGAATTAAAAGCCAGCAACAATGTGCTGCAGCAGTCATTGGATTAAACATAATTCAACAACAAAGCAGCTGGAACTGCAAGGTGCATAAGATAGTTGATGCCCTATACTATTCTCACCCCCAGAGGCAGAATGTGGTGACTACTTCAGTTGACGAATGCTGGCAGTGGGGAGCAGGGGCAGCTATCTGGTTGTTCCTGCTGAGCCCCCTGGCTCTTTCCTTCTGTAGGAGGACCCACAGCTGTGTGCCCTAGCCTGTGCCTCCAGAGCTAGCCTCCTGCCCTCAGGCCTGGTGGAGTAAAATTTAACAGCCACTCTTGGCAGCTTCTGCATGCAGAAAGTGGGTGGGAGTGGTATAATTGGAGCAAACACAAATCTGTGGAAAAGCTAAATTGCCATTTCTTGCGCTTCAGCTTTAAAGAGAGAGTTTTTACAGGGAAAGGTGGGACATGGAACTGCAAAGCATGGACCTGTGCAGAGCAACAGGTGTGTTTCCGAGCACAATTCAAAGGGTTGGTGCTGACCTTTAAAGCCCTCAACAGCCTCGGCTCTGTATACCTGGAGGAGCGTCTCCACCCCCATTGTTCTGCCCGGACACCGAGGTCCAGAGCCGAGGGCCTTCTGGTGGTTCCCTCCCTGTGAGAAGCAAAGCTGCAGGAAACCAGGCAGAGGATCTTCTCGGTAGTGGCACCTGCCCTGTGGAACACACTCCCATCAGAAGTCAAGGAAATAAACAACCATCTGACTTTTAGAAGACATCTGAAGGCAGCCCTGCTTAGGGAAGTTTTTTTTTAAATTTATTGTTTTATCCTGTTTTTACTATTCTTCTGGGAGCTGCACAAAGTGGCTGGGGAATAAATGTGCCAGATGCGCGGGGTATAAATAATAAAATTGTTGTTGTTGTTAGGATAAGTCTTAGATTCCGATCACAGATGGTACTCATCATCTTTGCCATGGGATATGCCAAGCAAAGGAAAACACGGAGCTGGAACAAGGAGTTGTGTGCCATATGCAGGCTCCCGAGAGGTCCAGGAGAGCCAAAAAGGTCCCTCTCTCTCTCCCCAGCCCAAACCATCCACTAGGGCACCAACCAATCCTGTTTCCATTCCATAACTGGATTAAAATGGATCTAAATGATCACTTTTCTCCAAGACTGTCTGGAAGAGACTGCACACCTTAAGGTGACCTTCCTCAGATGGTGAGAACAGTAAATTGAGTTCACTTCCTGACAATTATTTATGATATTTGCTTCAGTTTATAAACAGTAAAGGTATCCTCATCGCAATACAACGTAGAAATGGAGCTGCATTTGTGAAGTGTTTTGGGGTAAGGTTGGTGGGGGGAGGGGAGTCAAATAAAAGGCATGCAATGCTGACCTAATTAAGACTGCTAGACTGCAATGAGGTTCCAGAATCCAAATAAGCAGACGAGAATAGATTAAGCTCTGCCATTTCACTGTTGACTGAGTAATAGACCACACATTTCATTTACAGGTGATTTGCACAAAAACAGGATTTTGCGCCAGCACTCAGTTAGAAGAGCTAATTAATAAAAATATTTTAAAAGGATAAGACGCAACAGAGTTGATAAGCCAGTAGTACCGTATAAAATCCAGGTGTGTCATTTGCAGCTCCTTGTAAAGAGTATATCTCCCTGGTAACTGTTGGTGTCACAGTTCATCTCTTGATTTCGCAGGCCTTTACATGAACTTTACAGGTAGGCCCTTTACATGAACTAGGAATAAACCAGGAAGTCTCTGATTAAACAGTGTTTCCCCATTTGTCAAAATTGGGAATCTATGGTTAGCATAAACCAGGATCTTAAACCAACTGACAGCTGTGAAGGGAAGAGTGATCCTTCACATCTCATTGCTCAGTCAAGCTAGGTTCACCTGAAGTGGGACATATGGTCCTCTGCTCTTAAAACCTATCTAATGTGAAAGTGGGTGAGCTGAATAGCATACCAGCTCAGGCTGCAGTCCTATACATCTGGGGTGGTAAACTTCAGCCCTAGGGCAAAAGGTGATCCTCAAGCCCTCATGACTCTTCCCCACGCCCAGCACCTTTCACTGACTCTGCTTGGCAGCTTCCTGGAGGGCTTTTGCCCCAGTGGAATGTCTCTTACTTGCTTGACTAGAGGCTGGTAAGAAGTGTGTGTGTATACATATTTTTTGCAGATGGAATGTCACCTACTAAAAACAGGTAAGAGTCACCCCAATTGCTCCTCCCACTTTGCCTTTGACCGCCCCCATTGCTGACATGCAGTACTCCGGAAGGGAATGTGCCCCTCAGGCTTTAAAAGGTTCCCCACCAAGCAGGCATGCCTAGAATTGCACTGCAAGTGGTCTTGCACTCGCTTCCACCTTGCACCACAGTAGCAGCCATGCAACTGAATTAAAGCATCTAAACTCTGCAAGATCCCAAGTAAGAGCCAGTGTGGTGTAGTGGTTAAGAGCGGTAGTCTCGTAATCTGGGGAACTGGGTTTGCGTCTCCGCTCCTCCACCTGCAGCTGCTGGGTGACCTTGGGCCAGTCACACTTCTCTGAAGTCTCTCAGCCCCACTCACCTCACAGAGTGTTTGTTGTGGGGGAGGAAGGGAAAGGAGAATGTTAGCCGCTTTGAGACTCCTGAAGGGGAGTGAAAGGCGGGATATCAAATCCAAACTCTTCTAAGGCAAATATGAGGTGTGGCATGGGAGATGCAATGGCATTGTGTTCGTGATCATGTCTGAATAATGGATTCTAGAGTTAGGATAGGATACTGTTGCTTACTGATTATCTTCCTTTTCACCATTGTATTCCTTCTTCCCTCAGCGGAGTTCAAGGTGCCATGTTGTTGTTTAGTCGTTTAGTCGTGTCTGACTCTTCGTGACCCCGTGGACCAGAGCGCGCCAGGCACTTCTGTCCTCCACTCCCTCCCGCAGTTTGGTCAAACTCATGCTGGTAGCTTCGAGAACACTGTCCAACCATCTCATCCTCTGCCGTCCCCTTCTCCTTGTGCCCTCCATCTTTCCCAACATCAGGGTCTTTTCCAGGGAATCTTCTCTTCTCATGTGGTGGCCAAAGTCTTGGAGCCTCAGCTTCAGGATCTGTCCTTCCAGTGAGCACTCAGGGCTGATTTCCTTCAGAATGGAAAGGTTTGATCTTGCAGTCCATGGGACTCTCAAGAGTCTCCTCCAGCACCATAATTCAAAAGCATCCATTCTTCGGCGATCAACCTTCTTTATGGTCCAGCTCTCACTTCCATACATCACTACTGGTCAAGGTGCCATACACAGGGTTATTCCATTTCCTCCTCACAACCACCTGAATAAATTACAATAAGAAATAATGACGTACCCAAGATCATCCAATGAGCTTTTAGCACCACCTTGGCCACTGAGTCTTCTTTGTGCAACCACATGCTGCATATGGTTGTCTGCAGAGACATTCCAGTGAGGGAGCACTTGCTCATGCCTGGGAGCTCCACACAATCAGGACACCTGCCCAACCTCAGGCGTGTGGTCTCCTACATGAGCAGGTGTCCATGTGCTGGAACTTCTCTGCAGACCACTATCCCATCCAGTCATTGCAGGAAGACCTGGTGGTGGGGCAAGGCTAAAAGTGCAGCCCTGCTCTGCTGTCAGTGCAGATATGCCCTGCACACTTGTTAACACATGACTCTTGAGATGTAGAAATGTGCAGCTGTAGAGCTTTTTAGCAATGACCTCCCTAGCTATAATCTCCTAAAGGGAGGCCTGTAGAAAACACAGAAATGCACTATTGACACTTAGTCAGAAGTTGGGCATATTGTTTGAGGAACTGTCATGTCAAATTTTCAAGAGGTAGAAGCAAAATTGGAGACCTATGAAACCAGTCAGGCTGCATAAGAAACTGGGCTGCAAACAGTCCTGTGTGAAGCTCATGCCTTCCCATTATCTCCATCCTGTAGTTCAAGCTTCAAATAGGTAAGAGGACCACTTTTCCCCATTACTCCATCTAGGTTACTCTGTGGATGTCCTTGTGGCTATTTTATAGGTTTGTCAAATCCATATGAGATGTGCATGTGCTAGCCTGTTCTCACAGATGGCACTATCTTCTCCTGGCGACGGGCTGAAAGGAGCAAATTCTGAAAATGTTGCATTATCTCCTCATTTAGGAGGAGAGCATTTAGGGACTGTAATTAAGGAGGTGTTGGAAGGTTTTTACATCCCGTTTTTCAAGAAAGGTTTTGCAATATTCTTCTGTTTGGAGAAGTGCTATCCCTTTTGATCGTTCTCCCCGCCCCCCGCCCCCAAAAACGTCTGGCTGAGAAACAACACTCACTCCACCCCCCGCCCGCCTGCATGTGTGCTTAGGCCGCCCGAATGGAGCCCACACCCTTCCCTTCCCCGCCCCCCCCCCCATTCCTCTGCCTCGGCCCAGATCTCAACTCCCGCCCGTCCTGGAGGAGGTAAACAGCCCCAAGCCGCCTCCTCCTCCTCCTCCTCCTCGGAGGCTCCGCAGCGCCGCCTGGAAGGGCGTCTCGGGCCCGGCGTCTCTTTGCAGCCTGGCCGCGAGAAGGGCTCTTGGGCTGGAGGAGGAGGAGGAGGAATCTCCCTTCCAGGGCGGGCGGGGGGGGCGCCATTCCTCCGCCGTCCCTGCGGAGAGGCAAGGGACCCCCCCCGCCCCCGCCCGGGAAGGAGGCGGGAGGCGCGCGGCAGAGCCCGGCCTCGGAGCCCCCCTGCTCCCTCCCTCCCTCCCTCCTCGCGCGCGCGCGCGGGACTGCGGGGGCGCCTGCGCAGAGGGAGGGGCGGGGGCCTCGCGCGCGGCGGAGTCTGCGAGGCGAGGGGCGGGGCTGGCCAAGGAGGGAACAGAGGGTTATTCGAGGTGAAGCGGGGCGGAGACGCGCCGGGGGCGGGGCGGGGGCGGGGCCGGGGAGGGAGGAGGGAGGGAAGACGAGGCGCCGAGAGAGGCGGGCGGGGGGCGTGTGCCCCATTCCTCGCCGCTTGGCCGCGGGACCCGCGCTGCTCTCTCTGGGTGGTTCGGGGGCTGCTTCTTCGGGGGGGGGCGGCAAGGGGGTCGTGCCCGTGGAGCACGTGTCAGGTCACTCCAGCGGGGGCTGCGGGGGACCAGCGTGGGGATCTGGTGACTGAAGCGAGGCAGCGTCTCTGATGCGCGGGGGGGGGGCGGGGGGGAGGATGGAACAAAGTGTTCGAAAATCCAGCCCCAGGAAGCGCATCCCTCTGACTCACAGGGAAAAGCTGCAGGCAGGAGCAGCAGCAAAAACAGCCCCCATCACGGCCAATGTGTCATTTGCGTACATGCGTGCTACAGGGGGGGGGGGCGGCCTTTTTCTTAAGAGGAGGGCCCTGTGGTGCCCCCCAGCGTGTACTGCTAGGTCTAATCGTGCTATTTATAAATATGTACCAGCCCGCCCGGGTTTATTTATTTCTCTCTCTCTCTTAAGCCCGCGTGGGCGGCGTATCCTGAAGCCCCCTCCCCCCCCCGCAAGTAGGTGGCTGCGCGCGTGAGAAAGCGAGGGGGGAGCGGCCTCCTCTTCCTCGCAAGCGAACCATCCGCTCTCCACGCATTCGCCCTCCCTGGGAGCTGTTATATGGGGGGGGGGCGGAGAGGGTGTGGGAGGCACCTGATTGCAATGCTTCATTTATGCCGAGCAAACGTGCCAGGCTGTCAGATCTTGCATTTGCCATTAAAAATAAAAAGTACAGGGAGCCCCGCGGGGGGTCGCAAAGAAGGTCTGGCAGCAGCTTCCCCGGCGCCCCAGGGCGAAAAAAGGGACGCGGTGATCCGGCGTTTCCTCCGACTGACATGCAGGCTGATGACGGCCGGGGCCAGAAGTCACGCAGCGCCCCCCCCCTTTGCTCCCCCCCTCCACCCCACCCCTGCCTGCCTGCCTGCCTGCCTGTCTCTGGGGTGGAGGTGCTAATTTCAGTGCGGCTCACGTGGGTCCGGGCTCCCTGCGCTTCCTGCACGAGCTGGGGGCGGGCTTACCAGCCCCCAATCTAGGGCAGTTTGTTCAACTGCAGTAAAGGGAGCTCGATGTTCCAGCAGCGAAGGGATTTCTGAGAACTGGGACTGTGTCCTCAGATGAACTCTCCTCCTCCTCCTCCTCCCCCTCCCTTCTGCTCCTGCAGAACATCCTTAAAAGGGCGATGTCTGTACTTTTGCCTGAGCAGCGCGTGGCTTCGGTGCACGTACATCTGCAGCCTGCAGTGCAGTCGCTTGGTGAGGCCCCACCGCCATTCGCTCTGCATTAAAGAGGCGAAGGCTGCTGAACTTCGGCAAACAAAGTTGTGTGGAGGGGCTCGGGGACGCTTCGGGGACCTCAACAACTCCGTGTTGTAAGAAACGTGGTACACGTAGCCCGTTCCCTATACTGTACGTGCAAGCAGCCGAATACTTGCTCCCATCCCTCGATGTGGAGACTTGTTCTTCCTGTAAGGCAGAGAGCACCGTTTCAGCCCTCCCACCCCTTCGCCGCCCCTCCCCGCCTCCGCTTGCTGCAGATTTCCTGCACAGAGTACATTTCCTAAAATGTGTCATTAGCAGAAGCAGTTGTACTCGGGCAGTTCCGAAGAGCCTTGCACCCCTTCATAATGCCTCGCCTCACTCAAGACAGACAACAGGATCAATTCCCTCTTTGTCTCTTCATCTCACATTCTTCGGTTCTTGCCCACCCACCCAACGCCTTGGAATGTTCTTCCCATAATTATGTCCAAGGCCTCACCCACTTTTTATTCATACCCCTTCCTAGGACCTTCAGATAGGGGAAAGCTGCTAGATTCTTCATGTGTTTCCTGCAGGTCCTCCTGTGCTAGTAAACACGTCAAAGTTGAATATGTCAAAGGGGGTTTTAGAATAAGCACCACTCAGTGGATAATACTGGTGACAAGGCCAAATGTAGGGGCAGGTGACCCCAGGAACCACCTGCTGTGTTGAGCAAGGGCTCTGCAGGGACACCTGCTATCCTCTATCAAACAAAGTCAAGGCGCTGCCCTCCACATGTTGTTGGACCATAACTCGCATGATCCCTGACTATTGGGCATGCTGGCTGAAGCTGATGGGACCTCTGGGTGGGACATCAACCTCTGGAGAGCACCGTGTCTGCTCTCTACAGGCTATCTAGTCAACTATCCACTCAAAAGCAGAAACAAAGGGCTCAGGCCAGTCCTGGGGAATCTGTCCCTCCCCATCCCACCTGCAGGGCTCCAACTTCCATCAGCCACAGCTAGCATGGCCAAAGGTCAGGTAGGATGGGAGTTGGAGTCCAACAAAATCCGTAGGGCTAAAGGTTAATCACTTCAGGTATAAATAGTTTACATGGCATGATCCTAGCATGCAAATTTATTCCCTTAAATCATGTCTGCAAATCACAGAACTCATTAAATGGGGGGTGTATGAGTAATTAAAATAAGGTATATGAAATTAGAGGAGGGTGCCCAAAGGATGGTTCTTGCCCAGGGTGCCATTGAGTGTTGGGCAAACACTGATAGCTGAATATGGCCAAACGCTCTCTCTTTGTCACTGGCCTTGGCCTTTGGCTTCACATTCCCAACTCTAAAAGGAGAATAATGAGGATACTGTAAGATTGAGCTAATATTTCAATGTGAAATAGCATCTGAGACATAAACCTCACTATTTTACCTACCAAACACCAGGGCACCTTGTTTCACTTTATTTTGTTTTAGTTCTCTTTCAGCATCCTAGTACTAGTACTATTCTATTTCTTATATACTTACATTTATTTTAGGTTGTCAGTTACATGTTTACTAATATGTGGACAGACAGCTGGGTGCCCTACCATGTGAGAAGAGGATGGCCTTGGACTTGTATGTGGGAGGGTAACACAAGAGTGTTCATATAGTAGATCTTCACTCTCACCCCTGCTCAGGTGGGGAGGGGGGGCCATTTTGTGGATGGCCTCAGGTGCCAAAATGTCTTGAGCCAGCCCTGCACATTTACCTCAGGTCTTGTGTGTGGAAAGAACGCTGCTCTAAACCTAAAATTGTATTGGGGTTTTGTCTGTTACATTGCAATACCTCCTTTCACATATCAGTAGTGTAAGAAATGGAGCTCTGTACTGATAGCTGTGAATGATCACTTCAGAAAATTCAACTGCCCCTATTAAATCCTCAGGCTCTCTCAGGCTGCATCCACATTAACTCATTTGTAACACAAATTGTAGCTACACTCAATATGCCAGCAAATATGGAAAAAATCAGCAGTGGCCAAAGGATTGGAGATGATCAGTCTACATCCCAATCCCAAAAAGGGCAGTGCCAAAGAATGCTCCAGCTACCGCACAATTGTGTTCATTTCACACGCTAGCAAGGTTATGCTCAGAATTCTACAAGGCAGGCTAAAGCAGTATGTGGACCGAGAACTCCCAGAAGTGCAAGCTGGATTTAGAAGGGGCAGAGGAACCAGAGACCAAATTGCAAACATGCGCTGGATTATGGAGAAAGCCAGAGAGTTCCAGAAAAACATTTACAGTCATACCTCTTGTTATGTCCGCTTCATGTTACGTTCTTTCAGGATATGTCCCACGGCGACCCAGAGGTACCGGAAATGGTTACTTCCGGGTTTCGCCGCTCGTGCATGCGCAGACGAGCAAAATGATGTCACGCGCATGCGCAGAAGTGGCAAATCGTGACCTGCGCACGCACAGATGCGGGTTGCATTCTGCTCATGTTGCGAACGGGGCTCCGGAACGAACCCCATTTGCAACCAGAGGTACCACTGTACTTCTGCTTCATTGACTATGCAAAAGCCTTTGACTGCATGAACCACAACAAACTATGGCAAGTTCTTAAAGAAATGGGAGTGCCTGATCACCTCATCTGTCTCCTGATAAATCTCTATATAAGACAAGAAGCAACAGTTAGCTGGGTATGGAACAACTGATTGGTTCAAAATTGGGAAAGGAGTACGGCAAGGCTGTATATTGTCTCCCTGCTTATTCAACTTATATGCAGAATACATCATGCGAAAGGCTGGACTGGATGAATCCCAAACCGGAATTAAGATTGCTGGAAGAAATATCAACAACCTCAGATATGCAGATGACACAACCTTGATGGCAGAAAGTGAGGAATTAAAGAACCTCTTAATGAGGGTGAAAGAGGAGAGCGCAAAATATAGTCTGAAGCTCAACATCAAAAAAACGAAGATCATGGCCACTGGGCCCATCACCTCCTGGCAAACAGAAGGAGAAGAAATGGAAGTAGTGACAGATTTTACCTTCTTTGGCTCCGTGATCACGGCAGATGGTGACAGCAGTCACAAAATTTAAAAACGCCTGCTTCTTGGGAGAAAAGCGATGATAAACCTAGATAGCATCTCAAAAAGCCTTGTCGAAAAAGATCTATATACTGAAAGCTATGGTTTTCCCAGTAGTGATGTATGGAAGTGAGAGCTGTACCACAAAGAAGGCTGACCGCCGGAAAATTGATGCTTTTGAATTGTGGTGCTGGAGGAGACTCTGGAGAGTCCCATGGACTGCAAGA
Organism: Podarcis liolepis; assembly: GCF_965112155.1. Classification (NCBI taxonomy): domain Eukaryota; kingdom Metazoa; phylum Chordata; class Lepidosauria; order Squamata; family Lacertidae; genus Podarcis; species Podarcis liolepis. Next base: position 1,243,066 of record NC_139565.1, on the reverse strand, counting down.
AGATCAAACCTCTCCATTCTGAAGGAAATCAGCCCTGAGTGCTCACTGGAAGGAAAGATTCTGAAGCTGAGGCTCCAATACTTTGGCCACCTCATGAGAAGAGAAGACTCTCTGGAAAGAAAAGCTCTGATGTTGGGTAAGATTGGGGGCCCAAGGAGAAGGGAATGACAGAAGACGAGATGGTTGGACAGTGTTATAGAAGCGACCAACATGAATTTGATGAAACTCCGGGAGGCATTGGAAGACAGCACTGCTTGGCGTGCTCTGGTCCACAGGTTCACGAGGAGTTGGACATGACTAATCAACTAAACAACAAAGCACAAAAATATGCAATAGTTCTAGACTCCATGAGGACCACAAACAAAAAAGCAAGCACTCAGTATCCATTGATTCTAGAATAAGATGCCATGTGTACGTCGCCTGATGGAGACCAGCTCTTTCCAAAGGCCACACAATCAGCCTAGAAACTCCCCATGTTGAGTTGATGAAGTGAAATATGGAAATATCCTTTAGTCAGAGTAGAAACTACCAGAGCAAGGTCCAAGTTTATTATGACAGCTTTTCTTTTAAAATTGTGCTCTTTCCTACAGGGTGTAACTTTGTTAGCTGGAACATGTTCTGTAATATATATTTTTAATGTGATTTTCTTAGCTGAAACTATGAGCTGTCTGTATTACTAAGGCACTTACTACATTGCTATTTAAACACCATTGGATGCATTCTGAACTCAGATTCCTCTGACCTATTTTGAATGCTCTGAAACCTAGACTACCTTCCATCACACTAAAGCCAATGGATCCTAGAAAGCAGTTGAAACAGAAAGCTGTCTTTTTCTGATTAATAATAAATACAGTGCAAAGTATACATGCAGTTATAGCTAAATGATTTAAAGGTCAAGCAAGGGGGAAAAAAACCCTAGGCCCAAAAGTAGCAAAGCTCTTGATACTTAGAATTTTTTTAACACTTTTCCTTGTCGCTGGCTAAATCTAGCCGGAGTAGTCGTATCTGCCCACCAAGAACTTGATGCCTCTTCACCAATAAGCATCTTGAACTGTCCCTGAAGGTTCAGACTGAAAGACCTTGCACACACTCAGAACACCATAGAAGCCCCTTGTGATAATGTGGTTTTTACATATTCTTTAGCATTGCTGAAATATCAGTGTTAAAACTGTGTAAAATTTCAGAACATAAATATATCAGATTATTAAAATTTCACCATCCACTATGAAAGGAAATTTCAGTCCAACATCAATTTTATCCAATATTCAAAAGCCTGTTGTCAGAAAATAAAAACACATTTTAGATATTCTGCATTTATTTTATGATTCAGCTGTTGTTGAATAAGTAATGAAAGCAAAATCAACCAGGAGAACCATATACAATAACAGTTCATTTAATTTTTCAAACTTTTCAGTCTGAATAGATAAGGATCATACCACTTCTGAAAAGTTCTCAGGATTCAGTTTAGTACATCCTACTATTATAAGGTGTCATAAAGGCTGCAATCCAATGCCATTTACCTAGACGTTAGTCCCACTGAATCCAATGGGAGTTACGAGTAGCCATGCATAGACTTGCACTGTAATACTTTGATATACAATATTTAATATTTATACATTAGTTTCAGTTCCAAACTGTTGGATATATTATGTCTTAATCTCCTAAGTAAGACAATACTCTCACAGTCACTCTTCTTTGGAACTTATCTTGAAAGTGGGCTTAACAGTCTTGAGCAATAGGGCAAGCAACACTCATCCTAGATAATTTTACATTAACCAATTCTCCATTGGATGATATTCAATTATGGCATTCTGCTTGCACAACAGGACTTCCCCTTTCTCTCCTTCCCTCTTCAGTCCCCCCTCCAGGTCATATGCTCTGGAGAGTTGGGGGGGGGACACTAAAGAGCAGAGGGGAAGGAGGAGGAGAGGACCTGCTACGTACGCAGGTGCAACATTGGATCTCACCCACATATTCTTTAGTTCATTCTTTAATTTTATGTCATTTGGATTTTTCTAATTCTTGACATGTTAGTTTATCCATGTCTCATTTCAGCCCTTCTGTTTTTTTTAAAATAATTGGCTCAACTTATGCTCTCTGTTTAGAAATATATCTTTACTTCTTTGTTACTCTTTTGCTACTGAATAATGAATCCTTTTCCTATTCAATTTAGGAGTCTGTAACTAACTTTTATTTACATTTTTCTTTACTTTTACTTCCTCCTCCTGATGCCTAGCATACTGGCCACTGAGAACTGGTTGAATGGATTTCTTTCAGCACTGAAGAAATCCTGTAAACCTTTTTATTTTATATATACCCGAATACATTCCCTTATATCTTTTATCTTTGATTGTCTTCCCTTATATCTTTCTTCTTTCCTTCTTCTTCCTCTTCATTTTGTGTGGCCAATGAGATCTGGACAGAGTTTCTTTGTAACTAGTATTTATTGTTTGCTTGCTTGCTTGCTTGCTTGGTTTCCTGAAACTACAGATTCTTGAAGCCTATAGAAGAGCGTACGGGGATGGAAAAGTCAGGAGGTTTTGCTCCTAGCACCACAGATGCAAGAATTGAAAAGTCCAGGAGTTTCTTCTATCCTTTGTGCATGGTAAAGGAAGCAGGAAGAAAATGAATGTTTGTGTTACATCACACTGCCTTCTTATCTCTCTGAACCCCAACATATTTTGCTGAAAGACTAAGAAGAAGTCAAACTGTCCGAGAGGCACTGGGAGATGGGCCTGTGAATTCATGGGGCAAGTCCATTGTCTTTCAGGCTCCACCACCCCATCGGTAAAAGTTGCTGGGAAGATACATAAAACAGGAAATGCATCTGCACTAACCTCAGGTATAGATTGCTCTGTACATCTAAATGAATGAAGGGGGAAGCTGTTAACTCTCTCTTGGTTCACATTTATCTGGAACTTGCTTATTATAAGAATAAAGAATGTTCTTTTCCCTTCCCTCCCATTTACTCTCACAGTGTCCCTGCCTTTATTCAAGAATGGCACTCTGACCTGAAGGCTGATCTGTTTGTCACTCCTTTACCCTAAGGTCACTATAGTCCTCTTTTTTGTCCCTCCACCAGAGGCAGCTTATGGTTTGTTTTCTTCATTCTGGTCAGGGACGCAAGCAGCCATCTCAAAGTCCTTTCATGACTTGAACTTCATCTCAAGCAAAAGCTGTTGGTTGTGCTCAGTGTCTACACAAGAGACTTTGCCACAACGGGAGCACCTGTCCATTAGTTAACTGATTAGCTAATAAGCACCTGTGACAGCAAAGCCAGACCAGCATCTGGAGATGCAGTCCCTCAGAATTCCACCAGAGGGCTGGAGCCTCTCTCTGATTTGCTCCCAAGACAGCCAGTCAGAGGGAGGCGGAGCCAGCACTTTCGGAGGGAAAATAAAAGAAGCCATTTCTGAGGGACAGACTTAGATAGGGCTTGATTTAGATGAGACATAGGGCTCAGGTTGAGAGATAGGGATCAGGAGAGGTTTGTCTGAGGGAGAACTGGCTCTGTTTTGAGTGGAACATCCATTCTGAGGGGAACATCTAAAGCCAAAGAAAATAGCCTCTCAGCTTAGATAGGAAGACCCAGTTGAGGGTCTTGGGAAAGTAAAAAAGGATTTAAACTAGAGGGTTGAGTCTGAGGCAGGAGAGGAAGAAACTGTGGGAAGACGCTCTTATTCTTGGGTCTCCTTCCAGTCAGGAGGCCAGAGATCTCCTGGGAAAAGACGACCCTCAAGCCAATAACAAGGGCTGTGGGGACCCCCTGGGTCTGTTATACTAACTGGAATACCTCAAGAGTGAGATTGTTAAGAGAGAGGGGAACCGAGGAAAAGTGGCCCTCACTCGTGAACCAAATTGCTAATCTGTGAAGGAAGCTGTGCAGCATCAAAAGTATTTAACGAACACCTCTCATAACTAAGTAAAGGAACAAGAAACTGAGTTAAGCATTTTACCACCTATTCTGGAAACCTGAGCATCTACCTGAAGTGTAACAACTGATTTTTAGCAACTGAAGTTTAAGAAAAGATGTGCACATACTACTGTGTTTAAGCCTGTGACATCCTTGTATTTAGTTTAAGTGATAAGTTACCTTTTACTGGAAAGAACGAATTGCCTGGCCCAACTTTGTTTCACAAACTTCTCTCTGTAAACAAAACTCTTCTTGTTTGTTTGTTCAGCTTCTGCCTAAGACTCTGAATGACTAAGGTAAATTGTAGAAATGTATGTAATTGGTGTACCGTGAGGTAGGTTCACTATATTTAATTGGCGGCAGTCAGCAGAGTGAATCCGCTCATTGGGCTAGAAAATCTACCTGGTTCACTAGCCAGTTTGGAAATGTTACTGGGACAATGGTTATTATAATGAACAACTGGATGCATTACATAATCAAATTACTCATTTTAAAATGTTTTGACATGATTGTCTGGAACTCTGGGAACTTTAGTTCCATAATAGAGCTAAGGATCTCTGTCTAGGAATTGTCAATACAACAAGACAAAATTTAACAGCGATAAATGCAAAGGTTTGCATTTAGGTACAAAGAATCAATGGTACAAAAAAAAAGAAAAGAAAAGATGGGGGAGACCTGGCTTGGCAGCAGTACTAGCGAAAAAAATGTAAGTGTCTTAGAAGATCACAGGCTGAACAAGAGCCAGCAGTGTGATGTGATGCTACAGTAACAGAAACATAGCGCCCAAATCACGGGGTTGTAATAGGATCTGCACAGTTCAGACCATGTCTAAAGTACTCTGTCTAGTTCTGGACACCACATTAAGAAGGAGATGAAGAAATGGAGTGTGAACAAAGAGGATGATCAGGTTGGTGAGGGATTTTGGAAACCAAGTCCTTTAAAGAATGATTGAAAGAGCTGTATATGTTTAGCCTGGAAAAGAGAATATTAAGAGGCGACATGGTAGTGGCTTTCAAATATCTGAAGGACCTTTATGGAGTAGATGGATCAGACATGTTCTCTCTTGCTCCAGCAGGCAGGACTAGAACCAATGAGTGAAAGTTAAAAGGAAGCAGATTTTAGTTAAGCATAAGAGAAACCTCTAATGGCCACAGCTGTTTGACAGGAGAACAGACTGCCTCAGGAGGTGGTAGGCTCTTATCTCACTGGAGATGTTTAAGAAGAGGCTAAAAGGCCACATGCCACTGATTCCGCTCCTGCATTGCCAATTCTGCACTGAGTAGAACTTGGACTAGATGACTTTTTAAGCCAATTCTGATTCCATCATATATCCCTTGTTGCTGTTGACAGTTTTATAAATGGATTCCAGGAGGAAATGTGGCCACCTCAATTCATCCCATCTTCAGATGAATGACTTTAGGCCATTTGTTACCAGAAATCCCACAACTTAATTTGATCAACATTTTCATCCACTACGTTTAAGTTACTTTTGCAACTTTGGGCACATGCTACTTATCTGTATCTAGAAGACTTGTCCATTCAAGAAAAAAGGACTTCTTGTTGCTGTGTATGACACACACATTTTATCACCACCATTATTTCACAACCCTTTATGCACAGCCAATGACACAAGAGTGCACCTAGGTGGGTTCCCTGAATGGTAAACTTGCAGAAGCTAAGCAGGTCTGGTTGTGATCATCACCTTAATGGGAGACTGCCTACAAACCACATGCAACATACCTAGAGTTCCATGATGGAAGAAAGGGAAGAAAATCAATAATAAAGCATGGGGAAGGTCTTAAAATGGTTCTCATGGCACATATATCAGTGGTGCTACATTGTTTCATTCATGAATGCCATCGCCTTGGAGGCAGAGCCTTCACCTTGGGAAGATTTTATGGATGTCCTCACAGAAGATGTTGTTGGCTTTGGCAGTGTATTCCTGTGCAATTGTGTGGCCTACTCCCACAGTTCCGTGAGGTCTCTTGCCCAGGCAATGACTGTGGGTAGACCTATGTAAAGAAGAAATATTAATTGTCCACTAGGCATGAATTGGTTCTTTCCCTACCTGTTGCATCATTTTCGAAGTGGTTTTGTGCAGTGACGTCATGAAGGCAGGGAGCGCCTATTTCCACAAGGATGCCCTGAGCAAATACCTTGGGAGTAAGGTAGGTTTTGTTTTTAACCAGAGACTTGAAGGCCTACCACGTAATCTAATAAAATACTCATTCCACACACCATCTGTGGGAACGCCAGGAACAGGCTTTGCTCGTGCTTACATAATCTCCCCCCCCTCCCACTCCCCGCCAAAGCTACTCTCTGAAGTTTGCCTTTTGCTCCCTCCTCTCTAGTTTACAAGTGAGAACTGCTCGGCTTGTATTTTGGATTGGCGGAGCCACGGCGAGTGACATCAACCCCATCACTTTCGATTGGCCCGCTGGTTGCTGGGACTAGAAGGACTTCGGGCGGCCCGTTAACCCCATCTCCGCCGACAGTGCCAACTTCGGAGCTCCTGCGCAGGGCGCGGGGCAGGCCGGGGGAGAGCCGCCCCGGGAGGGAAACGGGGCGCCGCGCGGCGCCGGGGGGAGGGAGAGCCCCGCCCCGCCCCCCACGCCGGCGCGGGCGAGAGCGGGCGCGTCGCCCTTTTAAGCGGGGTGTGCGCGCCTCCGGAGCAGCACGCGGCTTGGCGAGCGGGAGCGGGGATTGGCCGCGGCGCGGGCTGGCGGTCCCGCCTCCCCCGCCAAAAGGCCTTCTGAGTGGCAGCGCGAGAAGGTAAACAGAGTGGGCTCGCTCTGGCGGCCGCCCGGGAGCTGCGGGCGGGGCGGAGGCGCTGCTGCTGCTGCTGCCAGAGCGGGATGGGCTTGGGCGAAGCGGGCGCCGAGCGAGACGCGGCCGGAGCAGCGCGGAGCGGCGGGCAGCGCGGGCTGCGGCTGAGGGTCCCGCCGGGCGCCGCCTGACGGGCCGGGAGGAGGAGGCGCGAGAGAGAGCGAGCGAGAGAGCGAGCGGGGAAACACCCCTCGGTGCTACTTGAATTACTTGAAATCGCCACTTGTGACACTGTTCTGGCGAGGAGGAGCAGCCTCCGCCGCCGCCGCCGCCGCCGCCAGGATCGCATCCCAGCCCGCGCTCCCTCCCGGAGTTGGCCGGCGCCGGCGGGCGCGAGGGCGGCCGGGTCAAAAGGTGGGGCTGGCGGCGCTTCTCCCTCTTTCTCCGGGGGCGGCGGTCGCGGATGGTGGTGGTTATGTAAACGTCGAGGCGCGGAAGTGGATCCTTCGGCGTGAGCGCCTCCCCCCGCGATCCGCAGCCTGAAGGCAGCGCCCGGAGATCCCAGCCCCCCAGTGCCCCTCGCCTCGCTCGCCCTCGCCCCTCCGCCTCTCCCCGCGGGAAGCGTGGCCCATCGGCGCCCGCAGGATGTCCGCGGTGGCGTACATGGACTTCGTGGCTGCCCAGTGCCTGGTGTCCATCTCCAACCGCTCCGCGGCCCAGCCCGACGTGACCCGGGACGCGGAGCTGCTGAAGATGCCCGAGGAAGAGGAGGACGAGGCCGCCGCCGCCGCCGCCGTGACCAAGGAGATGAGCGACCCCCGGGACGCCTGGAAGGATTATTGCACTTTGGTGACCATTGCCAAAAGCTTGTTGGACCTGAACAAGTACCGGCCCCTGCCCACCCCCTCCGTCTGCAGCGACAGCGTGGAGAGCCCCGACGAGGACGCGGGGTCCGACAGCGACGTGACCACCGAGTCCGGCTCCAGCCCCGCGCACAGCCCCGCCGAGGGGCAGGAGGCGGGCGGCGGGTCCCACCCGCTCTCGCTGCTGCGCGGCGCGGCGCCCGCCAAGGGGAAGCTGGCCGCCGAAAAGAGACACAAGTGCCCCTACAGCGGGTGTGGCAAGGTCTACGGCAAGTCGTCCCACCTGAAAGCCCACTACCGAGTGCACACAGGTGAGCGGGGGGGGGTCGGGGGGGGTCGGGGCTGGAGCTGTTTACAGAAACGCTGCCGTTACATAAAGGCGAGCAGGGCTCTCTTCTCGCCGCCGCGGCTGCTGCTGCTGCTTTGCCTTTAAAAAAAAGATGTCGGTTGTCCTCGTTTGAACCCTCTTAAAGATGCGGCGGTGATTTTCGCTCTCCGGGGCTTCCCGGCCCGTTTCCGCCTTCGCGGCGCTCGAGAGAGCAGCCTGGCTTCGCTTGGGTACAGGGTGTCGATGCAAACGGCACGTCAAGGCGGCGGGTGGGTGGGAGGGAGGGAGAGAGAGCAAAGGGTGTTTTCACGGGCTTGTCGGCTCCGGAGCCTCGGGTTTCCCCCTCCCCTCTCGCTTAGGTGTGCTTACACTGAGAAGCTCAGGCCAGCAGAGGAGCTGTTTAGTCCAAAAATGCTTATTTGAGGATGGAAGGAATGCCAGGGCTGGGAGAGGAGACAGAGAGGCATGCACGGCCAGAGCTTCCAAGGGGTGCCTCTGATTTCATGATGACTCTTTGCTTCTTGCCAGGGCATCTGGCCGGGGGTCTGCCTGCAGATCTTGTATTGTGTTGCCTAGAATTATATTTCAGGGAAGTAAAGTAGAGAAAGGCAAGCTAACTTCATTCCTCCTCAGCTGTTTCCTCAAATAGCATATTTTCTAGAGCTGCATTTGCGTGGGCCTCCATGGCACATCTTGGTTCCATAGAACTCGCTGGGCGTGGCCTGGTTTTGGCAGTTGTTGTGGATTGATGATGTCCTTTCTGAACTCTTGTGAAAAGACGCATGGCTGATCCTGATGTTCACTGCATTTTCATGTATGATTGACTGGGCAGAGAAAGGCATAAGAGTGTGAAGTCTCTGTCTTTGGAAACTTTCCTATCTATCTTTTGAAATGACTTTCAGTTTTCATTTAATCCTCAATAATACAGTAGCCATCTTCATTTGAGACATTTGAATGAAGACATGTTGCTTGACTGCCTGATGTCTTAGGTATTAGAATCAGCAGTTGAGTGTGTCTTCAGTAAAGTGTTAATTCTAGGGGAATGCTTACTGTTTTATTCCCAGTTTAGAACCCAACCCACTGTAAGGGTCACACCCTCAGCTACTGAACACAGCTGGTTTTTCATTGCAGTATTCAATGTGCAGCGCCAAAAGAAAAATGAATTGCTTCACAGGTGCATGTTTAAGTAAAGCTTTTGTGGAAGACCAAGTGATTGGTGAATGTCACTTTTTCCAGCAAAGGCCATGTTATCCATTTGTGTGCACACATGTGTTGGCAGCTTCTAATAATGGTATGATAGCACACAGGGCTATGTATTTCTGTGGTATGGCAGTGGCAGAACATGGCTCTTTCATAGTTATGTGGTTATACATTTGGACTCAAGTCCTAAGAAAATGGGTGTCTATGTTTTTAGTCTTAGACATGGGTGTACCCTACATTCAACTGGTACTTGCCTTGGCAGTGTCTATAGACTGGGAGAGAGGGGAAGTAAATGCTGAATTCACAACCCTAATTATCCATAAAACAGGATATTTTGTGCCCCGAGTTGGATGATATAGCAGTTTTGCAGCATGTTAACCTAGTAATATAAAAAGGTGTCTGTTTTAGCAATTAAATTCTAATTCTAAAAGCTGTGTTTTTAGATTTTAAGGTTTGGCTGAGAGCACTGCATGATGCATACAATCTGCATGGCTTTTTAAAAGTGGAAGCTAGCCTGATAAGGGGAGAGACTGAGTGAGGCAAGAGAGAAACTCATGTTGCTCAATATTAGCATTTTTCTTGTAGATTATTTTCCCACCACAACTTCCCCCCTTAAAAGCCAACTGGAAGAGGAAGAGATCTTTGTTTTAGGAACTGACACAAGACCAGTAGTGCTGCAGTAGTACACAGATGTTTGCAGTAGTGCTGCAAACATCTGTGTACTAAAGTATCTTTCTCCTGGAGGGAGTGGCAGAATGTGGATTCTGGCTGAACTCCCCGCTGAAGTGTCTTTCTGGCCTAGTTCTGTCTACTGTGGGAGGGAGTCCCAGTGCCGCTTTACTGCTGACAGAACTGGCATCGTGTGCAGTTCAGAACGGAAGATGAACAGGAAAAGGAGGGTCGTGTGTCACTCAGCAGTGATTCCTGTGGTTAAAACACAGAACATAGGAAAGGAAAGAGTAAGAGCAACACCAGCCAGTTTCCTTAGTAGAGCAGGAGTTCCACTTAATTTGTGAATGTACAGAAGTCCATCGCCTGAGGCTGTCCCACGAGCTTTTGGTGCCCACGCTGAACCTGTAACATCAGAGTTGGACTGGATTGGATTTGTGTACTTTTGGCAATTAAAATGTTTCAGTTATCATATTATTTTGCAAAGTATGGATTTAATAGATTTGGTTTGAAATGTGTACTGGATTGAAATTCTCCCCAATCCCTACCTGCCACTGGTTTATATTCTGCCAATAATGACATCTGCTCAATGGTCTGCAAGTTAGGAATGCAAATTACTTGAGTTATTAATTGACTTGCTAGGTGTGTACATACATGCACTTATGTACATACATTATGTACATACATACATACATTCAAACTTATGTTCTACTTCCCACCAAGGATTTTGTTCTCTGCCTTTTACTAGCTGGAAAAGTGTTCTGGGTGAGAAATAATAAACTCTATGCTCTGTTTTGCTCTTTGAAATTCATTTGTATCACTGAGTTATTTGAAGCTAGTAATAGCTTGTAGTGGTTAAATATCCCCACTCCATACAAAGTTATTCCTTTTGCTAGTAACCCCCCCCCCCACACACATTTTCTAGTGTAAAGTTGAATTATTTTTATTTATAGGGGGGGGGGGAGAGAATACCATTGTATTAATGAGAAAATCAAAGGAGCCTTGTTTAAAGGTTTAAGTCTGTGTCCTTGGCAAACAAGACACTTGGACTCTACATTTGAGTGTAAAGCTTGCTTGCCTGATTAAAACCCCGCGAGGCCCATGGCATATACTGTGTGTTCCGTAGCTATATGGTGGCATTTCCTCAATGGTACCTGCCTGGCCCCACTCCATGGGCTGGCTCCCATTGGACATTGGGGATCTCTTTTTTAAAAAAAACACATTTCTGCTTTTATTACGTACAACTTTTAATGTATACTTAAATAGGCCCTTTTCTTCATTGGAACTTGCTTTCTGGGCCATCGAGTCCAATTTCCCACGCAGCCTTTCACAGCCACTGTGTAAAGAAGGTGCAGGTAAACCCTTGGCTGCTCCATTGTCTTACATTTTTAATGCATGCGCTCACATTTTATTCTGAAGAACGGTGTCAGAATCCTGCTCAATCCCCCTTTCAAGTAAAATGTTTTTTCAGTGAGTTTTTATTCATTATGCAGTGTAAAACTACAAGTGTCATAGCAGTCTGTGCCATAGCTTATGAGGGCAGCTGTATTGAGCAACTTACCAGAGCACAGGGCATACTATTCTAGTTGAAGGGGCTTCCTCAAATTTAGGGTGTATCTGCTCCATGTCCAAGTGGGAGGGGGGCCTGGAGGCACCTGCATGGTCCTTGTGGACACTGTGGACATTTTGCACCTGGCTTTCAACCACCTGGGATCAAGGAAAGATTCCAGGGTGCCAGGATGGCAACTGACATCTCCACCACCTGGCAGCAAGTGGCTGGGAATCATTGGATCTGGACTGTTCTCTCACATTAATACTCCATCCTGTAGAATTCTATCAGTTATATTTTATCTGCACATTCAGAATGAATTTCTGGAGCCAAAATGCTTTTTCTGTGCAGTCTGAACAGGAGCAGTTGCCATTAAGAAAAAATATCGGAATAGGCCAATATATACATGTGGAATGTGACTTTTCCTCTTTGAGTTCTCAAAGCTCTTAACTGAGCTCAGTCTGTCATCTGAACTGGCCAGATATTTAACTGAGACTCAATCACAGTCAGCCCATCATTTGAAGAATAAGCCTTGAGAGCCATTTTGCCCCCAAATGGCAACTAGACATTCTGTTTGGGGACTGTAACCTTGCTTTAAGGAGCCTTTAGGAGTTTCTAACCCTGCTGTGGGGGATCTGCATCAGTGTAACCCTAACCATGCTGAAAATCTCTCTGAAAGTTGTGGAAGGTCATAGTGTGTGAGTTAAGGTGAAAGAGTTTTTAAAAAAGCATTTATGGGTCTGTAAACCATGATAATCACAGCTGTCTCCCAAACAGGCTCTTTCTCCCTTCTGGGGTCAGAAGTACATCTTGCTTTGAGGGCTGCATGTGACATAACAAAGGAACAAACAAAGCCCCAAATCGCAAAGTTAGCAATGGATATGAACTTCAAAGCAAGACTCCATGGTAAAACTGTGGAATAACAAGTAATTGAGAAGTTCAATACGTGTCATTTGGATCTCAATACAGATAATGGTTTCCTATCCTTCTACTGGTATTTAAACTTATACAACTACCTTGGCAATTCCTTAAATCATTTAAATTATAATTGAATTATTACTGGTGGTACTCTTTGATGTCATTGCCACTCAATCCCCAGTGCAGCTCTCATCAGCCTCAGGAAGCCTGGTAGTGCTCAGGGATGTTGCAGTCCAGCAGCATCTAGAAAGCCTCACAGCTACCTCTCTGGATGTTGATTATATGTGTGCCATTTGAGGCCTCCATGTAAGTTTCTCGTTTCTAGCATACACACTAAAAACAAGCAAACATTGGTATCTTTTTAATAGAACTTTGGGTCTAAATCCATGATGGTAATTAAATTCAAAGTGCAGCAATTATCATGGATAAGATGGAAGTTACATGTGGTTTCAACATCTATCCTGTGTTTGAGAGAAAGTTCTCACAATAAGTTGTGTCTTCCACATCAGAAGTCCCAACCTTCCCCTATTATTCACTCACAGGGAGAAATGCAGTGTGTGAATGGATGGATCGAGGATATGCTCTTGTGAACACAATGCCTACTTGAGGTGACTGGCGCGACAGTAAGGATTTCTCTTTGCAAGAATCCTTTTATTTTTAAAACTCTTATGCTAGTGAAAATACTGTGTGAATAATGAAATGCATTATATTTACTATATATATTTACTATACTATATTGATAATGCCTGATTAAATGGCAAGATCAGTTTCTATTGCTCACAAACTTCGTTTTCTAATGTTTATTTCTTCTTCATCTCAAGTATAAAACACACATATTGTATCCTAAGGGGGATAAAATGCATATTGAAGAGGAAAGCAGTGAACAATAAGAGTCAGAGTTACTCATAAGCTTCATTCTTTCACACCAAAATTGGTAACTATAATTGCCACAAATGGACATTCTGAAAATGCCAGCATTAATGATTTATTGCTCCATGTTGTCCCTTTGCAGAAAAGAGCATGTTCTGTATTTGTTTGTGCTTTCTAGAAAATGAAGTACATTACTTTTCCGTAGCACTGTATAATATTCACATTATTTGTTTATTTATATCTATCTAGATAATACACACACACACAAACACCCCTCTCTATATTTTAACTTTCAAAAACACCAAATTTAAAAACACCAAAAGAAACTCAATGCAGCTAACAAATCAAAGCATTACACAACTTTTAAAGCATATCTTGCAGTTCCTGTTCCTTGACACAGTCCTGAAACCAAACTAGTAACATCATGAACTAACCACAATAATAATTTCTAAAATAGCCATCAAATTAAAGCAGTGTTAACTGTAACCATCTAAAAGCTTATACACACACAGACACAGACACACACACACAGAGAGAGAGAGAGAGAGAGAGAGAGAGAGAGAGAGAAAAGGCACACATCCCACCTCCCCTTCCCTCCACCCCCCAGTTGTACAGCTTTCATACCAATCTCGACATACGACTAAATACCTGGTGACTCCCCTTCCACCCTTTTCCTGGTTTCTCTTCCCCCCCCAATTGCGTATTCAAAATTTTTAATCTTCGAATATCTTCTTTTATTAAATTCTATTAACTCCTATTCTGCTGGATTTACTCAAGACCTGCTAGGTGGTATTTACTTGTTTATACTGGTTCTTAAAATATTCAATAAACATCTTCCAGTCATCCTTATATTCTTTATCATCTTTTTCTCTTACCCTGTTCGTTATGCTTGCCAATTCAGCATATTCGAACATTTTAAACTGCCACTCTTCCTTGGTGGGTACTGTATTTGTTCCCACCTTTGTACCAATAAGATTCTAGCAGCAGTGGTGGCATATAATATTTTTTTGTTTTGATTTTTAGGGACTTCTGTTCTTACCATTCCCAAAAGGAATGCCTCGGGCTTTGGGGGGATTTTTTTTTAATATCTTTTTTAATGTATTGTAAATTACTTCCCAGAATTCCCTGATTACTTTACAGGACCACCACATGTGGGAAAAGGGTCCCTCTACTTCATTGCATTTACCTTTTTCTTTTTTCAACATTTTCACTAGTTTGGCAGGTGTTAAATAGCATGTTCTTGCTGGCTGACTAAAACAAAAGGGACCTGACATATCTCAGTTGGTAAAGTGTTCCACAGGCTGGGCATCGGAAAAAGCCCTGCCACCGGTTAACATCAGTCGTATTTCATGGGGTCAAGGGATCTGGAGATGATGACCAGAACATATGGAAGAAGGCAAGTATTTGCTGAACTGAACTGCCATCCCAAGATTGCAATGGCTTTGGAAATCAAGTTAAGATTCTAATATCTGGACCTTCCATTTTCCAATTGCTTGCAAAGAGCCCATTCCCTAATATTTCAAAATATTTGACTCACATAATATGTAGACTGGCTCCTATAATATGTAAACTGTTAATGCCTAGGAATGTTTGGACTCAGCCAATGTCACCCTGCCCTTTCTGAGCCAGAACAGCAATCTGCAGCATATTTATTGCATCTTGCAAAGTCAGTGGGTTATGGTTCTCTTTCTTAACCATACAAAAAGGAAAGAAAAATGGTTACAGCTTTCTCAATTCTGTAAATTAGTAAAAACAAAGAAAGAAGCAAGTTTGAAGCTTTTGAAAACAGCAAGCATATTAAGTATATCAATTTTCTAAAAAATGGAAACATCTTGCCATCTTGAAATTTGTGGTTTTTAATACAGGAGACTCCTGATTCCTTGCATAGATTACAAAATGCAGCTCTGCAGCAACAGAAATGTCTCACAGGGACAGGTAGATACCTAACCCAAATGCTGTATCCACGCTTGAGTAATCCAGAGACCTTGTCCTCCATTCTTGCTGCTTGGCTGTCCTGCACTGTTCAAATTACCTTTGTTTCTTCCAAGTAAGAAAAACAATTTTGCTAAAGTTGAGATATCGGTGCTAAAGTCTATGAAGCTACTGTTTTGTACCTGTGGCTTCTCTGGTCTAATCACTCTCCTTTGTGGGCCATGTTTCCCTAGCAAGCAGATACCATGCCTCTAGAATGCACATACTGTGGATCTAAATGCATTTTCTTCTCACCAGCATCAGTATCTTTGTGGCTTCCTAACAAGCTGACTATTTATCACATATATGAAGGGAAATGATGCTTTGCAGATCTGCTGCCAGCTGGCCATGAAGTATCCAGATGCTTGTAAACCTCAGGATTCAGTGAGAGTGGAATTCTTAGTCTTTGGAACTGGGTGTTCAGAGTCTGTTGCCCAGCCAGGAATCATTTCCTTGGGATAATCCATGCCAGAAGAAGAATGAAGGAGTAGCATGGCCAGTGCCAAACATTGGGGGATAACAGCAGCATTCTGGAACAAGGAAGAAATCCTGATCTGGACACATTCCTATACTGCTCACCCATCCATTGAGACTTCAGTCATTTCTGGGCAATTTGGATACATCTCTGGCTAAGATTGACAAGAACTGCATAGCCTAGTGCTGATGCAAGCTGGTGGGCGGGTGCTTGGACAGCGCAAGAGCTCAGAAGACCCTAAGCACTCTCGGAAGAAAGCAGGAATGCCACACATTCCAGAGGCCTTGGGAGACAAAGAGGAATGCAAGGTATTTCAGAGTGTTTTCTTTGTATTGTTTGTGGTAACTGGATTTTTGAGTTTGGGGATTGTAGGGACATTCATTAATTCTTCCTATACCCCTTTTATTTATGGGGTGAATGCAACCTTTCTAAGAGCTCCGTTTTTCCTTTCTTAGTTTTCACTTTATCTGTTTAAAAGCTGCCTCAGGCTGACGCGCAACAGTAAATGGAAGCACAATAAAACATCTGCAGGATCAGGTGTTCTGTTTGCAACTGTGGGCATCCAGAGGCCCCTGAGGAGCCCACCCTAAGGTTGCAAAGGACACCCACCCACTGCTGTTTGCCGAAGCACTGAGGTTCCATTTAGCTATCACAGATAATAGCTGTAGCATGCTATATGCTGAGTTCTATAAGTTGGTTGTGTTGCATGAAATACTACTTTTCTTTTCTTTCCTGCCCTGAACCTATTGCCATCATGGTAAGCCATAGTAAACAGTTACCTTGAATGCACAGATTGCTCCCACTTCACTACTCCTTGCTAGTGAGTGGGAGCAACAAACAGTGATACAGGATTTAGTTTGATATTCCAACTGGGGGTTGTGATTTTTTTTTTTTTTTTGCTCCAAACAAGCCACTTTGCAAAGTCAAGGTGTGTCGTTGACTTGCCAATTGTGGTTTGTATGAGCAAAACAAACCACAATCCATGGTGCATCTGTAATGTTAAATCAAGGGTTGTGGTTTGTTGCTGCCCATTGGCAGGGAGCAGCAATTTGCACATTCACAGTAAATCATTAATTTGGGGGTGAGCCTGTGTTTCTAGTATTATGAAAGGGAGAGAAAGTTCTCTGTATCTTCTTCAAACTAGTCACTTTTTTAAAATTGTCTACCATGCATGCGCCAATTCATCTTTTTTATAAAAGAGCTCCAAATGCTTTAGCCCTTTTTTGTGGTGCAAATTAGAAATGTAACCTGTATCCCAAATGTGATAGCACCTTAGATATCTGTAAAAGCTTTATGATGCATGTTTTGTTTTGTTTTCATTTCCTTTTCAATCCGTATCCTAATGACTCGTAACATTGCAGCTGGGGACAAGGATATAGAGAAGCATACACTTGCCTTCCATATGTGTATCTGGTCCTTCACGCCTCCCAAGTGGCAGGCGCCCTCCTTATCCCTGAAACTGCTCTTTAAATTCCCCCAAGTCCCAAAAGGGGTATATATGTGTGAGGGATGCACATTTCAAAGGGAAATGCACCCCCACCTCTCTTTTTTGAGCTTGAAAGAAGCTCTTGGGTCTTAAGGCGCACGGGTGTAGCCAGGATATTTGTTGGAGGGGCAGGCCTTTTATTAGGGGGGCAGAACCTCAGTTTGTTATGCATTTTTATTGAATTTTACTTATTTAGGGGGCAGCTGCCCCCATGCCCCCCCCCGGCTATGCCCATGGCCCTGGGCCACCTCTGAAGAGGGAACTCCACGAAGGAGGGAGGAGAGCATGTTCAGAATGTGGGCATGTACTCTCTATGGATCTGACCAGTGAGCCAGGGTTGGGATTCAGATTAGGGTCTCTGGATTTGGGTGTGGATTTGGGATTTAGGTGGGCATTGGCTTGTTCCCTATGCTGTCAAACCTATGTGGCTACGCAGTGTCACCAGCTATCATTCCTATCCATTAAGATGGGCTGGGGAGCAGCTTCCCCAATTTCATTCGAGAGAGCTGGTAGTGGGAGCCAGGCCTTTTCAGAAGCTCCTACACTTCCATAGAATTTCTTCTCCAGTGATAGCTGCAGATGCCCAACCCTCTTTTAGTTCAGAAAGTTATTAGCATTCTGGGGGAATATTTTAATTCTTAATTTTACTGCTGGTTAAATATTATATGCTGAAGGAGACTCTTGAGAGTCCCATGGACTGCAAGAAGATCAAACTGATACATTCTTAAGGAAATCAGCCCTGAGTGCTCACTGGAATGAGGATCCAGTACTTTGGCCACCTCATGAGAAGAGAAGACTCCCTGGAAAAGACCCTGATGCTGGGAAAGATGGAGGGCACAAGAAGAAGGGGACGACAGAGGACGAGATGGTGGGACAGTGTTCTTGAAGCTACGAACATGAGTTTGACCAAACTGTGGGAGGCAGTGGAAGACAGGCGTGCCTGGCGTGCTCTGGTCCATGGGGTCACGAAGAGTCGGACACGACTAAATGACTAAACAACAACAACAACAAATATTATAAACACCCAAACACAATTTTTAAAATGTAATTGGTACTCTTTCTCAGGTAGTTGAAGACCAGCAGCAAAGAATTGAGCCAAAGCAAGGCCACTGAGAAACAAGTGGGAGATGCCAGCATTCTCTAGTGAACCTCACAGTATTCACAAGGCAATACCTTTTTTAAAACACAAAAGGGACCAGCCTTCCTCCCTACCTCCTCCCCCCCCCTTAAAAAAGAGAGCCCAATGAGGACTTAGTCGCCTCCAGGAGCCATAAAATATTGAGTGTCAGTTTGAAAAGAGAAATGGACTAAGAGAGGGAAAGGGACTGAGCCGGCCGGCTGGAGCCCCATCGAGGGCAAGGCTGGTTGCTGGCAGCCTGAGAAGCACAGCTCCCCCATTAAAGGGAGAGGAAGCAGGGCAGCATTTTGTTTCAGGTGTCATGTGGGGGATCTAGCTATCAGTGTTTGATTGTAACTTCTATATTTACCTCTTGGACTTTTTTGTAAGTAAAACGGCCTGTTTGGCAGCATACTAAGTTTAAAGCACTACTTTATGCGCAGTGCACTTTTTAAATGGCCAAGGTATGGAAGCAAGGAGTATCGGCTGTCAGGAGGATTTGGTTTTAACCCCCTTTTCTGGCCTTATCTCTGTGCCCTTAGAGTACACTACTGGAATAAAATGCATGTTGCGTAGTATACTCCTACCACGCGGACGCATCACAGCATTTGCCAGACCAGCCATTTGTGTGCAGGGATTCTGTGTCTGGACTTCACTTTAATTTACAGGCCTCCCTCCAGCTGATCTACTGAAACTGTTGCCAAGTAGGCAGATTCAAGGCCAGCCAGCCAACTGCAGGGTAGTATCATCAGGGGGTTTGGACTGGGTGTCCATCAATATGCAGATGATACCCAGCTCTACCTTTCTTTCAAATCAGAACCAGTGAAGGCGGTGAAGGTCCTGTGTGAGTGCCTGGAGGCGGTTGGAGGATGGATGGCGGCTAATGGATTGAAGTTGAATCCTGACAAGACAGAAGTACTGTTTTTGGGGGACAGGGGGCGGGCTGGTGTGGAGGACTCCCTGGTCCTGAATGGGGTAACTGTGCCCCTGAAGGACCAGGTGCGCAGCCTGGGAGTCATTTTGGACTCACAGCTGTCCATGGAGGCACAGGTCAATTCTGTATCCAGGGCAGCTGTCTACCAACTCCACCTGGTACGCAGGCTGAGACCCTACCTGCCCGCTGACTGTCTGGCCAGAGTGGTGCATGCTCTAGTTATCTCCCGCTTGGACTACTGCAATGCGCTCTACGTGGGGCTACCTTTGAAGGTGACTCGGAAACTACAACTAATCCAGAATGCGGCAGCTAGACTGGTGACTGGGGGCGGCCGCCGAGACCACATAACACCAGTCTTGAAAGACCTACATTGGCTCCCAGTACGTTTCCGAGCACAATTCAAAGTGTTGGTGTTGACCTTTAAAGCCCTAAACGGCTTCGGCCCAGTATACCTGAAGGAGCGTCTCCACCCCCATCGTTCTGCCCGGACACTGAGGTCCAGTGTCGAGGGCCTTCTGGCGGTTCCCTCATTGCGAGAAGCGAAGCTACAGGGAACCAGGCAGAGGGCCTTTTCGGTGGTGGCGCCCGCCCTGTGGAATGCCCTCCCATCAGATGTCAAGGTGATGGACAACTACCTGACATTCAGAAAACATCTTAAGGCGGCCCTATTCAGGGAAGCTTTTAATGTATGATATTTTAGTGTTTTTTGGTTTCTGTGGAAGCCGCCCAGAGTGGCTGGGGAAACCCAGCCAGGTGGGCGGGGTACAAATAATAAATTATTATATTATTATTATAGTAAAGTACATACAAGACAAACAACTGACCTTCTTCGGCAGTAATTTACCTCAGGCCACTGGCATAATCTCTGTAAGTTTTAGGAACAGCAGTGTTCCATCGCTGTACTGTACTCAAGTTTGTGAGTACAGTATGGCTAATTCTTGCTCTGCCCCTAGAGAACATTATACTCCAGGGTCTGGATGTGTTTGGTTTCCATCCATAGAAGTAGAGCTCTGTAGCTCTGTTTTTTATTTTCTTCCAGAGCAGGGCTAAGACAACATGGAGCTTTCCAGGTGTCGCTGAGCTCCAGTACCCAGCATCTCTGACCATCGGCCATGTTGCTTGGGTCTGGCAAGAGCTGGAGTCCAAGACCATCTGGAGAGCCACACGTTTCCCCATCTGTGCTCTATCTTGAGCTCTTGGTCAACAGTGTTTCCTGGCAAAATTCAGGACCGTTGTTAACTTGCTCCCTGTCTTCCGCTCCCCATTTCTGTTTCCACCTAGGACCCATTTTCCCTCTGCAGAAGCTGAACTCTCAGAGCAACTGACACCTTGCTTACCAAGCTGCTATGGGCAAGAAGGTGAATGCAAGTTGTTTTATTTTATTGGATTTTCTGCTACTCTGTGGGCACTATTAACAATCCTGTTAACTGCCTCCATTTCTCATCCTAGAAACCACTGTTATACCAGAAACGGTTTGGAAGGGAAGCCAAATAGCTGGGCGCTTGTCACAATGAGAAGCAAAGGTTGGCTGTGATGGCAAGTTCAGTAGAATGAAATAGAAAACTCTGCTCTTAAATCTTCAGAGAATATGGCAGGAACAGTTTGGCAGACTTCTACATTCATGAAGGCATCTAGATAAGCTTTCTTGTATAAGCTAGAGGAAAGCAATGTGTTGCCAGAATCTATCCAACATTGTATCTAAAAGAGGTGTCAGCAGCAGGAGTTTCACAGGACTCTAATGAAAACAGATGCACTTTTACCTCCTGACACTGGTGTGGATGTAGGATTCACCACCTCCCTAGAAATTCAGGCAGGTACAGAATGGTCACTGGGCTGCTGCATCCTGTCTGTTTGTGCTTTCTCATGGCTTTCCTTTCTTCTCAAGGAGCAAAGAGTGAACTTCCCAGGAAGTAAATATGGTAGCACCTGCTTTTTGCACCTGACCCATGTAATCGTATTTTTCTAAATAAATTTTTTTTGGTACTGGTCATCTCTGTGAATCTGTTACAGATACTGCTCTACTACATCATATCTCAAAACTCATATTGCTAATACATTTGTCTTTTGAAATTATCCTTCTGCCACTTCACATGAAAACCACCATTGTTAAATATATAAATGGTCACTAACACCAGGCAGCCACCCACCCTGGTTTCTGACCTCAGCAATGTTATTCTCTCCACCTACCATTTCCGTACAATGAAGATGTCCTTATTAATAATGGCTTATTTCATATTTGCAGAAATATTTCTGTATACTGCATTTCCACATGGCACTACTAGAGTATCTAGGCATATTTTTTTGGACCTTCAAAGTCTGTCGTAATAGTTGTTTTCACAGATTTGCAGAGGGCAACAGACATATGAGACTGCCAGTTACTAATACCGTGGTACCTTGGTTTTCGACCGTCTTGGAAGTCTAACGTTTTGGTTTCTGAACACCCAAAACCTGGAAGTAACTGCTTTGGTTTTTGAACGCTTTTCAGAAGTCAAGCGTGCCATGTGGCTTCTGTATTGAGTTTCCTGGAAGTAAATGCTTCGGTTTTCGAACGTTTTGGAAGACAAACAGTCTTCCAGAACAGATTACGTTCGAAAACCAAGGCACCACTGTACTTGGTATTTAACCACTACCAGTCCCTCAATAATAACCCCATGTAGCACAATGAATACAGTTCTTTCCATGGGATTTGTATAAATCCATTCTTTTTGTATGTATATCCTTTGTACTGTGAGCTGAGGTCGGGCTTTTCCATTATGGTTTCCCTGCCCTCAGTAATCTGTTGCTCTGGTGGGACTCTGAAGTCTTTAGGTGGTGAGAAAAAGGGTTATTTTGTGAAGAAGAGGGAGGAGCAATCCAAAGGGCAGGGAAAGGAAGGCAATGTGTTTCCTTTGGCATTAGGGAATAGTGGTCCTCGGAGGCATGGCATTTTCATGCCGTGTGCACTTAGCCCACCATGAGTCCAGTGAACTTGCAGGTGCCTGGAATGCCCTGCTGTTTTGGGAAAAATCAGTGCCTAGCAGTGTCCATCCACTAACTCAGTCTGTTCTGTAGGGAAGGGATGGGGAAAGCTGTGGCCCTCCAGATGTCTGACTCCAAGCATGGCCAGCCTGCCCAATGGTCAGGGATGAAGAGAGTTATTGTCCAATAACATTCCTGTGTGGGAATACAACCACTTCCCGCTGTACAGTGGTACCTCGGGTTACATACGCTTCAGGTTACATACGCTTCAGGTTACAGACTCCGCTAATCCAGAAATAGTACCTCGGGTTAAGAACTTTGCTTCAGGATGAGAACAGAAATCGTGCTCCGGCGGCGCAGCAGCAGCAGTAGGAGGCCCAATTAACTAAAGTGGTGCTTCAGGTTAAGAACAGTTTCAGGTTAAGAACAGACCTCCGGAACGAATTAAGTACTTAACTTGAGGTACCAATGTATTGAAAAGCTGGAATATGTGCAGAGGAGGATGACCGAAATGACCAAGGGTCTGGAAACCAAGCCTTATAAGAAATGATTGGGGGAGTTAGGTATGTTTACCCTGGAAAGTGGAAATCTTTTTTAACTACCATCCCACAGTTGCCAGCAGGTCAATGAGGACTTAGGAAGAGAAGGGTAGTTTGTTTGCTTTGTGTTTCAGAGAATCCTGCTAGTCATAAAGAAGAGTACAGAAAATCCCCACAGCTCACATCCATTTTCCCTTAGCTGCTGTGAAGACCCACTTTATAAGCACCACAACAGAGGCGGAACTTGGATCATCGTATTTTCCTGGCGGTGGAGTTTGGTTAATACATGTGGGTTATTTAGAGTCTTTCTGTTGCCCATGTACATTCCTACAGAGCGAAGGCCAATACCCTGAGCCCTGACGATTTCCAGCCCATTGCTCACCCTGGCTCTCTCCACTGCCCCCCACCCACCCAAGGTGTGTGTGATTTCACCTATCTGCATATGCAGGAGTCAGGGTAAATCTGACACAGACGTCTTTCATTACGAGAAAAGTCTGCCATTCTTTCTTTAAAATAATATTGTGCTTCATTCTTGGATTCAGTTTGTCAGGGACATAATATTACTCTTCCCTCGAGCACAGCATAATGCGGGCTTACTTATTCTAGCAGAGGGCTTGTCGCATTCTGTCTAGCAAAATTTAGTCTTGGAGTTGTCCATAGAAAGTCGAGTGCCCAGAATTCAAAGGACATCTGCCTAAGGGCATTGTGTGCCCAGTCCTTGTTATTTTCCTTTGAAAGTGACCAGAAACCATGTTCATTCAGTAGAACTCCCTCCCAGATGAGATTAGACAGGGACCTTCCTTCTGGACTTCGGGCATATGACTAAGGTAGTGTTTGGTTTTATGATATATTCTGTTGTTTTATTGTCCCATTTTCTGTGGAATGTTTTTATGTATACTGTTAAGAAATGTGGTATATAAATGTCTTAAATCAATTGAAATTAAAATAAATGGTATTTGGGAGGAATTTTGATTATTGACTCTCAGGGAAGAAGAGCTTAAAATACACTGATGGCTATTCCCCCCCCCCCCCCATGCAGCAGTTAGTGGAAAGTGGCTGCGATCCTGCACCTACTGAGCTGGAAGTTATCCAGACTTGACTCAGTGGACTTACTTCTGAGTAGGCACGTATAGAGAGGATTGTGCTGTCATTTTGTAGGCGGGTGGAGTGCTTTGTAAGTGCTGTTAAGATCACCTAAATGGTCCTAGTGGTGACAAATGAAATGCTCAGAATCTGGTTTCTGAACATGTTATGCTGAAACAGGGTATTGGATCTGCATTGCAGCTTGTCTGAGTGGCCTGCCCTGTGAATGCTCTCTCTGTAATACAAATGGCGTTCCAGATCCGTGCAAGCTGTCACTATTTTTTGCTTCATCTGTTTGACTCCCAGGTTGGGCCCAAGTGTGGATACGGCTCCACAATATGCCTCTCAATACTTTGCCTTGGTTAGGTCAGCAGAAGAGAGGACTTGGATAGCAGAAATGTTCTGAGGTATCCCCAGGCGACCACTTTATGATGCTGTTTGAGAACACTTAAAAAAAAAAAATGCTTCTGCCTATAATAGTTGTCTGGCCACATAATGAGATGCCTTAGTTTTCTCCTTGATTTGTTAGCTGCTTCTGAAGCTAACAGTTCATCTTTTATAATCTTCTTCTTCTTCGGCGATCACTCGTAGCTGAGTAAGATTAAGATTGTCTTCCATAAACACGGTTTTAACAGTGAATCCGTAAGTGACTGTGGAGGCCAATTCTGGATCCACACGTCCTTCCACAGTGGGGACATTGGTTTCCGGGTGGGAGTTGATCACGGTGTGGATTTGCCAAGCGTGCCTTCCTCTTAGCATGTTTCTCCTTTGCATCCTGAGTTCGAGTGTCTTCAAAGTCCATGACACCTTTGGTAAAGGCTGTTCTCCAACTGGAGCACTTGTAGGCCAGTGTTTCCCAGTGTTCTCATCTTTTATAATACTACCATTATGAAATAATGGGAGGAATTCAACATCACGTGCAGGTGATCGTTCTGTCTAGGCAAGCGTTTTAACTTTCCAAATGGAGCAACCCCTCCTCTTTCCCTGCACACTGTTCTGGGGGTGCTCTGCCCCCCAATCCAATTGCAGGGAAAGGAGGGGGGAAGCCCCATTGCACAAGTAAGTGGGGGCCCTTGCACAGGGCTCCTGCTGATGGGACTCATGTGTTGAATCCCGCCCAATGATTAGACAATCATTCTCCTATTTCTAAGCCCTCAGAGATGCCTCATGGGGAATGAAGTTTAGATCCTTCCATATTTATTAATGTTGTGGTTTTTTGTCTTTTACCAGGTCTCCTAGCCTGCCAGTACATATTTGCATGGACACGCCTAACTATATTTCTCTTTAGCATGGATCAATATTAGTGAGTTTGCACCAGTGAGTCAGCACCATTGCTGCAACTGTGATATTTATTTCTAAATTAATAAAAGCTGAAGGGTGATAGCATGCCCATTGAGCAGCAGAAGCTGCTTTGTGGCCACTCCAGAAGCACAGGGGGTGGTGGGAAGGGTTAATGAAGCACTCCCAGGCAGGCGCTCCCACATTCTTAACTACTGTTGTGGAGATAGATGGCAGAGACTAAAGAGGAAAAGTGGCCTAAAGTGAACAATGAGGTGAAGTCTGAAAGATCCAGCTTTGCTTTGGGGAAATATTACTTTCAAAGTGTTATTTCCAATGTGTAATGTAATGCAATCTAGAGCCAGATTAGAGAAAAATTGGGAAACTAACAGACAGAGAAAAACAGGAAAGGTGAGATGCAGCGGTTGGGTAAGGAAAACAAAAATAGGGTGATGATTCAAGTTTTAGGCCTTCTGGCTGTAACAGGTGGGGGCTCCATCACAAAGGGGGAAAAAGCACACAGAATCCTTCTCCAATGTTATTTTGCTCACACTTTGTAGAAATGAATCTCTTCAGGCAGTGGTGAGGGGCCAGCAGTGCAGCCCTTGCACCAAAGTATGACTTTGTTTTGAATTCTCTGAACCCTACGAAATTGGTTCAGAAATAGAAAGGCACTGGCTGGTACCTCTCTCCACAGAGGGTTCCTGTCTAGTCCCGAAAGAAAACAATAAATGTGGCTTGGAAGCTGGGAAATGAGGTGAGAGAGAAGGTAAGGGGAGTCTAGCTAAAGCCTAGCTCACAGAAGGAAGGAGCCTGCTCCTGAGGCTCATCCTGGAAAGAAGAGTCTGTGTAGCCCTTGCAAAGCAGCAGAAAGACTGAAATGTGGAGAAGCTTGGATCAGCTTGTGCGCAAGGACTGGACCAGAGCGGTGGGTAGCAACTTCAAGAAGGAGGTGGGGTGCCTTGTGCACCCATTTATGTGGAGAAAACCAGACCGGACTGCCTCACCCTGATTGTATGTTTGGGGAGGGGGGCTTTTTTCACAAAGGCTCCAGGCTTGTACCTAAGTGATATTTCACATCAATAGATACCAGTGGCGTGTTCCTGGGACATCCTGAGTTCATTAACTGCCATGCCACAGGGTGAAAGCCCAGCCATAAAGGTGTGTTTTCTTAATCCATTTTTAGCAAGATACCATGGTCTTTACTGAAAAGGCATGAAGGCTTCCTGTAATGTAAAAATGAATACTCCAGACCTAATTAACCCTTGCTGAAAGGGGATGGACATGGACTTCTCAGAACACACTTAATTTAATTTGGATGAGAGTATTTACTCTCAGTGGGAGATACCCACAATTCAGCCAGTTATTTGTTGCATTAGATGTGGCACTGGATTGAATTGGGGGAATGTGCAGCTTCCTGCTTGTGACCATCATGTGCTGGGATCCTTGCTGACTCATCCAAGAGGGGTGTTCTGTGTCCACCACAATGATGCTCATCACTCAGGGCAAAGCCTGATGACGCAGGGAGTCTGGGGTGGGGGAATCCACAATTCCTGCTGAACCAAGCTTCTCAGTAACAGTGCCTCTCATTTTGCTTCTTCGGTTTATCACCTCTCTGAGCACGTGGGCTCAAAGCTGCTATAGTCATCCTTCAGCTTTAAAACCATTTTCACTCATAAATACAATATATTTAGGGGGTTTCATGTTGGAGTTCAATGAAACATCCACCAATCCCCATTTCATTTCTCCTGGGACTCGATAGGACTTTCAGAGTTGGATAACAACCTGCCCTTTGCTGTTATTGTTAAGAATCTGTTTTCTACTTCATTTATACCTAGTGATGCTTTTTCTCTCACACAATCTGCTTATATTGGCATGACTGGCAAGTCTGGGGTTTCAGTTAGGCTACAGCATGATGTCTGAGGCAGCTCCAGGATTCCTAATAGTCACAGTTTGCATTTTGTGGTTTGGTTTTGCTTTGCTTTTGGAAAACAAGTTTCCAGCCCATGGGGTTCTAGAGTTGTATTTGAGAATATGCCATCGTCTGAATTCAGTGATCCTTTGTGGATACAGGGACACCGTGATGCACACACCCAGCTTGACAGGGAAGAAGGTGTGGCTCTGTGCACAAACCCCTTTACCTGATTTTCTTCCCAGCATCTCCTCATGCCATTGAACCTCCTCATGCCATTGAAATTAATTGGAAAGTCCACATGTGCTGAAGCTCCGAGTGCACATTGCTGTGCCGACGCAGCTCTGAAACGGCACAGGTAACGTAAGCAACTCTTTTGCCCTCTGCAAGTTTTCTCTGCCCTTAAAAATCAACAACTTCTTGCCTAACTTCTACATGTGTTCATTTGTTCAGAAAAATAAGCAAACGTGCATATGTACGTAGTCTGATTTGCATAACTTATACTGAGAGCAGAATATGAAGTTTCCTGATACAAATCAGTATCTTGCTTTGCCGCAGAATCTGGACAGTTCAGGCCTAAGTAGGAGCAGTCTCTTTGTACAGGTTTAGCTTGCTGCTCACAGAGAGGCTAAAATGTTATTTTGAGATCTTGTTAAATGTTGAGTTTGGAAGGATTGGAAGCAGCGAGTGGATATGGATATCTGGCAGGTTATATCATCACAGATTCATAATGTTAATGTTAGTGTCTCTGAGAACAGTCTGTAGGAGTAAAAGCTATTCCTAATGGTTGTTTGCTTCCCGTAAATGGTTTGGGTAGCATTTGTCATTAGTTATGTGCTTTGACACCCTCAATCACATCTGTCCTTGTTGATGTGTCAAAGGTGATTGGTGGGGAGGGGGAGGGGGCAGTTCAATTTACTTAATCAAATCCTCCAGGGCAATAGATAGAGCAGATTTATTTTTCTCTATTTAGTTGGGATATGGAATCCTTTTTAGTCTCATTCCTCACAGCTACGGTTGACTTTATTAAGATGCCAAGTGAGGAACAGTCAACCAGCTCATAAATACAGAAATAATTAATCACATCTACATCTTACACGCAGCTGGTGCACATGAAAGAGATGCTGGGAAGAAAATCAGCACAGGTTTGTAGAGATGATTCATAGAAAACTAAGCTCTCCTTGTTCGCAATCTTTGGCTGGCACTGCATGGCATCCATCCAAGTGGAATGTTCGGAAGACCTTACAGTAAATGATATTCTGACCAACATTCCATTCCACTTCTGTGTTTAACAACAAAACCCATTCATTTTTGGCAGTGATTGAGGAAAATATCTCACTGTTTGGGTGAGTGCTCCAAACAAAACAAGTCAATAGAGCATGGAAGGATTTAGAAGTTTGACTTTCTTGGTAGCTGCCACATATGTGAGGGTCAACTAACTATTGCAGTGTCCCAAGCACAGTTTTGAGGGCCATCTTTCTGGGATACATCTATAATCCCCCCTTTAGCACATTTAACTTAGAATTCCTGTGCATATTTGCTCCAAAGGAAGTCTCAGTGGGGAGGTGTGTGCAGAGCATTGCAGTCTGAGAACTACAATAGATGTTTCCTTCCATCAGCCACATATCAGTGCCCAGCTATGCACACTTAAGTTCCATAGAAATCGCAGGGGCAGACATAGTCCATAACTCTGCGCTGAATAATTGCTGTATTGTTTTAAAGGGACGGCTTTATCATATATTTTAATGAAGAATTTTTATTATTTTAATATAAGTGTAGCTGGTTTTTATACTTTGTGAACCACTTGGGCACCTATTTTGGCATTAGTGGTATATACTTTAATTAATTAATAGGCCTGTCTGTTTGGATCAAGTTTCATGTACTACACTGGAGTACAGTGTTGGAGCATTCTATCAGCTATATTATTTGGCTAGTTTCACATCTTTGAATCTGAGAAGTGCATCTCACAATATTCTTAATATGTACAGAATTTTGAAATGTTGAAGATGCTCCTGTATGGGATGTGAGAAATTGTGTCATGGTGATAACAATGCTACTGAAATCTATGACTGTTAGTTTATTGCATGAGTGTTCTGACATTATGGTTATTATTTTGTCCACACTAGGTGAGCTGCTTTTTTAGGTCTCCTGTTCTCAAGCTTTTAGCTTAATATTTTTTCCAGGGCTGGATATATAGACCCAAAGGTTCCTGGGACAGGAAAAACTTTGCATCCAATCCTGGATTGTCCTCCTGTATATAATTAATTGTTACTATTTTTTATACAGTATACCACTTACATGCCAGAATGACTTCTAAGTGCTTTACAACTATAAAATCAATCATAAGATCCACACATAATTAAAACACACTTTAAGGATTCCAGCAAGGCATTAAAACATCCTTAATTAAAATGTACAACAACCCAGGCAAGTGAAAAAGTACGACAATTGAAACAGTGAAAGCACAGTTGAAACAATGAGATCAGAAGTTTAGTTCTTGGGAATGATTGCTGGAGCTGATCTGTGTTCAGGAGCCACCAGAATGGTCACCCTAATGATTGAGGGCATCCCACAACATGGGGGCCACCAGTGGAAAAGCCCATCTTGGCATTACCACGAACTGAGAAGCCTCAGTGTGAGCCAGTGTGGTGTAGTGGTGAAGAGCGGTGGACTCGTAATCTGGTGAACGGGGTTCGCGTCTCCGCTCCTCCACATGCAGCTGCTGGGTGACCTTGGGCCAGTCACACTTCTCTGCAGTCTCTCAGCCCCACTCACCTCACAGAGTGTTTGTTGCGAGGGAGGAAGGGAAAGGAGGTTGTGAGCCGCTTTGAGACTCCTTCGGGGAGTGATAAAGCGGGATATCAAATCCAAACTCTTCTTCTTCTTCTTCAGGCGGCGGCAAAACTAACTGGCTTCCATTAACTGAATGCAGTGCTCTTACTGGGCAGAGGAGGGGAAGAGGGAATTTCATGTAACTGGGCCAGAGTTATTTAGGGCTTTGCATGTCAGCAGCAGAACCTTAAAACTGCCCCAGTTGCGTGGCATGTGCCTGATCAGAAGTGTCACTCGTCACCTAGTGTCCACTGCAGAAGTCCAGAGGTGAGGTTCCCGACACGTGTCCCAGCGGCCAGAAAAGGGTGCAGCTGATGCACAAGACAAGGGGCTTCACCACAGAGGCTGCCTGGGCCTCCATGGGCAAATATGGTCCCAAGAGCTCCCTGAAGCAGGATACCTGTCCTTTCAGGGGGAGTGCAACATCTCCCAGAAAAGGCAGACTCCTCAATTCTCAGGCTTCTGAACCACTTACGCAAAGTGTCTCTGTCTAAGCAGAATCCAGCTCCAGTCTGCTGACCTTCATCCTCTCCATCGCTGCATCCAGCCACTGGTTCAGCTTATGCCTATTGGATTTAATAGAAAAACTGTGTGTCATCAGCATACCAATGTCACTGTGCCCCAAACCTCCTGAAGGGATCTCCCAGAAGCTTCATTGGCTAAATAGTTTGCAGCACCCTGCTCCCCAGCTGCCCAAATGTAGACAGGTAGTTCCCCAGGGCTATTCTCTGGAACCAGCCATGCAGGTAGGAGCAAAGCTACAGTAGCCCAGTGGCTCCATCTCCAAAGCAATGGAGGTGGCAATGGCACCCAAAGTCCCCAAGAGACCCAAGAGCAGCAGTCGGATTGCCCTCTCCTTGAAGGAGGAGCAGGGCATGAACCCTGAGGGGAAGGAGTCCAGAGAATGTGCTTCCTTCCTGAAGCAGATCTGCCACTGCACCCCTGAGCCCCTTACCTTGTCCCCAGAGGAGATGTCAGAGGCCTCAGGGTCCAGCAAGGGCTTTTGCAAGAGCAAGCATAGAGGACAAGCCCCCCTCGTGGCAATCCATAATGTGGATGGGTTGCTCTTCTTGGAGGAGTTATCATGGACTCAGCTTGTTCATGTTTTCTTTGAAGACCTAACAGTGTCTGCATTTGGAGTGTCTGACCAAAGTTGACTCATACTTGTCTTTATTTTTAATAATATATATTTGCAGGGCGTGGGAGCGAGGGAAGGAAGCAAATGCCTCCAGACTCAACCAAATCACAAACTGAAAAACATTAATAAGGAAGGATAAGTTGTTTGCTTATTATTTTAAAAATTGCAAGGTGTTTCTTTGTTTCTCATACGTGGTTTCCAAACTGAAATTGCTGTGAAGGACGACAAAGAGTTGGAGTACCATTTTTAGGCATGGCTTGCTGGCTTCCTGTCTCTTAAAGTAATTAGGTCACAGTAAGATCCTTGGTCATCATGCCCTACTGACATAGAGCTGCCGAGAATTTGCAGGTTAAGGCAGCAATCCTAAGCTCCTGGGGAAGGCCGGCTGCCCTGGAATTTCCTTCCTGTCAGCAGAGGCAGAAGTCTGCTCCACTGCCACCAGTGCCCTGGCAGCATGGGAGGTGAAAAGGGGCATGTTGAGGGTGCGTTGAGGAAGCTCTGGAGCTAGTCGTAAAGCCCTTCTGTTCTCCCTACCACCACCACCACCCCATGGTCATAAAACTACACCAACCCTCAGCCTGGCAGAGCTTAGGATGTGATGGGTCCTCCACTGTGGGATCTCCCACCGACCTGCATAGGATAGCGTTGCCCAATTGTAGTATGAGATAATCACTTTGGGTATCTCTTCGTACTGTGTTGGAAATGAAATGCTATGGATCTGAGTGTGGATGAGAGAAGCTGTGGCCCTGGGGTAGAGGTCATATTTTTAATATCTGATACAAGTAGCTGCTGAGCAGCTTAAGATAGTGAGAGAGTGGGATACATCTTTTGGCATGACAGTTTGGAACTCAGTGCCAGAATAGGGCTGTCTGGCTTCTTGGCCGGGCAAAGCAGCTGTTCCATGTCTCTCAGTAGTACTGGAGGTGCCATTGTTGGGGTTTATTGCAGTTCAGGCGTTTGATTCCTGCTACACTTTTTGCAGTGATAGTGCAATAATTTGTGAGATACCGAACTTATTTTGTTCACAGCACCTACTTACCTTAATGGAACATCCTCAAAGTATTACTTGTGCTGAAATACTTAAATATATCGGATGACCTTCTAAGCCAGGTGTGGGGGAACCTTTGACCCTGCAGGTGTTCCTGACCTACAGCTCCCAGCATCCTTGGCCGTCGGCCATGCTTGCTGGGGCGAATGGGAGTTGTAGCTGAGCAACATCTTGGGCAAGAGCCAAAGGTTCCCTGCACTTCTTCTAAGGAATCAAATGCTAGGATTTAAACAACCAGCCTTAGTTATCACAATTTGCTTCCTTTAACTGCTTTGTTTCTTCTTTCCCTTCCCACAGGTGAGCGACCGTTCCCTTGCACATGGCCCGATTGCCTTAAAAAGTTTTCCCGCTCTGATGAGTTGACGCGACACTACCGAACCCACACTGGGGAGAAGCAGTTCCGATGCCCGCTCTGTGAGAAGCGGTTCATGAGGAGCGACCACCTGACAAAGCATGCGCGTCGCCACACTGAGTTCCACCCCAGCATGATCAAGCGATCTAAAAAGGCCAGCTCTGCCTCCTTTTGAATAACAGACTACAGTGGGGGTGGGGGGTGGGGAGACAACCATTGTCGAGAAAGGCATAACTGATCAGCACAAATACGTCCGCCAGTGTACAGAAATATTCCCCTACTTGCATTTTAAAGCACATGTAGCCGGAAGATTAACATTTTCATCCTCTCCACCCTGCTATGCTACCAACAACAGTCTTAAATCAGTCACTGCTGGGTGGGCGTTGGGGGGGGGATCAGCAGAAATAATGCAACTTTTCTTTTTGTAGTTTAAATAATTGACACTGGTGTATATATGTCTGACTGGTGGTTTGACCTGTGACACCACAGTAGTGATTCCAAGCTCTTTGTGATTGCTGTGTCATGGGCATGTTTTGTTGACTAATGTAATGCTGCTTGTATTTAAATGAAAACAAAAACGACAAAAAAAAGTTTAGTACAACCACTTTCCAGCTCACTTAAGTATTTCTCAAGTAAAGGAAACAGAACAGAAACCCAACTCCATAGCACATGTTTTGGAAGAAGATTCACTTCTCTCTGTGTGTGTGTCTCTCTCAATGGTCCATCCTGTTCAAGACTGTTAAGAAAAAAACCATTACATCTGTTGCTCTTATTAGCTGATTGATGTACAAACAAGGAGGTGAAATTTATACTGAAGAAGAACTGTTCTGTATATCCAGTTTTTTTAAAAAAAATGAGCTACACTTTTGATTATATGTTGCTCTTTTTTTGAGTGAAATCATGCATACAAACCAATGACTAAGCAAAAAGGAAAACAAGATATAAGCTTGTATCATGTGTTTCTGTGGCTCTGCTCTTCATTTGCCATTTGGGTATATTTGTGAAAAAGTCATTGTAGAGAATGTGGGAGAGGTATGAGACCAACAGCAGTGCCCCCACTTCTAGCTGACTTTCATCTGAAAACGATGTACCGTACTGTACTCTATAAATACCACTAACAGTGCTTTATTCTGCTGCGTTTCATTGGAATGGATGCATAAGCAGCAGCTGCCATCCTTATAAGCTACCACTTTTGTAAAGGTTTTTTCCTTATGTCTCTCTCTCTCTGAAAGGTGCATTCTCTTCATCCAGCTGCCAGATTCCCGTCAGCCAGGGGGAACTGTGTGCATTTCTGGAGGGAACAAAACTTTCTCCCTCTCCTTACACAACATTCTCTATGCTAACAGAGACAAGACAATGAAGACTCGCTGGGTTTTTTAAAACCACTTTCCAAGAGACTTCTACCTTTTCATAAATTGCAGCTGTTGTACAGAATATGAGAAGAAAACAAACAAACAAACAAACAACAACAACGAGGTAATTGAACCTACCACACAGGGGGTATGTCAAAATATTTCTTAGGACATGAACTCTGCCACTCTGTACCTTGTGATCTTACCCTGTGTGTTAGGCTTGATGCATTGAATGATAATGGCAATACTTTGTCCGTTAATGCTAAGGCTTGCTCTGTGAAAACAGGAGTGGAAGCGTCCTTGGAAGAACCCCTTGCATCTAGCCAAGCCGCCATCTTCGTCAATGTTAAAGCATGAACTTTCCCTCCCCCATCTCTTGTAATGGTGGAGAATTATGTTTACAGACTTTCCCCGCTACCCAGAAACATTCTACTGGTTCTATGTTCTTTACTCCTCCTTCGCAAGGAGAGAGAGGTGCAACTGTCCTATCTAGGGCCAGATTCATCCCTGACATAATCCCCCTGCAGCCAGTGGAATTATACTGGGATCAATTTGCCCCATCTTTGTAAAGAATCTGTACATACAACTCTTGTAAAGTACACCTGCAATGGCAGAATCTTCTTGTTTCACCTGATAAAAAGCTAGCTTCCTAGAAAAAAATAAAAATAAACATCTCAGAGAGTAGAGTATTCTACAATCGTCCGTGGCTTCCAGCACTTAGAACTCAGTATGCATCTAGCATTTTTAACCTGTGTGGTTCATTATATTAAAAAAAAAACCTCTTGTCTATGCGAAGAGAACGGCTTCTAAGTAAAGGTGTTAGGGGCACTTGAACAATCTATGGGATTTCAAAAGCAAAAAGGGATGAGTTTTCTTCAGTGAAGACATGTCAGGAAACCAAGCACACTTTCTACCTCCGTTTCAGCTTTTTGAAACGTTTTATTTTACGATAAACCAAAATTAATTTCTGGTGTCCAAAATAAATCATAGGGATGTTTGTTCTTCCTTATAAAAACAGGTAGCCTGGCTATTTCTATTGCTCTAGTGTAAAAAGTATTCTGCTTTTCCAGTACTGTTAATGCTGCCTTGTTTGATGGGGGTGAGGACCGTGCGCTAGGCCAGCCACTCACAACATGGGATTGTTCCAGCCAACCTCCCCTTCTATCCAAGACCAGTTCTCAAGAGCCTCTGCTCTCAGTTAGTCCTGCTCCTTCAACAGTCACTAGAACTGTAGACTGTTGCTCTGAGGAAGGACAAATGCAGTATTAGCGAAATAGAGCCTGGATGCTGAATGCTGTTATTTCACCTTGACTGTAAAGCCACAGGCACATGAACATCCCCTCCTTGACAAACGATCAGGTCGCTTAGACACGTGAGAAACTGCTGTGTGGCTGCACAGTGATTAGGGCACTTGCCTCTTTTTCTGACGGGTGGGGGCTCATTTCCTTGATCTCACACCACATAGCCCACCAGGAAGATTATAGTCTGGACCCTTGAGTTGGCAAGTCTATGGTGGCTGAGCATTGGCCTGCATTCAGCTCAGTAGTCCTGCCAGCAGAAGTCCACCCAAGGACTTCCCTGCTCGCCTCTGCTCCCCCTGTGGGCCCCTGCATTGGTCAGGGGAGCCCCCCCCCCCGAGAAGCTGGCAGGCAGGTGCAAGAGGCAGATAGGCTTGTGCAGATGGAGCTTCGCTCTGTGCTGAATTCCTCCCAGTGTGCTCACCACATTGCTCCTATGTGTAGGTTACAGAAATGGCATTGCCTTAACCACATCAGCCAAGCAGGTTCTAATGATGCGTCTGCTGTGTCCTAAAATGTAGTTTCGCACAGCTTTTAGGCATAATGTTTTAAAACAAAACCAACATGTGAATTATGTTCTTTCTTAAAAAAAACATTCTTGGGTGCTAAGCCTGCCATGGAATGTATAATCTTAAATTTAGGTTTGTACTCTTAATAGATCTTCCATCTATATTTTTAAAAATTGTGAAGCCCTTCATTGTCACTGCAGTGATGTATGCATGACCATGCTGCTTATTGGTGGCAGCTGTCAGTGGGGCCACCAGTTTGTGGTGGGTTGGTTGTCTGACTTGCAGGTGAAGGGTTTTGTCACCACAGCATCTGCACTTGTGTGTTGAGCAGCAACAAGCAACATTTCAGTTTTTGCTAACAGACAACCCAGTCACCACAAAGAGCCATCGTGGCTGCACTGAGGGGGAGCAGTTGCCACCCCCACATCAAGCAGGGCCATAATTTGTACCAGTCCTTGGACCACAGATGGACGTGGGAATGCTTCCTGTGTTACTTTGAGCAGATATGGGTGTGCATGAGAAGGTCTTAAAGGTCCACATGTTTTAGAGTTGAGGATTCTGCTTCTTTGCCATGATTCAAGAGAAAAAGTTAATTTGCAAGGATTTCTCTTTAACCCCCATACCACTTTCCTTCCTCCCCAAGCCACATGGGGGAAACTAGGGTGTGGTGGCTTAGAGAGGAAATCAGTGGGCAGGATTAGGGACATGCTGTCCTGTTTCTTCCTTGCAAATTATTCCTTCTCCCACTTGCTGCAGAGAAGCAGTAATAAGAGTTTCTGGCCCTGTGATTGCTGACAAACGTATGTAGACCCAAATAAGCATGAGAATGGTTTGTGAGAAAGGTAATTGAACCTGCTCATGCGCCAGAAAAGGCCTATACATGGGATCATGAGTCTACTCTTGGAAGCAGAGGCCTGTTTCTTCAGCTGTGGTTCTCAACACACTTGAAAGCGAGTTTCACTGAAATCCACGGGACTTGATTCCAATTCAATATGCTTTGTATTGGGGTGCAAGTCTTGCCTCTTAGGAGTCTTCCAAAAGTAACCTCAGAAGCCACCCAAAGTTTATTAAGCACTAACAAAATTAAATGAAAAATAGGAAAAGTTTGTCTCTCTCGGTGTAAAAGCAAGCAGTAAATTTCATGGTCAAACTTGACAATGCAGTAAAATCAGTTATTATTGGTTCTTAACAAAAGGGAGTTTAGGAAGAGACTTTTGCAGGTGTTGAGAAGAACAAAAGATCAAGTTTTCTGGGAACATCATTTGCCACGTTACTCTGGAAATTCTTAGGAGTGCTGACGTGAAGATGGCTCCTCTCCTCACTTCAGAAAGACCATTCTAGAGAAGCCATGGCTTTAAAACTATAGCTATACAACATCCTTTGTGAACAATTTTGATGACTTATATACAGGTCTCTCTTCTGTTTGCTGATGGACTTAGCCCAGTATGCACCAAACCGGACATACTCTTCAAATGCTGTTTTACTACAGATTAACAATCTGTAACACTGTAAAATACCAACCTTTACAAGTTTAATCCATTTTATTTTTGTACAGTATTCGTATCCTTTCTAAGTTATTTTCCTGTCCTGTTTTTGTAAATCACATGAAATTGTAAAAAAGAAAAAAGTAGTCATAGGTGTTTTTTGTACATATGTATATATAAATTGTCCAATAATAAAAAATAAAATAAATAAAAACAAACATGTTACTTTGAATGATTTGCATCCAGGAATGACTGCACAGAATTTAGTGTCAGCTTTATGCCTGAGTGGGGATTTGAACCCTGATCTCCCTGTAGCAGTACCAACCACTACACCACACTGCCTCTCAACTGAACCGCCTAGGCAAAAATTTAACCTGCCCCCTGAAGCCCAACAGTAGCAAGGGTGCCATGGACGTCTTTGTGGGGAGGCCATGCCACAAACTGGGCCCCACCACTGACAAGGAATGCCTTTTCTCCAGCTGCTGATCCACCTCTCCTCTGAAGGCTCCAAGTCATGGAGGACTTTAAAGGTACAGCCAAGGTGGCCCCCCCTCCCCCCAGCCAGCATAACTAGTGGTTAGGAAGGATGAACATTGTGGTCCAAAACACCTGAAGGGAACCACCTTGGCTGCCCCTCAGGCTTTGAATTGTGCTTGGAAACCTGCAGGGCACCTGGCTGGCCATGTAAGCATCACAAAAAATGGACATAGATTTGCATATGCGGATTGATATGTATAGATGCAAATTTAGATATTATTGCTACAATTTAAATAGAAATACATTGTTACCAGGGTGTGTCATTTTAGGGGGTGAAACTTAAATTTTGCAAATTTCTTCAGTTAAGGGTCTTAAAAATATGTTTTTGGGTGTGAGGAATTCAAATCTATTATTTTTGTGATTGGACAACATTTATTTTGGTAAGTATGTCTGATGAAGAAGCACATAAGCTGCTTTAGGAAAACCAAAGAATTTAATTTTGCCTTAAGAAAATGTCAGCTAATGCTAAATACCACTACACAATATTAATGCTATATAAAATAAAATATGCAATTTTGCACACATTTTACTTAACCAGCAAAACTAATTTATATTAATTTAACTAAAATATCTTTTGAGTTCCCAAGTCATGTTGCAACTATTTACCACCCCTTGTTTTTGGAATTTCAAAGTTGAAAAATTCTGCACAATGTCTCATGCTAACAGGGGAGGTAGTCTGGTAAGCCTGGCACCTGCTCTGTCTGTTTCCCCCTATATTTCGTTGATGGGCACCTTCAAGGCCACGGCTGCCCTTTGGACTGCACCAGACACTCCTTCAAACTGTCCTCTGACAGCGCTTCAAAGAGAGGGTTGTCCTTGTTAAGTAGGATTAGTGGCTCTGCAAAAACTAGGAAAGTTGTTTCAGGAGAGATGGTTATGAGATATTTTCCTGACTAGTTGCAGTCAATAACCAAGCAGCCACATTTTGCACCAGCAGAAGATTCTGGTTCTTAACAGTCTTCAAATGAAGGCTGCAGGGAACACCTTGAAATTATGGCCATGTCTGTTTTGCTAGGCCATGGACAACTAGCCAGGCTGCCTTTGCGCAGGAGAGGCTGCAGCTGGTCCATCAGTCTCATCTGCTAGATTGTCCTACAACTCAAGCTGCAAATACCATCCTTTCAGAAAAGACAACCCCATCTAGATGCTATTACCACTTTGAAGCTGAATGGGTTGAAAGAGGCAATCATCACTGATTTGTGCAGGTTGAAATGGTCTTTGTTTCTTGCCATTTGGTCTAACAAAACGGGTGATTATATACAAAGATGAGCCCTTTACTCTCTCTGGATTAATGGGTTTTTATTTTGGCAGGATGGTGAGCAATCTTGCAAATCAGCAGTCGTCGTTTGTATATAGCAAGGCTGAGTACGCACCAAACATTTAAAGCACATCCCATCCTTTTAAAGGGTGCTGGGAATTGTAGTGCTGTGAGGGGTAAACTACACTTCCCAGGATTCTTTGGAGGGAAAATTTGCCTTAAACATATAGTGTGTGCATCATTCACAACTACTTCAGTCTCGCAAAAACACCCAACGGCAAAATTTAAGCCCATTCATCAGGCAACCTGGGTGAGAACTATACCTACAAAATTTGTATGCGGTTATAATGAAATGAAATGGAAATTAAAGGTTCACTTCTAATTTGACGTAAAGAGATTAGATGACCAAATACAAATGAATGCAAGCTTTTGAAGAGAAGAGGGGGGAAAACACTCCATGCAAACTTGAGCATCAGGTTGTTGGCTAGACAATTCCTTAAACTGGCTTCCAATCAACAAAGTTCAGTTTATCTGCTTAATGATGCATATATTTTTTACTAACTGTTACTAGTGTGGTGGAGTCTCCTTCTTTGGAGGTCTTTAAGCAGAGGCTTGACAACCATATGTCAGGAGTGCTCTGATGGTGTTTCCTGCTTGGCAGGGGGTTGGACTCGATGGCCCTTGTGGTCTCTTCCAATTCTATGATTCTATGAAAAA
The DNA here is from genome assembly GCF_965112155.1 of Podarcis liolepis. NCBI lineage: Eukaryota > Metazoa > Chordata > Lepidosauria > Squamata > Lacertidae > Podarcis > Podarcis liolepis. Next base: position 1,203,712 of record NC_139565.1, on the reverse strand, counting down.
ACTTCCCTTAGGAATAATTTTTCATTGACTTAATTTTTCACTCCTGGGTCAAGTTAGGGTTCTTGTTTTCTCTTAATCAAATTATGCTCAGTACTAACACAAGAAGAAGAGAATCAGATATAAACTGCTGTGACAAGAACTTGAGGGGTGGGGAACCCATCGCCCTTCAGGTGTCAGAGGACTACAGCTCCCCTAACCATTGGACCTGCTGGTTGAAGCCGATGGGAGTTGGGAGTTCAACAGGATCAGGAGGAGCAGAGGTTTCCCACCCCCATTTTATAGCAGAGTTTCCGGCTTCCTATCCATGGAAGTTACTGGTTGATAGAGGCTGTGAAGAACATGTTGCTTCACTACTGAGGTAACTCCACATGGAATTCAACTTTTGTGCTCTACTTCTCAAATTGAGTTATTACATGTAGTAGTCATGATGAAAGGCATGCAGCCAGCCTGGTGCAGGAATAAATGGCTGAAAGCAGGCAAACCCTCTCAACAGGCAAAAGGAATCCTCCTTCATGCGGCATATTCTGTAGCTGAACTATGCAATTTGCTCCCACAAGATGTACTGATAACCATGGACTTGAATGGCGTTAAAAGAGGATGGTTGTTTTCCATTCTCTGTCATCCAGCCTGCATCTCAATACCAGTTGCTGGGATTCACAAGGACAGAGATTTGCTCTTGCGCTCAGGCCCTGCTCTCCCGCAGGCATCTGATTGGCCACGGTGAGAACAGGGGAGCCACTGGCCTCCTCCAGCAGGCTCTTGCGTCCCACCTTGGACCAATAGATTTACCGCTCAATCTTACACAAGTATGTTTAGAAATAAGTCCCATTGAATTCAATTGAGCATTTTGACATAATAAAAAGGTATAAAGTACCCATCCACTGTATGACGTTTATGAAATGCAGGCAACCAATAGGTCTACAATGGTTAAAGAAAAGCCGCCTACCTACTGCACCTCTTCTATTTCATGACCTTTAAGCTCCTGGGCACCCTTGTGAATGTATGTGTCATACGCATCAATCAACTGCAGATAACACTTCACATATTTGACAAGCTGGTCTCTAAAAGTAGGTCTATGAAAGTAAATTCTACAGTAAGTACGTTTGTCTTTAATATGCCAGAAGACTCTTGGGGCACTTCTGGCTAGAGACAAATATTTCATTCTGAAAAACACGTATTTAATTCATTATTAAACCATTTTTCCATGTGTGTTTGCAACCATTTGGCTATGTTTGTTTGTTTGTTTGTTTGTTTGTTTGTTTGTTTGTTTGAAAGGTCTGGTTTGCTTGAAGTTTAAAATACAACTTTTGGTCCAAATTGGAGCCAAATTATTTAGGGAATGGTTCATACATCATGTTAATTATCTAATTATTACAGCATTAACTGGTGATTTGCAAGTGTGAATCACAGATCAAGCAAGTGTGAACAAGCATCACAGATCAGGCAGAGTATTCTTCCAGCCCCTGCCCCATCACCACCTTAGATGCCATGGAGTGAACTTGAATGTTCAGCTGCAAGTACTGTAATCAGGGAGGAGGAATCAAGTTATGAACACAGAATGCGTAAACCAACCTTAAAGGTTAGCAGATAACGGTGAACTTTATATATATTTTAAGATTAGATATTTGAAAGCGTTGAGCACGTGTTTAATTTGTAATGAATTGAAAGTTTGAAATAACTAAAACTGAAGAAGCATTTGAAGGTCAGCTTCTCCAAAATGACAAAGGCTTAAACCTAGAAGGTGCTTATGCTGGCAAGGAAGTGTCTAAGATCCACAGCTGCTCAACTGTGGCAAAGGTATATCTAGTGGCACAGAAGATCATTGCTAATGTGGCCCCTTCAAAAGCACCTTGTTGACCCATCAGAAAGAACAAGATGCTTCCCATAGCTTCTGAAGAAGCGCTCATCACCACAGCCCACCCTGCTCAGCGCCTCCATCTGTCCTGGGCTGTGTTGTGTTTCCAACCGTCTTGCCTGATCTCGGACATCAAGGAGGACCATCAGGGAACATGGAGCTGTAGCTGGACACTTCCCCACGTTTACCTAGATCAAACAGGTTTATGCACTAAATGTTTACATCACTGGAAATAAGGAAGATACCTTAGCAGGTGACCTAGCAGGATATTTTTGGATTTATTTTTGTCTGCCTGTATCAGGGGAAGTCACAATGCAAACCACCACCACCCCTCAGCAGAGTTGTTAGGCACAGAGGAAATGTTTGCTTTTGCAGGCATGCTGCTGAAGGAAGAGAGACCACAAGATACAACTAATGAATAAAGGTGGGCACTGTGGGAGCGTCTGTTAATTTATTTGCTACTATAATGCCAGCACAGGGACACAGGTGACGCTGTGGGTTAAACCACAGAGCCTAGGACTTGCTGATCAGAAGGTTGGCGGTTCGAATCCCCGTGACGGGGTGAGCTCCCGTTGCTCAGTCCCTGCTCCTGCCAACCTAGCAGTTCAAAAGCACGTCAAAGTGCAAGTAGATAAATAGGTACCGCTCTGGCGGGAAGGTAAACGGCGTTTCTGTGCGCTGCTCTGGTTCGCCAGAAGCGGCTTAGTCATGCTGGCCACATGACCCGGAAGCTGTATGCCAGCTCCCTCGGCCAGTAAAGCAAGATGAGCGCTGCAACCCCAGTCAGCCACAACTGGACCTAATGGTCAGGGGTCCCTTTACCTTTACCTATAATACCAGCATCCTCAAAAACACAGTGCTAAAATAAGCTGTACTTTAGTTAACTGTAAGTTACTGGCAAAACTTGAACATTCCTCATTGCCTTATACCTGCCGCATTGCCTAAATGTCTGTGATAAAATAACCATTTGCATATTTTGTATAAGGTTTCACCAGAATTGCTTATTTAAAGTAACGAAAAGCTGTTCTGCTCCCTCCCTTTCCTTTCCCAGTGTTCCTTGGCAGACCTCAATGTTTGTTTGTTTGTTTGTTTGATTGTTTGTTTGTTTGTTTAAAAATTTGTTGCTGTGCCTTCTCTCTTTAGAAACTAGGAGGCTTACCCATACAGACAGTCGTGGAACCTAACAATAAATATAATCCTTGCAATAAATGCAGGAGCAAGCATCTGGACTCGTAGCAGCTAGAAAATCAACAGCAACCACCATTCACAACAACTTGAGGTCAGCAGTCTATCTACCTCACCGTTGTCATCTTCAGACTGATCTGGTGCATGCTTACTCAGAAGTAAGTTCCACAGCAGTCAGTCGGGAGTGCTCTTATGCAACCCTGCATAGGGTTACAACCGAACTCTCTCCTCCAAAAACACCTCCTGCTGTAAAAAAGCAAGAATCTTCTAAGGACGAAGTAGAATTTCACTCGGAAATAAGTTACAGAGCTTTGGGATAGCCCTCAAAATGGCCTTTTATGAGATTTAACTTGGTTCACTGAATAATCCCTAAGTAGGGTCTCTCCCCATGATTTTAAAATATAGAAGAGGGAAGGGCGGGGTGATGGGAAGGCTCCAAAGAGGCCAATGTGTCTTATCTTGAATTGGGCTGAGAAGCCAGTACAATTGCCACAGAACCAGTTAAAAATCTTAGCATCACCTAGTCCCCTGAGGTGAGCTGCAGAATCCGGTATTAGCTGAAATTACAGTGGTACCTTGGTTTTCAAACTTCATTCATTCTGAAGTCTGTTCTAAAACCAAAGCGTTCTAAAACCAAGGTGTGCTTTCCCATAGAAAGTAATATAAAATGGATTAATCTGTTCCAGACTTTTAAAAATAACCGCTAAAACAGCAATTTAACATGAATTCTACTATGTAATGAGACCATTGATCCATAAAATGAAAGCAAGAAACCAGGCTGCAATCTACTACCCAGTATCAAAACTAGCAGTGATCTACCCATTGCCATTTGAGGGTCAGGCGGGAGGGGGGAGTTTAAGTGTGTGTGTGTGTGTAAACACTCAAACTGGAGGGGCGAGGAGCGCGCATGGAGAAGGAGGTGGCTAACTGGATGCAGGAGAGGGGAGTTTAAGAGGGAGGGAAGGAAAGGGAGGCAAAAGTTCTCTTCCCCTGCCCAAGCCACCCCCCCTTTTTCTCCCCTGCATGTTTTCCAGCATCTGCCCACACTCCCCATTCACCTGGGCTTCTGTCTCCTCTTTGGGCAACATTACAAAGCGGCAGCCCCAGGCTGTGCCCCCAGCTGCTCAGCCGGGTGGCCTGGAGCCTGCGTGCTGTGCAAGCTTGTGAATGCAGCGCCTGCGCTGGCTCGCCTGGATCTCGCTTGGGGTCGGGCTTGGGATGGGGGAGGGAAGGCGAGGGGGGGAGGCCAACCTGCCCAGCATAGTTCCCCCACCACACGCTCCCCCCCAAACACCGTCTCTCTGCGCGCTGGGGAAAAGTCGCCAACTTCCAAGTCTCCCTACTTTGGAGTCACTTACATTCCGAGGAGCCGCCCAACTCCACTTTGTACTGAGGAAAGAGGAAAGGGAAGGGAAGGAAGTGCGGCAGCCACTACTGGGGCCATGGCACACGCTCAAAATGGAAGTGTGCACTCAAACTGGAGCATGTTCGGCTTCCAAAAAAAGTTCCAAAACCGGAACACTCATTTCTGGGTTTGAAGTGTTTGGGTTCCAAGTAGTTCAAGAACTAAGCTGTTCAAAAACCAAAATACCACTGTAAAACAAACTCTTTCCAAACGTGGAACCCTTCATCCATATCACTATTCTGCATGCTACACAGCTTACCAAGGGACTTCTGGACTGTGGGGTAACAGTGCGGCTCAAAACTATTTTGAGAAGGGACACAAACACCCCACTCAAATATAAAATGGAAGATGTATTCCCCCTTCTCAAGCGCTTCTCATCACCTGCATGGTGAAACAGCCACAGAGTTCATCACTGTGTGTTATAGTGGCCTCTGGTGGTGCATGTGATGATCTGGAGCTTGTTTTTTCTGTAAGGCATACCATTTGGTTAGGATTTTGGTCTCAGCAGTAGCTTTTCCCCAAAGACGAGCTCTGTAGTTGCATGATGAAAGAACACTGTTGAAAAGCTCTGTTGCAAAGGTACACACTGTGCTTTGCAACGACTCATACTGTATACATACTACTAACAAGTGTTTTTGAGGCTTCCAAGTTAAGGGAAGTGATGAAAGCGACAGCTAATGTTGCCCATCGTACCAATGTTGACAGAAGAATTCTCAAAATCAGGACCGTGGAGAAAAGCATGGCCTTCCATGGTTTTTGCCATGGAAATCAAAGTACTTTGAAGAGCTATACCTGCAGCATCAGGAGGGGGAAAAGAACAACCTTCCCCTTTCCTATCAACACAGTAATCTTTTTAGTTTTGTAAGTTTTATAAGTTTGCCAAGCTGCAGAAAAACATAGTTAGCAAAGTAAGGCACATTGGCAGTCTGTATGTAAACGAAACATTGGGCATCCCTGTGGTTCCAGCATCTCTGTTTTTAAGTAGAGGGGGTATAAATAATAATTTAAAAATTTATTATTATTATTATTATTATTATTATTATTATTATTATTATTTACTTGTACACCACCCAAATGGCCGGGCCTCCTCAGTCACTCTGGGCAGCCTCCAACAGGATATTAAAAATAGGATAAAACAGCAAACATTAAAAACTTCCCTAAACAGGGCTGCCTTCAGATGTCTTCTGAAAGTCAGGTACAGTACTTGTTTATTTCCTTGACATCTGATGGGAGGGCGTTCCACAGGGCGGGCACCACCACCGAGAAGGCCCTCTGCCTGGTTCCCTGTAACCTCACTTCTTTCAGCGAGGGAACTGCCAGAAGGCCCTCAGCGCTGGACCTCAGTGTCCGGGCTGAACGATGCGGGTGGAGACGCTCCTTCAGGTATACTGGGCCAAGGCCATTTAGGGCTTTAAAGGTCAGCACCAACACTTTGAATTGTGCTTGGAAACATACTGGGAGCCAATGTAGGTGTTTCAGGACCAGTATTATATGGTCTCGGCTGCCACTCCCAGTCACCAGTCCAGCTGTCACATTCTGGATTAATTGCAGTTTCCGGGTCACCTTCAAAAGTAGCCCCACATAGAGCGCATTGCAGTAGTCCGAGCGGGAGATAACTAGAGCATGCACCACTCTGGCGAGACAGTCTGCAGGCCAGTAGGGTCTCAGCCTGCGTACCGGATGGAGCTGGTAGACAGCTGCCCTGGACACAGAATTGACCTGCTCCTCCATGGACAGCTGGGAGTCCAAAATGACTCCCAGGCTGCGCACCTGGTCCTTCAGGGCACAGTTACCCCATTCAGGACCAGGGAGTCCTTCACACCTGTCTGCCCCATCCCCCCAAAACAGTACATCTGTCTTGTCAGGATTCAACCTCAATCTGTTTGCTGCTATCCATCTTCCAACTGCCTCCAGACACATACTGATGGACACCCAGCCCAAACCCCCTGATGATCTCTCCCAGCGGCTGCATGTAGATGCTGAAAAGCATGGGGGAGAGGACAGAACCCTGAGGCACCCCCACAAGTGAGAGCCCAGGGGTCTGAACACCACTTTTTGGAAACGGCAGAAGGAACAGAACCACTATATAGCAGTGTCCCCAGCTCCCAGCCCCTCAAAACAGTCCAGAATGATGTTATGGTCGATGGTATCAAAGGCCACTGAGAGATCCAGCAAAATATGGGTTGTTGTCATTCTTGTTTGTGTAGTGGGATTAAAAACAATAGTACCCAAAAAAGTGAGAAACATGCCAAAGTAGTAAGTGGAAAGTTGTGCTACAAAATGCCAACCAAGCTTTGGACAACTTGGAGATGAGAGAGAGAGAGAGAGAGAGAGAGAGAGAGAGAGAGAGAATTTTGGCAAATGATACAACAGCCCATTCCCCTCTCAAAATGTGGACATATTAAGATCAATCTGAAGACTTATCTAAGGCGTCTGCTGCTTTGGGTTTTTGATGGAGGAATGTTTCGCAATCATTCTCCCCAGTACTATTGAAACCTCAAATTTAAGCTCTAATTTTTCATGTATTGTGGAGACTTTAAGAATGACTTTCTCAGGAATGCTCACACTTGAATATACCTGATAAAGAATCAACTGAATATACACATACAGAATAATTTGATGCCTGGATTTCAATCTTGAATTAATTTTCAAATACGACTGTATCCAATTTGGCTGTCCCCCTCACATACGGGTGGGAGAACGGAAGGTGATTCAGCTGCCTTTCCCAGAGCCTGGCCAGGCTCTCAATTGAAGTACCTTCCCGCCTACTAGAAATAATAACCCGAACTGAACTAAATCTCAATCGGGGGGAGGGGGCATTAAGTGGTGATATCAGGGGAGTAGGAGGACTTTGGATCCAAGCTATTTCCAAAGCCCTCCCCCTGACATTCTCAGAACACCCCCTTCAGCCTGACTAACACTGGCAGGGCCAGGCCATCAGATATTCTTGCAGCAGCCCAGAGTGGGCATCAGATTTCCATCAGAAAGGGAGCTCCAATATATCCTATGATCCCAGAGACAGCCTTCCACGGATCACAGACTGGGAATGACAAACTTATTCCACCCTTTCCAGTTTTGTTTGTCTTGGACAAACTTTACATCTCATTTTCACAAAGACAAAATTAATGTCTGAGGAAATCTGCTGACCAAGATAATATCAAACAACTGAAAATGTTTCTCATCCCATTTTGAACATGAGTATCATGGTAGTTTTATTTGCATTTTTCTCATATTTAAAGAATCTAAATATTGAGTTAAGTTTCCTAGTTTAGTCATGCACAATGATTCAAGTAGCAAAGATTTAATGAATCATTTCCAATATAAATTTATTATACAAAAAATAGTTTGGTAGCTTTTTCCAGAAGATTTTTTTTTACATAAAAAGGTTTACAGGGTTAAAATTTAAGCATATCCCATCTTTTAAGTATAGTTCATTGTACAAAATGAGAACCACCAATTAAACAAATAGTTTCTGATTAGACAAAGAAAAAAACCACACTGGATATTTTATATTCTTGGCAAGTGTCTGAAACCTCTCATCCTCTCCCAGAGCACAAGTTAATTAAGATAGTACCTTAGCAGCAATTGTGAAGTACTTTTATAGTTGAGCATCTTGCATTAATTCCATAGATCACGTCTTTAAAAAGCTTGCATAGTCTCTTTTAGCTCAAAACCATGGGCAGTGAAAACAGTTATATTTTCCTGCTGAACAAATTTGGTGAAATCTTTACCAGTTCACCAAAAACTGCCAAAGCTATGTCTGAACATTTAAAAGACATATAAAAAGAATTTAAATACAGCGAAGCTACATAGCTGTGAAAGACTACATGGGTGTTTCCCTCACAAATTCACTTCCAAAGCAGAGTGAAAGGTGGCCAATATTAAAAGTGCTTGCAGAGGACAATGACCTGTAAGGTAGAAGGAAGTATACACTATACTCATGTAAGTCCCTTCAAGAGAGTTGTGCATTTAAGTAAATAAATAAAATAAAAATAAATAAAAGTTATTTGGACTTTTCCAACTAATTTCGATCAAGTTTCAAAAGGCACCTGGAAGACCTTCATGAACACAGAAATCGCAGCCGTCTCCTATGGAAGCACTTCAGGCTGAACTTGTTCGATTCTAGCATAGAAGATCCATTGTAGACCAACAGCACCGACATCCTCTGTGCATAAGTGAGGTTCTGCAGGAGCTGTCAACAAATCAAGAAAGAAGGCTCCATTACAAAGAGTCTGTCCATTGCCAATCACACTTGTTTCTTAGTCAATATACACCAGTACTTTCCACATCAGCCATAGTCCGTTTCTCAGGAACAAAATGCTATTTTACTTTCTCCTTTTTGGCACATATGCATTTTGGTAGTTACATATTAACACTGCATTTTAATGTTTCAGGCCTTAAAACATAATAATCACAATGGGTTGGAGCCAAAGGTTTCCTTTTTATCAAAAGAAGTCCTTCCATAGGCAAACTCCCTCTGCCAAAGGAAGAGAATCTCTGGATAATTAAATGCTTAATTAAATGCTTGCCAAAATGAAAATACTAACCTTCCCCCTTAATATTTGCAGGGTTAGGATCCCCCTCAGGAGGAAATTCCATGGGGCCAGGGCCAAAACTGGAGGACCTGCTTCAGCCTCCTTTATTTGATATTATAAAGAGGTGGAATTAAATCAGAGCTGCCTACAAGTCTCAAAGAACAGAAGCATTCAAAGGGCTATGATGCTGCTTCCAGTATGAAAATCCCCAAGCATAAAGGATTTTATAAAACCATACCTATGCATTGGATTGCACTTGGGATGCCAATGAATAGACTGATTTAAAACAGGTTTTAGATGTTCTGGAAAATGTTCCCATCAATATTATGCATCATCAGGGGGTTTGGGCTGGGTGTTCATCAGCATGCGGATGATACCCAGCTCTTCCTCTCTTTCAAATCAGAACCAGGGAAGTTATTGAATGTCCTGTGTGAGTGTCCGGAGGCGATTGGAGGATGGATGGCAGCTAACAGATTGAGGATGAATCCTGATAAGACAGAAGTACTGTTTTTGGGGGGACAGGGGACGGACTGGTGTGGAGGACTCTCTGGTCCTGAATGGGGTAACTGTGCCCCTGAAGGACCAGGTGCGCAGCCTGGGAGTCATTTTGGACTCCCAGCTGTCCATGGAGGAGGTCAATTCTGTATCCAGGGCAGCTGTCTACCAACTCCACCTGGTACGCAGGCTGAGACCCTACCTGCCCGCGGACTGTCTCACCAGAGTGGTGCATGCTCTGGTTATCTCCCGCTTGAACTACTGCAATGTGCTCTATGTGAGGCTACCTTTGAAGGTGACCCAGAAACTGCAATTAATCCAGAATGCGGCAGCTAAACTAGTGACTGGGAGTGGCAGCCGAGACCATATAACACTGGTCCTGAAACACCTACATTGGTTCCCAGTATGTTTCCAAGCACAATTCAAAGTGCTAAACGGCCTTGGCCCAGTATACCTGAAGGTTATACCCACATTGTTCAGCCCAGACACAGAGGTCCAGCTTTGAGGGCCTTCTGGCGGTTCCCTCACTGCAAGAAGTGAGGTTACAGGGAACCAGGCAGAGGGCCTTCTCGGTGGTGGTGCCTGCTCTGTGGAACGCCCTCCCATCAGATGTCAAGGAAATAAACAAGTACTGTACCTGACTTTCAGAAGACATCTGAAGGCAGCCCTGTTTAGGAAGTTTTTAGTGTTTGATTCTATTTTTAATATTCAGTTGGAAGCCACCCAGAGTGGCTGGGGAAACCCAGCCAGATGGGTGGGGTATAAATAATAAATTGTTGCTGTTGTTTGAATAAAGAATTGTAAATAACGTAGAGTGATAGCCAACTAAGTCATACTCAGACGTACTTTAAGGCAACTGATTTTCATGGGTCTACTCAGAGTATCACTACTCTGTCACGCATAGCACCCACATAAGTACGCACCTTTGGTGTAATAAGGAAGTACTGAGAAGTGCTCGCTTTGCAAGCCGTTTCAACCACCACATCAAAGACTCTCCTTTCATTAACTGGGTCCATTCCCTGCAAAAGAAATAAACATGTTAACATTTTCTCTCCTGCTAATGAATACAGTATACCCTTTCATGTGCTGGCATATGTACCTGATTTATTTCATCCACCACTCTGAAGGGGCATCTGTTGAGTTCCTGCAAAGCCATCAGGTACAGCATCGTCGAAACACTTCTCTCCCCTCCACTCTGATGGTGTGGAGTCAGTTCGTGAAGTTGGGTGCTACTGCGAAACTTGACTCTAATCCGAATCCCGTATTTGTCATATTCCTCCTGTCATAACAGGATAGCAGTGTTAAGAGATCTGCAAGTTGGCACATAAGGTAAAGGTAGACCCCTGACCATTAGGTCCAGTCGTGACCGACTCTGGGGTTGCGGCGCTCATCTCACTTTATTGGCCGAGGGAGCCGGCGTACAGCTTCCGGGTCATGTGGCCAGCATGACTAAGCCGCTTCTGGCAAACCAGAGCAGCGCATGGAAACACCGTTCACCTTCCTGCCAGAGCGGTACCTATTTATCTACTTGCACTTTGACGTGCTTTCAAACTGCTAGGTTGGCAGGAGCAGGGACTGAGCAACGGGAGCTCATCCCGTCGTGGGGATTTGAACCGCCAACCTTCTGATCGGCAAGTCCTAGGCTCTGTGGTTTTAACGTACAGTGCCACCCATGTCCCTAAGTTGGCACATAGTCATGTACAATAAATCAAAGAGAGAAAATGCTGCTATCACATCAAATCAAAAGCTTATTTGCTTTCATTTCCCATCTTCTTGGCACTCAGTGCCATACATTTATTCCTGTCTCCAGGAGGCAGAGAAATACGGTAGATGTAACTATGGTTTGTCATTCAGACAGCATACCAAACCACAATTAATACCAACTCCCCCCCCCCAAACTAACTTCAAATCATGGACCGGAGTCTTGTTTCAGCTTTATCTAACAACCCAATCCCAATCCCAACTATGCTCCAGTACTAGCATGAAAAAACACAAGCACACTTGCAGCAGTGTCAAACTGAGCCTTAACACAATACTCCTGTTATGGAAGGGACTGCTTTTCCACTCAACAGACAGGAAGGGGCACTTGCACAACATCTTTTCCAGACCATCTGGAAGCCAAAGGCTGTGCTCACACAGCAGCACAAACCAGAACTAACATTTTGTAATAGCAAATAGGCACTTCCCTTCTGCTCCCCAACTGCTAAATTGTGACTAGCAAAATACTTGCCAATTATGATACATGGAAGGTGGTGGATGCAGGGCTAACACACACACACACACACACACACACACACACACACACACGGTTTGTGTGCATGTGTAATGCATTTCTATGTGGTTGCAGGGATTTCCATCAGCGAGACTCGGGCCAGAAGGCAGGCTTTATCTCCCCACAGGGGACTCCCAAAACACAGCACTTCCCTCATCCCCATAGGAGTGCAAGCGAGAAAGGAAGACTATTGAGGTTAAACTGCCCCTGCTGTTTCCTGGTCTGAGTTGATGGTCTGATTTCTCCTTCTCAGTTGTATCCTACATATGCTCATTCCAAACCAAGCATTGCCAATGTCTTCTCTGGGGCCGACTCCAAAGTGAGCATGTTCTGCCCCTTTCATCTAAATAAACCTACTCAAGGTCTCAATTCCTAGTGCAGAGCACTGGGAACTACTTTTTATGTATTTGGAGTGTTTAGATGCTTCAAACTGAAAACACTTAAATAAAACTTACAGAACTGCTTGCCAGGGTTTGGTATAGAACATTATTGCTAATGCCAGTCTGGAAACAAAACAGTTTATACTTTCCAAGAAAGCCTGATACTACCTTCCAAGAACTGTTTCAAAAGTGACAATATGAGAAAACAACTGGGTATTCCTTATTCTTTAATACAGGTGTGAAGATTCAGATATCCAGATGGAGAGATTTCCTCTCAATTTTAGACAAAATGTAGCACTGGTAATCGTACCTCGTTTTCTGTATGTAGGTCCACTTCCCCGGCACACTGCATGGAACTAAAAAAGCCACTGAACTTTTCATTAATTTGCTCAACTAGCTGTTTCAAAGGGTTTAGCCACTTTTCCTTAGCCTAAAAAGAAAAAAACCACTCATGTTAAGAGGAGCAATTCTACAGCAGATACACATCTTTGTGCTGCAGCAATCAGGAGGTTAAAGTTTTAAATATGCTATTTATTAATGGTGTCCCTAAACACCTTCTGACATATGGGTTAGAAGGTGCATGTGCACCAATGTGCTGCGCCAGCTGTGATCCAGGGACTGGGGGTGGAGGAAATGAAGAGGGGAGGCTACACTGCCAGTTGCCATCCCCCTGTGGAAAATAAGAGCGCCAGGCAGAGGCTGTGCTGTGTTGACACTAGACCTGCGCACTGAATGCCAGCATGTGCAGGGTGTGCATGAATGGATCTTCTCATCAAGTTGTCTTGGTTGCTGAAAGCCCCTGTGCAGGTCAAACACAAAGTATGCTCCTACCAACTTCACTCCCATTGGCCACACAGACCTCCTGATGTGCATGAAGCCACCCCACTGCACATGGAAGCTACTCTGTGGCGACCGGATGCCATGTGCTATCCATGTTACCATGGATGGGTGCTAGGACTGTGCTGCCATGCTATGGCAGTGGGGGGTGTGGGCGTTCCACAAGTCCTTAGTCCTGTGCTCCAGCTGGCTGAACCTGCCGGCGGCTGTGTGTACTCGGCTTCTGAGTTCCTTGCCTCCGTGTACCACTGCCATTCATATACCTCTTGCAAGGATGGATTTGTAGACTGTACTTATTATGATGATTTATTAGAAGGCCAACAGCTATTTATACACTCCCCTATATTATAATGCCTTATGGAGTGAAAATAATGGCAATAATAACCAATACACATAATACCTGTGAAATATTCTGCCTATAGTCATCCAATTCTTTTTTCTTCTCCTCCAGCTCCACTGTCATCTGTGCTATTTCTTCTGTTCTTTTGTTACATTCCTCAACAACCTGGCAGGAAGACATGACTCTCTTTAAGAGGTGACATCTTCCAAGTGGACAATACAGACGTTTTACAATCCAAATCCAAAGAAAGAAAACTACAAGGCCCATTACTTGTTGAAATAGAAAACAGACACGGAACCTGGTTACACATTCACAATACAAAATACATTTCTAGCTCAAGTGAAAAGAATATGAGTCAACACTGCACTTCTAACTGGGAGAACCTCAAACATTCAATAGCAGCACAGCTGTTTATTTAAAACTGGATCGGCCTCCATCAAATATAAAAATGGGTGGGTGCAGGGCCTGACTTTTAGGTGCAAAGGGAGCATGAGGGTGGAGAGGTGAAGGATTCCGCCTTTCCTCAGCTCCCCACAGCACATCACCAGAGACCAAGGGGCATTAACCAAACCAGTCTTATCATTATCATCAATTGTACTTTGAGCCAAAGCTAATTCTCTCCGCCCTCCCCCTGCAATCGCTGTTTTTTTCTTTCCTCTTTTTAAAAAATCAGAAGCAGCCCAGAACACAGTGGTCTCTGAGAAAAAAGGCTATTTAGAATTCTAATAGATTCAGAATATGGCATTTTACAACACATTGTTCCTGCTGCTTAGCTTATTGTTGTTGTTATTACTAAGCAACGTAGTACAGTGTGGGAGTTCAATACTGGGGATACATACTGAAGCGCTGAGGCCTGTGAAACAGGAAGCTCTTGATTTCTCCTCATTCAGCAAAGCGTCAATTTCATCCAGTGTGTTTGGAAGAGCAAGGAATGCCTAAAAGAAAGGACCTTGGTATCAATGCCAACAACCCTGCAAAAACCTCGATTAGGATTTGAATAGAAATTGCTCCTTCATATGTATTCTCTGTCTTCTCCACGCAAAGGACCTACCACTTGCTTGTTCTTCCTCTTGCTTTGGACATAGCCAAAGAAACCTTTTATTATTATTTTTGACCTCTCTTACAAGCCTGAACTCATTCTGCGCTTTAGCCACACTGACCTTCCCCCTACAACTGTTGGCTACTTGTGATTTCCCCCTTCTTCCATTTCTTATACACGCCCTTAATTCTCAGCTCATCTGTAAGCTCCTTATGCAGGAGTAGCAGGAAGCATTCCATGGGCTGTGCCTTCCAAAGGCTGCCTGGAGTGTTCTAAGGTCTGCAACAACCCAATAATCCCCCCCTTCCACAACACATTTTAAAAGGGTATTGGATGTTAATCAGCCCAAGGCCTGGTTAAAGAGGAATGTTTCCACCTGGCGCCTAAAGTTGTATGATAAAGGTGCCAGCTGAACCTCCCTGGGGAGAGCATTCCACAAATGGGGAGCCACTGCAGAAAAGGCCCCGTTCTCATGTTGCCACCCTCTGGACCTCTTGTGGAGGAGGCACACAAAGAAAGGCCACAGAGGATGGTCTCAGGGTCCTGGTAGGTTGATATGGGGAGAGCCGGTCCTTGAGGTATTGCACTGCTGAACTGTTAAGGCTTTAAGGGTTAAATCCAGCACTTTGAATTGGGCCTGGGAACTGGGAACTAGTGCAGTCTATATTGTTTCACGTAAACTTTTTGGAAATTAAGCAGTACATAAATTCTGTTTAATAAATAAAATAAATCATTATAATAAAGGAAGCCTTGTTGGGAATTACATCAATGATTGATAATCTGCTCTTTATTTTAACTGTAACTAATATTTATAGATATGATGATGATCAAAAAATTTCTGAGACTGTAAAATATTTATTCTGGTACAATCAAACCTAAATGCCTCCATCATTGTATATTTTGGCTTCCAAATGCTGAAAACCCGGAAGTAACTGCTTTGGTTTTCGGAAGCCAAATGTGCTACGCGGCTTCAGTTTTGAGTTTCCCTATTGTATTGAGGCTTCTGCTTTCAGTTTTTGGTTTTTGAATGTTTCGCAAGTTGAATGGCCTTCTGGAACAGATTACATTCAAAAACTGAGGTTCCACTGTACAATAGTTAATGTATATACACTGATTAATAATAATGAACGTGATTCATTAAATAGGCAATCAGTATTTATAATTATAATTATTATTTAATGGAATTATTAATGAATTTATAATCATGCAATACTATATACTAAACTATATTAGAAATCTATTATGGCAATGAAATATGCATGCAGGGAGGGGGGGGGAGGCACCCAGGGCTATGCTTTGCCCAGGCTGAAGCCAAAGGTGAATAAATAGAATATAAGTTTTCAGAGTAAAAAGGCTGTTTAGCTTTATGTTTCACGCATTGTAGCAAAACAAAGAAGAAGAAACACTGGAAAAATTTCGGATCCACTAATTACTAAATCACAGGGGTCAGTTTCCCCCATTAACAGTATAGGACCCCAATACACTTTTTCAGGAAAGCGTTATTGTGTTGTAATGTTTATAAAAGGATTAATTCTGAAAGCCCATTCGCACCTTTTGGAAGTGTGCCATTATCCTGTGTCAGCTGAAGTGATTATAAAATGTTGTTTTCACCATAAGATGCCAGTATATTTTGTTTCGTTTCTTAATCTAACCTATTAAAAGAACCCCTAAAACAACAACCCCACATAAAAAACCCCAATGTCCACATGTAAACTACAAGATCTTCTCTGATAGGGAAATCACTACTGTTCCATTTCATAACTTTGAACGGGCACAGCATAACAAAAGAAAAAGAGAAAAAGTCCAACACAAAACCCCAGGATCACTTGGTCTGTAATTTGAAAAGCTTTATTTGCTTCAGAGGGGCTACTTGGCTTGCAAATTTCATAAACTTCTGACAAAAGATAAAAAGGCATTTAAAAATAAAATCCCGTAATAAAGCACAGAATTAAGCGTCAACCCCCACCGCTGCCGCCAATGGGTTTGGCATCATACCAAATCAGACCACCTCAGACTGAGCCAGGCTGTTTTCCAAAGTGCCAAACTGGGATCAGAGCAGACTCTTATTTATCATTTATTTTATTTACAGAATTTGTATCCTGCCCTTCATCCAAAAAGGCTATCTGAGTGGCTTAAAGGGAAAGGAAAAGGGACCCCTGACCATTATAGAATCATAGAGTTGGAAGAGACCACAAGGGCCATCGAGTCCAACCCCCTGCCAAGCAGGAAACACCATCAGAGCACTCCTGACATATGGTTGTCAAGCCTCTGTTTAAAGACCTCCAAAGAAGGAGACTCCACCACACTCCTTGGCAGCAAATTCCACTGTCGAACAGCTCTTATGGATTCAAACTACAAGAAAGCAATGGAGCAATGGATTCAAACTACAAGAAAGAAGATTCCACCTAAACATTAGGAAGAACTTCCTGACAGTAAGAGCTGTTTGACAGTGGAATTTGCTGCCAAGGAGTATGCTTGGCTGCTCCTTTCCACTGTATAGTAAACTTCAGAAGAGCATGACCAATCGCGCCTAATGATCCTTCCACTTCTACCCCACTAACCAGGTCATCAACATTGGTTAGGACCAGATCTAAAATGGCTGTTCCTCTTGTTGCTTCTCCCACTCTCTGGACAATGAAGTTGTCTGCAAGGCCAGTGAGGAATCTGTTTGACCTTATGCTCTTGGCTGAGTTTGACATCCAACAAATATCCGGGTAATTGAAGTCCCCCATTACTACTATCTCCCTTCCTTTTGCATGCTTGGCCATCTGTTCCAGGAAGGCATCATCTATGTCCTCCGTTTGGCTTGGGGATCTATAGTAAACTCCCACAATGAGGTCTCTGTTATTCTTCTCTCCCTTAATTTTGACCCAAATGCTCTCACTTTGGCTTTGAGGTTCTAAATCTTGGATCTCTTCACAGGTATACACATCCCTGACATATAACGCCACTCCTCCTCCTTTCTTGTCTGGTCTGTTTCTCTGAAATAGATTGTATCCCTCCATTATTACATTCCAATCATGGGACTTAGCCCACCAGGTTTCAGTGATGAAGTGTCAGGGAGGATTTAAAATTTACAGTGTGCTGTGCGTTGGAAGGAGAATTACATGAAAATGATGAATCAGTGGTATTCAACACCTGTAAAATTAGCAAAGATGTACAGAACTGCTCCAAATGTTTGTTGCAAATATAAGGAGAAGGCAGGCATGTTCTACCATATGTGGTGAACGTGCAAGATAACAGGAGCATTCTGGGAAATATTTACAATGAGTTAAAAAAATGTTTAAAATGACATTTGGGGGAAAACCTGAGGCTTTTCTACTAGGTCTTTTAAGTGCAGAGATTCCAAAGGAGCAGAAACGACTATTCATGTACGCAACGACAGCACTGCGAATATTACCAGCCCAGAGGTGGAAAGACGATAAAGTTCCGACCAGAGACAAATGGCTGATGAAGATGATGGACTACGCCAAAACGGCAAAAATGACTGGGAAAATCAGAAACCAGGAAGAGAAGAACTTTAAGAAGAATGGGGAAAATTTACAATGTACAGTGGTACCTCGGGATGCAAACAGGATCCTTTCCGGAGCCCCATTTGCATCCTGAATGGAACGTAAGACGTGATGGCGTGTGTGCAGGTCACGTTTTGCCGCTTCCACGCATGATGTCATTTTGAGCGTCTGCATATGCTGCAAAATCCGGAAGTAACATGCTCCGTTACTTCCAGGTTGCCGCGGAGTGCAACCCGAAAGTGCTGAACCTGAAGCACATTCAACCCGAGGTATGACTGTACTTAAGAGAACACTGTAAACAACTAAAAACTTTGGCAGGATTTGAGTAATGCTTGCAATATACGAAGAACTATGGTAAAAATGGATTCTTTGTTAAACAAATAGAGAAAATAAGGGAGACAGTCGGGGGGGGGGGGGGAGAGATTGATAATGGTAACCATGGAAGGGCGGAGGGGAGTCGAAGGATTCAGGGAATCCTAAATGATGATGTTGATGTATAATGTTTGAATTCAAATTGGTTATGTAAAACTCAATAAAAATAATTTTTTTAGAAAATAAGTTTTTGAAGTGTCTTCAAGTATATGGTAATATGAGGTGTACTGATGACTTTGAAAACATTTTCCTATTCATTTTCTTGAACTGTTCTAAAAGATAACAGGCACTTTCGGAACAGAGCAAAAATGGTCCTATGTGATTGTGCAACAGTTTCCATCAACAAAAGATGGCTCCGCCTGGGGTTTAGTTGTGTGTGTGTCTTTGTCAGTCCTTTGTTGTGGCACTTACGTTGCTGAAATGTTCTGGAATACTTTGATCTGGACGAAGGTTGCAAGCTTGCATAGCTTTCCTCATTAAACCTTTACAGTTCTCCAAGAGGGCGCGTCTCCTTTCATCCAGCTCCAAAAGCTGCTGCTGTAATAGACAGAAGGGGGGGAGGCAGTATTATTATTTTCATGAAAAACTCAGCAAAACGTTGACCAAAGCAAGGCCTTCAGAATTTGGGAGGAAGGGCAGGCTATAAATTCAATAAATAAATAATTACTCTGAAAAACTAAAAATGGAGCCACAAGTAGAAAGGCCCCAGGGAGGACACCAGCCAGGTGCGGAAGGGAGGGCTCATTCCTGTGGAGTCTGCAGCTGCCATCAAGACAGAAGTCTGAGGGAAGCACTATCTGGCAGGGTCTGCCTTCCTGGCTTGCTCTGCCAGAGTCCACTGCTCTGCTCCCAGATCGGCTCTGAGGGAGGAAAGTGTGCCTGGGCAGCCAGAATCAGCACAGAAGAAGAGGACCTTGTGCTTGAGTTTGCTCTTTCCCTCCTGCACTTCATTTTTCCTTGTGTGGTGGGCCTTTTCACCCTTCTAGGACCCTTCCTGCTTAAAGAGTGGGGCACAAAATGCCTTAAGTAAATACATCATCTGTAGCATTGTAGATAAACCCTTAAATAATTTTTCAACACCTGCAAGTGTTATTCAACCTACATCTCACAACCTAAAAATAATTGTGTGAATTAGTCCACAAAGCTGTTTCTCACACAAACTTTTTCCACAAGATAAAATCTAGACCCATCTCAATGGAGGAAAACACATCTATTTGGATTTCCAGCGTTTTTTTATTTTACGCAAACGCACACAGCCCACGGTGTCCCGGCCTAGGACTTCAGCAGCCACTACAGTTTTCTAGCACACTATCACTGCACAGCGTGTGGTCCCTGGCGAGTTGCTCAGGGAGTGAAGTGCCCGGCCAAGGTGAAGAGCAACCTGACTTCTGCCCCAGGCCAAGACAGCAAGCGCTGTGAGGGAGGCTGCCATTGCGGGCTCCTAGGAAGAGAAGCGAGAGGAAGACTAGCCAGGACCCGCCTGCTGACCAGAGAAACAGCAGCTGCAGGGAGCTGCCAAAGCGAATGCCAGACTCTAAGAGCAGCCACCCTGGGATGGCAAAGCAATAGGGTAACCCGTGCTGATCCCCACCCCGGTCCGGGGAAAGACGGCTGTTGTGTGTACTCCAAGAGAGCTGGCCAATTTGCCACAAGTACCATCTGATCTGAATATCCAGGAACGTCAGGCATTGGCACGGAGTTTGCTTGCTTTTCTTCCCCTCCTTTCCCCCCCTGCTATCTCTCGTCTGTGAGAAAGTGAGCCAGTGGGGTGCAGTGGCCAAAGAGTCCATGAAGCTCCCTGGGCGGCCTTGAGCCGCTCGCTGTGTCTCAGCCTAACCTCACAGGGCTGCTGCGAGGATAAAATGGAGTAGAAGAAAACAATGGAGGAAAGGTGGGCTATAAATGCCCTAGATAAATCAATAAACCTAAAGGCACAGACCAGTCTGATCTATTAATCTCTGTACAGCAACATATTCATCCACAGAAGGCATTTCAGAATCACAGGAGAGAGAAAAATGCCCAAGCTTCAAGGGTTAGGAAGCAGCTCACAGCAAGAGGAGCTGCCGTCTTCCCTTTCCCCACTTCCTCCTGCTTTTACCAGCAGCTTGGCTGAGCCGCCAGAACTGTGCTGTGAATAATGGCAGCAGGGCCATCAGCTGGGGGGGGGGGGCATTCAGGTCATGGAGGAACTGGTGAGACACTGCCAGAACTCTGCTAGGCTCCAAACAGTCACGGACAACATCAAGGTTCAGCCACTTCTCAGAAGTTGTTTCGATTGTTGGGAGTGAATCAAATACGTAACTAAGAATTAGTGCCCGAGTTTGCTTTTTTCCTCTTCCCTCCCAATCATGTTTCCTTTTGTGTCATGAGTTTTAGGTTGTAAGCTCAAGGGCAGAGATTGTATAATTATGGATTCCCAAAAGCACCTCTGGAAGACTTTTTGGGTTGAAAAGCAGGTTACAAATCAGGAGTTATTAATACGTTTGTCTCTCCAGATGTTGAACTCATAACTCCCATCCTCTTTGCTCACTGGCAACGCTGCCTGGGGCTGATGGGAGCTGGAGTCTAGAGGATCTCAGGTTAGCTACATCCGGTATTAATGCTACAAACAAACCAACAAACAAACAAACAAACAATGCACTATGGTAGCTGTCAGGACTGGTCGTTGTCCTCTCCAGATCACCACACAAACGCTTCTTGTTCTTTTATAAAACTTTTTATTGCGTATTAACAAAACATTCTTATAAACAGTTCTTAACTATGATTCCTCAGAGTCACTTCTTTCAGATACCTTCTGAGCTCTGCTTCTCCATGACCAGCCACTCTCAAAATGGCGAAGGCGCCTTTCCCTTCGCTTTCCCGCTCTTTTTCCTACCCTCCTGGCTAGAGCTGGCCTGTATCTCCCCTCCTCCGAATCTGAGCTAGAACTGAACCCTTGCCTTTCCTGGGAACAGCCGGTCCCTCCCTGTTGTTCCTCTTGCTCCCTTCTATTAGATTCACTGCTCTCCTCCCCCCCTTGGGGAATGCTTTCTCCCTCTGATAAACTGAAAAGCTCTAATTCTTCCCTGACATCACCCCCTCCCCTAAGCCCCCCTTCCTCCTCCTCGCTCTCCTCTGTTTCTGGAGGACCGAACCCTATGAACTCCTCTTCCTCGCTATCTGTCTCTTCAAAAATTTCTTGAAGATGCCAGTTCTGGGGTTTTGGCTTGTGGGGATATTTTCTATGAAATTCTCGCTGCAATTCCGGAACGTTAATTTTTTCTGCTGGTTCCCATGAGTTCTCAGACTCATCTAACCCTTTCCATGCAACCAAATACTGTAATTTCCTCCTACTTATTCTCGAGTCTAATATCTCTTCCACTTCGGTCTCTTCTTCCCCCATCATGGTGGGGAAAGGAGGTGGTTCCCTTGAGATTTGATACTTATGTGCTGGTACAAACACTGACAATAAAGATCTATGAAATACAGGGTGTATTCTCATATTTTCAGGCAAATGAAGCTTGAAAGCGACTGGGTTAATTTGAACCTTTACTTGGAAAGGTCCCAATCTCCTTGGTTCTAGCTTTTTACACTTCCCTTGTATTGGTAGTCCCTTGGTAGACAGCCATACCCAGCTCCCTACTTGGATTTCTTCCCCAACTCGCCGGTGCCTATCTGCAGCTTTTTTGTAAGCCTCTTTAGCTTCTTCCAAATCCTCTTTCAATATCTCATGCATGCACCTCAACTCCTCTATCATTTGTTCTGCTGCTGGTACTGCTAACTGCTCCTCTTGACCTGGGAATGCCCTTGGGTGCAAGCCATAGTTTGCCACAAATGGGGCTCTGCCCGTAGACACATGCATTGCATTATTATACGCAAACTCTGCTAGACTCAACTTCTCTAACCACCCGCTCTGCTGATAACCAGCATAACACCTCAGATATTGTTGTAGTGTTGCATTCGTTTTTCAGCTTCCCCATTGGTTTGCGGGTGTCTCGCTGACGTGAGGCTTAGCTCCACATCTAGTAACTGCATTAACCTCTTCCAAAATTGTGATGTAAATTGGGCCCCTCTATCTGAAATGATTTGTGATGGCATACCATGCAACCTAAAAATATTATCTAAAAACATATTTGCAGTTTCCTGTGCGGTCGGAATTTTGGTACATGGTATGAAATGTGCCATCTTGGTTAGCATGTCAACCACTACAAAGATCACTGTTTGCCTGTGCGATGACGGTAGATCCGTTATAAAATCCATAGACACCACATCCCAAGGCCTTCCCGGCGTGGGCATAGGTTGCAACAACCCTGCGGGAGCTGCTCTGGGTGCCTTGGCTCGTTGACATACTTCACAACCTCTTACATATTGTGTTACTTCCTCCCTCAACTTTGGCCACCAGAACTGCCGTGTGATCTGATACAGGGTCTTTTCTCTACCAAAATGTCCTGCAGTCGGGTTATCATGATGTTGCCTCAACACTTTACCTCTTAATTCACCTGCAGGTACATACAGCACCCCTCTCCTGTACAACAATCCATCTTTTTCTTTGAAACCTTCCTCTTCCCCTTTACCTTTTCTCAGTTCCTCCATTTTCTTTTGTGCAAACTCATCTGTTACTGTCAATTGCTGGAATTCCCTGCCGTCCACTACTACGGCTGCACACCCCCACTGATCCGATCTCAGCATTTCTCGCAACTTGGGAGGTGATTCCCCTTCCATATACTCAGGTTTGCGCGATAGCGCGTCTGCACGAATGTTTTGATGCCCAGGTATGTACTCAATCCTAAAATTAAACCCAGCAAAAAACTCTGCCCACCTAATTTGCCTTTGGTTTAGCTGTCTAGCAGTTCTCCAATACTCTAAATTCTTATGATCTGTTTGTACCACCACCTGATGTGATGCCCCTTCCAAAAAATGTCTCCACACTTTAAAGGCAGCGTGCACAGCTAAAAGTTCCTTATCAAATATGGTGTAGTTTTGTTCTGATTGATTTAATTTTCTAGAGTAGAATGCACAGGGTCTCCAGTCCCCTTCCTTGTCCTGTTGCAGCAGAATGGCCCCAATAGCCCTGTCAGAGGCATCAGTTTCTACCTTTATACGCTTACTTGGATCTAGGTGCATAAGATATTTTTCTGAAGCAAACACCACCTTTAATTTATCAAAGGCCTTCTGTGCTTCCTCAGTCCATCTGAATGGCCCCTTGCCTCTTAGACAATCAGTTAGTGGCGCTGTGATTTTGGAGTAATTACCTATGAATTTACGATAGAAATTAGCAAATCCTAAAAACCTCTGTAGATCTTTCTTAGTTTTAGGTGCCTCCCATTCCACCACTGCCTGAACTTTACTGGGGTCCATGTGCACCCCTTTGTGGGAAATGCAATATCCCAGGAACTCCACCTTTTGTGTGTGGAATTTACACTTCTCTAACTTCACATATAACCTGTTGGTCCTCAATCTCTCTAACACCTGTGTGACATGTTTTACGTGTTCCTCCATACTTTCACTATATATTAAGAGGTCATCTAAATAAGAGACACAGAACTGATCCAGTATACCTGCTAAGACGTGATTGATGAAGGTTTGAAATACCCCTGAGCCATTTTGCAAGCCAAAAGGCATTACCAAGAATTCAAATGCACCATACTTAGTACAAAAACTGGTTTTCCACTCATCCCCTTCTCTGACCCTTATCAGATTATATGCTCCTCGTAGATCAAGCTTGGTAAAGACTTTGGCTGACCTTACTCTCTCTAAGAGGTCATCTATACGTGGCAGTGGGCACACACGAGGCTTCATTTGACTGTTAAGGATTCTGAAGTCACATACTAATCTTGGTGCCCCTTCCTCACCTTTCTTTTTGACAAAAAAGACAGGAGCACCCCCAGAGGCCGTAGACTCTCTAATAAAACCTCTCTGCAAATTCTTTTGCAGGAACTCCCTCAATGCTGCAGATTCTACTTCCGACATGGCATATATCTTGCTTGGTGGCAACTGTGCCCCAGGGACTAGATCTATCTTGCAATCATAGGGCCTATGTGGTGGAAGTTTATCTGCTTCTTTTTCACAAAAAACATCCTGATAAGCCATATATTGTGATGGAATCTCACTTTCATTCCCCATCAACTTCCCTTCTACCTCTGTTCCCATTACTTCCACCGAGATTTTTCCCTTTTGCCCCAAACAATGTGTCATACAATATATCGGACCAAAAACCAAAGATCTTTGATGCCAGGCAATTACCGGATTATGACGATTGAGCCAACTCATGCCCAGCACCATTGGGTGCCCAGCTAGTTTGGTCACATGAAATGCCCTGGTCTCTGAGTGATGACCCATATCCATTCTCATTGGTGGAGTCTCATAAGTCACTTCTCCTGAAAGTAGCGGTCTGCCGTCGATTGTTTTCACTCGCAGTGGGGAACTCAAAGGTAACAAAGCGATTTTGTGTTCCTGTACCAATTTCTGGTCTATGAAATCTGCTGACGCTCCTGAGTCTAACAACGCCTCTACCTGGACGCTGTGTCCATTGGGTAGTTGTAGTTGCACCTTCACCGTTAGCCCTGGGATAGGTGGTTCCGTGTGAGAGCCTTCTATTGCTTCTCCACCCGGCTGCAAGCTCCCATTTCCAGCCGGGGACATTCGTTTCCCTGATGCAGTTCCTCTGGGCAATTGTCGTGTCTCATGTCTGCTCCAGATAGAGACTCCCATCCTTTACGATTGTGACATTGTCATGCTAGATGCCCTGGTTTTCCACAGACAAAGCAACGCCTTGCATCTCTTCCTTTCCCTGCATTTCCTCTTACCATGGAAGAGGTAGTAACTGGGAGGGGTCTGGCTGCTCCTAATTCCATGGGCTCTGGCCACTCTCGTCCTGTCACGTTGCCCGCTCTGCTTTCTGTACTTTCGATAATATTATTTTCCCGCCACCGTGGTCGCCATTGTTCCTTCTTTTCACTAGCCCTCCGTTCCACGCGTAGGCTCAATTGCAGGCACGTTCGGACCAGAGAGTCCAAGGAACTAGGTTCTGGCATTTGGGCCAATTGGTCTAAAATCTCATTATTCAGTCCTTCCCTAAAAAGGGCTGCAACTGTTGGGGAATTCAGATCCCATTTTAATTTCTGCACCAGCAAACTAAAGTTGGACCAATAAACTCCCACAGTGTCTTTTCCTTGTCTCATTCTCAACAGCTGCCTAGCTGTGGTTGTTTCATGCGCAGGGTCTAAGAAAATTGTGTCTAGATACTGCAGAAAAATTTGTAGATTTCCTAGGGCGACATCCCTCCGAGATATGAGGGGTATAACACAGTCCTTAGCCCTCCCTTCCAAGAAATTAATCACATAAGCAACCTTCTCTTGCTCAGATTGAAATTCTTTATCCTTTATCTCAATTATGTAGGAAATTTCTGTCTTGAAAGCCATGTATTCAGAGCTTTCTCCCTTGAAGCTACGTGGACGTACAGTAAATGTTTTACTCACTCTATCTCCACACGTCGATTGCAGCATGGCTCTATGTTCTCCCAGTGCTGCCGATAGTACGTCGACTTGACTTTTCAACTGTAAGTTCTGTTGCCATAAGTCCTGTAATGTTAGCTGGAGCGCGGGGGTTTCTCCTTGCCCAACTGGTGCCACAGCTCCTTCCATTTTGGTTTCTCCTTCTTTACTTATAGTGAAGAGGCGCAGAGCAGAAGGTATTCTGTCAGGACTGGTCGTTGTCCTCTTCAGATCACCACACAAACGCTTCTTGTTCTTTTATAAAACTTTTTATTGCGTATTAACAAAACATTCTTATAAACAGTTCTTAACTATTCTTCCTCAGAGTCACTTCTTTCAGATACCTTCTGAGCTCTGCTTCTCCATGACCAGCCACTCTCAAAATGGCGAAGGCGCCTTTCCCTTCGCTTTCCCGCTCTTTTTTCTAACCTCCTGGCTAGAGCTGGCCTGTATCTCCCCTCCTCCGAATCTGAGCTAGAACTGAACCCTTGCCTTTCCTGGGAACAACCGGTCCCTCCCTGTTGTTCCTCTTGCTCCCTTCTATTAGATTCACTGCTCTCCTCCCCCCCTTGGGGAATGCTTTCTCCCTCTGATAAACTGAAAAGCTCTAATTCTTCCCTGACAGTAGCTACCAGACTTCAGTATACCATTCTTGTTACAGAGGAAATCAGGAGTCAGCAAGTGCTGTGAGGACACTCTGGCAGGAGTTCTGCCTCGCCCTTCGCACTAGAGGTGCTGCTGGCAGGAGCTCAGGCACGTGCAGCCCCTCCCTGTGAGCTGCTCCTAGTGAAACAGGGGCAGAGAAATTCTCTTATCTGCCCAAAGAACAATTTTCTGAAGGGTAAAACATGCATCATGCTGGACTATCTAAAATAATAATGATAAACTTCGTCTTTAGGATAATTATTATTTCTGCCTGTTCAGAAAGAGATATTTGGCAGAGTATTGGTATTTCCTCATATGCTTTATTTGACTCCATTAGGAGTAAAAGGATGGGAGTCTACTGAAAACTAGCCAGTGACTAACACTTCCATGGAGAACTGAGCTGAAAAGATTGCCACTCTAACAGTATTCCAAAACTTTTAATTATGAAAAATAACACAGAAGGAAAATATGATTGTTGTGTTCTTAAAATTCATTCTAAAATAAATACTGCAATGTATGTTCTGAACAGTACTTGGTGGATTTTTATCCCCAAATGTGCCACGGTACGTGTTCCAAAAAATAAAATAAAAATCAATTAATCCAAACAAGACAATTATCAAGTCTCTCTCAAAACAGTTGTCAAACACAGAGGCGGCTGTGCCAATTATCTGACGGGCAGATGGGGCTACCAACCCTCCCTACTGTTCCATATGGGTCACAAACACACATTTGCCTCTCACATTCATTAAGAAAATTAAATAACCAAAATTGCTTAAGATAAATATTAGAGTTCTTGATCTAAGGTGCTATACTGAACAAGAAAAGCACATAAAATCTGCTAATGTGCATGTGTCATTTTTAAATGTTCATGCATGTTAGCAAGGAAAACATATTCTAATCTAAGAGATAACGTTTTACTTTTCTTATGAATCACTGTGCTGACAGAACCCACATATGCAGCATTTGTCTCCCACAGAAAAAGGCTGAACTGGATTTTGCCTGTCTGCCACTACTTGTACAAAGCCTTTTTTAAAGACCATCAGCACAGCTCACTAACAAAAGAAGTTAATTGCTGCTATTAATGGTGCTCTATTTACCTGCATTTGCAGCCCTCAAAACTCAAGGATAGGCTTCCTTTAGCAGGTAAGGGAAACTATCAGGGAAATTGCTCTCCCTATCTGTCAGGGTGTGTAAAAAGGATGTGAAATGCTGGTCCCCTAGGTAAGCATTGTACCTTTTCATATTATTTTGCAGATCTTGATTGAATATACTCATGAACAAGGAAGCTGTCTTGCAGCAAGTAAGACCACTGATCCCTCCTGGCAAAATACTGGGGACACCAATTGGCAAAAGCTCTCCAAGGGTTTCAGAGAGGGACTTTCTCAGTCCTACCTGAAGACACCTTTTGCAGGAAGAGCATGTCCTCTCACACAGGACAATGGCCCGTCCCCTAAACGGCATTCCCTATACAGTGGTGCCCCGCAAGACGAATGCCTCGCAAGACGAAAAACTCGCTAGACGAAAGGGTTTTGCGGTTTTTGAGCTGCTTCGCAAGACAAATTTCCCTATGGGCTTGCTTCGCAAGACGAAAACGTCTTGAGTTTTTTGCAAGTTTGTTTCCTTTTTCTTAACACCGTTAATACAGTTGCGACTTGACTTCGAGGAGCAACTCATAGAACGCGGTGTGGTAGCCTTCTTTTGAGGTTTTTGGTGATTTTTGAAGCTTTTCCAAAACTTTTCAGACACAGTGCTTCGCAAGACGAAAAATTCGCTAGACGAAAAAACTCACGGAACGAATTAATTTCGTCTTGCGAGGCACCACTATATAAAAATAGGTTTTCAAGCTCATTCAACAAGTGTGAGAGTGCAGGTCTTACCTCTGCAGCTCGTAGCTGGACAGCGCAGGCTTTATATTCCACCTCAAGTCTGCTCTTGTGGAAAGCTGCTTTCATGTTCTGTAGAACCAAATCTGTTTTCTGTTTGTTCAAGGTCACACAACTCTGTGGAAAACAAGTATCATTTAGAAGATTTTGCTAAAAAGAAAAGCATTTATTATTCTTCAATCTGGTGTTTATCCAGATGCAATGCCTCTTCTGTTTGATCAAACACTTGGCAACTGAGAATAAAGTTTGCTTTTCCAGGGTGAGTGACAATTCATTCCAACCTGCCAGAATGATAGCGCAAAGCACTTTTTATTATTTATTTATGCATTATTAAAATTTATATCCCACCCTTCACCTTGTAATATACTTATGAGTGGGCATTTTTGTAGACTATTTATTCCTTGGGAACATTTGCACTGTCATGCATCAGGCTCATAACAACATTGATGTTAATGGACTCCTCTAGGTGACAAGCAATTGAGAAATAAAATGTTCAATACATCTATCAATTAGGTCTTCGTTTTGGGGAAGGGAGGAGTTCATCATTATTTGAATAAATTCATAAAACGCCAACAGTACCAACAGCAGCCTTTGAGAGATGTGTGTTTACCTTTATTAGTTGCATAAATTCTGTGACGAGTTTTACTTTTTCGGTGTTAATTTGTTTTACTGCAATATTCGCTTGCTCAGACGCTTCTTCCAGGTTGACGCCATCTTGTTCCATTTGTCTCAAACTGTGCAAGGAAGATTTATGGGCAATGCTGTTTTAATTACTACAAAATTCCTAGTTCAACCCTATGAAGGCTAGATTTATGTTTTGACAATGAGGAGGCATGATAACTGCCTTTCAAAGTACAGAAAATCAGACTATCCTGTGCAAGCTGAAGAACTTAAAAGAGTAAAGTCTACAAACCTTTCACAATAAATAAAAACCTAATTTTCAATAGTGCCTCTAAAACACATCTGCCCTATCATTCAATTAACAAGCTCTGTCCTGACTGACGTTAACAAGCACAGGAGAAAACAGGGATGCCTGTCATCATTAGCTGAATTCTTCAAGCTAAATTCTGTCAACTCTTAACCATTTTTGGGGTCAGGTCTGAAATCCTAGCTGTCATGTTACGCAAATTGCCCACCAAAGGGATAGCAGATTCTATGAACACCAAAGGAGTTATTTATACAGCTAAAGTATAGCATTATTTTTTGGGGGGGGTGCGGGTGGCGCTGTGGGTTAAACCACAGAGCCTAGGACTTGCCGATCAGAAGGTCGGTGGTTCGAATCCCCGTGACGGGGTGAGCTCCCGCTGTTCGGTCCCAGCTCCTGCCAACCTAGCAGTTCAAAAGCACGTCAAAGTGCAAGTAGGTAAATAGGTACCGCCCTGGCGGGAAGGTGAACGGTGTTTCCATGCGCTGCTCTGGTTCGCCAGAAGCGGCTTAGTCATGCTGGACATATGATGCACTCCACAAGTGAGAGCCCAGGAGTCTGAACACCACCACTTTCTGAACACGGCCCAGGAGGAAGGAGTGGAACCACTGTACAGTATAAGGGACGCGGGTGGCGCTGTGGGTTAAACCACAGAGCCTAGGATTTGCTGATCAGATCAGAAGGTTGGTGGTTCGAATCCCTGCGACAGGGTGAGCTCCCGTTGTTCGGTCCCTGCTCCTGCCAACCTAGCAGTTCGAAAGCACGTCAAAGTGCAAGTAGGTAAATAGGTACCGCTCCGGTGGGAAGGTAAACAGCGTTTCTGTGCACTGCTCTGGTTCGCCAGAAGCGGCTTAGTCATGCTGGCCACATGACCCGGAAGCTGTACGCTGGCTCCCTCAGCCAATAAAGTGAGATGAGCGCCACAACCCCAGAGTCGGTCACGACTGGACCTAATGGTCAGGGGTCCCTTTACCTTTACCTATAGCATTTTAAAATCCTCTTGTCTGGATGCAAAGGTCTGCAAGTGGAATTATGTTTGCAGGTTGCTCTTTTCCATTTCCATTTCCCTACAGCAGGACCTGGAAAGCCGCTCTTGGGGGTTAACGGAACCTCCAGATCATCACAGAAAACAGTGTCTGGGGCTGCAGGAGGAATTGGTGGAAGCTGAGGGTGAGCCCTGCACAGGAGTCGATGTACCTTCCACTTGCACAAGATCACCTTTGGATCTAAGCCACTGATTTCAATGGGAAAATCTAAGAATATGCCGATCTCTTCCAATTTAAAATCAAATAGATTTGAAAGTGCTTAAATTTAGCTGAATCCCGCCTAAGTATTCTTCTTCCATGTTTTTAAGCACCAATTGGTAATTTGGCAAGTATGTGGACATTAACTTACAGAAAAATCGCCCAACAATTTTTTAAGAGGCACACACAGAACTTCAAATTCTCAGCACATACCTTTCCTTACTTTCCCCACAATTTCATAGAATCATAGAATCATAGAATCATAGAATCATAGAGTTGGAAGAGACCACAAGGGCCATCGAGTCCAACCCCCTGCCAAGCAGGAAACACCATCAGAGCATATTAATATTTAATTTAATAGAATCATAGAACTGTAGGATTGGAAGTGACCCCGGGGCCATCTAATCCAACCCCCGACCATGCAATATTTATATAACTTTCATAAGCCAAGTAATTAAATTTGATTGTCCATACTGCCTTCTTTTTTACAGCTGATGTTTAAATTACAAACCGTACAATGCACATGCAAGTATGCGCTTATGCGGTTGCCGCCTGGTAACAGTGTAGCAAAGAGAACAAAGTTTAGAGCAAAGGGAACGGAACTGTCCAAACCCTGCAAGTAAGCAAAGTAAGAAAAACTGAGGCGGACTAAGGACTTAAAGGGCAAAAATATGAATATGAATATAAATAAAATATAAAATACATAATTTAAACAAAATATTATGTAAATTCTAATGACATTTCTATTTGCCTTTTTAAAGTCTTTTAAAAAGGGTGGAAAGATTAATTGGACTTGTAGATCATTAATCCCCTATTTCCAACTTGATCTCGCATATCCATTTTATCGTAGTCAGAAGTCCACAGTGCTCAGCAGAAGGATGACAGGTTTTCCTCATCATTTAAATGGCTCCATGATCATCAATCGACTATCAAAGCAGTAAGAGTTCTGATCCAGGTTCGGCTCAGTTTTCTGAGTGCTGTTTCTCTACATAATAAATATATAAAATAGATATACCTGTCACTTTTCATACTAATTTTTGATTCCAATTGCTTCCTTTTGTTTTTTCTATCCAATAGCAACTTTTTCTGTTGTCTGAGGTCATTATCTCTGCGTTCCATATGTTTTTGTTGTGTAGAGAGAGAAGCCATTTTAGAATCCAGCAACTCCAGCTGCCCTGAAATTTCCTAAAGTAAAAAGTGCAGAAGAAAATCCCATTGTATAATGTGTTCATAGTGCACAGGCAACCATTTTAAAAACAGGGAGTATTCCCTTCCCCCCCCCCAAATGCTAACAGTATTAATTACATTAAGAAGGTGCACAGCATTTTAAAGTTCAGGTGCAAATATTCTTGTGATATTTGAAAGTGACTTTCAAATTGTAGCTTTAGTGTTAAATGTGGTGAAAAACAGATATAGAACACCAGCCAAAATTGCTGACCAAAGACTTTACAGGATTAATAAGTCCCAACATTTCAAATCATGAACTGCTGTTTTCCTAAACCATCACGATAAATCAGCTTACCTTCTGTTGATTTTCCAACTGCCTTCTTTCGTCTGCATCCACTGTGACAGTAAGGAACTGTGCCGGCCTCAGTGATGTATTACTGGTAATGGTCTGATTTGTGTAAAAAGACAATTTTACCACATATCTTTCTTCTGCTGTGTAGATGCTTCTCAGTTTGGTTTCTTTTATGACCTGCACACACAAAATTACCACACTACAATTATATCAACTCCACAGGGATAGCTATTAACATCCCAAATGTTAGTCTATTGCAACAAAAAATTCAAATGATTTGTAGCAAATTTATTACAGCATACATTTTAGTGGCTTACAGTCACTCGCATCAGATGCATGCAGTGTTATCCTAAATTGGCATGAATACATACACATGGCAGCGGGATAGCGGGAGTGGAGTTGCAGGCTGCAATGTGAGAGGGAAATAAAGTGAAATGCAAAAACTACAGACTGTGATCATGACTTGAGATATGCCCTGTGGCTGGATGGCAGCCTTACCCTCTCCCCTTGCACCATGAGTAACCTGGGGCTCTCAGGGCTCGGGAACCAATGATGTGGGACAGCCACATACAGCTCCCAGAAAGAAAGCTTTCTATCTCAGCACATTTTAAGACCTCTTCTGACTGGGAGTGTAAGAAAGGAGGCTCCTTTGTTTCCTCCCTTCAAATTAAGGGCAGCTCACCAGGCCTGAACTTTAAAGGGACTGGGGGGGGGGACTACTGGCCTTCTAGGACTTTGGGAGCTGAACTTCATGTGAGGTAGAAATGAAGTGATGTCTTAACTGCTGCTGTTTCCACTTTTTTAGCTTGTGTTTTGCGTGTGTACAGGTGGTTTTAAGACGATTGTTTTTAGGATGGTTTATCTGTTTTATATTTTATTGTAAGCCAGTTGAGATCCAATTGATAGGAAAGCAGATTATAAATTTAAGCACAGTATTTATTATTATTTGTTAGTTGCTTTATATATTAAAAAGTCTCAAAACAACTTTACAAGAAAAATACATACAGGTAAGTACAGTTGTAAGTCAAGTTTAAAATACATTCAACACAAAATATCAAAATGTTTATCCAACAATACACTAAATAGTCAAAGATGAACAGCACAATAGAGACTGACTTAACCACTAAAAGACTAGATTCCACAAATAGGGGTGGGTCACGTGAGGAGAGGTGATCTTTGGAACTGGGATCCTGAGCCACATAAGGCTTTATAGGTCAAGTCAAACTCTCTAAATTGAGCCCATAAATTAACTGGTATTCAGTTCAGCCAGAATCAGTATATTGTGCTCAGACTTTCTAATCCCAGCTAATAATCTGGCTGGTGACTTCTGCAGAACCATCACCCCAAAAAATCAAGCACCACTTTCTCTCCACTGTTGCTGGGAAACAAAGAACAGATACGACTTTCAGTGTTCGAAGAAACCCAACTCATCTCTGCCAATGGGGCAAAAAGACTGACCACCCATTTTGACACAGAGGGACAGCACATAGGAGAGGTGTCATTTGAT
Source organism: Podarcis liolepis (assembly GCF_965112155.1). NCBI lineage: Eukaryota > Metazoa > Chordata > Lepidosauria > Squamata > Lacertidae > Podarcis > Podarcis liolepis. Next base: position 1,170,290 of record NC_139565.1, on the reverse strand, counting down.
TGTATGTGCTTTTCTTAGCTGCTTGTTGCTACTGTGCTTTGCTAATGTGCTTCTATAAAGTATGACAAGTTCATGGCCTCCTGATCTGGTGTTGCTTGCTTCTAAGGGAAAGGCGGCAGCATCACAGCAAGAGTCTTCCTAAACACTACAGATTTCTATCTCTCTTAGTCAACATGCCTCACCCTTTCGATCATATTTCTGGTTTTCTCTGTGCCGACAGGGACCTCATGAATGCGATATTTATCACACAGGTAATTCATCACAGGGTGGGGAGCATCAAACAACTCTCTCAAGTAAGAGAATACTCCATACCGGCTGAAGAAGGCAAGAGAGGCAGTTAAATACATTCCTGAGAATAATCAATTCTCAGAGCAAGAGTGTTGGAGAAATGAATAAATATGAGCAATCATATTTTAACTGAGGTTAAATATTAAGATTCTATAACATCAAAAGCCAAATTCTGTAAGCTTACGGCAGGCAAAATTGAGCAAATAGTAAATGCTTATTTAATCAGCTAAATTAATTTGATTCAGTATGCTGGGCATCATGGTGAAAACAGCTAGGTCACTGCACAATTGCTTTCACACAATAACTTATTCCCATTATTATAATGTAGGGTTTTAAGATAAATAGCTTAAAACTTACAACAGTTCTTCAACTGGTTTCCAAGGTCTGCTTTCAGCATAAGATTCACTTGGTGCGCACACAGCATTCACTCTGAGCCTCTGAACATCACGCACCTAAACAAGATTGCATCAATGCCAAGAGAACACTCTTAGCTGTCTTAAGAAAAATGTTTGAACTGAGCTTTTTAACAGTTCTCTTGAGTAGGTAACAATAGCAACATTAGAGAGTATTTCAGAGGATCTTTAATTTAGAACCACCTACAACTCTTTATCTCCTGCCAACCTAGCAGTTTGAAAGCACGTCAAAGTGCAAGTAGATAAATAGGTACCGCTCGGGCGGGAAGGTACCGTATTTTTCGGACTATTGGACGCACCGGTCCATAGGACGCACCTAGATTTGGGGGGGGGGGAAATAAAGGCAAAAAAATTTTATTCCCCCCCCCCGCCAGGCGCGGGGCTGGGGCGGGGAAGCCCGAGCTTCCCCCTCCCCCAGAACGGGACCCAGAGCCATGCCGAAGCTGCGCGCAGCTTTGGCATCGCTCTGGGAGCTTGCGGGGCTGGGGGAGGAGGAAGCCTTCCGCCAGCCTCCAAACCATGTCGGGAGACAGTGGGATGGCGCGCTGCGCCCCTGCCGCTGTCTCCCGAGTTTGCGGGGCTGGCGACGGGGAGGAGCAGGCTTCTCCCCCCGCCAGCCTTCTAGCCAAGTCGGGGGACAGCGGGAAAGGCGCGCTGCGCCTCTCCCGCTGTCCCCCGAGTTTGCGGGGCTGGCGACGGGGAGGAGCAGGCTTCTCCCCCCGCCAGCCTTCTAGCCAAGTCGGGGGACAGCGGGAAGGGCGCGCTGCGCCTCTCCCACTGTCCCCCGAGCTTGTGGGGCTGGCGGTGGGGCTCTCCTGAAGCCTGGAGGTTGTGGGGCTGGTGGGGGGGAGAAGCAGGCTTGCTTCTCCCACCGCCAGCCTCCAGATCAGGTCGGGGAATAGCGGGATGGCGCAGCGCCGCCATCCCGCTATTCCCCGACCTGATCTAGAAGTTGTGGGGCTGGTGGGGGGGAGAAGCAGGCTTGCTTCTCCCACCCCCAGCCTCCAGATCTGGTCGGGGAATAGCGGGATGGCGGAGCGCCGCCATCCCGCTATTCCCCGACCTGATCTGGAGGTTGTGGGGATGGTGGGGGGGAGAAGCAGGCTTGCTTCTCCCACCCCCAGCCTCCAGATCAGGTCGGGGAATAGCGGGATGGCGGAGCGCTGCCATCCCGCTATTCCCCGACCTGATCTGGAGGTTGTGGGGATGGTGGGGGGGGGGAGAAGCAGGCTTGCTTCTCCCACCCCCAGCCTCCAGATCAGGTCGGGGAATAGCGGGATGGCGGCGCTTCGCCATCCCCCTATCCCCCGAGCTTGTGGGGCTGGGGGGGGAGAAGCAGGCTTGCTTCTCCCCCCGCCAGCCTCCAGATCAGGTCGGGGAATAGCGGGGTGGCGGCTCTGCGCCTCCCCGCTGTCCCCAGCTTTTGGGTGCAGGCTGCTGCCCGCAAGCCTTGTGAGCCCGCGGGACATCCCGCCGGGCTTGCAAGACTTGGGATAGCTTCCTGAAGCCTGGAGAGCGAGAGGGGTCGGTGCGCACGGACCCCTCTCGCTCTCCAGGCTTCAGCAAAAGCCTGCATTCGCACCATAGGACGCACACACATTTCCCCTTCATTTTTGGAGGGGAAAAGGTGCGTCCTATAGTGCGAAAAATACGGTAAACGGCGTTTCTGTGCGCTGCTCTGGTTCGCCAGAAGTGGCTTAGTCATGCTGGCCGTGTGACCTGGAAGCTGTACGCCGGCTCCCTCGGCCAATAAAGCGAGATGAGCGCCACAACCCCAGAGTCGGCCACGACTGGACCTAATGGTCAGGGGTCCCTTTACCTTTTACAACTCCTTATCTGAAAGCCATTTCAATCAATTAAGGACAGGGTTAAGAAGTGCCTCACTTTTCTTTTTTGAATTATCTGCACCCTGTTTATTAAGTGAATTTTCCAAAAAGCCTAGCACCCATTAACTTTGTATCAGAAGAATAAAGAAACTGAATCTTCATATAGTCACTGTTATCAGGCAACAGTAGAACAGGTTTTTCCCTCTCTCGCTCAACAAGGTGACTTCTAAAAAATATAACATTTCATGTGCTTCTCTTAGTTGGCGGCTGGAAATGCACTGGAGAAAAGAAAAATCAGCAGTGCTTCATGCTACCAGTGTGGCGAGAGAGACGCAATCAAGAGCCTACTTATTAAGCTTTTTGCTGTCTGGACTTCGATACCAATCTGTTTTTAATGTAGGAATTGGTCCTTGCCTCTCTTAGAAAGATTTCCATATCTTCTTGGCTTTCAAAGACAAAGGCCCTCAAGTCGTTGGATGAAATGTGATTTTCTACATATTTAGCATGCTTATGATCTTTCATATTGATCTGTGAAGGGAAAAAAATCCAACAATTACAAACGGTGGCTGAAATTAATAGAAAAAGAACAATAAAATGTGCATGAAGGCAAAGGAGCCAGTAAGATGATACTTGGGTTCTAAATAAATGGCAAGTACATTTCCAAATGTAGTTAAGGACGGATATTTGACTGAGGCTTCAAATTCTGTGCACACATATCTGGGAGCAAGTCCCACTGAATGCAATAAAGCTTACTTCTTTTTTCATCGTTGGTGTAGTGTGTTTTAAATGACTTATAATGAAATTATATATTTCAAGTATGACTTACATTAAATGGGCATCAAGAAATAAAATAAAATGTGCTCTATTCTTTAAAATGGCTCAATACTCATTATGCTGTGGCTAATTATTCTAGAAGTACCTTAATTCACATGTTGGTGGTTACATTGTGGCCCTGTCGTTATCTTCGTGGGAGAGGAGATGCTGCAGTATGGTGCCATCCGGATGCAGCCTGGAAACTTAGTAAGTCCCAGGTGATGTGGGAGGAGCCCAAATGAGGACTTTTTCTTGAGGGTAACCTCAAGATTAGACTGCTGTAACACACTGCATGTGGGCCACCTTTTGCCTTGTTCCTGTAATTGGTGCAAATGCAGGTGCCGGGGTGCTTAGTGGGACACCCAGCTTTGCATATATTTTAACAGTGTGGAAAGATCTGCACTGGCTGCCTATTAGCTGCAGAGCCAATTTCAAGGTTGATGGTGTTGGTATTGAAAGCCCTGAACAACTTGACACCAGGGCACCTAGCAGACTGCCTCCCCTAGTACAGAGCAGGCTGATCTTAAAAACTTCCAAGGAGACATGGCTGGTGTTTCCACAACCATTAGATTGTCACTTGTTGACAATGCAGAAGCAGGGCTTCTTGTGGACAGAACCCAACCTCCAGAATACCGTTCCTCACACAATCCATGAGGTGGAGACTAGGGCTGGGCGATATATCAATATATTGTCCAAAACGGGTCTGAAGTTCACATCGTGATAACTGTTTCATAGTATCTGAGCTGGCAATATATCACAAATCACAATGTGTGTAAGGGCTAGGCAATATCTGGTTTTCAGTATCACGGTAACTCACCAGCTAAATGTTGAAATGTCATCAACAGCTAAACCGCACAGAATCACCAGCTCAACACTGCAACTACCACAATGTCTGAAATAAGGATGGAACTATACAGAGGCGAACAAGACAATGTCCAGGCAACTGCTACTACTTAAGAGGTCTAAAATGGATAAACGACAACATTATCAATCACCATACAGTTTGTTTCATCAGCAGGCAAGCCAAAATGCATCCCAACAGGACTTTTGGTTTTGGGCTTGGTTACCAAATGATGGCATTCAGGACAATCCAAACCACGACAATGAATCATAGTGAATACAAATAATTTGGGACTGCCAGGCTGCCAGCAGTTCTGCTAGGAGGCAGAAACAGCAGTGGCAGAAACAACTTGCCAGGACTGCAGCAGTAGCGGCAACAACCTGCAGGGCCTGGCAGTGGCAGCACAATCAGTGGTGGCCTGTGAGTCCTCATGGTGGTGACAGGAGGGGGGCAGCAGTAGCAGCATGCAAGGCCTCGTGGCGGTGGAACAAGTAGTGGCGACTGCGAGGCCTTGTGGCGGCGACAGAAGTTGGCGGCCATAGCAATGGCAGCCTGCAAGGCCTTGCAGCAACGCCACAGTGACAGCCTGCAAGACCTCTTGGTGGTCATACATAGTGGTGGTAGTAGCAGCAGCAGCCTGCAAGGACTTATGGCAGCGATGGAAGGCAGCAGCAGTATTGGTGGTGGCCTGCGAGAACTAACAGCAGCGATGGGAGGTGGTGGCAGTAGCGTCCGCAGCCCACAAGGGCTCGTGGCGGCGATGGAAAGTGGCAGCAGTAACGGCACTGGCCTTCGAGGTCAGGATTTGGCAGCAGAAGCAGTAGTGGCCTGCGAGTCCTCAGGGTAGAGTCCTGTGGGGACTTGTAGCAATGACAGGAGGTAACAGAAGTGGCATCCTGCGAGGCCTTGCATCAGCAACGGGAAGTGGGGGCCTATGAGGCCTCGTGGCAACAAAAGCAGTGGGGCTTGTGAGGCCTCGCCATGGTGGCAAGAAGTGGCGGCCTGGAAGTCCCCCTGGCGGTAGTGGGAGGTGTGGCAGAAGTTGTGGCAGCCTGCTCAGCAAGGCCTTACAGGTCACCCCTGCTTCTGCCACTGACTCCTGACACCATGGGAAGGCCTCACAGGCCACCGCTACTGCCAACGTCATGACAAGGCTTTGCAGGCAGGCGCCGTTTTTGCCACTGCTGCAAGGCCTTGCAGGCCACCACTACTGCTGTCACCACAAGGCCTCACAGGCTGCCGCCAGCACCCACTGTCATGGCAGGGCTTTGCAGGCTGCTTATTGTGCCACTGCTGCCAAGCTGCCACTGCTTCTGCCCGCCCCCCAGTTGTTGATTATGCCACCGCCAGGCTGTTGCTGCTGCTGCTTCTGCTGCCTAGCAGGCCTGCCTGCCGTCTGGGAGTCCCAGATTATTTGTATTCACTATGATGCATCACTGTACTTTGGATTGTCCTGAATGCCACCACTTGGTAGCCAAGCCCAACCCTTGAGTAGTAGCAGTTGCCAGGACACTGCCCTATTCACCTCGGCATAGCCCCTTCCTTATTTCAGATGTTGTGATATATTGACATATCATGATGTTTAACTGGTGTTATACTGCAATACTTTATACTGCAATGTTTAACTGGTGTATATGCAATATAACGTGACACCAGAGGGCGATGTGGAGCCCCGTCTTTCCCAACCAGATTTCCCTGTATGAGTTTACGGCACATTTAAGTAAAACACTTCTTTGACATATCTAGATCCAGCCACAATCTTACACATACAGTGGTACCTCGCAAGACGAATGCCTCGGAAGACAAAAAACTCGCAAGACGAAAGAGTTTTTCGTTTTTTGAGTTGCTTCGCAAGACGAATTTCCCTATGGGCTTGCTTTGCAAGACGGAAACGTCTTGCAAGTTTGTTTCCTTTTTCTTAAAACCGCTTGAAGAGGTGCAGCTGCGACTTGAACGTGCTTCGCAAGATGAAAAATTCGCAAGACGAAAAAACTCGCAGAACGAATTAATTTTGTCTTGCGAGGCACCACTGTATGTATTCTATTAACATTCCCCGCCCCCGCATTTTCATAGTTCTTCTTTTTATCTGTAACCCATCTCAGAGAAAGGTGAGGTATAAATAAATTAGCCCTCCTCCTCCTATCCTATCTGCCGGCAGGTCAGATGGTTAGGATTGAGGTCAAGTATCTCTCTATCTGCAGGGGAAGGCTCCACATAGAAGGGCATGTCCCTGCGGTGCTGTTTCCCTGGTGGTAGCCAGCATTATTCTCCAAAATGAGTGTTCTGGAGGCCTGCTTCCATTTGCTGGGGTCCTCCTCATTACCAGCCTAAAGCTGGTACAACTAATTTTCCTCTCTCCATTGCAACCAATGGGTCTGGGGAGAGAATGAGAAAATGCAGTAAGTCCGCCCCCCATACTTCCCACCCTGGGGGAGCCAGCCGAAGTTTGGAAGTGGTGTTGTTTGACCTAATAACCACCATGTAACTTCAAAATGAAACTAACTGAAAACGATAAAAATACTGCACTTTGTCAAAAAGGTTATTCTCAGAAGCAGTTTGAAACAACCCATTCAAAATAAGTGATTAGATCTGGTTATTTGATCCAGAATTAGCTTTAGAAATGAAGGTGCTAAAGGCCCCACAAGCTGTATGATAACTTTCCCATCCTCTTACAAGGCACTGCTTTTCTGGAAGGCTCTTAAACCTCACTGCTGGCAAGACTAGGAAAGGGTGAGGCTTTCTTGGAGCAGCCCAGCAAGAGTGGGGACTCACCCTGGACCTTTTAACTTTAATATGCTGGTCATATGTCTTTGTTAGTTCACGGTATGAACTACATACATACATACTTTTCAAAATACAAAGCCTCAAGTTGAACAGAATCCGTTCCAGAAATCCGTTCGATTTCCAAAGTTCCAAAGATTGAATCGGAAACAGCGGAAGTCCCGTCAGACGTTCAGCTTTCGAAAGAACGTTCGAAAACTGGAACACTCACTTCTGGTTTTCAATCATTTGGGAGCCGGAACATTCGACTCCCAAGGCATTCAGGAGCCAAGGTACGGCTGTATTTTGTACTTTCGCAGAAGGCAAGATTCACACCACAGACTTAATTCAATACATAAAGGTACCTGTATGCCAAGCGCGACTATTCACATTAAAACAATGGATTATAGTTTTATAAGCAGTAGTGGTATTACATTTTAGTGATGACTAAGTCACACAATAGTCAGGCAAATCAGCTTACTGCAAGCATCATGGGATCACAGACTTCTCTTTTGAACAGGTTTCTGTTTTCTCTTAGCCACGTAAGAGCAATGTGTGTGTCGTGAAATCTCCTTTTGAGCTTCTCTTCCTTCATCTTCATCATATTCTCAAACTGCAGAATGCCATTCATTACTCCTGTAATTTTGAGACAGCTTTAGGAACCATGTTCACAGGGCTTCATGATCACAACTACAGCCACTATAGAGGGAAGAGCTGTCTTGCACAAAATACCCATAGCTAGACCCTTGACGCATATCCAACTAACTCCTTCTGCTAGCAGAAGCCCATGCAAGAACTTCCACTAGCGCAATCAGGCTTTCCTCGCCTCCCCTTGCAACCCCACAGAACAGCATGCAGGAGGAGGAGAGGAGAGATCGTTCTGGAGGGCGAGCAGAAATCACAATGCAAAGCTGAATTCCTAGCATATACTTTCCACTCTATGCAAGCAGCCCATGGAGAAAGCTATGTGGAATTTTGTTAAAGCATCCAGTCTGAATTCAGCTGCTGAATTCCTGCCATACTAGAATAAATCCTCGCTGGAAATTTGGGCCAGGATTCAGAGGATTATACAGGAGGTCCACATGTACAGTGGAGCTTCTAAGCCGGCTCCAGACACCTGGCAAACCATTCACCAAAACTGGAAGAATTTCAGGATCAGCATCAACATACAGCTTTAGGAGTTGCCTGGGGGGTGGGGAGTCCTGGGGGGGGGGTATGTTTGAACACACCTAACTAAGGCTAGGATCCAAAGAGCCTACTGAGAACATTTGCTTCCAACCCCTTCTCTGTCATGTTAACAAAGAAAGTCAACGGGAATTGATATCTTCAGGGCTAGGGATTTGGGTTGGTTGTCAGTTATCAAAGCCAATTTCCTATTATGGAATTCAGCTTTACCACTTGGCAAAAATAATTAAGTAAATAAAAAGGGATGGGCATCTGGGGGGAAAAGACGTTAGCAATCCCACCTGCCACCGAACCCAATGTATTTTGACTATGCATGATTTTGGCTTCAGGCGCAAACCCCAGAACATAACCCCCATGTAAGTTGTGGGCTTACTGCAGTACTAACAGCAAGCACACAGTTAAGACCATTTACCATCTTTGTCCTTTAGCAAGTTCTCCTTTTCTCCTCTCAGATGATTTAATTCACCATCAATATTTAGTTTCTCTTTCTGCAAATGGTTAAGCTCAGCATTAATTGAATCCATCTGAGGTTGAATATTCTCAGGACTGTCTGTATTTCTTAGCTCATTATTCCAGTCTTCTATCATCTTACGAGTGTTTTGTATTCTCTTCTGTCGGTCCATTTCTACCTCCTCCTTCATCCTCATTGCCTGCATAATTCTCTCAATCTAAAAAACACACACAAGCATTTCTCAAGCATGCCAATAACAAAAAGAAGTTTTTACAAAAGTAAGAATATTCTAGCTAAGATAAAATGGAAGTTATTTATTATCTAAAAAAAACCCAAACCCACCAGCCATTATCATTCTCTCTAGTACCAAACTTGGGTGACCCCTGGCCTATTAGCTTAGAAGCAAAACAGGATCATACAAAATCCAATTGGCTTGCATTGCTGATCATAGGTTACCTGCACTTTCCAATTCTGGGATGTCTATTTGCTGGTCTACATAATTTTTTACAAGGTCATGACCTTTTATATCTAAAGTGCTATAGAAGCAAATGACGCTAATGACTGCAACTATTTACCTGGAAATATGCTAGAATCTAGCAAGTAAGAAAGGCAGGGGTCACTATTACAGAATCCTCAATATTGGCATTTACGCTTTTGGAATAAAATGAATGCCTCTGTCAGAAAATTAAACATGTTATAAAATCAGCACAACATGGGAGAAACACAATGGGTTCAAATTACTAAAGTTTTAAGGTAAAGGGTAAAGGGACCCCTGACCATTAGGTCCAGTCGTGACCGACTCTGGGGTTGCGGCGCTTATCTCACTTTATTGGCCGAGGGAGCCGGCATACAGCTTCCGGGTCATGTGGCCAGCATGACTAAGCCACTTCTGGCGAGCCGTCGGAGCAGTACCTATTTATCTACTTGCACTTTGACGTGCTTTTGAACTGCTAGGTTGGCAGGAGCAGGGACTGAGCAACGGGAGCTCACCCCATCGTGGGGATTCGAACCGCCGACCTTCTGATCGGCAAGCCCTAGGCTCTGTGGTTTAACTCACAGCGCCACCCGCATCCCTAAAGTTTTAGAGAGAGCAAAATGCAAAATATAATACAATACAAAACTTACTTCTTTGTCTTTTGACTCCAAAGCATCTTGATGCTGTTTACATTTCTGAGATGTTTCTCTGATAGCTGCAGCCTATATACCAAAAGCATTTTTAAAGTTAGAAATCAGCTGTAACTGTAATAAAAGAATCTAAGGCAGTACGGACAGGCGACTTTTCTACTACACCATGGATTAAACTGCATATTGTAACAACTATTTCTGGAGAACAATCGTTGCCTCTTAATTAAAGGCTGAAAACACTACCGTTAACAAGTATATAGTTGGCAGTTTAAATAACTGCAGCTTTATGGAATCAACTTTTGAGATTCGATATAAAGCTGGATACATGTATAAATTTTGCCATTTGTATCCTGATGTCTCGGTTGTAGCTCACTTCACATGCAAGTTTCTTCCTGTGGGGCATCACAAACTTCCACAGCAAGGCACCGAAGGCTGGCTACAGATCAATGAAACTCAAACCACTCCCTATGGGTGGGTGGATAGGGGAATGATGTTTGGCCACACTCATTATGAGCTCTGCAGCTTGAACCAAGAACCTCAGTCTGAAGATGAGACCTACCTCAGTGGTTGGTCCTGGGCTCTCTATATGTTCATCTACTTCAGGTGCTGAAGGGAATAGGAGTATACAAAATCAGGCCCTGCTATTGGCAGGTAATATGAAGTCTCTGGGCTGGCCAATCTCAGCATAAATACTAGGAGTTTGGCGTTTGCCTTTGATAGATCAAGAGAGACATTATTTCTCTCTTTGCTGCATTTCAGGTTCTCCAGCTTAAGGCACTGACTTCATGGACTCTGAATTGGAAAAATTCAATGAATTCCAATAAAACAAGCCAGAACCCCAGCCAGGCCCTGACAGAGCCCAAGCTCTGAATACCTAATTTTGGACTGCAAGTTATCCCCAGGTGAAATAGCAAGTTAGGATGTCCTTAGACATTGCACTACCTTCTTTGTGAGGCATACTGTGATTTAGATGGTGTCAGGAAGCTAGACTATGTAGAACTTTCTGTTCTGATTCTACTCCACTGACTCCTTTCTAATTCTTTGCTCATTAAAAGTGTTTTCCTTTTACATTACATAGGGTACCTTCAGCTACATGTCTAAACTACTTGTATGTCCATGAGACTTACAAAGGAACTCTTAAATACATACTTTCTCTTGGATTTTGTTATTCAGACTTGCACACTGTTTCTCAGCCTCTTGGATCTGATGTGTCATGGGAGATTGTGATTTTCTTAGTGCATTTAATTCCTCCTTTTGGCGATCTCTGTTTTGTTTCACCTGTTCATATTGCTTGCGGACATCTTCATATACCTAGGAAGGAATGCAAGCAAACAGATTTATTAATTTACATTGTTTAGTCAATGCATTTATATACCACCTTTCTGCCAAGGCACCCAATGTGGCTTACAATTATAAACCACTAAGACAAATTATATGACGTGTAAAATGGAGGAGGCAGCAGTCTGAATGAACAGGCCCTGATGTTGTCTGTGAGGACATTACATCTCTGTGCTCGATAGCCCAAACAAGTCGTCTGAAGTTTCTGCTTTGTTCACCATTTAACCTGTCAGGAAATGCAAACATGTCCCTGTTAGATGGACTGGAGTTGATGAATAGTTCCAGGCAATTACTTTGACATCTGTCCATCTATGCTTAAGGAGGGCAGGTCTATCTCATGGAATGGGAGCCTGTGGCCCTCCACTTGTTGCAGAATTACAACTCCCACTTTCCCTGACCACTAGCAATATGGGCTGTGGCTGATGGGAGCTGATGTCTATCATCCAGAGAGCAACAGGTTCCTATTTCTATTTTCTTCTTTTATTCTAATTGAGGATAGAATGTGGTGTGGGGAATGCTATAAAAACATATCACCATAATGTCCTAGTATGGCACTAGTATGGCTCACAGCTAGACTAACTACTGGCGGCTACAATAAGAGAAATAATTGTGTCTTTGTCAGGATTGCTATGTCCAGACATGTCTGTGGGTTTAAGACCTCCTGGGCCAACGAAAGACTATGCAGCAAGAGCACCTCTGGGTTGTGCTCAGATGTGCTTGATACACAGTCTGGTGTACTCCAAGCTACTGAAGTGGACTTATGCTGCCTCTACCACTCATAGTGACTATTTCACCTCTTCTATAGGAGGTGGGGTTGTATGCCGCCTTTGTCTGAAGAACTCAGGGCAGTTCACAGCATACAAATACAAAATAAGAACACAAAAAGCAAGAACAAACCCATAACCTCTCCTCCCATAAGCACATTTAAAAGAACCTAGAATGTTAATCAGCCCAAGGCCTGGTTGAAAAGGAACATTTCCACCTGGCAGATAAAGATGTATGATGAAGGCACCTCCCTGGGAAGAGCAGTCCACAAACACTGCAGAAAAGGCCCATTCTTGTCTTGCCACCCTCTGGACCTCACACATGGAGGGGGCACATGAAAAAGGGCCTCAGATGTTGGTCGCAAGGTCCAGGTCGCTCATGTGGGGAGAGGCTGTCCTTGAGATAAGTCCTGAACCGTCAATTTAAATATCCTGTAGCTACTCAGTTGATCTTTGGATTCTCACTTTGGAAGACTTCAGTCATGGAAACAGGAATCTGTAACATGTGGAGGAGGACCCCAGGTCCTCCCTCACTGATCTAGGCCACTGTCCACTAGTTTTCAACCCAATGGCTACAAACTAGCCCAGTGGCTACAAGCATTCTTTAAAAAGCGTGTGGGTGGGGGGAAAGATGGGAGATTTTCAGAAATATCAATTCCGCATCCAATAGTTCCTTCTTAGCCTTTTCTGCACTCCTACAGAATTACAGCATACAAATAGCCCTGAATGCTCTCCTAGGAAAAGCAGCTAGACTTTTGAAGACAAATCCTTAAAGATGTTATTATATAAATTTAAAGAATATATACATTCTATGGCCTTTGCAAATCTGACTGGGTTTTTTGTTGTTCTATTGCTGTTTAAAGATTCCTTAATATGTTGCTGATGTTACTTGTATGCTGCCTTGGAAAGATCTGTATCTTGAATGGCAAAAATATTAATAACAGTAATAAAGAAATAATGTAAAATGCAATTCATCTTGTCATCTTTATAATAATTGTGATTTATTTGTTTTCCTCTTCTATTTCTATCCACTTCTACAATTCATTCAAGTACACTTGCTACATTACATTTGTTTTTGTTTTCCCCCAAAAGTCTAAAAGAAAAGAAAAAAGAACTTACCACCCAGGGCCTTTTTCTCTCAAGCATTGCAATTAAATCCAGATGGCGTTTATGTTCATGGTATCGCTCCACATCTTGTTTATACCTTTCATTTGTTTGCTTCATTTTCTCTAGGTTGCTATGTTTCTCTTTACATGAATTCTGTCAGAATATGTATTTCAAGTTATTTAGTTGGTTCAATTAAATTGTAATTGTGACGTGCCCTATTTGAAACTCAAATACACAAGAATTAGTATTTCTATCAAATTAGCACCTCACTTCTCTAATGGAAAATGGATCTTACTTGTCAGAGTGCAAGTCAGAAGCCCATATACAAAATGAAGGTTTGGTATCAATAGTAATCTAATCTATCAAGAAACAATGAAATGTTATTTGCTTTGATTTAGGTCCTCTCAATCCTTGCAAATGGGAGATAGCAGGGTAGCAAAGAGGTATTCCACAGCATTTAACTATGATTCTGTTCCAGTGATATCTGCTGCTGTTGCTGAATATTTAAACTATGCATTTCCTTTTCCTAATATGGAATCAAACGTGGTTCATAATTCAGCTATAAGAACCAGTAGATAAATGAACAGTGTAGACAAAACAACTGGGACTTTAACATTTCTGTCAGCACAATGAAGGTGAGCCATGTTCCCACTTGAGAAGGACTTGAAACCAGAGAATCAGAAGTCAGCAAATTGTTAAAGCATGAACCCTGGTTAGCCTGAACCTCGTTAACAATCAAGTCAATGTAACACTAAGTATATAAATTTCATTTAAATATTTGTACCCCAATATTGTTTTCTAAAGCTAGGCAAAGTGGCTAACCAAAAGTACATACCAATAAATACAAAAATATCAGAATCTATATACACACAATAATTCAATCACTAAATAAAGGAGTTTGAACTACACTAAACTCATGAATGACTAATCAAACAGTAAAACTAAAACAACATTTCAGTTACACAATACGACTATTTCACCAGCAAAATACAGTATATCTAACAACCTCAGTGAGCAATCCTATACAGTGGTGCCCCGCAAGACGAATGCCTCGCAAGACGAAAAACTCGCTAGACGAAAGGGTTTTTCGTTTTTGCGTTGCTTCACTAGACGAATTTCCCTATGGGCTTGCTTAGCAAGACGAAAACGTCTTGCGCTTTTTTTTAAAAGCCGCTTGAAGAGGCGCAGTTGCGACGGACCGTGCTTCGCAAGACGAAAAACATCGCAAGACGAAAAGACTCGCAGAACGAATTCTTTTCGTCTTGCGAGGCACCACTGTACTGTACTTGAAATCTGCAGATGAGAAGCTGTAGGATACAGTGAAAGCCAAAGATGCCCCTGGAACTTCCGAGATGCCACTAGAATTGTACCCGCCATGCCAGCAGCAGGGAACTTGCAGCCCTGCAAGTGTCTTTCACTTTCAAGATCCATTCCATCCCAGATGCTGCACAAATGAGACTTTTGATTTTGAGCTGAGGCATATTAGAAGGCAAATTAGAAGGGAACCCTAGCCTGACTTGGCTTCAGCTGGCCTCAGAAAGAGACCCAGCGGTGAGAAAGGAAGGTTGGGGACCCCACCACTGCCTGATCACTCAGATTGGGAATGGGGATGGGGCAGGTATCTCAAGTTCATCAATGCTGCTTCCTGGATTTACGAAGCACTCAGTTAGCAGAGGGTAGAAAGGGAGGCAAGAGGTGCTGCTGAGGAGCCTACCAGGCAACATATTAGGCAGGGGGTAGGCTAAAAGAAAGATCCCTTGGGTTGCCAGGGCATCCAAAAAGACATGCTGGCTCATGGAAGAACCAATCCATTTGTAGCTAGCAGCTGTTCTACTTAAAAGCAATTCATGTGAGCACTTGAGAGGTAGAAAAACTAAACAACATGCAGTGATGACTGGCGTCTCCATAAATTTGTCATTGAGGATCACACACTGGATGGTGCTATGGGATAATCGTATCTGGCAGCTTTGGTGCTGGGGATAGGAGGGCATAATTGGGGTGTCTGTCAGCCTGAGTGCACTGTCTCCTCCTTCTAGCTGACATCAGTGTGCAACATTAGCACACTGGCCACGACTGGTAGACTTTAACAGTGTTTCTATTAAGTGGCTGTATCTGCCATTTTAAAACCATTGGGGATTTTTCAAGCTTTGTTTTCCCCTACCCTCCCAGGCTGAAAACATAGGATACGGCCATTGTTGGTCCTTCTTAAATAACCCGGCAGTAAAAGCAGCAACTACTAGGCCCTTGACCACCTTCAAAAACCTCCTTACAGTAAAGGGACATGGCAAGAGGAGGGTATCCACAATATACAAAATACTACTCCAGAATCTCTCACACATCATCTCAATCAAAAAGCAATGGGAGCACAACATAGGGTTAAAAAAAAAACCCAACCCAATGGACCAAACTGGTCTAAACCTCCCTTTAAATCCATCTCAGCTAAAAGAAAGAAACTCACATTGAAGCTTATCTATAGATAGTACCTAAGACTACAAAAGATGGCGCTTATACACCCAGGAACCTCACCAAAGTGCTGGAGAGGTTGCAACTCTACAGGCACATACCTCCACATGTGGTGGGATTGCCCCCAAACCCAACCCTTTTGAACATAAGTTACTTTGCATATTTTTGGGGGACTTAACAGCTACTAGAAGCCACCCCAGAACTGAACCTATTGAATATTTTCCAAGACAATAATGCACTCTCACACCACAAAGAACTCATAAGCCACCTACTCTCAGCAGCCAGGAGCATCATAACACTGGAGGGACCTGTCAGGAGTGAACATGGACCACTGGTACCAAACTGTAAGGGAAACAGCCCTACTAGAAAAGCTAACCAACAAATTCAAACTAGAGTGGGGATAAGCAAAAGAGAATGCCTTCACCTCGGTATGGCTCCCCTGTATTACATACACAGCCCAACAAGAACCCACTGACAGCATTCAAATCAACATGGCTAATTTGACCCAACAACTCCTCCCCCTGAAACATGCAAACAAAACTCACTGCAGTCAGCTGAAGGCAACCAACCAGGCCCTGCCCCCCCCTTCACTGCCAATGACAACCAAGAAATGAATAGAAAGAAAACCTACCCACGTGATGCTGACACAAAAACCTGGCACATACACTATGTAAAAGAATGGAAGTTTACTACCCCCCCTTTTCTTCCCCCCATCTCCCCCAACCTTATATTGTCTAAACCATTACTGTCTCATGCTGAATATAACTGATGTGTAGAAAGGACTGAACTGAAAGCAGAGACGCTTTATGTACTTATGTTACCCAAGAAAATTTTTAATTAAAAAAAACTTTTTTTAAAAAAGGCAGTTGTTGGTTTAGTGGGGGTGTAAATTGCCTCATCCTCCCCACATTGGAGTATAGGATTGCTATGCCTGCCAGTAAAGCTGAAATCCATACCCATTTACATGGGAGGAAGTTCCAATGAACTCCATGGGACATACTTCTGAGTAGACATGCATAGGACTGGGCTGTAATATACCTCTGCCACCAGCCAGGATGCCAGAGGCCATAAGAAGGCTATACTGTCTGGCAGGAAGAACAGAGCAAGAGCTAACAGATCTAGCTAACAGATGGGGCCAGGAAGAGCAGCTGCTCCAGCGCTTTCCTCCCTCTGTGTTCTGTTTTCTTTACTGATAAGTTTATTGGATTGTAACAGGGACTGTCTCACCTTTTAATCTCTACAGTTCTCCTAACGTTTCAGATGTTTTGTAGGTGATAAATAATTACAGGAATAAAAGTCACTAATTCAGAGAAGCAAGAAAATATGTTAAAAATCAAAAAGGAAGTTCTTCCAGAAAGGCAGTGAGTCAGATCCTGATCTTCCCCACCTGCTGTGGGCCAAGTTTGACAAGTGGGTGGGACTGCTGCCCTGTCAATCTCCTCACATGACAGTTATAGCAGGTGACCTGCACAGGCAAAAGCACAGCACTGTGCAAGCCCCAAGGGTGGGCATTTGGTGGCTGGCATTTCCAAAGCCTGGTGCCAAGCAATGTGCAAGCTCTGCTGACTGGCTGGCTGTTGATGGCTGCAAAATGCCATGCATAAGGCTTTACAAGCACCAATGGTCCATGCATAGACCCTTTTGGCCTAGCTGCAACTTTACCTGCCACACACCTGACATCATATATGAGCTCAGGTGTTGGGCAAGTTGGGAATGGTTGGCCAAAATAATCTGGCAAGCCAAATGGGAAGGTTTGCCTCTACTATATTAGGGGAACAGTTTACCTACAAGATTACCTTACCCCACATGTGCCCACTTGACCTCTTCAATTGGCAGAACTAGCACTACTACAGGTGCTACATAACACCCAGTAGCCATTCCACATGGGTAATGTGGCAGCACCTGCGCTTTGGAACTCCCTGCCTACTGAGACCAAGAAGGCTCCTTCGCTGGACTCTTTTTGGCACCTGCTAAAGACACTCTTGTTTAGACAAGCCTACCCAGATGCCTAGAAATTGGAGGTAATTTGAATATGTTTTTGTATTTTAACTTTTGTATGTTTTAAAGTATGCTTGTGATTTTTTCTCTGTCTTATTATCTTTGTGTAAACCACTTTGTGAGGGGTCCCCCCCATCAAGCAGTATATACATTTTATAAAATAAACCAACGAACAGATGTAAAAATCCCAAATGCCTCTCCCTGCTCTCAGCTGTGCTGGCTGCTGCTCAGACTTCTGCTCAAACTGTCTCTTGCAGTTACCATGGATTTCTGCCACACTGATTAGATAAAGGGGACACAGAAACCCAAACAAATTTATTGAAATATCAACACAGCCAGTTGCAAAAGTAAGTATAATTCCTATTTAGTCAGTTTCTAAAACTGAAGCTCCAGCCTGTTCTTCTAAGAAGAGATAGGAAAGCAGGACATATGAAGTTCAAGAGAAAGAGAGATGAGAAATAAGAACCTTGGTAAGCAAATTATAAATAGTAGGAGCAAGGAACGAAAAAGCAGGATGGGCAAGACAGTATCTGCATCTCCATGTTTAGCATGGACTGGGCTGCCGATTCAAAAATAGCACCTTTGCTCTGACTAACATCAGAAAACAGCACCCCTAACCTCTGGTCCTAAGGAAGGGGCCTTCTGCTATCACATTCTCCTCTTAGAACAGTAAAACTGTTGAGAATTTATTTTAAAAGTAAAAAAGAGTGAGAAAAACTTTCTCATAAATATCAGCCAAGTACCTCTAGTTCTCGCTCTCGCTGTCTAAAGTTTTTCAGATCGCAGTGATATTTGTACATTTCTGGAGGACCAACCGATTTCTCTGTGGCTTCAAGTAGTTCAACCTTGGATAATTTTGCAAATTCTCCAACTTTGTCCTGCAAAGCAAGTATCCAAATACCTATGGTGCTTTGTGTAATAATGTAACACACTTTGTAGCAAAAGGTACTTTTCAGACCAATGTAAAATACAGTGGTACCTCAGGTTACATATGCGTCAGGTTACAGACTCCACTAACCCAGAAATAGTACCTTGGGTTAAGAACTTTGCTTCAGGATGAGAACAGAAATTGGGCTCCGGCGGCGCGGCAGCAGCAGGAGGCCCCATTATCTAAACTGGTACTTCAGGCTAAGAACAGTTTTAGGTTAAGAATGGACCTCCGGAATGAATTAAGTACGTAACCAGAGGTACCACTGTATCAATTGTACTATTACTAAAGCTTCTTAATTACAAGCACCTTCCTCCACCACCATCCTCCCCTGGTGTGAGCACATTTGTCACTCAGGCAGGGGATTTTGGTAACAGAGAAAATCCTTTAGCATCTAACCAGCAGCAGCCTGTTGCCAAGTCTCCACCCACCACTACTTCTGGGCTGAATGTGTGCACAAGAACTTGGAGAAAAGCTAGTAACAGAATTCTGTATGCAAGAGGCAAAGACAGCTTCAACTGCCACTGAATGGCCTTCTCAGGTCTCATAAAGTTCAGAAGAGCAACAGAGGCATGTTGTTCAGAGGGAAGACTGCAATACACCTCTGTGTATTTCCCACCCTTACAGAGGACAAGATTATACCCACAATTTTTGTCCTGCAGAATTTCAAAGAATAATTCTTGAAGGCACAGGTGCTGATTTTAGGGCTCTATCACTTCGAGGAAGCAGACAAATAAAGCAAAATCATTTATTTAAATGTCTGAAACAATTCTGATGAGTTGTACGTGATCATAAAGAACTAGAATTTTTTCATAATTTCTCCCACTGCATCAAACAAAAGCAATGTTCAAATCCATATGTATTTTCTGCATCTCTGACATTAAATTTAATTTGCCACAATAATTTTGCTCTTCCCTTAGCATACGATCCTTTAGAATTTAAAATGAAGAGAGAACAATACACTCTCATAAAAATTACTACATACCTGTGGAAGAAATTGGCACAGATTGCCTACTTGGATATTTAAGGCTGCAATTTGATCTTCTACCATTTTGAGAGTGGACGGTTTCTTATTAATAAACCAAGCAGACTGGTTGTTTGATACAGACATTTCCCGTGTGATAACAAGTTTGGATGGTTTCTTAAACCTAAGAAAGAGAAGGGAAAGTATTTTTTAAAAAACCAGCCATGAAATGCTGGTTAAAAATCTGGTATGTGGCAGCTTCTCCCTGCAAAAAAGCCAGTAAGATAATTTATTTAAAACATTTAGACCAAACAGAAACAAGATTGTTACTCACACCTCAATTTCAACAACTGCTTTGTTAGTACCCCGCTTCACATAGTGACCAACCTAAAATTAAAATAAACAAATATTACTAGATTTATCTGGCAGGGGAAGAAACCAAGAATAAAATATTAATTACTGATAGATGCTAAAGAAAGAGGCGAATTCTCCCTGCCGGATATATGAGATTATATTTTGAAGCGTCTTCTCCTTGCTGGTTAAAGGAACGGATATCATTGGAAAACAGCTGCATATTAGATCTTGAACGACGCAATAATAGATTTGGTTGGCACGCTTAACTTAAGGTTAAAGTTCATAAAGCTTTTTTGAATCATGTTATAAGGAAACCGATGTATGAAGTATGGGATAAATATAAAAAATTATTAGAACATAAAACACCATGATGGCTCTCTCCCCTTGAAGCAATATTGGTGGAAAAAAAGAAATATGAGAAATGACTGGCCAACGTATAAAGAATCATTAACAGAAATAGATCAAGAGTTAAAGTTAAGGAGGTTTGAAGACATAAGAGAATTAGTACCCGATTGGTTTAAATATCAACTTAATGAAGTGTTTAAGATGGATTAAAAAAAATGGTTTTCTATACAAAACCTCCCAGTTCGAAAGGGAACTGTTAGAAAATAAAACTACCGGTAAGTTAATTTCTAAAATGTATGAACTTCTATTAGACTGGCAAACGAAAGACGAACAGGTCAAAACGGTTATGATTCACTGGGTGAAGGATTTTGGTTGTATCACTGAATTAGCAGCATGGGAAAGATTAAGGACAATAGAATTAAAATTTACAGCCTGAAAGAAAATTATATGAAAATAATGTATTGTTGGTACTTAACTCCTAATAAATTAGCTAAAATGTATAAATCAAAAGTCTAAAACATGTTGGAAATATAAATAGAAAAAGGGCACGTTTTATTACATATGGTGGTCATGTAAGATGATAAAAGATTTCTGGGAAATGATATATAATGAATTGGGGAAAATGTTGAAAATAACTTTTTCTAAGAAACCAGAAGCTTTTCTTTTAGGTATTTTAGGTCCAGAGATCCCAAAGGAGCGCACTTCCGGGTTAGCGCCTCCGGCAATGGCAGATTTCCTCTGATTGGGAGGAATCCGCTCCGTGGAAACTAGGGTCTGGACCGCCACGGCAAGGCGGCGACCCATTAAAAACCACAGGCAGGAGAAGCCTGTGGACGTGGGATTCGGCTGGCACCTTTTGCGCCTCCCCTACTCACGGGGAAACCCGGTTTCGGGGTTCCGGAGCGACGTGGGGTGAGTGGCGCGGTGCTTTGAATTGACTGCTTTTTTCACGGAGTGAAGCCGCATTGCTGTTGCCGGAGAGCGCTGACTTTTTCCTGTGGACAATTGGATTTTAAACAACTACCCGTGAGTAGAACGGAAAATTGGATTTTTAAACATCATAATTTGGCATCGAAACAGGAAGGTTTCAAACAGGAAGTCCGCCTTCCCCTTTTGTAAATAGACTAAAGCAAAGACGTTGCAAACTAAAGTCTGGAAAGTCTTTTGTAAAGGATTAAATCTCCATCGGTTGAAACTACTAAACCCCCCTTGGAAGCAGGAGAAGAGGGGGGAAAAATTAGACTGCCTAAGCCTGCAGGAGAGAGAGTGAAGGAAGATAAATTACCACCGCCTTGAACCTGGGAACGGGCTGTCAGTAAGATCGATCATTGACTGTGAATAACGTATGCTGACAGATAGCTAAATAAGAGAAATATATTGTTTCCATTGTTTCCTTTTGCACTTGAAAAGAAGCAAATGTAACTGAAAATTGATCTAACTTTGTTGCTGGATCTTTGCTTAAAAGGACGGATACAAATAGAAATTGTCTCCTCTAGAGGGAGTTTTTGAAACTGTTGCAGGAGTGGATCTGGGGAATTTTACAGCTGCAGAGATTAAAGACCGTGGGAAACTGAGATTGACCTTGGACAAGAATGTTGACAGAAGAAGCCCTAGTGATTGCATTTTGCAAGACAAGTGCTTTATTGGAACAGCTTCATAAGAAGACGGATGTGATGATTATTAAAATTGACAATATGGGACAAAAAATGACTGAGTTGGGGCTAAAAGTGAATACCTATACAGAAATAACTCAGGATTTGATTCAGGAATCTGTTTAGAAATTGCAAGCTGTGGAGAAGAAGAAGGAGAAAGTTGTTGTTGAACCTCAAGTAATTCAAGTGGATAGAGCCCTGGCCTTACAGAGGCAATTTGACGAACATAAGCTGTTGCCATTTATGATTGAATCCAGAGAAAGCCAGATTTGGAGGGATGGAGTCCCGCTTGGATTGGAGAAGGAAAGTTGGATAGATCCCCTTATGCAGGTTTGGGATCTGGATTTGGGTCAGGGGGAGATTGGAGTTGTGGGGGCCTTTAGCTTTGGAGGGACTTTGAAACACGCTCTGAAATATCGTTTGGACTTTAGTTCGGACTATGGAGAATGGGCTGACCTGTCGAGAAGGAATAATGATATTGTTAGTTAGGTTGGACTTTCCCCGAGACCTACTCCTCAGTGCCAAAGGAAGGAAACGAAGAACAAGATCAGCAGAAGACAAAGTGAAGCTCATGTATAGATATGAAGAAGACCTGCAGAAGGGACATGGAAAAGAGTTAAGAGCCTCGGATAGAAGATCACCAGGTTGATGGACCATATGGAATTGATAGAAAGGACTGACAGAATCCGAGTCCAGGGAGAAGAGACGGTGGAAGAAGATTGGAAAAAAGTTTTAAAAATTTATTTAGAGAAATATTGTTAAATTAATGAGTGTTAGAAAAATTGTTGGAATGAAATTATACGGCTTTAGTAGAAATGTTATAAGGAGTTAAGTAAATATAAGTTTTAGGATTTTAATGGAAAGATAAGGTTAAAATAAATTAAGACAATTAAATGACAGAAAATAGTGAAAGATGGAAAGCATTTGATGGCTTTAGCAGAAATGTTATAAAGAACTAAGTAAAAATAGATTGTTAATGGACCAAAGTGGAAAATTTAAGGTTAGACTGTCTTAAGTTACCGTATTTTTCGCTCTATAACATGCACCCAACCATAACACGCACGTAGTTTTTAGAGGAGGAAAATCCGTAGGCATGCCACCTGTAGGCATTCCCTCCATAACACGCACAGACATTTCCCCTTACTTTCTAGGAGAAAAAAAGTGAGTGTTATGGTGCAAAAAATACGGTAAATTTTAGAACGAAAATTGAGAAAGATGGAAAGGACTTGCTGAAATAGCTAATTGAACTAGAATACAAAGAAGGGAGGTGTGAGGAGGTCGATGAAACAAGTATATGAAAGGTAAAGACATGGAAAGGTTGGATATGTTTTTAAATGTTTTTGTTGGTTTTTTCATTGTCTTATTGCATTGTTTTTTGTTTTTTGGTTTTTTTAATGTATTGTAAGGTATTGTTTTGTTTTGTTTAATTTTCTATTGTTCTTTTTCTTTTTCTGTAACTTTCAAACCCCTAATAAATATCATTTTTTAAAAAACAAAAAACAGAGATCCCAAAGCAGCAAACGAAATTATTTATGTACACGACCATGGCTGTATGGATGCTGTTAGCCCAGAGATGGAAAGATGGCACAACTCTGACCAAGGAAGAGTGGCATATAAAACTGATGAACTATGCCAAGATGGCATGCAGGAAGAATTAGAAACCAGGAAGAGACTGAATGGGGAAAGTTTATACCGTATTTTTCGCCCCATAAGACGCACCGGCCCATAAGACGCACCTAGATTTTTGGGGGGAAATAAAGGGGAAAAAAATTATTTCCCCCCCAGGTGCGCTGCGCTACACCAGGAGCTTGGGGCGTGCGGAGCTCAGCGCGCCCCAAGCTTCTGCGTGCCGGCAAGGTCTCTGCTAGCGTGGGAGAGCCGGGCGCCTCTCCCAGGGCTAGCGGACCCCTGCGCTAATCCAGAAGCTTGGGGCAAGCTGAGGTCAGCTGAGGCCCCGCGGCTCTCCCAAGACTAGCGGACTGCTTGCGCGCACCTAGAAGCTTGGGGCGTGCTGAGCTCAGCGCGCCCCAAGCTTCTGCGTGCGCGCAAGCAGTCCGCTAGTCTTGGGAGAGCCGCGGGGCTCTCCCAGGGCTAGCGGATCGTTGCGCTACACCAGGAGCTTGGGGCGTGCTGAGCTCAGCGCGCCCCAAGCTTCTAGGTGCGCGCAAGCAGTCCGCTGCCGCCCCAAGCCTCGCGCACCCGGTGGGACCTCCTGCTGGGTGCGTGAGGCTTGCAGACACTCGCCCTCGGGAGGGCTCCCCGTGCTTCGGGCGACAGGCTGCCGCCCCAAGCCTCGCGCACCCGGTGGGACCTCCTGCCGGGCGCGCGAGGCTTGCAGGCATTCGCCCCATAAGACGCACCCCCGATTTCCCCTTCATTTTTGGAGGGGAAAAAGTGCGTCTTATGGGGCGAAAAATACGGTAATTCATTAAAAAAAATTACTATAAATTTGAATTATGGATAAAGGACTTATAAAAATAGAGCTACGAAAGAGATGCAGAGGGGGAAATCATTATATGAAGATCCACAAAGGGGGTAAGGGCCTGGGGCATGTGAGTCTCAGGCTCCCCACCCATCCTAGCTGATGACACAAGAGGGTGGGCTTCCCTTCAGATCCACAGATCTCAGCAACTGCTTTGAAGCAACCGTAGCAGGAGTAATCTCACTAGGTGCAGAACTGACATAAAAGAAGACAAGAAACTTGAGGGAAATCTCTGGGTACCATGAATTAAATGGAAAGATGGCAATACATTTCAAATTAACCCACAGGTCTTCCCATGTCTTAGAGCAGGGGTCCCCAAACTATGGTCCACAGGCTGGATGTGGCCCTACAGGCTCATAAATCCAGCCCACCAGCCGAAACGCCCTTTCAGCACATGGGGACTGACTGAGTAGTCCCCGAGGCACTGAGGTAAACCCAGCACAGCGCGGCATTTCCTTGAAAAGAACGTTCGCACGAACACATTCTTTTCAACAGAAACGCCTCGCCGCATTTACCTCAGCGCGCAGCGAGGCTTCCGTGGCTTCCGCTCCTGCAGACAATCGGAAGCCGCAGAAGCCTCACCGTGCAGGGACTGACTGAGCGTGTTCCCCATCTCCGCCACCCGTGGAAAGAGGAGGAAGGAAGGAAGAAAAAAGAAGGGAAGGGTGTTGATGGTGGTGGAGGAGGAGGCAGCAGTCACTAGTGACGTCGAGAAGCCATCAGCGTGCTGGAAAATGCCAAGCGCCGCTGGGGGGCAAGATGACGGTGGCAGCAGCAGCAGCAAGCAAGACTCCCGCCGGCAGTGCTCCCCGCTGGCTGCTTGTGTGCCCCGAGACTCATGCAAGCCGTCTTGCCCCGCCACACGGCTCAGTCCTCGTGCCCAGGCAGGCGGTGCTGCAAAGCCGGGCTATGCCTCTGCTGCTGAAGAGCCACAGCCCCACTGCCCTGCAGTAGGAGCAGGAGAGGTGGGCTGGTGGGGCAGCAAGACCTCAGCCTTTTCTCCCCTGCCAGCGAGCAGAAACAGCAGCAGCGGCAGAGCATTGAACCACAAGGCTGCCTTTTGCAAGAAAAGAAAAAGAAAAGCGGGGGGAAATGGTTCCAGTTCAAGTGGGTGGAAACACCGGGCTTGCTCGCTCTTGCTACTGTGGCCAGACAAACAGGGCAGGCGGGCGGGTGTCTGTTTCTTTAAGCAGCAGCAGCAGCACCTCTTCTGCTCACTCCTCCCCTCAGGGGAAGCCCAGCCCAGCCAGCACAGCCAAGCAGAAGAGGGAGGGGAGAGGGGAAAGCCCCCTGCAGGAGTCCTGGGGCGGCGAGGAGCAGGAGAGCCACCCATGGCCAGAGAGAGTGCCGCCTCACCCTGGCCATGCCGTCAGCTCTGGCGCGCCTACAGGGCCGCGATGTGGAGTTTGTGATGCACCAGGTGACAATGACAATCAGGTACAACTCGTCGCAGGGTGCTGTGGACATGAACATGGGCCGCTCCAGCATCCTCTTGCGCCACCACCTCGAGCTCACCTTCCACGCGCCCCACTTCTACCTGCGCTGCCTGGACAAGAACGGCGTCTTTGTCAACGGCGCCTTCCAGAGGAGGGGTGGCCCAGCCCTGCAGCTGCCCCCCCCCAGCAGTGCGTTGGGAGTCGTGGGGACGGGCGACACATGAGGATCCCCCGTAGGGAGACGCGCAGGCAGGCTGGAGTGTGGGGATTTGGGGTTGGAGGACAGGCGTGCAAGCTGGGGGGGTGGATGGGGACTAGGGAGACACGAAGGGAAAGTTGGGTCATGAGGATGGGGCTTAAGGAGACACGAGTGCGGGCTGGGTCGTGGGGATCTGGATTAGGGAAGCACATGCATAGGCTGGGTCGTGGGGAAGGGGGTTAGGGAAACGTGTATAAGCTGGGTTGTGGGGATGGGGGGGTGTCAAGGCAGACACGTGTATAGGCTGGGTTGTGGGGATGGGGGCATGGAAGGCCTGCATGTAGACTGGGCCATGGGGGTGAGGGAGATCCATGTGCAGGCTGGGTTGTAGGAATGAGCATTAGCGATATTGACCATCTCATTAGGCAAAAGCAGACCCATACTTCCCACTGAAATGCTTATAAGTTTATGCTGATTAAAATCATTCTTCATTTTAAATATTGTATTGGTTTTCCTGTTTTTTGTGCACTACAAATATGTGCAGTGTGCATAGGAATTTGTTCATATTTTTTTCAAATTATTGTCTGGCCCCAACAGTGTCTGTTTAAAAAGTTTGGGGACCCCTGTCTTAGAGTCAATTAAAATATCCAGGAAGGGCATATGATATTGACATTCATGGGCCTCTAAACTCAGAATACATTCCAGGCTAGTTCCTCCCTATCATGTTGCCTTTCCCAGAGCAGGGTACCTTTCCCACAGAGATCTTTCAGACAAGTGACCCGCCAAATACATTCTAAGATGGTATAGGCCTATAAGGATAGCCCTGCATATTCTTCCTGGCTCTGTGAACTACCTTTCCTTAAAAATGTGAGCATATTTGTATTATGTTCTATCTAAACTATGGCGTGTAGTCGGCTTAATGGTTGTTCCTATTTAGTTACACTATTGCTAGAATCATCTCTCTGCTTAACTGCAGTCTTTTGGGATAGCTCACTGTAAATCAGGAGAAACCTTTCGTCTAAATATCAACCAGAAGCTCCCTATGTGCTGTATGCTGCACACAAAATTAGTAAGCAATTTTATATTCATTCTCCAGGGTGCTGCAGTACATAAAAATCACCAGAGTATATCAAAGCTTTAGAAAAGAAAGGTATCTTAACACACACACAAAATATGGAAATCAAATTGAGAAAAGAGCCCAATGCATTTTCTACAAAAGTCTGCCCTCTATTTTCCATTCAACATATTAAACAGTCTTTTAAGCTGTTACCACACTTTAAACATATTACTATAAGAATACCATTCTATAAGATTGCAAAGAGTTCTCCTCACCTTGTCTGCTCGTCCTATGAAGGAAGGTTTCCCAGCCAATCCCAGGCATAAGGCACATACGATACTTGATTTACCTGTTCCATTAGCTCCAACTATCATGTTTAGATGGGGTCCTGGAAGCACCACACAGGAATCATAAGTACTGAAAGGCAATGCCATTACAATTTAATGTTTAGAAAGCGGGAAATCAAGGAATCTGAATAATCAAATGCAGATTATTATAACACCAGTTCATTATATTTAGTTTGCCAGTGTTTTTTTCAAAACTATCACAGTCCTTCGTGTTTCCCCCCCCCCCATGAATATATTAGGAGTAAATATCTGCAGACGCCATATTCTATACACTGATGAACTTTGAAATCAAAACTAATGTAAGAACTCTGGGTTGACAGAGATTGGAATGTGGCATTAATTCAACATAGCCTGTGACTAGACAACAGAATTACCTACAAAATGTAATTTTGCCAGTTAACCAGAGTCTTTCAGAAAACAGCAGCATCGGACATGGAAGGCAAAAAGATATTCACAGACGTGGAGTTCTAGGAGGGACCAGAAGCCGAGCTAATATTGACCCTCTGTATATTCCCTTTCCCTCGATGGACCTTTAGACCTTTCCCAGTCCGTTGTGCCACCGGCTTGCCTACGCCTCCCCGGGGCCCAGGGAGGGTCTCCTCGCGAGCCGGAGGGGCAGCGGGCCTTTGCTGAGGCTGGTCAGGTGTCCCCCCCCCCTTCGGGGCCCAGCGGGGAGGTCCCGAGCGCCGCTCCGCTGAGTTCGGGGGGGGGGGGAGCGCTGCGGGTTTCTTCTGAGCCGCCCCATGCGAAGTTGTGCTGTTGGGCCTCGAGTCGAAGATTCACGAACCAAGGAGTCTTCCCCGCCCGCTCGGCGCTCCCGCCCTCCCCGCAGCCGAGACGGGAGATGGGGGGGGGTCCCGGAGGGCCATTTGGGAGGCAGGCGCCGGAAGCCCCCGCGTCTCCCGCTGCCGCCTGGTCGGGACGGGGGTCCCCGGGGGGGGGCTGCCCCCTCGCCCCGCCCCCCGCGGGGAAGCCCCGCCCACGAGGCCCCGATCCTCCCGCCCCGCGCGCGCCGCGCTCACAGGAAGTTCTCCATGTAGATCTTGAGGATGGAGCCCTCCACGAAGGGCGGCTCGGGCTCCGGCGGGGCCAGCGCGGCCAGCGGGGCCGTTCTTCGCCTCCAGCGGCGCAGGCGGCCGCTGCCCGGGCTCCCGCCTTCCGCTTCCTCCTCAGGGCTCTTCGCTCGGCGCTTCGCGGGCGTCGCCATTTTGCCGCCGCTCCAGGCGCTGCGAAGACTTAGCAAGCCGGCGGCGCGCGCCCGCTTCCCATTGGTCGCCGCGGCTCTACGTCGGGAACGCGCGTCATTGGCGGGGGCGAGAGAGCATTTCCGTTGGCTGAGAAAGAGCGGCCATGCGCACGGGGAGGGCCGGCGGAAGCGGACGTTTTCATTGGGTGCGCGACGTCACAGAGGGCCAATAGTAGGCGGCCGGGGGCTGCAGTTGGGCGGGCTCGGGCTGCGCGTGCCTCGGCGGGAAGCGGTCGCGCCCGTCGTGTGCCGTGTGCAGCAGGAGGGGCGCCCTTTGGCGCGGCCCCCAGACCAGGCCCCGTCCCGGGAGGGCTCTCGGGCTCCGGCCGAGGTGTCTCCGGGCTCGGCGGAGGGGCTCCCCGCGGGGCCCCAGGACGCCCTGCTTCTCCCTTGGGCGCCTGAAGGGCTCATTCTGAGGGCCGTTACCGCTCTGTCTCCTGGCTCAGATCCAGGAATTAGCTTCCCCTTCAGATAATTTTTAATTGAATAATTTTCTAATGTCTGGAGTAATTGAAGTTTGAAGTCTTGTTTATTCTGTTAAATTCTACTCCAAGAAGACCCATTTGTTCTAAGTAGAACTCAACAATGCAGACATGTATGTACGAAGTATTTTTTTCTAATTGAGATCTCATTGACACCTCTAGATCAGGCACCTCTTAGAAATAATTAAATAATATTATTGGGAAATGTTAATATTATTTATACTTCTAAATAAAATTACATTTTAGAATTTAACTTTGAAATTAAAATATGACATATTTTAAGCCCATGAAAAATACAATGAGATTGGTATTTTTAGTTTTGAAGGCCAAAACTGTCAATTTTCTTGAAATTTCAAACCCTCATAACTAAAAAATGAGATTTTAAAAAATAACATTTTAGATTTTAACTTAGTTTTGGACATTCAAAAAGTATACAAAATATTAAGAAAACTGAATGACACAAGGTTACCGGTAAATATCAGATCACTTGATATGGAATGACCCATTAAATCATTTTAAGGCAGCAGTCACTTGAAACAAAGGGGAAAAGAAATGCAAATGCCACACACACAAAAACAAACTTTGGGACTAGAATAGAGAGTCCTAGATGAGTAGTGAGTATGGCTTACATTTTTGCTGGAATAAAACATGCTATGTCTGTATTTGAATCTGCCTATTCCTGCCCCCCAGTTCTTTGTCCTCATATTGGTAGTCATATTTGGATCCCTGGAACTTGGGAAGTTTTGGCTCTCGAATGCTGCAAACCTGGAAGTGATCCAGAACGGATTCCATTCAACTTCCAAGTTACAACTGTATTGCAGTGTAACACCTTTATGAAAGGATTTTTTAAATGGTACTAAGATACCTAACCCCTTGATATTAAAGTGTTTCTGTATCACACTATAATGAAATAACAGGGCAGTGTACAATGTTAAAACCCAACATGCTATTTTAGAAATAAAAATAATAGAGTAAAATAATTAACACAACTAGCTAACTAAGCAACAACATAAACCCAGCCCCCTACCACTGTCATGTGACAACAGTGTCAGTTACCCATCACTGACTTTATAGTCTGTCATAGAAAGTTCTTGCAGTTTTCCTCTTTTCTGTGTTTCTCCCTCTCCTTTGCTCTTTTTCTCTTATCCAGTTTTTTATTCTCCAACCTGTCACACTCCCAAGTTCTTTTCCCTTGCTGTTTCCTAACTGCCCCCTTTCGACCTTTGATCTGCATTCTATTAACTCCATAGCAGCAGACATTCCTATAATCTTGTGAATTCTAGTAGTAGATAGGTAGCCGTGTTGGTCTGCCATAGTCAAAATAAAAAAAATCCTTCCAGTAGCACCTTAAAGACCAACTAAGTTAGTTCTTGGTATGAGCTTTCGTGTGCATGCACACTTCTTCAGATACACTGAAAAAGTATATCTGAAGAAGTGTGCATGCACACGAAAGCTCATACCAAGAACTAACTTAGTTGGTCTTTAAGGTGCTACTGGAAGGAATTTTTTTATTTTGACTTGTGAATTCTAGATATTCTTGAAGTCTCCACCAGAGGTCAGCATAATATTCATTACAGGAGAGAGAATTTTACAAGTCTATTGATGAGATATTTATGACTTAATTTTAAATACCATTTTGTTCAGAGGGGAAAAAAGATAGTGGAATATTTTATCTGTCCACAAAGGCAGACATAGAAATATAAATGCTTTATCCCATGTTGATGGCCTTTCAGCTGCCCACTAGAATGTGGAGTTCACCAGGGCTATTGACTGTTTGGCTCTGAAGCGCCCTCTCCAATTGCATGGAGCCCGGACAACCCTGTGGTTTTCCACGGATCTGAGGGCAATGAAACAATCGCTGAGATGGTAAGAGCGCCAGTGGCGGATAACTCATTCTGAAGCTGACCAGACACAGGGTAGAGCTCAGTGTCGAGCCTACCAAGTGGCAGTAGCGACGGCGAATACTTTCTTCACCGCCTCTATTGCATCTTCAGAAAACAGCAACAAGAGACTCTTTCAGGTGGTTCGCAATTTAGTGGAACCACCTCCTACATTGGGGCCCAGTATGGGCCACATGATCTCCTGCAATGATTTTGCAAAGTTTTTTGCAGATAAAGTTGCTCAGATTTGGGAAGAGGTAGACTCCACCGTGGGAGTAGGGCCGGGGCAGGAGAATGCTAAAGGATGTGGACAGGCTGCTTGGACAAGTGAAACCAACCGCCTGTCTCCTTGATCCTTGCCTTATAAAGCTAGCCGGGAAGGGCTGGGTGATGGGCTTCGCGGGGTAGTGAATGCTTCCCTCTGTGGGGGAGCCCTCCCAGACCCAGTGAAAAGGGTGGTTATCAAACTGCTTCTTAAAAAACCATCCTTAGATGTGGCCAATATGGCCAACTATCACCCGGTCCCAAATCTTCCATTTTTGGGCAAGGTGATTGAGTGAGTGGTTGCTGAACAACTCCAGGCACACATGGAAGAAGCAGACCATTTGGATCCCTTCCAGTTTCAGGCCTCATCATGGGACTGAAACTGCCTTGGTCACACTGGACAATGGCCTCTGGCAGGCTAGGAAGAAAGGTGAGAGCTGTTTCCTAGTTCTGCTGGATCTCTCAGCAGCTTTTGAAACTATTGACCATAACATCCTTCTGGACTGTCTAGGGCTGGGGGCACTGTTATACATTGGTAAAAAGGTAAAGGGACCCCTGACCATTAGGTCCAGTCGTGACCAACTCTCAGGTTGCAGCGCTGATCTTACTTGTATTGGCCGAGGGAGCCGGCGTACACCTTCCGGGTCATGTGGCCAGCATGACTAAGCTTCTTCTGGCGAACCCGAGCAGCGCACAGAAACACTGTTTACCTTCCCAACGGAGTGGTACCTATTTATCTACTTGCACTTTGATGTGCTTTCGAACTGCTAGGTTGGCAGGAGCAGGGACCGAACAATGGGAGCTCACCCTGTCGCAGGGATTCGATCCACCAACCTTCTGATCTGATCAGCAAATCCTAGGCTCTGTGGTTTAACCCACAGCGCCACCCGCGTCCCTTATACTGTCCAGTGGTTCCACTCCTTCCTCCTGGGCCGTGTTCAGAAAGTGGTGGTGTTCAGACTCCTGGGCTCTCACTTGTGGGGTGCATCAGGGTTCTGTCCTCCCCCCCATGCTTTTCAATATCTACATGCAGCCACTGGGAAACATCATCAGGGGTTTTGGGCTGGGTGTTCATCAGTATGCGGATGATACCCAGCTCTACCTCTCTTTCAAATCAAAACCAGTGAACGCGGTGAAGGTCTTGTGTGAGTGTCTGGAGGCTGTTGGCGGATGGATGGTGGCTAACTGAGGTTGAATCCTGACAAGACAGAAGTACTGTTTTGGGGGGACAGGAGGCGGGCAGGTGTGGAGGACTCCCTGGTCCTGAATGGGGTAACTGCCCCCTGAAGGACTAGGTGTGCAGCCTGGGAGTCATTCTCCATCTGGTATGCAGGCTGAGACCCTACCTGCCTGCAGACTGTCTCGCCAGAGTGGTGCATGCTCTAGTTATCTCTTGCTTGGACTACCGCAATGCGCTCTATGTGGGACTACCTTTGAAGGTGACCCGGAAACCACAACTAATCCAGAATGCGGATGTCAGGGAACTGCCATCAGTGCCGGAGGGAGAGAGCAAAAGCCAGAGGGATTATAGAGAGCCTCCAGGGATCGGGAGAAGCAGCTCCTCTTCTGGGGAAGAGAATAAACGCAGGTCCAGGGGAGAGGGGGTGCAGGAGTCGGATGTGGCGAGGCAGTCCCACGACTCCTTGCCTGGGACAAGCGGGGAAGGAAGGGGTCCTCCGCTGCCCACGCCCTCTCTGCGCAGAAGGCTTTCGCGCAGAGAGGGAAGGCGCAGACTGGGTGTCAAGGAGCTTTTATGCTGGAAGAAGTTTAAGAAACGCCCACTCACGGATTCTGCCAGCGATTGAGGGGGCCACGGGCGAGTGGCTCTCCGGACAGATAAAGTTTACATTAGCAGCAAGCCAGGGAGAGGTTTGCCCTGCTTGCGCACAAGCAACCCCTAGTAAACATAGCAGCAGCTAGACTGGTGACTGGGAGCGGCCGCCGAGACCACATAACACCGGTCTTGAAAGATCTACATTGGCTCCCAGTACATTTCCAAGCACAATTCAAAGTGTTGGTGCTGACCTTTAAAGCCCCAAATGGCCTCGGTCCAGTATACCTGAAGTAGTGTCTTCACCCCTATCGTTCTGCCCGGACACTGAGGTCCAGCTCCGAGGGCCTACTGGCGGTTCCCTTGCTCCAAGAAGCCAAGTTACAGGGAAGCAGGCAGAGGGCCTTCTCGGTAGTGGCACCTGCCCTGTGGAACACCCTCCCACCAGATGTCAAAGAGAAAAACAACAACCAGACTTTTAGCAGACATCTGAAGGCAGCCCTGTTTAGGGAAGCTTTTAATGCTTAATAGACTATTGTATTTTAATATTCTGTTGGAAGCAGCCCAGAGTGGCTGGGGAAACCCAGCCAGATGGGCGGGGTATAAATAATAAATTATAATTATTTATTATTATTATTATAAATGTATTTGAATTAATTTAGTTAAGAAAAAAAGTCACTAGTGCAGAGAATGGCTGTAGCAAAACCAATAGAAAAATATATCAAGGATCAAAAGGATAGTCATTAGAAATAGTGGATAAATGGATAGATATGTATTGGAAAGGCCCAAATTCACATAAACATTTTCTGTATTTGACCAAGATGCTCACCAAGTTGTGCTGCTGAACACATAGTTTAAGAAATTATCGCTTTCTTTGTAACCTTATTGCAGATAACATAGGAATGGAAAAGCACTTAGAAAAGGAAGAAGTTCAGTAGAAATAATTCATTAGACACTTCACCTGGTTTTGAAACAAACTCCATTGTTTCAGCTTAATTCAAAATATCATAGCTTACAGCACAATCCTATGTATATCTATCTACTTAAAAGTAAGTCCTGTTGAGTTCAGTAGTACTCCAGATAACGGTGCCTATGATTAGAGCATTGGCCTTTGGAGTTATGATGGTGACTTGGAAGCCTGACCATTTTACATTTGACCAGGCAAAATCCTCGTTGCAAGATGATATAGACCACCAGCTTACTGAATGATTTACTATATATAAGCTGCAGTAATGGTTCTCTGTATCCTACCCGTCTCCTTTTGTCAAGCAGTACATAGAATCATAGAATCATAGAGTTGGAAGAGACCACAAGGGCCATCGAGTCCAACCCCCTGCCACGCAGGAAACACCATCAGAGCACTCCTGACATATGGTTGTCAAGCCTCTACTTAAAGACCTCCAAAGTAGGAGACTCCACCACACTCCTTGGCAGCAAATTCCACTGTCGAACAGCTCTTACTGTCAGGAAGTTCTTCCTAATGTTTAGGTGAAATCTTCTTTCTTGTAGTTTGGATCCATTGCTCCGTGTCCGCTTCTCTGGAGCAGCAGAAAACAACCTTTCTCCCTCCTCTATGTGACATCCTTTTATATATTTGAACATGGCTATCATATCACCCCTTAACCTCCTCTTCTCCAGGCTAAACATGCCCAGCTCCCTTAGCCGTTCCTCATAAGGCATCGTTTCCAGGCCTTTGACCATTTTGGTTGCCCTCCTCTGGACACGTTCCAGTTTGTCAGTGTCCTTCTTGAATTGTGGTGCCCAGAACTGGACACAGTTCTCTAATCTGTCAAGGTCGTTTTGAAGTGTGATCCTGTCCTCTGGGGTGGACAGTTAGCCACCCTCCCAGTTTGGTGTCATCTGCAAATTTGATCAGGATGCCCTTGAGTCCATCATCCAAGTCGTTGATAAAGATGTTGAATAAGACCGGGCCCAAGACAGAACCCTGTGGCACCCCACTAGTCACTCTTCTCCAGGATGAAGAGGAACCATTGATGAGCACCCTTTGAGTTCGGTCAGTCAGCCAATTACAAATCCACTGAGTGGTAGCATAGTCAAGACCGCATTTTACCAGCTTCTTTACAAGAATATCATGGGGCACCTTGTCAAATGCCTTGCTGAAATCAAGGTAGGCTACATCCACTGCGTTCCCTTCATCTACCAGGCTTGTAATTCTGTCAAAAAACGAGATCAGGTTAGTCTGACATGACTTATTTTTCAGAAATCCATGCTGACTATTAGTGATCACAGCATTCCTTTCTAGGTGCTCACAGACTGTTTGCTTAATGATCTGCTCCAGAATCTTCCCTGGTATTGATGTCAGACTGACTGGGTGGTAATTATTTGGGTCCTCTCTTCCCCTTTTTGAAAATAGGGACAACATTTGCCCTCCTCCAGTCTGCCAGGACTTCGCCTGTTCTCCAGGAATTCTCAAAATGACTGCCAGTGGTTCTGAGATCACATCTGCCAGTTCTTTTAATACTCTTGGATGCAGTCCATCTGGCCCTGGAGACTTGAATACATCTAAACTAGCCAAGTATTCTTGTACTATCTCCTTAGTTATTCTGGGCTGTGTTTCCTTTGCTGACTCATTTGCTCCAAATTCTTCAGGTCGGGCATTGTTTTCTTTATCGGAGAAGACTGAGGCAAAGAAGGCATTGAGGAGTTCAGCCCTTTCTGTGTCCCCTGTTTGCATTTCACCATCTTCTCCTCTGAGTGACCCCACTGTTTCTTTGTTCTTCCTTTTGCTACGAACATACCCATAAAAGCCTTTTTTGTTGCTTTTAACCTCTCTAGCAAGCCTGAGTTCATTCTGTGCTTTAGCTTTTCTGACTTTGTGTCTACACGTGCTGGCTATTTGTTTGAATTCCTCTTTGGTGGTTTCCCCCCTTTTCCATTTTTTGTACACATCCTTTTTTAATCTTAACTCAGTTAAAAGTTCTTTAGATAGCCACCCTGGCTTCTTTAGGCACTTTCCATGTTTCCGTCTCATTGGTATTGCCTGACGTTGTGCTTTTACTATCTCCCTCTTAACAAACTCCCAGCCATCATGAACTCCCTTTCCTTTTAGTATTACTGTCCATGGGATCTCACCCAGCACTTCCCTAAGTTTTATGAAGTCGGCTTTCTTAAAGTCAAGAAATTGAGTCCTAGTATGCTTGGCTGCTCCTTTCCGCTGTATAGTAAACTTCAGAAGAGCATGATCACTCGTGCCTAATGATCCTTCCACTTCTACCCCACTAACCAGGTCATCAACATTGGTTAGGACCAGATCTAAAATGGCTGTACCCCTTGTTGCTTCTCCCACTTTTTGTTTTTTTTATAATAATAATCTTTATTAAATTGTCAAAAGGTTACAAATAACAGAAAAGAAAAAAAGAGATAAGAAAAGACTAAAGAAACCAAAAGAAAAAAACAAAAAACAACAAAGAAAATTTCCACCTTTTAACACTCATTTTCAGTAACTTCTTTTCAAGACTTCCCCACGTCTCCCCTTATTGTATTCCAACTCCAATTGTTTATTCAAGCAAGTTTTCCCCTTAATGTCCTGAAACATAGTTTATTAAAATCACTTAACCCTAGTTTAATTAAAATAATTTTTTATAGTAGAGTTAAACTTTAATTCGTTGTTATACCTTAGCAGTTTTTAAAATATATACCTTGACCCTATATAAAGAGAAGAAACAAAGATGTAAGAATAAAATTAAAAAAGATACCCTTCCTAAGGTTGCCACTATTTCCCCTCCACGGATTCCCCATTCTTGTAATAATAAAAAGCCTATAGTTTTTATACTGCAAAAGTGAAAAACAAACCCCCTTCGAACTTCTAGATCCCACCCTTCTCTCCCCGGTTTCAATCCCTAACCAAAATCCAATTAGTCCATCTTTTTAGCCTGGTGATCTTACGTCCGAGGCACGCAAATCTCTCTCAGTCCCTTTCAGCCGGTTTCTTCAAAAGTCTCTCATACTAAACACCCAGGATCGAAGAAGTATTTTCCCAATGCTGACCATGGTTCTTCCAACGAGGCCTACTTGTTTAAAGGTGGTGCTCCAACGCTGTTTCATAAATCTATATGTCCCAAATAGTCCAACTTTCACCTTGGTCAATTTAAAGTTCTTCTTGGCAGGTCTCCAGCTCTCTTTTCTCTTCTGTGACGTCTCAGCCATCCCTTCTTTCAGCTCCTCCTGCTTGGCAGATGTCTTTTCCTCCTTAATCTTTGGTTCTTTTTCTTGTCCAGCTGCCTGTGTTTTGAGCAACGAGTCCCTGTCCAATTCAATAGGTATATTTTCAGTTAACTTCGGGTTTGAAGGGCTCGTAGACAAAACAAGGCCTTTCTCATTCATCTCTTGCAACTTTCCCACAAGAAAGGTCAGCTTTTTCAAGCCAGCACGTATTTCCTGTATTCCCTGTTTTAGTTGCATTCTTGTAATGTCCAAGAATCCCCTCTAGAGGGATTCTGGTTACTTAATGTTCTTTTCCCTTCCGATCCAAAAGTCAGATTTATTTGACAACCATCTATGGTTGTCACCTTTGGAGGCTAAAGCGTTGAAAAAACTTATTATGGAAGCCGAATGGCCAAAATACTGGGAAATTTTGGAACAAGATGGAGATAAGTTGAAGTTACAGAGTCAAGAGAAATTGAAACCTAAAGTACAAGATTGGCTCCATTATTATCAAATAATGGAGGTTTATAAACAAGACAGGAAAATTGGCTTCCAGGTGGAGAAATCAAAGTTAGAAACTGAACTGTTAGAACCCAATACTAAGAATTTGTCAAGAATGTATAACCTGCTGCTGAAATGGAATACACAAGATGAAATAGTTAAATCGGCTATGATTAAGTGGGCACAGGACATTGGTCATAATATTATGTTTGCTGACTGGGAACAGTTGTGGACCACCGGTATAAAATTTACGGCATGTAATGCCTTAAAGGAAAATATTATGAAAATGATCTACAGGTGGTACATGACCCCAGTCAAGCTAGCAAAAAATTACCATTTGCCTGATAATAAGTGTTGGAAATGTAAAGAAACTGAAGGTACATTTTATCACCTTTGGTGGACGTGCCCGAAGATTAAGGCTTTCTGGGAAATGATATATAATGAAATGAAAAAGGTACTTAAATGTACCTTCCCTAAGAAACCGGAGGCCTTTCTCTTGGGCATTGCCTGCCAATTGGTGTCAAAGAAAGATAGGACATTCTTTATGTATGCTACAACAGCAGCAAGAATACTTATCGCAAAGTATTGGAAGACACAAGCTCTACCCACTCTGGAAGAATGGCAGATGAAGGTGATGGACTATATGATATTGGCTGAAATGACTGGCAGAATCCGTGACCAGGGGAAAGAGACGGCGGAAGAAGATTGGAAGAAATTTAAAATCTATCTTAAGAAATATTATAAAATTGGTGAATGTTAAAATGTTGAGGTTCTTTAGAAAGATAAGGAGATTACAGCGATAAAAGATTAAGTTAAAGAAAAGAATTATGAAGGAATATATTTGATAAGATTAAAGATAGGATTTGCTGAAATAATTTTGAAATTTTGGATGCAGAAAGGGGAGGTTTGGGGGAGTCCGAGAAGTAAGGTTTATGAAAAAAAGGATATGAAATTATACATGTTTGTTTGTCTTTTTATTTGTTTGTATTGTGTATAAAAAACTGTAAAATCAATAAAATTTTTATAAAAAAACACACCAAAAGTCAGATTTATTTGTAACAATCTTTCTTTGTTTTCAATATTTTGTAGCAATATAACCGGTTAGAGTTTCAACTTTCAGTTTTTCCAACTTTGACAGCTAGTTTGACAGCTGTCAAAAGTTCCTGTAGATCCTCAGCAGGCTCTTAACACGGGTTACTCCCGGGCTTGAGAAAAGTGGTACTTAATTCAAACAAAGTAAACTCTAGTCCTCCGGCACATTAACTTAGTCCTTTAAATCCGTGGAATTTGTATCCTTATCCAATCACGACAATTCTTCCCGCAACCTTAGTTGACAGGTCCTTGCTTTGAACTGTTTACAATAGGGGGGAGACGGACTTCCTTTTTTTTCACCTCCCCCGCTCGTGCCAAATCCAAAGCCGAAAATATTGTAATCCAATTTTCAAATTACTCACGGGTTGTTGTTCTTGCTTTTAAGTCCAAATTTAATAGGAAGAAGTCAGCGCTGTCCGAAAAATGGCATGCGGCTTCGCTCGGCAGGGGAAGCGGAGGACTCACAGCACCGCGACGCTCCCCGGCACCCGTTCCGTAGCCTTTAAAAAGGCTCCTTCACGAGTCGGGAGGGCGCTTACGGTGCCCGCCGAGTCACCATGTCCACGGGCTCCGTGCCCGTGGTTTTTAAGGGTCCCCGTGTCGCCGGCACGGCAAGACCCAGCCCCCTGCTAAGCCGATTCCCTCCGGAGCTCGGAGGGAATCCGCCATTAGCCGGTCGCACCAACCCGGAAGTCCTCCGCTTCTCCCACTTTCTGGACAATGAAGTTGTCTGCAAGGCCAGTGAGGAATCTGTTTGACCTTATGCTCTTGGCTGAGTTTGACATCCAACAAATATCTGGGTAATTGAAGTCCCCCATTACTACTGTCTCCCTTTTGCATGCTTGGCCATCTGTTCCAGGAAGGCATCATCTATGTCCTCCGTTTGGCTTGGGGATCTATAGTAAACTCCCACAATGAGGTCTCTGTTATTCTTCTCTCCCTTAATTTTGACCCAAATGCTCTCACTTTGGCTTTGAGGTTCTAAATCTTGGATCTCTTCACAGGTATACACATCCCTGACATATAACGCCACTCCTCCTCCTTTCTTGTCTGGTCTGTTTCTCTGAAATAGATTGTATCCCCCCATTATTACATTCCAATCGTGGGACTTATCCCACCAGGTTTCAGTGATGCCCATTATATCATATTTAGTTTGCTGTACCAAGAGCTCAAGCTCATCTTGTTTATTTCCCATGCTTTGCGCATTAGTGTACAGACATTGAAGTCCATTAATCATTCCCCCGTGTCTCTTATTTAAGGATTTTTTCCTCCCACCACTAGGTCTGCGTGCTGTTTGCTCCATTTGGTCTATGACATTTGGATGATCATCTTCATCAATTGATAGACTCCTACCTTCAGGAGCACTGTCTCCCTCCCCCACATTAGTCAGTTTAAAGCCCTCCTGATGAGGTTTCTGAGATTTTTGGCAAAAACATTTCTCCCAACCGTTGTGAGGTGCAGCCCATCGCTTGCCAGAAGTCCATCTTCAAGAAACTGCAGTCCGTGATCTAAGAATCCAAACCGTTCATGTTTACACCATTTGCAAAGCCAGCTGTTCACTTCCACTATTTTTCCCTCTCTCCCTGGGCCACGTCGTTCAACTGGGAGGACAGATGAGATGACAATTTGTGCATTTAGTTGCTTCAATTTCCTGCCGAGAGCCTCGTAGTCTCTTTTTATCTTCTGGAGGCTATTGCTTGCAGTGTCATTGGTTCCCACATGAACCAAGAGGAAGGGGTATTTGTCAGTGGGTTTTATGATTCCTTGCAGTCATTCAGTTACATCTTGGATCTTAGTCCCGGGGAGACAGCACACTTCCCGAGACATCTTGTCAGGCCCACAGATCGCTGCTTCTGTTCCCCTCAGTAGGGAATCCCCTATCACCACTACACGCCTCCTCTTAGGTTTGGTTGGGGTTCTTCCGTGAGCTGTCCGTTCCAAGATCGCCTGCACATTCCCTGAGGACTGACTTTGCTGCTCGTCTTCATATACCTGATCGACTGTAATGAGGGAGAGATCCTCAAATGGAGTCTGCTCTTCGTCTTCCATGTTAGGGGAGAGGACCTCAAAGCGATTGTGTATTTCTAAACAATCAGAGCGAACCTTGGGCCTGCTACTTCTTTGAGTCACGTTTCTCCATATATCTGGCTCCTGTGTTGGTGAACTAGCCTCCTTTTCAGGGGAGTCCCCTGTCTCCTCCTTGGTGGAGACGGTGTGCTCTGTTGCTTCCAAGAAGAGCTCCAGCTCTCTAATTCTTTGGAGCGTAGCTACACGTTCCTCCAGTTGCTGGACTTTGTCTTTTAAGAGGGCAATCAACATGCAATTGCTGCAGGTAAAGCTGCCTGCAACCTTTGGCAAGATGGCAAACATTGCGCAGGAACCGCAGGCGACTGCAGCTGTTCCCTCCCCCTCCATCTTGAGAACGTGTCGTTGGGGGTGGCTACAGCGGTCCTCCATCATAAAAAGCGTGAAGACAGGACAAATAACTCCCCCCACAAGAAAAACACCTAGGTCTCCCCCAACAAATGTTTGAGACTAGCTCCCCTAAATCTAAAAGATGGATCAGACTGCGCGCGTTGCTAGGCGCGCGCCGCTGCCCTGCTAGGTCTGATGACATCTAAGAATGTGAACTTATTTAAAGATAATTATGAAAAATGTTGGACAGACGTTTAAAAAGATCTAGAAATATGGTCAAATTTGAAGCTTTCCTTGTTAGGCCGAATTGCTGTTATCAAGATGAATGTATTGCCGAGAATGCTGTTTTTATTCCAAACACTGCAAATTGTGGATAAGATGGATTGTTTCAAGAGGTGGCAGAAAGATATTTCGAAGTTTGTCTGGCAGGGCAAAAAACCCAGAATAAAATTTAAAATTTTAACTGATGCAAAGGAAAGAGGGGGGTTTGCCCTGCCGGACTTAAAACTGTATTATGAATCAGCAGCTTTCTGCTGGATGAAAGACTGGTTACTTCTTGAGAATACAGACACTTTGGATTTGGAAGGTTTTAATAATGTATTTGGATGGCATGCATATATATGGTATGACAAGGTTAAAGCTCATAAAGCCTTTAAAAATAATATTGTCAGGAAAGCATTATATAATGTTTGGACTAGATATAAGGACTTGTTGGAGAACAAAACCCCAAGGTGGTTGTCGCCAATGGAGGCAAAAGCCGTGAAAAAGCTCAATATGGAGGCCAACTGGCCAAAATATTGGGAAATTTTGGAACAAGAGGGAGAAAAATTGAAATTACAGAGTTATGAGAAACTGAAGTCTAAAGTACGAGACTGGCTCCATTATTACCAAATAATGGAGATTTACAAACAGGATAGGAAAATTGGCTTCCAGGTGGAGAAATCAAAATTAGAAACAGAACTGTTAGAACCCAATACTAAGAATTTGTCAAGAATGTATAACTTGTTGCTGAAATGGAATACACAAGATGAAACAGTTAAATCAGCTATGATTAAGTGGGCACAAGACATTGGTCATAATATTATGTTTGCTGACTGGGAACAGTTGTGGACCACCGGTATAAAATTTACGGCATGTAATGCCTTAAGAGAGAATATTATGAAAATGATTTACAGGTGGTACATGACCCCAGTCAAGCTAGCAAAAATCTACCATTTGCCTGATAATAAGTGTTGGAAATGTAAAGAAACTGAAGGTACCTTTTATCACCTTTGGTGGACGTGCCCGAAGATTAAGGCTTTCTGGGAAATGATATATAATGAAATGAAAAAGGTACTTAAATGTACTTTTCCCAAGAAACCAGAAGCCTTTCTCTTGGGTATGGCCGGCCAATTGGTGTTAAAGAAAGACAGGACTTTTTTCATGTATGCTACTACAGCAGCAAGAATTCTCATCGCAAAGTATTGGAAGACACAGGATCTACCCACTCTGGAAGAATGGCAAATGAAGGTGATAGACTATATGGGATTGGCTGAGATGACTGGCAGAATCCGAGACCAGGGGAAAGAGACGGCGGAAGAAGATTGGAAGAAATTTAAAATTTATCTTAAGAAATATTGTAAAATTAATGAATGCTAAAATGTTGAGGTTTAAGAAAAAGGGGATTACAGCTGTAAAAGATTAAGTAAAAGAAAAGATTAAGGGAAAACTTGATTAAACCAAGGGGTAGGATTTGCTGAAATAAAGTTGGATATTGGGATGCAGAAAGGGGAGGTATGGGGAAGTCGGTGAAGTAAGGTTTAAGAAAAAAAGGATTTGAAATTATACATGTTTGTTTATGTGTTTGTTTGTTTGCATTGTGTATTGTCTGTGTTTATAAAAATTGTGAAAAACCAATAAAAATTTTATATAAAAATATATATATATTTAATTCCAAGTAACAAATCATTTCCTCGAACCATTTGTCCTCCTCTCCCAGATTGTTTTCACCTGCAATCTAAAAGAAAGGAGAGGGATGGCCAGGCAGTTGTGGTACTGTAAGGACTTCAGAATACAAACCAGAAATGAAAAGACCAGGCAGCAATATTTTTAAGAAAAAGTTTTATATTCAGTTTGGTTTTTGTCAGACAAAAAGCAAATGGGTGCATTTAAGAAGAAATGAAAAATGCCCCCCGAAACCCAGATACATACAATTTTTATACTTTCAGGCAAAGCAACAGTTCAGCCCCTTGGCATTCCCCTTAGCCAATGCCTAACAACTTCCTATGGTTTCTAATGCATATTCATTAAAGCTCTACCAATGAGAATTGGTGGTTGCCTTGTTTGATTCCAAGCTGCCTTATCCACTAGATGGTGCTGATGGCTTATTATTGAAAGAGAAACTACCTGACATTTACTGATTCCGATAAACAACCTCCTAACCAACACCTGCTTCCTAGAAATGTGCCGAAGCGAGTCTGTGGTTTAACAGCTTCTAACTAGGTCGTCTTGTGGTTGACACATATCCTGTTGTTTGCTTTCTTATCTGTGTCTATCGGAGTTTGAGGCAGTGTCAGGAGTTCCTTTCTCAGAAATCGCTTAAGACTTGCAAAATACCCTGACCACTAGCTTGCAAACTTCCTGCACCTGCAAAATAACCTAACCGCAATTGCTTTGGCAAACAGGAGCAAGATAAATAGTTTTTAGCTTTTAGCTTGCTTTATAAAATGGCTTTAGTCTGCTCTATAAAATGGCTTTAGCCTGGCTCTCACAGTATTCCGAGGTAGGCCTCTGGCCTTCACTCCTTCAGTACCATTACAGAATAAGCCCTGTTTCTCTCATTTCTGTTAGTGCAATCTAAATGTTGGTGTTAATTGCACTTCTTGTTCTTTTTTGGTGATCACTCATAGCTGAGTAAGATTGTCTTCCATAAACACGTTTTCCAAAAGTGAGTCTGTAAGTGGCTGGGGAGGCCAATTCTGGATCCGCACGTCCTTCCACAGTGGGGACATTGGTTTCTGGACAGAGGTTGATCCCGGTGTGGATTTGCCAAGCGTGCCTTCCTCTTAGCACGTTTCTCCCTTGCGTCCTGAGTGCGAGTGTCTTCAAAGCCCATGACACCTTTGGTAAAGGCTGTTCTCCAACTGGAGCGCTCGCAGGCCAGTGTTTCCCAGTTGTTGGTGTTTATACTGTAGTATATTTTATACTGTAATATATTGAGCACATTATTATTATTATTATTATTATTATTATTATTATTATTA
Source organism: Podarcis liolepis (assembly GCF_965112155.1). NCBI lineage: Eukaryota > Metazoa > Chordata > Lepidosauria > Squamata > Lacertidae > Podarcis > Podarcis liolepis. The sequence continues at coordinate 1,126,097 of NC_139565.1, read as the reverse complement.
TTATTTGCCTTGAGACAGTCTTTAAACCTCTTTCGTTGACCACTAGCATTACGCTTTCCATTTTTAAGTTCAGAATAGAGTAGTTGCTTTGGAAGACGATAATCAAGCATCTGCACAACATGACCGGTCCAACGAAGTTGATGTTTAAGAATCATTGCTTCAGCACTGGTGATCTTTGCTTCTTCCAGTACACTGATATTAGTTTGCCTGTCTTCCCAAGTGATGTGTAAAAATTTTCAGAGACACCGTTGATGGAATGCTTTGGTTGGCCTCTTGTGTTGCCTTGCCCCATGTCTGATTTCTGTTCAGGGTTAGGAAGCCAGCTGGGGTGGGCCGCTTGAAAGAGCTCAAGGCCACAGGCTTCTGGCATGACTCATCCCCCCACCCCCGCTTTCTTACCCAAAGTCTGTGTGTGTGTCTTACATATAACCAGCAGCATCCAGCAGTTTTGTATGGATCTCTTTCCAGTTTGAGTCTCTTTACCATTTTTACCACAACCTTTTAAGACCAAGTTACTGTACTTCAGAGCTTTCCAAACTGTGTCAGGACACCTTACTGTGTCGGCTGCAAAATGTAGGTGTGTTGTGCGAATGCTCCCCACGTTCCTCCCGGGGCTGGAAAAGGGTTAGTTTAACCTTTGGTTTGTTAGTAAAACTGAATTACTGTGGCTTGAAATGATGCATGTCTAAAAAGTATGCATGTCACCAACATGAAAAGTTAGGAAAGTTCTGCTGTACTTGTTAGTCTGTAGTCTATGATGCACCAGTATCTCCTAAATATGTATATTGTTGAAGCAAAATAAAAAAAATCCTTCCAGTAGCACCTTAGAGACCAACTAAGTTTGTTATTGGTATGAGCTTTCGTGTACATGCACACTTCTTCAGATAAAGCTCATACCAATAACAAACTGGTTATTGGTCTCTAAGGTGCTACTGGAAGGAATTTTTTTATTTTGTTTCAACTGCGGCAGACCAACACGGCTACCTACCTGTAACTATGTATATTGTGTAAATAGCTGTCTTGTTGGCTTGAGGCAATGAAACACTTCACTTTGAACTGTGTGGGCAAGGAGTTTTCTTCACCATCAATTCTGAAATGGCTGGCAACAGAAAAGGTTGAAGATCCTGAAGCTTTGCTGTGTTACTCTCCTGGTTACACTGGAATAGGTATGATCTTAAAATGTTATGTGTTTCCCATTAGAGCAGGGCCTTCAGTCATCCCAGGCTCCCACCCCAAAAGCAGATCTTACTTCCATCTAGGTAAGTGGGATGGAAGTGATAACGGTGCTTGAAAAGTTCTTTTTAAAGACAAGTTGTGGCATTCTTACTTGTGGAAATGTCAGAATTGCAAATGCATACAAGCTGTGGCCAATGGATGCATGAGTGCCCAAGCCAGAAGTGACTCTAAAATGTTACTAAAAGGGCAGAAGGCTTTATATGGGCCCTGCTGATGCATGTGGGGGTCCGGAATGTAACCCCCGTGCAAAACGAGAATTGCCTGTACTCCATTGGGGTGGGGTGTCTGCACCACCTGTAAAGGTGGCACCATATTGCATCCTACTCAGCTGCTGCTTCCCCCCACCTCCCACTGCTCAAAGCCTCCCCCTAGATTCTACTGAGCCCATTCCACAGGAAGCGGGGAATAGAGCCAACATGCCTGCTCCCCTTTTGGATGTTGCTTAAGTTGAGGAAGAAATGGGAATTTCCCCTTTCTAACCCAAGTTTATTCATTCTTCATCAGAGCCTTCCAATCCAAACCCAATCCGTGTAGTGATCATTACAGTCTCGGAACATGCAGAGGCAGACTTACCGTATATAGGAATAGCTGGTCTTGTGTTCCTAGAACTCCCCACAGTTTACAGCAACAGTTTGAATTACACATGCAAACCAACTGGAAGCCAGTGAAGTTCTTGAAACATAAGTACAGTCGTACCTTGGTTTTGGAACAGCTTAGTTCTCAGATGTTTTGGCTCCTGAACGCCGCAAACGCGGAAGTGACTGTTCTGGTTTGTGAACTATTTTGGTAAGCCGAATGTCCAACGAGGCTTCCGTGGCCTCCGATTGGCTGCAGGAACTTCCTGAAGCCTATCAGAAGCCGTGCTTTGGTTTTCGAACATTTTGGAAGTCAAATGGACTTCCGGAACAGATTCTGTTCTCCTTCCATGGTACAACTGTATTCATTGCAACAAGCCCTAGTTAAGAAAGTAGCTGCCACACACTGGGCTAGCTATATTTTCCAGATTATTATTTTTCAAAAGTAGCCTATTGTAATAGTCTGGTCTGGAAGTTACCAGTGCATGAGTGAGGTTTGAAAATATATTTTAGCCACTTCTAGTCACTTAAGTGGAGTCAGAGAAATTATTTTAAATTGTATTTTATTACCTTGTTCCAAATTATAGAAAAACGTGATGTAAATACATGTGCATGCGCACACAAAACACACACCCATACATATCTATAAAATATAAAATATTCAGCAATCAAATATGCACCATCTATTTCTAACAGGAAGGCAGATTGTTTGTGGCTGAGTATGATAAAGACAATTCTGCACAAGTCTATAAGGCTATTTTTTTTTAAAAAACAACAACCTGCATTCCAGTCTGCTGTAATGTATGCAGGTCACTGTTTATGTATTGTAATCAACACTCTAACAGAACCTTTACAGCAGTTCATCTGTTAGCTGCTGGAATGACAAATGGATTCATTACAATAATTGTTTGGCAAGGAATAGCCAAAAACAAAAAAACCTACCCAGATCGTTTATATGTTATACTTAATATTTTTATAAATGGGTCCCTGAAGTGATTGGGTTTCCTGAACAACAATTGAAAACTATTTCATTTGATCTACAGAATATTACTAGTTTTTAAGAATATTTTCTCCATTCTTTCTAAATTCCAGAATTAAATCCATAATTTGCCAAAGACAAGACATTCACTGAATGCAGTTTTAGTTAACACAATGAAAAATTATATATTTTGTCCATTTTGCTTTCTGTAACTATGTGCCCAAAAATGTTTACCAAAAACACATTTGTCTATTACTTCACACTCTGTGCAAAATGAATAGCCCTTTAGAATAACTGATGTCACATGCAAAATAAAATACAATAAAAAACAAAGTGAGAGAAACCCTGAGTCAGTAACTTCATTGGCAAGGCTGAATTCTTGCCATACCTTCATGCTGCTAACAAAATAGTTCAGTATTTATCACTCTACAACTGAGAGCAGGGAGGGAGCTGTGCAGTTCCTATTGTAGATAAGCAAGGTGATATTCCATCTGCCTCTGCGGAGCTCAGTATTCAATTTCATTAAAATCGGCAGAATAACCAGAAGATTGCAGTATGGTTTCTCCTGTTTCTAGAGGTGGAGGAAAAGAATATTTGAAGTAGCATACTATTCTATAGATAATTATTTTAACATGGGCTACTATTGAAAAACAAACACAGTGCAAACTTATACCTGTCTATTTGGAAATAAGTCACATCAGCTTTAATGGAGCTTACTCCCAGGTAGGAGGGTATAGTATTCCAACCATAATAATGAAATTCATTCAAATAATGGCCTAGTGGAATTTCAAGCAGTTGGTATCATTTGACAAAAGAATCAGGTGGGATTTGACTTAAGAGGTTCACTCATGCAACAGGACTTTTCCTTTCTCTCCTCCGTGCCATGCACCCCCAAATCTGCCTGGAAGGGTTGGGGAAGCACCCCACCAACACGCTGAGGGTATGTTTACATCTACATGGATTCAACACACAAGTGCCACTAGGAGCTGCCTCACTGTACTGCTTTATTTGTAGTTCATATAGTCATCTATCACCAGGAAATGGGGGGGGGGGACTAGAAATGAAGTGAAGAAGAACTTAAAGTAAATATAATTTACCTTTACAAGGTCCTCTCTGAAATAAAATATCATCAATGGCAATGTCACTTCTTACTGATATTCCACGAACTGCTTCAAATATAATCTGTATTTTTTAAAAAATACAATTTTTAAAATATTTTTGAAGGTAAAGTTTCCAATAATTTGAAAAGTATACATAGAAGAAATTCTTCAGTCAACTGAAATATTTTTTAGCCATGGACCTAATTAATGCAAAGAAGTTCAAGCAAATGGACTTCCCCATCCACTCCAACCCTCTGTACCCACTGAAAAGTCTCTCTGGAGGGTTTGTGCTGTGGGAGGGGGAACTACCCTACTGAATTTTGGGGAACTTCCCACCCCACCCCCCTACTTCAGCATCCACCTCCCACTCCATGTTATTCAGGAGGGTTCTCTGACCCTCCAGTGACCATTGGATGTGCTGGAAGGAAGACAAAAAGTCCCCTTACACTGGTTTCCTTCTAGTCACATTAGCTAGGATCCAGGCCAATGTGTTTTAATGAAATCTTTATTTCTTTATTGCATCCAGAACATTAAACATATTCTCTTAGGACTGCCTGGCAGATAGATACCTTAACTTAAAGAAAAAATCCAATTATTCTTGCCAGTGTTGTAGCTTCTCAGGTACAGTTAAGGCTGTAATCCTATACCCACTTACCTGGGAGTAAGTCCCACTGAATTCAGTGGGACTTGCCTCGGAGCAGGTATGCCTAGGATTGCACCATTAGATCAACATACAGAGCATGTTTACAGAAGCAAGTTCCACTGTGCTTATTTGAACTTTCTCCAAGTTTGCATAGGATTGTATCCCTTCTGCTTCTTCAGCTTTCATATGTGGCTCCAGCCAGGTCTGTATTATAGCAGTATCCCAGGTCTATGAGTAAGTACCATGGAACTCAATGAAGTTTACTTCTGAGCATACAGGTACAAGGATGGCATTGTTGCCAAGAAAGCCCACCTATATTATATGATCAGCTAGTTCAGAGTTATTCACTGTTAACTTGAGTCACCATGTTCCCTTGCTTGGGCCACTCAAAGGTTACTTGTACTTGCAGACAAGGCCAATCAGGAGAACTGAGCTGAAAAAAATATTTTTGTTCCACTGAGTTATTTTCACTGTGTTGGTTTAAATAGCTAGATGTGTACACGGTTTTTCCCACATTACTTTTCCCACATTACTTTTAAAAGTGACTGCATGGGAACACACCTGGGAACACACATTTGAGTTGCTTCAGACTCTGTTGCAAGACTGCAGCATGTGTGTTAGCAACTAAAAGTGAGTTATAACATGTCATAAACATCCCCAATGGGATCCATTGCTGCAATGTTAACTTACCTGATGAGATCTATCACATGTATATTCTATTTGGCCTCTTAACCATGTGATGCTTTGTTCACCATGCCTTCTCCAGAGGAGGATCTCGTCCTTATCACCATGCTTTTTCATATAAACATTTAATAGCCCTGTTCCAGAGCCATACATGTGATAAAAAAATGTAAGACACTGATGTCCAACAGTCCGTCGTAATACCCTTGAAACAAGCTGTGTCTTCTGTCCATAGATCATGTTGGATGCCTCTATGTACATGTAATGTCCTTTTTTAAAAGAAAAAGATGCACACCTCCATCAATGCTGTAATGAGTACCCTACCCTTGGGGCGTGTTCTGCATAAGGAATTAATTTGTCCACAGTTCAGTTAGACTTTCCTGGAGCTGCCTAGTGCACCAAGGCATTGCTTTCTCACAGTGTCGCCATTTCACAATCATCAGTGGCAGCAGTTTTTTATGTTCAGACTACAAGTGCATCAAATAATCAACAAGTTCATATATTCCTGCCTCTATTGCTACAATTCCACTCTTCTTTGCTACTCATTTTGTCAAGGGAAAAAATTCTCCCCCCTCCTCTTGACCACCCCAGTCAATCCTGAAAGAAATAAGAATTGATAGCAATCTCAGGAGATGGAAAGAGACCAAGAATAGCAAGAACAGCTGTGGGGTGCTATGGATATCGCTGCACAGAATTGCATTAGTTAACAATGTGCTTGAGGATTCTTTGAACTTGGAGAAATATTATAGGGAAATTCGTCTTGCGAAGCGCCTCCAAAACGGAAAACCCTTTCGTCTAGCGGGTTTTCCGTCTTGCGAGGCGTTCGTCTTGCGAGGTACCACTGTACTGGAATAAATAATCCAGATTTTATAATGTCTTGAGTGTTCAAGTGTTGTTCTTTTCCTGCCCAGGCTTATTGGAAGTGACTGAAAAAGAAATGAGACTGTCAATAATCTGTCACAGGTCTCTTTAATGCACAAAGCAACCTACATTGTAAGATCAGCTTTTTTGTTTGTTAATAGGAAAAGAGTAAACCTGTTTAAAGGGGTTTGTCTGGGTTCTTAACTGTGTAAGTCCTCTTTGCAGAATAAGCAACTATGGTTTATTGACCCATGTACATTATAAAAGAAATTATCCCCTCTAAATACTTTGGAGAGTATTGGATAAGAAAACTTTCTGTCTTATTCTCTGATCTTCCATATTTTAGTCAATGCCCTCTAGCTAAAAATTTACAGTTTAACTCACCTACCCCAGAAGTGTGGTCTCCTTTGGGTCCAGTGTAAGATGTTGGTGTCTGCCCTCTTCTCTTATGCCAACCACTCCGGTTTCTATTTTGCTGAATGAACCCACATTCATTTCGCTCAAAAGTACATTCTCCAGGAAAAGCAGGCAATATATCTGTAACAAAGAATTTACAGAGTTACAGTTCAAAGTAGGTCCAACCCTGTCTGAAATACCACACATATATGGCATTGTGGTTGGAAGTCATCACCAACTTTACCTGTTACCTAAAATTTGCAGTATCCATTAATCTATTTGAATTTGTCAGTTTTAAAAAGCAACACTGATGACACATTCCAAGGTTTTCTACTTTCTGAAATTATGAAAGCAAAATGGCTTTGGATCCCTTTACATAAAACAACATTAAACCATAAAACACACCTGCTTTTCACTCTAAAATAAACTTTATGGACAAATAATGTACTTGAGGAAAATGCAGGCCTGACTGAAAATATAGTTTGCCTCAGTCCTGGAGACTTAAGAATATGACCTTAATTATATATTTGCATAGGATTTTTCCCCCTACTCACAGTTTGGATCTCTAATGCTAGTGTGGACATTTAGGAAGTGTTACCCCAGAAAGTAAGCATTACTGACATGGGAGAACTCAAATTGCATCTTGCCACAATGCAGAAAGCACAGTTCATTCTGGCCTTCCATAAGTTCCTGCTTTCAGAGCAGACAGGGAGGAAACCCTGCAGGCTCGTCTCATGACAAGTGTGATATAATGGGAATTTAATGTGCTAAAGAAAAGCATCCATATTCTTTGCCGCTTCCCTTTGAATACATTCTATTACTCATCAGCAACATCATCCCGCTCTATGGATGTGGCTATAAGGCAGTTATAAGGCAGGCTTGTGGGACAATGGAGGCAAGGGTGCAGAGGCCGGTTCCCAGTGTTCCCAGCAAACACTAACATCATTTTCCTGAATGAACTGCTAGCATTAGTGTGAGCTGGCTGCTCTTTCTCCGGTGCCCTGGATTCTCCAGAAGATTGCAAGTATTTTGTATTCTATATTTCAGAGCTGTGGAATCTCTGGCGCTCCAGATCTTGCTGGACTACAACAGCCTGCACTGCGGACCACTGGCCATGCTGGCTGGGGGCCGAGGGGGGCTCAGTCCAACAATGTCTTGGACAGCCACAGCTTATCTGTTCCCACACTACTTAATTTTAGGTCACTAATAGGAGAGCACCCAGGACAGAGCACGCCTGCATATTCAGGTGTGTTTGGGTGTCCGTGTGGGTTTAGGCTGGGAATGTGCTTGGAATGGTGAGATTTCCATGCATGTGCTGCTCATGGATTGGGACTGATGTAACCCATATGTCACAATACACATATGAGTAAAGCCTGTGAATCCATTTATCATTTCCATATTGCTGAGTAAAGGCATGCTCAGATGCACAGTTATTTGACTTAATTTGTATCTTTACAACTAACTGAGCAATGATAATGTACTGTGGTGAGAAACAGAAATCGAGGATTAAAAAAAACTACTGTAAACTAAGCTAAAACGCAAGTGGCTTTAAAGTAAGATCAGCAATAAAATATATATTTGAAAACACTGGAGAAGGCAAGGTATAGAATAACAACAACATGGAGCATATTTTGGAAAATGGGGAAAACCAGGGAAGGAGGGGTAGATGGGAGGTCAAGTTAAATGTAAATTGGAAAATAATGTACTGATAACAATTTGAAATATATAAATAAAATCTTTAAAAAAAATTGTGGTATGCTGTGAGATATTCTGGAAAAAAAATATGGAATTAATTAGGGAATTCTATAAGAGACATAATAAGAGACAATTCTTAGAAACCCTGTGGACACCATATGCATATTTAACTTACCAGCTGCTTGACAACTTCCTAAACTCACTGACACATCATCTAGCGCCACTAGTCCACAATCCCAAAAGCTTCTACACCAGCTCACGAACACCACCTGAAATTTATAGAAAAGATGTTACTTTTTAAATGCTTTTGTTTTATCAGTCCTTGTAGTCTCCTTTTTCTAGGAAGAGAGCTTTCCTGCATTTCTTTTTTAGTGTTCTCTGCTGAAGACATCTGAATAATTTTAGTCTGAAAAGAGAGGCGTTCCTGTGTAGTCTCATCTCAGCACAAGCCTATGTTAAGTAACATTTATATTTTTCTGATTGTATGATAAATCCTGACTAGCTCTAGTACAAAACATTCTTTACTATTTACATTTTTAGGCAGTACTTCATCCCAAAGGATCAGACGGCAATAAAATATATTTTATCACAACTAGTGATGGGAGGTGCAAATATTCTCCACAAACTAAATTCTAATGTAAGAACCAGTTTTACAACCCACATTTAAAAAATATAGTAAATAATAAGTCAAGCTGTAATATTGCTAGTGTAAGTAATTTCAACCATATGTAATAGCAGGGGTCGGCAAGGCTTACCTTGTCTGGGCCAGTTCACTCCAGTGGAGATCCCTCGCCTGAGTGCGTGCGATTTCTGGCATCTGTGCAGACTTGATTTCCGGTGCTGCAAAAGTGAGTCCCCATGCTGTGCTGTCGGTTTAGCGCAGCGTGCGGGGACTCACCAAACAGGCGGCTCGGAGGCTGGTAAAACCACCCCCGTGGGCCGCTTGTGGTTGCCGACCCCTGTGTGACAGCTTTCTTTCTATTTTGGTGTGACCTTATTCTTAGCAATGCTATACCCTTGGCCATACAGTGATGTATACACAACATAATTAGAATTCAAAGTTGATGGAAAATATACGGTTAGTGGCAGGCTTAGTGATTAATGTGAGTCAATTTCAAGTTTGGTGCAAAAAATCAAAGAACGTGAATTCACTGCATTGCCCCATTGAATAAAAGTATCTGTACAGATTTTGGTTGCCATCCTAACAAGTTTACCCATGAATAAACATGTTTTTGAATAAACACGGCCTAGGACCCTCGTACCTACGGGACCACCTCTCCCGGTATGCCCCACGGAGGACCTCAAGGTCCATAAATAGCAACACCCTAGTGGTCCCGGGCCCTAAGGAAGTTAGATTAGCCTAACCAGAGCCAGGGCCTTTTCAACTCTGGCTCCGGCCTGGTGGAACGCTCTGCCTCATGAGACCAGGGCCCTGCAGGATCTGATTTCTTTCCGCAGGGCCTGTAAGACAGAGTTGTTCCGCCTGGCCTTTGGCTTGGAGTCAATTGATTCCCTCCCCCTCTTTCTTTTTTCCTTTCTCCTCCTGTGATGAGGCTGTATTTTAATGTTTTAATGTTGTATTTTAATCTTGTTTTTCGAGTTGTATTCATTCAACTTGTTTTTATTATTGCTTGTTAGCCGCCCTGAGCCCAGCCTTGGCTGGGGAGGGCGGGGTATAAATGAAACTTATTATTATTATTATATAATTTTCAGTGCATTAAAATGAAGATTCTATTTTAAATGAAAATTCTTTAATATTCTCATTAATTGAGAATATTCTCCAAAATATTACCATATTTTTCAGTGTAGATATTTTTTCCTTAGCAATAATAGGCAATAATAGCGGGTCCTCTTACACACAGATAGCATGGGGGGGTTGGGCGATTGGTGTCAGCAGCCAGGAGATTGGCAGCTGCGATTCGGCTTGTGATTGGTTGCTGCGGCAAGGTCTGCTGACAATTGGCTGCAACTATGGCAATTGGATGTTGAGGCGTGTGTGGCTGCGTCTAGCGGGCAGGTGGGCTTTGAGTGGCGACCATGCATATGATTGGTGGCCATGGCAATGCGTCCAATTTGCAGTGGTGTGCAGGCTGTAGAGCGACTGGCGGTGGTGACCCCCCGGTCACAAAATATAGGGGTCGTCTTATACATGGGGGCATGTATTCTCATAACATCACTAATCACAACATATAAATATTAAAGCCAATAGTATAAGATTGCAAAGCTTATGGGCAGACAGGTGAAGCAATTGCTGGGTCTCCGGAATGGAAATACAGTAAGATGGACTCTATACAATTTAACTAGATCAATACATTGGTGTGAGGGGAGCTACCTCATCAGTTTTACCCTATACTTAAAAGATGAAACAACTGAAGGAGAAAGGGGGAGTTTCTCCACTCCTATAAATAAAAAATCTTCCATCCGTGGTAAGCCTCTGAACACAAATGGCATGTTATGGGAACACAGCCACCACGGGGAATAATCTAAAGTAGCCTTTAGAAGCAGAATAAACATTGCTTCCAGGGCTGGGTTAATGTATTTGGAAACAAAAATTTCTTTTCCATGTACTATCTGAAAGGCAGTAGGCAAGTGAATAATGCTAATTGCATGCCAGACCTTAACAAAAGACCATTTGTTCCCCCTCCTATTTTACAAACCAGAAAGCTAATTCTTTTTTAGGATAATTAGTAGCAGAATTGGCAAATACAGTCATACCTTGGGTTACAGACGCTTCAGGTTGCGTTTTCTCGGGTTACGGACCACCGAAACCCGGAAGTACCGGAACAGATTACGCCTGGGTTTCGGTGGTTGCACATGCGCAAAAGCGCTAAATCGCGCTTTGCACATGTGCAGAAGCACTGGATCGCAACCCACGCGTGCGCAGACACGCAGCTGCGGGTTGTGAATGTGCATCCCACACGGATCACATTTGCAACCCGAGCGTCCACTCTAAAGGCCAAAGTCTGCTGGCTGAGACTCCACTGTAGGTAGTAATTCTTCCACTGATACTTGACAGCTTTATGCTTGAAGCAAGAAGCCCTTTTGCAAGAGGCAACAAATACAATTATAAATATGTTTTCTGAACAGCATCTGAACAATCTCTGCAATTATTCTGCTGCTTCATCTATAACAGATGGAACTGAAATCCCTGTGCACCTTGTAAAAACTTTGAATCTGGGTGGGGGCTGTTCAAATGTTGACTTTACATACTTCCATTTGCCATTTCAACTGGTTAATGTATCTTGCAGATGACCTGCCAACATGAATTATTTCTGTTGGCCCCTTGGTCTCCAAGCAAGCAGTTCCTCAAAAACTTGCCAATGAACAATCACATGAATTAAATTACAAATTCTCAAGAGGATCTAAATCTGCATAGTCTTTTCAGTTTAATGCAGCATGACAGCTGAACAATATCTCACATTTAATCATACCGCATGAAGTACCGTATCTTGCTTTCTGTGATATATTCAACATCAAATGAGAAACTATTGCAACAAATCATTTCCATTCTTACTGAAGCTAATGTAGTGATTTGCCCTTTCATTATGTTTCTTCAGACCCAACACCCTAGCCATTATTTCTTTATTATTACATTTCTATCCCACTTTTCTTCCACGGAGCTCAAGCTGGCACACATGTTACCCTCCTGTGGGGCAGGACAGGCGGAGAGGTGGTGACTGTCCCAAGGTCACTCAGTGACCTTCACGCATAGGTGGGGATTTGAACCCGGGTCTCCTAGGATACCCACACTAGCTATTTCAGCCATCTTTCTTGTTCTTTCCTGCCACAGTATCTGAAAACTACTGTGATCTAATGTGTCTTCTCGTTTGATTTTTGAAAAAAATCTATGATGTGAGGACAAAATCGGTGAGTTTCCAGTTGGCACAACCAAACAAATCACAAACAGAAACATGAACTGCACGTATGCACACAATGTAGAATAATTTTTAAATATCAGGGTTTCCACTTCTGCAACGATACTGTTTTTCCCTCCACAGAGGTTATATTAAATTATCAGAAAACATGGTTACAATTTGTAAATGTGTTGAGTACACACATGTGTCCCTTCCTACAATGCATGAGTCAAAATACTGTAATAGGATCTCTGCTCTGAGCCTCCCTGCCAAAGAGGAGGCTAGGAAAGCGGTAGAACTTTGAATTCCAGAAAGAAGAACAGGATTTAGAGGATGAGTTGAGCACAGAAGTATACAGGCAGCTCCATATCATTAATTAAAGTGTTCACAACATAGTCAATATTATTTAATATACACAATTGGTAATAGATTTAATATATTTATTAAATTTAATCTGTCCCTGGTAGATGCACTGCACGGAAATGCAGGAGAACCCAGTATTTGTGTGTGTAAAAGAGAATCCCACCCAGAGAAGATCCAGGTGCACAGAGCAGGAGTCAAAGTGACCCCAAAGGTCCCCTTTCCTTATGAATGTGAGTGTGTGGATGTGAGAGACACTAAAGGGGATCTGAAATATCTTCCCCTCTCCAATCGAAAAACAAGAGTCCGAGTTTGCTTTCCCCCACCAGACAGGTTTTTCTGCACAGCTGATACCTACCTACCGCAATCTCCCCAAACCCCTGCCACTCCTTCTCACCCCACTGATCCCCCTTCTCTAGGGCCCAGCCAGACCCTTGACTTCTGCGCACCAAAGACAGTGAGGAGTGCCCCCAACTCCCCACCACCAGCCCCCGTCCGGGGACGGCTCTCCCCTAGCCTTTTGCTCCCTCCTTCCTGACTCTATGGGGTCAGGCGGCTTCCACCTTCAGAGTCTACATTTCCCCTGTGGCAACTACTACATGAAGCTGCTGAGTGAAGCCATGTAAACATTCCTCCTTTTTAATCTGGTCCTGGTGAGGCAGTAGAAATACTGGACCAATGTCTGATACTAGTATTTCCAGTCCTAGGACAACACTTTAACCATAATACCAGTACTTCTCAAATGTTTTTATTTTATTTTTTATAATCATATTTATTAAAATTTCCAATAATGACAGAATAGAAAAAGTAGAAAAGATAAAGAAAAGAAAGAAAAAGAAAGACCAATTTTACACCCTTATTTTCATAACCTTCTTTCTGGGACTCCCTCCTTCCCCTCCCGACTGTATTCCCCTTTCCCTAAGTTGGTTCCACAAGTTCTCATTCCCAATTTAAACCTAATATATTGCGCCTATTAGCCAATTTAAATTACAATCTTAGCACCACTCCTCATCTTTAACAGAATAGAGAAAAAGTTTTCCCCCCAAGATCTACCCCATTTCCTTCCACGAATTCCCCCTTTTCTTTCTTTTTTTCCCAACACATGTTAGATCAAAATACCCAAGTTATATAGAAAGATAAAAGATAGAAAATAGAAGAAGATTCAAGAAGTTGGTTACATAGCCTTTGGATTCTAAAATTCCCCCTCCCTTCCCCGGTTTAGATTCCCCATGTCCATCAGTCTGTATGCTGTCGGCCTGGAGGTCTCAAGTCCACAGCCAAATTTTCCTCAATCCATCTTGCCGGTTTTCTTTAAATTTGCTTGTTTTGATGCTGTTTAACTTCAAAAATCCAGTCCAATAGAGGCCTTTGATTTCCTTTGATCGTAGTTGCTCCTCCCATTGTTCTTTCCGTGGCGTAGTTGGTCCTTTGCTCTTTTGTTTCTTACTTTCTCAGGTTTCTGTCTTGTTCAGCTGCAAAACCATTCTTATTCCGAAATCTAATATCTACAGAGGTTTGTTATTCAGGAACAAAAACTTACGTCCAGTTCCTACCTTGCTTCAATAGAAAAATTCCATTGTGTTGTCACCTCTGTAGACAAAACAATATTTCAGTTTGGCTGCTTTCCCAGGAGATAAGACCTGTACACATCCCGGAGTAGTTTTCCACATACGCCACTTGTAATGTCCCAAAGCCCCTCTAGGGGGGTTGCAGTAACTTTGTATCCTCTAATCCAAAAGTCAAGTTGTTGTTTCTTTCCCCCCCGACATTTTATATCCATTTTTATATCCAATTGTAACAAAATTTACCAACAAAATACTTATAACAAAGTCCTCTTTATATTCTCAAGATTTGACAGCTACTTTGACAGCTGTCAAATTCTCCATCTCTCTCCGCCAGGTTCTCCGAATCGCCCCGGTTCCCGGGGGGGGGGGTTGCCTTTTCCCTCTCACCCTCGACTTTTCTCCTCCAGCGCAATTCTTGTAGTATCCCATCGTGGAATTGATATTTTTTGTCAGCAATAAGCTTCTGAATCGATCTTGGTTTCTCAGTCCTTGTTTTAGCATGTTTACAATCAGGGAGGGGACTGACTTCCTTTTTAGATCCCCCCCCCCGCTCGTGCCGAATTCTTCTCAAATGTTTTTAAATTGGTTCAACTTATTACTCATTCTTTCAGGACCCACTTGTCAACCAAGTACCTCAGGTTACATACGCTTCAGGTTACAGACTCCGCTAACCCAGAAATAGTACCTTGGGTTAAGAACTTTGCTTCAGGATGAGAACAGAAATTGTGCTCCGGCAGCACGACAGCAGCGGGAGGCCGCATTAGCTAAAGTGGTGCTTCAGGTTAAGAACAGTTTCTGTTGAATAGTGGGTAGACATGGCAGACGACACAGCGATTTCTCCAAAGCAGCTCTTTATTTTGTAAGCTGGAACAGAAACTGAACAGCAAACAGCTTAGCTGGCCTGCTGTTGGTATTAAAGGGTTAAGAAGCTCTAGTCAAGACGCTCTAATCACTGAGCAGCTGAAGGTCGTTAGGCTTCCAGGAATGTGAGTTTGTATAAATAGTCAACTCACTCCTGTGTTTGCCCCTTTTTTCCCCCTTCTCCTTTTCTTTTGGGACGTGTTTGCTGAAATGTGTGATTCTTCACCAGGGTTTTTTGTTTTGTGTAAATAAACCTTTTATTTGAGTTCCAAACCGCTTGCTCCAAGATTCCTTTATTGAAAAGATGCTGACTCTCCAGCCCTTCTTGAGCCGCTGTGCGAAATGCTCTGCTGTAATGGGACATTGTGGTATCAGAAGCGCACTGGACATTTGATTAGCATTAAACTAATTAAAGTTTAATGGGACAGGTTATGGTTGTTTGTACGTCAAGAAGGAGATAAGGAGTGCAGTTAAGAGTGATTTATGCAAGGACTGGAGCGAAGACAGAAGCGGTTGCCGACAACGAAAGCCTTCAAAGCAGCTTGAGTCCTGCAACGTGCCTAGGAAAAGTTTTAAAGAGGCACTGCGCAGTTTGTACTCGCTGGAAGACGTCTTATTCCTCGAGGAGCCACCTCAGCAGCTGGGAGACGGTCTACAGGTCTGTGAGTATCGTTCCTAAACCCCAGGGAGGATGGCAGAGTCCCAGGAAAGTTTTACTGTCCCATTTACGCGACTCAATGGGAAAAATTGGCAAGATTGGAAGGCTAGAGTAAGGGTTTGGTTGCAAGTAAAAGAGTTGTGGAGTTGTACTGAAGCACCGCCTTTACAGGCAGCTGCAGACGCGTCTGCAGAAGACAAAGCAGCGGCAGCAGCTTCGCAGAAACGCGACAGGAAAGCCCAAGGTCTACTAGTTTTGGCAGTGGGACCAGAGCGAATGCCTTATGTTTCTGAGTTAAAGAACACGCATGAGGTCTGGACGGTTCTGCAGCGGCTAAATTCCAGAAACACTGCTGGGGCCAAGATCCATGCTACAAGATGTTTGTTTGATTTACGTCTCCAACCGGGAGCGTGTGTGAAAGAACATATTGCAAAAATGGTGTCTGCCTTTAATCAACTAAGACAGCTGGGCATTCCTTTCTCTATGGAGCAGCAGTCATACATATTGTTGTCTTCTCTTGATAAAAGCTATGAGACTCTAGCTTTAACTTTGGAAGCTATGCCTTCAACTGAAATAACCCTTGAATACATTTCTTCTCGACTTGCTGATGAACAGGATAAAAGGCAAAGAGAAAGAGGTTTGTCTTCAAAGGGGAGTTATGCTGTGCCTAAGAGTGGGGATGCTGAGTTTGAGAACACAGTAAATGCTTTTGCAGCTAGACACTGTTTTCGCTGTGGTTCCTCTTCCCATTTAATCAGGAATTGTACACGTGAACCTGGTCAAGACAGCACCAAGGCCGTTACCCCTAGTCACCAGACAAGGAGTTCCAGGGGATGTCGAAGAAGAGGAGGAGGCCGTGGCTACTCCCACAGCACACAGCACATGGCTTCAGCAATGGCGTTGATGCAAGGGTGTGGCCAAGGCAGCAATCTACGCTGGTTGATCGACAGTGGTGCATCTCACCACCTGGTGGCGCCATCTAGTGCCCGTTTGCAGAATTGCAGACATTTGCAAACCCTTAAAGTTGTGACAATGGCAGATTCAACTAAACGTTCCTTAGAGACCATAGGCACAGTGTTTTTGAAGTGTTTGCAAACAGAAATTGATGCCTACGTGCTAAAGGGAATGAAGGGGTGTATTTTGTCTGTGTCAGAACTTGATAGAAATGGGTTTAAAACTGTGTTTGAAAATGGGGTTTGCACTATTTCAAAGAATAACGTATCTCTTTTGCAGGTGGAATGCAGAGATGGGTTATATTATTTTGAGACAAGTCCAGATGAAGTTGAACAGGTTCATGCTGGTTGTGTGAACTCGCCTACCCATAATTCTTGTGTTCATTTATGGCACCGCCGTTTGGGACATATTAATTTTCAGTATGTTAAAAGACAACCTGAATTATCAGAAGGGTGCAAATTGAACAAATGTGCTAAGTATTTGGATTGTACTGCATGCAAAAGGGCGAAGGTTCATAGATGCAGCTATCCCAGTTCAAATAGGAAATCTGACAAAGTATTCCAACTTGTGCATATGGACCTATGTGGCCCAATGCCTGTTGCTAGCATGGGAGGTTCGAGGTATGCACTGTGTCTCTCAGATGACAAAACAAAGGTTACATGGTTTTTTCCTCTCAAAACAAAAGCAGATACTGCAGAAACAGTTAAAAATTGGGTTCATGGAGCAGAACTTGAATTCGGTACTAGAGTTCTTGCTTTTCAGACAGACAGAGGGTCAGAATTTACCGGGTCTGTGTTGCAGAATTTCTTTAAGAAAAAGGGAATTAAGCATCGTCTGTCTACACCTTATTCCCCCCAAGAAGGAGGTGTGGCCGAACGTAAAAACAGGGTTCTTCAAGAGTTGGCAAACTCTATGTTGTTTGATGCTAAACTTCCTCAAAGTTACTGGGCGGAAGCCTGGCAGACGGCTACTCATGTTCTGAACCGAGTATATAATTCGGTAATTGATACTACGCCATATTTTGCTTTATATGGGAAGAAGCCCAAAGTTAATTACTTTCGGGTGTTTGGATCTCAAGCCTATGTACTTATCCCAAAAGCGTTAAGGAAAAAGGGAAGTCCAAGGGCTAGGAAACTCATCTTTTGTGGGTACGAACCACACGCCAAATCTTGGAGGTTCATGAACCCAGATGGGGATACTACAAGAGTGGTCCTCAGTAGGAGCGCTGAATTTTGTGAGCAATCCGGATGGACTCACTTACATGCTAACCCTGACATTTTGAGAGATGATTTAGGCATTTATGCTGAGAAAGAAAGTCCAGAGGGTGATGAGCCAGAAGGGGACGGTGCACATGGTTCAGATGCAGATTCTGACCAGGCACAAGGTTCTTCTCCTAAGGTAGAAAAGCCAGAATCTAAGAGTGTTCCAACATCGCCAGTCAGTAGGCCTAGCAGACAGCAAAAGCGAAGCAGGTCACCTGCAACACCAAGCCCAAGGGAGGTATCTAAACGGAGGTCTTTATCCCTAGAGGCACGTCCAGACATAAAGTCTGAGACAGATTCTGACAGCCAACGGTCAGAGGGGGCACAAGAGGAGCAATTGCACAGGTCAAAACGTGCCACAAAGGGCAAGCCGCCAGAGCGGTTTAAGGTGACAAGTGTATACGTAAATATGGCACAGTGTGAGCCAGATAGCTATGTAGAGGTACAACAGCTTCCAAGCTCAGAAGCCGCAAAGTGGCAGGAAGCAATGGAAAAAGAGATGGCTTCAATGAAGTCTCTCGGTGTGTTTACAAGTACAGAGCTTCCAAAAGGGCAACAAGCTGTAGGTTGTCGATGGGTATATCGTTTAAAGCCCACAACTACTGAGGAGTTGTAATATAAAGCCCAACTAGTTGCAAAAGGGTTTTCGCAGCGCAAAGGAGTTCACTATTCTCAAATCTATGCCCCTACTTCAAGATCGGAGTCATTAAGAATGCTTTTAGCCTCTTCAGCTAAGAAGGGAAATAAGCTGTTTCATTTTGATGTCAATGTGGCTTATTTAAATGCAGACTTACAGGAGGAAGTCTATATGATGCCACCACCAGGTTTTGAAGGAGACAAGCCAAACCAGGTCTGGCGCCTACACAAATCCATTTATGGGTTGAAGCAGTCTGGCAGTAATTGGAATTCCTGCTTAAACGATGCTCTAGAGAGCATGGGGTTCAGAAAGAGCGCAGCAGATGCATGTCTTTATCTAAAAGGCTCGGGATGTGAACAAGAAGCAGTCTTGATATTTGTTGACGATTTATTATACAGTGGAAAGGACGATAAACTTGCACAACAATTTGCCACAAAGCTTGGAGAAAGGTTTCAGATAAAATCACTAGGCAATGTATCTGTTTATCTAGGAGTTAAAATTCAGCAAGATGAAGATGGGAACTATTGGCTCAGCCAAGAAGCTAAGATCCAGCAGTTGCTGGAAAGGTTTAAAATGGACAACTGTGCTGGTGTTAAAACCCCAATGGAATTAAGTTACACAAAGGATGCTCAAACTGAGCAACAGACAGAGTTCTGTAATCCCGGGGTTTACCAGTCAGCGATAGGCAATCTACTCCACATTGCACAGTGGACTCGGCCCGATATAACATATGCTGTCAACATGCTGTGTAGACAAGCTGAAAAACCATCAATGCATGCTTGGCAAGGAGTAAAAAGAGTTTTAAGGTATCTCCAAACTACCAAAAGGTTTCGCTTAAAACTATCAGCAGAGGGCAGCACACAACTTGAATGTTGAGCCGACAGCAGTTGGGCTGATGCTGGACCAGATAGAAAATCAGTGTCAGGAATGGCGATAAAATTTGGAAATGCACTAATTGGTTGGAGATCAAGAAAACAATCACTTATAGCTTTAAGTTCAACTGAATCTGAGTTCAATGCATTATCAGATGTATGTAGAGAACTGGAATTTTATAAGCAACTGGTACAAGAATTGTTTGGAGAATGTTCCCTACCTATCAGAGTGTGGGAAGACAATCAACCTTGTATTAAACTAGCTAAATCAGGTCAATTCAAGGCACACACAAAACACTTGGATATCAGTTATCAAAATGTATGCCAAAGTGTAAAACAAGGTTTAATTGAACTAAAGTATTGTCCAAGCCAAGAAAATCTCGCATACGGTTTTACAAAAGCTTTGAGTCCGCAATCTCATAAATGTTTCTGTTCAGGTTTAAATTTGAATTAAGGTTGGTACGGCTCAGTGTTACGAGCGAGAGGGGGTGTTGGTATTAAAGGGTTAAGAAGCTCTAGTCAAGACGCTCTAATCACTGAGCAGCTGAAGGTCGTTAGGCTTCCAGGAATGTGAGTTTGTATAAATAGTCAACTCACTCCTGTGTTTGCCCCTTTTTTCCCCCTTCTCCTTTTCTTTTGGGACGTGTTTGCTGAAATGTGTGATTCTTCACCAGGGTTTTTTGTTTTGTGTAAATAAACCTTTTATTTGAGTTCCAAACCGCTTGCTCCAAGATTCCTTTATTGAAAAGATGCTGACTCTCCAGCCCTTCTTGAGCCGCTGTGCGAAATGCTCTGCTGTAATGGGACATTGTGGTATCAGAAGCGCACTGGACATTTGATTAGCATTAAACTAATTAAAGTTTAATGGGACACCTGCTTTTATAGTCAGCCAGCTGTCAACACTGTAGCAACAACAACAACCCAGGGTTTCCTGCCTAAAATAACGGACGTGGACCTGAGTGAAAACTATCTACAGTATCCCCTGCTGGCCCAGGGTGAGAACTTCAGTACATAACAGTTTCAGGTTAAGTACAGACCTCCAGAAAGAATTAAGTACTTAACCAGAGGTACCACTGTACTGCTTTTGAGACTCCATTTCCCCTTCTGCAACAGAAAATCCAAGAATGTCACTTTATTTGTGAGTGAATATAGTGCTATGTGGGCAGTATCTATGGGAATAATTTAATTGGGAGTACAGCAGGAAGTGGATAATGACCACATGCTTACAACTGTTTTATTCTTGCTTCATAAGGCTTTGTGTTGGCTTATCAGTGACTTTGTGCTGATACAGGTTTCATACTGATTGTTTTAGTAGATGTTAATTGGTTGTATCTGTATTTCTTGGTTACTGAATTGTAATGTGAATTGTCCAGAAGTCATGGCCGATTGTGTTGTATATAAATGCACCCCAAAATAAAATATAGTCACAGATATCAGATCTCCAGTATCCCATGTTTAAAGTATAATGTGGACAAATTATGCAGATGCTTTTCTGTCCAAGGATAAAAAAAGGAACAGCAATTGCAGCACTGAAGAATGAAGGAGAAAAGAGCCCTGAGAGAAAACCAAGGCTGGAGACTATTCCTGTTGCATCTCCTGTATATTCAAACAGTTACACAGTGCAACAGAAATGGCTACCTGAACAGAAAAATAGGATAGTGATGTGTTTAGCAAGTCCTCAGCATTCAATTAGACTTCCCGTGTCTTAATTTTACAAGTCTGTTTCTTCACTGGTGAAACTATACCTCTTTGATTCTTTTTACAACAGGGAAATATTTTGTGCTAAACAGAAATTATTCTTAGCCTCCCCCTTTCTTACACAGTCACCAACAAGAAAGTGAGGAGAAAAATCAATGTTTTACAATATATTTATGGTATGATAAAATTTTAGGGGGCACACACATAGTGGACTCACATTTGGTGTGGAGAGAACAATCTGGCTCTTAATACGGCTAAGACCAAGGAATTGGTGGTGGATTACAGGAAAAAAAAGGCGGACATTCAGCCCTTGTATATCAACGGGGAACGGGTGGAGAGGGTGGCGGAATTCAGGTTTTTGGGAGTAGCTATCGATCAGGGCATGACTTGGAGCGCACATACCACTGCTCTGGTGAAGAAGGCCCAGCAGAGAATTTATTTCCTCAGACTTTTAAAGAAGAACAATCTGAGTGAGAGACTGCTGGTGTCCTTCTACCGAGGCTCCATAGAGAGCATTCTTACATACTGTATTTGTGCTTGGTTCTCCAGTTGTACAGCTAGGGAGAGGAAGGTGCTCCAGAAGGTCATAACCACAGCCCAAAGGATTATTGGCCATCCTCTCCCATCTTTGGAAGAACTGTACGGTTCCCGTTGTCTTAGGAAAGCAAATAACATCCTGCAGGATTCATCTCACCCGGGACACTGTCTGTTTGCACTACTGCCTTCTGGCAGGAGATATAGAAACATCAAGTCAAAGACAAATAGACTGAAAAACAGTTTCTATCCAAGAGCTGTGGCCTTTTTGAATGCTGTAACTCGATAGTGTGACCTGGGAGTTTGATGGGTGTGGTGTGGGTGTGGCTGGAATGTGGTTTGTTTGGTTGTTGTTGTTGTTTTGCTTTTGTTGTTTTAAGGGATGGCATCCAATTTCGTTGCACTTTGTGCAATGTTGCACTTGTGTAATGACAATAAAGAATCTATTCTATTCTATTCTATTCTATTCTATTAGTTTCCAGAAAACGAATCCTTTACCCTTCAGAATTTAGGAAATAGTCCCTGAGAAAATTACACAATCCCAAAAGCCATTTTGGCTCTCCTAATGACTCCTAATGACTTCCTTCCTCTGCAGAAGGAAATAACTTGTAGAAACTTTCCCAGTACAGTGGTATCTCAGTTTAAGAACATTCTTGTTCGATTCGGTTTACGAACTCCACAAAACTGGAAGTAGTGTCCTGGTTTGTAAACTGTACCTCGGTCTAAGAACGGAAGCCAAACGGTGGAAGGGCACTGGAAGTGGGAGGCCTCATTAGGGAAAGCACACCTCAGTTAAAGAACGGTTTCGGTTTAAGAACGGACTTCAGGAATGGATTAAGTTCGTAAACCAAGATAGC
The DNA here is from genome assembly GCF_965112155.1 of Podarcis liolepis. Classification (NCBI taxonomy): domain Eukaryota; kingdom Metazoa; phylum Chordata; class Lepidosauria; order Squamata; family Lacertidae; genus Podarcis; species Podarcis liolepis. Next base: position 1,103,819 of record NC_139565.1, on the reverse strand, counting down.
ACTGTGAATCCAGGCCTGTGACCTGGATTCAAGAATTGAAGAATTTACCAACTCAAAAGAATGCCCCAGACTGGCCATGTAATGCAATTACTAGCCATTATCAGGTAGCTTTTATATGCCTGTTGTCGTTGTCCATGGAGTTTTCTTGGCAGGGATACTGGAGTGGCTTGTGCTCACTGGAAGGACAGATCCTGAAGCTGAGGCTCCAGTACTTTGGCCACCTCATGAGAAGAGAAGACTCCCTGGAAAAGCCCCTGATGTTGGGAAAGATGGAGGGCACAAGGAGAAGGGGATGACAGAGGACGAGATGGTGGGACAGTGTTCTCGAAGCTAGCAGCATGAGTTTGACCAAACTGTGGGAGGCAGTGGAAGACAGGAGTGCCTGGCGTGCTCTGGTCCAGGGGGTCACAAAGAGTTGGACACGACTAAACGACTAAACAACAACATCAGGTAGCTTGTAAGACAGGAGACAAGCCGCACTCTCAAATTTCTGTTGTAGATGTGTATGATGTCTTTGGGGTAGCTTTTGGCTAAGGGGTTGGGCAATTTCTAAAGTCTTTAAAAGTTTTTGCACACCTTTGCTTTGGTTCCTCACCTCTTTGCAAGAGAAGGGGAACTCTGTTGCAGCAGGAAATTAAATATCTTCCCTGCTTTCCTTCTACTGGTTCCTGCCTCCATTCATTCTTCTCTGACCAATCATGGACTTGCGCCTTGGGAGGTTGGGATGCAAAAGCCAATCCCAATTTTTTCTACAACAATGGAAAAATTACGGACAGCAAATAATAAAGTTCTGACTTGAGAAACTATTGCAAGAGTACAACATGGAAGTGGTCCCTTTAGAGCAGTTATGGGACAAACCGGTTTCAAGACAGAACTGTCTATGTTTATTATAAATGATCTATTGTTTTTAAGTTGGGACAGTGGTACCTTGGGTTAAGAACTTAATTCCTTCTGGAGGTCCGTTCTTAACCTGAAACTGTTCTTAACCTGAAGCACCACTTTAGCTAATGGGGCCTCCTGCTGCTGCCGCACCACCGGAGCACGATTTATGTTCTCATCCTGAAGCAAAGTTCTTAACCTGAGGTACTATTTCTGGGTTAGCAGAGTCTGTAACCTGAAGCATCTGTAAGCTGAAGCGTCTGTAACCCGAGGCACCACTGTACTGGTGTTCTTACAGCCCCCCGAAATTTGGAACATGCTGGGATCTTCACTGCTTAATCAGGCCTAGATCCCTGTTCCTCCAAAAAGCAACAGTGTTGACTGGACAGGGTAGAATTCCTTAGGAAAACATGTAGTTTAAAAAATCCTAAAGATTCTGCCCCTTTTCATCCTTGGGCTCCTGCAAAATAACTCTCATGATGTAGGGATTTTTTTAGCATTAAGTCCTTACTTTGTTGATGGACAGAGAGTGAACTATTAACTACAGATACTCTTATTTTTGTTTTAAGTTGAACTGTTAGCTGTATTTACTGTTAAAAATCTTTATTGATTTATCGCTTATCTAGTTAAACTCACACTCCAGAGTTTTCTAAGATGGCCAATCACATTTTGTATCCATGGCCTACTTGCGACTTTTCCTGTACAAAATACTCCAGCCAGTAACTGCCTGAAACAGCTAATTCAAACATATCTTGGAAAACCCTACACAGCCTCAGAAACAAGAGTTCTTTCATTCATCCGTTACACAGTTTTGACTCAGAGAACAAATATGTTCACAAAACGCTGCACCAAAAGCTAAAGTATGGACTTCATTTACTATTTGCATGATGTACTCTTTACAGTGTGGAGGAGCATGGAGTAAAATAAGTTGCTAAAAAGTTTTAGAAGATTTTTCCAACTACAAAAGTTATGTAACCAGGACGGTTCTAAAAAGGATGGAATGGAAACATCTGATTCTCTCACTCTATTTGACATTCAAGGATGGCCAAAATACAACTTGGCTGTATAGACTATTTACTATTTCCATAGACAACCAGGAAATCAAAGTTGCATAAATCAACCACAGGCCAGCTCAAACAAGTGCTAGGCATGAAGATTCATGAGAAGGAACAAAGCTGAAGAACAGGAAAATATCAACTGATTTTCATTAAGCTTGCACTGAGATTATAAATGGGACCTGTAAGAAAATGCTGTGCACTAAATTATAAATTCTACATGTTCTTCATTCAATGTAAAAGTTTTGCAACCACAATCATTCGCCGCCCCCTTTGCTGGTGACATATTATTGTGTACACAGCACTCAAGGTGTGATCTTACTTGTGTGGACCCTTTGTCTCTTCTGTAATGCCTCCTATATTGCACTATATATAACTGGGAAGCACTGGCCAGCGAGCACTCCAGTTGGAGAACAGCCTTGACCAAAGGTGTTATGGACTCTGAAGACACTCGAACTCAGGACGCAAGGGAGAAATGTGCTAAGAGGAAGGCACATTTGGCAAACCCTCACCGGGACCAACTCCTGTCCATAAACCGATATCCCCGCTGTGGAAGGACGTGTGGATCCAGAATTGGCCTCCACAGTCACTTACGGACTCAATGTTAAAACCATGTTTATGGAAGACAATCTTACTCAGCTATGAGTGATTGCCGGAGAAGAAGAAGAAGAAGAAGAAGAAGAAGAAGAAGAAGAAGAAGAAGAAGAAGATTGCACTATAGACTGTGATCCCCTTGAGTCAGGGACCTCCCCTCTTGAAGAAGAAGAAGAAGAAGAGTTTGGATTTGATATCCCGCCTTTCACTCCCCTTCAGGAGTCTCAAAGCGGCTAACAATCTCCTTTCCCTTCCTCCCCCACAACAAACACTCTGTGAGGTGAGTGGGGCTGAGAGACTTTCAAAGAAGTGTGACTGGCCCAAGGTCACCCAGCAGCTGCATGTGGAGGAGCGGAGACGCGAACCCGGTTACCCAGATTACGTGACTACCGCTCTTAACCACTACACCACACTGGCTCTCAGTGTGCTTTGACTTTGCAAAGCACTGTGTACATACATGGTGTTACCTTATTTAGTATTATTAGTAGCAATAATGAAAATGAGTCTCCTGTTGATGACACCTAATATGCCATTGGTCTTTCGACCCATAGCATTATACTGTTATGTTGCAACCCACTATAACCCCTAAATGTTTTCAAGAAGTGCTACCACTTATCCAAGTTGCCATTTAATGCTTGCATATTTAGTTCACTTTTCTTATTGTAATATTTTAGGTTTTTCCCAAAAAAAAGGAGAGAGAGCGCGAGGGTGCACTATTTAGAATCATAGAATCATAGAATCATAGAGTTGGAAGAGACCACAAGGGCCATCGAGTCCAACCCCCTGCCAAGCAGGAAACACCATCAGAGCACTCCTGACATATGGTTGTCAAGCCTCTGCTTAAAGACCTCCAAAGTAGGAGACTCCACCACACTCCTTGGCAGCAAATTCCACTGTCGAACAGCTCTTACTGTCAGGAAGTTCTTCCTAATGTTTAGGTGGAAACTTCTTTCTTGTAGTTTGGATCCATTGCTCCGTGTCCGCTTCTCTGGAGCAGCAGAAAACAACCTTTCTCCCTCCTCTATGTGACATCCTTTGATATATTTGAACATGGCTATCATATCACCCCTTAACCTCCTCTTCTCCAGGCTAAACATGCCCAGCTCCCTTAGCCGTTCCTCATAAGGCATCGTTTCCAGGCCTTTGACCATTTTGGTTGCCCTCCTCTGGACACGTTCCAGTTTGTCAGTGTCCTTCTTGAATTGTGGTGCCCAGAACTGGACACAGTACTCCAGGTGTGGTCTGACCAGAGCAGAATACAGTGGCACGATTACTTCCCTTGATCTAGATGCTATACTCCTATTGATGCAGCCCAGAATTGCATAGGCTTTTTTAGCTGCCGCGTCACACTGTTGGCTCATGTCAAGTTTGTGGTCAACCAAGACTCCTAGATCCTTTTCACATGTACTGCTCTCAAGCCAGGTGTCACCCATCTTGTATTTGTGCCTCTCATTTTTTTTCCCCAAGTGCAATACTTTACATTTCTCCCTGTTAAAATTCATCTTGTTTGTTTTTGCCCAGTTCTCTAATCTGTCAAGGTCGTTTTGAAGTGTGATCCTGTCCTCTGGGGTGTTAGCCACCCCTCCCAGTTTGGTGTCATCTGCAAATTTGATCAGGATGCCCTTGAGTCCATCATCCAAGTCGTTGATAAAGATGTTGAATAAGACTGGGCCCAAGACAGAACCCTGTGGCACCCCACTAGTCACTCTTCTCCAGGATGAAGAGGAACCATTGATGAGCACCCTTTGGGTTCGGTCAGTCAGCCAGTTACAAATCCACTGAGTGGTAGCATAGTCAAGACCGCATTTTACCAGCTTCTTTACAAGAATATCATGGGGCACCTTGTCAAATGCCTTGCTGAAATCAAGGTAGGCTACATCCACTGCGTTCCCTTCATCTACCAGGCTTGTAATTCTGTCAAAAAACGAGATCAGGTTAGTCTGACATGACTTATTTTTCAGAAATCCATGCTGACTATTGGTGATCACAGCATTCCTTTCTAGGTGCTCACAGACTGTTTGCTTAATGATCTGCTCCAGAATCTTCCCTGGTATTGATGTCAGACTGACTGGGCGATAATTATTTGGGTCCTCTCTTTTCCCCTTTTTGAAAATAGGGACAACATTTGCCCTCCTCCAGTCTGCCGGGACTTCGCCTGTTCTCCAGGAATTCTCAAAGATGACTGCCAGTGGTTCTGAGATCACATCTGCCAGTTCTTTTAATACTCTTGGATGCAGTTCATCTGGCCCTGGAGACTTGAATACATCTAAACTAGCCAAATATTCTTGTACTATCTCCTTAGTTATTCTGGGCTGTGTTTCCTTTGCTGAATCATTTGCTCCAAATTCTTCAGGTCGGGCATTGTTTTCTTTATCGGAGAAGACTGAGGCAAAGAAGGCATTGAGGAGTTCAGCCCTTTCTGTGTCCCCTGTTTGCATTTCACCATCTTCTCCTCTGAGTGACCCCACTGTTTCTTTGTTCTTCCTTTTGCTACGAACATACCCATAAAAGCCTTTTTTGTTGCTTTTAACCTCTCTAGCAAGCCTGAGTTCATTCTGTGCTTTAGCTTTTCTGACTTTGTGTCTACACGTGCTGGCTATTTGTTTGAATTCCTCTTTGGTGGTTTCCCCCCTTTTCCATTTTTTGTACACATCCTTTTTTAATCTTAACTCAGTTAAAAGTTCTTTAGATAGCCACCCTGGCTTCTTTAGGCATCTTCCATGTTTCCGTCTCATTGGTATTGCCTGACGTTGTGCTTTTACTATCTCCCTCTTAACAAACTCCCAGCCATCATGAACTCCCTTTCCTTTTAGTATTGCTGTCCATGGGATCTCACCCAGCACTTCCCTAAGTTTTATGAAGTCGGCTTTCTTAAAGTCAAGAAATTGAGTCCTAGTATGCTTGGCTGCTCCTTTCCGCTGTATAGTAAACTTCAGAAGAGCATGATCACTCGCGCCTAATGATCCTTCCACTTCTACCCCACTAACCAGGTCATCAACATTGGTTAGGACCAGATCTAAAATGGCTGTTCCTCTTGTTTATATTTATATTTATAGCAAACAGAATGAAACTCACACGACCATGCTACTAACTTGTTTAGTTGAAGAAATCTTAAAGATGTGATGAGGATACTACTTCTACTTCTACTCCTACTCCTAATAATAAAATGACCTTGAGGCATCGCTTCTTTTGAGAAGACCAAATCTAGAATATGGAAACAGGTAGAAATAGCAGAAAGGAATATGGAGAGCTAAAGCAGAAACATACTTTGTACACCTCACATGATTTTGATATGTAAGTCATACCGTACTCCCTGACAACTTTCATCCATAGGGACAGCACATAGATACATACACGCACGAACAGCCGCAGCTACACAGAGGCAAGATCTCTCCTCCCTCTCCCATTCTGCAGAGCACCCATATCAAAGCAGAGAACTTCTCTCACCATCGGTAGTAGTTCCCATTGCTCATCAAAAACTGTTCATGTTGCTCCTACTTGTCTTTTTAGCTGGCCTTGAAGCAAAAATGCTGAAGGCACTTAATGCTGAGTGCTTTAAAATATGGCTATTGGTACTGTCATCTCTTTGCAGTTTTTTTCAGATAAAGTCATGCAGATTTGGAAAGAGCAGGGCCGGGGCGGGAGAGTGCTAGAGTCCTGTCTAGACAAGTTGCATGAAATCAATTCCAATCTGTTACCTCAGAGGATGTGGACAGGTTGCTTGGACGGGGGAAACTGACCACCTGTCTCCTTGATCCTTGTCCATCCTGGCTTATAAAAGCTAGCCGGGAAGGGCTGGGAGATGGGCTTCGTGGGGTGGTGAATGCTTCTCTCTGTGGGGAGCCTTCCCAGACCCGCTGAAAGAGGCGGTTATTAAACTGCTTCTTAAAAAAATATCTTTAGACCCAGCCAATATGGCCAACTATTGCCCAGTCTCAAATCTTCCATTCTTGGGCAAGGTGATTGAGCGAGTGGTTGCTGAACAACTCCAGGCACGCCTGGAGGATGCGGACCATTTGGATCCCTTCCAGTCAGGATTTAGGCCTCATCATGGGACTGAAACTGCTTTGGTTGCACTGGTCGATGATCTCTGGTGGGCAAGGGACAAAGGTGAAAGTTGTTTCCTAGTTCTGCTGGATCTCTCTGTGGCCTTTGATACCATTGACCACAACATCCATCTGGAGCAGGGGTAGGCAACCTAAGGCCTGGGGGCCAGATGTGCCCCAATTGCCTTCTCAATCCAGCCTGTGGACGGTCCAGGAATCAGCGTGTTTTTACATGAGTAGAATGTGTTCTTTTATTTAAAATGCATCTCTGGGTTATTTGTGGGGCATAGGAATTCGTTCTTTTTTCTTCTTTTTTTTCAAAATATAGCCCAGCCCACCACATGGTCTGAGGGACGGTGGACTGGCCCATGGCTGAAAAAGGTTGCTGACCCCTGGTCTAGAGGGGCTGGGAGCTGGGGCACTGTTATAAAGTGGTTCTGCTCCTTCATTCCGGGCCATGTCCAGAAAGTGGTGTTCAGACCCCTGGGCTCTCACTTGTGGGGATGCCTCAGGGTTCTGTCCTTTCCCCCATGCTTTTTAACATCTATATGAAGCCTCTGGGAGAGATCATCAGGGGGTTTGGGCTGGGTATTCATCAGTATGTGGATGATACCCAGCTCTACCTCTCTTTTACATCAGAACCAGTGAAGTCGGTGAAGGTCCTGTGTGAGTGTCTGGAGGCAGTTGGAAGATGGATAGCAGCAAACAGATTGAGGTTGAATCCTGACAAGACAGATGTACTGTTTTGGGGGGACGGGGCAGGCAGGTGTGGGGGACTCCCTGGTTCTGAATGGCGTAATCATGCCCCTGAAGGACCAGGTGCGCAGCCTGGGAGTCATTTTGGGCTCCCAGCTGTCCATGGAGGTGCAGGTCAATTCTGTGTCCAGGGCAGCTGTCTACCAGATCCATCTGGTACGCAGGATGAGACCCTATCTGCCCGCAGGCAGTCTCGCCAGAGTGGTGCATGCTCTAGTTATCTCTCACTTGGACTACTGCAATGCGCTCTATGTGGGGCTACCTTTAAAGGTGACCCAGAAACTACAAGTAATCTAGAATTCAGCAGCTAGACTGGTGACTGGGAGTGGCTGCCGAGACCACATAACTTTGAGAGATTTATTGCAAGCAAAGTGTGCTAATAAATCTTGTACCCACACGCTTCCTTTGGTGTGAGCTTCACAGAATACGCAATGTCATTGGAAGCCAATTTAAGTCTGAACACTGTCCTTCTGGACAATGAAGGAAACAACGGCTTGAAAGCTACAACTAGTGTTTATTGTAGAAAACAGTAAGAAACACATAGATTACTATATACAGATACAGAGTGTTAACAGCATGTACACTCTCTCAGCAAACTGCCATTAACCAATCCCTCATACTCTAACCACCACAGACAGAAAGACTCTCTCAGAATGCCGGGGTGTGTGTGTGTATATATATATATATATATATATATATATATATATATATATATATATATATCAGCTCTGTTACAGTATAACACTGATTGGTTGAGCTCAACCAATCCTTATCTTATACCTACTGTTAACCAATCAACAGGCTGTCTGTGAGGAAGACTTATGTTTCTGGGCAGGCTGCCAAGAATATCTCTGAGACCACATAAGACCAATCCTGAAAGACCTACATTGGCTCCCAGTACATTTCTGAGCACAATTCAAAGTGTTGGTGCTGATCTTTAAAGCCCTAAATGGCCTTGGTCCAGTATCCCTGAAGGAGCATCTCCACCCCCATCATTCTGCCCGGACGCTGAGGTCCAATGCCGAGGGCCTTCTGGCGGTTCCCTCGCTGAAAGAAGTGAGGTTACAGGGAACCAGGCAGAGGGTCTTATCGGTATTGGTGCCCGCCCTGTGGAACGCCCTCCCACCAGATGTCAAGGAAATAAACAACTATCTGATTTTTAGAAGACATCTGACGGCAGCCCTGTTTAGGGAAGTTTTTAATGTTTGATGTTGCTTTATTATTATTATTATTCCGTTGGGAGCCGCTCAGAGTGGGTGGGGTATAGATAATAAATAATAATAATAATAATAATAATAAGAAGAAGAAGAAGAAGAAGAAGAAGCCTTATTTCATGTAATAGACAATTTGCAGAGAGTGCAGCACATCACCACCCCTACCAGAAATGCTTGTGCTAATGGAGACTTAAAAAGGTAAAGGTAAAGGTACCCCTGCCCGTACGGGCCAGTCTTGCCAGACTCTAGGGTTGTGCACCCATCTCACTCAAGAGGCCGTGGGCCAGCGCTGTCCGAAGACACTTCCGGGTCACGTGGCCAGCGTGACATCGCTGCTCTGGCGAACCAGAGCCGCACACGGAAACGCCGTTTACCTTCCCGCTGGTAAGCGGTCCCTATTTATCTACTTGCACCCGGAGGTGCTTTCAAACTGCTAGGTTGGCAGGCGCTGGGACCGAACGACGGGAGCGCACCCCGCCGCAGGGATTCGAACCGCCGACCTTTTGATCGGCAAGCCCTAGGCGCTGAGGCTTTTACCCACAGCGCCACCTGCGTCCCATAATGGAGACTTATCAGTGCTCAATTATTCCACAAGTAAATAATTGCAGCCCCCCCGTCCAGGCCTTCAAGCAGCCAAACACAATAAGGTTGTCACACGACTAGGCAAAACTATATTGTCCATTATTGGCTCCTTTCTTTTCTTAACTTCAGTTGTAGGGTTCTCAATAGGAAAGTTTAAATTGAGGTGAACCCTATAGCAAATAGGTAGTGGCTGGTGTCTCTCTTTCCTAGGAGAGGTGCTCATATTGTATCCAATTTAAATATCAAATTTTGGTTTGATTAATTGGGAAATTGCCTTTAGAACCAATTGCTACTCAACCCATTTAGTGGCTAAATCTTTATCTGTGATCACATTCCCATCTGTCAGGGAAGTTTCAATGGAAAATAATATGCATTACTTTGGAACCCTGCAATCTGACATACAGAAATTACTGGTCATTACCTTGGCAGGCATGGGCTTTTTGAAGCTGATCTCCACTTGCGTCCAGACTCCTCTGGGAGTTTCCAAGACAGACCAGATTTTCTCTTGTACCACATGGTTCTCTTCAAAGATGTAAACAGCCAGGGCATCAGTCATTTTGAAAAAGCCATATAAGGCATAATAGAACCGCAGACAATACTGTAAATTTCCTGGCAAAGTAGTGCTGTACAAACGGCCAATGTACCCAGGTTGTGATGTAAACTTTGTATTCGCTAGCAAGTAGTAACCTGCAAAACAATGCAATGTTAAAAAACATTTCTGGCCAACTCATTCCATCACCTCATTTTAGGACACTTTTAGGCATTTCATTGGATTCTAGAGTTACAGAAAATTTCCGCTGGCAAAGTTGCAAGTTATAACCATTACTGATTATATAACACCATGTTTCTAAATGAGTGTTTGAAAGAAAACCTCCCAAATAAGTTTCACCTATATCGCATTTAGCCAACTACCAGGTGTTATTGAAGATCAAGACATTTCAATCTTACAATGAGAGAACTTCTTTCTCTGCAGGAAGCCCTGGCTTCACCAGTTCAGGTGGCAGCTGACTCGGCTCCAAGGTCCTCCAGACGTGACGCTAAATCACACAACACATTTTCCCCAAGCAGCTCCTCAGTAGATATTAAAGCTCTATTGAACACATTGTTGGATCCTGAATTATAGTTTAGATCATATTGCTGTGTCACTGACCATACTTCACTGCTCACCAGATTGACAGTGCAATCCTATGCAATCCTATTCAGAAGTGAGTAACACCCACTGAGTTCAATGGGGCTTATTCCCAGGTGAGTACAGACTGCAGGTTAAGCCAGTCTCTATCTGAAGTAGTTTGGTAAAATTCATTTTTACCAGAAAAGCTATTCTGAGGTAAAGTAACAAAGATTCTCATGGCACCTTAAATACTATAATATGCATTATGGAAGATAATAGATACCCACTTCACCAGATACATGAAGTATAATCCCAAAATGGCAGGCAGATGTATACACACGTAGAGAGGAATGAGGTCAGAGAAAATGCTATTTATGAGAGTTCTTAAATAGTACTTCATTTACTAAGCCTTTAATGAAGCAGCTGGTAACAGGGGATTTTGTACTTAAAGCAGCTTCAGAATATCAAGGAATTGCATTTATCACTTGATCTTGATTTCATTCACCACCATGTGACGGCTGATTCTCTTCTCAGAAAACTGATGGGGCACGAAAGCCGAGCTAAACACCTTTTAGTCAGTTTTTATAATAGCTATTCAAACCTCAGCCCATGTGTGCCATCTCCTCCAGCTGCCCAGAAACAATATTTTCTGGTGTTTGTCCATAGTAAATCACTGATCCTGTTTTTGCCTTTTAGGTAAGTAAAAACTTATTATGTGTATCATATTATTTGTTATATTATTGGTTATCAAACTTGAATTTACTCATCTGCAGTGTATGCAATATCTGCAATTTATCATGTGTCCCACACTTTCATTACCCATTCTTCTTTGGAGGAATGTCCAGTGTTTCCCAAATCCCTAAAAAATACCCTGTAACCGAGAAACATTAAGCTGAGGGAGAATTGCGTTTCTGAGGCTGGGCAGTTCCCACAGGTCCAAACCGAGCCACCCCACCAGCTTCTCAGCACCTTAATCCCCTGCGATTGTTTTTTTACAGACTTACAGTAGTGCTAGATCCCCTGTCCCCTCCTATTTATACCAGCTTCTCCCCCCCCCCCCCGAAGGCATTTCACCAGAATATAGTGATGCCTGTTTTGGTGCTCTGGCTTTTGTTTCATGGGCTGCTGTTGTCTATTCTTTGTGACAACCTAAGAAAAATAGTTTGGAAAAAATGCTGGGAGTTCCAGAATTCCCACAAAACTTTCATGGCAATGTGCGATTGGGTTCAGAACATTGAGGTACTTCATCTGTATGTTCTGCTTGTTCTTCAGGTTAAGAAGATTTGTCACATACCCATGCCAGTAGTATGGTCTCCTGGCCTGTATGCATTGGGCTTTACTTTGACCCTGCTCCAGCCAGGGCCATCCTTGCGATCCTGATAAAAATTACACAGATCCTCCTCAAAACTGCAACTTGCCTGTGAAGGACTGAAGGAAATTTCTGAAAGGTAGTTAGGAGAAAGGAAGAGATAAAATGAATTTGCATGGTAAGCAAGCGCACACAGAGCAATACGAGCATTAGAACAACATGCATCAAGACAACAATCAATGTTGTTTTATTTGTTCATTAACGGCAGCTGTGCATATTATCCAAGGCAGACATATGTGAAGACTCTCTTTCGGTTAAAAGGTCCCTCTGCACCCACCTGCGCATATGTGGAAGCCATGCAACAGGGCCAAGAGGGGGACGGGAGGTTTGTGCATGCCTCCCATGCTCCCATGCAGCCTTCCCACTCAGGTCATCAGTGCAAGTTGTCTGAACAAGTAAGTAAGAAGGGAGGCTCTTGGGAGATGTGTCCAGACCTCCCATTTCACCTAAGGTCCCATTGCCTGCCCATGGCCTTGTGTACACATGGAAACAGGAAATCACACCAGTGAACCTATGGAAGTCTGTCTCTACACACTGGACAGAATTAATACCTGCTCTAAATAAATATGGCAAAACTCAAGCGGATACAAACCTCTCACATCTGTATGACAAATTGAGTCGTCTTTATTTCTTTTAAGTATAAAAAAATGGCCCATAAAAATAAATAACATATCAAAAAGAATGAAAACTCCTTCAAGATATCATGCTTAAATAGATCCATTTTTGTGCTGTTGCTCTATTTTAAAGATATATGGTAGAAATTTAAAGTTTTCAATGTGACAGCCCTCTAACATATAAAAAACACATAAATCAATATTTCCCTAAGAGAACAGATCCAACATCAGTTAAGAATTACCAGCCTATATCTCCTTAATAACGATTACAAAATATTTGCACACATACTAGCAAATAGATTGAAATGCATATTGAAAGAGTATATCCATGAGGATCAAGCAGGATTTCTCCCAGGCTGCCACATGAAAAATAATATAAGATATGCAATAGATACTCTAGAGCAGGGATTGTCAGCCTGGTCCCTACCGCCCACTAGTGGGCATTTCAGGATTCTAGGTGGGCGGGGGCGGGGGTTCTATGGCACAAGCTGAATCCTCCTTCCATCGAGCTCTGGTGGGCGGCAGGGACGCGGACTTATAAAAAATATTGGGGGCGGGGGCGGGAAAGCTCATGAATAATAAATAAGCTCATGAATATGCAAATAAAGTGGCACCGCCTCCTCGTGAGCGAATAGGGGAGAGTGTGCTGCGCCTATTAATCAGCTCCGAAGGAAATTGGGTGGAGCTTTTGCTCGGGAGGGAGGGCAGGAGGCATGCAGCCCGCCCCTGTGCATTTTGGGCTGGGGGAGGGGGGGCGGTGGCGCTCTGCTGGAGGGGCGCCCGAGATTATTGGGGGGGCAGAGCCCCCCCAAACGAATTTTTGAGGGGGCTCGGGCCCCCTCAAGCCCCATGGAGTCGGCGCCTATGGTGGGCGGTAAGGAAATTTTACCATCAAGAAAGATGTATTAGTGGGCGGTAGGTATAAAAAGGTTGACTGCCCCTGTTCTAGAGTATCTAGAAGTGATAAACAAAAAACAGGCAGCGTTGCTGTTTATTGATGCTGAGAAAGCGTCCAACAATGTCTCCTGGAGGTTTATGAAAAAAACACTGGAGATGATAGGAGTGGGAGAGAATTTCTATAAAGGTATAAATGCAATATATTCGCAACAAAGAGCTAAACTAGTTATAAATAACAATCTAACAGAAAACTATAATATTAAGAGAGGTAAAAGACAGGGGTGCCCTTTATCCCCACTGCTATTTATTTTGGTGTTGGAAATTCTGAAGATGAACATCAGAAAAGAAAAGAACATAAGGGGTATAGTTATCGGAAATAAGACCTTCAAAGTAAAAGCCTTTGCTGACGACCTGACTAGAACAACAGAAAACCCAAAAGAAAGTGTGTCAATAGTGCTAGAAAAGATTACAGAATTTGGGCTAGTCACAGGTTTCAAACTCAATAAAGAAAAACCCAAAATGTTAGTAAAATAAATATGAGGAGGAGGATAGAAGAGAACTACAACAACTCACAGGACTGACAACTTGTAAAAGAATCAAATATCTAGGAATCTGGATATTGGCAAAGAATATAAATCTATATAAAGACAACTATATACCAACCTGAAAGGAAATAAAAAGAAACTGGAAATATGGGACAGGTTAAAATTATCATTCTGGGGTAGGATCTCCCCAATAAAAATGAATGTGTTGCCTAAAATGCTTTTTCTATTCCCAGCCATCCCAGTAGTGCACAGTGTAAAACCTTTTAAGACCTGTCAGAAAGATATAACAAGATTTATTTGGCAGGGCAAGAGGTCGAGAATAAGTTATAAATTACAGAGAAAGAGAAGGTTTTTGCACTGCCAAACTTAGAGTTGTATCATGAAGGTGCATGCCTGTCTTGGATGAAGGAATGGATAGTATTGAAGAACACTGACATACTAGACCTAGAGGGCTTTAACAATCATTTTGGTTGGCATGCTTACCTATGTTATGACAAAGCGAGAGTTCACACAGATTTTACGAATCATGTAATAAGAAGGTCCCTATACGCAGTCAGGTTAAAAAACAAGGGTATCTTGGAACAAAAGACACCCTGTGGTTGTCGCTGACGGAAGCCATGACAGTAAAAAAAGGTTAACATAATGAATGATTGGGTTACATATAAAGAAATTCTCTGTGAAGAAGGCAACCAATTAAAACTCAATAATTTTGAAGAAATAAAAAGTAGAGTGACTAATTGGTTACAGTATGACCAAATACATGACCTATTCAAACAAGATAAAAAAGGGGCTTTAACAAAGAACTTTCAAGGTTTGAAAGAGACTTGATATACAATGACGATAAAACACTGTCCAAAATGTATAAAATCTTATTAGAATGATTGGTGAAGGATGAGGAGGTAAAATCTGCCACGATAAAGTGGGCAAGAAATCTACGTCATAAAATACAACTTTCAGATTGGCAAAAACTGTGGAGGGAAGACCTTAAATTTACAGCTTGTTATTCTATTAAGGAAAACTACATGAAGGTCTTCTAGTGCTGGTATATAACACTGAGGAAATTAGCAATAATGTACAAAAATAATTCAGATATTTGCTGGAAATGTAAGGAGGCGGTAGAATTGATGTATCATGCCTGATGGACCTGTAAAAAAATGAAGGCATTTTGGGACTTAATTTATAACGAGTAGAAAAAATGTTTAAAATCTCACTTCCCCCAAAACCTGAGGCATTTCTTTTAGTGATTATCGGGAGGGAGATCCCAGGAGATCTAAATAACTGGAAAAGTGAGACAATACCATCAATAAAAGATTGGCAGATCAAACTGATTGAATACACTGAGATGGATAAATTGATGGGACAGAGAAGGGATCAAGCGAAACAAAAATTTAGCAAAGACTGGAATACATTCAAAGTGAAAGACCACTGTGGAGAATTACAATTTTTGCCTGGTTTATATTAACTATTGTAATGAGAAACATCTAAAAGTAGTGGATAAGCTGGTCACCAACAATCTATATTCACAATGATATGCATCCGACAAAGAATTCTAAAAGAACCAAGTAAGAAGGGGAGGGAAGTCATAGGTAATTAGAACATCAATAAGTCAAAGAATAAAGAATATATTTTTGTTTTTTCTTTATTATGATTTAGAAACAGTTGTACAGTGGTACCTTGGGTGAAGTACTTAATTCGTTCCGGAGGTCCGTTCTTAACCTGAAACTGTTCTTAACCTGAAGCACCACTTTAGCTAATGGGGCCTCCGAGGTACTATTTCTGGGTTAGCAGAGTCTGTAACCTGTAACCTGAAGCATATGTAATCTGAGGCACCACTGTACATCAACAAGGAATTTAAACTTTATATTGTGATCTTATGTTAAGAAAGCATTTCTGTTGTAAAAAATCAATAAAGATGAATTGTTATACATCCACATATATGGAGAATACCAAGAGCACAGTTTGGCCTGCATCATATTTTTCTGTGATAAATGGCACCTGGATCATGTTAGCACTAAAATAGAAAAGGTGGCACAAAGTATTAACAAAACTTGGCAAAATTTGAAACTGTTGAAATACTTATATATCATTCAATTTAAAAAGATTATCTATATGCAATTTTGACACCAATTCACCAACGTTTGCTACGTTTGCTACGTTTGGGATTACACATAACAGAAATACAGTGATACCTCGGGTTACATACGCTTCAGGTTACAGACCCCACTAACCCAGAAATAGTACCTCAGGTTAAGAATTTTGCTTCAGGATGAGAACAGAAATCACACGGCAGCAGCGGGAGGCCCCATTAGTTAAGTGGTGCTTCAGGTTAAGAACAGTTTCAGGTTAAGTACTTAACCCGAGGTACCACTGTACAATGGAAATACAAATGGAGAGAGTTCTTTTAACTCAGTGGTCATTTGATACAGGTGACATATTACCATTATTCCCCATTAATGTTGTGTTATTGAGTTACTGATGGTCCCAATTTACACGACTAATTAAATAAAAAAGTTGCACTAAATAAGATACATCTAAGTACAGCACTTGCAAATTCATGTAACATTTTGAAATCTAACAGCAAATCAGAAAACTCAGGGAGGAAATTCATACCTGTCCGATTGCTGCAGAAAACGGGAGAGAAAGAAATGTCATCAAGAGCAATATATCCTCCATTCGCACTGCTGAAAGCAACTTCAAAAATCACCTGGAAACAAAACCCAAGTAGAGAAACTTCATTGTTGTACCAATCATTCATTAACTAATAGCTTAATAATGATAGTTTTATTATTTCATTGCAACAAAGCTACGTAACTCCCAATAGCACACATGAGAGGGAATGCTTGAAACTCCACTCTCCAGGTGTCTGGCAGGAGGACAGGACATGTGGAGAAGATGACTGTGGCTTGGGGAGAAGCCTCATGGGCCAAATTAGATCCTTGGCGGGCTTAATTTGGTCTGCAGGCCAAGGTTCTTCATGCCTGTTTCAGGGGCAGATGTTCATATAACTCAAATAAAAGGCAACTAATGACCAACAATGGCAGGCAGATTGATATACAGTAGTAGTGTATACAGATTGCTCTGTGAATACATCAGCTTGTGTAAGATTTCATAAGTGCACACCATATGTACAGCATAATGTGTGACAATTGCACATGCGTCTATTCGCCAGCATTTACCGTAAATTTCGCTCTATAACACGCAGATTTTTTGTCCTAAAAAGTAAGGTGAAATGTCTGTGCGTGTTATGGAGCGAATGTGTGGTCCCTGCAGCTGACTCGCCGGAGCGGGCGGGCGGGCGGAGGGAAGAGGGAAGGCAGAAGCTTGCTGCGTTTGCTCAAACTCAACAAAGAGCAGGGAATCCCCTGCCCTCCTGGCAAGCAGAGGGTTAAGGAAATGATCGCGTCCTTCCTTTTAATTCTTCCCTAGTCACACACACTGCGTGCAGGCTCCAGCCCACCACTTCCTCCTCTCCGTGCTCTAGGGACTCGCAGGCAGCCGAAAAGCATGCAGGTGGGAGAGAGAGAGAGAGAGGGCTGGCTTGGGTGGTGGTGGGGGGAACGACTTTTGCTTTACAATGGTAGGTTTCTCATTTCTTTTCCAAAAGCAGAGAGCCCTGCCCCCAGGCCCCCTCCAAATTACAGCTTCTCCAAGCAATGTACTGCTGGAGGGAGACAGTATGCTTGTTTGGAAGAGAAACCCTGCTTCCCTGCTCGTAAGTAACAGCAGGCTGGATTGCAGAGTGAGACATGGAAATCTCTGGATTTATATGCTGTATATCAAATATCTTAATCTATACTTTCTACACGCGGCTGGTAAATCAGAATCTCCTGAGCCAGGAGGATTACAGCATCTCTCCTCTCCCCTTCATTAAAAGCCTAATACTCTTCTTTGAAGAAGTATAACGTGAGAATGTTTTTTTTATATATATATTTTTAAAGTTCTTTTCCTCATTGTGTTCCCCCCCCCATAGAGAGCTGTTCTTCAAACGTTTAGCCTTAATACAGTGGCTGATTCACTTCTGCTTCACTAGGCATTTTATATAGGGACATTAAAATTGATTTACCGTAAATAAAAAAGAAATCATACTTCGTATATCCTGTCTGGCTTGGGGGGGGGACTTTTGCTTTCCTTCCCTCCCCATTTAAAACGTGGTGACAAAGCACGGATCCACATGGATCCTCAGGATTTTTGCATTGGGTCACCCCAAATTCACCATCAGATCACATTACATGTCCATGGCTACAGTCTGTACCAAAAAAGCCACGCACCCACTGTTGCCTGGGGCTGCAATGGTGCAAAAACGTGATTACAAAGCATAGATCCACAGGATCTTTGCACTGGGTCACCCCAAATTCACCATCAGATAACATTGCATGTCCATGGCTACAGCCTGCACCAAAAAAATCACGCACCCACTGTTGCCTAGGGTCGCAGTGGTGCAAAAACGTGGTTACAAAGCATGGATTCACATGAATCCTCAGGATTTTTGCATTGGGCTACTCCAAACTCACTGTCAGATCACATGTCTGTGGCCACAGCATGAACCGCAAAAATCATACATCCACTGTTTCATTTAGAATATTTTTTTCTTGTTTTCCTCCTCTAAAAACTACGTGCGTGTTATGGTCGGGTGCGTGTTATAGAGCGAAAAATACGGTAACTGTTGGTAGCGAAACTAAACCTGATTGTGCTCATAAATAGAAATATGTGTATCTATCAAAGTTCAAGGTGTTTTTCTTATAGAAGAAATCCAATATGAATATTCTTTTGGGGGAAGTTTGATAGAAGGGTTAGAGTGTTGTTCTAAAACCTGGGAAACCATTGTTCAAATCTGCCATGAGGCTCACTGTCACCACAATGTGTCACTATATTGGGTCAGTTACAGTCTCTCAGCCTAACCAACTTCACAGGGCTGTTATGAAAATAAAATAGGGAGGGAGCTCTTTAGAGAAAAGTTAGGCTATAAATATAAAAATAATTATTAAAATATATAGTAATTATTTTGGGACGGACCCTTAAACAACATGTGAGTCCATCAGCATGGGAAGACCCCTCCCCACCCTGAGCCGTCACAAGCCATATGGTCATTCCATGCAGAACATTGTGAAGAAGGACTTTCCACAAAGCTGTCTGAACTGCACTGATCACCCATAATTTTTCTAGGGTTCATCCTAGAAATTGATCATATCTTCTAGAAAAAGCAATTTATTCTATTTAGTATTTTAATACACTGCTTAATGCATCAAGTCTGTACAGACACTCCATGGCTGCATGTTAAACATAGTTTTCACAGCAATATTGGAGAGAGCGCAATTTGTCAGAAGACATCTACTTTCAGGTGGAACATTCAAGTTGTATGAGTTTTAACTATTCATATTGAAGAAAAGAGAATGGCATAAAAAGTCACTTTCATGTGATAGTACTTTTCAAACTGTAGAATATGCAAGTGTTTAGTTCAGTATTTGGAGCCTTACCTCCATTGGATATGGTGCACTGAAGTCAACTTCTCCTAAGACCCAATCCTTACTCACAGAACCATCTGCTTTCCAAAGTTCTTCATAAAAGCCATTTATGTCTCTCATGTAGACAGTGAATACAATTCCACTTTCCTGCTGCACTTGGTAATAAAAGGACAAGCAGCCTGACATAGGAGTTGTTGTCCTAGGTGAGACCAGCTGAGCCACTTCCTGGAAATGTTTGACATAGAGAGAGTCCACATACATGTAATGACCTAAAAATCAGAGAAGCTTATTTTAATGCTTAATGAAATGGCTTCTGCAACATATAAACAGTGGGAAGTAAATTGGATGTGTTACTTTTCATAAACAACAAATACTGAGCATTCTACTTCAAGTTTTTCAGGAATGCCAGTGCAAATATTTGGAGCATTATGGGAAGATGCCAGACACAGTGTAAAAATGCAAGCTATACCAGTTTTCCTGTTCAGGTTGGCTGACAGAGGTGCCATCAAGAAACAAAGAGATAGCAAGAGTAACAGGCCATTAAGATTAATTGACAATGCAAATACTGTCCCCACCCCCATGCGTGGACAGAGACAGGAGAACTGGGAGTGGGAGGTTGACATGATGTAACCACAGGAGAGAACAGTGGCCTTTGCAGGAGTTTTAGTAAAAGAGCAAGAAGGAAGGAGGGACAGAACTCCATGTGGGATGCTGGGAGAGGCTTCATGGAGAAACCTGGGTGCATAGCTGGCCTCTGCTCTGGACCCAAGCTTGCTGAAGCCATGGGAGACGCAACAACAGGCACCTTGAGGTGCAATGTTCTGCACTCCTTCCATCAAGGCTCAGGTATAAATATGTGTAATAATAATAATAATAATAATAATAATAATAATAATAATAATTTATTTGTACCCCACCCATCTGGCTGGGTTTCCCCAGCCACTCTGGGTAGCTTCCAACAGAATATTAAAATACAATAGTCTATTAAACATTACAGTGGTGCCTCGCAAGACGAAAAGAATCCGTTCTGTGATTCTCTTCGTCTAGCGGTTTTTTCGTCTTGTGAAGCAAGCCCATTGACGGATTAGCGGATTAGCGCTATTGTTATGTAGTGTAGAACAGCTATTAGCGGCTTTTAGCGGCTTATCGGATCAGCTGATAAGCGGCTTAGCGGCTTAGAAAAAGGGGGGGGGAGGAAAAAAACCCCGCAGGTACTCGCAAGACATTTTCGTCTTGCAAAGCAAGCCCATAGGAGATTTGTTTTGCGAAGCACCTCCAAAACAGAAAACTCTTTCGTCTAGCGAGATTTCCATCTTGCGAGGCATTCGTCTTGCGGGGCACCACTGTAAAAGCTTCCCTAAACAGAGCTGCCTTCAGATGTCTTCTAAAAGTCTGGTAGTTGTTTATCTCTTTGACATCTGGTGGGAGGGCGTTCCACAGGGCGGGTGCCGCTACTGAGAAGGCCCTCTGCCTGGTTCCCTGTAACTTGGCTCCTCGCAGTGAGGGAACCGCCAGAAGGCCCTCGGAGCTGGACCTGTGTCTGGGCAGAATGATGGGGGTGGAGATGCTTCTTCAGATATACTGGACCGAGGCTGTTTATGGCTTTAAAGGTCAACACCAAATACTTTGAATTGTGCTCAGAAACGTACTGGGAGCCAATGTAAATAAACCTTAGTTCATAAAGACACTGTAGCCTCCATTGTGTCCTGATTTTCCAGCCAAAACACAACCCTGGAACTCCCTGGAATCCTTTTAGTTCTGTGTCATACAGCATATCATCCAAACAAACCTTGGCTACAGGTCACAGGTAATGAGGAGAGAGCTTAACCAGGATCCCTGGTTCAAACAACAAACTAAGGTTCCCCCAAAGCTTCCTGGGAACAGTTGGCTGTTATAAGTGCCGACAGTTGTTAAGAGACCCTGGTTCCCCTCGCAGTACTACAGTTCTCAGAGTTCCCTATGAAGAGGAATTGATTGTTAAATCATTCTGAGAAATTGTAGTTCAGGGAGGGTAACAGGGCTGTCCTAACCTCTCTCTATAACAAACTACAGCTCCCAGAACTCCCTGGGGGCAGCAATGACTGTTGACAGTGGTATCAGAGTGCATGAAAGGTATGGTGTGAATGGCCAAGCCCAACTCTGGTTCAGCTGCCCCACCATGCTGACCTGAAAGGACCAAGGAAGACCAAAGCAGCTACCATCTCCTCAAGAGCCAGCACATTTGCAATGAACCATCGTTTGGCTTAGAGTGACATGACAATGAGACCACGATGGACTAAAACATATGCAGAAAGGCGATCCATTTAGATTTTCCACCTCAGGCACACATATAAAAATACTGGGCCGGACTGACCTAGTTAAGTACCACGGCTGCTTGTAGTCTCAAAGTTTAAAAACTATTTCATTGAGGAGATGGGGTAAAGAGGGAGAGAGGAAAATATCAGACATTAGTCAAGCTAACGTGCATAAAAACTGTGGGGCTATATACTAAAACAACAACAAGTTTCATCATGAAAAGTTTTTGTGTTGTATTGTGTATACTTGTTGCTAGGGAGGAATTATACAACAGTAGCAGAAGTAACTGGCTCATTTTTTCAAACTGTTAACTTTTAGTTCCTGGCCACTTCTCTTCTGGATTATGAAAAGACTTGGCTTTACAGTGGGTGCCTCTTTTTATGGTGCTGGCAAACTCCTGCTTCCCGATACATTTCCAACACAGATTTTATGTTGACCATAATTCGATCAGGACATCTTTTTTCCCTTCTTTAAAGGTGCAACCAATTAGTAAAACCTAAGCCAAATTATATGGAACAATTTTGTCCAAAACCAAAGCATAATGCTGGATCGAAAAAGATTTAGAAATGTCTGGGCTATGTGTACTCAGCACCAAAAAGTGTGACCAGTGACCACTGCCCAGGCAAGGTGCTGGGGCCACTTTCTACCTCTCTGGAATTCTAAGAACTCACTCACCACCTATTTATTCTTTTTCCCTCTATGGTAACCATTCTCGTGGGAGTTTGTTGCAATATCCATTTCTAATTCTATACACAGAAAGTTGTATTCTGTAACCATACAGAATACAAAGACAGGAGCTCAACTCGTTAGTATTTACCCAAAGTAAATAAACAGATCTTTATAACTAATTTACTGCATTGATAGGTTATAATCAAGTATCTGAACCAGAGTACAATATGTCTTTAAAACTAGCCCTGAGACATCCCACTTCTAGTATTTTTCATTGTTAAAATGTGTTTTTAGCGCAAAAAGGTGACAAAGAACTATGCTATATAACCCTGTGTTGATAGAACATCAAATAATTCCACGTGTCTTTAAAATGCAGTTGTTACTATTATTATTTATTGAATTTATATACTGCCCTATACTTGAAGGTTTCAGGGCAGTTCACATAAAAGGATCACAGTATATAAAATAAAAATAAAAGCAATTACCCAATAATACCACCCTCCTCCAAAAGAACCACATTTTAAAAGGGTATGGGATGTTGATCAGGTCAACCCAAGGCCTGGTTAAAAAGGAACATTTCTGCCCAGCGCCT
This sequence comes from Podarcis liolepis, assembly GCF_965112155.1. NCBI lineage: Eukaryota > Metazoa > Chordata > Lepidosauria > Squamata > Lacertidae > Podarcis > Podarcis liolepis. The sequence continues at coordinate 1,081,139 of NC_139565.1, read as the reverse complement.
AAAGGTGTATAGTGAAGGCGCCAGGTGAACTTCCCGGGGGAGAGCATTCCCCAGACGGGGAGCCACTGCAGAGAAGGCTCATTCTCGAGTTGCCACCCTCTGCACCTCTCAAGGGGGAGGCACACAAAGGGCGGCCTTGGAAGATGATCTCAGGGTCCAGGTAGGTTCATATGAATCATAGAATCATAGAGTTGGAAGAGACCACAAGGGCCATCGAGTCCAACCCCCTGCCAAGCAGGAAACACCATCAGAGCACTCCTGACATATGGTTGTCAAGCCTCTGCTTAAAGACCTCCAAAGGAGGAGACTCCACCACACTCCTTGGCTGCAAATTCCACTGTCGAACAGCTCTTACTGTCAGGAAGTTCTTCCTAATGTTTAGGTGGAATCTTCTTTCTTGTAGTTTGGATCCATTGCTCCGTGTCCGCTTCTCTGGAGCAGCAGAAAACAACCTTTCTCCCTCCTCTATATGACATCCTTTTATATATTTGAACATGGCTATCATATCACCCCTTAACCTCCTCTTCTCCAGGCTAAACATGCCCAGCTCCCTTAGCCGTTCCTCATAAGGCATCGTTTCCAGGCCTTTGACCATTTTGGTTGCCCCCCTCTGGACACGTTCCAGTTTGTCAGTGTCCTTCTTGAACTGTGGTGCCCAGAACTGGACACAGTACTCCAGGTGAGGTCTGACCAGAGCAGAATACAGTGGCACTATTACTTCCCTTGATCTAGATGCTATACTCCTATTGATGCAGCCCAGAATTGCATTGGCTTTTTTAGCTGCCGCATCACACTGTTGGCTCATGTCAAGTTTGTGGTCAACCAAGACTCCTAGATCATTTTCACATGTACTGCTCTCAAGCCAGGTGTCCCCCATTTTGTATTTGTGCCTCTCATTTTTTTTGCCCAAGTGCAATACTTTACATTTCTCCCTGTTAAAATTCATCTTGTTTGTTTTTGCCCAGTTCTCTAATCTGTCAAGGTCGTTTTGAAGTGTGATCCTGTCCTCTGGGGTGTTAGCCACCCCTCCCAGTTTGGTGTCATCTGCAAATTTGATCAGGATGCCCTTGAGTCCATCATCCAAGTCGTTGATAAAGATGTTGAATAAGACCGGGCCCAAGACAGAACCCTGTGGCACCCCACTAGTCACTCTTCTCCAGGATGAAGAGGAACCATTGATGAGCACCCTTTGGGTTCGGTCAGTCAGCCAGTTACAAATCCACTGAGTGGTAGCATAGTCAAGACCGCATTTTACCAGCTTCTTTACAAGAATATCATGGGGCACCTTGTCAAATGCCTTGCTGAAATCAAGGTAGGCTACATCCACTGCGTTCCCTTCATCTACCAGGCTTGTAATTCTGTCAAAAAACGAGATCAGGTTAGTCTGACATGACTTATTTTTGAGAAATCCATGCTGACTATTGGTGATCACAGCATTCCTTTCTAGGTGCTCACAGACTGTTTGCTTAATGATCTGCTCCAGAATCTTCCCTGGTATTGATGTCAGACTGACTGGGCGGTAATTATTTGGGTCCTCTCTTTTCCCCTTTTTGAAAATAGGGACAACATTTGCCCTCCTCCAGTCTGCCGGGACTTCGCCTGTTCTCCAGGAATTCTCAAAGATGAATGCCAGTGGTTCTGAGATCACATCTGCCAGTTCTTTTAATACAATTGGATGCAGTCCATCTGGCCCTGGAGACTTGAATACATCTAAACTAGCCAAGTATTCTTGTACTATCTCCTTACTTATTCTGGGCTGTGTTTCCTCTGCTGAATCATTTGCTCCAAATTCTTCAGGTCGGGCATTGTTTTCTTTATCGGAGAAGACTGAGGCAAAGAAGGCATTGAGGAGTTCAGCCCTTTCTGTGTCCCCTGTTTGCATTTCACCATCTTCTCCTCTGAGTGACCCCACTGTTTCTTTGTTCTTCCTTTTGCTACGAACATACCCATAAAAGCCTTTTTTGTTGCTTTTAACCTCTCTAGCAAGCCTGAGTTCATTCTGTGCTTTAGCTTTTCTGACTTTGTGTCTACACGTGCTGGCTATTTGTTTGAATTCCTCTTTGGTGGTTTCCCCCCTTTTCCATTTTTTGTACACATCCTTTTTTAATCTTAATTCAGTTAAAAGTTCTTTAGATAGCCACCCTGGCTTCTTTAGGCACCTTCCATGTTTCCGTCTCATTGGTATTGCCTGACGTTGTGCTTTTACTATCTCCCTCTTAACAAACTCCCAGCCATCATGAACTCCTTTTCCTTTTAGTATTGCTGTCCATGGGATCTCACCCAGCACTTCCCTAAGTTTTATGAAGTCGGCTTTCTTAAAGTCAAGAAATTGAGTGCTAGTATGCTTGGCTGCTCCTTTCCGCTGTATAGTAAACTTCAGAAGAGCATGATCACTCGCGCCTAATGATCCATCCACATCTACCCCACTAACCAGGTCATCAACATTGGTTAGGACCAGATCTAAAATGGCTGTTCCTCTTGTTGCTTCTCCCACTTTCTGGACAATGAAGTTGTCTGCAAGGCCAGTGAGGAATCTGTTTGACCTTATGCTCTTGGCTGAGTTTGACGTCCAACAAATATCCGGGTAATTGAAGTCCCCCATTACTACTATCTCCCTTCCTTTTGCATGCTTGGCCATCTGTTCCAGGAAGGCATCATCTATGTCCTCCGTTTGGCTTGGGGATCTATAGTAAACTCCCACAATGAGGTCTCTGTTATTCTTCTCTCCCTTAATTTTGACCAAAATGCTCTCACTTTGGCTTTGAGGTTCTAAATCTTGGACCTCTTCACAGGTATACACATCCCTGACATATAACGCCACTCCTCCCCCTTTCTTGTCTGGTCTGTTTCTCTTAAATAGATTGTATCCCTCCATTATTACATTCCAATCATGGGACTTATCCCACCAGGTTTCAGTGATGCCTATTATGTCATATTTAGTTTGCTGTACCAAGAGCTCAAGCTCATCTTGTTTATTTCCCATGCTTTGCGCATTAGTGTACAGACATTGAAGTCCATTAATCATTCCCCCGTGTCTCTTATTTAAGGATTTTTTCCTCCCACCACTAGGTCTGTGTGCTGTTTGCTCCATTTGGTCTATGACATTTGGATGATCATCTTCATCAATTGATAGACTCCTACCTTCAGGAGCACTGTCTCCCTCCCCCACATTAGTCAGTTTAAAGCCCTCCTGATGAGGTTTCTGAGATTTTTGGCAAAAACATTTCTCCCAACCGTTGTGAGGTGCAGCCCATCGCTTGCCAGAACTCCATCTTCAAGAAACTGCAGTCCGTGATCTAAGAATCCAAACTGTTCCTGTTTACACCATTTGCGAAGCCAGCTGTTCACTTCCACTATTTTTCCCTCTCTCCCTGGGCCACGTCGTTCAACTGGGAGGACAGATGAGATGACAATTTGTGCATTTAGTTGCTTCAATTTCCTGCCGAGAGCCTCGTAGTCTCTTTTTATCTTCTGGAGGCTATTGCTTGCAGTGTCATTGGTTCCCACATGAACCAAGAGGAAGGGGTATTTGTCAGTGGGTTTTATGATTCCTTGCAGTCAGGCGGTCCTTGAAGTACAGTGGTGCCTCGCAAGACGAAATTAATTCGTTCCGCAAGTTCTTTCTTCTTGCGAGTTTTTCGTCTTGCGAAGCACGGTTTCCCATAGGAATGCATTGAAAATCAATTAATGCGTTCCTAGGGAAACCGCTTGCCAGGCTGGCGGTGCGGAGAAGGGCTTTTCTCCGCACCGCAAGCCTTCAGGACAGGTACGGGAACAGAGGGGAAGGCGCGCAGCGCTTCTCCTCTGTTCTCGGGGCTTGCGTGGGAGGAGGGTTTTTCCTCCCCACCGCCAACATTCAGAACAGCATTCTGAATGTTGGCGGTGGGAAGGAAAACCCTCCTCCCACCCCAAGTCTTCAGGACAGCCATCCGATGCCGGGCTGCGGGAGGAGGCGTCCCCCCCCGCCCGGCATTGGAGCTTCGTTCCGATGTCCGGCGGCGGGAGGAGACGTTCCCCCCCCGTCGGACATCGGAGCTTCGTTCCGATGTCCGTTGGAGGGAGGAGACGTTCCCCCCCCCGCCGGACATCGGAGCTTCGTTCCGATGTCCGGCGGCGGGAGGAGACGTTCCCCCCCCGCCGGACATCGGAGCTTCATTCCGATGTCCGGCGGCGGGAGGAGACGTTCCCCCCCCACCGGACATCGGAGCTTCGTTCCGATGTCCGTTGGAGGGAGGAGACGTTCCCCCCCCGCCGGACATCGGAGCTTCCTTCCGATGTCCGGCGGCGGGAGGAGACGTTCCCCCCCCCCGCCGGACATCGGAGCTTCCTTCCGATGTCCGGCGGCGGGAGGAGACGTCCCCCCCCGCCGGACATCGGAGCTTCCTTCCGATGTCCGGCGGCGGGAGGAGACGTCCCCCCCCGCCGGACATCGGAGCTTCGTTCCGATGTCCGTTGGAGGGAGGAGACTCCCCCCCCGCCGGACATCGGAGCTTCGTTCCGATGTCCGGCGGCGGGAGGAGACGTTCCCCCCCCGCCGGACATCGGAGCTTCCTTCCGATGTCCGGCGGCGGGAGGAGACGTTCCCCCCCCCCGCCGGACATCGGAGCTTCCTTCCGATGTCCGGCGGCGGGAGGAGACGTTCCCCCCCCGCCGGACATCGGAGCTTCCTTCCGATGTCCGGCGGCGGGAGGAGACTCCCCCCCGCCGGACATCGGAGCTTCCTTCCGATGTCCGGCGGCGGGAGGAGACGTTCCCCCCCCCCGCCGGACATCGGAGCTTCCTTCCGATGTCCGGCGGCGGGAGGAGACGTTCCCCCCCCCGCCGGACATCGGAGCTTCCTTCCGATGTCCGGCGGCGGGAGGAGACGTTCCCCCCCCCCGCCGGACATCGGAGCTTCCTTCCGATGTCCGGCGGCGGGAGGAGACGTTTCCCCCCCCGCCGGACATCGGAGCTTCCTTCCGATGTCCGGCGGCGGGAGGAGACGTTTCCCCCCCCCCCGCCGGACATCGGAGCTTCGTTCCGATGTCCGGCGGCGGGAGGAGACGTTCTCCCCCCCCGCCAGACATCGGAACTTCGTTCCGATGTCCGGCGGCGGGAGGAGGTCCGAGGACAGTGGGGAAGACGCGCTGCGCTTCCCCGCTGTCCCGGAGATTTCCCTATGGGCTGTCGTCTTGCGAAGCAAGCCTATAGGGAAATTCGTTTTGCGAAGCGCCTCCAAAACGGAAAACCCTTTCGTCTAGCGGGTTTTCCGTCTTGCGAGGCGTTCGTCTTGCGGGGTACCACTGTATTGTGGTCCTGAGCCATTTAAGGCTTTATAGGTCAAAACCAGCACTTTGAATTGGGCCCAGAAACTAATCAACAGCCAGTGCAGTTGGACCAGGATCTGTGTAATATGCTCAAACCGTCAGCAACCTGGCCACTGAATTCTGCACCAGCTGAAGTTTCCGAACTGTCTTCAGAGGCAGCCCTACGTATAACACATTGCAGTAATCTAACCTTGAGGTTACCAGAACATAGACAACAGTAGTTAGGCTACTGTTACTTATGAGCCAGCTCTGTAAATTATTCCTTTCATCTTTCATCATCATCGAGCATTTAATGTTTCCTGCTCTTCAAGCAGCACTTCAAGCACTCTTCAACTCTAGCACTGCCTTGGAGCAGTGTTAGAGTTGCCATATGTCTGGGAAATCCCGGACATGTCCTCTGTTGTGGGGCCAACATGCTCATCCGGGGGATTTTTTAATTTTAAAGGAAATGCCTGGGTGCTGGGGGAGATTAAATTTGTTGTTTATTTCTGGATTTCTTTGGCTTGAGCAGTTTGGGCTCCGGCTGCTCTGCACACTGCAGCCACTGCCAGCCCCAGCCAAAGAAAGCGGCTGCAGGTCTGGTGGCGCTGGGCCCCTCCTTCCCAGCTGGGCTGTCCTCTTTTTTGCTCTTTAAGATATAGCAACCCTAAGTAAGGGCCACACATTTTAACAACAGCAACAACAAAAAGGTGCGAGGACTGCGTACCCTTGAGTGCTGGCTTGGAGTCTGGAAGAAGTTTATGATAATAAAACACCTCCTCCTAGCCTGTGGCGCTTCATCAATTCTATAATCAGTGCTGAAATAAATGTCAAAAATCCCTGGAAAATGCATTATTTCTTTGCTTGAGGTAAAACAATGGTTCTCTTTCTACAAGAGATTATCATTACATTGCACTATTTCCCCCATATAAGTTCTTTCTTTAATCTTTATGTGGTCTCGGCAGCCACTCCCAGTCACCAGTCTAGCTGCCGCATTCTAGATTACTTGTAGTTTCTGGGTCACCTTTAAAGGTAGTCCCACATAGAGCGCATTGCAGTAGTCCAAGTGAGAGATAACTAGAGCATGCACCACTCTGGCGAGACTGCCTGCGGGCAGATAGGGTCTCATCCTGCGTACCAGATGGATCTGGTAGACAGCTGCCCTGGACACAGAATTGACCTGCACCTCCATGGACAGCTGGGAGCCCAAAATGACTCCCAGGCTGCGCACCTGGTCCTTCAGGGGCATGATTATGCCATTCAGAACCAGGGAGTCCTTCACACCTGCCTGCCCCGTCCCCCCAAAACAGTACATCTGTCTTGTCAGGATTCAACCTCAATCTGTTTGCTGCTATCCATCTTCCAACTGCCTCCAGACACTCACACAGGACCTTCACCGACTTCACTGGTTCTGATGTAAAAGAGATGTAGAGCTGGGTATCATCCACATACTGATGAATACCCAGCCCAAACCCCCTGATGATCTCTCCCAGAGGCTTCATATAGATGTTAAAAAGCATGGGGGAAAGGACAGAACCCTGAGGCATCCCCACAAGTGAGAGCCCAGGGGTCTGAACACCACTTTCTGGACATGGCCCGGAATGAAGGAGCAGAACCACTTTATAACAGTGCCCCAGCTCCCAGCCCCTCTAGACCAGGGGTCAGCAACCTTTTTCAGCCATGGGCCAGTCCACCGTCCCTCAGACCATGTGGTGGGCTGGACTATATTTTGAAAAAAAAGAAGAAAAAAGAACGAATTCCTATGCCCCACAAATAACCCAGAGATGCATTTTAAATAAAAGAACACATTCTACTCATGTAAAAACACGCTGATTCCTGGACCGTCCACAGGCTGGATTGAGAAGGCAATTGGGGCACATCTGGCCCCCAGGCCTTAGGTTGCCTACCCCTGCTCCAGATGGATGTTGTGGTCAATGGTATCAAAGGCCACAGAGAGATCCAGCAGAACTAGGAAACAACTTTCACCTTTGTCCCTTGCCCACCAGAGATCATCGACCAGTGCAACCAAAGCAGTTTCAGTCCCATGATGAGGCCTAAATCCTGACTGGAAGGGATCCAAATGGTCCGCATCCTCCAGGCGTGCCTGGAGTTGTTCAGCAACCACTCGCTCAATCACCTTGCCCAAGAATGGAAGATTTGAGACTGGGCAATAGTTGGCCATATTGGCTGGGTCTAAAGATATTTTTTTAAGAAGCAGTTTAATAACCGCCTCTTTCAGCGGGTCTGGGAAGGCTCCCTTACAGAGAGAAGCATTCACCACCCCACGAAGCCCATCTCCCAGCCCTTCCCGGCTAGCTTTTATAAGCCAGGATGGGCAAGGATCAAGGAGACAGGTGGTTGGTTTCACTCGTCCAAGCAGCCTGTCCACATCCTTGGAGGTAACAGATTGGAATTGATCCCACGCAACTTGACTAGACAGGACTCTAGTACTCTCCTGCCCCAGCCCTGCTCCCACTGTGGAGTCTACCTCTTTCCGAATCTGAGCGACTTTATCTGCAAAAAACTTCGCAAAATCATTGCAGGAGATCATGTGGCCCGTACTGGGCCCCGATGTAGCAGGTGGTTCCACTAAATTGCGAACCACCTGAAAAAGTCTCCTGCTTCTGTTTTCTGCAGATGCAATAGAGGCGGCGAAGAAAGTCTTCTTCGCCGTCACCATTGCCACTTGGTAGGCTCGACATTGAGTTCTAACCCGTGTCCAGTCAGCTTCAGAATGAGTTATCCACCACAGGCACTCTAGCCATCTCAGCGATTATTTCATTGCCCTCAGATCTGTGGAAAACCACAGAGCTATCCGGGTTCCATGCAATCAGAGAGGGTGCTTTGAAGTCAGACAGTCAATAGCCCTGGTTAACTCCACATTCCAGCGGGCCACCAGGGAATCAGCTGATGGCCATCAACATGGGATAAAGCATCCCCTACCACTCTCTTGAAATCATTTGGATCCATTAAGTGGCAGGGACGGACCATCCGAATCGGTCCCTCCTCCCTGCAGAGGGGAAGGGTCACAGAGAAGTCCAGTTGCACCAGGAAGTGATCTGACCATGGCACTTCTTTCATTTCACTTTTACTTAATGTCAGATCACCAACACCCATAGAGGTAAACACCAGGTCCAAGGCATGTCCGCGGCTATGGGGTTGGGCCAAACTTATTCAGGGACAGCCCCATGGAGGCCATGCTTTCCACGAAGTCCCGAGCAGCCCCTTGTAAGGTCATGTCGGCATGGATGTTAAAATTCCCTAGGACAACCAAACTAGGTGTCTCCAGGAGAACATCCGCCACGACCTGAAGCAGCTCGGGCAGGGAATCCTTGGTGCAGCGGGGAGGTCAGTACACCAGAAGGAATCCTGTACTGCCCCTATAGCCCAACTTCCAGAACATGCACTCAGAGAACTGGGTCTTCCCAATAGGATGCCTGGTGCAAACTAATGACTTCCTAAAAATCACTGCAACCCCCCTCCCCGCCCACAAGGCCTGGGTTGCTGTGCGTAAGAGAAAACTGGTTGACAAGCAGAGGCAAGGACAGGCCCATCTGCTTCATCCAACCAAGTCTCTGTCACACATGCCAGGTCAAGTCCTCCATCCATGATCAAGTCATGGATGGCAGTGGTCTTATGAATGCAGGCTTTCGCTGAAGCCTAGAGAGCGAGAGGGGTCGGTGCGCACCGACCCCTCTCGCTCTCCAGGCTTCAGGAAGCTATCCGCAAGTCTTGCAAGCCCGGCGGGATGTCCCGCTGGCTCGCAAGGCTTGCGGGCAGCAGCCTGCACCCAAAAGCTGGGGACAGCGGGGTGGCGGAGCGCCGCCACCCCGTTATTCCCCGACCTGATCTGGAGGCTGGCGGGGGGGGGAGAAGCAAGCCTGCTTCTCCCCCCCCCCCGCCAGCCCCACAAGCTCGGGGGATAGGGGGATGGCGGAGCGCCGCCACCCCGCTATTCCCCAACCTGATCTGGAGGCTGGCGGGGGGGAGAAGCAAGCTTGCTTCTCCCCCTCTGCCAGCCCCACAAGCTCGGGGGATAGCGGGGCAAGCAGTCCCTGAAGGCAGAAGAGGGAGACGGAGCGCTCCGTCTCCCTCTTCTAGCTTGGGGGTGGCTGCGCAAATCTGGGGGGGAAATAAAAAATTTTCCCTTGATTTCCCCCCCAAAAAACTAGGTGCGTCCTAATGGCCGGTGCATCCTATAGGGTGAAAAATACGGTATATCTCAACTATGCAGGAAAAGAAAAATGCAGAAAGAATCATCCTAACTTAAGGTTGCATATATTATTTGCCTCTGTCAAATAAAGTTCTGCAAACGTAGCTGTGGAACTCCCTTTTGTCATCAAAAGATCACATGAAAAAAGGAGAATTTGCTGAATGAGCAAAAGTAGCCTCTGGAGTTGACATCGGCTCTAGTTTTAGAGCAAAATGCATCTGCTGCACTCAGTCTTTCCACTGAACAAATATAATACTTTGTGGTTTAACATCTCTGACAAGCCTCTAATTTGCCGTCTCATCCCTAGATCGTGAAACAGGAAACAAACTTCATTTTTTTTTTTTTTATAAAATTTTTATTGGTTTTACAACGTTTTAAAAAGACAAACAAACAATGAAAATGACAAACAAACACGCATAGTTTCGTACATATTTTCTTATAAACCTCTTTTCTTGGACTTCCCCATACCCCCCCTCTCTGCATCCCAATATCCATACTTCAACTAGCAACTCCCAATTATTGCTTTCAAATCTCTGTCAACTTAGTCCTTTTCTATCTTCTAACCATATATCCCTGTACCCCCTTGTTTCTGAAAACCACGACATTTTTAACATTCATTAAGTTTATAATAGTCCTTCAGATAACTTTTAAATTTTCTCCAGTCTTCTTCCACCGTCTCACAGGAAACAAACTTCACAGGCAATATAAACTTTTGTAGGAGAAAAGATGACATGGCCCTCACGTTTGTGTGTGTGAATGTATTTCTTATTAGGGCTACAACATGCCAGCAGAACAGAGGACGGAGGGATCCCGAGGGTCATCTAGTCCAGCTCCCTGCAAGGCAGGCATCTCAACACTGCTCTGCTTATTTAGTGGATGCATTATTTGTAACCAAAAACATATTCTATTTTCTTCTCAGCATGGCAGAAGGTGGCAAATTCTTCTTAAAAAGGCAAATCAATAAATACAATTCTCTGAATGTTTAAAGAGGCCAGAAATTCTACTTCTGGTCAAGTTGCTTCAATTTAAAATGTTTATCTTTTAGTAAAAGAAAAGTAAGAATATTCTTCTTTCACTATTTATTTTGATGTGTTTCAGGCTTTATTGCAAAGACTCAGTGGTGGCAATTTGTTTTATTTTACCCTTAGGGCACATGAAGGGAGCTTCATGAGTAAGCCTAGATTTGAAGGCGTTTCATCTCGCAGACATTTAGACTGCTTTCCTAGATAGCAAATGTGTATGTACATGTAATAATAATAATAATAATAATAATACAGTGGTGCCCTGCAAGACGAATGCCTCGCAAGACGGAAAACTCGCTAGACGAAAGAGTTTTCAGTTTTGGAGGTGCTTCGCAAAACGAATCTCCTATGGGCTTGCTTCGCAAGACGACAATGTCTTCCGAGTTCCTGCGGGTTTTATTTCCTTTTCCACCCCTTTTTCTAAGCCGCTAAGCCGCTTATCAGCTGATCCGATAAGCCGATAAGCCGCTAAAAGCCGCTAAAAGCCGCTAATAGCGCTAATCCGTCAATGGGCTTGCTTCGCAAGATGAAAAAACCGCTAGATGAAGAGAATCACAGAATGGATTCTTTTCGTCTTGCGAGGCACCACTGTAATAATAATTTATTTATACTCTGCCCATCTGGTTGGGTTCCCCAGCCACTCTGGGCGGCGTCCAACAAAATATTAAAAAATACAATAAAACATCAAACATTAAAAACATCCCTAAACAGATGTCTTCTAAAAGTCAGGTAGTTGTTTATTTCCTTGACATTTGATGGGAGGGCGTTCCACAGGGCAGGCGCCACCACCGGAGCGAAACAGTCAATAGACCTAGTTAACTCCACATTCCAGCGGGCCACCAGGGAATCAGCTGAAAGGCTATCAAGGGGGGGGGCACCAGGGGGCGCATTGGAAGATGGCTGACAATAAGATCTCTCCGACCCACACGAGGTAATTAAGAGGCTGTGATGGGAGTATGCAGCCTCCTTGCCCCCCCAAGGGAATGGGGGGGACTGCCTTGCCAGCGGTGTCCATAATTCACCCCAGGATTCGAAAGAAGGGGGTGTGGGCACTTGGCACGAAGCCCTCAAATGAGCCGGCTCTCCCAGATGCTGTCTCTAATTCGCGCACTGGTTCGCATTAGCTCGGAATATATAATTGGAAAGAAGCTAATGCATGTACATCGAGTGAAGATCGGGAGTAAAGGCTGCTGATTAATGGATGTCTGTGAGCGGAGTGACGGGCTGAACAATAAATCAAGTGATGAACCATCATTAAAAGACTGGTACGTTGGAATGAAACGGAAAGGGGGGGAGGAAAAAAACTTTTCTTTTTTTATCTTATGTGAGTATCAATAACCCTCCCCTCCAGAAAGAAGAATCGTTGCAAATGTGATTAATAAGCAGGAGATCAAGAACTGTGTGGAAATTATCAAAGAGAGGATTGGTAGAAACACGGGGGAATGGAAAGTTTTATGACACAGTTACAAATGGTGTTTCGCTAAGACAGGCTTGCCTACAGAAAGACGAGGGGGAGGAGGACCAGGGTCATCGGAATGTGAATGTATAGTTATCGGTATGTGATCTTGAACTGGCAGAGCCCCCGGAGATATGTTTGGCAAGCCTGGGGAAATTAACGGACAGACGGAGGGAATGTTCGGAGGTGTGGAAATGGCGTCTGTTCTTTATCTGATATGATTTTTGGAGAGGTTAAAACCCACACAGAGGATGTTTGTTTTCAACCCGCTTGTGAAGACTATCAGAGATCGCAAAGAAAGAAGATTCCACCTAAACATTCGGAAGAACTTCCTGACAGTAAGAGCTGTTCGACAGTGGAATTTGCTGCCAAGGAGTGTGGTGGAGTCTCCTTCTTTGGAGGTCTTAAGCAGAGGCTTGACAACCATATGTCAGGAGTGCTCTGATGGTGTTTCCTGCTTGGCAGGGGGTTGGACTCGATGGCCCTTGTGGTCTATTCCAACTCTATGATTCTATGATTCTATTCTATGATTCTAAGAAAGGAATATTTGATAACAACAAGAAGATGAGGAAAGTAACAAAGAGACTATCTGGACAGAACTGGATAGAACTGTTTAATTAAAGCAGCAACATGAGTGATGTTTGTTCCCCTTTCGGAGCTTGATGTATGGGTACCCCCAACAAAAATTTAAAAATCTGGCTGTATAATTTGGAATTAATGTGATTTGGAATTAATGTGATTTGATTGGCCTGTTAATAAAAATTATATTTTAAAAAAAAGAAAGGCTATCAAGGTGGGATTAAACATCCCCTACCACTCTCTGGAAACCATTTGGATCCATTAAGTGGAGCCATCCAGTACGTACACACAACACTATGAGTTGGATTTAGTTGGGAAGTTAGTTCTTAGGGAACTTCGTTCAACAAGGTTATGGGCTTAATAACAAAGTCCTAATTGAGTTCAGTAGGCCCTATGTGTGAGTAGACAAGGTTAGGATTGTGCTATTAGTCTATATTCACCTCATATTTTTTCTTTCTGTAGCATGAAACATGATTTTAAAATCCAGTTTAAAGTGTAAGAGGTGACTAACTTGCCCAAATGTTTTCAAGGGACACAAATTCAAGGCTGGATCCAATCTTTTATATCTAAATAACTTCTGCTGAAATCAACAGAATTATTTCAATGTGTTTTCAAAGCCAATGCCTAGATATAAATTGCTGTACATTTAATATATTAAGGATGGCCAGTAATCCAACAGATTAAAATTCCAAGTGAATACAGTTGTACCTCTGGTTACAAACGGAATCCATTCCAGAGGTCCATTCATAACCGAAAACCACTCTTAACCTGAGGCGCCATTAGTGAAAGTGCGCCTCCTGCTGCGTGTGCGCCTCTGGCGTGCGATTTCTGCTCGCATCCCAGGGCAAAGTTTGCAACCTGGAGCGGCTACCTCTGGGTTACCGGCGCTCGTAACCCACAGCGTGCGCAACCAGAGGTACCATTGTATTGTGGTTCTGTTTGTGTGGACAAATTCTCTCAGACCCATTTAATCCCAATGCAAATAGCAGTTTCTGGGAACAATGATGGTCAGGACTTCAGCAGGAAAGGGGTTAAATTTCCTGTCCCTACCAGGTATCATAACAATAATTATCACACAGCGCAGCTGGTGTACATTAAATGCAAATGCATTTAACATTATGTCTAATTTGCCTTTCAGAATGGGAATAAGCATCCCAATAAAAATCTGTATCTACATCTCACTGAAAGTAAAGGGCAACATCTGCTTTTGGATTTTTTTTTATTTATTGAATTATTGTTTATTAAATATGCTCAGGGCAACTCAAAGCAACTTACATCTAACGACAGTAAATCCCACATGTTACATTAAAACCAAGAGGACATCCTGAGGCATCTCTTAGTTGTGTCTGTGGTGCCTAAAATCAGAAGATCCAACCTGCCCCAGAGAGTTTACGTGGTCATTCAATACTAGGGCCCAGAAAAGCCGAAGTCTCCACAGAAATGAAGAACAGGTTTACATATTCTTTCTATTCATGTTTCTTTACACAGTATGTTACAGTTAACACTTTCTCAATGGTGTGGTTCATGGAATAGAGTTTCTGCCAACATCTCCAGGTGTTGTTGGACTATGACTCCCATCATCCCTGACCACTGGCCATGTTGAGTGGGCCTGCTGGGGACTGTGGTCCAACAAAATCTGAAGGGTAACACACTGGCTTCCTGTGCTCTACTACAAAGCCTCAGCTTCCTTAAAAAACAGGAGAATCTAGAATTAGCAAAGTTCTAATTAATTAGCAGTGCTAATTAATAATTAGTCTGGACTATATGCACAGTTGACAACATTCCAGAGAAATTGTTTTTGGAAAAATGCCTAGATAAGTCACAGTACCTGAATTTATTCAATGGGAATATAATTAAAAACCTATCAACCCTTGAAAAAAAACAAGCCTGAAAACATTTAGTGAAGACGTAGGTCACAATTTACTTGGAAAATAGTCAAGAGCAGAGTTGCACTAATGTATGTCATATATGTAAGTATTTTAGGGAGCAGACTTTCATGAAAAACTGTTAACAGATGTTTTCCCCAGAAAAAGTGTTAACAGATTTTTTCCCCCAGAGGAATGCCCCCTTTATATAAGAAATGCCATTAACTTATTTAGTCTGCATATTCCCCTCCCTTCCCTCTTTCTTCCAGTGTACTTTCTAAAGCTGTATGCTATTTTTAAAAAATCAATTGTGCTCTTATATTCCCATGAGAACAAGGACCCTCATATAGATGAAACAAGAAATGAAAACACTTTTCCAGTGAACAAGCAAATGATCTTTCTTGCTTACCAAACTCATCATCAAGAGTGTGATCTCTTGGAAGGATGGATTGTGAATTTCCAACATTTCCTCCACCAACAAACCAGTTTACATTGGGGTTCCAGCGATTCATAAAACCACACAGATGGTTTTCTTCAAAATTACATTCTGCAGTTGCAAAGCATACAATGAAACTCTGAGAGCATGGCGCACAACCGTTCATTGCACAATATCCCTAAACATCTGGTGCATTAGCGATAACCAGCACAGTCCTTTAATAATTTTTTTAAAAGTATGTTCCTTATTTTATTCACAAAGATATACAAATGTTGAGCCATACTCTCCTCCCACCTGTTACCACCATCACCCACTCATTAAACTTTCAACCAAACTGTCAGTATGTGGCTGGTTTCTTTCTTTCCAGTGCTACAGGAGAAGTTGTCTGAAAAATTCAAATGCACCATTGATAGCCAATTTTCACTTAATAGCAGCAATGGCTGGAAGCAAATCTATACATTCACATTTCCATAAAATGTTTATTATTTTGCTTTCAAAACAAAGTTTTTAACAGTTTTGTACAATGCCTCATTATTATACTCACTGTTACAAAGGGCTACCTGAGGTTCAAACCACACAGGGAATCAGAGGCAGATTTGGGATATCAAACCAAGTTTCCCCAATCCCACATGCAGGCCCATGTCAGCAGGGGACGGAAAGGCAGCCGGGTGCCCTTGCTCCAGGCCTCAGGGGGCTGAGCTGGCCAGGGGCCCCACCAGGGACCAGCTGCTTTTCAGTTGGAGTTTATAACTTTATTCTACCAAGAGTCCCATCAAGGGCCTCAGAGAAGCTCTGCCCATGGCTCAAGATTCTCAGCAAGACAGAATGGCAAAAGTAAAACTCATCTCCAAACCTGCTATTCTAGTAAATTAGATCAGTGCCTCCAAACTTGACGGCTTATCTCAATTGATAAATATGTGATAAAAGTGACCACTGAGAAGGAGCCCCACTCTGTTCTGTTGCAGTTCGATACCCCCACAAAAACATCACCAGACCTCACAAGCAACTACAGACACGTGTGAATCATTTCGTCTCTCTCTATTAAGTTTTTTGCCACTGCCATAAATATTTTGCATCCTCATTTGTTGCATGACAACACCGTGAAGTTGCTCTGCAGCTATTGTTACATCCCAGATATTTTGCTGTAGCAACTTTGCACTGGTGCAACATTCCCTAGACAGGTGAGAGTAATTAGGCTGTTCTTCAGTTTAAGATAAATAAAATGTTAGTTACAATACTTTGACTTTGTTCTGGATTTTTAAAAAAATAATAAATTGCTACTAAAACAATCTGAAGGAATATGTTAATGTTATACCAATGTGAGTTAATGTTCCCAGTTTCACAGTTAAACACCAAATTTTCATTTTAACTAGAGTCGATTATTACAAGAGTCACCTACCTATACAGTAGCCAGTAGTTATCTTAATTTCAAAAATTGCTATGCTGGCAAAAATATCTCTTCCCAAGATGCCTTCTAGAACAATCTACAAAATAAGACAAAAACAGGAATTTAGTGCTAATATTTTTCATAACATTTATTAAAATTAAGGAAGCAGCAGAGATCTCAGTTTTGGAATTAAGACTCTACAATGACTCTTTTCCTTGCAAGACTCTATTGAAGAACAGTCTAGAGTGGCTGGGGAAACCCAACCAGATGGGCGGAGTATAAATAATAAAATTATTATTAATTATTATTAACAAAGGGCAATGCCTAACACCTTCAGCTAGTACAGTCCCTGAATATCTGTTCAGAGATTACATGTATATGAAAGGGAGAAATAATTGCTCATGATTTCACACACTGACATACCATACATAGCCCCATTTAATTTAAGATTTGATTTTGGTAACAAAATAAACTCTGAAAATCTGCATTTTCACAATCTCATTTTGCATATAAATGAAGTCAGTCACAGTGGTGTAGCGTGGGGGGGCTGACAGGGAGCTGTGGCCCTGGGAACATGTTTTTGAGGGGGCACAACCAGGCCCCCCTACAACAAGCTGCCACGCCAGAGCCTGGCTCTGGCGCACAAAGGAACCATGGAGACGGCTTCCTTGCGCGATGGCCCAGGGCCACCAGGGCAGAGAAAAGGAAAGTCGGTGGCAACTTTGCCACCCCATCCTCGGCGAGGTTGCTGCTGAAGCAGCTCTCGCGCTCCTGCCCACAGCTCCACTCCCAGGTCTTGGCCTGGAAGCACAGCGAGCGACTCCGTGCCCCTCCGTGCCCTGCATGCCCACCCCTGGGTAGCGGTAGCATGCGCTCTGCCGCTGGTCAGAGGTCAACATGGGAAGGAATCCTGTTTGTATTCCAACAAAAAAGCTTTGATTTTTCCAATATGATTACCTTGGTAGCTCCTGCAACAGTTGTCTTCCTCAAAAAATATAAAATAGTACTAGTACTAGTAATAGTAATAGTAGTAGTAATAATAATAATAATAATAATAATAATAATAATAATAATAATAATAATAATAATACAATTCCTGTAGCTCTTTTCAGGTGTTCATTGGGATACAATGAATGCACAAGAGGGACAGCAGACCCCTCTCTTACACAGGGTAGCATTTGCCACTCCCCTCACACACAGAGGTCAACTACAGCCTCTGCAGGAAATCCCCACAGCTCTACTGCTGCCTCCCCACCCCCATATCTGTTCAATGTATGTGCATGTAGACTATATTCAAGCATACGAATGTTATACTTACTTTGTATTTGTCTGTAGTGTTTCGTATATCTAGACTAGCTATGAGCCAGCTCTCGGAGCGCTCAGTGGTTGTCCAAAGCAAATGGTCAAAACTTTCACCTTCCACCCTTAGGTACAGGTTTAAGGCAGTAGGATCTACTGGTAACTCTGAAGATGCTGCAATCTGATATATCAGTCTAAGACAGCTCCACTCTTCGCTATATAGGTCAGGACTGAGGAGTACAGCTGTGTCACCATTTGTTCCCTGTGAGGTGTCCACAGAAATATAATGACCTAGAAATACAGAAACAAAATTCAGTTGTAACAGAGAAACTATGTGCGACATCCATAATTAAATTAGAAAATACGCTGAATTCCCCATCCGTAAAAAAAAAAAAGACACACAAACACTAAAGTGTAAAAAGTATCACTCAGCATAGAACACAAATATGTATTTGAGGTCCAGTTCTGAACGCCTCCTGCATTTATTTCACTGCAAGAAGTAAAGTTAGAGGGAACCAGGCCCCGCCCTGTGAAATGCCCTCCCACCAAATGTCAAGGAGATAAGGATACAATCTTTAGAAGACATCTGAAGGCAGCCCTGTATAGGGAAGTATTTAATGTTTGATGTTTTACTATGGTTTTATGTGTTGGAAACCACCCAGAGTGTTGGGGAAAATGCAGCCAAATGGGCGGGATATAAATTATTATTATTATTATTATTAATTTGTGCGCATTTATAAATAATCTCGGGGAACATGTACATGTTTATGACTATACTAAGCATGCTTCAAAGCTGTGAGCTCCACTGAGGTTCCTAGAACTTGCTTGTCGGCAAACAGGCCCAAGACTGCACTGCAGGAGTAACAGCTGAAGCAGTCCAAGACTGGCATCATGTCACCTGATAGCTAAAACTATAAATCTATAATGATTTCTTCACACAATGTGCTCTCTTTCCAACACAACTAGGGCACTGTGTCGCTGTGGAGAGTGGACGTCCTATCCCAAAGAACAGCACGCTCTGTCCTTTGCTGCCCAGAGCTCTCTCAGGACAATTGCCAGCTAGCAGTGAAGTTGGAGAGCTTCCCTCCAGGCCTGAATCAGAGAGCCAAAGGAAAACAAAGCACCCAGGAATCCACACAATCATTCTAATCCCTAGATTTCACTTTGATCACTCTCAAAATACCTGTGAAAGTGCAGCCCTCTCCACACTGTGGGGCTGGTGGAGGGGAAGCTTCCCCAGTGTTGCTACAAACCATGTTTTGGTCCCAATCCTGCGGCTGCGCCATTACACAGAAACCTTTTTCATTGGCAGCCTCCACATAAGGACTGAAACACTTCCATCAGTCTTTATTCCCATAGCTTTATTAAACACACTTCCAAGGAAGTTGATAACTGCAGGCACACTTAACTTAGGTATATAATCTCCGTTTAAAATCAATTGAATTTTATTTCCTCAGAGTGAGGTGAAGAGTATGAAATCTGGTTAGGGCCTAAAATGTAAAAACAAATGCCAAGAGATACTGTATTTTAATTCCTAAATAGAATTTTAAAAGGTCATTCTGATTGATTTCTGCTTGCAGTAATCAGTAAACATTCAAATTAAAACAAAGTATTCCAAAATAATCTTGCTTTTACCCAAGATCAACATATTATTATCAAAGTAGCGTATACTTCGAAATCCATACTGCAATTGTAGGTTAGAATTTTGGCTTTAAACATATGAGAAAGCTTTTCTGTAGATGCAAACCATGACATTTTACATTTTTGGTACATTCACAACAGCACCACAGTCAGAATTATATCTTAAGTGGCTCCCTCAGGGTTTAAATGCTTTGTTCATTCTAAGCAGCACAGCACTTTCTCTGTCTCAAACAGCCATTTGTTTAAAATTGTGTCCTCTGGGGTCTCCTATCTAAATGTCAATGCCGCTATAGAATTTGTTGTTCCCCTTCTCAAAATACAGCAAGAATGTGTTTGTTCTCAATTGAATGTGACATTTAATCAGAACCAAGCTATCTCATCTGTCTGGCAAACCGGAAATGCAGATGAAGTCTCAGCACTACAGTTATGTTAGCTCTGTAAAGCAATTTTGTCACTGCATGCAATTCCCTTTACTCTTTCATATTTATTAACCTAAAGCCTGGGAGATAAAAGTGGAGAGCCACAAAAGCTAAGTCATTATTGTGCATCACAGAGTTAGGTGGATTTGCTAAATGTTGTTCAGCTACCAGCACCACCCTCGCTGCTGAGCTGCCTCTGGCTCTGGTCCGGCTGGGGTGGGTCTTGTGCCCTGACCCGGATCCCACCACCATCCTCCCTCGCCCCATCAGGACTTTCTTCACCAACCTCTCCTTCTGTCGCTCTCTTTTTGTATAACATTCTTACTAATTTTCACAAAAACATTACTTTTTAGAAAGAAAAAAAGCATAAAATAAAACAGTTTAAACAACTATATATACAATCCATATTGAATCCGCTGTATGGGATTACTTGAATCCCCTGAATTTTCTCCACCCCCTCCCTTGGTTCCTTTATAATATTTTCATTCACGTATATCAATAAAATCTTTATCTCTGAATACTTCCAATTTTTGTACATTGTCTATAATATGACAAGTGGTTTTTTAAAAAAATCCTGCTAAAGAATTTACTTGCATACATTGCTTTTGTAAATATACAATAAACATTTCCCATTTTTAAAATATTTGTTATCATCTTGATTTCTAAGTTTCCCAGTTAATTTAGCCATTTCAGCATACTCCATTAACTTAATTTGCCAGTCTTCCTTAGTGGAGACTTCTTCTTCTTTCCAATGTTGGGCTAGCAATATCTAGGCAGCCATTGTTGCATACATAAACAAATTCTTATATTCTTTAGGTAGAACCATTCCTGTAATAAAAAAGCTTCTGGTTTTTTAACAAAGGTTATTCTTAACATTTTTTTCAATTCATTATATATTATTTCCCAGTACTTTTAATAACCTTACATTGCCACCACACATGATGAAACATACCTTCTATTTCTTTACATTTCCAACACTTATTTTCTCTTGTTTTATACATTTTTGCCAATTGAACCGGTGTTAAATACCACCTATAGATCATTTTCATATAATTCTCTTTAAGTAAGATACAGGCCATAAATTTTAGATCATTCTTCCACAGTCTTTCCCAATCTGTTATCTGAATATTATGTCGTACATCTTTTGGCCACTTTATCATAACACACTTGACCTCTTCATCCTTAGCTTCCCATTCTAACAGCAAGTTATACATTTTTAATAGTAATTTAGTACCACTTTCAATTATTTCTCTCTGAAAATTTGAAATTTCATAAGTAAATCATTTCTTTTTATCACTTTTAAATATTTAATTTAACTGGAAATATTGTAACCAATCTGTAAACTTTCCTTTTAGTTCTTGAAAATCCTTCAATTTTAACTTTTAATTCTGACTATCGGTCGAATAAAGGAAATTGATTGATTGAACTGGTAATCTGTCTCCGTTAACAGGTCTCTCTACAGTGGTACCTTGGGTTACAGACGCTTCAGGTTACAGACTCCGCTAACCCAGAAATAGTACCTTGGGTTGAGAACTTTGCTTCAGGATGAGAACAGAAATCGTGCTCTGCTGGCGCGGCGGCAGCAGGAGGCCCCACTAGCTAAAGTGGGGCTTCAGGTTAAGAACAGTTTCAGGTTAAGAACAGACCTCCGGAACAAATTAAGTTCTTAACCCAAGGTACCACTGTATATGTTGCCCAATTAGATTTCATATTTAATTTTTTCACAGATAATTGCTTCCAGTGGGGAAAGCCACCATGGTGTTTTTTGTTCTAACAAATCCTTTTATTTCTCCAAGACTTTAAAAACTGTGTTTCTTATTATGTGATTGTGGAAGCTTTTATGTACTTTTGCCTTCTGATACCACAAATACACCTGCCTGCAACCTCTCCTTATCCATCCCCAGCTTGTTCCGGTGTGTCCCAGTCACGGCAGCACCCCTCGCCAGGATCCTCTTCCTCCTCCCCACTGTCCTGCCAGCTCATGACGCTGCTTTCTGAACTCATTCTGGTCTCCTTTAAACACCACTGCAACCATGATCAATGGTGATGGGGGCAGTGCTTTGCCAATCTGCTCTTTGAGCACCTCCCCCTCTACTTCAAACAGCTCACCTTGGCCTCCTGCCACCCATACCACTTGCTCACCTGACTGCTGGGCTGTCATCACACTAGGGTTGCATGGCTGCCTCTTGGTGGCCATGGGAACTGCAACCTGACAGCCACCTTACAATTTTATTATATTGTTAGCAATTTTTCCAAAAAACTTTCCCTACATGATGCATTCTCAATATGATGAAACTTAATGGCTGTGTTTGCAAAAAATACTGAACTGTGAACAAGTCTCCATGAGTCGATCATAGAATTGTAGAGTTGGAAGAAACCCAAAGGATCCATGACAGACAGCCACCCAACCTCTGCTTAAAAACCTCCAAGGAAGGAGAGTTTGCAACCCCTTGAGGGAGTTCGTTTCTCTGTCAGACAGCTCTTACTCTCAGAAAATTGTTGCTGATGTTTAGTCAGAATCTCATTTCTTGTAACTTGAAGCCAATGACTCGAATGCTACACTCTAGAGCAGGAGCAAACAAGCTTGTTCCATCTTCCATGTGATAGCCTTTGAGATAGTGGAAGATGCCGATCATGTCTCCTCTCAGTCTCCTCTTTTCCAGGCTAAGCATACCCAACTTCTTCCACCATTTCTTATTAGGCTTGATTTTCATACCCTTAACCATCTTGGTCGCCCTCCTCTGCACACGTTTCAGCTTCTCAACATTCTTCTTAAATTGCGGTGCCCAGAACTGGACACAGTATTCCAGGTGTGGTCTGACTAAGGCAGAATAAAGTGAACTATTATTTCCTTTAATCTGGATGCTAGACTTCTGCTGATGCAGCCTAGAATAGCATTACCTTTTTTTGCTGCTGCATCACATTGTTGACTCATGAAAAGCTTGTGGTCCACCGAACCCTAGATCCTTTTCACGTGTACTTCTAGTAAGCCAGGTGTCCCCCATCTTACATTTGTGCATCTGGTTCTTCCTGCCTAAGTGCAGAACCTTCATATTTGTCCCTATTGAAATTCATTTTGTTAGCTTGGGCCCAGTTCTCTAATCTTTTAATGTCATTTTGAATTCTGATCTAATGATTATTCAGTATGCATAAATGGGGTAACTATTGTTTTCAACAAACAATGGTTAAGTAAAATGAGCCAGCTTTGTAATTAATACCTTGAAGGTTGCTTCAATGAGCTCAATACAATATGGACAAAGCAGCTATTTCAAAACTATTAGGTCATACTGCTGTTGCTTTTTAAAAAGGCACACACACAATAGAACATGTATGGCACACATTCTCCCCCGCCTTTTTTTTTTTTTTTAAGCTAACCTTGGTGTTTTCAAAATCCAATACTCAAGTTTTCATGGAACATCATAAAGATTTGGATTCTAACAAAAAAGATTCAACAAAATGAACATGTTCATTACCAAATCATACCATACAACAAAACTTATAACAATAACAAAAGCAAAATTCTTGGGTATGGTGAAACATATTTTATCAGCACCGTGATGGATTTTGATTAAAGAAAATAAAGTCAGAAAACTAGAGTTCAATGAACAATATAAGGGGGGGAAATGGAACTCTGTTTTTAATTTATTGGTGGTTATAAAAAAGAGTACAAATCATTTGGGAAAAACTGAGATTGCTTGCAAACTCCTACTGGTGTAGACAGTTGGAACTATAACCACAGACATGCTCCAGTTTTCTTGCTGTCTGAAAGGAGAAGCTGTATTCTTAAGCCAAAAGCTAACATATTAAAAAGCAGAGGGATGGACGGAGGGTGGGGAGAAAGGTTTGTTGCTGAAACCAGCTTTGAAATTAATAGGGTTCTCTCACCAATCTGATTTCTTTATATGCAAGCAGCTGCCCTTTCTCCTCTCAGCCACATGAGCCCTTTTCATCACAAATACTCAAACACAAATACAACGACAGCACTCTTGTGATCACGGTAGATGGAAAATGTTGCCTGAGAATCAGCTACCACACATTTTCATATGCCGTCTAGTTTGCCAGTTCTGCATAGAATTATGCACCATGACTTTATGCATTTGAACACTCTGCTTATAATAAACATTTGTCCCAGGCTAAAATAAGATGTACTGGTTTAAGTGTATTTAAGTGTACTTAAATTACTGGATGCAGCCAAGAATAAGTTGTCAATTATTTAAAAAAGTTTTAACTAGACTACAGTACTACTAAACTTTTCCCCCAGTCATTCAGTTAGATTCACTAAAGATGCAATTAATGTTATTTCCCCCTATTTATTAAATTTATATAGTGACTTCAGTGTGATCATCGATCACAGGGCAGTTTACAATATAAAAACACAAAAATATATAATAAACAAAACAATACTTCCTGCCCAGTATAAAGGCCATAGATTGCTTCATTAGCCAAAAGCCTGGCACCTGGATCTGTACCAAAGGCGAGGTGAGTCTCCCTAGGGAGAGCATTCCACAAGGGGGGACACCCCAGAAATGGCCCCTTCTCATGCTGCTGTCCTTCAGACCTTTTGCAGAGGAGGCACATGAAGAAGGGCCTTGGATGATTGCAGGGTCTGGGTAGGTTCACATGGGGAGAGGCAGTCCCGAGCCATTTAAGGCTTTAAAGGCCTTTGAAGTGGGCTCAGAAACTAATTGGCAGCCAGTGAAGTCAGGCCAGGATTGCATTACATGCTCAAACTACTGTATCTTGGCCCAGTGAGAAACTTACTAGCACTTAATAAGTCCATTTAATGCATTAAAGTAGTATCCTTTATCTACTTTGTGGAAGATGACAGTATTTTTCTGCTTATTGAGTAAAGGAAAAAATAAAATATCCTTTCAGCAGCAGCTGAATTGTGGGTGAGGAATTAGAACATAGATTAATAGGTACTGCTCCAGCGGGAAGGTAAATGGTGTTTCCGTGCGCTGCTCTGGTGTTGGTGTTCTGTTGCGCCAGAAGTGGTTTAGTCATGCTGGCCACATTACCTGGAAAAACTGTCTGCAGAGCAGACAAATGCCGGCTCCCTCAGCCTGTAAAGCGAGATGAGCACCACAACCCCAGAGCCGTTCGCAACTGGACTTAACTGTCAGGGGTCCCTTTACCTTTACAGCTGGTATCTTCTTTGAATAGATCTTCTACCATCTATAAGTAATGGGTGAAATTCAAGTAAATCTTACTCAGAGTAGACCTATCAAAATTAATGGAACTAACAGTCATGTTCATTAATTTTCAGTGGGTCTACTTGGAGTCAAACCTAGTTTGACCACACAATACCTTGTATTTCTAATATCTAATAGGATTAACTTAAGCTATATCTTGTTTATTTGTACACAAGTTTTTTATCTGTATCTGTATCTGAAGAAGTGTGCATGCACACGAAAGCTTACACCAGAACAACCTTAGTTGGTCTATAAGGTGCTACTGGATAATTTTTTATTTTTATTTCCATTTTTTATAGCGTGTGCAGAGGATGTAATTGTCATCCAATTGCATGTCAGGGTATTGTGTATTATCCTACCCGGCTTTTTGTTTCGTTTTGTGGTGTTTTGTTTCTTTGCGGATGTTATTTAGGAGGAATTCAACATCATCTCTTTCAACCATTGTGTCAGGACTAGCTTTTCTGTTTCCCATACGGAACAATGGCCCTGCACACTATTTAGGGGGTTCCACTAGACCACTCAAGAGCTAATTTGGGGGGCATGCAGGGAGGAGCCCCATTGTACAAATGGAAGTCCTTGTGCAGGCCGCCTGCTGACATGTACAGTTTCTGAGTCTTTTGAATGCATCTGCCCATTGGTTTTGAACCTGTGGTCCAGGGTACCCGGGATGCCTTGGCAGATATTCAGAGGCACATGAATTGATATGGACAAGGTTTCTGGGAGGCAACATGTTTGAAGACCACAGCGTTAGACATTCTGTTCATTCTCCAAAGCAGATGATGTGTAAAAACATAAATAAGGGGATAGCAATAAAAGAAAGTTCTGACAATGGTGCTTCATTTTCTGTTATTTTTACCACCATGCACTAAGACCTCTTCATGCCTTCATGACCATATAAGACAGCTGTAGTGAAAAGCCCTTTTTAAAATAGAAGTTAGAATCATAACAATCCTGACTTAACACTTAGTTTAAAATAAGCACTAAAGTAGCTATATTTAGGGAACAATCTGTTACTGATTTTAAAAAAAATACTCTGATGTTTCCATTCAATTGCATAAATATACTCTTATGAAAAATAATGAACCTGCAAAATATCTTGGCTTATTGACAAATTTGCGGAGGAAGGGGAAGGTGCTGCTCTGGTAGAGGGAATAAGTATACCTAATAGGGAATCTTTCTAGGCACATGTGCTGATGGCTTGGTGCTATGAAAGTATTTTTAAAAAATAATAGATTAATCTATTAAAAACCAAATGATTAATCAAGTCAGATTAGTTGCTAATTAAACCCTATGACTTTAAACCAAAAGGTCATTTATGTGAACGTTACAAGTTCTGGGAAGGGAAAAGCATATTCATCATCATCATTTCATATCTGTAAACACAGTATTGTTCCCAAACATCTGGCTAGCAACAGCAGGAATACTTTCAATGTGCTGTATCGAGTCCATCATGCACTGACTTCACAAAGCAACCTAGATAATTTTTCTACCTTTGTGACCTGCTTCTGAAATAAACGTGGTCCAACACCCAGCACTCATTGCTCAGCTTCCAACTTTTGGTTTTGCATCAACTATTACTGCCGTCAAAATAGGCAGATTACAAGAAAGGACTTTGATGCTACTGGGAATATCCTAGTTTTAGTCATAGTTTATTTATTTAGAAACATTTTATCCCACTTTTCATCATCATTGATCCCATGGTGGTGTACAAATGTATTATTGGAAAACAAACAAACAAACAAACAAACAAACAAACAAACAAACATAAAAGCATAATGCATGGGAGAAGCAGAACCAATACTCGATTCAATTAAAATGCATAAAACCATAAAATGCTATAGATGGTTCTATAAAATCACAATAGTTAAAAGTCTGGGGAAATACCACACTTTTCCATGTATAAGACTAGGTTCTTTTACTCAAAAAGAAGGTTTAAAAAGTGGGGGCGTCTTCTACACGGGCAGTGGGTAGGGGTGATGGGTGACTGGTTGCAGCCGCGAGCTGGCCATTTGTAGTGTGATTGGTGGCTGAGGAATGCCCAAAAAATAAAAAAAGGTCAACAACTTTGGGCCATTTTCTGAAATTGCAGTTCCCCAAAATAGGGGGCGTGTTATACACAGAAAAGTACGGTAATTGCTGTATTGGCCTGAATATAAGCCTCACTTTCCCCCCCAATTCCAACCATGAAAAGTTAAAGTGCAGCTTATATTCGAGACCTTATGGTATGCAACCAGGAGTGTGGGACAAACAGTGCCAGGAGAGTGGCAAAGCGGTGCCTGCCCCTTGCGTAGTCCCCCGTCCT
This sequence comes from Podarcis liolepis, assembly GCF_965112155.1. NCBI lineage: Eukaryota > Metazoa > Chordata > Lepidosauria > Squamata > Lacertidae > Podarcis > Podarcis liolepis. The sequence goes on along the minus strand of NC_139565.1, from coordinate 1,054,043 downwards.
CTCCCCCAAGGCCAGGAAGGGAGAGAGCGAGAAAGGGGAAAGGCCGCCGGAAGCACAGCTCGCCCCCCCCCGCCACGTATGCAGCCAGGAGTAGAGAGGAATGGAGCAGCTTATATTCGGATTTTTTGGGGGGGTTCCCTCCCCCCCTTCAATTTTAAAGGTGTGGCTTATATTCAAGCAGCTGACAAAAGGATAACAGCACAAGCACCAGCTGAACTTCCAAAGGGGGGCCATTCGGGCACTATCACCGAGGAAGCCCGTTTTAAATGTCATAGTATAAAAAGGAATCAGCCCTAGTTGCTGTTGAATCAGCACTGTTGTAAGCCACCACCACGACTTGGTTATATAGCAGTTTACAATACTTACACTAAAATAAATTAGAATAAAAAAGGTATTGTAGTTTTCTCATTCTGCTTTTGTTTATTAGGATATGCTATTATGAGCCAATATAATATATGCTGATAAGAATAGAACTCCACAGTTAATTATGTGAGTCTAAGAAAACAATTAGACAATCGCCAGATACAACAAAAACACCAGAACTATCCTTAAAAGTTCACATGCCAGTGAAAACCACCTCCTACATGTGGGGGGGGGGGCAATGCAGAAAGAGTAAAGAGGAAGCCATCAAATTATGCATGTTCTCCAGGAAATTCATTGTTGGTTATCATGGTAGGAAAAACCAACACCACAAGAGCTGAGTAATTGCTTTCTGTGCAAGAAATCATAATAATAACAATTATATTATTGTTATTTTATTTTTATTATTATTATTATTTGTTAAGTTGTGGGCGAACATAGCAGACGACACAGCGATTTCTCCAGAGCAGCTCTTTATTGTAAGCTGGACAGAACTGATCAGCAAACAGCTCAGCCGGCCTGCTTTTATAGGCAGCCGGCTGTCAACATTGTGGCAACAACAACCCAGGGTTTCCCGCCTAAAATAACTGACGTGGACCTGAGTGAAAACTATCTACAGTTTTCCCACTCTGGAAGAATGGCAGATGAAGGTGATTGACTACATGGAATTGGCAGAAATGACTGGCAGAATCCGAGACCAGGGAGAAGAGCTGGTGAAAGAAGACTGGAAGAAATTTAAAGACTATTTAAAGAAATATTGTAAAATTAATGAATGTTAGAAGGATGTTGGATGGAAACCAGGTGGTTTCCAGCTGTAACGCTTTAGGAGATACGAAAAAAAGGTTTACAAATGGGTAAAAGCTTAACGGTAAGGATTTGCTGAACTAACAAATTGAAGTGGAATACAAAGAAGGGAGGTATGAGGAGGTCCGGGGAAATAAGCGTAAGGAAGATATGTTATGGAAAATTATTTGTTTTTAAAACTGTTTTTATGTTGTATGTTGTATTTTTTTGTTTTTTTATTTCTCATTTTCACTGTTATACTTTAAAAACTTTAATAAATATCTTTAAAAAAAGAAAGAAAACTATCTACAGTATCCCCCCGCTGGCCCAGGGTGAGAACTTCAGTACATAACATTATTATTATTATTTATACCCCGCCCTCCCCGGCCAAAATCGGGCTCTGAGTGGCTAACATCAATTATATAACACATCAAGATAAAATCAAACAAAAAATTAAAATGCATCCTAGAATCAAATCAGAATCAGAGTAAAATCTAATCAGATGGCAACCCGCAGATTAGGGTTGGGGACCTTAAATGCTCACCAGGCCCAACTGTTTATACTGATCTTATATTAGCCTGTGACAAAAAGTTGGAAGGTCACTTTCATACAAGTTCTTATGGAGGAAAGGGGAGTCAGACTGAACCCCAACCAAAGGCCTGGCGGAATATCTCCATCTTGCAGACCCTGCGGAAAGATGTCAAGTCCTGCAGGGCCCTGGTCTCATGAGACAGAGCATTCCACCAGGCCGGAGCCAGTGTTGAAAAGGCCCTGGCTCTGGTTGAAGCCAATCTAACTTCCTTAGGGTCCGGGACCACTAGGGTGTTGCTATTTAGGGACCTTGAGGCCCTCTGTGGGGCATACCCGTAGGTACTTGGGTCCTAGGCCGTATAGGGCTTTAAAGGTTAAACCAGTTAAAACCAGCACCTTAAACCTGATCCTGTACTCCACCGGGAGCCAGTGCAGCTGGTATAGCACTGGATGAATGTGATCCCGCGGCGGGGACCCCGTAAGGAGCCTCACCGCGGCATTCTGCACCTGCTGGAGTTTCTGGGTCAGCTTCAAAGGCAGCCCCACGTAGAGTGAATTACAATAATCAAGCCTTGGGGTGACTGTCTATGGATCACAGTGGCAAGATCAGGGCGAGAGAGGGACCAACTGTATAGCACGGCGGAGATGGAAAAATGCCCCTTTGATGGGCACACTATGCTAATTAGCCAGAGGTAAATCCCATTGTTTATATTAAAATTGTCCCACAAAGAATGTTTAAAAAGTACTATGATCAAGACTCCCAAGAACACAACATTGTAATTAGACTCCAACAGGGCCATCCCAGCTGGAAATTCTTTAGTACAATTTCTCTTTGATTCTCTTAACTCCTGCTTGCCATTCTCAGATAACTGATGGAAAAGATAGGGACGGCCAAATATAATGGAGGAGCTGTCTTAAATGGGTTGGTGTGCTTCCACAGTCTTCAAAAGCCAAAGAGGAGTACAGCCTTACCAGGAGCTAAATGTCAGGATCAATGGATGTCTTGGCACAGGAGTTAAAAAGACTTGCCCTTCCTTTTCATCTGACACTGTTCTCCTTTTAATCTGACAGCCTGAATTCAAATTCAAAGTGGAATTTGAATCCATTGCCTTGCTGACAATTTCATTTTCCAGAAGGTGGAAAAAGGAACAAGGAGATCATCAGCAAAGGAAACACAGCCCAGAATAACTAAGGAGATAGTACAAGAATACTTGGCTAGTTTAGATGTATTCAAGTCTCCAGGACCAGATGAACTGCATCCGAGTATTAAAAGAACTGGCAGATGTGATCTCAGAACCACTGGCAGTCATCTTTGAGAATTCCTGGAGAACAGGCGAAGTCCCGACAGACTGGAGGAGGGCAAATGTTGTCCCTATTTTCAAAAAGGGGAAAAGAGAGGACCCAAATAATTACCGCCCAGTCAGTCTGACATCAATACCAGGGAAGATTCTGGAGCAGATCATTAAGCAAACAGTCTGTGAGCACCTAGAAAGGAATGCTGTGATCACCAATAGTCAGCATGGATTTCTGAAAAATAAGTCATGTCAGACTAACCTGATCTCGTTTTTTTGACAGAATTACAAGCTTGGTAGATGAAGGGAACGCAGTGGATGTAGCCTACCTTGATTTCAGCAAGGCATTTGACAAGGTGCCCCATGATATTCTTGTAAAGAAGCTGGTAAAATGCGGTCTTGACTATGCTACCACTCAGTGGATTTGTAACTGGCTGACTGACCGAACCCAAAGGGTGCTCATCAATGGTTCCTCTTCATCCTGGAGAAGAGTGACTAGTGGGGTGCCACAGGGTTCTGTCTTGGGCCCAGTCTTATTCAACATCTTTATCAACGACTTGGATGATGGACTCAAGGGCATCCTGATCAAATTTGCAGATGACACCAAACTGGGAGGGGTGGCTAACACCCCAGAGGACAGGATCACACTTCAAAACAACCTTGACAGATTAGAGAACTGGGCAAAAGCAAACAAGATGAATTTTAACAGGGAGAAATGTAAAGTATTGCACTTGGGCAAAAAAAATGAGAGGCACAAATACAAGATGGGGGACACCTGGCTTGAGAGCAGTCCATGTGAAAAGGATCTAGGAGTCTTGGTTGACCACAAACTTGACATGAGCCAACAGTGTGACGCGGCAGCTAAAAAAGCCAATGCAATTCTGGGCTGCATCAATAGGAGTATAGCATCTAGATCAAGGGAAGTAATAGTGCCACTGTATTCTGCTCTGGTCAGACCTCACCTGGAGTACTGTGTCCAGTTCTGGGCACCACAATTCAAGAAGGACACTGACAAACTGGAACGTGTCCAGAGGAGGGCAACCAAAATGGTCAAAGGCCTGGAAACGATGCCTTATGAGGAACGGCTAAGGGAGCTGGGCATGTTTAGCCTGGAGAAGAGGAGGTTAAGGGGTGATATGATAGCCATGTTCAAATATATAAAAGGATGTCACATAGAGGAGGGAGAAAGGTTGTTTTCTGCTGCTCCAGAGAAGCGGACACAGAGCAATGGATCCAAACTACAAGAAAGAAGATTCCACCTAAACATTAGGAAGAACTTCCTGACAGTAAGAGCTGTTCGACAGTGGAATTTGCTGCCAAGGAGTGTGGTGGAGTCTCCTCCTTTGGAGGTCTTTAAGCAGAGGCTTGACAACCATATGTCAGGAGTGCTCTGATGGTGTTTCCTGCTTGGCAGGGGGTTGGACTCGATGGCCCTTGTGGTCTCTTCCAACTCTATGATTCTATGATCTTCTTGGACCTGGTTCTCACCAACAGGGAATAACTGATCACCAAAGTGGAAGTACCGTATTTTTCGCACCATAGGGCGCACCGGACTATACGGCGCACCTAGTTTTCACACAGGGAAATCTATAAAAAAAATATCCCCCCCCCAGCTCCCTGCCGGAAGGGTTGCGGGCAGCTATGGCACAAGCCAAGGCAGCGAGCAGGATGGATCCCGCTCGCTGCTTTGGCTTCCTCTTTAGCCCCACACAGGGGACGCAGGTGGCGCTGTGGGTTAAACCACAGAGCCTAGAGCTTGCCGATCAGAAGGTCGGCAATTTGAATCCCCGCAACGGGGTGAGCTCCCGTTGCTCGGTCCCTGCTCCTGCTAACCTAGCAGTTCGAAAGCACATCAAAGTGCAAGTAGATAAATAGGTACCGCACCAGCGGGAAGGTAAACGGCGTTTCCGTGTTTGCTCTGGTCCACCAGAAGCGGCTTAGTCATGCTGGCCACATGACCCAGAAGCTGTACGCCGGCTCCCTCGGCCAATAAAGCGAGATGAGCACCGCAACCCCGGTCACGACTGGACCTAATGGTCAGGGGTTCCTTTACCTTTACCTTTAGCCCCACGCAACCTCTCCCTGCCGAGTGAGGCTGCGTGGAGCTAAAGAAGCCACAGCCCCTTGCAGCCTCTCCCTGCCGGAGGAGTTGCGCGCGGCTATGGCACAAGCCAAGGCAGCCAGCGTGATGGATCGTGCTGGCTGTTTTGGCTTCCTCTTTAGCCCCATGCAGCCTCTCCCTGCCGGAGGGGTTGCACACGGTTATGGAACAAGCCAAGGCAGCCAGCGGGATGGATCACACTGGCTGCTTTGGCTTCCTCTTTAGCCAAAAGGGGGGTTGCGCGCGACTATGGCACAAGCCTGCATTCGCTCCATAGGATGCACACACATTTCCCCTCAATTTTTGGAGGGGAAAAATGGAATACTCAGGATGAAACGGTGAAATCTGCTATGATTAAATGGGCACAAGATGTTGGACATAATATTATGTTTGCTGACTGGGAACAGTTATGGACCACAGGTATGAAGTTTACGGCATGTAATGCCTTAAGAGAGAATATTATGAAAATGATATACAGGTGGTACATGACCCCAGTCAAGCTTGCAAAAATCTATCATTTGCCCGATAACAAATGTTGGAAATGTAAAGAAACGGAAGGTACATTCTTTCACCTTTGGTGGACGTGCCCAAAGATTAAGGCTTTCTGGGAAATGATATATAATGAACTGAAAAAGGTATTTAAATATACCTTCCTGAAGAAACCAGAGGCCCTTCTCCTGGGCGTTGTCGGCCAATTGGTGCCAAAGAAGGACAGAACTTTCTTTATGTATGCTACAACAGCAGCAAGAATACTCATTGCAAAGTATTGGAAGACACAAGATTTACCCACTCTGGAAGAATGGCAGATGAAGGTGATCGACTACATGGAATTGGCAGAAATGACTGGCAGAATCCGAGACCAGGGAGAAGAGTCGGTGAAAGAAGACTGGAAGAAATTTAAAGACTATTTACAGAAATATTGTAAAATTAATTAATGTTAGAAGGATGTTGGAAAGAAACTAAGGGGTTTCCAGCTGTAATGCTTTAGGAGATATGAAAAAAAAGGTTTACAAATGGGTAAAAGCTTAATGGTAAGGATTTGCTGAACTAACAAATTGACGTGGAATACAAAGAAGGGAGGTATGAGGAGGTCCGGGGAAATAAGCGTAAGGAAGATATGTTATGGAAAACTATTTGTTTTTTAACTGTTTTTATGTTGTATTTTATATTTTGTTTCTTTTTATTTTTTATTTTCATTGTTAGATTTTAAAAACTTTAATAAATATCTTTGGGGGGGGGATTTTTTGGAGGGGAAAAATTGCGTCCAATAGAGCGAAAAATATGGTACTCAGAAACTTCAGATGAAATAATCATGCCCTCCTAGGTTTCATGATACGGAGGCAAAGGAAAGCGAACACTCTGGACTTTAAGAAGGCCAATTTCAAAAAGCCTAAGGAGCTATTAGGTGAGATCCTGTGGTCAGAAATACTCAAAGAGAAGGAAGTCCAAGATGGATGGGAGTTTCTTAAAGGAGAAATACTGAAGGCCCAAATGCAGACAATTCCAACATGAAAGAAAAGTGTGAGGCATCTCAGGAAACCAGTGTGGCTGCATAAGGAGCTTACAAATGAGCTGATAATTAAGGGCATCATTATTATTATTATTATTATTATTATTATTATTATTATTATTATTACTACTATTTTTGTGACAGCAGTCACAAAATTAAAAGACGCCTGCTTCTTGGGAGCAAAGCAATGACGACCCTAGACAGCATCTTAAAAAGCAGAGATATCACCTTGCCAACAAAGGTCCGTATGGTTAAAGCTATGGTTTTCCCAGTAGTGATGTATGGAAGTGAGAGCTGGACCATCAAGAAGGCTGATCGCCAAAGAATTGATGCTTTTGGATTATGGTGCTGGAGGAGACTCTTGAGAGTCCCTTGAACTGCAAGAAGATCAAACCTATCAGTTCTGAAGGAAATCAGCCCTGAGTGCTCACTGGAAGGACAGATCCTGAACCTGAGGCTCCAATACTTTGGCCACCTCATGAGAAGAGAAGACTCCCTGGAAAAGACCCTGATGTTGGGAAAGATTGAGGGCACAAGGAGAAGGGGATGACAGAGGACAAGATGGTGGGACAGTGTTCTCGAAGCTACCAGCATGAGTCTGACCAAACTGTGGGAGGCAGTGGAAGACAGGAGTGCCTGGCGTGCTCTGGTCCAGGGGGTCACGAAGAGTCAGACATGACTAAACAACTAAACAACAACATTATTATTACTATTATTACTGGCCAATGGATCTAGATTTGTATCTATAAATTCATCAGCATAAAGCAACAGCTGGGCTCAGCTTTGTCTCCAGAAGCTATTCACCAGTGCCAGCCAGAGCTAAATTTGCAAAACTAAACATGTCAAATAGCAGCACTCCAGAATAAGTATACCAATGTGCTTAGCAGGAATTTCAAGCATTAAAAGTAGTTTGCAACTCTACAATTCTATGATCCTGTTCTCACTGTGGCTGTCCGGATGCCTGTAAGAAACCAGCGAGCAGAATGGCCTATACAGTGGTGCCCCGCAAGACGAACGCCTCGCAAGACGGAAAACCCGCTAGACGAAAGGGTTTTCCGTTTTGGAGGCACTTCGCAAAACAAATTTCCCTATGGGCTTGCTTCGCAAGACGACAGCCCATAGGGAAATCTCAGGGACAGCGGGGAAGCGCAGCGCGTCTTCCCCACTGTCCTCGGACCTCCTCCGAAGCCGGGCGGTGGGGCGGGAACACCTCCACCCGCCGCCGGGCTTCAGAAGGCTCCTCCGAAGCCGGGTGGCGGGGCAGGAACACCTCCCGCCGCCGACCGGCTTCGGAAGGGTGCTCCGAAGCCGGGCGGTGGGGAGGGAACACCTCCCGCCGCCGCCCAGCTTCGGAACGGTGCTCCGAAGCCGGGCGGGGGGGAGGGAACACCTTCTGAAGGCGGGCGGGGGGCGAAAGTCTTTGCTCCCCCCTGCCTGCCTGTCCCGGAGGGCTTTTGAAGGCAGGGGGGGCAAAGACTTTCGCCCCCCGCCCGCCTTCAGAAGAAGTCCTCCGCTGTCCCGGGGCGATTTTAAAATGCCGCCCGCCAGCATTTTAAGATCGCCTGGACAACGGAGAAGTCCTCCGCTGTCCCGGGGTTTTTTAAAATGCTGGGGGTGGGAAGAAAAGCCCTTGTCCCCCCCCCCCAGCCTTCAGAAGAGGTCCGGGGACAGACTGTCCCTGGACCTGGTCTGAAGGCGGTTTCCCTAGGAACGCATTAATTGATTTTCAATGCATTCCTATGGGAAACCGTGCATCGCAAGAAGAAAAACTCGCAAGACGAAGAGACTTGCGGAACGAATTAATTTCGTCTTGCGAGGCACCACTGTAGCACTTGTGGAGAATTTGAAAATAAAACCCTTAGATAATTTTTTCTCAAGTAATTATATTGTGGTCCAAACAACAGAGGTGACAAGAGATACTTTAGGAGACTGAGGGTAGGGTTGTTCTGAGTGAAATGAATAAAAAGTGAGGCCAGAAGGTTGGTCAGTCAGAGACACCGAGTGTGTCAGAAGATTGTTACAAGGAGGTGAATCTGATTTCAGAGTGACAGGAGATATCAAGATTGTCCAGAGAAGAGAGAAAAGCAGCAGGAGGAGAGCTAAATAATGAATTTATGTAAATGGAAGCTGAGAAAGAAGAAGCCGTAAGAACACGAAAACATCTGAAGCAGTCCTTCAAGGAAGATCAAAATCCAGGCATCTGTTAGCTGTAAAAAGCTGACCTGAAGACATTGTGGTATTGTCAGAGAGTGGCAACTAATTTAGCCTTTTCTGTTCTGAATCTTCAGCAGTTTGATCTGACCATTTGTGTCCCTTCTTTTTCTCTTTTGGCTAGAGAGATGGAATAAGTTAACATCTGAACTTTCAGTCAGAAATATAAAAGTTCCCTCAAGTATTCTGAGCTACACCTGCACTTGGAGCGTCCCATTTGTGCTGGTTTCACAAATCCCTGGTTTAATATTTCTGAAATATTAAGCAGAATATAAATGTGTTAAAATAAAATAAATAAATAAGTTGTATTATTTGTTTATTTTAGGCATTTATTTTAGGCTATTTTAGCTGAGAAGTTCCCAGAGCTTGTGTTACATTCAAACACAAAATCACTTTTTAAAACACAATTAAAGCAGTATTCATAGAATCATAGCATTGTGCAGCTGGAATGGGCCATAAGGGTCATTTAGTCCAATCCCCTGCAATGTAGGGCAAAGAGAACAGTCTTCCATTTTAGCTGCAATGAGACCAAGACTGTCATGGTTTCAAAGAGGCTTTTGAGAGTCAAGGTGCACCAATTAAGAAAAACTGACATTTGACAAACCTTTTATCTGGAAGCATCTATACATTAACTCAAAACTTAATAAATAAAAGTCTATTCAATAGTTCTGGTAAAAATCTTTCTCTACAAATGCTCACTCAATATTTAAATATTTTGCAGCATAATTTACAAAGTCTTTTTTATTTTAGAAATGTTTATAAATATTACAATCTATTTATAAATCATAATGCTGGCTTTATTATTTCAGTATATTGCCTGGACAAGCAGATGTGCCCATAAACTGGAGGCACACACACAGAAGGACACAAAACTTCATAATTTCCCCCACAGCTCACATCGCTAAACTCTGGAGAAATAAGTATGGCATAATACACAAGGTCTATTTTGCAAGCTGCCCATCTATTGCAGCCTATCTCCAGGACTAGCAAACTGGCAAATCAGCAGATCTCAGATTATATTCCTGACTAGAGAAGAAAACAAAACAAAATCAGTCATGTTTTTAAAACCGGGACACATCAGCCCATCTAATTTTACTGATCGATTCAGTGCAAGTTTAAGAATAATAAGACAATTTGCCTTGTTATGTTCATTCAGTATTTGAACATCCTTAAGCAATATCCTTAAGGGATGCGGGTGGCGCTGTGGTCTAAACCACAGAGCCTAGGGCTTGCTGATTGGAAGGTTGGCAGTTCGGAGGTAATGCCGTTTACCTTCCCACCCGTACCTGTTTATCTACTTGCACTTTGATGTGCTTTCAAACTGCTAGGTTGACAGGAGCAAGGACCAAACAACGGGAACTCACCCCGTCACAGGGATTCAAACCACTGACCTTCTGATCGGCAAGCCCAAGAGGCTCAGTGGTTTAGACCACAGAGCCACCCGCATCGGCTTATATTCGGGACCTTATGCCATCAGCAAAGTGGTGCGGCTCCCCCCCCCCCAAGAAAGCAGCCCAGGAGCGTGGCTACTCTCTGCTCCAAAGCCTCCCAAAAGCCGTGGAAACGAAGGGGCGAAGCGGGGGAGCCACACTGCTTTGCTGGCAGCTCCCCCCCCCCCCCTTATCTCCAGTGGCAGGCTGCGCGCCTTTGCCCTGCGCTCCCAGACTGCTCCGGGGGGGGGGGGAGTTGTGCAGCCCCCAGGAAGCAGCCTGGGAGCATGACCGCCCGCTGCTCCCCAGCCTCCCCTGAGCTGCCGGAAAGAAGCGGGGAGGTCGCCGGCAAAGCGGTGTGGCTCCTCCCCAGGAAGCAGCCTTGGTATTGTGGGGGTTTTTTCCTTCTCCCCCCCCTTCATTTTTCAAGGTGCGGCTTATTTGTGGGTGCAGCTTATATTCGGACCAATACGGTAACTGGTATAGATTCTGTGCTTCTGACATGGTTGCATACTACTGAGAGATTAATAGGAAACACAACTCTCCTATTTCTACAGGCTTTCCCAGAAGGATGAGTTGACTCAAGGCGGCACCAAATGTCTTTTGGAAAACTGTTTTTACCTGTCTTCTTTTTTGCAATTTTATTGTTTACACTACTTGCTAATGCTTAGTGGTCTATATGGATCAGGCCAGTGGCCCATGTAGTCCAGCATTCGGTGTGCAGTGACCAACCAGATGCTGATGGAAAGCCTGGAAGCAGGGCCTGAGGGCAACTCCCGGAACCTGCTCTATGGAGGTCACATTGCCTCCCAAAGTGGAGCAGCCACTTACAGCCTCATCCTCCATGGATTTGTCTAATCGTTTATAGCCATTCACCACCTCTTGTGCGAGTGAATTCTATAGTCCAGCTATATGCTAAACACTTCCAACATTCAGCCTTCTTGGTGCCCCCACATTCCAGTATTATGAGAGACAGAGAGAGCACTTTCATCTTACCGCGCAATTCATGTCTTCTCTTACTCACTTTTCTCTAAACTGAAGTGTTCCGCATGTTGCTGCCATGCCTCACTGGAGAGCTGCTTTTTGAGGCAAGGGGACCAGAAGTCAATTTCCTTTTCTGAGGTGAAACATTCCAACTGCAGTAGTACCTTAGATTCTTACAATTGGCTGTTTTACTTCCCACTCCTTTCTTAAAGAACTCAGGAATTCACCTTTCTCCAGCTGCCACACTCTGGGTTGAGAGAAGAGTTAAGGTTAAGAGTCCTCTCGCCTTCACACCTGGTCCTGATGGCGCCCACTGCATATTAGACAGTTTTCAAGGCCTCCTGTCTTGGGTTTGAATTGATGTTAATGTATGTGCTTTTGTTGTTTTAAACTTTCTATATTTACATTTTTAAAATTGTCCTTATATATGGAATTCTTTAACTGTTTTCTTTATGAAACTATTTTATATAGGTTAGTTTATTGAAAATTGCTTTGGGATTTCTCATGGGAAGAGATTCATAAAATAAATAAATGACTTGCATCAGGTTTTTAAAATAAAAAAATACATTAATTTATGAGGGATCTACTTGAACTGTCCTTAAAATAAAGTACAATAAATGTCTGAAACAGTACAATACAAGTGCATCGATTCAGAGCAATCCCATGTGAGTCTCTAGAACAGAGCTGGGGAAGCCCTGTCTCTGGGACCAGCAGTGTTGCGTCGCTCGCTGGCGCCTGGGGCAGCATACACACACACGCCAGGCAGATGCGGGACACGGAGGGTGAACAGAACCCACCGTGCCAGCCCAGCCCTTGCCACCGGAGCCTAGAGGGGGGGCGGTGCACTGCCAGCCTGTCTGCACAGGGAGGAGCCCTTGGAGGCAACTCTCCCCCAGCGCTGGCCAGGCAGCCCTCCAGTGAGGGGCCTGGGGACACAGAGGTGAGGCCAGACTGGGCTCTGGGGCCCAGAGACCCCCAGAACCAGGTGGGGCAGGGTAGGACAGGGATCTCTGTGTGTGGGCGCCTGGCTTGCGCTCCCTAAATGTTGTGTGCCCGGGGCTATGGCCCCCGAGCCCCCACTACGGTCCTGCCTGGGTCTCCTTCAGGCCATGCCCTCTCCTCAACCTCCACTGCCCGTTCCACATCATCCTCCAGGAGTCTTCTTGCCTGGCTAAGATGTGTCCCCCTTGCATGGCAGGGGGTTGTACTAAGTAACCCTCAGGATCACTTCCAACTCTACTGTTCCATGATTCCACGTTAACACCTGGTGTGCCTGGATTGGGGGGGGGTATAAAAAAGGCTGCAAGAATTACATATAGGAACTTACTTACCATAGAACGGTAAGATTGACGCTTGCTGTCCCTCTGCCTCAGCCCAGCCCACCACTGCCATGTGGCCCCCAAATCGTTGCCCATTCCGGGGGGAATATGGCTCTCGGGTTGAAAAGGATTCTGCATCTTCTCAAGCATGAGAGGCTATGGAGCCCCTGACACGCTTGGTGGGGGGCTGCCTACAGAAGAGCAGTAGCGGCCAGTATGGTGGGGCACACTCTTCTGACCCTGGCGTTGCCATAGCTTGCCTCAGGTGTGGGGAACCTTTAGCCCTCCAGAGCTAGCGGAACTGCATCTCTCATCATCCCCAGGAAGCATAGCCAGTGGCCAGGGATGCTAGGAAGGGTACCTCTGCAACATTTGAAGGGAAAGCTCCCCACACCTGGCCTACCTGGATGGTACTGAGGAGGAGGAGCCAGGGCCTTGTGGATGCGCTGAGAGAGCCAACTTGGTTTCCCCACTGGTTCTGCCAAGCAGCCCAAACTTCACCACCGCCCTGCCCCTCCACAGCAGACAACAACATTTTTGTAGCAGTCAGGTTGCATAACACTTTCAAATACAGTGGTACCTCGGATTACAGGCGCTTCAGGTTACAGACTCCGCTAACCCAGAAATAGTACTTCTAGTACTTTGCTACAGGATGAAAACAGAAATTGTGCAGCGGCGGCAGGAGGCCCCATTAGCTAAAGTGGTACCTCAGGTTAAGAACAGTTTCAGGTTAAGAATGGACCTCCAGAACGAATTAAGTTCTTAACCTGAGGTACTACTGTAGAAAGTTAAAAGCTTTAGATCTCATGGAATGTTTTCAACAAAATGGTTCCCCCCCCCAGACAATTGCTTCTCATCCTTTTTGGATGCTAGGTTTTTATGTAATAATAATAATAATAATAATAATAATAATAATAATAATAATAATAATATATACCCCGCCCATCTGGCTGGGTTTCACCAGCCACTCTTGTACTCGGAGCAGGGCCTTTTCACTGGCAGCGCCAGGCTTTCCCTGGAAATAGGTTTCAAAAAGCAGAAACACTCATTCCACCTAGCTTTTGGGTATACATTCTTTTCTGGAGAGTACTGGTGGTATTTTTTCTGCTGCTTTTATTTTTCTCTGTTTGGATTTTAGGATGTTTTGTCGGTTTCACTTTGTGTGTATGTGTGTCATAAATAATCTTTTATTCTGCAAAGCATTTTCACCCTTTTACGACATTTGGAAGGGACTTCTAAAAAAGCATTAGCTAGATGCCAATGTGCACACAGTAACTTTTCCCTCCCAGTTGAAGGAAACCCGACTTATGTGCATCTGCACATGCGCTAGTCTCTCTTTCCAAATGATGCAAATTGTGCATTGACTGGAGGGGGGGCACAGCTGACAGGAATCTACACTTTCCCCCTTTTTTTCTTTTTTCTGCATCACTTTCCTTCTTTATAGGTAATTCAATTTATTTCAGCAAAATATTAATACCCCTCCCCCCAATGTCTGTCAGTGTCTGGAGGCCGAGCCTCTGGAGCAGTCTTGGGTCTCCTGCATGTGTTTTGTACTGAACAACTAAAGAGGACTTTCAACTTTTTAAACAAGCAGCTGCCTTCCAGCAGACTAGTGCTCGGAAGTTCCCAAAGCATTTTCGTTGGTTAGCCCTTGGATGGGATCTAGTCTGCGCTCTTCTTGTATGGCTTAGCCAGGGGGGTAGGGGGTTTTCCCCGGGGAAGCTGCCGCCAGGGGGTCCCTGCGGCGCCCAGAGCGGCTCCGAGAAGCCTGCTTTCTCCCCGGCTTCGGCCAGACGCCTCTTCTCGGAGGCTTCGCCACGGTCCCTTCCTCTGCCATCTTTGAGCCGGAGAGGCAGAGCGGGAGGCGGGAGCATCTTCCTTACCTTCCTCGCTCAGGGTCCACGGCAGGGTCCCCGGCTCGGACGCGTAGCCACAGGCGCTGCCCTCGAAGGCGCACGAGCCGGCGGGCGGGAGGCGCAGGGCTCCGGAGACGCGCAGGGCTGCGGGGACAAAGCGAGCGCGCTCAGTCGGCGGAGGAGCCCGGAGAAGCCCCAGCTCGGCCCGGGGGAGAGCGGCGGGCGGGCGGGCCGGCTCTCTGGCACCTGCTTACCTTGCACCGCGAGGAGACCCAGCAGCAGCATCGCGTCCCTCGGAGGAAGGAGAGGCGCGGCGGCGGCGAGGAAAGGCTGGCCCGCCCGCCCGAGGCGCCGAAGGGGAAGCGGCGTTAAAAGGCCGGCGGGCTGGAGGGGGCGGAGGAGGGAGGGAGGAGGGCTGAGCTTGGCTCGGCGGCGGCGGCGGGAGGAGGAAGGCGGCCCGCCAGCCCGGCAGCTGCTGCCCGGCCGGCGGCGAGGCGCCCGCCCAGGGACGGAGGCCCTGCCCTGGTCTCCCGGGGGGCTGCGCACGCCAGGGGAAGGGCGAGCCCCGGGGCCGGAGTCCGGCTGCCTGTCCAGCACGCCCCCCCCCCGCCGCCGCCAGTGCCCCAGAAGTGTAGGGTCGACGGGGGGGGGGGCTGGGAATGGCAGCGGGGCTCGGAGGACTTGCAGCCCGGCTTGGTCTGCGCCTGGGGGGGGGGGCAGCCCCCTTCCACGCCACTTCATGGGGCCGCTTGTTCGAGAGCATCCTCTCGGTTTCATGCCTTTCTTTTCAACCTTTGCAGAGTCTGCTATGTACCGAAGTTCTCACCCTGGGCCAGCAGGGGGATACTGTAGATAGTTTTCACTCAGGTCCACATATGCAAATAAGGGATTGAAAGTGGCGTTCAGTGATAGTTACAGAAAATGGTTACTGTTGTGTTCTAATGGAGCTCTGTATAAGCAGGCTGGCTGAGCCCTTCAGTCATAGGCGCCGACTCCATGGGGCTTGAGGGGGCCCGAGCCCCCTCAAAAATTCGTTTGGGGGGGCTCTGCCCCCCCAATAATCTCGGGCGCCCCTCCAGCAGAGCGCCACCGCCCCCCCTCCCCCAGCCCAAAATGCACAGGGTCGGGCTGCATGCCTCCTGCCCTCCCTCCCGAGCAAAAGCTCCACCCAATTTCCTTCGGAGCTGATTAATAGGCGCAGCACACTCTCCCCTATTCGCTCACGAGGAGGCGGCGCCACTTTATCTGCATATTCATGAGCTTATTTATTATTCATGAGCTTTCGCGGGCTCCCCCAATATTTTTTATAAGTCGGCGCCCCTGCCTTCAGTTCAGTTCTGTTCTGGTCTGTGAATAAACAGGAGCTGTTTCAAGAATCGCTGTGTCCAAGGAAAGCTGTTTTTCCGCCACGGAAAGCTGTTTTGCTCTCACCAACTGCCGCTGCCCGTCCAGAACCACGATTGGCCAAACCGACTCGCCTACGCGACGCAAGCTGAACGTCACAGTGCTCATTGAAGGAGCTCCATGTGACATGGAGATCAACACCGGGTCTGCCCTGTCCATCATGTCTTGGAGCACCATCAAAAGACTGGTACCCAGAGTGTCCAAAAGGCAAGTCGACTCTCACCATGTACACCTGAGAGACTACCAGGGAAACAACATTCCCGCGGTAGGCGTTGGCCGGTTCCAGATCGCCTTCAAGGATTTTTCGGGCCTGCTCCGACTGGTGGTGGTCGAAGGGCAGTGGCCAAGCCTCCTAGGGCTAGATTGGTTTGATGCCCTCGGCCTTGAAGTCACCGGCATCAACTGCATCACTAACACAGAGACTGAGGGTCTGGTCAAAGACTTTGCCGAGGTTTTTGACAGCACTTTGGGGCAATATACAGATACGCCCATCTCCTTTAGCCTTGATCCACAAGTCGCCCCCATCAAGCTAAAGCCACGCCGGGTTCCCTTTGCTCTCAAGGCTAAGGTGGACGAACAACTGGACAAGCTGATCGCCCAAGGAGTTTTGGAGCCGGTTGACCACGCCAAGTGGGAAACCCCCATCGTCACGCCTGTCAAGCCAGACGGGTCGGTGAGAATCTGCGCTGACTACAAGTTGCACGATCAACAAGGCACTTCAGCAGCATGCTTATCCGGTTCCTGTTGTCCAACACCTGCTGCATTCCCTGGGTGAGGGTAAGGTCTTCGCTAAGCTGGACCTGGCCCAAGCCTATCAACAACTGCCCGTCGATGATGCCACCGCTGAAGCCCAGACAATCGTCACCCACCAAGGGGCATTTCGTTGCCGCCATTTGCAGTTTGGGGTGAGTGTGGCTCCTGGCATCTTCCAAAGCCTTATGGAGCATCTCCTGCAAGGGCTTCCGGGTGTGGTGCCATATTTCGACGGCATCTTGGTGTCCGCAGATTCACACCAGCAGCTGTTTGAGTGCCTCCGCGCCGTGCTGACCAGGTTCCAGGAGGCCAGGCTCAAGGTAAAGAGGGAGAAGTGCCAGATCGCCGTTCCACAGGTGGAGTTCCTGGGCTATCTTACCGACACCTCCGGCCTTCACCCGACGACATCCAAGATCCGCGCTATCCAGCAGGCCCCCATCCCAAAGAACAAGACGGAGTTGCAGGCGTTCTTGGGACTGCTGAACTTTTATAACATGTTCCTGCCCCACAAAGCCACGGTGGCTGAGCCTCTTCACCGACTCCTCAGCACGAAGACACCTTGGTCCTGGGGTCATCAGGAGACGGCAGCCTTCAACGCGGTCAAGGCTCTCCTTTCATCGGACAGTGTGCTGGTACAATACAGTGAAGCCAGGCCACTGGTCCTTGCCTGCGATGCCTCACCTTTTGGCATTGGCGCTGTCCTTAGTCACCATTTTCCAGATGGAAGAGAAGCACCGCTCGCCTACTTTTCCAGGGCACTATCTCCAACCGAACAGAATTAGAGCCAGCTTGACAAGGAGGCACTGGCACTTGTGGCTGGAGTGAAGAGGTTCCATGAATACCTCTACGGCAGAACTTTCAACCTCATCACCGACCACAAGCCGCTTCTGGGCCTCCTTGCCGGTGATTGACCAACTCCACCGGTCCTCTCGCTGCGCATGCTGCGATGGACTGTTTTCCTGGCAGCCTACCACTACCGGCTCATCCATTGCCTGGGGAAATTGATGGGCCATGCTGACACCCTCAGCCGTTGCCCTCTTCCAGCGTTTGTGGAAGACCCAGCTCCTGCTCTATCGCTCCTCCTGATTGAGGATCTTCCAGCAGCGCCTATATCGACTGCCACTGTGGCCTCCGCATCTGCCCAGGATCGCACCATCAGCCATGTGCTGAACTGGGTGTGGAGGGGGTGGCCACAAGGGCCTTTTGCATTGGAGTTCCAGCCGTTCGCAACCAGACAACATGAACTCTCGGCTCATCGCGGCTGTCTGCTGTGGGGAGACCACGTCATGATTCCCCAAAGACTCCGTCAACGCATCCTTGAGGCTTTGCACGTTGGCCACCCGGGAATCGTCAAAATGAAGGCGTTGGCTCAGTGTTACGTCTGGTGGCCTAACATGGACGATGCCATCACTGCCTGGGTTTCCATCTGTCAAGCGTGCCAACAATCTAGGCCTGCGCCACCAGCAGCTAAGGGACAAACCTGGGAGACGCCCAAGACACCCTGGTCGAGGGTGCACATCGATCTGGCTGGCCCCTTTCACGGCCGGACCTTTATGGTAGTGGTGGACGCCTATTCCAAATGGCTGGAGGTGGCCCTGATGCCCTCCACCACTACCGAGGCCGTCATCATCACTACCAAGGCCGTACTGCGAGGCCTCTTTGCGACGCATGGGTGTCCTGATGTCCGCGTCTCCAACAATGGACCGCAGTTCACATCAGGCACTTTTGAGCGGTATCTTTTGGGACTGGGCATCCGCCATGCCCTAACGGCACCATTTCATCCATCCATCAGTGGGCAAGTGGAGAGAATGGTGCGCTCGGCAAAAGAGGCACTGGCATGCCTGGACCAGGGAGACTGGCAAGAGCGGGTCGCGGAATACTTGTTCATGCAACACGTCACCCCTCATGCGGCCCCAGGGCGGAGTCCTGCCAAACTGCTTATGGGCCGCCGCCTAAGAACTCCGCTCGACCAGCTGCACCCGGACTTTGCCATGGCCGAACCCCCGGGCTGTGCCAACGCACCACATTCCTTTGTTCCAGGAAACCAGGCCCGGAACTTTGTGGGGGACATTCCTTGGGTGCCAGTAGTGGGAGTCACTGGACCTCGCTCGTACCAAGTGGCATTCGAAAACGGACATTTGTGGTGCTGGCATATAGACCAGCTTAGGCGTAGGGTTGGGGACTTGGACACTACCGCAGTGCCCCCAACTGCGCTTGTGGCTCTGGAACAGACACTTACAGATGTCGAGGCTCCACCTACACCTCTCTCACAAACTACAGGTGTGGAGCCGAACCAAGCCGCTTCAGAGGGTCTGCCGGACTTCTCACAGACTCAGACCACTGCTGTGCCTGACATTCCACCAACTCCACTTGCGGAGGTTCCACCCACAGCAGCGGATCCAGGGGACTTGATTTCAGCGCCACCTAGGGTCGCGCCACAGCCTCAGCAAGAATCGGGCGCCCCCCCCCCCCCGGACCTGGGTACCAGTCCCCAGTGGTCTGGCAGAGTTCCCAAACACCCAACTTATTTAAAGGACTATGTTGTTGGACATGTAATACTGTTGTTGTAATGGAAGTAGGTGAAATGTAACCATAGAATCATAGAATCATAGAGTTGGAAGAGACCACAAGGGCCATCGAGTCCAACCCCCTGCCAAGCAGGAAACACCATCAGAGCACTCCTGACATATGGTTGTCAAGCCTCTGCTTAAAGACCTCCAAAGAAGGAGACTCCACCACACTCCTTGGCAGCAAATTCCACTGTCGAACAGCTCTTACTGTCAGGAAGTTCTTCCTAATGTTTAGGTGGAATCTTCTTTCTTGTAGTTTGGATCCATTGCTCCGTGTCCGCTTCTCTGGAGCAGCAGAAAACAACCTTTCTCCCTCCTCTATGTGACATCCTTTTATATATTTGAACATGGCTATCATATCACCCCTTAACCTCCTCTTCTCCAGGCTAAACATGTCCAGCTCCCTTAGCCGTTCCTCATAAGGCATCGTTTCCAGGCCTTGGACCATTTTGGTTGCCCTCCTCTGGACACGTTCCAGTTTGTCCGTGTCCTTCTTGAACTGTGGTGCCCAGAACTGGACACAGTACTCCAGGTGAGGTCTGACCAGAGCAGAATACAGTGGCACTATTACTTCCCTTGATCTAGATGCTATACTCCTATTGATGAGGCCCAGAATTGCATTGGCTTTTTTAGCTGCCGCGTCACACTGTTGGCTCATGTCAAGTTTGTGGTCAACCAAGACTCCTAGATCCTTTTCACATGTACTGCTCTCAAGCCAGGTGTCACCCATCTTGTATTTGTGCCTCTCATTTTTTTTGCCCAAGTGCAATACTTTACATTTCTCCCTGTTAAAATTCATCTTGTTTGCTTTTGCCCAGTTCTCTAATCTGTCAAGGTCGTTTTGAAGTGTGATCCTGTCCTCTGGGGTGTTAGCCACCCCTCCCAGTTTGGTGTCATCTGCAAATTTGATCAGGATGCCCTTAAGTCCATCATCCAAGTCGTTGATAAAGATGTTGAATAAGACCGGGCCCAAGACAGAACCCTGTGGCACCCCACTAGTCACTCTTCTCCAGGATGAAGAGGAACCATTGATGAGCACCCTTTGGGTTCGGTCAGTCAGCCAGTTACAAATCCACTGAGTGGTAGCATAGTCAAGACCGCATTTTACCAGCTTCTTTACAAGAATATCATGGGGCACCTTTTGTGCCTAATTGAACCATTACGTGTAGTGCTGTATATAAGGAAACCATTACGATTGTAACTAACGTCTTATCTCGGTGGGGAGGGGTGTTATGTACTGAAGTTCTCACCCTAGGCCAGCAGGGGGATACTGTAGATAGATTTCACTCAGGTCCACATATGCAAATAAGGGATTGAAAGTGACGTTCAGTGATTGGATAGTTACAGAAAATGGTTACTGTTGCATTCTAGTGGAGCTCTTTATAAGCAGGCTGGCTAAACCCTTCAGTTCTGTTCTGTTCTGTGAATAAACAAGAGCTGTTTGAAGAATCGCTGTGTTGTCTGATATGTTCACCCACAACTTAACAGAGTGCATCTCACACTTTCTTTCTTTTGCATAGCCTTCTTCGCAGCATCCATCCCTTCCTGGGTCTTTTAAAATAGACATCCATTACATGGGAATACTATTGTACAAAGGTCCATATAGTTAAAGCTATGGTTTTTCCAGTAGTGATGTATGGAAGTGAGAGCTGGACCATAAAGAAAGCTGATCGCCGAAGAATTGATGCTTTTGAATTATGGTGCTGGAGGAGACTCTTGAGAGTCCCATGGACTGCAAGAAGATCAAATGCATCCATTCTGAAGGAAATCAGCCCTGAGTGCTCACTGGAAGGACAGATTCTGAAGCTGAGGCTCCAATACTTTGGCCACCTCATGAGAAGAGAAGACTCCCTGGAAAAGACCCTGATGTTGGGAAAGATGGAGGGCACAAGGAGAAGGGGATGACAGAGGACAAGATGGTGGGACAGTGTTCTGGAAGCTACCAGCATGAGTTTGACCAAACTGCGTGAGGCAGTGGAAGACAGGAGTGCCTGGCATGCTCTGGTCCAGGGGGTCACGAAGAGTCGGACACAACTAAACGACTAAATAACAATAATGCCTTGGAGTGATAAACTCACAAACATTTTAAGTTATCTCAAAAGGCTTTTAAGATAAACAACTGAATGTTTTGCAGGAAATCGAAACTGGTTTGCCATATGCTGTATCTCCTAGTCTCCACTGATAAGAACCTGAAATATAAAGCATGTGTATAAATATTTCACATCTCTGGCAGCAATCTCGTTCTCGGTTGTGCATATGTAAACACAGTCCTGCATTTGCAGCCTAATCTCTCTTTCCTTACAATAGCCCTTTGAGGTTCTGTAATGAAACCTAGAAATCGGACGGAGAACGGGTTGCTTCTGGTGCTACAAGAGCCGTTTCCTCTCAAATTGCCATCTTTTATTCACTCACTTTTTACAGAGTATCCCTAAAAAGCATTTCTAAGTCCATGGCAATCTAGTGTTTCTTTGCTGTCTTCCTATGTCCCCCTGCCCTGAGCTGATTTGTAGTTTTTAAAATTTATTTTTTTATTATTATAGTAAAAGATAATTGCTATTTAGTTTTTCCCTGTGCCTTTAAATTAAGACTCATCTCATGTCATTGCTAGGAGAAAATTCACAAGCTGGTTTTTATTTGCCATTGAATAGCCTCTCTGAATTGCCCCAGTGTTCTTCCTGTAGGGGTGGTGGAAGACTTTAATAACGGTTTCCTCTGAGTATTTTTTCTTAGTACCTTTTAACTATTTTTAAAAAGCAATTTCACTATTATAAATTAATACAATAATCCAAATTTCCCCTTCCTGGTGGGAACTGAAATTGATACTGGGGGATTTGAAGAAGGAGCAAAAAGGGTTTTCTTGTGTGTTTCTTTGTGGCTGATTAGCTGTTTTCCCTGTGCAAAGGTCAGAGGGGGCAGGGTTTCTGTTGAGGCAGGGGATTTGTGATGGCCTGGGATTCCGAGTCTGAGAGTGAACCGGAGGAATCCCAGCCGGCACAGGAGTCCCCGCCTCCAGGGCCGGCTGAACTGGGGCAAGGCCTAGATGCTGAGGAGCCTGCACCTGTGCCAGATCCTCAGGGGCAGGCACCAGGTGAGACCATTCTGGCCCCAGAGGTGCTGGAGGACTCAGTGGCTACAGGTGAGCCTCCCCCGGGGCCCAGTAACCCTTCGGCCTCTCCTGAACTGCAGAGGCTTAGGGCAGAGAGGCGAAGGGAACTGGTGTCTCACAGGAGGAGTGCTCGCCTTAAGGCCAGGAGAGGCGGGGCTCCTGGGGGCCGGGACCGCCCCTGGCCTTAGAAGAAGATAAAGGTCAGGCAGCCCGGTCCCAGGTTGCGGGAGCAACGTTGTTGTGGAGTACCTGCTTTACCCAGACCTAGATCTGCACTCCCAGTGTGCCTGTTCCTCGCCTGGCTGCCTGCTGCTGACCCACCAGTGTTCCTGTTCCCCGCCTGGCTTCCTGCTGCTGCCCTACCAGCGTTCCTGCTCCCCCGCCCGGCTCCCTGTTTCGGACCTCGCGTCTCATCTAGTGATCGTCTACCCTGCTAGTGACTCTGGACTGAACTTCGGCTACGGTATTAGTACCTCCCCCCCCCCCGGGACCAGCACAGGATTAGCTGTGGGAGGAGCTTATCAGACCTAGCAGGGCAGCAGTTGAAGAAGGAGCAAAAAGGGTTTTCTTGTGTGTTTCTTTGTGGCTGATTAGCTGTTTTCCCTGTGCAAAGGTCAGAGGGGGCAGGGTTTCTTTTGAGGCAGGGGATTAGCTGTGGGAGGAGCTTATCAGACCTAGCAGGGCAGCGGCGTGCGCCTAGCGGCGCACGCAGTTTGATCCATCTTTTAGATTTAGGGGAGCTAGTCTCAAACATTTGTTGGGGGAGACCTAGGTGTTTTTCTTGTGGGGGGAGTTATTTGTCCTGTCTTCACGCTTTTTATGATGGAGGACCGCTGTAGCCACCCCCAACAACACGTTCTCAAGATGGAGGGGGAGGGAACAGCTGCAATCGCCTGCAGTTCCTGCGCAATGTTTGCCATCTTGCCAAAGGTTGCAGGCAGCTTTACCTGCAGCAATTGCATGTTGATTGCCCTCTTAAAAGACAAAGTCCAGCAACTGGAGGAACGTGTAGCTACGCTCCAAAGAATTAGAGAGCTGGAGCTCTTCTTGGAAGCAATAGAGCACACTGTCTCCACCAAGGAGGAGACAGGGGACTCCCCTGAAAAGGAGGCTAGTTCACCAACACAGGAGCCAGATATATGGAGAAACGTGACTCAAAGAAGTAGGAGGCCCAGGGTTCGCTCTGATTGTTTAGAAATACACAATCGCTTTGAGGTCCTCTCCCCTAACATGGAAGACGAAGAGCAGACTCCATTTGAGGATCTCTCCCTCATTACAGTCGATCAGGTATATGAAGACGAACAGCAAAGTCAGTCCTCAGGGAATGTGCAGGCGACCTTGGAACGGACAGCTCACGGAAGAACCCCGACCAAACCTAAGAGGAGGCGTGTAGTGGTGATAGGGGATTCCCTACTGAGGGGAACAGAAGCAATGATCTGTGGGCCTGACAAGATGTCTCGGGAAGTGTGCTGTCTCCCCGGGGCTAAGATCCAAGATGTAACTGAACGACTGCAAGGAATCATAAAACCCACTGACAAATACCCCTTCCTCTTGGTTCATGTGGGAACCAATGACACTGCAAGCAATAGCCTCCAGAAGATCAAAAGAGACTACGAGGCTCTCGGCAGGAAATTGAAGCAACTAAATGCACAAATTGTCATCTCATCTGTCCTCCCAGTTGAACGACGTGGCCCAGGGAGAGAGGGAAAAATAGTGGAAGTGAACAGCTGGCTTCGCAAATGGTGTAAACAGGAACGGTTTGGATTCTTAGATCACGGACTGCAGTTTCTTGAAGATGGACTTCTGGCAAGCGATGGGCTGCACCTCACAACGGTTGGGAGAAATGTTTTTGCCAAAAATCTCAGAAACCTCATCAGGAGGGCTTTAAACTGACTAATGTGGGGGAGGGAGACAGTGCTCCTGAAGGTAGGGGTCTATCAATTGATGAAGATGATCATCCAAATGTCATAGACCAAATGGAGCAAACAGCACGCAGACCTAGTGGTGGGAGGAAAAAATCCTTAAATAAGAGACACGGGGGAATGATTAATGGACTTCAATGTCTGTACACTAATGCGCAAAGCATGGGAAATAAACAAGATGAGCTTGAGCTCTTGGTACAGCAAACTAAATATGACATAATAGGCATCACTGAAACCTGGTGGGATAAGTCCCACGATTGGAATGTAATAATGGGGGGATACAAGATTTAGAACCTCAAAGCCAAAGTGAGAGCATTTGGGTCAAAATTAAGGGAGAGAAGAATAACAGAGACCTCATTGTGGGAGTTTACTATAGATCCCCAAGCCAAACGGAGGACATCGATGATGCCTTCCTGGAACAGATGGCCAAGCATGCAAAAGGAAGGGAGATAGTAGTAATGGGGGACTTCAATTACCCGGATATTTGTTGGATGTCAAACTCAGCCAAGAGCATAAGGTCAAACAGATTCCTCACTGGCCTTGCAGACAACTTCATTGTCCAGAAAGTGGGAGAAGCAACAAGAGGAACAGCCATTTTAGATCTGGTCCTAACCAATGTTGATGACCTGGTTAGTGGGGTAGAAGTGGAAGGATCATTAGGCGCGAGTGATCATGCTCTTCTGAAGTTTACTATACAGCGGAAAGGAGCAGCCAAGCATACTAGGACTCAATTTCTTGACTTTAAGAAAGCCGACTTCATAAAACTTAGGGAAGTGCTGGGTGAGATCCCATGGACAGTAATACTAAAAGGAAAGGGAGTTCATGATGGCTGGGAGTTTGTTAAGAGGGAGATAGTAAAAGCACAACGTCAGGCAATACCAATGAGACGGAAACATGGAAGGTGCTTAAAGAAGCCAGGGTGGCTATCTAAAGAACTTTTAACTGAGTTAAGATTAAAAAAGGATGTGTACAAAAAATGGAAAAGGGGGGAAACCACCAAAGAGGAATTCAAACAAATAGCCAGCACGTGTAGACACAAAGTCAGAAAAGCTAAAGCACAGAATGAACTCAGGCTTGCTAGAGAGGTTAAAAGCAACAAAAAAGGCTTTTATGGGTATGTTCGTAGCAAAAGGAAGAACAAAGAAACAGTGGGGTCACTCAGAGGAGAAGATGGTGAAATGCAAACAGGGGACACAGAAAGGGCTGAACTCCTCAATGCCTTCTTTGCCTCAGTCTTCTCCGATAAAGAAAACAATGCCCGACCTGAAGAATTTGGAGCAAATGATTCAGCAAAGGAAACACAGCCCAGAATAAGTAAGGAGATAGTACAAGAATATTTGGCTAGTTTAGATGTATTCAAGTCTCCAGGGCCAGATGAACTGCATCCAAGAGTATTAAAAGAACTGGCAGATGTGATCTCAGAACCACTGGCAGTCATCTTTGAGAATTCCTGGAGAACAGGCGAAGTCCCGGCAGACTGGAGGAGGGCAAATGTTGTCCCTATTTTCAAAAAGGGGAAAAGAGAGGACCCAAATAATTACCGCCCAGTCAGTCTGACATCAATACCAGGGAAGATTCTGGAGCAGATCATTAAGCAAACAGTCTGTGAGCACCTAGAAAGGAATGCTGTGATCACCAATAGTCAGCATGGATTTCTGAAAAATAAGTCATGTCAGACTAACCTGATCTCGTTTTTTGACAGAATTACAAGCCTGGTAGATGAAGGGAACGCAGTGGATGTAGCCTACCTTGATTTCAGCAAGGCATTTGACAAGGTGCCCCATGATATTCTTGTAAAGAAGCTGGTAAAATGCGGTCTTGACTATGCTACCACTCAGTGCATTTGTAACTGGCTGACTGACCGAACCCAAAGGGTGCTCATCAATGGTTCCTCTTCATCCTGGAGAAGAGTGACTAGTGGGGTGCCACAGGGTTCTGTCTTGGGCCCGGTCTTATTCAACATCTTTATCAACGACTTGGATGATGGACTCAAGGGCATCCTGATCAAATTTGCAGATGACACCAAACTGGGAGGGGTGGCTAACACCCCAGAGGACAGGATCACACTTCAAAACGACTTTGACAGATTAGAGAACTGGGCAAAAGCAAACAAGATGAATTTTAACAGGGAGAAATGTAAAGTATTGCACTTGGGCAAAAAAAAATGAGAGGCACAAATACAAGATGGGTGACACCTGGCTTGAGAGCAGTACATGTGAAAATGATCTAGGAGTCTTGGTTGACCACAAACTTGACATGAGCCAACAGTGTGATGCGGCAGCTAAAAAAGCCAATGCAATTCTGGGCTGCATCAATAGGAGCATAGCATCTAGATCAAGGGAAGTAATAGTGCCACTGTATTCTGCTCTGGTCAGACCTCACCTGGAGTACTGTGTCCAGTTCTGGGCACCACAATTCAAGAAGGACACTGACAAACTGGAACGTGTCCAGAGGAGGGCAACCAAAATGGTCAAAGGCCTGGAAACGATGCCTTATGAGGAATGGCTAAGGGAGCTGGACATGTTTAGCCTGGAGAAGAGGAGGTTAAGGGGTGATATGATAGCCATGTTCAAATATATAAAAGGATGTCACATAGAGGAGGGAGAAAGGTTGTTTTCTGCTGCTCCAGAGAAGCGGACACGGAGCAATGGATCCAAACTACAAGAAGATTCCACCTAAACATTAGGAAGAACTTCCTGACAGTAAGAGCTGTTCGACAGTGGAATTTGCTGCCAAGGAGTGTGGTGGAGTCTCCTCCTTTGGAGGTCTTTAAGCAGAGGCTTGACAACCATATGTCAGGAGTGCTCTGATGGTGTTTCCTGCTTGGCAGGGGGTTGGACTCGATGGCCCTTGTGGTCTCTTCCAACTCTATGATTCTATGATTCTATGATTTCAGTACAGTGGTACCTCTGGTTACGTACTTAATTCGTTCCAGAGGTCCGTTCTTAATCTGAAACTGTTCTTAACCTGAAGCACCACTTTAGCTAATGTGGCATCCTGCTGCCGCCGCGCCGCTGGAGCACGATTTCTGTTCTCATCCTGAAGCAAAGTTCTTAACCCGAGGTACTATTTCTGGGTTAGCGGAGTCAGTAACCTGAAGCGTATGTAATTTGAAGCGTATGTAACCCAAGGTACCACTGTAATGCTATTCAAGGGCAACTAACAATCTGTTGATCACTAATCCCATAGCCCACATTAACAGGAAGCAATAAAATGGAATAAACCTGTACAAAATATACCAGAGGCATACCTCATACTTCCCAGTGCATTTTCCTTCACTTTCCTTATCACAAAAAATCAGGGTTGGCCCAAGGCATTTTGGCACCTAAAGCAGACCTCAAAATGGCGCCAGGGAAGAACGAGTAAAGGAAGAGCTGCTACATCATGACCGCGCCGGAGGGGGGGGGGAGAACAACATCAGGATCTGTTGCCCTGGTGGATCCTGCCAGCTGAGATGGCCTCCTTACCTGACCTCAGGAGTGGGCCAGTCTTGCAAAATTCCACTATTTTAGGGGTGCAGGTTTGTTGTGCAAGACCTCCCCAATCAACTATAATTGTGTGACATGAATTTGCTGGTATGTGATGGATTCCTGTCTGGCAGCACACTATGTGGACTTATGGGGAAGCAGGACAAACTGAATCATCCTATGTATGTGCTTAAGGATCAGAAGCGCTTGCTCCCCTAACAATCAGCACCCGAAAGGCTAATTGAATAAAGGACACTTTTTCCTCATGTACAAGATTTCACTGAATAACCTGCTGCTTAAACAGAGATTTCTAGAGTCATATTCATAAGGGCAGCAGACTTTAAAGAGCTTATAATCAAGGAGGAATTTCAAGTGGGTTCACTTTTCAGCAGGGTAGGGAATTGCTTTTGCCCTCCAGCTGTTGCTTAACTGCAGCTCCCATCAGCCCTAGTAAGCATGGCCAATGACCAGGGTTAATGGGAGTTGTAGTTCAGTGACGTTTGGAGGGCCCAATGTTCCTGATCCCTGGTTTACAGCATCTACATTGCCTTACAATACAGGCTGCTCAGACAACACTCTTCCATCTGCCTTAAGGGAAGCCATTCATTTCCCCCCTTTGTCACTTTGATAATGTGTTTCCCCCAAACCTGACCTGGTTAAAGAAGAAATGTAGTCAATTAAACATCTGTACACTCCACATACTCTCTGTGGTACTGAAGAAGCATACATTTGAATGTAAACTATCTCTTGCAGTTTTCATCCTGAATTAACAATGCCCACAAATTCTAGATTCCATACCAAATTATGTTAGATATTTATGTTTAAAATGTGGTATCAGTATCATTTGTAAAAATGTACTATCCACGTTTGCATTTTTTAAACCAAGTTGCCTGTTCTCCAAAAGGATATGCCATTTTTGTATTCTAAATATATTTTAAATTTCTCATTGCCTAGCATCAGTGAGAAGCAAAAAAAATCTAGTTTTGTAGTGTGTGGTTTTTTTAAAAACCACCCAGTTGGGCTAGTTCAGACTTGCCATTTGGCTAATTTTAAACCCAGACTCTTCCGCAACCCCCAAAGCAAATGCATATGCAGTGCTCTACAACAATGCCCTTTTATTCACATGTACCGTCTATATTCAAACCTGGTTTCCAAAGCTCAGCCCACTTTATTAATGTATTTACTGGATATTCTCCATAGCCCAGTTTTTTAGGATGATGCATAGTGTTGGCATTTGTCTTAGATCTCTCACTTAGCCAGCTTTTGCTCAGGGCAAAACAAAACAGACATCTGCTTAAAATGTATATACAATAGAGTGACTATTTTAATGAACTGGGCTGCAGTTCTGCCAAATGCATGCTGGAAACGATACAAGCTGTACTGTGAACTTGCTTGACAAATGTGCTCAAGAAAGGAATTGCTGAACTAACAAATTGAACTGGAATACAAAAAAGGGAGGTATGAGGAGGTCCGGGAAACAAGCAAATGAAAGATAAGTGACAAAAAGATGGAATTGTTTTTGTTTTTTATTTTGTATTCTTTCTTTTTCCTTTTTCATTATGTAATATTGTGAAAACTTTAATAAATATTTATTTTTAAAAAGGGAGGTGTGAGGAGTCAGGGAAGTAAGGATATGAATATATGATGTGGAAAGATTGATGTGTTTTCTTTTTAATTTTTTAAAATCTTTTTTCTGTATTTTGTATTTTTCTTCTTTGTTATTTTTCTTTTTGTCTTCTCTTCTATTCTTTTTATCTATGTAATTTTTTTTCTTTGAAAATTTAATAAATATCATTTAAAAAAGAAAAGAAAAATGTGCTCAAATTGCTCTCCTGCCAGTGTATATTCGTAGCCACATGCAACTGAATGCTAAGTGAAAACTAAAAATGTCAGTAGATGCATTTCTCCCTACTCAGGGTGAGTTAGAAAAAGAAATCTTCCTGTGCAGTAAAGTTGCCTCCAAAAGATGAAATAAGACAACATTGCCAGTAGCAGAACTGTCTGATCAAGTTCTACTGTACTTGATTCAAGGAATAACATTCTCAGTGAATTTCTATATTGGTAAGTTAGGGATATATTAAGTGTAGCAGCACGTTCCATACTTTTTGCAAGGAATGCCAGATGGCCTGCAAAACAGATTTTTGAACATGTACGTATGTTATTCTCTAGAGCAGGGATGGGGAACCTATGGCTCTCCAGATGTTGTTGAGCTCCAACTCCATAAGCTCCAACCAGCATGGACCGCAGTCAGGAACAATGGCAACTGCAGTCCAATATCTGGAGGGTCACAGGTTACCCATCACTTTAGAGCAGTGTTTCCCAACCGGTGTGCCGCGGCACACTACTGTGCCGTGAGACACCGGCTGGTGTGCCGTGGGAGGGAGGCGGGCGAGTCGGGCGGCGAGAGGCGGCGGCGGCGAGGATCCGCGTCGAGCCGGGGGCGGCTCCGCGGTGGTGGTGCCGAGCGGCGGGGCAGCGCGCGCAAAAGGGAGGAGCGCGAGACAGCGGAGGAGGAGGAGGCCGGCATGTCCGGGCAGCAGCAGCAACAGCAGCAGCAGCAACTCCCGGCGACGGCTCCTCCTCCGCCCGCTATCGCCGCCACCACCACAACAGCCGCCTCAGCTGCCGCCGTCCCTCAGTCCCTCGCTCTGCTGCCTCCTCCCACCCCGGCAAGGGGAAGGGAAAAAACGTTCACTTTTGTGCGTCCCCCCCCCCCCGCGTGACGCTGCGCGCTGACGTCACGGGGCGGGGCTTTAATGGTGGTGTGCCGTGAGATTTTTTTCCGGTAAGCAGGTGTGCCGTTGCCCAAAAACGTTTGGGAAACACTGCTTTAGAGGCTCTTAGAGCTAAAGTCCCATTGCACAAAGTCCAGAATAGCAAGAGAAAATAAAAATCCAGAGAGATTGTGGAGAATACTTATGCAAAAAGTAGTAACTCTCCCTGTATTTGTGGACAACAGTGAGTAGCACTAGGGATTCCCAGTCGCAATGGTTTACATATTGAAATGCCATCACAATACAATGTACAGTACAGGGCAAGTAGGCTCAGTCTTGCTTCTATAAAACCTCTACCTTTCCCCTTATTTTCAACCACCAAGGCTCACAGAGCACTGCAGCAAAGGCAGGAGAACCCCCTTATCCACCTCTCCTGCAGTGTTGGGCCAGATCTTCTGTGGCACAAGCTTCAATGGTTCCCCAATTGTTACAAATAGACATGTTTAGGTTGCACAGACACACGGTTTGTGCACGTCTTCTGTGTCACACCAAAGAAACATGTGCTGCGTTTTTGGACCCAAGTTCCACCACCTTTCTGCACGTTATAAAACAGACTTTGTCTCTCATCATCTTGTGAAGTATTGGTAGAGATTCAACTATGACATAATATGCAACAATGTCATAAGGGAATAGGTTGCTAATCATAGTTCTGCAGAGTTAGGAGGGGTCCGGGGGTAATCTAGTCCAACCCCCTGAAATGCAGAAATATCAACATGCCCCACTGGATAGTCCCCCATCCAATTTGAAATCATACCAGGTTCTACTTAGCTTTGCAAGTGTGCTAACAGTTTTATTGCTGCACTGCAAGCTTCAACAGCAGAACAACAGATACAGACCAAAACCATGAGGCTACAACCTTTTACACATCTATGTGTGCAGAAGCACAGCTGTAAACATTGATGACATTTAATATTCAATAACGGGGTGCAGGATTCCAGATTTAGCAAGTAAGCAACAAAGAAAGCAATCTAATTGAAGCTATATTTGTTTTTAATTACCGTACATTTCTGATGAACTATTCTGGTGGTATTAGTTCTAGAAGCACTATCATTCTTTAGACAATTGCACAATGCAGTATATCAATACATTCAGAATCAAGGTGTCTGCACATACTTCTTCCTTTAAGAAACTGGCTCACTGGATTTTCTGCTACTTGCACCTTCATTGAAACTTATAGTTCCCTGATGTGCTGTGTACAAATGGTATTTCCATTCTGTTTACAATAGCTTGACCATGCTGTATAAGTACGATATACCTTTCTCTGGCATTTTTGCTTGTTTTATGGCCACCCAACCAGTCAATCTGCAGCAACAACTACATTTTAGCCTTTACTGATACTCCTACTGCACTTCTTTTTCAGTGGGAGAGTTGTCCTCTATTCTCATGTGCAAAATAGTGCAAGCTGAGATACCAACTTTGCATGACAAATGAGAAACAAATGTTTTGTGACAAATTTGTTGTGCCTAGGAGGGGCAATGTCAGGAGTCCAGTCCCCGGCTTGCTAACACAGTGAGCGTAGTTAATTAAAAAGGATGATTTATTGTCAAAACAAACAGATAACTCCGGATGGCATTAACACAGCTGCCGCCATCATGAATTACGATGACCCTTCTAAAGGTCCCTTCTGTAGCCTAAAACAGAAAGTGAACTTACTAAGCTTACGTTGTTTCTGCTTCCTGTCTAGCAAGCCCCCCATACACCGGCTCCGGGGAGAGATGAGATCAGCTCCAACCTCTTTTGAGCCACTATCTCTGTTCCCGCCTGATGAACTGCTTCCTTCTCTCTTGGCGGTCTTTTGCACTTCTCAAGAGAGTTGGCAGGGCTCTGGTTCGCCCTCCATCATTCTCTTATCCACTGGCATTCCTAAGGGCTGGGGAGTTGGCACTAGGCTATCCTCATCTTGTCTGGCAGTTAATTCTCCCTGACTGCTTCCTTCACTGGGAGCTGGCTCATTCATGACAGGCAAGATCATGACTTCTAGTAGTCTAGCAGCAGGGGGCAAGGCAGTGCTGGCCGAGAGTCTAGCAATGGTGTTCTAAGCAGATGCTCAGTCCAGTTAGCCAAGCGGATCTCCTATGGGAAACACATGAAAGCAGCAAGGTGTTGAGTCTGAGCTGCACACAGGAAATGCTTCATTGCACAAAATGGTCTGGCAAGAAGAGGACATTTATACAGAAGCAGAGAATGGCATTGACTATTCATGTGGGGAGATGTGGAGCAAGGCACAGAGGATGGATGGAGCTGCTTGGGGTCCAGGAGGTCTGTGGTTTTTAAGTGGGGAAATTCCACATTTCCAGTGCTGAGAAGCCGCTCAGCTGGTGATGCTGATGCCCCGGCACAAATAACTGATTTTGCAGATAAGTCCTGAATAAATCAAACTAGATTACAGTCACAGTCCTTCTACACTTTGGGTGGATCTAAGCACGGGGGGGGGGCAATATAAATAAATCAGAAATTAGATTGTTTTAACAAAAGAAAAAAATATTTATGGAAAATTGTGTTTTAAAATTTCCTGCTCTCTGGTGCAATCTGGTGTTGCATGTTTATAGCTCATTCAAATTGCTGTTTCTTTACTAATGTAGCTGAGTCCTTTTGCTAGGGAGTAAGCCTTGTGATTGCAGCAAGATTTGACTTACACTGAGTAAAAAAAATTCACAGCATTCGTATGTTCATTTCAAGGAAGGTTCCTTTTAAAGAAGAAACTGGTTTGAGAAACAATGCACGAAACAGTAATGTTTTGTAACAAAGTACAGGGCACATCTACATTTTGGATAATGTCATGCGAATCCAGATTAAAACTCAGCACTAGAAACACAGTGAGTGCATGGTGTTACGGTAAAATCTGGGTGTGGGGCTGCTCTGCCACCCAGCTCGTCGGACTAGGTCCGCGGGTCCCTGTGGAAGAAAATGAGCTCAGCCGGAGACAGGAGCAAACTGCAGAAGATCCAAGTTTATTGCGCAACAGGTTCAAGACGAGATTGAACAGCGAGAAAGGGGTGACATGAACTTTTGAAATTTCCCTCCATGTCCCAGAATACAGTGCAAAATACATCCCAGTTACATCATGAATACATTAAGAAGAGGTTGGGTTACACAGATTACATCATGAATACATTAAGAAGAGGTTGGGTTACACCGGATTAACATATGGAGGAGGGAGGGGGGAATATGCAGAGCTGGAAATATGCACAGATAAGCACATCCTGAGTACTGGTGATGAGACGACAATGGTCCATGTATGCATGGTCTGCCACCTGGCATTGCCCAGAGGAAAGGCTTGGCAGAGTGGTTTGACAGGATTAGGGTCTTGACACCTTGCTTGAGGGATTATGGAGGACAGGGAAGGTGTCATGGAGTCCTAGAGAAATTGAGCAAATTGGCACGTTGATTTTCTATGAATTTTATAGATTTTAGTCCCTTTTGACATTGACAATTGGAAACAAATGGATATATTGTAGCGAAGAAGGAGGTGAAGAAGACATGCCCCCCCTTCCGTATCAATGGTAAAAGAGAGTGTGAACACAGCCTAACTGTATTGTGAGGATCAGTTCCCGGAAGACTTCAGACTGTATGGAACATTTTTTTGTGATGCTTTCTAGGCAGCTGAGCTGGCTGACTTTCTCTAGACTAAACCTTGTAGCAAATGGAAGAGTT
Source organism: Podarcis liolepis (assembly GCF_965112155.1). NCBI lineage: Eukaryota > Metazoa > Chordata > Lepidosauria > Squamata > Lacertidae > Podarcis > Podarcis liolepis. The sequence goes on along the minus strand of NC_139565.1, from coordinate 1,020,016 downwards.
CTCTTTGATTAGAAGGAGCCAAAATTTGAGGGGGGAAATAAATAGCTATTTGGGAGGTTCCTTTTGTTACAGCTTTCTTTATTCTGTTTTGATGTTGTATTAATGGTCTGATCTCATTTTTCTCTCTCCTGGGGGATAGTGGGAACTTCATACAAAACTCATAGTTTTAGGTTAAACTCCCAGTTCATTTACAGTTATTTGCTTTCTCATTAACTTGTTCCAGAGTGACACACAGTTATAGGATATGATTTGCAGTGCATTTGATTTTTGTAATTCTGAGCCAAACAGGCTGGATTTTTTTCACCATTAACTGGAAAATCATCAGCACCATAATGAAAGAATCCTGAATTCCTTTGAGAACTGTAGACTTACATTCACCTCATTGTTAATGTTTGTTGTCTCCAAAAGGGGCCATTGCAAAGCTTTTGTCCTAGGGCTAATTTGCAAGGAACCCAGCCAACTCACACTTGCTGACACTTGTTTTATAAATCACTGAACATGTGCTTAAGAAGAATACATGTGGCTATGTTAACACATTATAAGATATCCACTTGGTCCCAGAGTATTGATGAATGAAACATTTCAAAGTGGTCACATGATTGAGATAGCAATAGCCTTATTTCCGTGTCCAGTCTTATAATTATGTACCCAAAATGATGATTAAACAATCGCAAATGCATCATCATCATCATCATTTTTATTTATACCCCGCCCTCCCCAGCCAAGGCCGGGCTCAGGGTGGCTAACAAGCAATAATAAAAACAAGTTGAATGAATACAACTTAAAAACAAAATTAAAATACAACATTAACATATTGAAACATTAAAATATTAAAATGTAGCCTCATCACAGGAGGAGAAAGGAAAAGAAAAAAGAAAGAGGGCGAGGGAATCAAACTGGCTCCAAGCCAAAGGCCAGGCGGAACAACTGTCTTACAGGCCCTGCGGAAAGAAATCAGATCCTGCAGGGCCCTGGTCTCATGAGACAGAGCGTTCCACCAGACCGGAGCCAGTGTTGAAAAGGCCCTGGCTCTGGTTAGGCTAATCTGACTTCCTTAGGGCCCGGGACCTCTAGGGTGTTGCTATTTATAGACCTTGAGGCTCTCTGTGGGGCAGACCGGGAGAGGCGGTCCCGTACGTAATACATCATTAACAAAAGCTAAAGCCCCATCCCCAACTCCCAATGACCTCCCATATAACAAGTTTTAGAGCTGATTTACTTATTAGAGACAATTTGGACATGTAGGACCCTGACCTCCATGTGCTCCCTCCTCCCCTGTCCTCCAGTATTGCTGCAAGGAAGAAATCAGAGGTTTATTTGTGGTACTGCAGTGATGAGCCACTGCACACAAATACTCCAGGACGGGGCAAAACTAGGCTTTCTTTCACCCAGGCCAAAGACCCAGTTTGGCAAACCCCCCCCCCCCACACACACAGCTGGGAGCCTCAATGACGCCCCTATGGAGGCTTCACCCAGGGCAAAAACCCCAGCTAGCCCCCAACCCCAGTCGCTACAGCACTGCTCCAGAATAATAACCAATACCTGAAACAAATTAAAGTTGCTTCCACAGTCTGTTCGTAATCTGTTAATCTGGCTCTCAGATGCCAATTGTTATTTGAAATAGGAGCTGAGTGCTTCAAAATAAGTGTTCACCTCTAGAGAATACGGTAATTCATGTAGAAAACACATGTGGGAGTTAAGCTCCACTGAACACAAAGGCACTTGCTTCAGAATAGACAAGTATAGTATTGTGCTGTCAGTTGTTCTCCTTAAACAACAGATGAAAGTGAATGAAGTATCCCTTGTGGAGGGTGTTGCATGACAATGTCTGTTTTTAAAGTTTTGGTGCCATAAAAATCTCAAACACAGCAACAAAAATGCATTTCCATAATTTGAAAATGGGGAGAAGTATCCATCTGAAAAGGGTACATGCATGCTGCAAGGGCCAGTCAGTTTAGTGTCCAGATGTGACAGATGTTTAACAAAAGTTAATATCCTTAAGTACTATTACAAATTAACACCCTGAAGGCCTTTAGCCTACTAAAGTGTGACCTTGCTTTCTCCACTACCAGAGCATGCAGTGTTACTGGAGATAACGTGGCACAACCTCTTGGGCAGATGTTATAGGTGAAGGGGATCGAGATACGGATATGCTCGTACCCCTTCCAATCTGCGCCCCATCCCAAGGGACGAGGGTAGGGTGAACAAGGATTACTCACTTCCGTCACTGGTGTTGTGCAATGTCAGGTCTATAGGCAACAAAACCGCCACCCTGCGAGATTTCTTCACCTCGCAGGGGGTCGACCTGGCTTGTGTGACGGAGACCTGGGTGCGCGAAGGGGAAACAGTTACCTTACGAGAGATGGCGCCCCTGGGTTTCTCCGTCCTCCACGAGTCGCGGACTGTGGGCCGGGGGGGAGGGGTGGCATTATTAATCCGGGAAGATTGTTCTTTCAGGGCTCTACCATCACCATCGATCCCCGGCATTGAATGTGTTGGCCTAGTGTGGGGCTCCGAGGAGAGCTTGGCTGTCTGGCTGGTGTACCGGCCACCTAGCGCACCAGCAGCCACCCTGTCAGGCCGATTGGAGGCGGTGGCCGGCTGGGCCTTGGAGTTCCCTAACCCATTGGTATTGGGGGACTTCAACATCCATGCTGATGCCACTCCCTCCTCACAGGCTCTGGACCTGGTGTCTTCCATGGCGACACTAGGGCTCTCCCAGTTTGTTTCGGGCCCCACACATCAAGCAGGCCACACGCTGGATTTGATCTTTGGCGTAGGTATAGATGTGATCATGTTTCCTTCGATGAAGGTGCCATGGTCTGATCACTACGCTCTGAAAGCCAGGATTGACTTTCCACCCCCACCCTGCTTAGGTGGCAAGCCGATTTGGGCTCGCCCGCAGAGGCTGATGGACCTTGATAGATTCCGCCAAGCCTTGCGGGACCTTGCTCCCCCTGGCGACTCACTGACTGACCTTGTTGAGGGCTGGAATATCCAGCTCCTGGCAGCCATCGATGAGATCGCACCTAAGCACCCTCTGCGACCCTGCAGAAACCAGGCTCCCTGGTTTACCGAGGAGCTCCGGAAAATGAAGCGGGACCTCAGACGGCTAGAGCGAGTATGGCGGGGTGCCCGTGACAGAGCCTCAAGAACATCTTATAGGGCTTTTATGAAAACCTACGAGATGGCGGTGAAGGCTGCTAAGAAGTCTTACTTCTCGGCCTGCATTGTATCCACTAGCTCTTGCCTGGCGCAATTATTTAGTATAATTAGGTCTTTAACGTCCCTTGAGGGACAGCCATATTTAATTAACAATTTAACACACAACTGTGAGGCATTTGCGAGCTTTTTTGCAGAGAAGGTCTTGTTGCTCCGCCATGACCTCCCTGCCAATTTGGACACAATAAAGGAACTGGAGGCCCCTCGACTGTCCTCGGGTCCAGTATTGGACCACTTCGACCGGATATCCCCAGCCGATGTGGACAGACTCCTCCGAGCTAGAAAGCCCACCACCTGTCCTCTCGACCCGTGCCCGTCTTGGCTGATTAGAGCATGTCCAGACGAGGTGCGGGCCCTCCTGGGGGATATCATCAATTTGTCCCTTGGCACGGGGACATTCCCAGGGGAACTGAAGGAGGTAGTGGTGCGCCCGCTCTTAAAGAAAACATCATTAGATCCTTTAGATCTATCCAATTACTGCCCGGTTTCGAATCTTCCATTCCTGGGTGATTGAGAGAGCGGTTGCTGAACAGCTTGGTAGGTTTCTGGATGAAACATCGGCTCTGGATCCATTCCAGTCCAGCCTCCGTGCTGGTCATGGGACCGAGACGGCTCTGGTTGCCCTAACTGATGATCTCCGCAGGCAGCTGGATCGAGGCGGGTTGGGGCTGCTGATTCTTCTAGATCGGTCAGCAGCTTTTGACATGGTCGATCATGAACTCCTGGACCACCGCCTTGCCGACGTGGGGATCCAGGGCACAGTCCTTCAATGGCTGCGCTCGTTTCTCTCTGGTTGGGGACAGAGGGTGGCACTTGGGGGGGAATTGTCATCGCGCCACTCCTTGGTGTGTGGAGTACCTCAGGGTGCGATACTCTCCCCGATGCTTTTCAACATCTTTATGCGCCCCCTCGCCCAGCTTGTCCAGAGTTTTGGGCTGGGTTGCCATCAGTATGCTGATGACACCCGACTCTATCTGTTGGTGGATGGCCATCCTGACTCGGCCCCAGACACACTGACCAGATGTTTGGAAGTTGTGGCTGGATGGTTACGTGGGAGCCGGTTGAAGCTAAATCCTTTGAAGACAGAGGTCCTATGGCTGGGACAGGACGATATGGGATTGGGGGGCAACTCCCATCTCTTGCGGAGGCGCAGTTAGTGCCAGCACCGTCCATTAAGAGTTTGGGTGTAATCTTCGACACCTCCCTTTCCATGGAGGCGCAGATTGCAGCTATAACAAAGGCGGCATTTTTTATCTCCACCAAGCTAAGCAGTTGGCTCCTTATCTCTCTCGCCCTGACCTAGCCACTGTGATCCACGCGACGGTCACCTCCAGACTGGACTATTGTAACTCGCTCTACATGGGGCTGCCCTTGAGACTGACCCAGAAACTCCAGCGGGTGCAGAATGCCGCGGCGAGACTCCTTACGGGGTCTTCGCTGTGAGATCACATTCACCCGGTGCTATACCAGCTGCACTGGCTCCCGGTGGAGTACAGGATCGGGTTTAAGGTGCTGGTTTTAACCTTTAAAGCCCTATACGGCCTAGGACCCTCGTACCTACGGGACCGCCTCTCCTGGTATGCCCCACAGAGGAACCTACGGTCTGCAAATAAAAACATCCTGAAGGTCCCAGGCCTCAGAGAGGTTAGGCTGGCCTCAGCTAGAGCCAGGGCTTTTTCGGCTGTGGCTCCGATCTGGTGGAACACTCTGTCACAAGAGACTAGGGCCCTGCGGGACTTGACATCTTTCTGCAGGGCCTGCAAGACAGAGCTGTTCCACCAGGCCTTTGGCCAGGGCACAGCCTGACTCCCTCCCTCGGCAATCTTCACGGAGCTCTGGCCCAATGGTTGCCAGTGTCTTGAATTAATTAATTTTATAATGAATGATTTTAGAATGTTGTTTATGCTGTACTTTTGTACTGTTTTTATTGTTGTTAGCCACCCTGAGCCCGGCTTCGGCTGGGGAGGGCGGGATATAAATAAAATTTATTATTATTATTTATTATTGGGTTAAATTAGAGCTACAACCAACAACTATAATTTGAACATGGCTACTGTTGGGGAGCTTACAACTGTCAGTTAACACAGCTGCAGCTGATCCATTCATATAATTCCATAAAATACAGTATATCACTTTCCCAGCTGTTGTCTAGATGCCTTATTAGAGAGCACCTGCCTGCTGGGCTGTTGTCCCCTGAATGACATGCCAGCCTCCTGAGATTACTTGTTAGCACCTGCTTTTCTGCCCTGTCTTTCCTCAGATTGCAAGAAGAGATTCCAAAGGATTTAAGCTTATCCTGAGTTTCTGGCCATAGCATAACAAGGGCAGAATTATTATCCATTACATAATTTCACTGTAAAGAGATTACAGCTCCACAGTTTAAAATAAATAAATAAATCAGGATATAGATTGCACTCTCTATGACTGTTATTTATTTACACAGCATTCTTCAGGATAAGAGTTTCTTCAAGAGACACCAGTGTATTTCTTCAGTATCACATGATCATTTTTAATGGGGCTAAGGAAGGGAAACAAGAGACACTTTATTTTGGATATATTTGTGTTTTGCTGCATTGAGAGCCTGTGCCACAGCCCTATTATACAATATAGCACAGGCCTGAGGAATAGTCTGTGGGTTGCCAGCTTTTCAAGTGATAAATCTAGGTGCGTCTTGAACAGTCACTTGGTGTGGAAACGCCAGCAAGTAATACTTTCCTCTCTATTATGTGAAAAAAAATCACATGTTGATTTCTGTGTATCACAGAAGAGCAGGACATTGCATTTTTCTGATTTTTTGGTAACTCAACCAGCTACATCATTAAGCCACTACTGTGCAGCTCTAGGCTGGCTTGCAAAATCAGGACCACAAGAAAGCCAGCCTTAGGCAAAACAGCACCCCAGCTGACAAGCCCCTTCAACACACAGAGAATACTTTTTTGATTATTAAATAATACATGGCTGAAAAGATCATTCTAGGAGATTTGAGGGAAACGTAGTTAAAGAACACTCCAAAAGGTTTTGCTCTCATGTAATGATTAAGACAATAATGACCCAGCTATTGTCATTATTAGAGGAGGAAAGAGAACTCAGATTTAACAGTGATCATATCAATTGGAAAATCACTGACAAACACACACATTTGCCAAAGAATGTTCTTGGGAGAACTGATTCTGTACCTAATGACAATATTTGGCACTGGGTAAGTTTCCACACAAAGTGCTTGAAAGTGCCCCAAATCCAACTCAATGGTGTAACGTTGGAAATTGTTGCACTTCTCCTACCTAGGCAGTTATCTTTCCACAAGGGCCAACATTGATGCCGAAATCCAGCATCGCCTGAGCTCTGCGAGTGCAGCTTTCTCCCAACTGAAGTGTTTGAGGACCGGGACATTCACAGGGAAACCAAAATGCTTGTTTACAAAGCTACTGTACTACCAACCTTACTATATGCTTGTGAACCATGGACCATTTATAAACGCCATCTCCAGCTCCTTGAAAGATTCCATCAACGGTGTCTCCAAAAAATTTTACACATCACTTGGGAAGACAGGTGAACTAATATCAGTGTAATGGAAGAAGCAAAGATCACCAGTGTTGAAGCAATGATTCTTCAACATCAACTTCGTTGGACTGGTCATGTTGTGCGGATGTCTGATGATCGTCTTCCAAAGTAGCTACTCTATTCTGAACTTAAAAATGGAAAGCGTAATGCTGGTGGTCAACAAAAGAGGTTTAAAGACTGTCGCAAGGCAACTCTTAAAAAAAGGTAGTATAAACACCGACAACTGGGAAACACTGGCCTGCGAGCGCTCCAAAGGTGTATGGGCTTTGAAGACACTCAAATTCAGGACTCAAGGGAGAAACATGTTAAGAGGAAGGCACGCTTGGCAAATCCACACTGTGATCAACTCCCACCCGGAAACCAATGTCCCCACTGTGGAAAGACGTGTGGGTCCAGAATTGGCCTCCACAGTCACTTACGCATTGTTAAAACCGTGTTTATGGAAGACAATCTTACTAGGCTACGAGTGATCGCCAAAGAAGAAGAAGACAAGAATTATCCACATCATCCAAACATAAAATTTTATATTACCATGATTTAACCTTGAGGTGGGAAGACCTAAGGGATGCGGGTGGCGCTGTTAAAGCACAGAGCCTAGGACTTGCTGATCAGAAGGTTGGCGGTTCGAATCCCCGCGACAGGGTGAGCTCCCGTTGTTCGGTCCCAGCTCCTGCCAACCTAGCAGTTCGAAAGCACATCAAAGTGCAAGTAGATAAATAGGTACCGCTCCAGCAAGAAGGTAAACGGCGTTTCCGTGCACTGCTCTGGTTTGCCAGAAGTGGCTTAGTCAAGCTGGCCACATGACCCGGAAGCTGTACACCGGCTCCCTTGGCCAATAAAGCAAGATGAGCGCTGCAACCCCAGAGTCGGTCACGACCGGACCTAATGGTCAGGGGTCCCTTTACCTTTACCTAGGAAGACCTAATGTTTAACTAAGTATGACCAGATTTCAGCAAATGTGGCCTCTCCTCCCTCATGACTGGTCCAGAGAAGGGAATAGCCAAGAATGGTAGGTAGACAGAACTAAGGAGAAGCTAGAAAAATCTTTATTGACTTTAACACAGTTTCCAGTTTTAACTGGAAAGAGATTCCAGGAATGGCTTTATTCTAACAGCAAAGCTCCTAGTAGTCGCTAACGCCACACCATTACAGCTTGACCTGTGCACATTCAAAGTATAATTGTGTTGCAGATGAACTACTCTGGTAAATGTGCTGAATGTGTGAATGACTATTCAGCCTATATGGATATGAGTTGCTCATTGACTCAGAGCTTCCTACAGCGACTTACCATAAAATCGCTTTGCTAGCTCATTCCAGTGTGCAGTATGTCTAAATGTTTGACACCTTGATCAAAGACTAAAGTTAAGTAAGTGGGAAGCAGGGTAAAAACCTCTGGAGAGTTAGAGCTCTTAACTTACCCCCACTGCATAATCAACAGCATGAAAACGAGAAAGCAAATATCAATATCCTGTGATTAATGGCTGATGTCTTGAGTCAAGCTGATAATCCTGAATCAACAATTAGGAAAATAAGTATGTATATAATCAGAAAGATTTCATATTGTGACTGAAATCATGAACAATAGCAGTGATATCAGCTACTTGTGTATAAGTTATGTGCAGCCTAATTCTATGCACACTTGATTGATTGGAAGAAAGTCCCACTGCATCCAACACGGCTCACACCATTTTGTGTGTCTGTGTGTGTATGTATTGGATTGCAGCCTTCTGAACTTTTTATACACCCTTTGTGCATCAAGGAAACCATTCTATTGCAATCATGCCTACAAGAATACTACAACAACAAAGGACAGGGATTTCATCAATTGTCCTTTATTTGGCATGTCAACATTTTCTAAAATATTCCTATCCCTTTTCCAATGTACATATTGACCCTAGCTTCCCCTTGTTTTGCCCAAATATATGATATGCTCTTATTTAACCATGCAAATAGTGCAACACAACACAGAGCTACTCAGAATAAGTCCCGCTAAGTTCAATGGGGTTTATGTCTAGGGAAGTGTGTACAGGGAAAGCTAAATCTGTTGCATCTGTTATTTTCTGCCAGCCACACAGGTTTAAAATTATTACAGAGGAGCCCTGCCAGAGAACTCTGATTCATAGTAGAAGACCTTAAAGGTGATTGCCTGGTGATTGCTGTGGAATAGTCCTGCTAGGGCCAAATTGCACATTACACTATAAAAAGGTAAAGATAAAGGACGCCTGACACTGTTAAGTCCAGTTGCAGACTACTCTGGGGTTGCGGTGCTCATCTTGCTTTACAGGACGAGGGAGCTGATGTTTGTCCGCAGACAGTTTTTCTCTGTCATGCGGCCAGCATGACTAAGCCACTTCTGGCAAAACCAGAGCAGCGCACAGAAACGCTGTTTACCTTCCCGCTGGAGCGGTACCTATTTATCTACTTGCACTTTGACGTGCTTTCGAACTGCTAGGTTGGCAGGAACAGAGATTGAGCAATGAGAGCTCACCCCGTCGCGGGGATTCGAACAGCCAACCTTCTGATCGGCAAGCCTAAGAGGCTCGGTGGTTCAGACCACAACGCCACCCGTGTCCCTATGTGTAACAATATGACAACATCTTGCCACCCCCCAGGCTGTTTCTTCCTCCCATCTCCTATGGTTCCAGTTTCACATTTATATGGTATACAGAAATCCAGAACACTGGCATGGGTAAAAGCATATGGGGAGGTTTTTTGGGGGGGGAGGCTAAGCACTCAGCTTTGTCTGGTAGGAGAAGGGCTAAGCACTTAGCTTTTTTCCTGTTGCACAGCAAAGAATCGCCCATGGAACTAACAGGTAGCTGCAGTATGATGTGTGACTTGACCCTTAAGAGTTTCATCCAAATGCTCCTTCTGTTCATTTTCCAAGAACACATGCTAGAGATTCCAACACATGATGTCTAGAATAACACTGAGAATTTAACATTGAGTAGCAAGCATTTTGGGTATGGCTATTCTAACTTTTAAAATAATAATAATTTAAAAAATGGCTAGCCGCTAGACCAGCCTGCTTCCTCTAGCTATTTTTATTGAGACTAAAATCAACTCTATATTTGGACCTGTGGTTTGCAATGTCAGTTGGCTTCAACATTGCTTGAAAACTGTGGCCCGCCCATAGGATGGGAAAACAGGAAAAATCCCCAGATCTTTAAGCACTAGCCTTTGCACCCAGAATTTCTGGGTTTCTTTTGCTTGAGATGAATAGAAAACAGACTTAAGCCATCAGGAAAATGACTAATCTGTGGCTTCCTTGAAATAGAAAAAACATGGCTGTCATCGACAGCCAATGATAAGGTACAGAAGAGGAAAAGATTAATTATGTCAGTTGCCAAGCGCAAGAACAACCACATCAAAAAGTTACATCATCCTGTCAAAATACAAAGTAGACTTTTTACTGTGTGATTTATACTTGGCCTTAGTAGTCAGAAAACATGCATCTTGATCATCAGTTTTTCCCCTCGCTTGATGAAGTCACTTTCTGTTTACCTCTTGTGATCAGTTTGTGGTTTTTTTAAAGCAATGGCTGTTGCTAAGGGGTTAGTAGAAATGGCTTTGGCTCTTGTGTTTCTGGTAACTAGCCCAACGACATAAACACAACAGTAAATTTTCCCATTGCCTGCAAAACCTTTGTGATGTCTTTATCCTCACCCCCTTCCACTCATGCTTTTAGCTTTAAGCTACTCTCCAAATGGATAGTCAGGGTACTTTTGCATGAATTACAAACTTGGTTCTTCCTAAGGAGTTCCACAAACGTTTTTATTGGCCTTGATGTTTGCATGTTTTCAAAATTTCAACACAAGAACAAAACTGGTGTCTCAAGCTGAGTAAAAATGAAAAGTTTTTCTTTCTATTCACATAGAATTGCAAGGTCATCAGTTTTACATGAGCTGCTAAGAAAAGCAGGGAAATCAACACTGACTTCTCAACAAGCGAGGCCCACATCACTGTTACTATTTAAATAGAGAACACTTGTTCTCACGTACCTCAGAGGGCAGGATGAGATCTAATAGGTTTAATTAACAGGAGTAGATCTCCGTGGAACATTAAGAGAAACGTATTGGCAGAAAGAGCAGTTCAGCAATGCAGGCAAACATCTAGAGCAGGGTTGGGGGACCCTTTCAGCCCAGTGGCCCAAGCTCCTTTCTCCACAAGCCCTGCAAACCATGCTTGACAGGGGGACAGGGCCCCCAAAACCCATGCAAAGAGTGGGGCAGCCAGACACATTTGCCCCAGCCTCAGAGAGTAAAGCTGGCTGGGAGAACACTCTGTGCTTCTCAGCCAACCCTTGACTCCTACCCTGGGCCTCAGACAATTTCTGCACGGGCCTGGGGCCACCCACTTGTCAGTTGTTGTGATATACAATTACTGACTCAAACTTGTGTGCGTGAAAGGGTTAACCTGAGATCTTAGCTCAAGTGGGTGGAGTTTAACAGGCCCCCAGAAGCCTTGGCTCACCCCTTTGCTGCATCCTGGAACATGCTGAAGTTGTTTCCACCATATGGAAAAACCAAGTGAATGGAAAATCTCTCTAAAATGAGATATTTACAGTCTGCATCTTTGCTAACCAAAAAATTACATGGTCCTTTTTGTAAGGAAACCAAATTATGTTGAAAAACTTTTTTCTTATTTATTTTACTGCCAGCAGGAGGAGACTTGTTTGCTGTAACTCCTAAAACTGTGAGTAAAATCTTAACTTATTTGCAAAGCTAAGTGTCTGTGATTTATTCTAGCCTAGGTATTTTTATGAGAAACATCTGGATGAGGGCAGATGTGAATCTAAGCAAGTTTTAATTTGCTTGGAGCAATTGCCATTATGCTAACTCTGCTACTAGAGAAAAAGAATCTCTCTTCCCTCCCATATCAGTCACCTGACATCATAATTATATCAGCTGATGATGCCTTTGAAGTGAGTTTCCAAGTGGTTTCTTTTGAAACTGTCTGGAAACACACTTCAAAGTGAAGGCTGCACCTTTATCTGTCTTTCACCTGAAGTGACATTAAAGGTAAAGGTAAAGGTACCCCTGGCCGTTAGGTCCAGTCGCGGATGACTCTGGGGTTGCGGCGCTCATATCATTTTCAAGCCGAGGGAGCCGGCGTTTGCTGCAGACAGCTTCTGGGTCATGTGGCCTGCTTGACTAAGCCGCTTCTGATGAACCAGAGCAGCGCACGGGGGGAAAACCCAAAAAACGAAGTGACATTATGAAGTCAAATTTAAGACTCCCGTCGGGCCTAATTAGGCTCACACACTTGACTGCCCCCCTGTCCTTTCTCACTCAAGGGCTTCAAGCAGAGGCTGGTGTGTGGGTGTGATGTTATAGCTCTGGATTTTCTGCATGCAGCACAGGTGGGACTAGACTGTTTTGAAGACCCCTTCCAACTCTTATGATCATTTGACTCTGTATATACATCTGGCAATGTACTGGGAGTCAGTAGAAGCTGTAAAAATAAACCTCCCAGTGAATCTGAGTTTTGATTTTCTAAAAAAAGAAGATATAAGTAATAATAATAATAATAATCATAATAATAATAATTTTTATTTATACCCCGCCCTCCCAAGCCAAGGCCGGGCTCAGGTCGGCTAACAAGCAATAATAAAAACAAGTTGAATGAATACAACTTAAAAACAAAATTAAAATACAACAATTAAAATACTGAAACATTAAAATATTAAAATGGAGCCTCATCACAGGAGGAGAAAGGAAAAAGAAAAAAAGAGAGGGGAGGGAATCAAACTGGCTCCAAGCCAAAGGCCAGGCAGAACACCTCTGCCTTACAGGCCCTGCGGAAAGAAATCAGATCCTGCAGGGCCCTGGTCTCATGGGACAGAGCGTTCCACCAGGCTGGAGCCAGTGTTGAGAAGGCCCTGGCTCTGGTTGAGGCTAATCTAACCTCCTTAGGGCCCGGGACCTCTAGGGTGTTGCTATTTATGGACCTTGAGGTTCTCCATGGAGCAGACTGGGAGCACATCCGTTCAAATTGCTGAATTGGAAATACATTTATCAGTACAGAAATGTACTGCAGTATCATCAGTTAATAGAACCGCGCAGGTCCTTTACCTTTTTTTAACATTAGATGCTAAAATACAACCTTATTCTATGTGCAGTTTTGAAAGTTTAGCCTGCAATGCATGTTTTTCATCATCACAAAAACCCGCTATCGGCATTGGGGCATCACTTTAACACGCTTAATCTGCGGTTGGGAAGGACATTCAAGTGATATAAGCTGCAGACACAACTTGAGATGTTCTGTCGTCGCAAAAACTGTTCCCATTCTACTACCTCTCCTTTTACATGCAAAACAAAAACAAATTTCAAGCACAACGTATAGTGTACACATAAAAATACCACTAATAAATTAAGCAGCAGCAGCAATAGTGGTAGTAATAAAAATACATACATACATACATACATACCCCAAGCCCAGACACATCATTTAAAATGCAAAAATCTGCCCAGATGGGCATGCTGACTCCCAAAAAAGAAGGCATGTCTGGGAAAACCTGGATGTATAGCAATCCTAGTTTAGCCCATGCTCCAGCTTCCCCTCTCTGTCATGTTTAAAAACATTCTTAAAATTAAGTTGTTGGTGGGTTTTGCTTTTAAATGGCTGTACATATGAGTGCTGTGCTGTGATACCATGATGCCAAAAAGAATTGTTGTGCCCCCTTAATGAATGTAGGTGTGTGTGTGTGTGTGTGTGTGTAAGCATACATACCATTGGTATGAAAGTATTAAAGACAAATAACAAAAAAAGGAACATTCAGACAGGAGAATGTTAGATTCATATTTTACAGAACATTTACACTTTGAAGAGCTCAGGGAAGGTCATAGAATTTTTTTAAAAATCAAAGGAAGGAAAGCAAATCCACCATCATTATTAAAAATATCCAGCTCAAGCCTGACCGTCACAACATGAAACAGGAGAGAAGTTCCCATCTTGCTTCTGCCTCATTGCAATTTGCAGCAAAAACAGAATGAAACTAATTACAGAGAGTGTTATACCAAGAGATCTGCAAAGCTCCAAGGGAAACAAAAATCCCCTTTCTTTCTCCCTTCTGCAGTTTAGCAAAAACATCCATAAGGTCAGGATGAGAACCACAAGCTCAGCTGTAGATAAGGGGGGAGGGATAAAACTTCACTGCAAGATGCCTTCACTCTGGCTGGGGTGGGGGTGGGGAACGCATCTTGGCTGTTTCTTTTGGTGATCTGCCAGTGCGCTTTTCTGAAAATGAGCAGGATTCTTCTGTCAGCCATGGTATACAGGGGTGAAACTAGACTTTGTTTCACCTGGGTCAAAGATCCAGTTTGATCAGCCAGGACGACCACTTGGATGTTCAAAGCTAGCGGGGGGGGGGGGACAGCAGGCTGGGCCAGGGAGGTGATGAATGCCTCTTTATGAGAGGGGGTGGTTCCTGTCTGCTTGAAGGAAGCAGTGGTAAAACTATTCCATGAAAACCCCTCCCTGGATTCAGGAAATCTAACTAACTACTGTGGAGCCTTCAATGTGGGCTTCCTCTGGGTTCAATTTTATCCCCTAGGCCAGTGTTTCCCAACCGGTGTTCCGCGGCACACTAGTGTGCCGTGAGACACCAGCTGGTGTGCCGTGGGAGGAAGGCGGGCGAGTCGGGCGGTGAGAGGCGGCGGCGGCGGCGAGGATCCGCGTCGAGCCGGGGGCGGCTCCGCGGTGGTGGTGCCGAGCGGCGGGGCAGCGCGCGCAAAAGGGAGGAGCGCGAGACAGCGGAGGAGGAGGAGGCCGGCATGTCCGGGCAGCAGCAGCAACAACAGCAGCAGCAACTCCCGCCGCCGCCCCCTCCTCCGCCCGCTATCGCCGCCGCCGCCTCAGCTGCCCTCGCTCTGCTGCCTCCTCCCACCCCGGCAAGGGGGAGGGAAAAAACTTTCGCTTTTGTGCGTCCCTCCCGGCGTGACGCTGCGCGCTGACGTCACGGGGCGGGGCTTTAATGGTGGTGTGCCGCGAGATTTTTTTCCGGCTAACAGGTGTGCCGTTGCCCAAAAACGTTTGGGAAACACTGCCCTAGGCTGTTTAACATCTACATGAAACTGCTGAGTGGGATTATCTGGAATTTTGACCTATAAAGCCTTAAATGGCTCAGGACTGCAATACCTCAAGGATGCCTGTTATGTACTGAGTTGAATAGGATCCAAAATGCAGCAGTCTGATTGGTCCTAGAACAATGCAGCAGTATGACTGGTCTGCAGGAGCCACCCAATCCGGCTCCAGATGGAAGTGAATTAACAACCTGATTGGCCTACAGGAGAATTCCGGAATTAGCCAATCACGCGCAGCCCATTGTGTAAATAATGTATATAAAGCAGATATTTTGAGGGGACTTTCATTCCTCCTCACCACTATGAGCTGAATAAAGAGCATGAAATCCACTCTCGACTCTGAGTATATTTCACTGGTGACGAAGGTGGGATCCCGCTGAGCTGACCACCACACAGCACCACAGCACTGCCACCTGCCGCACCGCTGCCTCGCACCGTGTATCCAGGCTTCAGCTCCGGGACCCAAGGAACTCAGAATGGCAACCAACAGCAGCTTCTCGCCGTTCAACCCCGCATCCGGAAACTGGGAAGCGTATGCCTCCCATTTCACCTTCCTCCTAGAAGCCAAAGGGGTCACCGACGAAGAAGATGCCAAGAAGAGGGCGATATTCTTCAGCGTCTGCGGAGAGGAGACGTTTGAAATTGCCCGGGCTCTTCTTGCGCCTGAAGACGTCGCTACTGTTCCATACAAAACAATAATGGAACAGCTGAAGGGGCACTTCTCGCCGCAGCCCTCAGTGGTGGCTCGTCGAAATGCCTTCTACGCAAAGCGGCAAGCCCCTGGGGAAACCATAACTGGGTTTGTGACCTCTCTCCGCCAAGCCGCCTGGTTCTGCAACTTCTCAGAGCTGGAGAACATGCTTCGTGACCACCTCGTCGGGGGCCTGAAGGATGAGAAGCTGCAACGACGCCTCTACGCTAAGAAGGACCTAACATTCCAGGTCGCTCTGGAGGAGGCCCTGGCAACAGAAGCTGCCGAGAGGTTGACGCAAGAGGCACGGCCGAGCTTGCCGTCCCAACCAAGGGTCCACCACGAAGACCTCACCGACGACTCAGGATCTGACAGGGAGGAGGTGCACCAAGTACAGCGGCGCACTCAAGCAGCTCACAGACCACAGCTGCCTCGACAAGAAGGGGGGAACTGCGCAAGCTGCGGGAGAGTCATGAGAGGAGGACCTGCCGTTTCTGCAACACAGAATGCAGGCAGTACAGAAAATCGGGACACATCCCCCGGGTGTTTCGGGCTCGGCCCACCCGACGCCAGGCATCCAATAACCAATCCAAGAGCCCCAGGTCCCGGGGCCCAACGCACCAAGGCAACTCGACGGAGCTCACGGACTTCCAGGTATACCAGTTGCCCCACCCCAACGTAGAGAAAATTTATGTAGACGTACAGATAGAGGGGGCCCCGTGCCGCATGGAGCTGGACACGGGTTCAACTCTATCCATAATCTCGGCAAGGACCTTAAGGAAACTGTCCTAGTGGGGGTCCCAAACTCAGGCCGGCCCCATTCACCCTCCGGGACTTCCAGAAACGTAAGGTCCCCACAATGGGGGTGGGGACCTTCAGGGTGCAATATCAAGGGCGGACGCGGCAACTGGACTTGCTTGTGGTCAAGGGCCCCTACATTAGCTTACTGGGATTGGCATGGTTTGGACCACTGGGGCTAGCCGTCATCGGGGTGAACCACACTAGCTTACAAGTGGATGTGGACACCATATGCAAGGAATTTCTGGGGGGGTTTCAATGGGAAATTGGGACAATATATGGGGCCCCCTGTTGCTCTACAGCTTGACCCCGCAGTACAACCTGTCAGGCTCAAGGCCCGCCGGGTCCCGTTTGCCCTGAAACCCCGTATAGACGAGGAATTGGACCGGCTCGTGGAGCAAGGAGTGCTGAAACCTGTGCCTAATGCCCCCTGGGAAACCCCGATCGTCACACCCGTCAAGTCTAATGGTTCGGTCCACATCTGCGCAGATTACAAATGTACCATAAACAAGGCCCTCACGGCCCACGCATACCCAGTGCCAGTGGTCAGCCATGTCCTTGCCACCCTGCCTGGATCAAAAAAAATTGGCAAGCTGGACTTGGCCCAAGCATATCAACAGCTGCCGGTAGATGAGGCCACAGCAGAGGCACAGACGATTGTGATGCACAGAGGAGCGTTCAGGGTAAAGCAGCTACAATTCAGTGTTAGTGTGGCACCAGGCATATTCCAGAATCTAATGGACTCTCTCCTTAAAGGGATTCCTGGTGTCACCCCCTTCTTTGATGATGTGTTGATTGCTGGGCCCACACCAGAGGAGTTTGAGGACTGCCTCCACACCGTTCTGCACCGTTTCCAGACGGTGGGTATCAAGGTGAAGCAGGAAAAATGTCTACTAGGAGTACCTCAGATGGACTTTCTGGGATTTATGGTGGATGCAGAAGGGGTCCACCCGACGGGGGACAAGGTACAGGCCATTTGTGATGCCCCAGCGCCCAAGAGCAAGACTGAACTTCAGGCCTTCTTGGGACTATTGAACTTATACCATTCCTTCCTTCCTCACAAGGCGGCGATAGCCGAGCCCCTACACAGACTCCTGGACAAGCGGGCCCCTTGGGTGTGGGGCCAGTGCCAGGAGGCCACATTCCAGGCAGTCAAGGACTTGCTTGTCTCAAACTCGGTCTTGGCACACTTTGACGAGAGGCTGCTGGTGGTGCTAGCATGCGACGCCTCGCCCTATGGCATCGGCACTGTCCTGGGACACCAACTCCCGGATGGAAGAGAGGTACCGGTGACATACTTTTCCCACTCAACGCAACCGAGCGGAACTATTCGCAAATCGACAAGGAGGGTCTGGAAATCGTGAAGGGAGTAAAGAAATTCCATGATTTCTTGTACGGGTGGCCCTTCACCGTGGTGACTGACCACAAGCCGTTGCTTGGCTTGTTTGCCCCCGAAAAGCAGACCCCCCAAGTGCTGTCTCCTCACGTCTTCAGGTGGTCAATTTTCCTTGCCAGCTACCAGTATGCACTGATTCACCGCCCTGGGAAGGCGATGGGCCACGTGGACGCCCTCAGCAGGCTACCACTACCAGAAACTGGCTCCGACCCAGCACCCGCGCAAGAGGTTATGAGCCTGGAGCTGCTTCCCGACCGCCCCATTCAGGCACAAGAAGTTACACATCATTCCAAGAAATATAGGGTCATCTCCCAGGTCCTGGACTGGGTGTGGAGGGATTGGCCCAGCAGCAGCCCCGGGCCAGAATTCGCCGGCTACACAACCCGCAAACATGAACTGTTGGTCCACAAGGGGTGCCTGTTATGGGGAAGCAGGGTCGTTGTTCCCTAGCCCCTCCGCAAAAGGGTCCTCACAGCCCTACACAAGACACACCCAGGGGTAGTGAGAATGAAGGCCCTTGCCGGGGATCGACGGAGAGATAGAGGCCTGGGTCAAACACTGCCAGGCCTGCCAAGAATCCCACCCAGATCCCTCAAGGGCCCCAGTCCAGTCCTGGGAGTCCGCCCGAGCACCATGGTCACGCCTGCATGTGGACTTCGCTGGCCCCTTTCAGGGGAAAACATTATTCATAGTGGTGGACTCCTACACCAAATGGCTGGAAGTCACACTGGTACCGTCCACTTCCACGTCCTCAGTCATCCGGGTACTACGCAGGCTGTTTGCAACCCACGGGCTCCCTGACACTCTCGTCTCAGACAACGGGACCACATTTACGTCAGGAGAATTCCAAACCTTCACAGCGCACAACGCCATCCACCACATCCGCTCGGCGCCATTCCACCCTGCCACCAATGGCCAAGCAGAACGTATGGTGCGGACCACCAAGGACACCCTCCGCCGTATGACGCAAGGGGGTTGGGAGTACTGCTGTGCTGGTCCAGGGGGGAGGTTACCGTGGGGCGAGGTCCAGGACCTGAGTCGAGGGTTGGCAGACAGTCCTCCACGGGCGAAGCGGGGTCCACAGCAAGGAGCCAGGCAAGGACAGGAACTCTGGGGGAACAGGACTGCATGCTGGCCGAAACAGCTCTTCAATGACGTTGCTCCTGCAACCTGGGACCGGGCTGACTGGCCTTTATCTTCTCTGAGGCCAGGGGCGGTCCCGGCCCCCAGGTGACCCACCTCTCCTGGCCTTAAGGCGAGCACTCCTCCTGGGAGAAACCAGTTCCCTCTGCCTCTCTGCCCTGAGCCTCTGCACCTCAGGAGAGGCCGGTGGGTTACTGGACCCAGGGGGAGACTCACTTTCCCCTGACAGGGCTGGGAGAGGCACACCTGTAGGCAATGCGTCCTCAATCGCCTCCGGAGCCAGAGTGGATTCACCTGGTGCCTGCTCCTGAGGATCCGGCACAGGTGCAGGCACTTCAGAATCAAGGCCCTGCCCCAGCACTGCCGGCCCTGGAGACGGGGACTCCTGTGCAGGCTGGGATTCCTCCGGTTCAGCCTCTGAATCGGATTCCCAGGCCATCACAACTGCCTTGCCACATTCCTTCTAGCACAGCACCCCCAGCTCAATGACTGGCCAGAGCCCCGATGAACTACTTATGGGTTGGCGCCTTGCAATCAGATTGGACCACCTTCACCCCAATAGAGCTCAGGATGAGGTAGTGTTGGGGGAAGGAAGGAACCCCTGGACCTTCGTGGCCCAGGACCCAGAGTACGCAAAGAATTTTGGGGCAGGCCCAGCATGGGTACCCGCCACAGTCACCAGGGTCACTGGCCCCGTGTCGTACGAGATGCTAACAGATGGGGGGCAATGCTGGCGCCGCCACTGCGACCAGATACAGCGACAATTCCTGGGAGAAAACCAGGAGAAGGACAGGTCAGAGGAGTCCCAAGGGAACAGTGGGGCAGTGAGGCCCGTAGAACAGGAGGGGCCAGCAGGAGAGGCAGAATCAGTAAATACAGAGAGGACCCGTGAGGCCGAAAGGACAGCGGAACCAGAACCACGACTGAGTGAGCCGGTTGCGCCAGACCAAACGGCCCCATCACAGCCAGCATCCTTTGAACACGAGCCAGAACCTGAACCCTGGACCAGGGAACACCCCAGGCTGCAATGCACATGTAGGCCGCCGGCGTACCTTGAGGACTATGAATGCGACCTCCCGGGCAGGCCTGGAACTTAGAGGGGAGGGGTGTTATGTACTGAGTTGAATAGGATCCAAAATGCAGCAGTCTGATTGGTCCTAGAACAATAGGATCTCAAATATACTCAGAGTCGAGAGTTGATTTCATGCTCTTTATTCAGCTCGTAGTGGTGAGAAGGGAATGAAAGTCCCCTCAAATTATCTGCTTTATATACATTTTTTACACAATGAGCTGCACGTGATTGGCTAATTCCGGAATTCTCCTGTAGACCAATCAGGTTGTGGATTCACTTCTATCTGGAGCTGGATTGGGTGGCTCCTGCCGACCAATCATACTGCTGCATTGTTCTAGGACCAATCAGACTGCTGCATTCTGAATCCTATTGTTCTAGGACCAGACTGCTGCATTTTGGATCCTATTCAACTTAGTACATAACAGGATTCAAAATGCAGCAGTCTGATTGGCCCTGATTGCAGCAGTCTGATTAGGCAGGCTGAGGCAGCTCCCTCAGGTGGCAGAAGCCCTGAAGGTAGCAGCCCCTATGGGAGCCCTGCCACCTCCTCCGCTAGCCAAAATCGTTTGAGATCTTATGGAGCGCACAAGATCTCACACAAAATAGCAAGAATTTGGTACCTATGCCAATGCCGCTTCTCCATCTACAATTAGCATTTAGCTAATAAAATACTACTACTACTATTTTCTAAAACATTATTATGTTTCCTTTAAACTGAATCAACTAATGAGAAACTTCTCAGCCCTGTGTACTCCAAAATGCACTGTCTTTAGAAGATCACTTTCTTCCAGTGCTTGTGAAGGGCCTTCAGCTTAGTGGTAGAGCACAAGCTGTCCATGCAGGAAGGGCTGAGATGCTGGAGGTTTTGTATCCATCAGACTACATAATGCTAGACTAGATGAACCACTGGTCTCACTTGGTATAAGCTTATAAGGCTCATACAAGAAGAAATGTAGAGATGCTCTTCTCAGTAGTTGTGGCCTGATGAGGGAGCCTTGTTCCTTGTTTACTATCCTTAAGCTGGCAGTTGAATAAATCCCTTTGAACACAATGCAATGTACTTTTGAGTAGAAAACCTAAGCGTTTTCCTCACCTTGTATTTTGTTTTAATTATGTTTATATTTTTGTGAGCTGCCTTTAATATTTAGGTGTACCCAAAAGGCAGCCTAAACATATTTTGAAAGGAAGAAGATCCCAAATTGTTCCCGGATGTGCTGCCGGCATCCATGGCCCCTGCGGTGACAGAGTGGCTTCAGGAGCTCCAGTATCAACAACAACTATTGATGGAGCAACTGTGCCAGGCCAAGGAGGCATACAAGGCCCAGGCCGACCGCCACCGCCAGGTGGGGCCAGACCTCCACGTCAGTGACCTGGTATGGCTCTCCTCTCGCCACCTCCACCCCTCTTGGCCTTCGCAGAAGCTGGACGCCCACTTCACCGGCCCGTTTCCTATAGTGGACCAGGTCTCGCCGGTGGCATTCTGTCTCCGGTTACCCTCAACCCTGAAGTATTCCACAGGTCCCTACTGAGTTCGGTGCCCCCCCCCCCGACGAGTTCCACCCGAACCGTCCCCGACCGCAACCAGTTTTGGTTCAGGGGGAGCCCGAATATGAGGTGGAGCGCATTCTGGACTCACGATACCACAGGGGAAAGCTCCAATATCTCATAGACTGGAAGGGGTATGGGCCTGAGGACCGTTCCTGGGAACCAGCGGCCAACGTCTACACGCCTGCCTGCCTCCGTGATTTCCATGCGGCGTACCCCAGCAAGCCGGGTCTGGACCCTCGGTTGGGGGGGGCTGCGAGGGGGGATGGTGTGATGGCCTAGGAATCTGATTCAGGGGCTGAACCGGAGGAATCCCAGCCTGCAGAGGAGTCCCTGCCTCGAGGGCCGGCTGAGCCAGGGCAGGGGCTTGAATCTGAAGGGCCCTCACCTGTGCTGGATCCTCAGGAGCAGACACCAGCTGAATCCGCTCTGGCTCCAGAGGTGATCGAGGACCCACTGCCTGCACGTGTGCCTCTCCCAGCCCTGTCAGGGGAAGGTGAAGCTGCTCCTGGGTCCAGTAACCCTCCAGTCTCTCCTGACCTGCAGAGGCTCAGGGCAGAGAGGCAGAGGGAACTAAATGCTCTCAGGAGGAGTGTTCGCCTTAAGGCCAGGGGAGGCGAGTCACCTGTGGGCCGGGACCGCCCTAGGCCTCAGAGGAGATAAATGCCAGTCAGCCCAGTCCCAGGAGCAACATCATTGGAAACCTGTTCCTGCCAGCACCCTGACCTGCTCTTCTGGAGTTCCTGACCACGCCCGGCTCCTTGCCTTGGACCCTGCTTCGCCCTTGTCGGACAGCCTCCAGACCCTCGACCCAGGACCGGACTCAGACCACGCTGCACGGTAACCCCCCCCCCCCGGGACCAGCACACAGACCATCTGATGCGTCTGACACTGAACTGGAAGAACCACTGTTCACCATTGGCCACTTTTCTCCTAAGAAGGAGTACACAGATCTGAAAGGGCCACAAAAGGCAAACCTCCAAAGAGATTTGCTGATGAGTTTGCTAAGACAGCAACTGCTGTTCTTAGTAGCTCAGAGAAGGTGTGGGAACCTTCAAGCTTGAAAGAGGTTCAGAAGTTAGAATAGAATCATAGAATCATAGAATCATAGAGTTGGAAGAGACCACAAGGGCCATCGAGTCCAACCCCCTGCCAAGCAGGAAACACCATCAGAGCACTCCTGACATATGGTTGTCAAGCCTCTGCTTAAAAACCTCCAAAGTAGGAGACTCCACCACACTCCTTGGCAGCAAATTCCACTGTCAAACAGCTCTTACTGTCAGGAAGGTCTTCCTAATGTTTAGGTGGAATCTTCTTTCTTGTAGTTTGGATCCATTGCTCCGTGTACGCTTGTCTGGAGCAGCAGAAAACAACCTTTCTCCCTCCTCTATGTGACATCCTTTTATATATTTGAACATGGCTATTATATCACCCCTTAACCTCCTCTTCTCCAGGCTAAACTTGCCCAGCTCCCTTAGCCGTTCCTCATAAGGCATTGTTTCCAGGCCTTTGACCATTTTGGTTGCCCTCCTCTGGACACGTTCCAGTTTGTCAGTGTCCTTCTTGAATTGTGGTGCCCAGAACTGGACACAGTACTCCAGGTGAGGTCTGACCAGAGCAGAATACAGTGGCACTATTACTTCCCTTGATCTAGATGCTATGCTCCTATTGATGCAGCCCAGAATTGCATTGGTTTTTTTAGCTGCCGCGTCACACTGTTGGCTCATGTCAAGTTTGTGGTCAACCAAGACTCCTAGATCCTTTTCACATGTACTGCTCTCAAGCCAGGTGTCACCCATCTTGTATTTGTGCCTCTCATTTTTTTTGCCCAAGTGCAATACTTTACATTTCTCCCTGTTAAAATTCATCTTTAGTTAACCTCTAAAGATGCTGAACCATGGCTTAATGCCATGAAGGCTGAAGTCGATTCCTTGGATAGGAACCAAACCTGGGAGCTGGTGCCAGTAGTCCCAGGAATGAGACTGGTTGGCAGCAAATGGGCCTTCAAGGCCAAGACAGACCAGACTGGCAAGGCTGTCAGGCACAAAGCCATATGGGTTGCTAGAAGTTTTTCACAGATACCAGGACAGGATTACCACGAGACCTACTCACCCACCGTCAAGTATGAGAGCATTAGGCTAATGCTCAAGATTGCTGCAGAGGAGAAACTGCACGTTTCTCATCATGATGTGAACACAGCTTTTTTGTACAGGGTTTTGGGGGAGGAACTGTATATGCTTCCACCTGATGGAGTGCAGATACAGAAGGGAATGGTCTGTAAACTACAGAAATCCCTATATGGTCTCAAGCAGAGGGCCAGGTGTTGGAACACAAAACTCACTGAGACATTGCTTTCCCTAGGTTTTCACAAAGGCAAAGCTGAGCCATGTGTGTTTGTCAAGGAGGAGGGGCAAAACAAACTGTATCGTTTATGTTTTGTTGATGATCTTCTGTTTTGGAAGAATCAGGCTTTGTACCAAAGCACCCTAGCTCAGCTGAAGGAGCACTTTGACATGAAGGATCTTGGTAAGGTATCCAACTATCTTCCTCTGCAGGTGGAGAAGGACCAAGCAGGTAATTTTCTGGTACACCAGACACAGAAAATTGCTGATGTATTAACCAGGCTGAATTTGGTTGATGCAAACCCAGCAGACACACCGATGGTGACAGGTTACCAGGTAGATAGTACTGCTGAAGCATTTTCTGACACCACACTGTACAGATGCATTCTAGGCAAGCTGAATTTCATTGCTAGATGTTCAAGACCTGACACAGCTGTAAGCACTAACCTGTTTAGCAGACATGCCAACAATCCTACTGTTCAGGACTGGAAAGCTCTGAAGTGCATAGCCCGCTATTTGAAGGGGACTTTGCATTACAGGCTGAGGTTCACCAGTCAAAAGATGGGAGATCTTGAAATCTTTGCAGATGCTAGTTTTGGAAGTGACACCATGGATGGTACAAGCAGTTCTGGAGTATGCTACACGTACAACCATTGTCTCTTTGACTGGCTGTGCGAAAAGCAGACGACAGTAAGCCTAAGTTCCTGTGAAGCAGAACTCAATGCCCTGTCATTTTCACTCATGGATTGTGAATGGTTGATGCAACTGTTTCAGGACATCAGAGTTTCTGTAAAATGTCCTATACAGGTGTATCAAGACAATAGATCCTGTTTGGCTTTGCTGAACTCAGAGAGTTGCAAGCAAAGAACCAAATACTTGCAGATTAAGTTACATCATGCACTCTCTTGTGTATTCAGAAAGGAATCATTCAGGTGTCCTACATGCCAGGAAATGAAATTCCTGCTGATCTGTTGTCTAAGGTTGTTAACAGAGAACAACTTAAGGTTTATGTACAGAGGTTGCAATTGGGTTGAACCACAGGTACTACAGGTTACACGGAAAGGGGGAGGATGTTAGGATATAGTTCCATTCCACCTTAAAAAGGGAACAGGCTGTTGTGTGTCACATACTTGTTTACTTCCAGCTTCTCGCTGGGAACTTCCGTTTTGTATATAGCTTTTGTTCTGGCTGTTTTCCTGGACACGGAGGCAAGCAGTCATGTTTTTCCTTTGTTCTGAACTACGTTGAATAAAGCTGTAAATATGCTCTCCTGTGTGCATCCTTTTGTTGTGGAGACTCTGCTGAAAGGATGTGCACGGGTCTTGGAATGTCTCTGTAGCTCGTGTTGCTAATTGACTGATGCTGTTCCACGGGAGACCGGTGATCGTCCAGAGACGACTGGGGGCCTGCCTGATGCCTCCGTCTCCCTGGCAGTATCCCAACAGTGTGGGGGACAGAAGGAAAAACAAATACACCCAATATAGGGTTGGTGTGTTTTCCTTTCCTTGCCAAGAAAAAGGGATGGCTTTGGATCCTGTAGACCTCAAACCTCCTTTGGTGACTCCTCCCTTGGCAGCTTTCACATCCATGAGGCAGCCATGGCCTATTGTAGGGATCACAGGATTGTGCCCTTAAGCTTGCATTTGGAAGGGACTTACTGAAAATACTAGTTGTACAGGGAGGGTGGTAAAAAATCAGGGCATTCAAGTACACAACAACAACCATTTTTATTATTTGTACTTTGCCCATCTGACTGGGTTGCCTCAGCCACTCTGGGCAGCTTCCAACATAGTGATAGGATATAGATGACCCTGCAAGCAGGCTAACTGTTTTAGGTGGTGTTCACTAAATATGGCAAATGCATATTAACTCCCCACCCCCAGTGTGTATAAAAGGATGACTAACCAAATCTTATCATCACAGCACTATATATTCATACTAAGTGACCCCCTTGTCAATGGCAGACCATGTTGCAGGATGTGGGAAGGATAAGCAGAAAGCTATAAGAGAATTTAAAATGTACTTGCTATTTTTGACAGCAGCCCAAACTAATGTAACATGCAGTTCCTTCCTAAGCAAAGCACAATAATTTACAGAATTCCTCTAACTTGACATCTGTTGGCTTAATCCATCACAGAGAATTTCAGTAATCTGGGTTTTTATTTTGTTTTTTTGAACAGGTTAACAACAGGATCCCAATTTGGTACATCCATTATATAAGTACCGTATATGGATTTATTCTATAACCAACTATTCTAAAAGTTGCAATGTTGTTTATTTTGCAGTATGATTCTACAATAATCAGATACAAAGATAGACTTTACTTTTGTAGAGTTGCTAGTGCTTAAGAATTATCTTCATTCACATTTGTCCGTATAGGGCTAGTTACAGGAAATACTTTTTGCCTTAGATCTGCATTACCATACAACCCACTCTCATCTTGCCATGTGTTGATCCCATGTCTTCTGTAATCAGCCGTGTCAGTAAACTGAGAATGACATTTTCTGTGAACTACAGAGTAGCCATCTGGCTGAAGCTCAATCTAAAGAAAATACATTCAAGGGCATGTTATTAATCAGAAGGCAAATTGGGAAACCATTTTTGATGATAAGAGAGGCAATGGTTGTGTTTGCACATCAAGCAAAACTCTGCCACAACCTAGAAAACCCAAGAAGCTGCTTTATACTGAATCCGACCATTGGTCCATCTGGCTCAGTATTGCCTATGTCAACTGGTGGGGGCTTTTCAGAGTTTCAACTGGCGACATGACCAGCCCTACCGGGAGATGTCAAGGATTGAACCTGGAACTTCTACATGGGAAACAGATGCTCCACCCCTAAGCTACAGCCCTTGTTGCCCCCATAGAAAACCTTGTGCCATTAGCTCCCCTGGTTAAACAGTCTTGGTTTAGAATAGCTACCATTTTCACAGCAGATAAAATAGATTGAAAATCAGTGCTAGGGCAGGCTTTCTCAGCCTCGGCCCTCTAGATGTTTTGAGACTACAATTCCCAGCATCCCTGACCACTGGTCCTGCTAGCTAGGGATCATGGGAGTTGTAGGCCAAAAACATCTGGAGGGCCGAGGTTGAAGAAGCCAGTGCTAGGGCAACAAAGCAAACAGTTTTTAAAGCTTTATTCCTGGTGACAGCAACAGAAAATAATTTTTAAAAAACCAAGAGCAAAGAAGGAGAAGAGTGAATTTCTGGGATTGGGGGTAAGCTATATCCCATGGTAAATTTCAGAGAGAGAAATATTTCACTTTATCCTTCTCATCCTAAACATATTTTATTTAAAGTAAATCCTCTTGATTTTGATTATGCTAATTTTCAAGTAAGCATGCTTAGGATTGCAGTCTTATTTTAAATGTTCAGTTTGTTATTCAGTTAGATAATTTGTACGTGAAAGCTATCTTTCCTTTATGTGTACTACAGGGATCTAGAAAAAGGAGAGTAGATGGTGATGAGCTGTTTGTTGGGGGGGGGGAGATATTTATCCCCCTTATTCCCTGCAAGTGATGCTGATGTTTGTTGGATCATGAAATTAGAGGAGGGCTTTCTGAAATTAATAGTATTTAACATTGTTGTCATTGCCTAGAGCTTGAGGGAAGCTTCAATAAATAAATGTAAAACCAGAATTCAAGCAAAAACCCACCAAGTCTATAGACAAGAAATGTAAATACCACGCCATTTCTTGTTTGATGGGTAGTTTTAAAAACAACAATAAAAACCATTGGTTATGTTTGCTGTTTTAAAAGAAAAAAAGCCTTTTTTAAAAAAGATAACTAGCTAATAGAAACGTAACAGCTCTGCTATTTCCCTACTACCATTATAGCTCAGTTTATGTGATGTGGTAGCATCAGGGTGGATAAAAATCAATGATTTTCAAAAAAATGTTTAAAAAACAGATTTTTTTAAAAAATCAGTTTTTTAAATTTAAATTGGATTTTTAAAATGAAATGCTTTTGGAGGGAAAATCTTTCTAAAGATAATTTTCTATCTAAGTTACATTATAGTCCAAAGGCTATTCATCAGGAAATAAGGATTTAAGTTTTTCATGTGTGCTAAAACTCAGTCTAAGGTTGTGGGTTTTTTTTTTTTAATTGTTTAACCACATCAGTTAAACAATTAAAAAAACCAAACCCACAACCTTAGACTGAGTTTTAGCATACATGAAAAACATCAGTCCCCTTCATGGATCATTGCCTTGCCGTGGCAAAGGGGGCTGAATAACTCAGAGAAGCTATGAACTATGCCGAGCAGGGCACCCAAGATGAACAGGTCATAGTGGAGAGTTTTGACCAAACGTGATCCCCCTGGAGTAGGAACCGGCAAGCCACTCCAGTATCCCTGCCAAGAAAACTCCATGAACAAAGACAACAGGCATATAAAAGTTATGACGCTGGAAGATGAGCCCCTCAGGTCGGAAGGTGTCCAACATGCTACTGGGGAAGAGCGGAGGACAAGTACAAGTAGATTCAGAGCTGATGAAGCGGCTGGGCCAAAGCCGAAAGGACGTTCAGTTGCGGATATGCCTGGAAGCGAAAGGAAAGTCCAATGCTGCAAGAAAAATATTGCATAGGAACCTGGAATGTAAGAACCATGAACCTGGGTAAGTTGGATGTGGTCAAAAATGAGATGGCAAGAATAAATATTGACATCCTGGGCATCAGTGAGCTAAAATGGACGGCAATGGGCGAATTCAGTTTGGATGACTATCATATCTACTACTGTGGGCAAGAAACCCATAAAAGAAATGGAGTGGCCCTCATAGTCAACAAAAGAGTGGCGAAAGCTGTACTGGGATGCAGTCTCAAAAATGATAGAATGATCTCGATACGAATCCAAGGCAGACCTTTTAACATCACAGTAATCCAAGTTTATGCACCAACCACTGGTGCTGAAGAAACTGAAATTGACCAATTCTATGAAGACTTACAACACCTTATAGAAGTGACACCAAACAAGGATGTTCTTCTCATTATAGGGGATTGGAATGCTAAAGTAGAGAATCAAGAGATAAAAGGAACAACTGGCAAGTTTGGCCTTGGAGATCAAAACGAAGCAGGGCAAAGGCTAATAGAGTTCTGTCAAGAGAACAAGCTGGTCATCACAAACACGCTTTTCCAACAACACAAGAGATGACTCTATACATGGACATCACCAGATGGGCAACATCGAAATCAGATTGATTATATTCCCTGCAGCCAAAGATGGAGAAGCTCTATACAGTCAGCAAAAACAAGACCTGGAGCTGACTGTGGCTCAGATCATCAGCTTCTTATAGCAAAATTCAAGCTTAAACTGAAGAAAGTAGGAAAAACCACTGGACAGGTAAGATACAATCTAAACCAAATCGCTTATGAATACAAAGTGGAAGTGAGGAACAGGTTTAAGGATTTAGATTTGCTGGACAGAGTGCCTGAAGAACTACGGGTGGAGGCTCGAAACATTATACAGGAGGCAGCAACTAAAACCATCCCAATGAAAAAGAAATGCAAGAAAACAAAGTGGCTGTCCAACGAGGCCTTACAAATAGTGGGGGAGAGAAGGCAAGCAAAATGCGAGGGAGATAGTGAAAGATAAAGGAAATTGAATGCAGATTTCCAAAGAATAGCAAGGAGAGACAAGAAGGCCTTCTTAAACGAGCAATGCAAAAAAAATAGAGGAAAACAACATAATGGGAAGAACCAGAGATCTGTTCAAGAAAATCGGAGAAACGAAAGGAACATTTCGTACAAAGATTACCATAATAAAGGACAAAAGTGGTAAGGACCTAACAGAAGCAGAAGACATCAAGAAGAGGTGGCAAGAATACACAGAGGAATTATACCAGAAAGATATGAATGTCTCGTACACCCCAAGTAGTGTGGTTGCTGACCTTGAGCCAGACATCCTGGAGAGTGAAGTCAAATGGGCCTTAGAAAGCACTGCAAATAACAAGGCCAGTGGAAGTGATGGTATTCCAGCTGAACTGTTTAAAATTTTAAAAGATGATGCTATTAAGGTGCTACACTCAATATGCCAGCAAGTTTGGAAAACTCAGCAGTGGCCAGAGGATTGGAGAAGATCAGTCTACATCCCAATCCCAAAGAAGGGCAGTGCCAAAGAATGCTCCAACTACTGCACAGTCGCACTCATTTCACACGCTAGCAAGGTTATGCTTAAAATTCTACAAGGAAGGCTCAAGCAGTATGTGGACCGAGAACTCCCAGAAGTGCAAGCTGGATTTAGAAGAGGCAGAGGAACCAGAGACCAAATTGCAAACATGCGCTGGATTATGGAGAAAGCTAGAGAGTTCCAGAAAGACGTCTACTTCTGCTTCATTGACTATGCAAAAGCCTTTGACTGTGTCGACCACAGCAAACTATGGCAAGTTCTTAAAGAAATGGGAGTTCCTGATCACCTCATCTGTCTCCTGAGAAATCTCTATGTGGGACAAGAAGCTACAGTTAGAACTGGATCTGGAACAACTGATTGGTTCAAAATTGGGAAAGGAGTACGGCAAGGCTGTATATTGTCTCCCTGCTTATTTAACTTATATGCAGAATTCATCATGTGAAAGGCTGGGCTGGATGAATCCCTAGCTGGAATTAAGATTGCTGGAAGAAATATCAACAACCTCAGATATGCAGATGACACAACCTTGATGGCAGAAAGTGAGGAGGAATCAAAGAACCTTTTAATGAGGGTGAAAGAGGAGAGTGCAAAATATGGTTGAAGATCAACATCAAAAAAACGAAGATCATGGCCACTGGGCCCATCACCTCCTGGCAAATAGAAGGGGAAGAAATGGAGGCAGTGAGAGATTTTACTTTCTTGGACTCCATGATCACTGCAGATGGTGACAGCAGTCACGAAATTAAAAGACGCCTGCTCCTTGGGAGAAAGGCAATGGCAAACCTAGACAACATCTTAAAAAGCAGAGACATCTCCTTGCCAACAAAGGTCCGTATAGTAAAAGCCATGGTTTTCCCAGTAGTGATGTATGGAAGTGAGAGCTGGACCATAAAGAAGGCTGATCGCCGAAGAATTGATGCTTTTGAATTATGGTGCTGGAGGAGACTCTTGAGAGTCCCATGGACTGCAAGAAGATCAAACCTCTCCATTCTGAAGGAAATCAGCCCTGAGTGCTCACTGGAAGGACAGATCCTGAAGCTGAGGCTCCAATACTTCGGCCACCTCATGAGAAGAGAAGACTCCCTGGAAAAGACCCTGATGTTGGGAAAGATGGAGGGCTCAAGGATAAGGGGACGACAGAGAATGAGATGTTTGGATGGTGTTCTTGAAGCTACCAGCATGAATTTGATCAAACTGCGGGAGGCAGTGGAGGACAGAAGTGCCTGGGGTGCTCTGGTCCATGGGGTCACGAAGAGTCGGACACGACTAAACGACTAAACAACAACCACATCAGTTAACAAACATGGATACATATGCTATTATGTTATTGTTTTAGTTAAATAAATTGTTTGAATTGTTATTAAGGAAATGATTATTATTCTCCTTCCAATATAGTACAGCAGAAAAGTTGTCCAAATATTGCCAGTTAACTTATTAAACCTCACAATTTCATAATTATCTGTCAATGCATTTCTAGTAGTATAACCAAATCAGTAATTTTTGATGTAACTGCAAAAACTTCTTTGAAAAAGTATTATTCTCTGCAGGATACATTAGGACTAAGGAAGCAAGGGATCTAATTGTCAGGAGACTCGGGAGACAGAGTAGCTGAAGGAAGAGGAACAAAGGGGAAGGACCAGAAGGGAAGGGGAAATAATCCAGGATGCTTGTTCTGGAGGGTTTCAATATTCGCATTGTGTCCATCTTGGAGGGACCACGGTGGGACTTAATGCCCACCATGACCACTATGGTTTCTTAATACATTGTCCGCATGATGTTATGCAGGATACACTTTGGATCTTGTATATTTGACGCCACAGAAAGTGGACAGTCTGGAAATCAGGGGCTTCTCTGTCAGCCCAATGTCTTGAAAAGACTATTTCTTGGTGAGCTTTTGTCAAGATGTGGCCTGACAATAGGGAACCTAATCTGATGAAAGGAAATTGTAGAGGCCCCCCAGTACAACTGAGAACCTGGAAGAACCTACAAAAGTCCCAAAGCAGACTGTAGTGCCTCAGCTCATGAATGCCTTGTCTGAGCTGCACAGCACAAGGACCACAGCCCATGCCGTGCCTTGACCCCCAATGCTTCCTCTTCCACCATCCAGGCCTTAAGAGCAAAGACGGCAGGGAATTCACTGAGTTCCTGCAAAGCTCCACAGGTGAAGTCATTCAACATCTGTAGCCAACATCAGTAGGCCAATGAGACTCAACTCTTTCTCATCTGAGTCAGGTGATCAGGTGAGGCATGCAAGAGCCGAATTGGTGTCTGGACGCAGTAACTGGCAGCATGAATCTCAACAAGATGGAGGCACTGAGAGTGGGTAGTTTTCAGGTTCAGAAAATTGGTGTTTGTCCTGATCTGGGTGAGATTTCATTCTTCCTGAAACGGTGGAGACACAGTTTGAATCATAGAATCATAGAGTTGGAATAGACCACAAGGGCCATCGAGTCCAACCCCCTGCCAAGCAGGAAACACCATCAGAGCACTCCTGACATATGGTTGTCAAGCCTCTGCTTAAAGACCTCCAAAGTAGGAGACTCCACCACACTCCTTGGCAGCAAATTCCACTGTCAAACAGCTCTTACTGTCAGGAAGGTCTTCCTAATGTTTAGGTGGAATCTTCTTTCTTGTAGTTTGGATCCATTGCTCCGTGTCCGCTTCTCTGGAGCAGCAGAAAACAACCTTTCTCCCTCCTCTATGTGACATCCTTTTATATATTTGAACATGGCTATCATATCACCCCTTAACCTCCTCTTCTCCAGGCTAAACATGCCCAGCTCCCTTAGCCGTTCCTCATAAGGCATCGTTTCCAGGCCTTTGACCATTTTGGTTGCCCTCCTCTGGACACGTTCCAGTTTGTCAGTGTCCTTCTTGAACTGTGGTGCCCAGAACTGGACACAGTACTCCAGGTGAGGTCTGACCAGAGCAGAATACAGTGGCACTATTACTTCCCTTGATCTAGATGCTATACTCCTATTGATGCAGCCCAGAATTGCATTGGCTTTTTTAGCTGCCGCATCACACTGTTGGCTCATGTCAAGTTTGTGGTCAACCAAGACTCCTAGATCCTTTTCACATGTACTGCTCTCAAGCCAGGTGTCACCCATCTTGTATTTGTGCCTCTCTTTCTTTCTTTTTTGCCCAAGTGCAATACTTTACATTTCTCCCTGTTAAAGTTCATCTTGTTTGTTTTGGCCCAGTTCTCTAATCTGTCAAGGTCGTTTTGAAGTGTGATCCTGTCCTCTGGGGTGTTAGCCACCCCTCCCAGTTTGGTGTCATCTGCAAATTTGATCAGGATGCCCTTGAGTCCATCATCCAAGTCGTTGATAAAGATGTTGAATAAGACCGGGCCCAAGACAGAACCCTGTGGCAACCCACTAGTCACTCTTCTCCAGGATGAAGAGGAACCATTGATGAGCACCCTTTGGGTTCGGTCAGTCAGCCAGTTACAAATCCACTGAGTGGTAGCATAGTCAAGACCGCATTTTACCAGCTTCTTTACAAGAATATCATGGGGCACCTTGTCAAATGCCTTGCTGAAATTAAGGTAGGCTACATCCACTGCGTTCCCTTCATCTACCAGGCTTGTAATTCTGTCAAAAAATGAGATCAGGTTAGTCTGACATGACTTATTTTTCAGAAATCCATGCTGACTATTGGTGATCACAGCATTCCTTTCTAGGTGCTCACAGGCTGTTTGCTTAATAATCTGCTCCAGAATCTTCCCTGGTATTGATGTCAGACTGACTGGGCGGTAATTATTTGGGTCCTCTCTTTTCCCCTTTTTGAAAATAGGGACAACATTTGCCCTCCTCCAGTTTGCCGGGACTTCGCCTGTTCTCCAGGAATTCTCAAAGATGACTGCCAGTGGTTCTGAGATCACATCTGCCAGTTCTTTTAATACTCTTGAATGCAGTTCATCTGGCCCTGGAGACTTGAGTTTGAAGATATTCCCTGATCCCAGCATTGGATCCTCAGTGGCTCAGGGTGTATTTTACCAACTTTGGCTGGTTTGCAACTGCAACTGTTCCTGAATAAGGAGTCCTGCTTTGGTGATCTGTGTTCTGGGAACCTCTCTGTTTGATCACTAATGTATTATACAGGGGGATGCCCTTAAAGACATCCCTAGAAGCTTCCATTTATGAAAAATCTGGCTGCAAGAGTGTTGGCGGGTATAGCTGAGGTTGTTCATATTTCACTTATTTTGAAATATCTACTGCTTATTTGCTTCTAACCCTAATTTAAGGTGCTGGTCCTTACTTTAAAGTCCTAAATGGCTTGGAGTCCAAATACCTGAATAATGGCATCTTGCCATATGAGGATGCCTACGTCTTAAGATTTGTTCCAGTATTGCTCCAGGTACCCTCTTTAGTGGATTATGTTATATAAAGCAGATGTCTTTTTGTACTGATGTGTCAACATTTTAATGTGTTTGCCAAGGAGACACACCTGGTTTTGTTGACTAGTGGGGCCATTCCTACTTGCCCAGGTATTTTAGCCTTTTAATATTGTAGATGGTTTTGTTGGGGTTTCTATTTGATTTTGTCTTGTTATATTTTGCTGCATTTTAAAAATTATGTTAATTAGTTTTTATTTGTGCTTAAGTACACTCTCCTGGAATCTTTGTATGATGCATAAGTAAGGAATATTTTAAATTAAATAATCAAGAAACTATGTGATAGTAGCAGAGATTGAGGAGACATAGAGGGTGCCTAGGCATGCTTAGAAGGAGCTTGAGGAACCAAGGATGCTAATGATGGCAAATGCATTTTACACATTAACTTGAAGCAGAACCTTGCGCTGGTATGCTTAATGAGATCAAAATGTCCAAAGGATGTGCATATGGTAAAAAAGGTAAAAGGTAAAGGACCCCTGAAGACAGGAATGCCTGGCGTGCTCTGGTCCATGGGGTCACAAAGAGTCGGACACAACTAACGACTAAACAACAACAAAAGGACCCCTGGACGGTTAAGTCCAATAAAAGGCAACTATGGGGTTGCGGCACTCATCTTGCTTTTCAGGCTGAGGAAGCTGGTGTTTGTCCACAGACAGCTTTTCTGGGTCATGTGGCCAGAATGACTCAACCACTTCTGGTGGTGTCTGACGGGACACCGTGACAAGTGCATATGAGAGAGAGACAGAAGGGCGGGGAGAGGGAGAGAGACAGAGAGTGTTCATCATGATCACAGTTGAAATGTGTACTGACAAACACTTTCCTTTATGCGTTGCCATGGTTACAAAAATATCTGGCCATGATTCCCATTCTGCTAAAATCCCTGGCGCGTAAAGGAAGAGATCCAGAGCAAGCCATGATTCATCCACACACTTTCCTTTCTCATTTACTGGCTTAACTCTGTATTCCACACACACAATTAATCAATGCAATTTAAGTGGTAAAGTTAACATTTCTCATTGCTAATAGAGGCCAACAAATAATACAACAGGTTTGCAATCCAGTTAAAGATTATGGGTTGTGTTCAAGGTAGCGCCAAGGTTAACATTCTATCAACGCAAGGATTTTTCCTTGCATGACAGAATCTTCTTCCTCCACCCAACTTTGTCCCTAACCCTCTAGAGCAGATTTGGGGACAGCACAGGGTGTGTACAGTGGGGCTGGCCCATAAGGTGGGGTGAAGAAACCACTTTGGGCAATGGGTGCCTCTCCTGTCCCCCCACCTCTGCCACCGGCCTGAGTCTGGACATTAGGTTAAGGCCAACAATTACTCAGCACTAGGTAGTGTGGCAGCAGCATGATCAGGGAGGAGCAAGGGCCTCAAACTGTTGCTGTGAGTTCCCACATGCTTTCTCATTCACACATACCCATGGTATGGCTTAATGTTATGTGCAAACTGGGCTGCTATCCAATTTCATTGCTATGTAATATATGTAAAATTGACTATCTTGGGGTGAATCTACATATTTCATTTACCTGGTAGAGCCTGTTTGAAACAACCTCTGAATGGCTGCTGTTCTACACATGAAGGCCTTGATGTAAAGCATGGTAGAAAACAACCATTCTGCTCTTATACTTACATATGGTTCATAGTCATATGGTGGAACATAATCTGTTTGGTATGTTGTATCTAGAAACCTGTAACACAGAGAGTATATATTATACCTAGCTTTTGTGTAATGTTTTTAACTTGTCTGTCTCTAAGAGCTCTTAGAAAAACAATTTAAAAGATATAGTTAACGTTGATCTTTTAGTAAGCAAGACCAAAGTAGCAAGACCAAAAAGGTATTTTCAGTGTGTGTTCCCATAGCTGTTAGAGTCAAGTTATATTTTACAGAATTTATTCTCCTTTGGATTTGGACCAAATGAGGACTGCTAATTTCCAGAACCCCCACAATTGTTTTTCAGTACTAGGAAAATTTAGCAGCTATGCCTGAGGCACAGGAAGAGTAATACTTCCAGTGAACTGCCAAAAAGTGTCATGCTAATGAAAATAGAAGTATTCCTGTGATTTGTCATATAACATGTTGCACTCGATTGGAATTTTCTGACAGAAGTTGATCTATTCTCCGCCTGTTTTTAATTGGAGAATCCCAAAGCTGATGGCCCAGTTCACCAACACAGCCCACAGCAGAACAGTTCCAGATATGAGTTTTCCAAAGCACTGCTTTTTTGCTGGGACAGTTCTCATAGCCCTTGGCATCCCTATATGGATGAGAAGATGGCACAGGTAGAGCACTACATTCATATGAACAGTCAGTTGTTTGTACTTATTTCATACATGTATACAGCTGGAAAGTTCTTGAAGGAAAATTGAACAAACCCACAACTGCTGCCAATCAATTTCAGAATATGGCTCTTAGGGAAGGAATGGATTGTGCCAAGTTGGCATTTGGACAGCCATGGCAGTACAAGGACTGATGTAGGTGGACACTGGGATTTCCAGCCCTGACCCAAAGACTCTGTTTACAATTTTAACAAGTTACAAGAGAATATGTAATAACAGTAATAATAATAATAATAATAATAATAATAATAATAATAATAATAATAATAATTTATACCCTGCCCATCTGGCTGGGTTTCCCCAGCCACTCTGGGCGTCTTCCAACAAAGTATTGAAATACAGTAGTCTGTTAAACATTAAAATCTTCCCTAAAGAGGGCTGCCACCTTCTGCTCCTCACTTAAATCTTATCTCATTCACTTCCAGGACTGGAACCCAGGTGAAGAAAAGTGCCCAAGCACAAGAAGGCACAGGTATATTTAGCTTTCCTTGCTCATATGCACCTTTTGATGTAGAAATCAGACCCTACCCAACCCTATACTTGATATATGAACGAGGCAGATACAAGAACAATCAATGTGGCTTCAGTCTTCTCACCTAGTTCAGCCCTATGATGAAAGCAGCAGCAATCATGAATTCATGATTTATTACATACCAAGCCAATAAATAAAACAAAGCATGTTCTGATCATCCTGTAACAAGATCATCTTGTAACCTCTTTTAAAGATGATATCTGTAAAGTTTGTACTCTGAGCTAGTGACTAACTTTTTAAAATATGTTCAGAGTTGCCATGAAAGGCAAATGATCCAGCTCTAATAAGCATTATAATATCTAGCTTTCAGGAGAGTTGCAGGGGGATAAATATCAAGTTTATGGGGTCTAGCTAGTTTACCCACTAAAATATTCAACCACACTGCGATCCCACATCCCTGACTTGCAAAGCGGCGCAGGGCTGGCAGGGCAGTGTGAGGATGCAACAGGAACAAGTGCCCTTTGGATACATGCCTGTTGAATTCTTGCATCCCCCTGTCAGCTCTGTGCCCAGGGCTTTTCCCGTTGCAAAGAGCCCCCAAGCCCCAAGGAGGAGGAAGAGACGTTGTTGACCCTCCTGGAACCTCCTTGCACCCTGCTCGGCTCCAGTTGCCCCACAGCCTTCCAGTAGGAAAAGGCACAGGCTGAGAAAAAGCAGGGTATAAATAAGAAGGATGGAAGGCAGGCACAGCATGCAGCCTTCTCTTTTGTTTTCATGTCTCTGCACTGCCTGAGGGCTGTGAGGGAAGCGAGTGGAGCCCATGGAGGAGCCTGACTGCATCGGAGGCAGCACAGCCAAGGAGAGGTAGGGACAACACTGACAGATGGGAGGGGAAAACAGTAGCACAGATGAGGCAATTTGGCTGGGTCTTTCCCACTTGACCTACAATGTGTCTGTGGGGAGAGTGGTGCCCTCAGTGATTAGTCCTCACTTGCTGCACTCCTAGCCCTGCCTACCTGTGAGTAAGACCTGTAATTTACACAGACTAATATTTAGTCATATGGTGCCTTCAGGCAGCCTGTTTATTGAGCATCCATCTTAATTTGTTTGCAGGGAGATTAAAAGACATTGGCTGTTTAAGGAACCTTCATTCCGATTTGTCTTCAGGGAGGTGACAAATCAAAGGTAGTGTTAGCCCACACTTTCCAGTGCATTTTCCTGCATGTACCTTGTTGCAAATAGTCTGATCTTTGGGGGAAGTGGGCTTGTTGTGCAAGACATCCTAGTCAACTATAATGGCACAACCTAAATTTACTAGTACAGTGGTACCTCAGGTTACATACGCTTCAGGTTACAGACTCCGCTAACCCAGAAATAGTGCTTCAGGTTAAGAACTTTGCTTCAGGATGAGAACCCATTAGCTAAAGTGGTGCTTCAGGTTAAGAACAGTTTCAGGTTAAGTATGGACCTCCAGAATGAATTAAGTACTTAACTTGAGGTACCACTGTATGTGGTTGAATCCTACCTGAAAATAGCAACTGTCTGGAAGCACAGTTAGCCTACTTATCTATTTACCACATTGTCTACAAATACATCTATGCCCAAAGTGATTCTTCAGGAGTTCAGTGGAGCAATGCTATGCCAACCCCCACCCTTCCCAAATAGCAGTTACTGGAACAGGGCAGATGAAGGGCAGCAAGTGACATGGGGCTTTGTAGAAGGACATTTTACTTTAATTACAGCAATATTTTCTTAAAATACAATGCATGTACTTTTGGGGTAAGGGGTTCAATTCTGGATGGGGGAAGGGAGTCAGAGTGCCATGGTCCACAGGTTAGGGGATGCCTTGTCCTGGGTGCTGGCAACCCATGCTACGTCGCTGAGCCTACTCACAGAAGTGTCTGCATGCTTGCCCAGCCTGGCTCGGGATGGAACCCATGTGAATGACTGTGCCCACCCTACTTGGGACATCTTGGCTTATGCCTAGCCATGAATTTAACACCTCTGCTTTAACGGCCAGCTTTGGAATAATCATGCCGAGAGCCTGCCTACCATGTGCACGAGTGACAGCCAGGGCAGATGCAAAGGAAGGAAGCCTCTGGGCATACACAGAGGGCTGTACTCAATGTTAGTAGACCCACTCAAATTAAGAGACATGGCTAATTCAAGAATGTAAATTTCAGTGAGTTTAGTCTGAGCAGATGTTACAACCCAGAATGCCTAGGCCCCCACCCCAAGGAGAAATGTAGTCATAAAGTTACCTACATGGGAGAAAGGAAGGAAGCTTCTAGGCATGCACTGAGTGCAGTATAATTAACTGAGCCTATGCAGTCTGTGCTACCAGGCTTCTGTTATAGTAATGCACTTTTAAATATGAAGTAGAGTTGCAGAAGATGGTGAAAAGCAAGATATATTCTATAGCCAACACAACAGTTTCTAAATGTAGAATTTTAATGTTTTACTATCTATGCAGTCTGTCAATATCTGTATTATAAACATTTATCAACACCATATTCTTAGGAAATAAATATGGTGAATCAGATGCTGATAAAATTAAAACTTAACATACTTTCGTTTCACCAGAAGTTGTTTCCTGCATCTGCTCCCTAGTCTTGGACATAATCTTGCCCTCCTTTGCTCTCAGATTTAATTCAATTTATTTTTTAAAGTAGCATTGGCCTTCTGGATTTCATTTACTGCTCCACTGCCTTTCTGTTTAGGGTCATTTAATTTGCTGTTTTCAGTTTCAAAGCCTCTCTCAAATGTTAATGCTAGTCATCTACTTTCCTCAAGTCTCAGTCACAATGCTAATCATTTTTAAAGTTTATGTTTTGGAACATAAATTGCTTGTAATTCTAGTAAGGTAAATACTGCAGCTTTTTTATTCAAAACAAAAGCAGACAAAACCAGTTACTAGCCAGAAAACCTTTTAGAAGAAAATTATACTTTCCTCAAAAAATCTCAAAATGTTTACATAAACCCATGAGCTAAAAGCCTGATTTGCACACCATGGCCAGCCAAACTATGGCTTCCTGGGACCATGCAAATCTGCAGGTTCCCAGGGAGGAGCTCATAGCCAGTTTGCTCCACGCCTGTCTTTTCTACTTCCACAAAGCACTGAAGCTGGGCTTAGCATATGGTGTGAACAAGCTCTCTCCTTGCTAACCCAGACTGTGCAGCCAAGGTTTATTCCTCAGATCCATTTTCTTTTGCATACACAAATGAACAGAAAGTGGAAGTGCTATGGCAGAACATACAACCATTTATTTGGGACTATTCCAGTAATGATACTAACATCACTTACAGTGAGATCCTATACTGTACATGTATTCCCGGGTACTGAATCCTTAATTGCCAGGGAAATATTTCACTGGGTCATGGTAAAAAGCAACAGAAAACTTCTCATTGTGTTTCAAAATACAAAATTATGCCAATGCATTTAATGAAGAAATGGGTACTCCAGTCTTCTTATGCAGTTTCAAGGTATCCTATGCAAGTATTGGAAGCAAACTCAAGAGGAAAATAAGATATCACAAGAGTTTTAACAAAGCAGCATGGAGAGGAAACATTCGTATTTTTCCTTGCTTGAAAATAAAAAATATGATTAATATTCTAATGCAAAATACAACCACTAAAATAATTAACTATGTTGGAACTGAAACTAGTGCACACATGACACATGTTATCCAATGCAAAAACAGTGGTTGTTAATTACTTCTCTGTGAACACTATAGATCTTTCCAACCCTTAAAATGCAGTACAGAATCTGATCATAAATTATCTAGTTATTACAATTTTGCAAGTACTAACATTTTTAAGTGATCTGGAGAGTGACAGGGCAATACGGCTCCAGGACCTGTTTCAGGTAACCCTGTCTCCCTGCAAAAAGAGAGTTTTTCAGACTTCAAGCAAAACAATAAAGCATTAAGCAAGTCAGATATTAAGTGTTTTATGATGAATTCAATTCCCATGAGTGGGTGGGTATTAAATAAATGATCAGTAGTCATTGGATCAAACTCAGTTATTAAGAGACATTATTGCCACAATGTTTTCATGCTACAATAAAATGCTGTTGCTTTTGACACAGTTGTAGGGTTATCACACGGCATTTTTGCAAGTGGTCACTACTGCTCTCTACTGGCTGAAATGTGACAGACGGGTTCAAACATTTATTTATTTTTAAACTTTACTGCTTAGCAGTAGCTGAAGAGCAAAACTATTCTCATCCTGACAAATGTCTCTAGTATAGAGCATAACTTTCCATCTCAACAGCACAAAGAGGCAAGGTACAACATTAATTCTGAACTAAACAAATTTAATGGAGGGTGCCAGTTTCTCATTCTACTTTTGATGAACTACCACCTCTATCACTGATACTTTGGAGCAAATGTAGAAATTATTGGCATCCAATATTAATGGGACTCAAATGTTTGCCGTACAAATAGCGTAAGATATGAAGAAAAAGGGGGCGAAAACAGGAATTCACAATGTGCTATATCCTATAATGCAGTATTATTTGAATACTGAGTATGGATTCAAAAGCTTCCAGAAATACCTGCCAATAACAGCTATTTCAAAATTATCTTCATCCAACAGAGACTTCCGAATGTCTAGTTCTTTATATTCTTTAATTCTGTAGGGTTGAGACAAATGGTCTTCATATGTGGTTACCCATTTCTAAATGGAAATGTAACAGAGAAAGGAATGGGTTTTAGAAACACACCAGCTGTCAATTTATTAAATGTAATGAAAAATTATATGTGCTTTTATATGCCAATTATTCTTATGGATGTAGAGTATTTTTCTGGAAGAAGTTCCTGATCCTGCCATTATACTTCTCCTCCTCATCATGCTTCACCCCTGCCTCACTCCTCTCCCTTACTGATCCAACCGTGTAGCCCCATCAAACTTACCATGACCTATCTAGCCTGACAAGCATAAGACATGGATAGGTTTCTAGAAGCAAGCCGAACCCCATCCTTCCTTGGCCTGTGTCAATGATTTCATGGGAGGGCAAGGAGTTACAGAAATCCCTTCCACCTCCTTGGCCTTAGATCCATTATGCTGTGAGTTGAATTTGCTTCCAAGAGATGCATGTAAGGAATGAGTCCACCACAGCAAATAAGAAACTGATTCCAATCATGTTGAAAATAAATAATATTTCCACACCTTAGGGAGCTTTTGATTAGAGAAGAAATAATCTAATAATCTGCATATCATATTGGCTGCCCTCTGCTTTTTTGAGGTTTGGAGGATCAGAATGTGACAGAAAATTGCGGAACAGCTATTTTATATATCAATACTTTAAAACTGGCACGACCCACACACCCATTTAGTTGAATAAATTGATAAAAGGTATACTATTCTTGCATGATGGCTCTACCACCAACTATATGGTCAAGACATACGTTAATACAGTCGTACCTCCGTTTACATAACCCTCTGGTTACGTAAACTTTGGGATGCACACGCGGCAAACCTGGAAGTATTTTACGGGTTTCGCCGCATGTGCGCGCGCAGAAGCAGTCCTCAGGTTGTGGAAACCTTGGGATCGAACTGGACCTCCAGAACAGATCCCGTCCGCAACCAGAGGTACCATTTTAATTCACTTACAATTAAATCAGTGTATAGGTTTGTATCAACTGCTATAATACTATAATATCAGTTTTTGGATTTGATTTGAACTGACCTCAGAAAGTTAAGCAAGGAGTATATTCAGATTAATCTGATTCCATGAAAATCAAGGTGTGCTAAACTCTGCAACTCTCTGCTTTAAGAATTATGCTGGCTTTCACATTCCCAGCAGGCTGCTCCTGCATCTTATTCACCGTTCCAACTTCACCTGGTTTGTACTACATTTATAATAATTATTATTTGTTGAATCAACACTCAGGGCTTATCCACACTTCCCCTTCTCCCACTGCTTTCCCCTGGAGAAAACCGCTGTTTAGCACTCAACTGGAACAAATAGCAATTCTGGTTTTCCCTGGAGGTAAGGCACGGGGGAAATCACTCGGGCCCGTGCCTAGAAAGCTCTGGTCAACTGGAAAACTGCTTGGATGAATGCTTTCTAGTCATGACATAAACGAAAGTGTGGACGAGCCCAAACAGTTGACTCATGTGTGAATGGTCTCCATCTCCCACCGCCAATGAAAACTAATCAATGAATGGATAAAGAACCTACCCACATGACACTGACACAAAAATCTTGCATGTACATGATGTAAAATAATGAAAGTTCACTACCCCACCCCCGTACATCTTTTCTCCCTCAACCTCATACTCTCTATAACTTTGGTGTCTCACATCAAAAGTACTCTAGTGGTCAACATTGTAGAAACCTGTTGGAAAAACTGTATTTCTGAGGTTTGATGGCTTATAACACCACTTTTTTGGAGTAATACCATAAAATTATATATCAATGGAAAGATAATTTAATGAAGAATGCAATGCAATAACTTTTATGAAGGATTATTTATTACAACAGAAGTCATAAAGAAGAAATGTGAAACACATAGAAAAAATTAGATATACAAAAATTCTCACCAGTTTCCTGCCATGGCATTTGGCTGCTTTCCCAGGGCACTGGACCCCAATTGTGCAAGTTTTCAGGGATAATATGGGGGTAATTATCCCTGCCGACCCATCCCCCAGGGTAGGGGGGCTTGCCATCACCTTGTCCAATAACTGCTGCTCACTACAGAATGCAGGGGCAGGGACACTGAGCACTGCACGAACTGGAAACTCTCCAGAGTCATTGCCATGAGCGGGAGGATCCCTGTTCCTCAAAAAACTATTAAAATTCAGACTAAGAAACAGGCGTGTTCTGGAATGAAGGCAATAAAAAAGACCTGCTAAATAAATCAGTCACTGGGTGCCAAGGCTTTGATCTGAAAAGGACTTTCATTGTTGTGCTGTGATTTAAGTGAGGTGAGCGGTAGTTTATGTTTCTATATTTCTACATTTGTTACTTCATGATTTGGCAAACCTCACCAAGAAAGAATCAACTATCTAAATAAAATGCAGGAGGAATGGTAAAATTGGAGAATTTGATGCTTGATCGCACGGTCCTCTGTGGAGAGCTCCAATTAGAACTGGCAAAAACAAGATCAGATATACATGTGGCTCGGGTTGAGAAAAGGGCGCAGGCTGTGGTGCAGGAGAAAAAGAAACGGCCTCCCCTCCAGGAGAGGCTGAAGATAATCAATGGATTATAATTGGGGAATTTTTCACACAAAAAATGCATTTGCTGCATTAATGTCAAAGTGAGGGTGAATCTTT
Source organism: Podarcis liolepis (assembly GCF_965112155.1). Classification (NCBI taxonomy): domain Eukaryota; kingdom Metazoa; phylum Chordata; class Lepidosauria; order Squamata; family Lacertidae; genus Podarcis; species Podarcis liolepis. The sequence continues at coordinate 975,549 of NC_139565.1, read as the reverse complement.
GATCCTCGCGAGCTTTCCCTAGGGCCCAGGGAGAGCAAGCTTGGATTTCAGAGGAACCTAACAATTACTGATTGTGCAATATACCCTATGGCCCTGCTTTTCTACGCAAGAATCATATTTGGAACATCAGCTTGTTAAAAGACCTAAAAGATTGCTGTGCCATAAATCTTACTAAAAGAAGGAGAGCTGGAAGAGAGCCCAGAACCCTTGACGATAAGACTGTGGAATAAAAAGGGGGGCAACCAGGGGGGACTGAAAACCACTTGCATGATAACAGACATATGGATTTGCTAAACGCGACTGAAAATCATACAGCAGTGAATGTGATATAAGACAATGGGATAAGATTGGAATTATGAAATTGGAAAAAATAAAAGAAAGCAGGAACAAGGGAAATAAACTTTCTCCCAACAGCCAGAACATGGGAAGTGCTCTTGAAAATTTTAATTTGGAAAGTATAATTGGCTTTACTGTTTATATTATGATGTGGCAAGAGTCAGTTTGATTTGTTACCAATTGGAATGTTATTAACTGAAAATTAATTTAAAAAAATTATACAAAAAATTATCACCATGTCAGTTAATACTTAGTTGGGTAACTTTTAGCTTTAATTATGGTCTTACAACGCTGGTTAACTCCACATTCCAGCTGGCCACCATCTGAAAGGCCATCAGCATAGTATAAAACATCCCCTACCACTCTCTGGAAACCACTCCCATGGAGTGAACCAAGTTTTTTCGTTCTGCAGCTGTAATAATGTGAAACCAAGATTGAATTATTGCCTCTATTAATTGGGTTTGTATTGCTGGCTCCATAGATTTTCAATTGGGTTAAGGTCTGGGCTATGTATTTGGGGGCATTTACATTCCCATTAATGATGCAAATTCTGCCCAAACCTTTTGCTGTCATACAACACATACCTGGGTGTTTCACTGTAAGTGTAATGTAAGTAGGATGTAAATCTCCAATTCTCCTCATGTATTTCATGCCATCACTACCAGGCAAGGACATTTTGGTCTCATCACTCCAAATAACACTGTCCCATTATTCCACCATCCAATTAACATGGGTTTTAACTCAGTTTAATCTTTTAAACCTTTGTTTAAGAGATAAAAATGGCCTTTTCCTTGGAATTCCTAAAGTCTGCACCAAACAGTCCTTGCACTCAACTTCACATTACATTGCACCATGTCATCTTATATACACCCAGATAATTTTCTTCTGTCACGTAGGCACAGTCTTTCAATTCTTCAGCAGAGCTGTCTGGACTCCATGCAATCGGAGAGGGCGCTTCGGAGCCAGACAGTCAATAGCCCTGGTTAACTCCGCATTCCAGCCGGCCACCATCTGAAAGGCCATCAGCATAGTATAAAACATCCCCTACCACTCTCTGGAAACCATTTGGATCCATTAAGTGGTGGGGTGTTATGAGCCATCAAACCTCGGAAATACACTTTTTCAAAAAGGTGTCCACAATTTTGGCCACTAGTGTAACATCCGCAGAAAGGACTCTTAGAACCTAAAGCAGAGAAGCTGTATGTACTTCTGTTACCCAAGAAAATCTTCAATAAAAACAAAAAACAATATAAAAAAGTAATTGTATTTAGATGGGCTAGTTATTGGAAAGTTCTGCCTGCTGGTTTCTGATGGCTCTTTTACACATACAACATCATGTATCATGCATGAAAGGAGAATACTAAGCACCTTCTGGTGAACCAGAGCAGCGCACAGAAATGGTGTTTACCTTCTCGCTGTTTACCTTCCCGCTATTTATCTACTTGCACTTGGACATGCTTTTGAACTGCTAGGTTGGCGGGAGCAGGGACCGAACAACGGGAGCTCACCCCGTCAAGGGGATTCAAACCGCCGACCTTCTGATCGGCAAGCCCAAGAGGCTCAGTTGTTTAGACCACAGCGCCACCTGCATAGGATTGGGCTACTGTATTAAGACTTTTTTTCAGTCACACAATCCTCCCCATTCCACACAACAACCAGCTTTTCAAACTAAGACAATTTTAAATAAGTTATATTGCTACTGAAATTTGTTTTAAAAATATTTCTAACTATTCTTCATATTCAAATACAAGGAATAATATTTTGACAGCTAATTAAAGTTATACTTCTGACCTGTTTATAGGCATGAAAGAGGAAAGACGCTTTCTTACCTCATCTATGGTTCCAAGTCGCCAGTAGGTAGAGCGACATAAGTTTTTAGAGCCCAAAGGAATTTCATGTATGTCATAGTCCTTAGGTTCTGCTTCTCTCTTGTAGTACCTTAAAAAAACACAAAACGGTAATAAGTTAGATGGCTGCTACCAAAGCAGCACACACAACAGACTCCTACCCAGATGCGCACGCCACCTGTGCAAGATCCATCGCATTTCGGGGGGAGGGGGGCACTTTCAGAGTTTTTAGGGCGTTACTTGAAGCACTACAAACAATTGAAACCATTTCAACCGCAGGCTGCGCCAGAACACGCTCGCCCAACCGGAATGGGAAACCCGTAACTCGAGCGCGCAGGAGCCCTTCCCTCACCAGCGGTGCACCAGGGTGGGCCTCCCGTAGTCGGCGCAGGGCGAGCGCAGCGTCAGGGCTCCCCGCCGCTCCATCACGTCCGGAGGGCCCAGCTCCATCGCGGCCGCGCTCCTCCCGCCGCCTCACAGGCCTCCTCGCCGCGCCTGGTCGCCCTGGCAACCGCAGAGCCTTCGCGATCGCTCCGCCCCAGACCGGAACTTTTTATTCCACGGTTCTTCCGCGGGCGACTCAGTGCCCGGGAAGGGGCGAAGGCCCTGCCAGGCAAGCGAGGCGACCCGAGGCAGCAGCAGCCGCCTTTAGCGGAGCCCCAGCAAACCCTGTGGAGCTGCTGCTCTAAAAAATAGAACCACCTCGGTGTGGTAGGAATACTTGGTAAAAACACGCCCTTTGCGTGAGAAGCCCGCGCGCATCCCAGGCTGGTTGTGGTAATACTCGCTGGCGAATGAAATTCACTCTGCACATGCACAGAGGCACTGTTGTGTCGCTCGCTTCATTGCTACATCCAGGTTGCTGGATGTAGGGCCTAAATTCAACCAAGGCTCAACGGGATGCAGCATTTCGGACTAAATGAACTCCTTGTGTCTAAGGGGATTCCCTGCGCGTCACGTGAGGAAGCGGGTGCTTTCGCCCGCCCAGTCGCTTGAAGGGATCACAGGTGTCAGGGCAGCTACAGTAGATCTCTGTTTGCCCTACAATTCCTCCCGGCGCCTCCTTCGGTGGGCTCAAGCCCAGTCATGGGCTGCGTCGGCCAGATAGACAGCGACAAAGATTCTTCCCCCAGATGTAACTGTTCATGATTTATCTTGTGAAGCGCCCTGAATTATATGGATTTGTAGTATACAAAATTAATATTAAAAAATTAAATAAACCCCAATCCCCGACTCAATTCCAGGGTACATTGTGAAAGACTTTAGCATGCTGATGTCAACTTTCCCCCCCCCCCCACCCACCATATCAGTAATCCCTGTCTCCAGCAAGCACATTGAGATGTATCGCTCTGAAACAGAATGGGCAAGATTGCACCTTGATTTCCAGGCAAGACTGCAATGCAAAGCAGGCCTGCAGTCAAATACTGTCATAGTTTTTTTTTTTGGGGGGGGAAGGCTAGGATTTTGATTGGGATAGGGATGCAAGTACAAGCTGCAGAGCTGTGCCCGACAGAAGCCCTGCCTCGGGGAAGAGCAGCCCTGTTCCCAGGACGGAGGAGGAGCGGGCCGGGGTCCGGCTCCGGGGCTGCCCCGCTGTGGGAAGCCGGGAGGGGTCCCCGGCCCACGAGGCCTCTTCGGGGAAGCCCCGCCCGTCTCTGCCGCGGGAGGGAGGGGCGGAGGGGCGCCGTCCACGGACCCGAGGGACCTGGCGGAGGGCGACGAGGCGCCCGGTCCCGCCGCTCGGCTTTGGCGGAGCCGGCCTTGGTCGCGCTCCCTCCCGGCTTCCCCGAGCTCGGCGCTCCGCCCCGCGGCGCCGCTGACCCGGATGCGCTCGGCTTTCCCGGCCCGCCTCTGCCCGCGCGAGAGCCGAGCAGGAGGCCGGCGGCGCGCCATGGCCGAGTCCCCGGAGGAGGTGGCGGTGCTGGTGCAGCGCGTGCTGAAGGACCTGCGCAACGCCTTCCAGCGCAACCCGCACATGTGAGTCCGGCCCGCGCGCGCCCCGGGAGGGAAGGGCCTGGCCCCTCCAGCTCGGCCAGAGACTAGAGAACAGCCCGGGCAGCGCAGCCGGGAGAGCCGCCTTCGGAGTCCAAGCGGGGGGGGGGGCAGGTCCAGGTCTCTGCGTTTCCCTTCCAAGCCTCAGCTGCCTCTGGTTAGAGACAGCGCGAGAGGAGGCGGCGCTCCGCCAGGGAGATTTGCCCGGGCTTCTGCCCGAAGAAGAAGAAGGAGAAGAAGATTGCCGTGTTGGTCTCTAAAGCACATTTCCCTTTTTAATGTACTTTGGCAGTATCCCTCTCTTCATGGGATTTCAGACAGTTGTTTCGTGTCATGATGGCCTCGGTCGTGGGTGATCTAGCTGAGATTTCTGCATTGGAGAGGGTTGAGCTGGATTACCTTCAGAGTCCCTTCCAACTCCACAATTCTATGAATCATTAGCCAAAATGGGCAAATTGGGAGAGAAGAAAGGGGGGGAGACCCTCTGGATCATTAGCATGGATGTCTTTTACCAGTTAGAATAACCTGTGTAAGATCCCATTTCAGATCTGTGGTGGTGATGATGATGATAATTTATTATTTGTACACCACCCATCTGGCTGGGTTTCCCCAGCCACTCAGGGCGGCTTCCAACAAAAATTAAAAATGCATTAAAATGTCACACATTAAAAACTTCCCTGAACAGGGCTGCCTTCAGATGCCTTCTAAATGTCAGGTAGTTGTTTTTGTCTTTGACATCTGGTGGGAGGGTGTTCCACAGGCCGGGTGCCACTACCGAGAAGGCCCTCTGCCTGGTTCCCTGTAACTTTGCTTCTCTTAGCGAGGGAACCGCCAGAAGGCCCTCAGAATTGGACCTCAGTGTCCGGGCAGAACGATGGGGGTGGAGATGCTCCTTCAGGTATAGATAGATGGGTGTTTAGCTCCTAAGGTCTCAACTTTTAAATTTTGCTCTGGAATTTGATTAATGTATAAGAAAATATATTTATATCCTCAGTTTCAAAGATGACAATTATTGAGGTCAACACGCTGAACAAATTCAAAATGCTCTTAAAAATAATAAAAGCATGCAACACTTTTTCTGCTTTTTAAATTATTTGATAATTACTACAGGGCCCACCACATATTAAAGGAAATATGTGTCCTTTTTCTCCATCTGTGTCTCCATAGGGACCACCATGGCATATGGAGGGGAGTCATATGTCTGGAAGCAGGCAGTAAAAATTCACAATTGGGAGCTTTGATTGGCACATTTTAAGATAAATGTCTTCCTTCTCTGTGTTATGATGATAGCTGCATAGGCAGATGGTAGACAATCAGAAATGCATTCTTAGTAATGTGTGAAGTAGCACTGAGAATTAGATGGCGGCATTATGCATCTGTTAGATATGCGTAGGTCTGTTCAGCGGTGGAGTAAGCTGATTGGGCGCCTGGGGTGGCGCGCTTACCCTGCGCCCAGGGGCGGGGCCAGTCAGGGCAGGACGCTCCGAGCAGTCTGCCTGCTTCCTCCCCCTCAGCCGCCCTACAGCTGAGGGGCAGGCGGTGGGCAGACCCTTTGGGGCAGCGCGGAACCTGCGGGCACCCAAACCACCGCGTGTCTCGGGCCCGTGGTGAGTGCCGCCTGGCATTTTGTCACCCTCCTCAGTGGTGATACCTGGGGTGGCCCACCCACACCGCACCCCATTCTCTGCCCCTGGGTCTATTATTTTGAAGAGACGGCTTACTTTTTACAGTGTCATCCTTACAGGGTTTATAATACAGGCTGCTATAAAGTGAAAATTTAGAATAAGGACCCATTCTGAGATTCTTAAATCTCCTTGTAGAACTTATTGGAAAGGAGAACACCCTCTTGCACATCCTGTATCAGCAGGTGACTGGGGGTAGACTTTGTAACTGGGCCAGACTCTAGAACGGGCTTCCTCAACCTCAGCCCTCCGTATGTTTTGAGACTACAATTCCCAGCATCCCTGACCACTGGTCCTGCTAGCTAGGGATCATGGGAGTTGCAGGCCAAAAACATCTGCAGGGCCGAGGTTGAGGAAGCCTGCTCTAGAATGTAGGAAGCTACCTTATTCATCTATATAGTCAGACCATTATTCATCTTGCTCTGGATTGTCAACACTGTTTGGTGGAGGTTCTCCAAGCTTCCAGGTGGCAAATCTTTGCTAGTTCTACTGGAGATGCCAGAGTTGGATGTGGCACTGTCTGCATGCAAACAGCTGCTAAGGCTCCATTCTGAGAACAGAAAGCTTACTAATGAGTCAATTAACAATATCCTTAAGTAGTCCCAAAGTCCAGAAAGACATCTACTTCTGCTTCATTGACTATGCAAAAGCCTTTGACTGTGTCGACCACAGCAAACTATGACAAGTTCTTAAAGAAATGGGAGTGCCTGATCACCTCATCTGTCTCCTGAGAAATCTCTATGTGGGACAAGAAGCTACAGTTAGAACTGGATATGGAACAACTGTTTGGTTCAAAATTGGGAAAGGAGTACGGCAAAGCTGTATATTGTCTCCCTGCTTATTTAACTTATATGCAGAATTCATCATGCGAAAGGCTGGGCTGGATGAATCCCAAACCGGAATTAAGATTGCCGGAAGAAATATCAACAGCCTCAGATATGCAGATGACACAACCTTAATGGCAGAAAGTGAGGAGGAATTAAAGAACCTTTTAATGAGGGTGAAAGAGGAGAGCGCAAAATATGGTCTGAAGCTCAACATCAAAAAAACGAAGATCATGGCCACTGGTCCCATCACCTCCTGGCAAATAGAAGGGGAAGAAATGGAGGCAGTGAGAGATTTTACTTTCTTGGGCTCCATGATCACTGCAGATGGTGACAGCAGTCACAAAATTAAAAGACACCTGTTCCTTGGGAGAAAGGCGATGGCAAACCTAGACAGCATCTTAAAAAGCAGAGACATCACCTTACCAACAAAGGTCCGTATAGTAAAAGCCATGGTTTTCCTAGTAGTGATGTATGGAAGTGAGAGCTGGACCATAAAGAAGGCTGATCGCTGAAGAATTGATGCTTTTGAATTATGGTGCTGGAGGAGACTCTTGAGAGTCCCATGGACTGCAAGAAGATCAAACCTATCCATTCTTAAGGAAATCCGCCCTGAGTGCTCACTGGAAGGACAGATCCTGAAGCTGAGGCTCCAATACTTTGGCCACCTCATGAGAAGAGAAGACTCCCTGGAAAAGACCCTGATGTTGTGAAAGATGGAGGGCACAAGGAGAAGGGGACGACAGAGGACAAGATGGTTGGACAGTGTTCTTGAAGCCACAAACATGAGTCTGACCAAACTGCGGGAGGCAGTGGAAGACAGGAGTGCCTGGCATGCTCTGGTCCATGGGGTCACGAAGAGTCGGACACGACTGAACGACTAAACAACAACAACAGTCCCAAAGTTGATGGCATTAGTACTCATCAGCACTTCGCACTTTTATTCCTTGACTTAAAATCTTGAATTGGGACCAGTGGTGAACAGGCAGCCAGTAGAGTTCATTTTTGTGTCACGTTGTACCTGGCATTGAGAAACTTCCATGGTCCAGATTGCTGACTGGATCTGGCAGATTGGGACAGATAACTTTGATAGCATATCATCTGTGTTGGTCACATTTGGATTTCAGATTTCATTCAGTGGTTTTAATCTTTGTAAATGGACCTATATAGTTCATGAATTGCCACTATTGAGGCCCTTATCTAGAGTTGCCTTTTCTTTCCTTTATAGTTTTGCAAGATCTTAAAAAAGAAGAAGTTTTAAGCTATTTTTAAGGTGGGCTTAAGGGGGAAGGCTTTTTTGCTGGGATGGTACCAACCCCTGGAATACTGTCAGAAGTTTGGCTTTTGGGGCAGATAGTGATTATTTTAAGATCCTGAATCTGATCTTTAATTCCTGCTGCCTTTCATACTCGTTCTAATCTTTTAATTGCTTTTGCATATTCTTTCCTTTTGGTAATGGCTTTAATGGTTTAAAATTTTGTACTAATCTTTTGTCTGCTTAAGTCTTTTCTAAAAAAGTTGGAATAGACATGATGAATAAAATGGGGTAGAAATGTTGACTAAAAGTAGAGCTGGAGTCTTGGGCAGGTGCAGATTTTTAAAATTGCAACACCTGTACCCTGGGGTTTGTGGGAACAACACCCTCCGCAAAATCCCCCAGCAGAGAAGTCTTCAAGTGGTTCCTTAAAGAGGACAGATGTGATCATGAGATGCCTGCTTTGTCTTTGACTTGGAGGCCAAAACCTCAATACCCACCAGCCCTTTGTTGGTGATTGAAAAGCCCTTTGTTCTTTAAGTAGGAATGAATTTTAGAACAAAATGTTTTTGTGTGTTGAGATCAAACATAACCATTCTTTCCACATCAAGGAGAGACACCAAGGAGAGCTGGGAAACTTCTGCACTTCAGGGAATGAAAAGTGTCTTCATATATTGAATGGTTGCAAATACAAGTTTATTACTGCATGTGAACCACGGCAAAAAACTGCAGCCAATCTCTGTTTCCTGGATCATTTCTGTCTGTTGTAAACCAAGACGGTGACCTTAAGAAAGCAGTTGTTTTTTCAGGTTGTGTGGTGTTATCTCTCATACTGAATTTTTGCTTGCTCTCAAGTAGATTGCTTTAATCTCTTTAGAACAGTGTTTCCCAACCACTGTTCCGCGGCACACTAGTGTGCCGCGAGATATTGCCTGGTGTGCCGTGGGAAAAATTAAAAAATTCGAAAGATAGCTTCATATCCGGAGAGGCGGCCTTCAGGCGAGTTTTAATTTTAATTTTCCTTCTCCCACTTAATGCCCCACGCTCGCCCGAGCAGCTTGCAGTCCTCGGTAACCACAGCGACCCGAGGGAGGGAACAGGGAAGTCGAGGGCGGCGGTGAGCCGCGATGACGTCAGTGGACCGCGCCGCCTCGCCCTGGCACGGTGTGAGAGCCACGGCTAGTGGCGCGAGCTTCGGAATAAGTGGGATCCGCGTGCGCGAGACCGAGATCGCGGGTAAGGAGCTCAGCCCTGGGCAGGAGGAAGCGGGGCCGCGCGTGCGGGCCACATCCCCACAGAGAGCGAGCCTCCCCCGGCCCACCACTCCGGGCAGGTCCACTCGCATGAGGGGGCGGCGATGGCGACGGCCGGCAGCTTGCCTGCAATGCCATCCCTCGAGCAGGCGAGGAGCCTGGAGGCTACCAGATGCAAGTCCTCTTTCCCACCCTGCTCGGGAGTCCAGAGCACTTGGTCGCATTCAGGATCTAGAGTGGGGAAGCGGGGCTTGTGTCTGGGCTGGACACATTGGGCTGCCTGTGCCGCTCGACCTGCGGGGAGAAATCAGGGTGGGAGTCACGACCGTGAGGCAGGGCTGCCAAGTGTGGCAGAAGAGGACACGGCCGTCGCACCTGTCCTTAGGTAGGAGCTTCTTCCGTGTCGACCTGCTGCCCTAAAGTCTTGGCTTTTTTCTTGGCTTTTTGGCGGTTGGCACAGAAGGAAGGCAAGGGGGAGGGGGGGAAATTGAAACTTACACTTTCGTGCGTCCCTCCCGGCGTGACGCTGTGCGCTGACGTCACGGGGCTGTAATGGTGGTGTGCCTCGAGATTTTTTTCATGAAACAAGTGTGCCTTTGCCCAAAAAAGGTTGGGAAACACTGCTTTAGAAGAAGAGAACTTTCTATTTTTATGTCTGTAGTGGTTATAAATTAAACATAAAGAGTCATATTTTTGACATGTTTTGCTCATTTGTGTTTTTCTGACTAAAGTAGGACAAGCCACTTTGACTGACATCATGTTCTATATTTAAATATTCACTAAATTTGCCAAATTCAATGTGCGGTGTTCTTGGATCCTACACTGCCACAGAAATTTGAAGCCTATTCATTAAGTAAGCCATGTAATGAAAATGGGACTACTCTTGTGCTTATTTTGGTGTAAGGAGATGCTCACACTAGCAGTCTTACTAATTTGGATGAGAAAATAATGCTTACACTGTGCTTGAAGCATTAGAAAATGGTATAATAATAATAATAATAATAATAATAATAATAATAATAATAATAATAATAATATTTATACCCCACCCATCTGGCTCAGTTGCCCCAGCCACTTTCCCTTAGCTTAATATATGTCCTGTCTAGGTTGCTCAGAGATACCTCAAATTGCTTTGCAGTCCAACATCCATTCATTGCATTAACAGATACAGTACAAGTAAACGCCATTGGGAATGGAACATCTTGTTGCCTTCAAATATTAAGCCAGCACAGAAAAAATATAATTGCCATTTCAATTCTTATTTGATGTTCACAGGAGACTCTCAGTTGGGGCAAATCAGGTGGGGTGGAAAATATTCCTAGTGCTTTATTCTTCCAGGGGAAAAATCCATTTCATTTTTAACATTTTTAAAGCATTTTGTTTTGTTAGCTTTGTTTATTAAATGCAAATAAAATAAACATGCTAAATTAGATCCCTCTCTAGGGCAGGGCGCTCCAACCTTTCATACCAAGTGGGCCGCCAGAGTACTTCAACGGACTCCACAGGCCATGCATTGCCTTGTCACATGGGGAGGGGGGAAGCGAGGCTGAAATCTGACACGCACACCCAGCCCTTGTGCTGCCTAAGCAAGGCGCCCGGCTTTGGGAAGGAGGAAGGAGGTCTCTGGGACTCTGCCAATGCCTTATGCCTCCTTCCCAAAGCCCACCGTACACCTACCTGGTTTTCCAGTGGGGGGGGAGGTGTCAAATGTTTCTGAGGGACACTGGAAAAGGCCTCGGGGGCTGCATGTTGGACCACCCTGCTCTAGGACATAGGAAATAAATATGTATTTTTATTATTTATACCCCACCCACTCAATTTAAGTGGAAAAAATCCTGATGCAGATTATCCAAATTTGCATCAGAAATATTTCAAGAAATAATAATAATAATAATAATAATAATAAGCCTCCCTCACTGGTTGGGGCCACAGAGCACTAGCCAGTATTTTCACTCTGAACAGGAAGATATTCTGTTCATGTAATGGGAGTTGCCCCACAGCCCCTTGTTTCATCCTGAACAGTAGTGCTTATTCCCAGGCAAATGTGCCTAGGATTGCACCCTGAAGCAGGCAAGTGGCAGATCTGAGCAGGTCTAGGCAGGCATAGGCAAACTCCAGCCCTCCAGATGTTTGGGACTACAATTCCCATCATCCCTGACCACTGGTTCTGTTAGCTAGGGATGACGGGAATTGGAGTCCCAAGCACTTGGAGGGCCAGAGTTTGCCTATGCCTGGTCTAGGGTGTCACAATCCCCTGAAGACAAAAGCAGCTTGCCTCCAGTTGGGCATACCTGTTTGCTTTGTAGTGGGACTGCCTGGACGCCCAGCTCACACGAAACAAGGCACTGTCTTCGGTTTTAACTTGCAATCTGCTATTTGAAGAGACTGGTTTCTGACCATGACAAGCCTCTATTCCCTGCTTCTTAAAGTGGGTAACAGTTTACTTTGTGCCTTGTACTCTGGCTCAGTGGCAATAAGTATTATCATTTCAGTTTTATTTCTATGAGAAGTGAATTTTGGAAAGAAAAGAGAGGCCCTAAATTGTTCAGTTCAGCTTTCTTTTTTCCCTCCTGAAGCCTGTTTCAGGTTACCAGTGCAAAAGGAGCTACATTCCTTTGTGCAAATTAATTTTTGCACCTCTGCAAGGTGGTGCAAATGAGCTGAGCTACTCAAATGGCTCCTTCAAGTTGCCTACAAAGCTTCCCCTGTGACCTTGACCAAGTGCTAAATGCCTTAGGCCCCAAATATCTGAGAGGCTGCCTTCTGCCCTGCAGACCCTCTCCTGCTCATTTCAGCAGAGGGGGCGCTCTTGGTAGTTCCAGCAGCCCCAGAGGTGCAGCGGGTGGCAGCTTGGGAGAGAGCGTTTTCTGGGACAGCCCCTGGGTTGTGAAATCTTTGTACAGTTTCTGTCATTTGCTGAAGAGTGGCATCTTTACACCCGAGAGAGAGATCTTTTCAGAACCCGCCACATTATTGTGGATGTAATTTGTTTTAAACTGTTGTTGTAAGCCACCCAGGGACCGTATGGTAATAAATAAAGTAATAATATAATAGGAAGAAGGTGACACTGTCTCAGCCTAGCCCTTAGCATAGGGATTTTCTCAGGATAAAGTGGGTCAGAAACTCTGTTTATCGGCTTGTCCTTGGAGGAAGCATGGGATAAAAATAAATATAATTAATAATAATTAGAATGTTCTGTAGCTGATAATTTTTTATTCAGCAGCTCAAAATTGTGTGCTCAAGTCTTAGCATGCTGAAAATTGCTCTGTCTTTATTCTTTTTATACAAATGAACTAAATGGCCTGTTTCCATACTCCCTGCAGTGGAACAAAATAATGCACACAAGAATTTATTTGCATATAAACTAGTAAATTTGTATGACAAACAAATGAAACAAATTGCAAGCAATATTCTGTATATGCCTGTAACACTGAATGAAAAAGGATCCTCCTTAATGTTGGTAACAACATTAAGCATATTTGCCATTTAAGTCAGTGAGACTTCCAAGATCAGAATTGTGGCTGTCTGTCTGATTTCAGTGGTAACAGTCTTGCAAAGGACTGACACTTCTGCACTTAAAGACATACTTTGCATAGAAACTTAAATGAATATGATAGACCTGAATGACAGTCAGAAGGGCATCTCCAGATGATCAAAGTGACCAGGCTGGTGTATGAGGGACAAGGCCATGGGCACATTAGGGTTTTATATACTCCACCAATCATACCTTGTGCTGAGCCTGGTCCTAGCAGTCACCGCAGGGTTTTCTGGAGTGGCTGCAGCCAAAAGCCGGGCTGCTGCATTCTGCACTAGCTGCGGTTTTGGAACCAACCTCCAGGGTAGCCCTGCAGGGAGATCATCACAACAGTCCAGTCTGGAGGTTACTATGGGCCTGCGCCACTGTGGCTACGCTACCCCTGTCCAGGGATGGCCATAATGTGTGTTCCAGCCAAAGCTGGAAGAAGGCATTCTTGGCCGGGGGGGGGGGGGTCTCCAGTGACCAGGGTCTGAGAGGAGCCCAAGTTACGTACCTGCTGCTTCCAGGAGAGGGCAACTCTGTCAAGAGCAGGCAACTTGCAAACCTCCTGAATTTGGGAACACATCACCAAAAAGTTAGCATTGACTTAAAGATCAATGCTTTATTTACATCCAATTATATCCATTCTTCCTTGGCAGCAGGTTCCATTGAATTCAGAGGGGGCTATGCCTAAACATACTTTCCTAGGAGTAGACCCCATTGAATTCTGTGGGATGTGCTTCTGAGTCAACATATGAAGGAATGAGATACTAATTGCATAATAGGAGTTTTTCAAGGCTGAGTCTTTCAATTCTGGGAATCTAAGAACTAGATAGGCAGGAAGAAAAGAAGAGCCTGGCAAATCAGGAAGTGTAGGATGAACAATGGGCATATTTTAACAAGCATCAAAAGAAATGAAGAAAATAGTTATCTAGTTATCTTTTTACATGTCTTTTTTGTTTTTAAGAGATGAAATTGGATTAATTCCCTGTCCTGAAGCCAGATATAACCGGAGCCCTATAGTTCTGGTGGAAAATAAACTTGGGGTGGAAAGCTGGTGTGTCAAGTTTCTTTTGCCCTACGTCCATAACAAACTTCTTCACTACAGACAAAGAAAGCAATGGCTCAACAAAGAAGGTGAGTAATTCCATAAAATGTGTATTGTATGGTGCCCATCATTATTAACTTTCTATACAATTGTAAAGGGAGCCAGAACAAGTAGAGGAACTATTGAAGTTGCATCTTGAGTGTTGATTTTGTGCAAGCATTTTAAATAAGGTGGGGCTCCTAGAGTGATGTTCCCACAACATGGTAGGACGCAGAGGAGCAAAGTGACTGAGCTCCTCCCCTTGCTGGCTATCATAAAGGTCAACAAGTCAATTGAGCTTCATTAAAATGTGAACTTTTGCAGTTCCCATTAGTGACAGATTGAGCAAAATCAATCTCAGTAGCCTGAAGTCAGATACAGACTTGAATTCCAACTAGTCCTCTGCAACAGCTCCTTCTGGTCATGGTGGGAACTGGAATTCAGGCATGTGGCAGCATTTTTTGCCTACTTTCCCTTTTTGCTGCTGCATCCTGTTCTGCCTCTCATTCTGCTCTGGAGTCTGGAGGTTGTCCAATCCTCAAGCAAAGGGGAGATGAGTGACAGTCACCTCCTCATTTCCATTCACAGGATCTAAGTGCTTTGGTCCTTATCACCATCTGTAAACCCCTCTTGACAATGTGGCAGGTAGGCTACCATATCTATCAACTGACTAAATGGATGCTTCTGTAAACCGCTTTGAGGTTTGAGCAGTACTGTATATAACTTGTATGAAATAATAAATAAAGACACATTTGCAGAGGAAAACTGCATTCTCTGTTAGTACCATACTGTCAACACATTAGTGTCAGAAAAAGCAGGAATCATGTAGTGCAGACCACAATCAACCTCCTCCTTCTCCTCATTTTTAATTTGTATACCGCCTTTCTATCTTACAATACTCAAGGCGGTTTACAAGCTGAAGAAACAAAAAATGTACATCTTATAACAATCTAATGTAATACAAAAATGTGATAGTAAAACATAACTTTAAAATAAACAACCTCCATCAAAAAAGTCACATTCAACAATCATTAGAATAGTATAAAATAATAATATCAACATATAAAAATCAAACAGAGATCCACTCAACAGTTACAATAATATCTAAACTATAATCAATAAAACAACGGCAAGCCACAGTACATAAAACAATACAATACACATTGAGAAGCAGAGGGTAGAGCAGGGCAGGTGGAAGGAGGCCTTGCCTGATGGAGTCTCTCCCCTCAAAGTTCTTCCTCCAGGAACAGCTCCCTTATGAGGACTCCTGGGGCCGGAGGGTGGGGCAAGGCAGGTGGAAGGAGGCCTGTTCAATAAACACCTCAAACTCACTTCCACAGAGCTCTGATGTGGGGTTGGCGAAAGGGGAGTGTGTCTGCTGCTGTTGGAAGGAGAAAAAAAATGCCTGTATTGGGGGACAAAGGGGTGTGCTTCTGTCCTTTGCAACCCCCTTATGCTGCTGACACGGCTGCTGCTATGAGAAGAAGAAAAGTGCTGAATTTTAAAATACAAACATTTTCCTGTCCTTTCTAGAGCAGCAGCTGTGGCAGCAGAATTGGAAGGGAGAATGGACAAGGTGAGACTTTGTCCCCTTTGTTCCCCTTCCTCCCCTCCGCCCCCCGCCCTGCACCAAAGGTGTAATGGGGCTTGGCCTGTCTTGCCTGGTCCTCTGTGGGTCACTAGCTGTGCCTGTACTGCTCACTTGCTCTGCTGGGCTTTTATCCATTTCTCCAGTCACACAATCAATCAATCAGTAGCTGAACTGGGATCTGCACAGTCACAAAAACGAATTAACCGAAAAAGCCTCAATAATTAAGAGACAGCCAACCCAAAGATACAAAAATGAATGGGAAATTTATAAAGAATATTTAATTACCGTATTTTTCGCCCCATAGGACGCACCGCCCCATAAGACGCACCTAATTTGACGCACCTAATTATTTCCCCCCCCAGGCGCTTCCCCCGACCCCAGCCCCCAGAACAGGCTGCTGCCTGCAAGCCTTGCGAGCCCGGCGGGACCTCCCACCGGGCGCGGGAGGCTTGCAGACACCTTCCCAAAGCATGGGGCGTCCTCCGGAGGGCGCTCTGGGCTGCAGGCTGCTGCTCGCAAGCCTTGCGAGCCCGCGGGAACTCCCCTGGGCTCGCAAAGCTTGCGGATAGCTTCATGAAGCCTGGAGAGTGAGAGGGGTCGGTGCGCACCGATGCCTCTCGCTCTCCAGACTTCAGCAAAAGCCTGCATTCGCCCCATAGGACGCACACACATTTCCCCTTCATTTTTGTAGGGGGGAAAGTGCGTCCTATAGGGCGAAAAATACGGTAAACATTGTCCACAAGTGAAAATCTGAACGTGTTTTGACTAAACTCCGCAAACTGCAAGTTAGATTAAGAATAATGAGACAAAATAGAAGAAAGAAATTAAGATAAGGAATACTGAAGCAGTGATAATAAAAAGGGGGGAAAGGATGAACCCTCACTTCAGTGAAGAGGTTGGATTCATATGGAGGAATTAAGAATTTGTGAATTAAGAAAAAGACTTAACCAACAACATTCCTCTCTTAGGAATTTAAGGATTTGTATATTTTGGTTTATTTGGAAATTTGTTATTTCTTTTGTGTTTTATTTGGAATGTATAACTTTTGTTGTGTTGGAAATTCAATAAAAAGCATAAAAAACAAAAGGGAGGAGCAAAAAACAAAATAGCAAAAACAAAAGCGCCAAACTTAATCCGTTCTGGAAGTCTGTTTAACTTCCGAAATGTTCGAAAACCAAGGCGCAGCTTCTGATTGGTGCGTCAGACATTTGGCTTCCAAAAAATGTTCGAAAACAGGAACACTTGCTTTAGGGTTTTTGGCATTTGGGAACCACAGCATTTGAGTACCAAGGTACCACTGTATTGATAACATACTACCTTTTGTTTTGATTGCAATCATCTTCATGCTTTCCCATTGCCTGTGGATTTATCTAACTGAAACAACACTTCATAGAAATTGGTCCCATTGATTCACCAAACTAAGGTTTACAAGGAGATGGATTACCAGAACAGGCATTTCTAAGCGTGCACCTTCCCAATCATTTTAGAGCTCTAACAACACTAGGAAAATGGGAAATGTCACTTTGGATCAGACGTTTGTTATTGGAGAAACAGCATGTTGAAGCTGTGGGATGTCTTTGGGGAAAGAGTAAGGATGCATTTTACTGGTCTTTAAAAAATTGACATTATTTCCTGATTTTTTTTAACATCCTGCTGTGTATTTGTTAAACTAACTAGTCAGATTAATCTCTCATAGGGTTTCATTTTTCCTTTTTGAGTTACAGTCGTACCTTGGATCTCAAATGCCTTGGCTCCCGAACAAATCGGCTCCCGAACGATCAAAACCTGGAAGTGAGTGTTCCAGTTTTCAAATGATTTTCGGAAGCCGAACATCCAGCACGAGTGTCTTGCAGCCAATCGGAAGCTGCACCTTGGTTTTCGAACAGTTCCGGGAGTCGAATGGACTCCCAGAACGCATTCTGTTCAAGAACCAAGGTACGAGTGTATTTATATCCTGCTTTTAGCAGACTCCTATCCAAAGGACTGGTCAATCCACAGCTGGTTAGCGTAAGCGATGTCATAGCATCAGATGTGCCTAAACCACCATAAGGTTTCATTTTTAAAAAGGCCCATTACTGAATAACCTAAAATTTTACATTATTGTGTGCATCTGTCAGGGATGATTTGTGGATGCTAGCTGAGATAACAACCTGGGATTCCAGCCAGCTTTTACAAGATTTATTAAGTCCAAAAACTATGTACAGTACGGAGCTCTTAAAAGCAAGTCTTCCTCAGTCGCTATCAGGTGCCAGAAGTGGCTCCTGCCTCTTCCCTTTCCAGCATATAAACTTCCTGAGCCCCCCCCATTCCCCCCTCTCCCTACGTAAAGACCGAAGGGTCAGAGGCTGTTCCTTTCTCTCCGTTTCAGTGTTTCCTGACAGCCCCTCCTCCTCTTCTCTCTCTGACGAAGTGCAGCTGCTCATTAAAGGAGGGCAGCTCCCTGTACATTCCGATCTCTCCCCCTTCTCATCCAACAGATCCCTGACACATCTGCTAGCAGAAATTACGCTGCAAATATGGATACAATATGCATATTTTGTTTGAATTCCCACCCACCCTATCCTGGAGTCTTAAACTGGGTTACAACATTCTAAAGCCAAGTATATTAAAATCTATTGAAAAATGTAAGATTGCAGAATACATTTCCTTCAAAAGAGACAAAAAACTTTTGATTCCTGAGTATGCTAAAGCTCAGCAAATACCAGCTCAGCAGGATTAAAATATTGTTTCTTGCCATCTGTTACGCTACTGTCTAGATTTAAACTTATGTACTATAACCAGTTTGTTAAAGGGTTTAAGATGACAAAAATATGTTAGCACACTATACAAAATTATAGCCTTATGTACAACAAGGTTCATAATTCTCTTAGATCTAGGCAACATTTCATACACTCTAATTGGATAATTCCTGTTGCTTTTCTACATTCTGGCTTTTTATTATTGAAAGTGTTAACTGCATTAACTTCCCTTGGAGACCTCTTTCTAATTTGTTGCTGTACTTTGGTCTCATCGATTGACCTGGTTTTGAGTTAAATAAACCAACCGCTATATAGGAGAAGTAATAGATAGTTCTGGCACAGTCCTCTGCTGGGTATCTGGCAATTAATTATACTTCTGGCAGAATCCCACAACAAGCAAGGACATTCTAATCCACAACAGATAATAGATAGGTGCTGAATTTATTCCCACCTAGGAGAGGGAGACTCACTGGGAGGGTCAGAAAAATACATTTGGGATTAATCCTCTCATTAATCTTTCTTAGTACAATAGTTGCTTATAGCTCAACATTTGAATTGAAAACAAGTTTGAGGCAATCTAAATGTACCGTTTTTGATTCATCCTTTCTATTCCCAATTTTATATCTCCAGTCAGTAATGACTTAAGTTTGTGTAACACCAACTTGGGTATTGTACACTACGGGAGTTCCCCTCTCCCTTCTGGTAGCTCACCGATAAGAATTAACGAGCATCTGGTAGATTTATAGCCTTTTTATTACAGTATCATGTTGCGAACACATATTAGCATCTCTCTGCAAGGATAGACGTTGCTCTCTCTGACTCCTCCCCCCTCACTTCCGCTGCAAGAAGTGCGACAACGGATGTCTCTCCTCCCCTGCGTCTCTGTTGTTCTCTGACATACCTCTGAGTTGGGGGGGAGGGAGGGGGTGCCCCCCACTCTCTAGAGATGTATCAGCCAGCTGCTCCCTCCCTTCTGGTTGCTTAGCAACTGCCTCAAAGCTGGGTAGCTCTGGGTCTGCCTGTTTCCCTGCTTCTGGAAATGCTGAAAGCAAAGGGGGCGAATAGTCCCCCTTCTCTTCTGTTAGATGCTGATCTCCCTGCCTTTCCCAATCCTCGTCTTCAGAGTATTCTCTGACAGGTATTATGCATGTAAGTGTACTAAAATTTATTTCCCTTTTAATCTAAAGGGACTGGTGATAATATGATGCATATTTCAGACCACTTGCAAAAGTAGATGAAACTGGATTACAGGTGCTCCTCATAAGGGATAAAGGTAAAGGTACCCCTGCCCGTACGGGCCAGTCGTGACCGCCTCTGGGGTTGTGTGCCCATCTCACTTAAGAGGCCGGGAGCCAGCGCTGTCTGGAGACACTTCCGGGTCACGTGGCCAGCGTGACGAAGCTGCTCTGGCGAGCCAGCACCAGCGCAGCACACGGAAACGCCGTTTACCTTCCCGCTAGAAAGCGGTCCCTATTTATCTACTTGCACTTAAGGGTGCTTTCGAACTGCTAGGTGGGCAGGAGCTGGGACCAAAAGACGGGAGCTCACCCCGCCACAGGGATTCGAACCGCGACCATGCGATCGGCAAGTCCTAGGCGCTGAGGTTTTACCCACAGCACCACCCGCGTCCCCTCATAAGGGAAGCGGTGGCCAATTGTGTGAAAATGTTATATAGTTAGGAAATTATTCCTTACCCACTGGGTTGGTAGGAAAAAAAGATTGTTCACAGTTGTTTAGGATGGGTAGTGCCTGAGCCCTTAGGCTTGACTGTTACATATTTAGGGTAGTTATATTGAAGCTGGCAAAACCCTCAAAATCTTGCTTAACCACCCAGTGAAGAAAAGTACATCAGCTCATGCATTTTTGTTCTGCTTAAACTACCATTTCCCATAATCCCTGAATCTGTAAACCTATCTGAGTTCTTTAACAACTCTCGCATCGTCACCCAGCAATTACAACAACATTACATTTAGGTAGGTAGTTGTGTTGGTCTGACGCAGTCAAAATAAAATAAAAAAAATTGTCCAGTAGCACCTTATAGACCAACTATGTTTGTTCTGGTATAAGCTTTCGTGTGCATGCACACTTCTTCAGATACCTATTACATTGAGCTGCGTGAAATGGAAATCCATCAGTATCTGAAGAAGTGTGCATGCACACGAAAGCTTATACTAGAACAAACTTAGTTGGTCTATAAGGTGCTACTTAAGGGACACGGGTGGTGCTGTGGGTTAAACCACAGAGCCTAGGACTTGCCGATCAGAAGGTTGGCGGTTCAAATCCCCGCGACAGGGTGAGCTCCCGTTGCTCAGTCCCTGCTCCTGCCAACCTAGCAGTTCAAATGCATGTCAAAGTGCAAGTAGATAAATAGGTACCGCTCCGGCGGGAAGGTAAACGGCGTTTCTGTGCGCTGCTCTGGTTCGCCAGAAGCGGCTTAGTCATGCTGGCAACTTGACCCGGAAGCTGCACGCCGGCTCCCTCAGCCAATAAAGCGAGATGAGTGCCGCAACCCCAGAGTCGGTCACAACTGGACCTAATGGTCAGGGGTCCCTTTACCTTTACTAAGGTGCTACTGGACAATTTTTTATCATTATATTTATTTATCAATTTGCACTTTGAAGATGAGAGGAGGTGACTACAATTCTTAAGTGTATTGCTGGGAAATTGATTATTTAGGATATTTCATACACTGGAGCTCAGTCAATGGATAAACTGAATGATTTGCTTTCTCTTTCACAAGTTCTGGATTATTCAATAAAATCATCTACTGTCATCTCAGTTTCTGATCCATATGGCTGCCCCCACATCTCTTTGTTTTGCCTTGGTGTGAATTTACCTTATTTCTTATGCCAATGTGGGTTGTAACAGAGCTGCAGTTATAACTCAAATCACTCTTTCCCCCTGTTATTAACTCAAAAGGGCAGCATCACTATGTTAGCTAGAGTTCCTTTACTATAAAATAAAAGATTTTTTCTTTCTTGCCCGTTCTGTGTTAAAGTATTTTTACTCTCTGCCAATGATAAGATAGATTCAGGTAGGTAGCCGTGTTGGTCTGACGCATTCGAAACAAATAAATAAAATTTAAAAATTGTCCAGTAGCACCTTAAAGACCAACTTAGTTTGTTCTGGGTATAAGCTTTCGTCTGCATGCACACTTCTTCAGATACACTGAAACAGAAGTCACCAGACCCTTATATATATTGGGAGGTTGGGGTGGGGGTTTTCTCAGAAGGGTAGTAGGAGATGGGTGATTGACTCAATGGGTATGGTAAACCTGTTGAGGACTGTTAACAACTGCCATGATAACATAGTCTTACTTTATTATTCTGCACAGTTAACCCACTTTTTCAGTTTTCCCTACAAAGCACATTCCCTGTCTTTCCTCTGCTTCCCATAGTGTACTCCACAGGAGCCAACTCCTAGGGGCCAAGATCCCTCCCCCCCAAAATATTTGAGGAGGCTCCCCCAAAGTTGATGGGCATTGCCACTCAAATGGTGTGCGTGTGCCATGGCTTACCTGCTCCCTCCCCGTATTTTATTCAAGTTGGCACCCTGGTGTACTCTGCCCTCTTGTTTCCTTTCCCAAAGCTCTTTCTGTAGCCTCATTTCTTCTCCCTCTTTTCTTCCAAACCTTGCTCTGCTCTGCTCTCCCCTCCTCTTTTCAATCTTCTAGTTTTGCTCCATTTCCGTACCACCGTTCTTCATCCTCACCAAGACTTCATCTTCACTGGACATTTAAAGCAGCATCTTGCCACTTCAAAGAGTCCTGGCGACTGCCGTTTGTTCAGGATACTGAGAGTTGTCAGGAGGCTCTGTCCCCCCCCCCCCAGAGCTCCAGTTCCCAGAGTTCCCGGTGAAAAAGGATTGACTGTTAAACCACTGTGGGAATTGTAACTCTGTGAGGGAAAGAGGCGTCTCCTCATTACTCCTTTAACAAACCACAGTTCCCAGGACTCTTTGGGGAAGCCATGATAGTGCTTTAAAGGTATTCTGCAGATGGTGCCAGAGGTTCAAAGCAGCAGCAGCACTAAAGGCTTTCTTCCTCCAGTTCTTCTCTTCTTTCAGGATTCATACAATGTGGAGCTGGTTGCCCTGAATTGGGAAACTAGCACCCAATCTCCCCAGGCACCTCCACTTCCAAGGACAGGAGGAGAAATCTAAACTTAGTGCCGTGTGGGCATTTTCCCACTCCCATTTGGGATTGGCTTTTGAGAGGCTATAGGCTCTCTTTTCATTTTAAATCAACATCATGGGGAAAACTGCAGTATTGCTTTTTGTGACATCCCTTTGGTAATGAGGGAAGCTCCAGGCTTTGTGGGGAAAGTGCTGCCATCCCCATGCTGGTGCTTAGATGCTGCTTGGACTACAACTTCTGTAAGCTCTGACCATTGGTCAAATTGACCTGGACTGATTGGAGTTGTAGTTCAAAACACCTGGAAAGTACCAAGTTAGGAAGGAAGAAACATGCCAGTATCACCCTTCCGAGTGTTAGGAATAAGAGTGCAGGAAAAAGTTGTGCCAGCATAATGTTAGATGAGGACTTTAGGTGTTCCTACAAACAGGTGGAAAAGATTGCCAAACAAGGAGTGTTTGAAATTTCCATGGGGACAACAAACAACCATGATGGAGGCCAGAATCAGCCCGCAGGTTTTGTGTTGTGCAGTAGAGTAACAAAAAATAGTAATTGTCAACTGCAGTTCACTCTTCTGTAATTGCTACCATCTGCTGGTACATTTTTAGCAATCAACTAGCCCTCAAACCAAAATTGTTCAGTCTGGGAATGCTATTTGTTTTTCAGTGCAATTGCTTAAATGAATCAGTTTGCTTGAATTTTCTAAATAAGCACATGCCCCCTCCCCCCCAAAATTGAGAATTTGCGGTTGAGGCATTGGGGAAGATGTGAGAGTGTTGGTGGGCTCATATGTAGCTAGCGAAGCTAAACAGGGAGTACCGTATTCTTTCGCTCTATAGGACGTGCCAGACGATAGGACGCATCTAGTTTGGGGGGGGGGGGGAGAAACAAGGGGGAAAAAATTCTGAATCCCAGAAGCCAGAACAGTAAGAGGGATCTGGCTTCTGGGATAACCTCTTGCTGTTCTGGCTTCTGGGATAGCCACTGGGATAGCTGGTCTAGCTTTGCGCGAAGCCTCCGCAGGGCACGGGGAGCCTTCATCCCCATGCCTTGCGGAGGCTTCTGGGACAGCCCACGAAGCCTCTGGAGGGCAGCAGGATGAAGGCACCCCGCTGCCCTGCGGAGGCTTTGCGCAGCTAACCCCGTAGCCTTTGGAGTGCAGCGCGAGGTCCCACTGCGCTCCAAAGGCTTCAGGCGGCTATCCCTGAAGCCTGGAAAGCGAGAGGGGTCGGTGCGCATCCAGGCCTAAGCGAAAGCAACGCGTAGCCTCCGGAGCATGGAGGGAGCGCTCCCTTTGCCCTTTGGAGGCTTCGTGTTGCTTTCGCTGAAGCCAAGGAGCCTGCATTCGCTCCATAGGATGCACAAACATTTCCCCTTAATTTTTGGAGGAGAAAAAGTGTGTCCTATAATTATTATTATTATATTTATTTATTTATTTATTTATTTATTTATTTATTTATTTATTTATTTATACATACCTACCCCGCCCATCTGGCTGGGCTTCCCCAGCCACTCTGGGTGGCTTCCAAAAGAATATTAAAATACTATAATACTATAATACTGCGATAAATACGGTAGTTTTATCTATGTGTTATGTTTGTATCCTGTCTTCCCTTTGCTCAGGAGCTCAGAATGCTGTTTTAAGATTAGGGTAAACTGAACAATTTAGCACAGAAACTTTGTAGTTCATAGCAAAGTCAGGTATCAAAAGTTATTTTGGAAAGAAGTAGGGAGTATGACATCTTGTTTGCTAGCTGTAGCATGTGTTCTGAAGTTGCAAAATTTTGGCGCTGAAATGGAGAGAAGGATGCCAAGGTGCATGGTGTCCACATGGACTTCTCCCCAGGGTTAATTCAAAATTAAAGTTCCCCAGTTATTTATCCAATCCCCTTTTTCTTTGTTGCAGAGATACTCTCTGGGTTTGGATGAGGGGATGAGGTCTGCGTGTGTTGTGTGTTATATTGCTAGCATGTTAAATCAGGACAGTCTTGATCACCCTGGTGCCCTCCAGTTGTTTGGGGCTGCAACTTCCACCAGCCCAAATCAGTCTGGTTAATGGTCAGAGATTATGGGAGTTCTAGCCCAAAATGTCTGGAGGGCGCTTAGGTTGGGGAAGGCTGATTTAGAAAAACATGATAGCAGCCCTGCTTAGAGACAATAGTAGTTAAGTCGTATGTACATTGTTTAAAATAGTAGTTGTAGTAATGTTGTTGTTTAGTTGTTTAGTTGTGTCCGACTCTTCGTGACCCCGTGGACCAGAGCACGCCAGGCGCTCCTGTCTTCCACTGCCTCCCGCAGTTTGGTCAAACTCATGTTAGTAGCTTCGAGAACACTGTCCCAGCATCTCGTCCTCTGTCGTCCCCTTCTCCTTGTGCCCTCCATCTTTCCCAACATCAGGGGCTTTTCCAGGGAGTCTTCTCTTCTCAGGAGGTGGCCAAAGTCTTGGAGCCTCAGCTTCAGAATCTGTCCTTCCAGTGAGCACTCAGGGCTGATTTCCTTAAGAATGGAGAAGTTTGATCTTCTTGCAGTCCATGGGACTCTCAAGAGTCTCCTCCAGCACCATAATAGTGGTTGTAGTAATAATAAATAAATAAATGTCACATGAGGAACTGAAGTGGGCATGAAGACATAATTAATACTAACTTCTGCAGGTTTTGATGGGTTTCTTCTTTCCTTTCTAGAGCTGATAGATATCACCTGTACGTTGCTGCTATTGAACCCAGATTTCACTACTGCATGGAATGTCAGGTAGGTTAAGCAGCTGAGGATGGAAGTACTTCCGGTAGCTGCCTTGAGTCTGTGTGAGGCATGCGCATGGTTTTAAGCATACCAGCTCGTGTGCTTTTCAGCTCATGTGCTTCAAGAAAGCTTTTAATCCTGCTTCTCCTTTTTCTTTTCTTTCCTGACACCCAAGGAAGAGCTTGTATTTTGAACAAAGAGCTATTGCTGTTGGTTGCATTCATCTCTTGGTTTCTGACTCATTTTGGAAATGTTGGGGGTTTTTAAGCAATTCCCAGCTACACAGCAAATGAATGTGAAAAGCACAGGCCCAGTTGCTTGTTCCACTTTAGTCCACGCTGCAGGCTTCGTTTTAATGTATCCTTAGTTGCACTTGCTTTTTGATAATGAAGTGCAGGTTCAGACAATCACATTGTGGCTTATTCAGTTGAGAAGTGCACAACTCATTGGAAGGGGGAGGCCCATGTATTCCACTGTGAATTATTATTATTATAAAGAAAACAGAAATACATTCACCTTTTGGGACAAGAGAAAGCCACAAGAAATACCTCAAGGCAAGTGGGGAAGACTTCCCTTTCACTGCTTCCTCTCCCACTCTAAATAAAAATGCATGAAGCCTGTGTAAAACAGCTCATGAAGCAAGTGGGGAAGGCATTCCAGTTGCCTGTTCTCTCCTTCTCTCAAAATGCCCTGCAGAGCTAGAAAAATGGGGAGGTGGGTGCCCCACTGCTTGTCTCTACTGCCCCCCATTCTAAGTCAATAAAAGGTGGAACATAGCCCCTGCAACACCTCTCCCCCTTTCCAAATAAAAATGCCTTTCAGTGCTAGAAAAAGCAGGAAGGCAAACCACAAGGATATAGGCAAACCATCCTTGCTGCTTACCTGTCTCCCAGAGTAGGGCAGAAGTTGAATGCTTAACCAACTGGAGTGGAAGGGAAGGATGAGTCCTTCCAACTCTAGGAACTGCTCTGCAGTGCTGGGCAATATGACGCTCCCTAGAGGGTACCAGTACATTTGGCTCCATGACTGTTTTCTTAGGAGCACGAGAGATACAGTGGTACCCCGCAAGACGAACGCCTCGCAAGACGGAAAACCCGCTAGACGAAAGGGTTTTCCGTTTTGGAGGCGCTTCGCAAAACGAATTTCCCTATGGGCTTGCTTCGCAAGACGAAAGCCCATAGGGAAATCTCTGGGACAGCCGGACTTCAAGGGAATCCCTTGGCCCCCCGCCGGACTTCCCGAAGCTCTTTTGAAGTCCGGCGGGGGTCCAAGGGATTCCCTCCCAGCCGCCCGCCTTTAGAAGCGCTCGGGGAAAGCAGCGCGCTTCGTGGGGCGCCTCCAGTTTAGGGGCGCCGCACATCCACCATTTCCATGGCAGCAGCAGCAAGCACCCGTCCGTGCCTATCGCGATCTACAGGTCCCCGGCTTCCTTACGAGGCGGACACGGTGGGTTCCCGGGTGGCTGGGCGGCGGAGGGGGGACGGACGAGGGGGTTGAGAGCCTCGACGGGGAGCACCTCGGCTGTGGCCACCTGGAAAGAGGGTGGCGCGCACACGTGGCGGCGGGGTGCGAGTGGACTCTGGATAAGAAGCACCCATGGAGCGGGGCTTAGTTGCTGGGGGTTCTCTCTGCCCCCCTCCCCATCTAGAATCGATGGGTTAGGAAAGGGCGGAGGAGAGGAATGAATTCCCTTGCCTGCACGGAGAATTGGGGAAGCCAGCGATCACCTGCCTTGGCGAAGCCAGAGCCTATGTACAGGCGCTTGCTTGGCAAAAAAGGCGCAGTAATCCTGTTGCCGTTTGTGGTGTTGCGGGGGGTTGCGATCTAGTGGATTTGTTGGCTTTGAGCACCGGGGATCTTTCGGAGGTTTTGTGCGCCTGCTGTCTCGCTGATGGTTGGGAGAATCATGGGGCACAGAGAGAGAAGTGCAAGGGACCGAGGTGGGCATGAAGGAGGAGCGAGCCAGCCGCCCTCGATGGCCGGAGGGAGAGGAGACCGGCTCTGGGCGATCGCTAGGACTGTTGGAGTAGGAACCCATCAATGCACCTGAGGGGAAGGGGAAGACACACCCCCTCGGCAGAGGCGGAGAAAGGGAAGATGAGGGCGCTACAGCCTCTTTCACGCGGGGAGAGGGTGGCTTTAACCCAGTTCCCTTCCTCCTCCCCCAAGTCTCTGCTGAAAGGGGTGGTGGTAGCGCTGCTCGCTATGTCCCTTCAGCTTGCTTGCAAAGGTGGCCAGAGATAGAAGATGAATTCTTTAAGGGGGGGCAGCCTTCACTCTTTTTCTGAGGCTCCCCAATGCCAGCCTGGTTTCTCCAGCCCTCTGGATGGGTCCATATTGGGAGGGGCAGGTGAGGAAAGAAGGCTCCTCCCCCTTGTTTGGGGGACAAAGCTTCTCTGCCTGACGGTCTGTACAGTTTAGTCCTCCGGGGAGGAGGGAAAAGGGGGAGAGGGTGTGTGCATTAGGCGTCTGTTGCGGATAACTTGCTTGGGTTCAGGCTCGGGAGCGCTTTGGGGGCTGTGGTGTCCTCTGTGTCGCTGTCATGAGATGCACCCCGTTGACCGCCCGAGAGAACCATCTTGCTTCTTGGAGAGGCTCCTCGAGCCCTGAAACGGCCGCTGCCTGCTCGCTCCGTGCCTGCTGTTCTGACCAGCAGTGTTGTCAAACAAGAGAAACAAATTCCCTTCTTACCAAGCAACGGCAGGAGGAGGCTCCCTGTTCCCTCTCTCACCGCCTCGTTTTCCTTTTCCCATGAGCAATAGCACTTTGGTCACACAAGGGTACATTGGGGCATGTGTGCTTCCCTCTTCTCCTTAATATTGGGAGATCACCCTCTCTGCCAGTGGTGGTGGTGGTGGAGCATTCCACTCTGCCTCACTCCCCGCGTGCCTTCCCTTTGTCGTCCCTTCCTCCAGATCTCCATCTCCCAGGAGTCTTCTTCAGAAAGGTTTATGTAAAAGGACAGTGGATTCTGGTGTTGGTGAAAACAAAGAGAAGGGGCCAGGCATTTGTGGCGTTCCAGGGGCTTGCATTATTAACCCACCTTTCCTGCAGTGCTTTAAAAAAAGTAGGCGAGGCTCATGTGTGGCATCTGTAGTTGCAAGATGCCCACCTGGCTTGGCACATCTGTGTGTGTGTGTCTGTGAGAGGCAGGAATTGAGCTGCTGCGGCTTGCTTTGTGAAAACTGATCAGAAGCTCCTTTTGCGTGGTGGGGTGAGATCACAGGACAGCAGGGACCGTTTGGCCGCAATGGAAACTTCATTTGCCCACGGAGTGGTCAACTAGAGCCCAGCATCTTCGCTGTTGCTTTCTACGCATCTGGCGCACCCTGGAGAGGGCGAGGCAGAGAGGAGGAGGTCCCGTGCCCCCCACTCCACTCACCCCACACATATGTTTGTACATCTTTCTCTGCGCGTGAAGGCAGACCACGAATAAATCTGCTGGCATGCTTTTCCTTTAAACACCGCCGAGATGCGCTTATTTTTATCTCTCCCCAGCCAGCCCCCGTGGATCCAGCTCCCCGCCCCACGCCCAAGTTCAAACACGCTGGGGAGAAGGAGAGGGGTGCGGTGAGTCTGTGGGTCTGCTGGCGCTTGTAGCCGAAGCCCCTCCGCTGTGGAGAAGGCTTCTGATAATTACACTCCTTCCAATTATCTCGGGCTAAAATCGATGGACTAAAACTCAGGTTGTCTAATTAGATAAAGGGCCCCGGCTGGGAAGCAAGCCCCCTAATTGTGGAAAGGCAACTGTAATGGACTCAATGTGTGTTTGTGGCAGGCGGGGGTCGGGTCCTGATGCTGGGCAAAGGGACTCTGCTGCTACAGCTGTGGTTTTATCTGAGCCTTTGAATTCCGAGAGACACACGCACGCATTAACCTTTTCTTTGCTACCATCTCTGCCTCTAGATCTACATTCCCACGCCTGCTTGTGTACCGACTTGCTGATGTGGTAGTAATAGAAGCAGCTGGCGGAGTGGAAATTCCACGGAATGTGCCCCTCTGCTTTTAGGATTTTGAGCACAGTCTCCCTTTTTATTAAGAAGCTTTTGGTTGGGCCGTGCAGCTTCGTCGCTCTTCATCTTCATATCTTTGCCATGCTTCATTTCCACTATCATGTGGCGTGTCATTCACAAGCTTCGCAAGGCAGCAGAGCGATCTTCCGGTGGCGAGCCATTGCGTCTTTGTGTAAAAGTGACCCAGTTGGGGTTGAGTGACAGTCCTGGCTGGCTTTTGATGTCTGTTGTTTCGTTTTTTGTTTTGTTGTTTTTTTAAAAAAGCTTGCAATACTACGCCCATTTAACAGGGAAGTAAGTGCCATGGATCTGGGACAGCCGGACTTCAAGGGAATCCCTTGGCCCCCCACCGGACTTCCCGAAGCTCTTTTGAAGTCCGGCGGGGGTCCAAGGGATTCCCTCCCAGCCGCCCGCCTTTAGAAGCGCTCGGGGAAAGCAGTCTCCCCCGGCCTGCCTTCAGAAGAGGTCCGGGGACAGACTGTCCCCGGACCTGGTCTGAAGGCAGTCTCCATAGGAACGCATTAATTGATTTTCAATGCATTCCTATGGGAAACCATGCTTCGCAAGACAAAAAACTCGCAAGACGAAGAGACTTGCGGAACGAATTAATTTCGTCTTGCGAGGCACCACTGTATTCAGCCTTGAGCTAAAGCAGTCGTTCCATCAGGGCAAGCATTCTGCTTGCCAGGCAGAATGATCCCCACTCTCCTCCCCATACATGCTGGTCTGGGTGTTCTCATGACCCCTGTGAGCCAATTTCAGGACATCTGTGGATTAGTTGAATCCTGCCATTATTATTTAGGGAAGTTTTTGATGTGTGACATTTTAATGTATTTTTAATCTTTGTTGGAAGCAGCCCAGAGTGGCTGGGGTACAAATAAATTATTATTAATAATAATAATAATAATAATAATAATAATAATAATAATAATAATATATTATTAATTGTTATTAATATTATAATATATTATAATATATTATAATATTAATATTTTTAAAAACCAAAAGCTGAAGAACCTGGGGCTCCTGAAGGCAGCCCCTGTACTAGTGTAATATGTTTGTAACACCCAGTCCTGGTTAGCAGCCTTGCAGCCATATTCTGTATCAGCTGAAGTTTCCGGATCATTTTCAAAGGCAGCTCCACATATGGTGCATTACAGTAATTCAAATGGGAGCTTGCCAGGGCATGGGACAAGGCTATTCCTGTCCAGGTAGCATTTTAGTTGGTTCTCCAGCCTCAAAAAAGGTACTCCCATCCTCAGCAGCTATTTGTGACCAGTGAGCATCCAGACTGCAACTTTAGAGGCAGCATGGCCTCTTCCATACCAGGTTGAACTTCATTTACCTGGACTATAAATTTAAAGCAGTAGTATTATAAATACTCCCAAATGAGAATCATGGAATCGTAGAATTGTAGAGTTGGAAGGGGCCACGAGGGTGCAACCCCCTGCAAGGCAGGGATCTTTTGCCCAGTGTGTGGCTCAAACCCTGAGATTGTCTCCTTCTCAACTGACTGAACTATCCTAGGTTTTCCCTCAGGATGATCGTTTCTGTAGTACTTTTCTGAATGCAGCATTATTATTCTTGCAACAGCATTTTGCGTTGTTTAAAACCAAGATAGAGCATCTTGGGCAAGACTTCCAGGGAGCACTGTTGGTGGGTAAATTTGAACCTTACTTTTTGGTGAGCAGTGGAACTATATACGGTCCCAAAACACTAAGCACACAGGTTATTTGTTTTGTTCAACCCACTTTAATTCATCAAGAGATGAACACACACACAAAGTCAAGTATGAATATTTGCATTCCTTACCAAAATTCTTTGTTCTGGCTCTGACCAATCCCTGGAGAGTGCAGAACGTACCTTGCCTTCCAACTTGAAATCTGAGAAGGACCATGTGCAGGGATGTGAGTATGGTCTTGTATAGATCAATTCCAATATTCTTTTCTTCATTCAATGAAGGTCATTCACTTGTTCTTCCTTAATCAGATTTGCCTAATTTACATCAGCCTCAACTCATCCTCTGCCAACCAAGCCCTTGACTTCTAACACAATGAAGCAAATAATATATTTCAAGTTCAACCAAGATGAAGGCTACGTAGTTCCTAGAGGCAGCCATTCCAGGGGTGTATAGGGGAGGGAGTACAGGACCTCTCAATCAGCTCCATTGAAAGAGCAGCAACTTTGGGGGTGGGGAGTCATCAATCTTTGGAATTTATTAGACCCTTAATCCAAAGCTCTCAAGCAGGTATTATTATTATTAAAAAGATTTGTTGGTAATTACATTCTTTATTTCAGCCCAAAGACCCACAAAAACATTTTCAAAAGCAAAATAAAACAGAAATACAGGGGAAAGATTCCAAGGTGGTTGCTATGTTTTATCCAAAGCATGTAGGTTTCTGTTTCTTAAAAAGATTTGTAGTTGCTAGAGATAAAGCTAGGAAGACAAATCATAACATCTCTGTGGAAGCAGGGGGGTGGGACCCCAGAAGAGCTTCTTAGTCCAAAGTATTTCCCCCTTAACTATGAAGTCTTGTGAAAAATCTTTACTGTCTTTCTAAAATATCATGAACAGCAGAATGTAGTGTAACTTATTTACTCTAAACTTAGTTACATTAAAACTAGTGTTTTAATTCCTCACCTTTTTTTTAATGCCATTTTTGTCCAGCTCCCATTGCACAGCCATTTTAACGGGTAAGGAGAAAGAGTTATCACCTTTCTCCTTGTGGGGCCACTGGAGTGGTGGAGAAGCGAATGAGCTGTGATTGATTCAATTCATATATCATCTCAATCACAAATCTTGCTAAATGTCCTTGGACAAAGCAATAGCCCTAAACCTCTCACCACCCCTCAATCTGCAATACAAGGATTGTAATAGTACCTCACTGTACAAGGCTCTTGTAAGGTTTACTTGATCATGTGTGTGAAGGACTTTGAACAGTGAACATGAGTAAGGCAAGGTATTTTGTTATGCCTGTAAAAACCAGGTTCATAAGAAGTGTACTTGAAGGAGTAATATCAGTGACATTGCTTCTCTGCTTAGTTGAAGCAGAAAGAGTGGATGAGGCCCAATCTGACTTTTTCACATGAGGCATACAATTATTTAATAGCTTGGTCCTGCAATCCTGGATTTTTGTTTGGCTACTCTAGGCCCGTAGACTTCAAACTTCCTCAGACCTAAGATCCACCTTTTAACCCTAACATGCATTTGAGGCCCCATTTCTTAACTTTCTGCCAAACATTTGCATAGTGACCGTGCTGCTGTTGTGTCTCACTTTGGACCTGGTCATGGGCCCTGACCCACCAGTTGCAGGCCAATGCTTTCCACCAGTCATTGAGACCCCTAATGGAACCATGACCACCTTGGAGACCATTAACACATCCTAAAGCTTTATAATTGATTTTAGTACTTTTGGTTGCATGCTTTGCCAGATGGGATATTATGCACTGCATCGCATGCTGCAGCTCAGCTTGCACAAGAGAGCTTCCTGTTGCTCTCCTTTTCTCTCCAGCCCCACACATGCTTCCAAAATCAGCACCAGGAGGTTGGGGTTCCCTCTGGAGCAGATTTTGGGAGCACACATGGGGAGGAGAGGAAATGGAAGTCCCACTGGAAACAACCCTAGATCTGTTCTTATTCTGTGTGTAGGACGTTGCCTCAATCAATGGCTTTGGGGAGTATCTATTATCCTATCCTTCTTCCGTGCCCCCTCCAGTTCTATAAACCATGATTCTCCTAACCTGTCATTCTGCACCCATAGTTTATGCAGTGGAACCAAAAGGTTTCTTTACCTAGTGTAGTCATCTGCAGCCCTTGTCATGTTAATAAAGTGCCTTAGAGTTGAACTGATATGATTTCTTTGTACAAGCGTTGCAGTTTCATAGCTCAGTATCACTGGATGCTGCAACAGGCGTAATGAACTGAGTTTCTTCTGTGGAATAACATTTGCATGAAAGGCATTCTATGAAAGGATTCTTCAGTGGAGATTGGTCCTAGGAAGGATTTATACAAACAGCAATGCAGGCCATAAATAGGTTAAATTTGAGTCTTGATAATCTTGCTGGGTTTTGCTAGGAGGCTGGCAATCAAGTGTTCTTCAGTAATAAGCATAATAAGCATAAGTGCCTGCACGTGGAGTTTGGCATTTCACCACCACGGCTACTCTGTCTTTCTTTCATCTTCCCAAAGGTAACTTCCAGCTGTTAGATGCATCAGCTTCTCAGCGGATGATCTGGCTTGGTCCTGGCTAGCAGGAAGCCAAACTGTATACAGATATATGAAGCCAAGGAACAAATGCCCCTAATAATCCTAATTAGTTTTCCATCTTTGAAGTTCAAGCTCAGGATAGATTTGATTGCCTTGCTGCACTTCATTCTTCACATAAAAATTAAAGCTGAAATAGAGAGCAAAATAATCTGCAGCTTGTTGGGTAGGATAAATCCATTAACAGCCTGTAGTAGAAAACCAAAACTATTTTTATCATTTCCCCTTGTTGTTGTTATAAATTTATATGTTGCGCTTCACCCGAAGATCACAAAGTGGTTTACAGCATAAAAATACAAAATGAAAACACAAAATACATAACATAATAACAGAACCCCCCCACTAATGACTCCTCTCCCACAAACACATTTAAAAGGCCATAGATTCCAATTTAGCACAGGTTGGTAAAAGTCTTTTCCTTTTTATTAAATCTTATTTCTGAATGACATAGGCAGAAATCACATCACTGAACTATTGAATATGGTAAAAAAAAAAAAGAATGTTCCATTATTATTTAGCTGCTTAATTTTAGCTCTGTTTTAAAATCTGACCCTATTTTAAAGTATTTTATAAACAGAAATGTGTATTAAGAACAAAATATGTCAGAAGCAGATTTGAGTTAGCAGGAGATGTTTCTAAAGAGACATGTCATTCATTACAATTCTCTTAGCCAGAATCAGTTCTCTGTGAAGCTCTGACAGTGGGGCAGGCAAGTTGTTGCTCCATTTAGATGCATGCACGTAGAATGCGCAGACTGAGTGGCTGCAGCTTAGAATGTTTATTTCTGTGAGCACACGCTTCACAAAGGGCATTTGTGATATTGTTACACATATCTACATACTTCTTTCGCTCCTTTTTGTACATGGAAAGTTGTACCTTCTGAAGCAGCTCTAAATAGGATGGAGAATAGGATTGGTCTTTGGGAATTTAATGAAAAAATAATTAGCTTTCAAATATCTTGCATGCGTTGACTTGCACCATTACTTTCTGCTCTGTGTTTTTCTTTGTACTGAGTAGATTTGCATTAGTTATAACCAAAAAGAGTTTATTTTTCTGTTTGTTTGTTTTTGAGAAAGTAAAAACTTCCAATTCCCAAAGGAAGTACATAAGACTACTGGCATATACAAGGGCCATGCCCAGTGGAAAAACAAATAAAATTATTATTTGTTATTCTTGAACTAAAATAAATTTGGTTAACTCCCTATTTGGCCTAAGCAGAAGCAGCATATTATTTTGTACAATGGCAGACCCACATAAAACTCCTTTTAATTCTTGACATTGCTGAACCCCCCAGCACCATCTGGAAGCACCCATTTTACATCTGTGCAACTTTCATTTGGAATTTGCCAGGGTTCTATGTATATGTGACATGCATGAGACTGGAATCTGGTCCAGAATGTTTATTGCAATGTAGAAAGAATTTAACCAGGCAGATGAAGTGATGATCTGGTTGCGTGGGGAGAGAGGCTCAAGTGGGATAAAGAAGGAATTGACTTGCTAGTTACTACTTCACAGAGTTCAGGGCTTTTACTTTCCTCTGGTTCTATTCAGAGCGACTGATCCTGTGCCTCCGCTATCATGATCAGTTTTAATATATACATATATATACTGTATTTTTCGATCTATAGGACACACCTTTCCCCCTCCAAAAATGAAGGTGAGATGTGTGTGTGTCCTATGGAGCGAATGCAGGCTCCTTGGCTTCAGCGATAGCAACGCGAAGCCTCCGAAGCGCAGAGGGAGAGCTCCCCCCGCGCTTCGGAGGCTTCGTGTTGCTTTCGCTGAAGCCGCCTGAAGCCCCCGGAGCGCAGGGAACTCCCGCTGCGCTCTGGGGGCTTCAGGCAGCTATCTGCAAGCCTTCGGGGTGCAGCAGGAGTTCCCGCTGCGCTCCGAAGGCTTGCGGATAGCCGTCTGAAGCCTGGAGAGCGAGAGGGGTCGGTGCACACCGATCCCTCTTGCTCTCCAGGCTTCGCTTCGTTGGAGAGGCGCTGCACAGTTTCCCCTCTCTGCGCAGCGCCCCTTCAGTGAAGCGGGAGGAGAAATGGAAGGGGCTCCGTTTCTCCTGCCACTTCGCTGAAGGGGCGCTGAGCAGAGAGGGGGAGATCCCCCCCCCCGTTCTCCCCCTCCTATGGTCCGGTGCGTCCTATAGAGCGAAAAATACGGTATATATATTATATAGGTATATGTATAGATTAATAAGTTTAAATGCTTTTATCAGTTTTTATTGATGGGTTGGATCCAGAGTTGGCATCCTGCAAATGCAAGGGCTCCCTTTGTACACATTCAGCTACTGATCATGTGCAGGAAGCCTGTTAGCAGAACTGGAGAAGAAGTTGTTTTTGTCCATTTCCTGCCTCGCTCCCAGTGATCCCTTAACCTGCCCTCGAAAATCTGCTCTGGAGGTTGATGGACAATTTGGTCCAGAACCGGGGGGGTGGGGTGGGGGAGGGAGGGAGAGAGGGGGGGTGTTTCTGAGGTTCTGGGAGGAGGAAATGGTAACCTGCCCTCCCTGGCATCCAGAACAGAAGGCTCTTCAGGGGACACTACTGTTGGCAACAGCAAACTCTGGATCCAGCCTTATGTGCAATTTATTACTGGCTACTTTCAGTAAATGTGTCTGTACTAATTAATTCATTTTTTGGAAAAAATTGCAGGAAAGAATTAATAGTATCTGGCACTTTAAATCCAGTTAAAGATTTACATCTTGGGAAACTGGCACTAACTAAGTTTCCAAAGAGTCCAGAAACGTGGATTCACAGGTTTGTCTCTTTCTGTGGTTATTTCTCTTTCCCTACCCCCACCTGAAAAGAATATGCAAACGTATAGCAGTGGCTCCTCCATGACGTTTCAGCGAGAGGAAACTACTAGTCAGTCTATTTTAAAGTCCCTATGTTTGATGTAGAAAATGCTGTCCATTTTTATATAAGGTTTTTCTGTTGAAAATGTCTGCTGCCTGTTTCTCTAAAGTGGCCACAACTACCCAGAAACGAAATCTTGAGGCCATAATGGAGATCTCGCTGAAAACACAAGCTGCGGGTGCTGAAGAAACGAAAAGGGCAAATGAGTTATTTACAGTTATTAGAAAAGTAGTTGGAACCAGGACAGAAAGCTTCAGAATGCTATTTTATGAATCTTTGATTACGCTGGTCACTTTCCCCATCTCAAAACAGGAACTCCTAGAAATCAAAAGGGTACAGAAAAGGACATCTATGAAGGACAGACTAAGGAGAGTGATACTTTTTGGTTTAGAAATACAGTGACTAAGAAGGGCAAGAAGAGTTCGTATAATAATTAGCCATTTGGAGAGAGTATCTGATATTTTTAGAATGAGAATCACCCCATCACAACAGACAAAAGGAAGTAATAAATCAAATGACTTTTTAAAAGGATTTACTGACCTGGTTTGCAGGTGATGGTAAACCAAAGTTAAATGAATGGTTTATCATGACTGCTGCCATGGCTGGGAGGAAGCAATTCATGATCCCTGGCATAGCAGTTTGTCTGTTTTGCTCCCAACAAACCATAATCAGTAAGCTAAGGACAGACATTGGCTGCACATTGTGGTTTGTTGGGAGCAATCCTTGATTTGTGCTTTCTCCCAACACAAGAAGGAAGGAGTAAGTGGTGAACTATTAACTGTGGCTTACAAAGGTGGAGAATGTTTTTCAGGCCAAGGGCCACATCCCAATGACCAGTGGTAGGGACACAGCTGTATGTGGGCAGAGCTGTAGGCTTGCACACCAAAGTCAGAGGTTTTTAGACTTGCATGCACAACTCCCCATCCTCCATCCATGCAAACAGCAGGTGTCATCCCAGCTCAGCAACAATTTCCATCCCAGCAAAACCACCCAGAAGAAACAGGCTGTGGCCTAGAGAAGGAGAGCCCTGAGGACCAGATATCTTGGCTTGGAGGGCTGTGTTTAGCTCCCAGGCCTGAGGTTCCCCCTCCTGGTTTACCATGCCAAATGTCAAACAGCAGGAGCTACAGGCTGAAGTAGCTGATAAAAGCATTTCAGGACCATAAAATGTATTTCCCAGTATTACTTGATTATTAGTGCAGAGGTTGGTGTATTTCTTTTCTCCACGCCAACTTTCATTTTTTCCTGCCTTAAGACCTAGTAACAAACAGAACAAAATAAAATGTTTTCACTCACTTAAATTGGCTTTTGCCCTCTTAACTCTCTATGCCACTTGAGCAGACGCTGGGTGCTGCAACAACTAATTCAGGAAAACTCCTTGCCCACTCTCGTGAATAAAGGGAATTTGGAAACAGCTCCCACGGAAAGGATTCAGCGGCTAGTGAAAGAAGAAATGGATGTTTGCTGTGAAGCTGCTGGGAGATATCCAAGTAATTATAACGCCTGGTCCCATCGCGCCTGGGTCTTGCAGCACCTGGCCAAGCTCAGTGGAAAGGTATGTCACAGCAGGGAGAAGTACCTTGTAAGAGCTATTGGTAAGAATTGGAACGACTTTCTTATAAATACTTTGAAATATTTGGAATGAAATTTCATCATGAATGGCCTATGAAATTTTGGGGAAGAGAAGAAGGGATAAAAACTGCATTAGGCTGATTCAGACCATCCAGCTAGCATCTACGGTGTGGAGCCTGTCCCTCCGAAAGGTGAGACAGGACAGAATAAAAGAAGAAATATTGTACAACAATATTTGAATACTATGATTTTTCTTTTCTTTTTTGATGCCTATATTCTCTAAAGACAGTATGCATTGTTAAAATGCAGATTGGGTATTGGCATAGGTTCAAAAAGCTCAAACAATTTAGAAGCCCCATAGTGGTATTTATAAGTGCCTTTCACATATCTCAGGATATCCTTCAGCTCAGATTATGCTGGTTTAATGAATTAGCACAACATCAAACAACTGGAACGTTACTAACTGGCTTTAAAAATGCCTTATCAACTGGAACAGAAATGCCTGTTTGAAAAGCAGCTGTTTCCACCCCTTCAGGGGGTCTCTAAAACGGGCTGCACCAGCGGGTTGGAAGCAGTTGATATCTGCCCCTTTTAAAATGTAACGTGCAATATTCTTAAGACTTTCACATTGCCATTTCTCATTTGCAAAGCAGGCTTGGTGCCTTTTCATTATGCAGGCCATCGACCTTCCACAAAGCTAAGCTTGAGTCTGCACTCTTTTCATCTCCAACATCATCTGCTTCTCTGCCTGAGCATTTTCAAGGGAAGAGTGCTGAGCTCAGCTCCTTGCAAGAAAATCATTTTGCAGCACCCCATCCCCCAGTCTCCTCCTTGTTACCTGAGAACCTTCCAGAAATGATAAGGGCATTTAATAATAACCTGAAAACTATGCCACAGGCCCCAAGAGAAAGTCTGGCAGCCTCTACTACTTAATTTCCAAATGAAAAAGAATTTAGGGTTTGAAGAAGTTAGATGGGGAAAGAAGCAAATAATTTTTCTTCCATCATTTAGCAAGTGCTGCTTCAGTTTGCTTCTAAGGAGAAAAGCTAAGGCAGCCATTCTGTGGTATAATACAGGGCATCAAGGAATACAGCAGTTTAAAAATCTGTTCCCTTTGCTATGCTTAAAGAGGTGCATATGTAGGGTTCTGACTTCAGAAGACTTACACTATGCACAGTTATAAAAATCCAGATTATAAAAATAGTCAGAGTGTTTGGCAGCTGCTGTATCCAACTTCACATGCGCTGAAAATGACTGCTGGCTCTTCTGCGCAGTTGTACCAGGTGTGCATAAGTCCTTGTGTCCTACAAGAAAGAAGAAACCCTTTCCCAGGTATCTACAAGGGTTGATTTTACCTTGCTACCCTCTCCGATGACTGATGGAGCTATTATCCCTTCCTGACCTAACTAGTAATGTAGGGAGGAAACATTTACAGCGCTTAATTTTTCTGCAAAAAAAATTCTGTTTCATAAGTTCATTAGTAACAGTGAATTGAATCCAATTGCAAATACAACAGACAAGTTGGGCAGTTTCAAAGCTGTAGTTAATGTTTTTCAGGTGATTATCTCTAGCAAGTCTGAGTCAGCAAATTATGCACAGTTCTTTAGGTTGCTAAAATTTATTAGTGTGTCAGCAGTTTTTAGTACCTTTTGTGCTTGTTTCTTCTTATACGAGGGAACTATATGCTGTTCCAGTAACAATCTTCACTCAATATATAGCATTTAAACCACATACAGGCTGCATCCAGCAACAGTTTCTTCTGTGTTCCCAACATTTTCCTAACTGTTAATTTCGGTATTATATTTGAGTGTCATAAAAGGCACTTCCAGGAATGTAGCAGAATATAACACAAAGTTATGACTCATTGGCATGCTTCCAGAAAATCAGTTTGTGAAGATACAAAATTTTGCCATTTAAAAACTTAAGCAGCAAATGAATGTCAAATTCAACTTATTATTAAATATAATATGATATAATATATAATATAATATAATATAATATAATATAATATAATATAATATAATATAATATAATATACAGTGATATAATACAATATAATAATTTATTATTACTACTACTATTATTATTATTATTATTTATATCCCGCCCATCTGGCTGGGTTTCCCTAGCCACTCTGTGTGTCTTTCAACAGAACATTAAAAACAGAATAAAACTTCAAACATTAAAAACATCCCTAAGCAGGGCTGCCTTCAGATGAC
The DNA here is from genome assembly GCF_965112155.1 of Podarcis liolepis. Taxonomy (NCBI): domain Eukaryota; kingdom Metazoa; phylum Chordata; class Lepidosauria; order Squamata; family Lacertidae; genus Podarcis; species Podarcis liolepis. The sequence goes on along the minus strand of NC_139565.1, from coordinate 935,630 downwards.
TTCAGATGTCATATAGTAGTTTATTTCTTTGACATCTGGTGGGAGGGCATTCCACAGGGAGGGTGCCACTACCCAGAAGGCCCTCTGCCTGATTCCCTGTAACCTCACTTCTTACAGTGAAGGAACCACCAAAAGGCCCTTGGCGTCCACAGAGCTCCCTAAGCATGGAAATGAAAAGCTAAACCAAACAAAAAGTATACATTTTAAAATTTGGAGGTAAAATTCTTGATTTGAAGACTGGCAGGGGAAGCAATGGGCAGACTTGATTTGCCACAGTAGATATCAGATCTCTGTAGTTTTGTCCGTTTCAACACCACTTATGTTCCTAAATTTATAGCGGGGACTGAAGCCCATTTTCTCTGTTATTTTGGCACTTTTTGTTTAGCTATATGGAGGAGCTATGATTATTTTGGCTCAACAGCAGAAGACCTCAGGCAGTTGCTGTAAATGAAAATTGATTTTTTTGGGGTGGTGTCTTATCTTTATGGATGGATTAATTTACTATCCGCTTTTGACTTTCAGATTCTCCTAGATGAACTTTCTTCCACTAAGCACTGGGTCTCCATGCATGTTTCAGACCATAGTGGATTCCACTACCGCCAGTTTTTATTAAAATCTTTGATTGACGGAACTGAGACTGAGTGTACTGTAGAAATGCACAATTCACCAGCCAATCAGCAAGCACCCAGGCTTCTAAAAGATGAAGAAAATGATGAAGCAGAAGCTACCTGTGTGGAAGAACAACCAGATTTCCCACTTCTTCTAAATGAAGAAGTAGAGCTCTGCACTGATTTAATTAACACTTACCCAGGGCATGAAACCCTGTGGTGTCACAGGTAAGGAAATGTATACAAGGATCTGGGTTGAAGAGAATACTTACCACTCTGCTAGGATTCATTTATTCCAGCCATTCCACACTGTGGTGCTGGTGGTTTGTGTGTCATTAAAGCTACCTTTAAAAGTTGCCACACAGAGCTGCCATTGAACATTGGTTGTTTTGCAATAAATCAGCATTTTCTCTTTATTATTATATTTGTTTAGTAAAATATTGCTTAAATGTATGGCCTTTCTTCTTTTATTCCTTCATGTCAGCCATTTTTTTATAGCACCTATGTCAATTTATCAATATATAAGTACAGTACCCCATTTTTCACCAAAAAGACTAGCTAAACATCTCGAAGGTAGCCAGCAATGTACAACAGAAGCAATATGAATCATACAAGGACATCTTGTAGAGCAGAGCAAAAGAAAGTAAATTAGAACAACCAGAGCAGGAAAAATGCCCCAGGGCAACCCAAAGTTCTCCAGAAGAAGCCCACCTTGATCTCGTGCAAAGTGTGTGTCGTGACATCTTGGTGTGTCGGCTGCAGAGTGTAGGTGTGTCATGCAAATGCTCCCCACGTTCCTCCCGCAGCTGGAAAAGAGTTAGTTTAACCTTTGGTTTGCAAGTAAAACTGAATTACTGTGTCTTGAAATGATGCAATGTCTAAAAAGTATGTCACCCACATGAAAAGTTTGGAAAGCTCTGATCTAAAAGCTATTATATCTAAAAGCTATTAAGGAAGGCTCAAATATTTGATTCAGTTGGTTCATAAGGCCAGGAAATGTTCCAAGAAAGACTCAGAAGTTTTGACAGCACATTTATTACTGAGTCAATGGACAGTAAGAATCCCCAGAGACTCACAAAAGCTTCTACGGAACCTTTCTTCCATATCTCTAAAGAGCACTGTCCTGTTATATGTACCCTTTAAAAAAAATCCTTTTGCTGATATCTTCATTTGAGACCCATACTGTTTATGGTTATTGTTTTTCTCATAAAATTAATAAGAAGTTAATTTTTTTAAAGAAAAAAGGGAAGGAGGAAGGAAGGACTAGGGAGGAAATTCCACAGCTTTCATGCTCCTGAAGAAACGACACTGGTTCACGTTATCACCCACCATACTTTAGTGTTTCCGTGCTCTCTTACTTCCATCACGGTTTAGTCCTGCTGGCCACATGACACGGAAAGCTGTCTCCCTTGGCCTGAAGCGAGATGAGCGCCACACCCCATAGTCACCTTTGACTGGACTTAACCATCCAGGGCTCCTTAACCTTTCCTCCAGACGTACCTTTTTGAGTTCTTGCATTCTGGTGTTAGCACCAACCCCCCTAACCCCCACCAATAAAAGGTTGTTATCCGGCAGCAAAGTAGGACTTGAGTTTTGATGTCCGTTACATCAGTGATATTAATTAGAATTCTCTTGTCCATTTAGCAAGATGGAGATCTGGTGTGAATCTGTATCACAGACTCCGCACATTGCCAACAAGACATCAGATACAGAGAATGAGGAATTTCAAATTTAGAAGTCAACCTTTTTTATAAAAAAAAATGCTTAACAAGTTGTGAAGAAGTTTATGGGGAAGAGGGCAGAAATGTTACTTTCAATCAACAGAAGTGCTAGACATTTGATTGACTCTTATTTCTTCTCTTTGAAGACGGCGTGTGTTCTATCTTCAGCACCACTTAAAAAACAAACTTCCGCTTCCAAGTGTGTGGCCAGCAGCTGCAGACAAGAGTGATGGCCTGCTGAACAACTCACACCCTGGTGCTTCATTTGGTCACGTGAGCCAAGCCATGGATGTGGACGGCCTGCTGGAATCCAGCAGACAAGGCTACACTCAAGAAACCAAACGCCTGAAACGTGCTCCTGTGCAGGACTCTGGTATCAGTCTCGAAGCAGAATACAGGTTCATCGATCAAGTTTTATCAACATGTAGGGATGTAGAGCAGGCAAAGTTTGCTGGGGCATACAGAAAATGGCTGGTTTCCTTTCTAGGTCAGTGAAGAAGGAGATTTTAAAATAAATAATAATAATAATAATAATAATAATAATAATAATAATAATAATAATAATAATATGCAGGGTTTTTTGTTTAGTGCAATATTCTCTTTTCAAACATTGGTGCTTGTAGTGGCGCCTGGAACTTTTCATCCTTTGTTTTTGTTGTCTGTGCTAAACATCCTTTTCAGATGATGGCTTTTACTTATATATATTTTTAAACACCCTTGTGTTGATCAATAAAAGTTTTTTTCTGAGTTTATGTTACATGTAGGGTGACTCCATATCACAAACTCATTAATTATAGTATTTTAAAAATCAGCTTTAATTAAGATGAATATAAGTTAGGTAGCCAATACCACTGAAAAATTTATTCACTTTTCAATCTCTCTTCCATAACAAATGCACCTGATCAAAAACATTGCCTACAATGGAAAATAATCCACAATATCAGCGCAGACAGTGTTTGGGACTGTTTGTTTTAAGTACAGATGTTTTAAGTGGTTTGTGTGTAAACCATAGTTAAAAATTAATTATGGTTTATTGCAAATGAGCAATGTATTGGTCTGCTTCATTTGTCTCCCACTCGTGACTTCACTGTGATGGAGAAACAGACCAGAGACCAGCTTCACCAAGGCTTGCAGTTTGTTTCTCTCCAAAGCAACCAGCTTACCGCTTGTGGTTTGTTTCAGGGAGTGAACAAAGCTGGGCCTTCCTAGCAGTTGCACCGGCACCTGATACTCCTCATTAAACCATCATTAGCTTCATGTGTGAACTGGCCATGGAATCCTTGCTCTGCTGTGCTTCTGTAAATGTTCCAGATGCAGTTGGTTTCTTTCTGAATTACTCTGACCTTACTTACATTTTCATTGCAGTGCCAGTTAATATGTTGCAGGAAAGTTGTGAAAATTAGTGAGAGAAAATTGTTTCAGTCTTACACACACTAGCTGTGTGGTTATTAAAGTCCTTCATTGTATGTTATATTTTTATTTATTTTTCATTTGACTCAAGCCAGTGTTAATTATGTATATTTATGAATGTATTATGAACACTACAGAATTCTGCAAAGCGTCAAAACACATGCCATGAGTAACTCAGTACAGATTCTTAACCTGAAATTATCTTAGTATAAGGTGGCTGCTGGCCTTTTTGCATTTGTGTTTGAAGAACAAGGGGGGAAGCAAATCTTTTCCTATTGATGTTGCTGATTCTTCTCAGTGAGAAAGACAGTTTGTTGTCTTCAGCCTCCTCCTCATGTCTTTTTGTTATTTATAAATCCATCTTTATGTAAAGAAGCAATTAATTTCCTTGCAATCAAGCTTTTATTCCTTATTGCTTTGCTAACAGTAGAGTGAAGTATGATTGTTTTGTTCCGGTATTTATTTAGTGCTGGCCTACATTTGAGATTCCTCAGCCATTATGGCAATACCCTACTAAATGCAGCCCACTTAGCACACAGGCTCCAATAGGAAGCTCCTTCTGTACCCCAAAACAAACGTAAACTCTTGCCCATGACCTCAGTCACAGGGGCAGCTTCAGGCACTCAGTGAGAATTGGGACACGCTGGTCAGTAGGGAAACGGATGCTTTGCTTGAAGTTCCCTGCACGGAAGGAGCCCTGGATTGAGCACTCTGGGCAGCGCTCTGGAGTCTGTGAGTCTGTCAGCTCTCCCTCTCTTAAGGCCACCAAGCAAATGCTGCTGGTCTGGAAATAATAGTTCGCTCAGATTTCTCGACCCAGATAGCGGTGAAGCATTTCCATTCATAGTCATTCTGCCTGTTTTCTTTGCACAAAGATAAGTGTGCTTGCAGTTTATCCAAGTCAGAAAGTACTATGTCCTGAGAAACGTGGACAGCAGTCTGAGACTGATTACATTGTCTTAAGTAGTGTAGCGCAATGGTTAGTTTATATCCCGTGCAAGTATTGCCAAAGGAAAAGCAGTAATGCGAAGAGGTTTCTGCCTCTGGTAAAGTCTGAGGTTGATTGGAGGATAAGGAAATGCAAAAAGGCCACCAGGGCATAGGTCCCTCTTCATCTAGATCTGCCCCATCTAGTCTTTTCTCAGCAGAGGCATGATTTGCATGTACTCAGCCAACCTGGGACTTGCCGTGAACAAGCACACACACACAGTGAGAAAGTGGAGGCTGCTTTGCTCCCCCTGCTGCTGCCACACTACTTGGAACTAAAACAAAAAAAATTCCTTCCAGTAGCACCTTAAAGACCAACTAAGTTAGTTCTTGGTATGAGCTTTCGTGTGCAAGCACACTTCTTCAGATACACACTTGGAACTAAGACATAGTTTGGCTCAGCAGAACGATGCTGTTGGTCTGTATTACTGGGGGGGGGGGGTGGCATTCAAAAAAGCCATGAAATGCAATGAAGGCTTGTTCTTGGTTTACTATCTGCAGCTTGTTTGGGGAGTCGGCAGCCAGTTGGAGACCACCAGTAGGAACTATATTGACAGTGCTGATCCCTTATGTAATTCTGTTTTATTTTCACGAAAACTTCATCATTTAAAATGAAATCCACTAAGCTCTGGGAACATGCACTTTCCATTCATTACAATGGGATCATGCATGATTCATTAAAATACCGTACTTTACCATGTATTCGACGAGGGTTTTTTACTCCAAAATAAAGTAAAAAATGGGGGGAGGGTCTTATACATGGGTAGTGCAGAGGGGGGACAGGCAATTGGTTGCATCCGCGAGCAGGATCTGGTGATTGGGGGGGGGGGTGAATGGTGTCTGCTGCAAGGGCTGCTTTGAATTGGCTCCTGCTTTGTCCATTTGGCTTGCGTTGCTTGCGATTGTTAGCGTTTGCCAGTTGGGTGAGTGATATTTGGTTCGGCATCCTCCCTCCCACTCAAATAGTTCATTTTCTTAAATTTGAGCTCCCCAAAATACGTGGGGGCGTCTTATAGACAGAACAGTACGGTAAATCAAGGCTGTGGAACAGCATCACATAATGAATTTACTCCAATTCCCTCTTGGTTTTGACATTGCTTAGGTGTATCATATAAATGTACAAGGGAGAAAAGTGGATTTCTCAAATGGGGGTGCAATAAAAAAAGGTTCGTGATGGACAGATAATTCCCTCTTTGCTTGAGCTGCATTGATTGTATGAAAGCTTTGAAAGGTAATAGTGAGACGTGACTTGAAATCCATTTTTGCTTTCTGTTGTTCTAAACTGAAGTCCCAACTAGATTCCCTGAAGCTATGTACAACGATAACTCTATTAAATTTGGCAGCCCTTCCATTATCTTAGACATAAGATCAAACTCTGCCCTCAAATATGCATTTGTCCCTCCCAGTGATGGTAGTAGGAATTGTATGTTCAGAAGCCTGCATGCCTGCAATGAAACAGTGAAGTATCTTTGGGTTTTAAGCTTGCAAAATAAAAGGGAGGTTCTTAAGAGTTTTTAAAGGATATAAATTGAATCAGAATGGTTGGGGAACAGTATTTTTTAAAAAGATTCATTGAAATATTCTAATGTCTGTTTAACAATTCCAGTGGAAACTAAAAGAAAAATTAAACCTACCTTTTTATAGCTGAGCTCTGGCAGTGTTTGGGGACCTAAAGGAAAGAGAAGTAACAATTTAGATAAGTGAGTATGGTTCATAGCAGCAACAACAAAAAGGAGTAATTTCTCCTTTAAAATAAAAAGAGTTGTTCGGAAACACAAGCAAATCACAGCAATCATAATAATAATAATAATAAAACAGTGGTACCTTTGGATACGCACACCTCTGGTTGCGTATCCTTCGGGTTACGCACGCGGCAAACCTGGAAGTATTTTTCCGGGGTTCGTCGCATGTGCAGAAACGCACTGCGCATGTGTGCAAAAGCAGCACCTCCAATTGCAAATTCCTCGGGATTCTGACCGGAGCTCCAGAACGGATCTTGTGTGCAGCTGGAGATACCACTGGAACAACAACAACAACGTTTTCATTTAGCCGTGTCCGCCTCTTCGTGACCCCCTGGACCAGAGCACGCCAGGCACCCCTGTCCTCCACCGCCTTCCACAGTTTGGTCAAACTCATGTTAGCACTTCGAGAACACTGTCCAACCATCTCGTCCTCTGTCGTCCCCGTCTCCTTGTGCCCTCCATCTTTCCCAGCATCAGGGTCTTTTCCAGGGAGTCTTCTCTTCTCATGAGGTGGCCAAAGTCTTGGAGCCTCAGTTTCAGGATCTGTCCTTCCAGTGACCACTCAGGGCTGATTTCCTTCAGAATGGAGAGGTTGGATCTTCTTGCAGTCCATGGAACTCTCAAGAGTCTCCTCCAGCACCAGAATTCAAAAGCATCAATTCTTCGGCGATCAGCCTTCTTTATGGTCCAGCTCTCACTGCAGTGACATGGAGCCCAAGAAAGTAAAATCTCTCACTGCCTCCATTTCTTCCCCTTCTGTTTGCCAGGAGGTGATGGGCCCAGTGGCCATGATCTTTGTTTTCTTTTGATGTTGAGCTTCAGACCATATTTTGCGCTCTCCTCTTTCACCCTCATTAAGAGGTTATTTAATTCCGCCTCACTTTCTGCCATCAAGGTTGTGTCATCTGCATATCTGAAGTTGTTTATATTTCTTCCGGCAATCTTAATACCAGCTTGGGAGTCATCCAGTCCAGCCTTTCGCATGATGAATTCTGCATATTCTCCAATCCTCTGGCCACTGCTGAGTTTTCCAAATTTGCTGGCATATTGAGTGTAGTACCTTAACAACATCACCTTTTAAAATTTTAAATAGTTCAGCTGGAATGTCATCACTTCCACTGGCCTTGTTATTAGCAGTGCTTTCTAAGGCCCATTTGACTTCACTCTCCAGGATGTCTGGCTCAAGGTCAGCAACCACACTACCTGGGGTGTACGAGACATCCATATCTTTCTGGTATAGTTCCTCTGCGTATTCTTGCCACCTCTTCTTGATGTCTTCTGCTTATGTTAGGCCCTTACCACTTTTGTCCTTTATTATGGTAATCTTTGCACGAAGTGTTCCTTTCATATCTCCAATTTTCTTGAACAGATCTCTGGTTCTTCCCATTCTGTTGTTTTCCTCTATTTCTTTGCATTGCTTGTTTAAGAAGGCCTTCTTGTCTCTCCTTGCTATTCTTTGGAAATCTGCATTCAATTTCCTGTATCTTTCACTATCTCCCTTGCATTTTGCTTGCCTTCTCTCCTCTGCTATTTGTAAGGCCTCATTGGACAGCCACTTTGCTTTCTTGCATTTCCTTTTCATTGGGATGGTTTTCGTTGCTGCCTCCTATATAATGTTACGAGCCTCCATCCATAGTTCTTCAGGCACTCTGTCCACCAACTCTAAATCCTTAAAACTGTTCCTCACTTCTACTTCCATAAGAGATATGATTTAGATTGCATCTTACCGGCCCAGTGGTTTTTCCTACTTTCTTCAGTTTAAGCTTGAATTTTGCTATAAGAAGCTGATGATCGGAGCCACAGTCAGCTCCAGGTCTTGTTTTTGCTGACTGTATAGAGTTTCTCCATCTTTGGCTGCAGAGAATATAATCAATCTGATTTCAATGCTGCCCATCTGGTGATGTCCATGTGTAGAGTTGTGTTGTTGAAAAAGCGTGTTTGTGATGACCAGCTTGTTCTCTTGACAGAAGAACTCTATTAGCCTTTGCCCTGCTTCATTTTGAACTCCAAGGCCAAACTTGCCAGTTGTTCCTTTTATCTCTTGATTCCCTACTTTAGCATTCCAATCCCCTATAATGAGAAGAACATCCTTCTTTGGTGTCACTTCTATAAGGTGTTGTAAGTCTTCATAGAATTGGTCAATTTCAGTTTCTTCAGCACCAGTAGTTGGTGCATAAACTTGGATTACTGTGATGTTAAAAGGTCTGCCTTGGATTCGTATTGAGATCATTCTAACATTTTTGAGATTGCATCCCAGTACAGCTTTCGCCACTCTTTTGTTGACTATGAGGGCCACTCCATTTCTTCTATGGGATTCTTGCCCACAGTAGTAGATATGATGGTCATCCGAACTGAATTTGCCCATTCCCGTCCATTTTAGTTCACTGATGCCCAGGATGTCAATATTTATTCTTGTCATCTCATTTTTGACCACATCCAACTTACCCAGGTTCATGGATCTTACATTCCAGGTTCCTATGCAATATTTTTCTTTACAGCATTGGACTTTCCTTTTGCTTCCAGGCATATCCGCAACTGAGCGTCCTTTCGGCTTTGGCCCAGCTGCTTCATCAGCTCTGAATCTACTTGTACTTGTCCTCCGCTCTTCCTCAGTAGCATGTTGGACGCCTTCCGACCTGAGGGGCTCATCTTCCAGCATCATAACTTTCATATGCCTGTTGTCTTTGTCCATGGAGTTTTCTTGGCAGGGATACTGGAGTGGCTTGCCGGTTCCTGCTCCAGGTGGATCACGTTTGGTCAAAACTCTCCACTATGACCTGTCCATCTTAGGTGGCCCTGCACGGCATAGCTCATAGCTTCTCTGAGTTATTCAGGCCCCTTTGCCACGACAAGGCAATGAACCATGAAGGATAATAATAATAATAATAATAATAATAATAATAATAATAATAATAATATATTACTAATACCCCACCCATCTGGCTGGGCCTCCGCAGCCACTCTGGGCGGCTCCCAACAGAATATTAAAAAATAATAATAATTCATTTTGGTTGGCAGATTTTGGCATGTGTAAAAGATATTTCCTTAGTAATATATTTCCTTGTGGGAACCTGTGCAGTAAGTAAATGAGAGCTCACAAATATGAGCACTCAACATTCAATTTGACTGCATTCTTTGAAGTCCCAGACTGGAAAAAGGCTGTGCAGTCCCATTGATTTAGCTGTGCCTCGAGGAACTGGTGATTACCATACATTAAAAGTCCCCTGCGCAACACTTCAAGCACTAAGGAGCACTAGATTGAGTTTCTAGTATGTCGGAGGTCAGGATATTCAAACTTAATAATTAAACCATGGCTTTGCTGGAAAAACACCTGAACATCAATTTAGCACCAAACTGTTGTTCATTCTTACAGTTCTTTGAGTTAATAGCGATACAATGTCCAAAATAATTGAGAACTAAACTGCCTGTGTATTTTTTAAGGATTCAGAGAGTGTTAGGTCTCCTTGCACTGTATCACATATGAACAAATCCATTCTTCTTGTTTTGCCCTTGTATGCTTGCCAGATCTTGTCAGGGCAGCTTTTTGGTGAAAGTTAATTGCCGATATCTCTGATAATCACTTCAGAAGTGAGAATCCCATTTAAGAGTATTACACAGTGAGGTCAGTATAAGCAAACAAGCATTGAATACTGCATTGTGTCATCTGCAGCAATTGCACTCGAGGTCAGGGCTGAAGAAGCAATTGACTAGATTTCACGTAGTTTGTGGGATAAAAAAGCACTATGTACATGATGACTTTTTTGACAGTTACTTGGAAAAGGCTAGTACAGATTCAGCCATTTTATATCAATTTGATATCAATTTTAATGCAATATTAAGCCATCCCATTTAAGCTATTGTAAAAACCACGTTGAACAGAGGTTTTGTTTTTAATTCTATATTTTTGAATCAGCGGGAAACACCTGTGTTTGTGCTTCTTGATAGTTACTTGTTATCATGGAGAGAAATATGGGTCAAGTCGTTTAGTCGCCACTCTGATGAGTTTTCTAGATAGCAGCTATAGGATTGGGTTTTGGTCCGTCCCCGTCCCCCTTTCGCTTTAAGTAAGCTTTGGGAGGCAAAAGAACCAGAGCAGTTTTGATATTGTGAGTGATACAGTTGTGAAATAATGGACATTAAAATTCAGCACGGGAATAGGTTGAGCTGTGGTTATGTAGACTTACTATGGAGAGAATAAATGCAAACAACACCAGCAAAAGCCATTTTCTTGTATTGTAGGTTTGTAACGCTTCAGCAGTCTTCCCCTGCTTGTTAACAACAATTGGCAGAGTGTTTTTATACTTTTTATTGCAGTTTTCTTTTATTATGCAGGAGTTAAATAATTAATATTTGAATAATCCACACATAATTTATAATTAGTTGCATTGTTACCATTACGCAGCAGACTTGTGTTTAAGGAGAAAACAGTGATATTGTTATGCTGTTAGATTAATGTTTATACCTTAAATCTGTTACAGACTTTATTCTCTTTCTGTCTCAGTAAAGGCATAAACATAAGTAGAATCTGAACTGCATAATATGCTTCACTTTCCTTGGTCTGCCCTGCCTGAAATAATGCAATTTGTAACCATTCTGAGTAAATAATGTTATTGGCTTGTGTCGAGGAATGGCTGGCTGTTATGTGTACAGCCAAATCCAGCAAGCAGTTTTTGATGGTGCTCTGCAGTTTCCATTGAGAGTGGTTGTGTTTTTGGATCACTATACAGTCATACCTCGGGTTGAAGTAGCTTCAGGTTAAGTATTTTCAGGTTGCGCTCCGCGATGACCCGGAAATAACGGAGCGCGTTACTTCCAGGTTTCACCACTCGCGCATGCGCAGACGTTCAGAATGATGTCATGCATATGCGCAGAAGTGGGAAATTGCGACCCACAGACGTGCAGTTGCAGGTTATGCTCTACCCAGGATGCAAATGGGGCTCCAGAACGGATCCAGTTCGCATCCAGAGGTACCACTGTACTCATTCCAAATTGTAATGCTTTTTTTTTTTTTTTTGCAGAATACACAAGTTGAACCTGAGTTTTTAGTATATTCTTCTACGTTGCTGAAAATTAGACTGTCTGTTTAGATTCGCTCTAGACATCTCAAGATCAGCTAAGTGAAAGATGGATGTGACTTTTAAGAGCACCTGAGACACAGTCTCCTCTTCTGTCTGTGGACATTTTGATATTAAAGACGAGGAGGGGGGGGGGGACTCCACTACTTTCAAACATGTTTTTTCAATATGGCTTTTGAGTGTTGGTGGGCATTTTTTCTCTCTTACTCTGTTTAATGTGTGGTGTCCAAATTAGTTTTCTCTCTGAAGAGTGAAGTGTAACAAGGCAGGTGTGTCTTTTTCATTTATTTTTTTAAATAAATTTTTATTAGATTTTTCCACCATAATAACACAAACCACAAAGCAGATTAATACACAAAAACAGAAAAGGAAAAAGAGAAGAAGAGAAGAAGAGGGGGGGAAAGAGAGAGAGAAAAAAAAGAAGGAAAAAAATAAAAAAGGGAGGGGGAAAGGGGGGAACAATAAACAAATAGACAATAATAACAAACTTAATTCTTCACAAATCCAACTTTTTAAACATCTTGATTGACTTCCTCAAATCCCTCCTTTCTGAGTTTCCTTGTAATTTAAAAGTAACAGCTTTCCAATATCATTATTAAACTAAAACAATTTCCAATTATAGTCATCTTATTCACTTTTCTTGACATTCTGAAACCAATTTATTTAATTATAACTTAACTTGTCATAGGCCTATTTGTTTCTTTCAAGTAATTTCTAATTTTTTATATTACAATATTTGTTCAAATAGTCCTTGAATTTCCTCCAGTCCTCTTGAAGCTCCTCTTCTTTCTGGTCGCAGATTCTTCCAGTCAGGTCAGCTAGCTCCGAAAAGTCCATCATCTTCATCTGCCAATCTTCCACTGTTGGTAGTTCTTGTGTTTTCCAATTTTTAGCAAGTAATATTCGAGTGGCCGTTGTGGCATACAAAAATAATTTCTTTTGGAATCTGTTGACTCTTTGGCATTAATCTTAAACTTCTCTTTGTCTTTTATTTGAGACAGAACTTTCTCTTTTTTCTCATTCTGTATCTTTTTCCTTATTGAGTTCTGTTGTATGAGGAAACCTCTCATTACTGCCTTACTTGCATCCCAAATGACTCTGTGTTCATATTTAGTTCAAAATAGTCTTTTAGAGTCTTTTGGGCCTTACTAATCATCTGTTCATTCCTCAACAACTCATCATTCATCCTCCATCTAAAGGAACCCTGCAGGTATAATTTCATCTCCAAAACCACTGCATTATGATCTGAGCAAGTCTTAGGGCAAATTTCTGTTTTAGTAACCTTAGGAACCAAATCTCTGGATACCCATATGTAGTCGATTCGCGAGAAATATTGATTTGAATTTGAGAAAAAAGTGAAATCTCTCTCCATTGGGTTTCGTAGCCTCCATATGTCCGATAAATGGTATTTATCAGTCATGTCAAAGAAAATCTTTGGTAGTCTGCCGGAACTTGGATTTTTCTGTCCCTGTGTTTTATCCATTAATGTTGATGATACTCCATTCAGGTCTCCCATTGAAATCAATTTGTAATCCATATAATCCATGAGTTTTAAGTCCAGATTCTTAAAGAATTCTACTTTGCCATCATTTGGTGCATAAATTCCCAGCAAAAGAAATTTATCGCCTTGTGCCGTAATTTCAACCGCAATGTACCTCCCTTCCTCATCTTTAAACAACAATTTGGGGTTCCATTTTTCTTTAACATAAAAAACCACGCCTCTTTTTTCACTTTGTCGGATGAAATAAATTCCTGCCCAAGTTTCTTATTTTGAAGAATTTTTCTATGAAGGCTTATAACATGTGTTTCTTGTAAACAAATTATATCCAAATTCTGTCTTGCCAGTACGTGATAAACTTGGTTCCTCTTAAAACGTGAATTTAGACCATTCACATTCCAGGAGTAGATTTTCAATGACATCCTGATTTATTAGGGGCCCACTGCCCCTGCCCCTGATGGAGAACTTTCCAGTCCGAGCTCTTTTGCGTTTTTCTCCAAAAATCTTTCTTTCTCTCCGACAGTTGTTATTCTTTGTTTCCTTCCTTGAAATTTAAAAGATAGTCCTTCCGGGAACTCCCACCTGAAGAAAATGTTCTTCTTAGGGCACTGGCCAAATCCGTATAATGATTTCTCAGGGCCAAAAAGTATGTTGGGATATCTTTAAACAGAATTATTCCCTTCTCATCTATCTTTAAATTTTTTTTATAATGGTGGCCTAAAATAATGTCTCTCTGCTCTTTAGTTTTAAAAATCACCTTACAGTCATGTGTGATCTTAGTATCTTTTTTAGGTCCAAATCTGTAGGCCTTGTCTATCCAGGAATTTAATTCTTCTTTTGAGAGGCCCCAGTACGCTGCAAATTCTTCAGTTAACCAATCCTTCAAATTATCCCGCTCTTTCTGGGGTACGCCCCTCAATCTCAGATTACATTCCTTCTGTTTTAGCTGCAGGGACGCAATTGAAATTTGAGATTGTCGCTGATTTTCCTCTAAGTAAGGAATTCTTACAGTTTCCAAATGCGCCAGTCTTGACTCATGTGCTGATACATCTGAATTAACTTGCGTCAAATCTTGTTTTAATTGAGCAAAGTCACTTTTTAATTCCTGTATAGACTTTTGATTTCCTCTTACTTCTGTTTTAATTTCCTGAAGCAATTGCAACACAGACTCCTCAAAAGTTGATGACTTAGAGTCCCTCCTTGCTTTGGTTCTTGTTTTCTCTGTCCTCTCTCCTTTCTCTCCCCCATCCATAACTTGCAGTTCTTTTGTTCAAGGTCAGTCTCAAACACAAAGGGGAGATAAGGAGACAGACAGTTTCTCTTCTCAAGCCTCTCCACCAGTCTTAATATACCAGTCAACAGTCTCTGTAACTTGTAATCCTTTCTTAATTCCCCAAAAGTTAATAACACAGTCACAATTTACAATTTATATCTGGGGGTAGAGGTACTGTTTAAAAGAGAAAGGGAGAAGAAAAACCTTTGAGTTCGGGCAGCTGCAGTTACTCCCCCCCCCCCCCAGTAGGAAAACGAAAGTTGAAAGTGTCCTTTTCTTTACGACGTCACAATGGAGTCTAGTCTTCCCGACTGAGAAGTCCGCTTCCACAAAGAAAATACCTTGTAAATCCAAACTATCTGCAAGGATTAAAACACTCTGAAAAGTATCTCCCCCCTGCTAGCAGGAGAAATACAAAGGTTAACTTGAAAGTCTTTAGAAAGTCGTAAACTTTAGATCACGGCTAATGTAGCTGTTTTGTCTTTTAATCAGAGGAAGGGACTGACCGTTGTTTTTTTAAGCCCCTGTCCGTTCCAAATGCATGTCCAAATTTTTAATTTATTACTCTTTTCCAATCATAGTTGCTTGGAGAAATTGGCCGCTCACGATCGCCGGACTCGGAGCTTCATGCGATGAAGGAAGCGAGTCTGTTCCCAAGTGCCTCCGTCTCCAACCCCACCCGCTCTCGGAGCCCTTATCAAGAGCTTACCGGGGGGTGAGGGAGTCATTCCTGGCACCACAGGAATACCAAGTCCTCGGAATGCTCAATCCGAGGTTTTTAAGGGGTACCGTGTCGCTCTAGCGGTTTCCCCAACCTTCAAAGCACCGGTGCTCTTTCCAGCGAAAGAGCTCACCCTTCCAGCAGAACGGGCAGCCAACACGGAAGTCCAAGGGGGTCTTTTTCAGATATCACGGACTCCTTCCCAAGAGTTGAGATGAGGCTGTGTCTTCAGATGCACCTGCTTTTTACCTTGAACCTCAGAGATCGAGTTTTGAAAAGCAAGAACTGTATCAATTAAGCCAATGCGATTCCTTTTCATGAGGAGCTTTAACTAACAAATGCTTCCAATGGTTTGTGAAGTTGGAAAACTCTCCAATGCCAGAACTTATTTCTGCCATTTCCACAATGCAAGTGCTGTATAATGATCAAACAATGGAAATGGGCTTGTGGTCATTGATGCTTTCAGTATATATCAAAGCGGGAACAGACTTCTTCTTGTGACTTCTAGTTTGTAATGCTCCTTTACTCAGGGTATAGAATATCAAGTGCATTAGATTCCTTTTTTACCACTATATAACCTATGATGTGTAAATACTTAAATGCTAAATGCATAATAATAGTCTCTTAAAATCTAGCCATCTAACTAATGCTGTAACTGGTTAACAGTTTTTAAAAATCCACCTTTTGCTCTTGTTCTGCAAACATATGGTTTATTTTGTTTTTGAAATGAAAATAGCTGTTAGTAAACTGTGGGCCTGTCCTTATAGGTTGCCAAATATCTCTTTGCAACTAAGAGTTCTTGAGAGGGGGACTTGTGACAATATCCTATTTAACAGCACAAATTAATTTCTTCTGCTGCTCTAGTTAAATCATTATAATACCCACTGATATCTGGAGCAGGCTTATTACCTATTGGCATGACTCAGCCAAAATTAATGAGTCTGCATGACAGTCCTAGGCATGCTTACTCAGAAATAAGTCCCATAACTTCAGTGGGCTTACTTCCAAGTGAGTGTGCTTAGGATCAAAGCCTAACAGTGTTTAAGTTGACTAAATAATGCCTGAAGCCAAGAGATATAACGATGGAATACTGTTGTAGAGATACAAGGGAGTTAAAATTGGTTAGATTTAAATTTTGAAATAAGCAAAGGATGCACAATAGCAACACCTGGGGAATTATACAGACACATGTAACCCTGGTCAACTCGGTAAATATTTGGATGGAAAAAGCATGGATATTCCATTGTGTGAAACTGTAAACAGAATACGTAAGTAGCATGAAGCACCTGAGGAATAAGTGTTTTGCACTCATCTCTTCAAGGCTCAAAAGCATTTTCTTGCCTTATCTACCTGATATTCCTGATGTCCCACCTGTGTTTTCTTTGTGAAAGAGGCATTTCCTGTTGTAGTGTCAATACAGCATGACTTCTGGTAAATTCTTTAGTGTTTGTTTACATATGCTAGCTTTTACAAAACAATCTAATGGATGCAATCCACAAGTTCATTGTTGCTGCACAATCTCTATTGATTTCAGTGCGGGGGTTTCTTTATTTGTTGTATGTACTGGAAGTTAGAATGAAGCAAGCCTTAGGCTCATTTCAGATGTAAGAGGAAACCATGGTTATGTAAATGAGCCATAGTGACTCCTCTGGTTTGAGTAGTTTCAGCTTTCCTTTCCCTTGCAATTTTAAACAAGCCACTGTCGCCCATCATGGCAAAGCTCAGGGAAGGGTGGTTTGTTTTGAAACCATGGTTAGTGATTTCAGATGCTTACTTGTTATCAAAACATAGTTTAAACACTTTTCATGTCCTCTGATCTTTGATGCTGAAAGGAAAGATGGAGTTTTTGAGGGTGAGGCTTACAATGCCAAATTTATGTAGTAGGAAACAGGAGCTTTTAGTTACTTCTGAATCAGGCCTTTGTCACCTTTGCTCTTGGTTTAAACGAGACTCATGTACTGTAAAACAGTGAACAAAAATATATGATTTATCTTATTCATTAAGAACAAATGAAGTGAATACAATTTGCCCTTGCTTTGTTGTATACTTTGTCTACTGAACTCTCCAGCAAAGACTGCCATCCAGGGGAAAAGGCAAAGGTGAAATGTGATGTGGCTTGGGTTTCCGATACCCAAAGTCCAAAATCAAATAGCAGTCAAGAGATTCTCTGGATGGCTTACGTATCGAGTGGTTGTGGTTGGGAGGCAAACCATTATTCTTAAAAATAAAATATTCCAGCATGAGGGTAACCTTGTATCCAGGAGCTTGTGATGAAATGCTATGGGTAACTAGTTAACATGACTGTTCTGTGTCTGCTTGTCCACTTTTTTCTGCCTGGAATTGCAGTGGACTTAAGATGTTTGGACAACTGGAATAGTTGGCCAAGAGTAGAACTGGCAATTTTCACAGGCAAGTCATATTAGACAACTTGTAGCAGGATATACAATCACAAACAAATTTTGATGTGCATTGTGCATTCAAGGCAACGAAGAAATTACTTGGTTGTACAGTATTCAATGACACTTTATTTCTGTCTATCCATCACTCTTCCATTTTTAAAAATCACACTACCCTCTATTTTTCCAAATTAATGTGGGGTTTTGGATGTTCATTGGCTTTCAGATATCTTGAAAAGCCTTTTAGAGGATAGAGAGAGGTTTACATGAACTTTCTCTTTGAAAATTGAGCTGTTTCCTTGAGGATGGGCAGTTAAAATTGGGGAAAGTTACAAGTTATGTTCAAATATAAAAGCTGTGTGTATCCAGTTCCTTCATCCTGCCCTATTCCTGGGAGCTTTGCTCCTGGTTTACTGGGTAGGGGAAGCTGCTTCACAGAAGAATCTGTTTCTGGTGCCTCAAATACAGCCTGTATTACATCAAATGCAATGGAAAGAATTGGCCACACTGATCCAATTCAAGGGTGAAATGTTTGTTATGCTATAGTGTTGCTTAGCACACACTTCACGTGGGCATAACTACATGGACAAAATGCCATTGTAGTGATATTTTTTCACATGTGTTGAATTGCCTAGATATTTTCACATTCTCAAAATCCAAGGTACACATTTTGGTGCAATATTTTAAACACCATAAACCAGTGTCAGTTCTTCCACTGGTTTACACGGTGGCTATGCTTTTAGGTTTAGTGTAGGTTCATAAGTTCTTATGAAATAGTACCGCAACTACCTAGGAGTGTGTATCCTCTTCCACTCATTCTCACTTAAACCTGCTTCTCAATACGTTTTGCATTTCAAATTGCTGCTGAGTTGTGATTTCATGAAATTCTCATTTGGTCTGGAGAGTAGTAGAAACTTCATCCTGCTGAAAATATTGACATAACTGGTTGTGGTGTTAGCAACAGTGGGCAACAGCTACCAAACAGTTTCTGAGATCTGATCACAAAATGATACCTTGATTTCTCCCCACCCCCGCAAATGTTTTGTATCCTAGTAATACAAAACTATATTACTGACTGGTTCTGAAGCGCTAGCCATCCCTATGCAATGTCTTCCAAATCTAACAGAAAAAAAATTGTGGTGGCAAAATTGTGTCAGCAAAATTATTTTTCCACTTCCAACATCCATCTGGATGTTTCTGTGGTTCTCTTTTGTGTTCATATATGATGGTTCTAGTGACAGGCTATACTAAGCACAGTTATAAGTTATTGTATTTCTGTATAAAATGGAAAATAGTGTACTTTTTTTGCTAAATGTTGGCAGTTTTTAAATAAAAATATCTTCCCAGTCTTCTGTCTGAACATATCTTGAAGTTCAGTTTAGTTTCTTCTTTGTAAGATTGTTCAAGTCTACTAATCTCTGGAGTGCCTAACTTCTTAAATCTGTAGGAATACTGGAAACTGCCTTGGAAAACTGGAATCAGACCATTGGCCCATCTGGCTTGGCATTGTCTCCTCTGACAGGCAGTAACTCTCAAGGAAGCGCCCCCAACCCTATTGGGACATACCAGGAATTGCGCCTGCCTGCCTGCTCTACCAGGGAGCTACAGTCCTCCTCAGAATTAAAATAAGTGCCAGCAGTGAAGATCAGCCTCTCAGAGCAATTAATTTATAGCCTGCATATTCATAATGGAATCATAGTCATTTCCATGGGTCTGAACCATTTTCAGTGCAGTGAGAATCAGTTTGCATTAGTCCCTCAGAAACGAGCATCATTGGGTGTGAATATATCTCTTGAAAGTGATTGCAAAATGTGCAGGGCCTGCACTGAATGCCTCATTTCAGTCCCCTGAAGGATGGCTGCCACTTAAGAGAGAGGTGACACTGTAATGCCAGGAGGCTAAGTGTTGAAGGCTCCATATGCTTCTGACTGACAACTGTCACATGGCACTGGGGCTTAAGGGTTTGACTGGAAATAATTATTAGTGTTGGGTCAAGTCCGTTTCATATGCCACTCAGCTGTCAGAAATCTGCCATATGCTGTTGTAGCAGAGCTAAGGTGATCAGTTCTGATTAGGCTTTTCATTACTTATCTTCTTTGTCTCTAACACAGGACTGGCCCCAGACAATTTGCCACCTGAGGCAAACCACAAAATGGTGCCCATCCCCCACTGTGGAAGAAGGGGCGAGTGTCGCTCTTCCTCTAGAACAAGGGGGCAATAAACATCTTCCTAGGGAACAAGGGCAGGAGCCTCCTATTTCCCCAGAGGGTGCTGTAGAGGCAGGATTGGGCCGACAGGCTGCCAAGGAGGTGGCAGATCCAGCCTCCAAGGAATGTGTCGCAGCAGCCACAGCAGCACTGCATTTCCTGGAGGCTGGATCTGCCCCCCTTGTGGATCCTGCTGCCTGAGGCGCTTGCCTCACCTTGCCTCACGGGTAGATCAGTGCCTCTCTAACAAGATGGAGGTCTTTGGCCAAAGCAGAGTGCAGCAAGGCCCACTGAGGCCGACAGACACCCTTTCCTCCCCTGGAGCCACAGGCTTTTGATACTCAGCCCCATTTAGCTCTCTCCCCACTTCCTAGGCTTGGGTCCCCAAATGCTGTTTGATCAGCCCCAGCCCCAGTCAGCATGGTGGCCTTTGGCCAGGGCTGAGGGAGGCTGTAGTCCCAACAACATATAGAGCAGAGAGAATGAGAATGAATCCACAAGCAATACATGACTCCTGGGCTGCACATACATTGCATCTCCCCCTCCTCACCTGCCAGCATTGCAGGATCTGACCATGGCAAAGAGTTCCAAAGATGTAAGGTTCACCCTCTATTTGTCAGGGTCTTGCCTGGACAGGTGTGCTGTGTTTTGGTTTTTTAAAAAAACAACCCAAGGGACCATGCAGATTTGCTAACAGACCCAAGAAACAGACTGAAAATATTTTCTCAAATTTTTATTAATGTACACTTCAAATATAAAACAGCAAACATAACCTTAGTACATGGTGTGTTACTATGGCTCATATGAATGCAGTCTTAAACACATATTAATATAGGTTCCTAAAACACATTTCCTGATGCTCTAAACTTAGCATTAAAAATAAACTATATTAAAGTCTACATGATGAACCATAAGACATAATAGTAGATAGATCAAGTCAACTAACAGGCACAGATCCTACCCATCATTGTAGTTTGGCACACTGTGGCCTCTAGGTTAGAATCATAGAATCATAGAGTTGAAAGAGACCACAAGGGCCATCGAGTCCAACCCCCTGCCAAGCAGGAAACACCATCAGAGCACTCCTGACATATGGTTGTCAAGCCTCTGCTTAATCGAACAGCTCTTACTGTTGCGGTGAGCCCAAATAAGCTATCTTATTTATTATTTTAATTAGACTTCTGACGTGCCCAATTTTTATGCACTTTAAATTGATACAATTTTAAAAGCTACTACTTTAAAAAAAACAAAAACCCTGCCCGGCCATTAACTCTGCCTAAACATTTACAAAATTTCTGACTCCTTATTCTTCCATTTTCTTTGAAATGACTTGAAACCCTGAAGGGTCTCAATAAGAACAGATTTATTGGTTCCATCTCAATCCCTGTTACTTCCTGTACATGCAGCCTTCTCAATTCAGTAGTGCTTGACTTGAATGAATGCATAAATTAAAACATGCTGGCCAAACTCATTCATCTGTAGTGCCCCTGACCTATAGCGGGGGTTATATTCTAGTTGATCAGTCTGATGGAAGCTGAGGTAAGAGCATTTCCTAGTGACTGGAAGGTAATACGGTATAATATTAAAGCAAACCATGCTGATCCTTTTTAAAAAATAAAAAAGTCCAAGCCCTGGGAGACCTTGAAAACTGCCAATGGATTTTCAAAATCGACAATAACAGAAACAAATAGATGGATATTGTTCTGTACAGAGCCCCATTCCTATGAAGTACTGCAATACATGTGTTGGACATGGCAGAAGTGAGCATGGGAACCTGTACCCCGCCAAATATTGCTGGACTCTACTTCATTGCTGACTGAGGCTGGTGGTTTCCAAAAAAGATCAAGGACCACAGGTTCTCCAAGAATGGTTAACAAATAAAACTTTTTTATGCACACTTTTTTGCAATATGCTAAATATTAGGAAGAACTTTCTGGCAGTAAGCTGTTTGACAGCAGAAGGTGGTGGATTCTCTCTTTCACAGGAGGCTTTTAAGCAGAGGCTGAATGGCCGTCTGTTCTGGAGGCTTGAGCTGAGATGCCTGCATTGGTGGGGGCTGGACTAGAAGACCCTCAGGGGTCCCTTCCAACTCTGCAGTTCTGTGATTCAACAGTACAAGAGGGAAAATATCTGGACACAATATGAATTATTGGCATGGCTAAGGAATATGAAGAGCTGTGACTTTGACACAAAAGTTTAAAAAAAAAACTGTGAGTCACAATTATTCTATCTTAAGGTTCATGAGGCATGTTTCTGCCAATGTGATTTATTTTAGATGCTTATATGCTGAATGAAGTCTGAGATGTCATGCAATGGGTTTCCTAGGAGATTTCCAATCTAGGTCCTAATCAGCTCCATATCTGTTTAGCTCAGAAACATTGCTACAATTAGATTTAAGCAGTTTTTCAGTCATCTGGGAGAAGATTTGAGTTTTTGTCAGAACAAACATATATATATGAGTTCTGCAGAGTTCTGCATGAGTTCTGCAGAGTTCAACAGGTCTTACTACAGCATAATTGGTTAATGGATTACTATCTGAAGTGCTTATGCTTATATGTGTTATGCCCATTGTTGTTGTTTTTTAAATTCTGGAAATAATATATTTTGGGTCCCTTTCCTATATTTCAAGGGCTTTGATATTTTGTAAGTTATTCTGAGAGCCTTTTGGGTCAAGAGGGGTGGAAATGCTTTAACTCCAGGGACTTCCGGGGAGGCGCCTCTGGCAATGGCTGGATTCCTCTGATTGGGAGGAATCAGCTCCGTGGAAATCTGGCCGCCACGGCGAAGGCGGAGACCCGTTAAAAATCACAGGCGGGAGAAGCCTGTGAGCGTGGGATTCGGCGGGCACCTTTTGCGCCTCCCCCACTCGCGGGGAAACCCGGTTTCAGGGATCCGGAGCGATGTGGGGTGAGCGGCGCGGTGCTTCAAATCATCTGCTTCTTCCACGGAGCGAAGCCGCATAGCTGTTGTCGGAGAGCGCTGACTTTTTCCTGTGGACAATTTGACTCTAAAGTAACTACCCGTGAGTAGAGCTTAATCGGGAAAATTAGATTTTTAAAACGTCTAATTTGGCATTGAAACGGGGAAGGTTCAATACAGGAAGTCCACCTTCCCCTTTTGTAAATAGACTGAAGCAATTGAGGCTGCAAGCTGAAGTCTTGGAAAGCTTTTTGTAAAAGACTAAATTTTCATAAGTAAAGAATATAACCCCCCCCCCTTGGAGGCAGGAGAAAGGGGGGGGAGTTGTGAACTGAGTTTGCCTGCGGAAGAGACCAAGAGAGGTAAAATACCGCCACTCGGACCCTGGGAACGGGCTGCTAGTAGGTCCGGTGTTTGGTGGGACGTTTATTGACAGCGTCTGGATCGTTCATTGACAGTTAGCATAAGAGAAGACACATTGTTTCTACTGTCTCCAGCAGTGAAAGTAACTGAAAATTGAAATTAGTTTTGGGTCGTTTGAACTGTGCCTATAAGAGGATATTATTTATCAATACAAATAGAAACTGTTTCCCTCTAGTGGAAGTTCTTGAAACTGGCGGCAATATAAGATATGGGCTGGGAAATTTCCAGCTGTAAGATAAAAACCGTGAGTCTGTGAGACTGACCTTGAATCTATTGAGTGTTATGGCAGATGGGAAAGACGGAATGTCGCCAGAAGAGGCCTTAGTGGTTGTATTAGTGAAAATAAATGACTCGCTGGAACAGCTTCACAAGAAAACGGATGTGATAAATATGAAAGTGGATGCTGTAAATATTAAAATTGACTTAATGGCAGAAAGTTTAAATAACCTGGGACAAAAGGTGAATACCAATACAGAAACCACCCAGAAATTGATACAGGAATCTACTCTGATACGGCAAACTGCAGATGAAGTTAAGGAGGAAACCCTTGCTGCTGAAGTTAGTAATTCAACTGGAGAGAGAGAGAGTCCCATCCATACAAGGACAACTTGATGAATACAAGCTGACACTTGTTATGACTGAACTTAAAGAGAAACAGATGAAATTGAGGATCAGAGCCCTACCTGAGGAAAAGGAAAGCTTGATAGAGTTTCAGGAGGAGATAGGACTAACATTGGTTGAGAAAGAGAGGTATTTGGGGGTTAGTATGACCACCAGAAATGTGAATTTATTCAAGGGCAACTGTGAAGGACGTTGGCTTGAAGAGAAGGGGGATTTGGAAATAGGGTTAAATTGGAAGTTGTTATTGTTGGGCCGAATTGCTGTGGTGGGGACGAGGGTTGCTGTGATGTCGGGGATGTTGCTTTTGTTTCAAACATTGCAAGTTTGTTTTTGTTTTTTTAAAAAAATATTTATTACAATTTTTAAACAACAAACAAACCACCAAACATATAAAGTACCATCACCATATAACAAACAAAAGAAAATCAAAGTAAGATTGAAAGATGAAAGAATGAGAAAAGAAAATGCAAATAAAATAAAGTTGTTCATAAATCATATTTTCATAATCTTTAGACTTCCTCACATCACCCTTCCCTGCGTTCTCAATCATGTAGTTATATGCAGCAATTTGTTGCCTTGCTTCCATTCTTATTTTATAAATCTCAAATATTATGTTCCAACTTTTAAATGGTTTTATCATAAATTAAACTGCTTGACTTGAACATAATATTGCTTCAAATTTCATCATTTCCTTAAACATCACTTATTCTCATATGTCTTACAATAAAATTACTGCTGCCGTGTTTCTTTCAGTCGTGCATTCTCCTAACATTCATACAGTTTATAGTGTTTTTGTAGATAGTCTTTAAATTTTTTCCAGTCCTCTTCCACCGTCTCTTCTCCCAGGTCCCGAATTCCGCCAGTCATTTCAGCCAACTCCATGTAATCTATCAGTTGCGTCTGCCATTCTTCCAGTGTGGGTAGATCTTGGGTCTTCCAGTACTTTGCGATGAGTATTCTTGCTGTTGTTGTTGCATACATAAAAAAAGTTTTATCTTTCTTTAACACCCCTTGGCCGACAATACCCAGAAGTAAGGCCTCTGGTTTCTTAAGGAAGGTATACTTAAATACCTTTTTTAACTCATTGTAGATCATTTCCCAGAAAGCCTTAACTCTTGGGCACGTCCACCAGAGGTGAAAGAATGTTCCTTCAGTTTCCTTACATTTCCAACATTTGTTATCAGGCAGATGATATATTTTTGCCAGCTTGACTGGGGTCATGTACCACCTGTATATCATTTTCATAATGTTTTCTTTCAAGGCATTACATGCCGTGAACCTCACTCCGGTGGTCCATAACTTTTCCCAGTCAGCAAACATAATATTATGCCCAATGTCCTGTGCCCATTTTATCATAGCTGATTTGACAGTTTCATCCTGCGTATTCCATTTCAACAACAAGTTATACATTTTTGAAAGTACCTTGGTCTTAGGTTCTAACAGTTCTGTTTCTAATTTCGATTTTTCCACCTGGAAACCTACTTTTTTATCTGCCTTAAAGACCTCTCTAATCTGAGCATAGTGTAACCAGCCTCGCACTTTATCCTTTAATTTCTCAAGACTCTGCAATCTCCAAGTATCTCCTTCTTTTTCTAATATTTCCCAATATTTCGGCCAATTGGCCTCCATATTGAGTCTTTTCTGAGCCTTGGCTTCCATTGGTGACAGCCACCTTGGGGTCTTGTTTTCTAATAAGTCTTTGTATTTTGTCCAGACATTAAACACAGCCTTCCTGACAATATGGTTCTTGAAAGCCTTATGAGTTTTTACCTTGTCATACCACAAATATGCATGCCATCCAAAAGCATTGTTAAACCCTTCCAGATCTAGGACATCAGTGTTCTCAAGAAGAAACCAATCTTTCAACCAGCAGAAAGCTGCAGATTCGTAATACAACCTCAACTCTGGCAGGGCAAACCCCCCTCTCCCCTTAGCATCAGTTAGTATTTTGAATTTTATTCGGGGCTTTTTGCCCTGCCAGACAAATTTAGAAATATCTCTCTGCCACTTTGTAAAACATTCCACTCTGTCCACAATCTGTAGGGTCTGAAACAAAAACAATTTTTTGGGCAATACATTCATCTTTATCGCAGCAATTCGGCCCAACAAGGAAAGTTTTAGTCTTGACCAACTTTCTAAATCCTTTTTAATTTCTGTCCAACACTTTTCATAGTTGTCCTTAAATAAATTCAGGTTTTTGGCAGTCATGTTAACCCCTAGGTATTTCACCTTTTTAACCACTTTTAGATCTGTCTCTTTCTGAAACCTCTCTGATTCCTCAGATGTCAATTTTTTTTCCAACACCTTGGTTTTTTGCTTGTTTAATTTAAATCCCGCCACCCGACCAAACTCATGAATCAGTTCTAAAACCCTTTTCGTACTAGATTCTGGCTCCTCTAATGTCAAAACCAAGTCATCTGCGAAGGCTTTAAGTTTGTACTGTTTGGCTCCGACCTAAATTCCTTCCACCAACCGGTCCCCTCTAATCATATTCAGGAGCACCTCCAAGACCGAAATAAATAACAAAGGGGAAATAGGACAACCTTGTCGTGTTCCTTTCTCAATCTTGAACTCTTCTGTCACCACATTGTTAACTATCAATTTAGCTTTTTGTTCTGAGTAGATTGCATCTATGCCATTTTCAAACCCCCGTCCCACTCCCATCCCTTCAAGATTTTTCTTCATAAACTTCCAAGAAATGTTGTCAAAGACCTTCTCCGCATCTATAAAAATCAACACTGCTTTTGTATTAATGTTTGTTTGTAAAAGTTCCAAAATGTCAATAATGTTTCTAGTGTTATCAAACAAATGTCTGCCTGGGAGAAAACCTGCCTGGTCTTTATGAATTACTTCATTTAACACTTTTTTGAGTCTACTTGCCAGAATGTCAGCAAAAATTTTGTAATCCACATTCAGGAGAGAGATGGGACGGTAGTTCTTGAGTTGTGTCTTTTCAGTTTCCGATTTGGGTATCAATGTGATGAAAGCTTCTTTCCACGATTCCGGTGCCTTCTTCCCCTCCATAATCTCATTGCAAACCTCCATTAATGGTTGTGTCAGATAATCTTTCAATATCTTATAATACTTGGAGGTAAGCCCATCTGGCCCTGGAGACTTGCCCAGTTGCATATTCTGAATGGCACCTTCAATCTCTTGTTGTGTTATTTTGTAATTCAGGATTGTCCTGTTTTCTTGAGACAATTTTGGTGGGCCATTCCTTCTCAAAAATTGGTCTATCTCAATCTCATTTTGCGGCCCTTGAGTATAAAGTTGTTTAAAGTATCTCTGGAAACACTTTCTAATCTCCACAGGATTCTGGATGTTTTTCCCTTCAATCTCTAGATTGGTGACCGTGTTTAGTTTTTGTCTCTTTTTTAACTGCCATGCTAGCAGTTTTCCACATTTATTTGCCGATTCAAATGATCTTTGTTTCATTAACTTGATTTTCCACTCCACTTCCTGATTTATCAATTTAGAGTATTGTGCTTGGTAAAGTTTAATTTCTCTCAGAATCTCCTGTGACTTCGGTTTCGATCTTAGCTTTTTCTCACATTCCTTAATTTTCTCCAAAATCTTGTCCTTTTTCTCATTCTGTGCTCTTTTCTTTATGGTGTTCTGTTGTATCAGAAACCCCCTCATTACAGCTTTACTTGCGTCCCAGATAACTCTTTTTTCCACCATGGTGTTCAAGGGCCTTTTTAATAATCTCCTGATCTCTGAACAGGTTGTCATTCATCTTCCATCTAAAGGAGCCGGTTGTAGTTAGTCTCATATCCATCTTTACTGTGTTATGGTTGGAGCAAGTCTTTGGGCAGATTTCCACTTTTCTAGTCTTAGGTGCCAGACTTCTAGTTATCCATATTTGGTCGATTCTTGTCCATGTCAGTTGGGCTTCAGAAAAAAATGTTCCTTCTCTTCCTAGGGGTTTTTTTGTCCTCCAAATATCAATCAAGTCCATATTGTCAGTCAGTTCAAAGAAAGTTTTGGGTAGTCTGCCATCTTTTGTAACGTTTTGACTTTGTGACTTATCCATGTTTGTAGACACCACCCCATTCATATCTCCCATCATAATGATGTTACTATAGTCCAGATAGTCCAGCATTGTCTCATGCAGCTTCTTGTAGAATTCCGATTTCCCTTCATTCGGTGCGTAGATTCCCAATATCAAGAACTTTTCACCCTGAGTTTGTATTTCAATTGCCAAAATTCTTCCTTGCTCATCTTTAAAAAGAAATTTTGGTGATAGGCTCTCCTTTGCGTAAATCACCACCCCTCTCTTTTTGACTCGGTCTGATGAAATAAATTCTTGGCCTAGTCTCTTATTAATTAGCACTTTTCTGTGGAGCCTAGTCACGTGAGTTTCCTGCAAGCAAATAATGTCCAATTGTTCTTTCTTTAAAATATGAAATATCCGTCTCCTTTTTTCCGGGGAATTTCCACCATTGATGTTCCAGCTAAAAAGTTGCAGAGACATCCTGGGCAAATCTGTTATTCGGTAGGTGGTGGCGTTTATTTCTTCTGGTCGTCTGATCCCAAAGGTGTAGGTGCAGGCGGTGGCGGTGGCCAAGACCCAGGCCCTGTAATCCCTTTCTGAAGGTCTTCTTCGTAGTCGTTCAAAAACTTATCTTTGTCCTCAGGTGTTTTAATTTTCACTTTCTTCCCTCTGAATGTAAAAGATAATCCTTGAGGAAATTCCCACCTAAAGGGAATTGTGTTGCTTTTCAGCAGTTTTGTTAGTTCTGTGTAGGTGGTTCTAAGATCCAAAAGTTGTTTAGGGATATCTTTGTAAATTTCAGCTCTCCTGTCCTGAATTTCAAGTGACTTTTCGTAATGTAGGCCTAGTATTTTATCCCTTTCCTCCTTAGATCTCAAAATGATCAGACAATCTCTGGGTCTATCTTTCTTCACTACTCTTCCAAGTCTGAAGGCACTCACAATTTTAAAATCCTTATTTTCCTCCAAGTTCCAGAACTTAGAAAACTCTTTTGTCAGATAGTCCATCAAATTCCCCTGTTCAAGTTCTGAAATTGATCTCAGCCTCAGATTGTTTTCCCTGGAACGTAATTCAATCATAGACAGGTAGGCCTGATGTTCACCAACCTGTTTGTGCAATGGTTTAACCTCCTCCTTCACTGTGTCCACTTTCTGGTTGGCCGCCTCAGCCAATTTACGATTCTCTGTGGTAGCTTCGGAAAGCTTCCCAATTGATTGTGCATGTAGGGTGACTTGTTCAGTTAATTTATTTAGGCTGGCAGTGTTTTGGTCAATCTTAGCCGATTGTAAATCCGCTTTTTTGTCCAGTGATTCCAATTTCGCCAAGATATTATCTAGTACTGATTCATCTCCTCCAGCTGCCATGCCTTCCAGTAAAGTCACCTCAGTTTCTACTTCTTGTGTTCCCAAAACAGTGGGAACCGATGATCTGCACACCTGGGAAGTTAATGTTGATTGAGTCAATTGTTTAGCTTTAGCTTTGGCCAATCTTGTTTTCCCAGTGCCACTCATTCCACTCCCGTCTACGTGCCAAGGTCAAATTATGTATGCTCCCATGGGAGTCCACAGGCCCAGAGAGTAAACAAAGTTAAAGGAAGAAAGTGGAAAAATACAGGTCACCAAGAATTTGTAAATCCAAAGTCACTAGGGGGAGTTCAAACAAGTCTTGAGGGAAACAAAGGATATTTTTTCCAAAAACTTATTCCGAAACTTAAAAGTTTTCTCAATGTCCAACAATAATCAACCAGTCATAAAATTTCAAAAAGACCTTCTGCTCTTCTTTAAAGTCTGCAGAGTAAGTCCTTACTTAAACAATGTTTCAGGAAAAGTAACAAAAAACAATGTTTCAAAGTAGCTAGTCCAAAGACACTCAGATGTAACAGTTCAGTGTAACAAAAATAAAATCAGCAATCTGACAGCTCCAGTAGTTTGGCAGTCAAGTACCTGGGTTTCTTTATGTAATTTTGTAAATCCACAGGAAGAGGAAAAACTAAAACCAAAATCCAGAAAGCATAGAAATTTAAGTCCCTTAGATCCTATAGCGACAGTTCAAATCATGCACAGAGTTAAAACTTTCAACTCCTCTTCAAAGGCTTCAG
Organism: Podarcis liolepis; assembly: GCF_965112155.1. Taxonomy (NCBI): domain Eukaryota; kingdom Metazoa; phylum Chordata; class Lepidosauria; order Squamata; family Lacertidae; genus Podarcis; species Podarcis liolepis. The sequence continues at coordinate 905,937 of NC_139565.1, read as the reverse complement.
ATCAAAGTCGTTGCTTTAAGATTTTAGCAGAAGAGGGAGACGGACTTCCTGGTTGCATCTCCCGCTTAGTCCCAATTTTTTTAAAGTTAGTTTAGATTATTTTAGTCCCTTTTACTCACGGGTTGCTGTTTCCGAATCCAATAGTCCAGGAAAAAAGGTCAGCGCTCACCGACAGCAGCTATGCGGCTTTGCTCACACGGAAAGAGCAATCGACTCACAGCACCGCGCTCCCTTCCACGTTCCGAAACCCCTTACGGGGTCCCTTCTTCGTTTCGGGGGCACTTCTGGTGCCCGCCGAGTCCCACGGCCACAGGCTCACTCTGCCTGTGGTTTTCCAATGTGGGTCTCCGCTTCGCCGTAGCGGACGACCCGTTTCCGCGGAGCTTCCCCTTCAGCAGCTGAAGAAGACCGCTATTGCCGTTCGCGCCGCCTCCGGAAGTCCAAACATTGCAAGCTTTGAATGGGAGGGATTGTCTCAGGAGGTGGCAGAGGGACGTCTCTAGATTTGGTTGGCAGGGCAGGAAGCCTCGAGTAAAATTTAAGATATTAACGGATGCTAACGAAGGAGGTGGACTTGCCCTGCCAGACCCCTAAATTTTGTTGTGAATCATCTGCTTTTTGCTGGCTGAGAGAATCAGCAGAATCCGAGACCAGGGAGAAGAGCTGGTGGAAGAAGACTGGAAGTTTAAAGACTATTTATAGAAATATTGCAAAATTAATGAATGTTAGAACAAAGTTGGAATGAAGTTATATGGCTTTAGCAGAAATGTTATAAGAAATTAAGTATAAATAGAGCATTAAAGGGAACAAAATAAGGTTAGAATGTGTTAAGATAATTATAGGATAGAAAACAGAGGAAGATGGAAAGGAATTGCTGAAATAATTAATTGATGTGGAATACAAAAAGGGAGGTGCGAGGAAGTCGTGGAAATAAGCGAACGAAAGATATAACATTGAAATTGTTTAATGTGCTTTAAATTGTCTTTGTTTTGTTTTATTTGTCTTATGTGTTAGTGTTTTGTAGTGTTTTTGTATTGTATTGTGTTGTTTTTTGTTTGTTTTTTCTTTTTTCTTTTTTGTTTGTAGCGTTTAAATTTTTGGAAACTCAATAAATACTATGATTCTATGATTCTAGGTGCCCAGCCATTGGCAAGGATATGGTACAACAGTGATTTATCTGAGATGCTGAAGTCACTGAAGCCATCAAGGAACAATGCCTAGAAGTACTTTGTCAGAATAGGCTCCAGGCAGGGAGCAACCCAGCACCTACTTTGCCCTCCCAAACATGGGAGAGGCAAGTTTAACCTTTAATTGCAAGTTCTTGGGCATAGCCCTGTTTGGTGCGCAGATATAGGCTAAACACCCATTTTGCACTTATGGTAAGTTTCTTCAATGTGTTTTGCTTTGATTTTGTTATGTTGTTTTGGTTAGATTTTGTACACTGCATAGATACTTTTTTATGAGTTTGAGGTACAGAAAGGAATGAAACGAGCACCACTGGGTTAGCAGACATTACTTCCAGGAAACTATGCACAGGATTGCGGTCGTGTTAGGAATCATGGTATGTACTGCTGCTCTTTAGAATTCAGTGTGTTCACATTTCGTAGAGGAGGTCCACACAGCTGCCTCCATCCTGGACTGTCCTTGGAGCGTGAACATGGGAGCTCTCCTGAGGAACGACAGACAAATGGATTAATATAGAAAATGCTTCTAACATTTAATTTCTGCATCTTGTTTTAGATGAGAGAACTTGTACGTCCTCTGCCAGGCATAGGCAAACTCGGCCCTCCAGATGTTTTGGGACTACAACTCCCATCATCCCAGGACCAGTGCCTGTCCTATGCCTTCCACAGCGATTTGTCAAATTGTCACATCTATATCCCATCTTTCTGCCAAGAACCCCCAGGCCCAAGGTCATCCTGAGAGCCTGATGGCAGGTTCAGAATTTGAACCCGGGCCTCCCTCTTTTACCCCACTCTCCACACCCAATATCCTTGACCAGTCAATATGTGTCCACCAGGCCTCTGAGAGTGATAAAGCAGTTTTCTGCCTCAAGTGTAAACTTTGCTTGAGGACGTGGGTGGCAGTTCAACAGGTCTGGCTTTCCGACACTTCCTTGCCCAGCTGCTTTCCCGTGAGCTTTGGAGCTTAGGCAGGGAACACAGGAGCAGCTGCGCTTCAAGTGGCCTCCAGTGTCCTGCCCCCGGCACACGCGGAGCGGGGCAGCCCTGGGCTGGCCAGGCCCTTGCGAAGGCCACACTGGCATGCAGCAGCTGGCCAGGCGCCCCGCCGGCGGGCGTCCATGGCAGAGCAGGCAGCCTGAGGGAGTGCTGGCCTCGCTCCAGCTCAGGCCACAGGCAGCCGCTCTCCCTTGGCACCGGCCGCTTTTCTCGGGGCTCCAGAGAGGGGTCTCCTCCAGGCAGGGCCGGATTTATGTATCGGCTAAGTAGGCTGAAGCCTAGGGCCTCCAGATCTAGGGGGCCTCGCCAGCCAGCCTGCCCTCTCCCCAGCGCTGCACAGTATTCCCTCTTCCAAAATTGCAAACCCAAGACTTCATGCGAAGGCAGGGCAACTCGGGCCTCTAGCTCTAGGGGGCCTCGCCAGCTTGCCTGCTCCCCAGCACTGCAGTCTCCCCTCTCCCAACATTGCAAACCCATGACTTCATGCGAGGGCATTTCTCCCCCATTTCAATGACATTTTGCTTCAAAGGGAAAGGCGGACTTGGACATCATCTTCCTCCATAATCCTCTAAGGGAGAGGTCACGTACTCAACTTGGATACCACCCTCCCCCATGATCCTTGGGATATACAATCAAGTACACAGCACCCCTCCCTTGAGGGGAACAATGAACATCCACTGATGGGTTTCCTGAGGTTGGTGTTCCCACAGCCCATCCTGGGGAAGGCCAGAAGGCAAGGATATGCATTGATAGTTTTCTTGTTCTTTAGGTGGCGGGTACTTAAGGTTTTGGGAACCTGATCTGATATCCAGGGCAAGTTGATGAACTTGGGTAACCTCATGACTCCCCCCGCTCCTTGCGACATGATGAAGATGTATCAGCGATGTATAAATTATGGTTCTGGATAAGGGAGGGAAGGTAGGGAGGGAAGGTCTTCAAAGAGCTTGTAACCCATGTTCGGGGTTCTTACTCTGTGGAGACCTGTTATGCAACAATAAAGACTGTGGTCTACTGACCGCTCTTTTGCTCCTGTATTTGGTTGGAACTTCCTTCTTCTGCTAACAGCAGAAATCTGCAGGGACTTTCGCCCTGACGAGTATCCTCACACCCCAGAATTTTCCATCTCAGAATCCAGAACCAGCAGGCCCAGAGAGTCAACAACCAGCTGCACAGCCTTCCTCAGCTCAAGGGTCAGGTCAGTAGTGGTACGTGCTACACTTTAATCAGTGGGAGCGTGTGAGTGGGAGGCCGCATGCGGCAGATAAGACTACGCAAGCTAGCTCTCCCAAGTCTCTTCCATTCCTTCCCTCGTCCTTGGCTTGAACAGAGCAAGGCAAGCACACATGACTGGCACTGGCCTCACCCCTCCCAGGCAGAGAAGTCTATCTTTCACACTTCACAGAGCCCTGTTGGTGCCTGCAGCATGCACTGCAGATTGCCCACAGGCAGAAAGAGGCCTTGGGGACCAGGGAAGGCAGCAGTGGGAAGGGATCCTTGGAGGGATCCAGAACTACCTGTAGAAGGCAGGAGGCCAGGCTGCAGGTTGGTAACTGGATCTCATCTTGAGGGGGAAAATAAGTATAAGAATTAGTTCAGGGTCAGAGGAACTGTGTCTTATTTGATTTGTGCCCAGTGGTGTTTTCCTTTTCCATGTTTAATTTAAAGGGCCTTTTGTGTTTAAAATCCTGTTACTTGTAGATGGTCAAGAAAATATTTGTTCTTTGTTTAAAAGCCCAGTCTAGTGCTGTGCCTACAGAGTCTCACCCGCTCCGCCCACTACCAGTGCCTTAAGAAGGGTCCTGGGAGGGAAAAAGCCCAAAAATGTGCAGGTGCCAACCCTTCAGGAGAAACCCAAAGTTCGGGGTTTTCATCTCCAAACCCCAGGAGTCAGCCAGAGGGGTCTCACTGCCCCTCAAGGAAGGCATAGGGAAGTCAGTGAGTGGCGGCAGCTACTGAAGAGTGACAGAAGCCCAAGTTTACCCAGTTGAAGATTAAATTTTATTCTTATTTTTCTATTTTAGATTCTTATTTTTAGATTTTAATCTAATCATGAGTAAAAGATTTGAAGATGGTGCTAGCAAGCGCAAGAGACAGAGACTCGGAAATGCTATGATAATGAAGTTAAGATCAATCACTGCTTTCGTGCATCAACCACTCAGTGAAGCAACAAGAGTCAGCAGTGAAGCTATTCAGTCTGAACCAGCTACAAGCATTCAACCAGACAAAAACCTCCCTGAAAGAGAAACAGTGAAGCAGGATGTGGAACAGCAAGACGATTATGAGGAAGCAGCCATGAAAATATAGAACTAATTCAACAGTCACTTACTGGGCAGGGAGAGGCTAAAGAGCCACAAGAAAAGAATGTGAATAGTCAGATTTTGCAGTTCACACCTGATATGATAGTAGGCCAAGTCCAAGGTGTTCCAGATGCAAGAGAAAGATGATGCCAAACGTAGATCTACCATACCAGATGTTGGTTTGTGGTCAGAATAATCACATGAGAAAGTATCCTACTGGGTAGAGAGGGGTCCCTCTCAAGGTCTGCATCATCGTGGACCATTTTCAAATTCCAAATCAGTGTACAAAAAGCAGTCCAGGTTTTGCACAAAAGCTTTTTTTTATCCAACAAAAGTAAATGGGGAAACATATAGCCGAGAGTGGCTTGCATATTCTCCCTCAAAAGGGCAGATTTTTTGCTTTGTTTGTAAACTCTTTCCAGACCTTGCATCTTCTTCCACAGCTTTGGCTACCGAAGGGTTTGATGACTGGCACAACCCCCATCTTATCCAAAGTCATGAAAACTCAGAGAAGCATAGGAATGCCATGTTGGCCTACCTGACAAGGAAGCGCAGGCAAACGTTTACTTCCAAGCTAGAGGAAGAAATAAAAGCAGTACAGCAATACTGGCAGCAAGTCATGGAGAGAATTATTGCTGTAATATGTACTCTTGTAGAATGAGGCTTACCATTCAGGGGAAACGATGAACACTTTGGCTCACCAAATACCGTATTTTTCGCTCTATAACATGCACCCGACCATAACACGCACGTAGTTTCTAGAGGAGGAAAATCCGTAGGCATGCCACCTGTAGGCATTCCCTCCATAACACGCACAGACATTTCCCCTTACTTTTTAGGAGGAAAAAAGTGAGTGTTATGGTGCAAAAAATACGGTAATGGTCTTTTAGAACTAGTGGCAAAATTTGATCCATTTTTACATGCTCATATCAATCGGTATGGACATTCTGGATCAGGCAATCCCTCTTATTTGTCAAAAACTATATGTGAGGAAATTTTTCAGCTCATGGCAAAAAAAGTTAAGGATGCAATTCTGGCTGATGTGAGAAAGGCTGGATATTTCAGCTTTTCAGTAGATTCCACTCTTGACATTTCACATACTAATCAGTTGACTTTATTTATCAGATATGTATCACCTGAAGATGGTTTGCCAACTGAGAGATTTTTAACTTCCCTTGAGCTGAAAGACTACTCAGGGGAAAGCATGGCTGATTTAGTGTTCAAATATTTTACTACTGAGCTTGAAATTGACTTTAGAAAATGCCATGGGCAGTCTTATGGCAATGCTGCCAACATGGCTGGCAAGTACAATGGTATGCAGCAAAAAATCATTAAAATTTTTTTTGCTAAATTTATTCCATGCGCAGGTCACTTTTTAAATCTGGTGGGCTGTTCAGCTGTGGATTGCTGCCTTGATGCAGTGAACTGTTTTGGCATTATCAGTGAAATTTATACCTTCTTTTCATCCTCCACAAAGAGATGGGCAGTTCTAAAATCATTTTTGCCACCTCAGTCTAAAGTGCCTTAATATTTGTCAGACACTAGGTGGGATGTACACACAAAAGCCAGAGAAGCTGTTTTGGAAAGTTACAGTGCTATCACCGATGCCCTCAGTCATTTGTACTCTAATGTTAAGGGGAAGGGGGAGACCAGACTTCAAGCTAACAATCTTTTGCAGAAAATGGAAGAACTGGAATTTGTGTTTATGCTGCATTTTTGGAGCCATGTGCTTGGTCATTTTCACATGGTCAGCAAAGCCCTTCAGAAATCAGACCTGTTATTGAGTTCTTGTGCAAGTTTGTACAGTTCACTCCTAGATTTTAAAGGAAAATTAGACTTGTTTTTGATGAGCTTGAGAAACAAGCAAAAGCCACCTTGCCAAATGTCAACTACAAAACAAGGAGACAAAGAGTGAGGGAACGGCAAAGAAATGACAGAAGTGCACATGATGTGCACTATCTTCAAGAGATAGGTTTAGAAGAAAATCATTTATTAGATGCACTTGAAGCCAATTTAAAAAGAAGTAGTGTGTATAGTGATACTGCACAACTGTTTGCTTTCTTGCTAATTTGACAGCATCTAAGCAGTTACAGATAGGTAGCCGTGTTGGTCTGCCATAGTCAAAATAAAAAAGTTCCTTCCAGTAGCACCTTAAAGACCAACTAAGTTAGTTCTTGGTATGAACTTTCGTGTGCATGCACACGTATCTGAAGAAGTGTGCATGCACACGAAAGCTCATACCAAGAACTAACTTAGTTGGTCTTTAAGGTGCTACTGAAAGGAGCATCTAAGCAAGAAATTCAGCAAGGTGTTGAACTGCTGATGAAAGCATACCCAGAAGATCTTGACCTGAAACCTATTGATGATATTTTGCACTTTCACCTGTTCACGAGACAAAGCCATAGGCTTACAGCAGAGCACTCTCTGTCTCATACAGACCTTTATCAAATTATATACAAGGAAAAAATTCAGATAGCCTTTCCTAATGTGGAAGCAATCTTGTGGCTATTTCTTAGCTTTATGGTCACTAACTGCTCAGGAGAGAGTAGTTTTTCAAGACTCAAAAGAATTAAAAATGAAAATAAGGGCCACAATGTCTCAAGAGAGGTTGTCCGCAGTGAGCATTCTGTACATTGAAAGTGACAAACTTAGACAAATTTTGATGAAGTTTTGGATGATTTTGCTATGAGGAAGGCTAGGAAAAAAACATTTTAGCCTTACTGTATTTGATGGTTGTAGTTTACTTCCATTTTAAAACTGACTTTTTAATAACAGCATAAAGTAGATTCTAAAAGTGCCACACTGTCAGGTAATCATAATCATATTATTTACACTTCCCAGGCAATATAATTTGTAAGCTCAAGGTGTGTTTTTTAAGGATAACATTACAACTTCATTTCCCTAAAACATTATACTTATTCCACAACAGGTTTACAAAGTTTAGTAAAGTGGTACCTCGGGATAAGAACTTAATTCATTCTGGAGGTCCGTTCTTAACCTGAGGTACCACTGTAATTGCAAAAGTTTTTCAGTGTTAGTTCTATGCATTTTTAAAAATCACCATGGTATTTAAGTTCACAATAACATCTTAGGTCCTTTATGAGAATTGCAGAATTTTAAATCCCTTCTCTTCACGCAATCTTGGTTCGAACACTTCAATTTCCTTCTATTCGGAGCCAGGCTGGCAGCCCGGGCTCCGGCCGGCCCTCTTCTCCCCGGCCCCTTCCGGGGCCCTTGGCCTCTCCTCCCCAGGCCCGCGGGCGACCCAAGCGGCGGCGGCGGCGGCGACCGCCTCCTCCTCCTCCTCCTCCTCCTCGCCGGATGCCTTGGCGCGCGGCCACTCGCTGCGCCGCCGCCGCCGCCGCCTCCTCTTTGGGGGCCGAGCCTGAGGAGCGAGCGCGGCGCGGGCGGAGGGCGGAGCGGAGGGCGGGCGAGGCGCGGGCCGGGAGGCTGCGGAGCCGAGCCGGGGCGGAGCCGGAGGAGGAAGATGGTGGAGCGCGAGGCCGGGCGAGCGGCTCCGCGGAAAGCTGCTTTCCAGGTGGGCCGCCCAGCCCAGCGCCGCCGCCGCCGCCGCCTCGGCCTCCGCTGGGCGCCCTGAGTGCGGCGGGCGCCGCGGCTCCCCAGACAGGTAAGGGCCGGGCGGGCGGGCGGGCGGGGGCGCGAGAGAGATGCGCGGCTCCCTCGGGGCCGAGAGGGGGCTGGGGGGGGGGGAGCAGGCGCCGCCCGCCCGCCCGCTCGGGAGGCAGAGCCGCCGGGTCTCCTCAGCCGCGCCCAGGGGCCGCGGGAATGGCTTCTCGGCGGGGGGGGGGGGCGGCCGGGTCTCCTCCTCGCCTGAGGCTGCGGGGCCCGCCAGGTGCCGCATCGGAGGGGAAGCCGACCTTCCTCCGCCGGAGCCGCGGGTGCGCCTGCCGCCGCCTCCTCCTCCGGGCGGGGCGGGGGGGCTCCCGCGAGTGCCTTCTCGCCCTTCTTAAATCTTAAAGGCTCGTTTTGAGAAGACCTGGCGGAGCTCTCCAATGGCTGTAACGTCAGATTTTTAAAAATGCTTCTCGACCCTATTATCTCAAAAGGAACGGTACCCACCGCCTAGAATGAACGGAAGGCTCACCCTTTTCCTGCCTCTGAACAATCCTTCATATTAAATGTATGCAAATGCAGGGGTGAGGAGCAGATCAGACATGTGACATAAATTTCTCGCCTCAAAGTACGTTGCTTATTTTGGTATGGATGTGCGCATCCATCAATATGCATTTAGGCATCCCTTTGTTTATGTATTTCCAGAGACCCATCTACATCATCTGAACAATATCTGAGTCACAGTACCTTGCATTCTACTGCACTGCTGTCAAAATCCGAAGTGTTTTTTCTGTGTTTCCAGAAGCACACATACAATGCCATATTTATTGCAGGCTGAGAAATGGAGAAAAAAAGTACAGTATTGTATTTTTGTTGCTGCATTAACAATAACACAAAACAAGAACCATTTCTGCTTAGTCTTAAATCTGAAAGTCATTTCAGAAACTTAGTATATCAATCATATCCCTAGTGACATTTTTTTGAGTATTTTTTTTGGGGGGGGAGCTGTGGAGGGGCAGATCTGCATAACATCCATGCATCTCCATCCCTAAACATATTAAGACCAAAATCCTACGCATGCTTTCTTGGAAATAAGTCCCGTGGGTTTTGCTTATGAGTGAGCAATGACAGGCTTGTGCTGCACAGTTGTGGTCCTTCATACACCAAGTTTCACATAAGCAACAGAAACCACAGTGTGGCTTACTTTTGAGTAAATATACAGCGGGTAGGACTATGACCAGTTAAAGAAAGTACAGTTAAATCCATGGGGGATATTCCCAGTTGTGTGATTGACCATGGCCTCAAATTAAGTCAATCTTTGTAATAATACTGTCCAAGATTTGATTGTCTTTTAATTCTAACTGATATACAGTGCTATTTTTCTAGAAAAAGGGGTGCTGGAACCCACCATGAACACCTCACTTGTTCTCTTATAATGGCAATGGTGCCCAACTGAGAGGTGCCAGAACTGAGTTCAGGCGAGTTCCAGTTGAAAAAAGGCCTGGGTATATATTTATTCTAAATAGGCAATCTAGGGTTCCTCATCACCACTGAAAATCGTGCTGTTAGTCTGTTTTAAAGCACAGCATACTAGCCAATAGTATTTAGAAAATGAAAGCAAAATAGGAGTACTGTGTACTGTATATAGCTTTATTATAGCACTACATTTTCTGTATATGCCTCTGTTGCAGCTTTTTTGAGAGCAGTTTTGCTTATAAGTTTGAAATCTAGAAAGTATGTACACATCAGCTTCTTTTTGTCCTGCTGTGTTGTACCTTTAATAACTATGACTAGCAGAAATTCAGCAGGTGACTTTCTTTATGGTTTGTAGGTTCTGCATTGGGGAATACTGCTACATTTCTCTTTGTCTCTTAGCTGTAAAAGTTTTAGGAATCCCATCACTAAAAAGTGGGCAAGCTTAATAGAAAGTTGGGTTTCGTTGTGGGAGATAATCAAATACTATGGAGGTAACTGAGTGGCTTTGGGCTAATCGTGTTAACTTACTTCAGATGGTGTTTATGAGACTATACAGTACATTGTGATAAAGTTGAAAGCCAGGTTGATTGAAAATATCTATTGTGTTTGCTATAAAATGATTGAAGAATGGTTGCAGTAATCTGAATTTAAAAGTGACATAAACATCAGATTTGAACTGGTTTGGCCAAGTAATAGTAGTACTAGACATGTATCCTATAATTCATGGAGGTATAATGCCTCTTTTGTAGCTGTTCTAGCTTGCAGCTACATTTTTGTTATGCACTAATGCGCCTGGCTTGATTTGAAATAGGAGTAATGTCTTTTGACTGTTGTTTTGTCTTCAATGTAAAGCCTCACATTTTAGAAAGCTGGTATAGAAAAGATATTAGTAGTTTGAGTCATTGGTTGATTCATTGAAAGATTGCCAGAGGAGGTAGACTCTAAGAGAGTGCTTCTTGAGAGAAGCAGAAATGTTTTTCATATTGCATGCTGAAAATTTATTTTGTATTAGCTCAAAATGAATTCTGCTGTTTGAAAAATGTACTGTTCTTAAAGCTATGATCCGAAGCATACTTGCTTGAAATCAGTGGAATATCTAAATGGATGCATTTAATACTGAGTTATAAACTTAAATTTTTTGAAGCTTCTAAGTGGTTTTTTAAAAATTGCAAAAATTGCAAAACCAGCAATAAATAAAAAAAGCAATAAAATTCATTGGGGAAAACCCTCTAAACCTTCTAAATATGAATATGTAAAGTGGAAGGCAGCGATGTTACTTTTGCTTTTGTAATAATTGTTTTTTATTTGCTGGGATTAAAATAAAATTTAAAAATATATAATGTATTAAATCATCAAGAATAAGTATTTAAAGAGCTGAACTGTTACATCATTGTCATTCTCAGTTCAACCCTTAATTGACATAGCTGCCTCTCTGATGTCTGATATCTTATAAAAGAAGCCTTAAGAATGAAAGGTGATACAAGCAAGAGACATTACACATACTTCTGAAAATCAAGAAAATATTTAATAAAAATACAAAAGAAGAATGAAAGGTGTTGTCTGTGACCTTCAAGGAAATGTACAAAGGTATCGTTGACTAAATGTGGGGAACTGACCAAAAGCAGGCTGGCCTGGAAAGGCAGGAGATGAAGGTCTTCCTTCCCCTCAAGGTTTCACAGAAGGTTGTTCTGACTCACAATCACTGAATTAATTTGAACTCTGCATTTAAGAAATTACAACAGTGCACCATTGCAACATTTTAGATATAATACCTCTTCATTCTTCCCCTTCCAGTTCCATCCTGCGGCAGTAGAAAATGAAATTTAGGTCTCTTCTACCTAAACTCAGGCCACATATTACAGAGTTCTTTCTGTGTGCAGTTGTATAGGGTGTTTCTCCACCTTTTTCAAAAAACCAAAATCGTCTCTGTGGGCAGAGCAAGACCAGATGGAAATGGAGGTTATGCAGACCTTTCCCATCTGGTCTCCAGAGGACCCCATATGTTTTCTCTCATATATATAAATGGTAGAAGCAGCTTCAAAAGGTTGCTTTAGAGCTGAAAAAAATGATCAGGGGGAGAGGATTAAGCACGCTCTCTACTTTCAGTCTTTCTCGGCTTAGATTGATTTTGGTTTTAAAAAGAAGAAAAAAACAGAGGTAGAAAGAACCTCATGGAGTTAGACAGAATCTTTAATCAATGCTTGTGTATTTTCTTAAGATTGCAGAAATATCTCAGCCTGCCATTCTTTGTGTTGTGTGATGTACGGCACACAGTTTTGCTTAAATTTCCCTTGTGCTGGTATGGTTCCCTTCAACCTTCCTCTTGGTTTAGTCTACAGTTGGTTTCCCTGGCCCTCTCCAGATGTTGATGACTACATCATCCCTGCTGGAAGCAGGAGTCCAACAGCATTGGGAGGGCCATAGTGTACCTGCCTTGATTTAAATAGAACAAGGAACAGGATCTGGGAGACCCTGGACGCACACATTTTCTTATTTCAGTGTGAGAGCTTGTTTGTGGTGTTTTCAGGAGTTTCACAAGAATGCATGTGAGGAAAAATATGTGGAATCATATATATGTGTATGTATATATACATACATACATACAGTTTTATACATTTTATTATAGAATCATAGAATCATAGAGTTGGAAGAGACCACAAGGGCCATCGAGTCCAACCCCCTGCCAAGCAGGAAACACCACCAGAGCACTCCTGACATATGGTTGTCAAGCCTCTACTTAAAGACCTCCAAAGTAGGAGACTCCACCACACTCCTTGGCAGCAAATTCCACTGTCAAACAGCTCTTACTGTCAGGAAGTTCTTCCTAATGTTTAGGTGGAATCTTCTTTCTTGTAGTTTGGATCCATTGCTCCGTGTCCGCTTCTCTGGAGCAGCAGAAAACAACCTTTCTCCCTCCTCTATATGACATCCTTTTATATATTCGAGCATGGCTATCATATCACCCCTTAACCTCCTCTTCTCCAGGCTAAACATGCCCAGCTCCCTTAGCCGTTCCTCATAAGGCATCGTTTCCAGGCCTTTGACCATTTTGGTTGCCCTCCTCTGGACACGTTCCAGTTTGTCAGTGTCCTTCTTGAACTGTGGTGCCCAGAACTGGACACAGTACTCCAGGTGAGGTCTGACCAGAGCAGAATACAGTGGCACTATTACTTCCCTTGATCTAGATGCTCTACTCCTATTGATGCAGCCCAGAATTGCATTGGCTTTTTTAGCTGCCGCGTCACACTGTTGGCTCATGTCAAGTTTGTGGTCAACCAAGACTCCTAGATCCTTTTCACATGTACTGCTCTCAAGCCAGGTGTCACCCATCTTGTATTTGTGCCTCTCATTTTTTTTGCCCAAGTGCAATACTTTACATTTCTCCCTGTTAAAATTCATCTTGTTTGTTTTTGCCCAGTTCTCTAATCTGTCAAGGTCGTTTTGAAGTGTGATCCTGTCCTCTGGGGTGTTAGCCACCCCTCCCAGTTTGGTGTCAACTGGGACCTTGTTCAAATGTGATACCAGGACTTCAAGAAGAACTGAACCTAATGGGACACTGAAGGCGCTCAGATTCTTTTGTTAAACAGGTCCCTTGACCATGATTCATAAAATATTGGCCTTCCAACACCTGGGCTACAAGTTTTTGGTCTGCTCACAACGCACATACTGGCAAGGCTAACTGGTTTTGTATGAAACACCAGGCATGTCTAACACTGTGTGGGTAAGCTATTCTTGATCACCCAGAAACTTATTTAAATCAGGGCCAGACCAAGTTTGGTGTCAGTCTTCATAAAAAAAGCTGGAAATGTCAGATTCAGCCGCTGGACTAAAATCTATGGGAAAACAAGTGTGTACCCTATGACAACCAATTGATAGGTTTGTGCTTACTGGTGGGTTTTAATAATGGCTGAAAAGCATTACTAGGGTGTTGGAATGATGACCCTTGACTATGACTTGACTGGGTAGACAATGACACTGTGCTCAAGAGTTGCTTCCTCCAGTGTCTGTAAATACTGCAGTGAAGCAACACCCTCTAGTGCCCATTAATTCTTGCTTCCAGACTAAAATATGTGAGAAAACAAGGGGCTCACACATTAGAGCTCACAGGTTTGGCAGACTCTTAGCAAATACATTCTTGTCAGGTGAGGTGAAACCCATCACAAGTGGGGTCCGCAGGGTCATGTCCTGGGCCCTTTGTTGTTCAACATTATAAAAGACTTGGATGAAGGTCTTGAGGAGATGCTTGGGAGGTTTTTGAGGTTTGACGTTTTCTTATGTTTGTATATGTGCTGGAAGCTGCCAGGGTAGCTGGGGAAACTGATGGGTGGAGTATTGTTGTTGTTGCTGCTGCTATCATCATCATCATCGTTGTCATCATCATTAAATTTGCAGATAACACCAAACTGGGAGGGGTAACTAATGCTGCAGAAGACAGAATCAGAATTCAAAATGACCATATAACAGATTGGAGAACTGGGCTCAAGTTAACAAAATGAATTTCAATAGGGACAAATGTAAAGTTCTGCACTGAGGCAGGAAGAACCACATGCACAAATATACTGGATTTCCAGTAGTACATGTGTAAAGGATTTAGGGGTCTTAGTAGACCACAAGCTTAACATGAGTCAACTGTGTAATGCAGCAGCAAAAAAACTAATGCTATTCTAGGCTGCATCAACAGAAGTCTAGTGCCGAGATCAAGGGAAGTAATAGTCCCACTCTATTCAGTTTTGCTCAGACCTAGAATACTGTGTCCAATTCTGGGCACCACAATTTAAGAAGGATGTTGACAAGCTGGAAGGTGTGCAGAGGAGGGCGACCAAGATGGTCAAGGGTCTGGAAACCAAGCCCTACGAGGAGCGCTTGAAGGAGCTGGGTATGGTTAGCCTGGAAAAGAGGAGACTGGGAGGACATGGCATCAGTAGGATAGCTCAGTTGGATAGAGCATGTTGCTAATAATAATAATAATAATAATAATAATAATAATAATAATAATAATAATAATAATTTATTATTTATACCCCGCCCTTCTGGCTCACTTTCCCCAGCCACTCTGGGCGGCTCCCAATCAAGTGTTAAAAACAGCACAGCATTAAATATTAAAAACTTCCCTAAAGAGGGCTGCCTTCAGATGTCTTTTAAAGATAAGACAGCTGCTCATTTCCTTCACATCTGAAGGGAGGGCGTTCCACTGGGCGGGCACCACTACCGAGAAGGCCCTCTGTCTGACTCCCTGTAACCTCACTTCTTGCAATGAGGGAACAGCCAGAAGGTCCTCGGCGCTGGATAACACCAAGGTTGCAGGTTCAGTTCCCATAAGGGACAGTTGCAGATTCCCGCATTGCAGGGATTGGACTAGATGACCCTCAGGGTTCCTTCCAGCTCTATGATTCTGTATTATAACTGTCTTCAAATATCTAAAGGAATGTCACATGGACGATGGAACAAGCTTGTTTTCTCATGCTCTAGGCTAGAACCCAAACCAATGGCTTCAAGTTACAAGAAGGATGATTCTGACTAAACATCTGGAAGAACTTTCTGAGGGTAAGAGCTATTCAACAGGGGAATGGACTCCTTTGAGAGGTGGTGGACTCTCCTTCCTTGGAGGTTTTTAAGCAGAGGTTGGATGTCATTTATGTTCTAGTTGAGATTCCTGCAGGATCCCTCTCCTTAGCAAAGATCTTAGCAGGAGCGGGGCGGGGATCTCTCAGCTGGGAAGGGAGGCTTTGCCCTCCCCAGCTGAGCTGCCGCGAGAGATCCCTGCCCCTGCTCCTGCTTGCACAGGAGTAGGAGCTGGATCGGGCTGCTCAGCTGGGGAGGTGCAGGCTCCATCGCACTTTCCATTGAGGGGTTCGCGCTGGGAAGGGAGGCTTCGTGCTCCCCAGCTGAGCTGCCCCGATCCAGCTCCTCCACCTTTGCAAGCAGGAGCGGGGGCACTCAAAACAGAAGTGTGGCACTGAAAAATGAAGTGTAACACTCAAAACGGAACAGTTCGGATTCTGAAAAAAGTTCACAAACCGGAATACCTACTTCCGGGTTTGCAGCGTTCGATTTCCAAGTTGTTCATGAATTAAGCTGTTCGAAAGCCTAGGTACCACTGTATATTTCAGTGGGCAGAGAGGCAGACAGGATGCAGTGGAGACCCCAACAGAGCTATAATGGCTTGAGTGTGCTTCCTTGGGCAACTTCCTTATTGCCCATCTGAAAAAAGAAGGGGACTTCCTAGGGGAATGTTACAATGCCTAGGGGATTGTAACATGCATTGCTCTGGAAATGGGCCAGGGCTAGATCTCTGGGTCTTCTTCAGTAAATCAGCAAATGTTTCTAAATTCCAATAGTTTAATAGAAAATTATAATATATGTGTATGCTATAGCTGGATGGCTTGGTGCTGATCACTTAACCTTCATGTTCCCCACCTGGTTTCCTTGACTGTGTCTTACACACCCCAGTGCCATGACTCAAAATTTCCCAGAACATCTGCCTCAGTGAGATTACTGTTGAAATGAGAAACGGGTAATAAACATTTTAAATGTGTGCTTAAAAGTTGTACAATGTGGCTTTTACAGATGTGTAGTCTGTATTGATGGTGATTGGAAAAAATGGTGGGGTTTTTTGGGGGGCCGATACAGATCATTGATCAACATAATAAACCAGAAACTCAAAGCAGTACAAAGGCATTTTTAATAGCCACTAAAAAGAAGTATTCCCATTCAAGTCTGATTGTTGCCAATGGACTCTACAAAATGATATGCTGTTTTCAAAATGGAAATCAATTGGTGTTTTCACCTGCACTTTTCAGTCGCAGCTTGCACAGAACTACCTGATAAGCATATGTTAGGATACTGAAGATAATCATTCTTTTATTTTTAATAGAGCTAAACCCAGTATTTATGCTAGAGTTCGTATCGATTCAATTAATGCTCATTTGAATAATCTGAATGTAGAGACAGTGCTATTTGATAAATAAAATTTTAGGAATTAATTAGCTGAATTTCATGTGAGAAAAAAAAAGTTTTCCTGACTGAAGCTATTCCATAAGCGTTTATGATACATGGAAAGAAAATGAATTGGGTTGTTTGAAATATTTATATATTTAAGCTAAATAAGTTTGGAAAATACAGGCCTGCAAAATTTTCAGCAGCTCCAAAAGTTCAAATATTATTCACCTAATGAAAGGCTTGGGCTTCCTTTGCCAAACGCTTGGTATTTTACAAAAGTGGTAAGGGGATAAATTCTTTATTATGAGATGACAAATTATTTTATTATTTTATTAGCAATAGAGAAGGAGAAATAGATGAGTAAATTAGTCTGCCTAACTGCCAGCGTAAAATTTTATTTTAGAGAAGAAAGGTTTTTAAACTTTTCTATGGAATTACTCAAAAATGTAATGAAAATATTGGCCTCGTTCAGATTACCATATCTTGGTGGAATACTAAGGTAAGCCAGAGCCTTTTGTTCCCCCCCCAGCCCCCTCTCTCCTTTATTAGCCATGCACAATAATGAAACCTGCAAGTCTCCAATTTGAACTATCCCAATGACTTAAACCACTGTTTGAAGCTGTTGCTTCTGAATCTGATAAACATAGTTTCCTGGTTTGGACAAAATGGAAACTTCTGAGTCAAATTGCTGCATGCTGCAAAAAGAGGAGAGAAGGGCAAATGCCCATAAGGCTCAAGCTGAGATATAATTTGTTTGAGTGGGGCTGCCCTATTTGAGCATTTTGTGTCTGTATACATGGAAAGCGAATACTCTACAGTGATACCTTGGTTCTCAAACATAATCCACTCCAGAAGTCTGTTCCAAAGCCAAAGCATTCCAAAACCAAGGTGCGCTTTCCCATAGAAAGTAAGGCAAAACGGATTAATCCATTCCAGACAATTAAAAACAACCCCTAAAGCAGGAATCTAAAATTAAATTTAACAGAAATTTTAGTATCTAATGAGACCATTGATCCATAAAATGCAAGCAATAAACAATGTTAACGGTTGTCTTGCCTTTGCCGCTTTTATCCATTTCTGCAGTAGCGCAATCAATCAATCAGTAGCTGAACTGGGTTCTACACAGTCACAAAAACAAAAAACCCACACAAACAAAAACACAAACAATAGCAAAAACAAAAGCACCAAATATAAGCTCCAAATATCACCTCAGAACACTGCAATCAGAAATGAAAGACTTCTGTCGGAATGGTAGGATGCAAATTAGCAGCGGAACACTAAAACCAGAAGAGGAACGTATCAGTTACAATGGTAGGATGCAAATTAGCAGTGCAACACTCAAAACGGAAGCTCAGGACTCAAAATGGAGCCTATTCGGCTTCCAAAACAAAGTTCGAAAACTGGAACACTCACTTCCGGGTTTTCAGCGTTTGGGTTCCAAGTACCGTATTTTTTGCTCGGTAAGACGCACTTTTTTCCTCCTTAAAAGTAAGGGGAAATGTTTGTGCGTCTTATAGAGTGAATGCCTACGGATGGCGGTGGGATCCCGCTGCAGTTGCCAGCGGAGGATCCATGGCTCCCCTTCCTTCCCTCCTCTGAGGCTCGCTTTAAAGCAGCAAAGCAGACAGGAGCTGCCCGCTTTGCTGCTTTAAATAGTTTAGTACAACATTTGATTCAGAATATTTTTGTGTGTGTTTTCCTCATCTAAAAACTAGGTGTGTCTTAAGGTCAGGTGCGTCTTATGGAGTGAAAAATACGGTAGATACTCAAGTGCTTCCATCAGGGTTAGTTTGTGTCTTTATAAGGACGGATCGGGTAAAACCTTTTCAGGTGGTTCAAAATTGACTACTTCAACCCCTCATTAACCTATTTGCAGAGAAACAACATTTTAGGAGGTTCTTGTTCAGAGTTCAAATGGTGGTAGTAGTGATGTGAGGTGAGAATATTCTCCAGAGAATATTCTCTGCTAGAAAATTCTCCAGAGAATATTCTCTACAAACTGTAAATTCTAATGTAAGAACCAGTTTTACAACCCACATTAAAAAAATCTAGTAAGCTTTGTTACCAGTGGAAATGAAGATGGTGACATCCTCTTCAGATGTTTGAGTCAATATAAATTTATAAACATTGTTACTTAAAGCCTATTTTTAAAATAAATTTCTTTCTTGTGACAATTTATCAGTTATAATTTAAATATGTTGTGTGTCGCCTTACTTGTCTAAGCAGATAGTAATTTGTATTTCTGATTTATGTAACTTGTCATTACTGATTGTGTTTTATTTTCTGGAAATAATAGCATTTATTTTAAACTTTATATTGATTTTATTAGTGTTGCACTGAAAATACTGTACCATGTAGATATGCTTATTAAAGAACATACTCATGTAGCAGACCTGAGTTTCTTTTATATTCCTTTTACTTTTAAAGCTACATTTCATACATATACAACATAATTAGAATTCAAAGTTGATGGTAAATATACGGTTAGTAGCAGGCTTAGTGATTAACGTGAGTCATTCATGTTGAATTTTCAATTTCAAGTTTGGTGCAAAAAAATAAAAGAATGTGAATTCACTTCATTGCCCCATTGAATAAAAGTATCTGTACAGATTTTGGTTGCCATCTGAACAAGTTTATCCATGAATAAACATTTATATTAACTAATAATATCATTTTCAATTCATTAAAATGAATAATTTCCTATTTTAAATGAAAATTCTCTAATATTCTCATTAATCGTGAATATTCTCGAGAATATTCTCCAAAAGATTATTCTCGATAATTTAATATCACTAGGTGGTAGTAGCAATCGCTTATATTTCCTTGGCAATCGTGATACAGACCAACTCACTGTTCCTAGAATTTGGCGATAACTCCAAGTTTCTGTGTTTCTCCAGCTAATAACATAGGCAGTACAGTCATACCTCGGGTTAAAGTCTCTTAAGGTTGAGCGTTTTCAAGTTGCGTTCCGCGGCAACCCATAAGTAACGGAACAGGTCATTTCTGGGTTTTGCCGCTCGGGCATGTGCAGACGCTCAAATTGACGTCATGTGCATGTGCAGAAGCGGCGAATCGCGACTTGCGCACGTGCAGACGTGGGTTGCATTCTGCTCAGGATGCAAACGGGGCTCCGGAACGGATCCTGTTCGCATCTAGAGGTACCACTGTATTGCTGTATGTTCAAATATTACGGTTATCTAGGGTTACCTGCCAACCACTTGGTGATGTTGTTTGCTTAGCATCTCTTTACACATCTGCATTGATTTGTCATGCATTTCTGCACAGTATTCCAAGATGGCAAGAAGGGCTACATTGCCTGACTGAATACAATAGTGTTTTGGGACTTTAATAATTGGTTAGAAATAGTTGGTTCCTTGCACACACTGGCTGTGATGAACACTTGCTGGGCCTTCTGGTCACATTTTGGCACTCAGTTGTGAAATTATGTATTCCAGTTTCTACAGATGCTGGAGACAGTTGCAACAGCTTTTTATACATAGCAGTGGTAAGTTATGATTATTTTTCATCAGCAAAGAAACAGGTATCTGGTAGAGTTTTATGATGAGAAGTTGCAGGTATGGCTGAGTGAGAGCAAGAGAATATTTATTTCCCCCATATAGAAAATGCACTCTTTCTTCTGAAGCAGAAATTATAAAGCATAGTGGAGAGTGTGATTAAAAAGGGGGAAATATTATAGCAGAATATACAGGCAAAACTGCCACAAGAAAGAAATTGAGATCTTTACTGGATAGCATAAATGGTCCTTTCTTATTTTTGTAGCTGATATTTTGGGACTATGATTAAACTAATCACATTTTAAAGAAATCTTTTATTCCAAAGCATTTGTGATATTATGTAAGAGGTATAGGTTGGTTGCTCGAGAGCAATCAGGCAGTATGCTTCAATAGTCTGTTTTAAAGCTTTCTTATCGGTGGTAAAAGCCTTTGGAATGCAGAGCTCCTCTATTCCGTGGCTGGCTCATTCACTGGCAGAATCTGAGAGTGGCGGTCCTTAAACCTTCCCCAGCAGAGTAGTTTCTTGGCGCCCAGTCTGCGCCTCCCCTCTCTGCGTGGGTAACGGAGGACCTCTCTCCTCCCCGCTTTGCTCAGGCAAGGTGTCCTGGCTCCGCCTCGCTTCCTCTGAGCCCTGCATTTCCTCTCCACTAGAGGCCTGGCTACTCTCCTCCGCTGAGGAGGTGCTGCTTCCCACGATCTTTGGGGGCTCTCTGTAATCCAGCCGGCTTTCCCCCTCTCGCCCCTGACCCGATGGCAGTTCCCTGACATATTATTTTCACTGTCTTTTTCCAATTAACTTTCCCATCCTGCATCATGTAATTTAACACTTGTAGTTTCAATATATTCACTTTCACAGCTGGCGTTGACGGGGTCTTGATCTGACATAATCAGGTGGATGCTTGAGTTACTGACCCTGGATGGGTTTTTAGGATTTGACTCACCAGAACAGTCTGAGAGTGGGATTTAGCATATTAAAATTTGTATCCTGTAGGTATTGCAATAAACGGTGCTTGCAACTGCTGTTCGGTGCATGTCCATGTTTGCCTACCCAGGTTCCTTTTCCTTCGGGTGATAGGTCCCAAGAAAAAAAGAAAAACATGAAGGAGGGAGATGACTTTTTAAATTTGTGAAGAAGTTACAGAGGTGGTAGAAAGGTGTTTGGAAGGTTACAAACACAGCTTCAAGCAGAAGGGTACAAGCACAGCCTCAAGCCACTTCATGGCTATTTTTAATTTCTTGCGTTCCACAAAACAGATTAAAGGCACTGTAATTTGCCTAAGAAAATAGTTAGCAGCTGGTGCACTTTCAAAAGAAATAAATGCCTCACAACTGACATCATTCTGACTTAAATATTCTGTTTCTTCTTCTGTTTATTTCTGTTTACGTTTTCACTAATTGCTTTCTTTAGGCACCCTCTGAGAAATGCCCCATAAGCACTGAGTGCATTAGCATTCCTAGAGTAATGAATAGGCCTTCCGAATGGCAGCCGAGATTGTGCTTTTAAGCGATGACATCCAAGCCACTGGAGTGGAAACTGGTAAAAGGAAAAGACATTATTTTCTGTGTTCATTCTGCTTCAAGTTAAGGGGTTTCCCCTGCTACTGTTGACAAACTTAGGAACTGGTCAGCAATGGCATAGAGCAGATTGAAGCATTAAGAAAAAAATACATGGTATATCCTTCCTGGAACCATATGGTCAAAATCCTTTGCACATGGAAAGCCAGCCCAGTTTTGTCTTTGGTGTTCCTTTTTATGTATAGGGAAGGTTTTATTTGGGAGAGCTTTCAAATATGCAACATTCCACTGGCAGAATAGGATGCCAGGATGGAGCAAAGGGAGATTGCAGTGTGAAATTGCTGAATTAGGCATTGAAGTTCAATGCCATTGCTTTTGGACTGAACCAAGGCAAAGGATTTTTAGCAGATTATATGTGTTAATTGGCTTACTAGCATCAGGCTGTCTGTGTTATCAGTAGGGGGCGAGGATCTGTCCATTTCTGCTCTTTCAGTTTCTCATTTTTCTAACCTTAAATTTAGTTTTCCACACTTCTACAGCAATTTGTGAATTTTGTGTTTTTTAAAATCCTCATTCAATATTTTAGTACAAAGTTCTAATAAACACTTTTGTAGGCAGTTTTGACAAAGGTGCACATTTTTGCAAGCTATTTATAATAAAATGCATTTTTGCATGCTATTTTCACAAATATCTTTACTGGTTGGTTGGAAAACTACAGTGCAAAATTTGGAGAACAATGTGAATTTTGAAGAATGGCCGTGTTTCGAGTCTCATATTATTTCAAAAAGTGCAAATATGATAGATTAGACCAAGAGTCTTCCATGAACACAGTCTTTAACAGTGAGTCTGTAAGTGACTGTGGAGGCCAATTCTGGATCCACACGTCCTTCCACAGTGAGGACATAAGCAGCGGCGGAGGAAGCCACTCAGGCGCCTGGGGCGGTGTGAACCTCCCATAGGGGTGGGGCGCACCACGGGGCCTCCGAGGTCTGCCTGCCTCCTCCCACTCAGGCGCCCTGCAGCTGGGGGAAGGCAGCGGACGGAGCATTTGGACAGCGTGGAGGCTGCACACCCCCAAGCCTCTCCCAGGCGTACTGCAGGCACTGTGGTGAGTGCTGCCTGCCATTTTGTCACCCGCCCTCAGTGGTGACACCTGGGGCAGCCCGCACTCACTGCTCTCCCCTTCCTCCTCCCCTGGACATAGGTTTCCGAGTGGGAGTTGATCACGGTGAGGGTTTGCCATGCGTGCCTTTTCTCCTTTTCGCCCTGAGTTCATGCTTCTTCAAAGTCCACAGCACCTTTGGTAAAGGCTGTTCTCCAATTGGAGCGCTCGCAGGCCAGTGTTTCCCAGTTAACAGTGCTGATACTACTATTTTTAGATTTGCCTTGAGAGCATCTTTAAACCTCCTTTCTTGTCCTGCTGAAGTTGTAGTTGTACTTCAGTTGGCATATGAATGCATAGCAGGTTTGATTGCTATGTTGTTGTTGTTGTTGTTGTTTAGTCGTGTCCCATGGACCAGAGCACACCAGGCACTCCTGTCTTCCACTGCCTTCCACAGTTTGGTCAAACTCATGCTGGTAGCTTCAAGAACACTGTCCAACCATCTCGTCCTTTGTCATCCCCTTCTCCTTGTGCCCTCAATCTTCCCCAACATCAGGATCTTTTCCAGGGAGTCTTCTCGTGAGGTGGCCAAAGTATTGGAGCCTCAACTTCACAATCTGTCCTTCCAGTGAGCACTCAGGGCTGATTTCCTTCAGAATGGAGAGGTTTGATCTTCTTGCAGTCCATGGGACTCTCGAGAGTCTCCTCCAGCACCATAATTCAAAAGCATCAGTTCTTCAGCAATCAGCCTTCTTTATCGTCCAACTCTCACTTCCATACATCTCTACTGGGAAAACCATAGCTTTAACTATACGGACCTTTGTTGGCAAGGTGATGTCTCTGCTTTTTAAGATGCTGCCTAGGTTTGTCATTGCTTTTCTCCCTAGAAGCAGGCGTCTTTTAATTTCGTGGCTCCTGTCACCATCTGCAGTGATCATGGAGTCCAAGAAAGTAAAATCTCTCACTGCCTCCATTTCTTCCCCTCTGTTTGCCAGGAGGTGATGGGACCAGTGGCCATGATCTTATTTATTTTTTTATGTTGAGCTTCCGACCATATTTTGCGCTCTCCTCTTTCACCCTCATTAAAAGGTTCTTTAATTCCTCCTCACGTTCTGCCATCAAGGTTGTGTCATCTGCATATCTGAGGTTGTTGATATTTCTTCCGGCAATCTTAATACCAGTTTGGGATTCATCCAGTCCAGCCTTTCGCATGATGAATTCTGCATATAAGTTAAATAAGCAGGGAGACAGTATACAGAGGTGACCCGCAAGACGAATGCCTCGCAAGACGGAAAACTCGCTAGATGAAAGGGTTTTCCGTTTTGGAGGTGCTTCGCAAAATGAATTTCCTATGGGCTTGCTTCGCAAGACGAAAATGTATTGCGAGTTCCTGCAGGTTTTTTTCCTCCCCCCCCCTTTTCCCAAGCCGCTTATCAGCTGATCCTAAGCCGCTTAACAGCTGATCCACTAAGTCGCTTATCAGCTGATCCGCTAAGCCGCTTATCAGCTGATCCGCTAAGCCGCTTATCAGCTGATCCGCTAAGCCGCTAAAGCGCTTATCAGCTGATCCGCTAAGCCCGCTAAGCCGCTAATAGTGCTAAGCCGCTAATGGGCTTGCTTCGCAAGATGAAAGAACCGCAAGACGAAGAGACTCGCGGAACGGATTCTTTTCGTCTTGCGAGGCACCACTGTACAGCGTTGTCGTATTCCTTTCCCAATTTTGAACCAATCAGTTGTTCCATATCCAGTTCTAACTGTAGCTTCTTGTCCCACGTAGAGATTTCTCAGGAAACAGATGAGATGATCAGGCACTCCCATTTCTTTAAGAACTTGACACTTCTGGAAATGTTTATCGGGAACAGTCTCTCCAAATGGAAGTCTCCTTGAGCCATCAAAGCCATCAGGTATTGCCTGTCTTCCTCCTCTCCCCCTCCGCCCCATTTCTTTTTGTAATGTCTAGGAGTACTATAGGGCTTCCTAGAGGAGATTTTGTGCTGTTTGGCTCCTTTACATTGAAAAAAATGGCTCAGACAATTCATATTTTTTCCTTAGTGCTTTTAAATATTTTGGTACATGTTTGAATATCCAGTAAAATAGTACAGAGAAGACTTTACAGTTGATTACATGCAGAGTATTCAATTCACCACTTTATGTGTTAACTAGTAATTCATTCTTTTTACCAGTTTTCACTTGTTTCAACACTTCTGTTTTTACTGTTGAGTTGCTAGTTTTTATCTGGGTGATAAGAAAAAAATGGCAAAAGCAATGCTACATTTTTTTCATCCTTCTCTAAGTAAAGAACCTTGCCACTTTAGATAAGATCAAGATTGAGGCAGGCACATCACTCATGTATGGAGTGATCCCTCATAGACACAGGCATCGGGGGGACCTTGGCCCCCACAACAGGCACAGATCCCTGGCAGCTGAGGCGCAGGTGGGTTTGCCTAGTGGGTAGGTGGATGGAGGCAGCAGGTGAGGACCCAGCTGGAGGTAGGCTCTGTTCACCCTCCAGGTACCCTCTGCCATGTGCCCCCACCCCAGCTGCCCATTCCTCCAGGGAGCGCAACACTTGCCCTGCCCTGGGCACATGGGGCAACTGATAGGACACGAGAGAGGCTGGTTCTCCCCTCCCCCACCACATGGAAGCCGCCTTCCCTTGGTCCAGTTAACTCAGTATTATCTCCATTGACTGGCAGCGGCTCTGCAGAATTTCAGGGTGTCTCTCCCAGCCCTGCCTGGAGATGCTGGACATTGAACCCAGGACCTTCTGCATGCAAAGCAGATTCTCTTACCGCGGAGTTATTGGACCACAACAATAACAGCACATCACAAAATTTGACTTTGTATATGTGTTTTTAAAATTCATATCCCGTGGGTCTCGATTGCTCAAGCTGCTGTACATCAGGGCGCTAAGGAGTCTCAGTCCTGGCAGTGCCTGGAGTAGGACCTGCTTAGTTGGAGCAAGCTTGCCCTGCCATGGGCCTCCAAATTGCTATTAGAACGGAGTAATAAGCAGATCCACCAGTAAAAGTTTTAGAACCGTTGTGTTGATTACAGAAAATGAAAAAACTTCCCCATTTACTAAGTAATAGTAATAGTAGCTTAATTAATGATTTATATTACTTGTTAAAATATTTTTTGCCTTCACGGCACTGTTCTAGGATACATTACAATTATAGTGGTGCCTCGCAAGACGAAATTAATCCGTTCCACGAGTCTCTTCGTCTTGCGGTTTTTTCGTCTTGCGAAGCATGGCTATTAGCGGCTTAGCGGCTATTAACGGCTTAGCAGCTATTAGCGGCTTAGCGGCTTTAAGAAAAAGGAAACAAACTCACAAGAACTCGCAAGACGTTTCGTCTTGCGAAGCAAGCCCATAGGGAAATTCGTCTTGCGGAACGACTCAAAAAACGGAAAACTCTTTCGTCTTGCGCGTTTTTCGTCTTGCGAAGTACCACTGTAAGTATAAAGCATTCAGTAAAGTATACTTCTTATTATTTCAAAATACCAGCAACTGGAGTACCTGAAAACAAAAGGGAATGGCTTAAGTGTCAAGACGTTTATTGATCTATGTAGGATTCATGTTTTTACACTGATACAATGTGCATTTCTTTTAAGTTGTGTGTGGGGGGGTGTTTAACTGTAAGCTTAGTACTCTTGTTCAACCACTTTGGGGGGAGACTTCCTAGCTGGTAAGTAAAACATGTTTTTACACCAGATAATTTGTAATTATCTTCCCATAATGTGTATGGTTTGGGAAGCAGAAAAGGTACTGGAGCTGTTTGAATTCTATAATGGCAAAGTAGCACAGATTAGTAAGATATGTTCATTCATCCAGGTCAAAACTATTTCAGTGGTATTTTGAGCTTTTGTATGAACTCTTTGTATGTTCAGTTCTGCAAATAGGTTCTGTAGTTTAACAGATGAGACAAAAGGCAGTAATTTATGGTATTCATAATGTGAACAACCTTTAACTTGTTTTAAGAAAATGTGAGGACTGCATTTGTTGATACAAACCCCAAAAGTGTATATTTCTATAGTAATATTTAGAATGTTAAAATGATGAGTAATGTTGTTAATGCTTATTTAATTATGCAATGTTGGATTTAATTTGGAAAGGAGAATCTCTTTCTGTTTTTGTTTTTGTGCAACCAATTTGAAACTAACACATGCCAAAGAAAGTTGTTCATGGCCCTTGGGAAATCTTTGTTCAAATAGCATCCCTTTTTGAAAATGCCTGCCAATAAACTGTCACTCGAAATTCACACACCTGCCAATTACAACTCTGCTCTAAACATTCTCTTCTTTATGGCGGGAGAACTCTCTGGATCCAAGTTGGATTCTGCCAGAATTGTATCATATATAGTCATACCTTGGTTCTCAAATGCCTTGTGACTCGAACGTTTTGGCTCCTGAATGCCGCAAACCTGGAAGTAAGTTTTCCGGTTTGCGAACTTTTTTTGGAAGCTGAATGTCTGAAGCGGCTTCTGTGGCTTCCCCTTGAGTGCAGGAAGCTCCTGCAGCCAATCGGAAACCGCACCTTGGTTTTTGAACGTTTTCAGAAGTCGAACAGACTTCTGGAACGGATTCTGTTTGAGAACCAAGGTACAACTGTATTTGGATATGCTTGTTCTCAATAAAGGAAAAAATACCAGCAGTCTGGGCTAATATAACTTGTGATTTTTGTTGTCTATGTTCCAGTAACCTCTAGGCCAGTGTTTCCCAACCACTGTTCCGCGGCAAACTAGTGTGCCGTGAGATGTTGCCTGGTGTGCCGCGGGAAAAATTAAAAAATTTGAAAGTCAAATTTTCGATTGGGGCGCCGTCACTAGATGACCCCTGGGGTTCCCTCCCTCCCTCCCGCTCTGCGCCTCCCTCCTCCTCCTCCTCCGGGGAGGCCCTTCCTGGCTCTCGGCCAAGGCTTGGCGGCTGCCACTCACTCACTCGCTCGCCCACCCGTCCCTCCATCCCTGCACCCGGCCTCTCCCCCTCCGTCCCCGGCACGGGGGCTGCCGGGATCCGTAGTCCCCTCGCCCTTGGGCTCCGCGCCCGCGCGGGGTGCGCAACCTACGTTTCCCAGCGTGGCCTGGCGGGCCGGGCGTTTTGTTTGAAGCGCTCTTCTCCCGGCCATGGAATGAGCGCGGCGGCGGCGGGCGGGCAGGGGCTCTTTCGCGCAGACCCCGCGCAGCCTGCCTGCGCTCCCGCGGAGAACGGGCGGCAGGATGGAGCCCGGGGATCCCCGCGGAGGCGGAGCGGCGGAGGCGGAGGCTGCCCCCCAGGTAGGGCTGCGTCGGGGTTTTTTTATTTTTGCAATGCTGCATCCGCGCCGGAGGGGACGCATCGGACCGCGGGAAGACCCCTTGGCGGGCATGCAAGGCAATGCATGCGTGCAGGCGTTGCATGGAGTGCAGTGCAATGCAATGGCAACGCGGCGCCCTGCATGCATGCATGCAACTTCCACCGGCGCTCCGGACTTGGCAGGTGAGGGGGGTCCCCAGTGGGTGGCAGAGAGAGCCAGGAGGGCGAAGGGGAGCCGGGGGGGGGGAGCAGCGCTGCTCCCCGAGCCGAGCCCGGGGGGAAACTTCGGCGTCGTTGCGCCGGGTGTTGGAAGCGGAGGCTGGCGGGGCCCCCTCACCTGCAAAACCTGGTCGCCTCTCATATATTTCGTGCATTGCATTCATCGCCCGCTTTCTCCTCCAAGGAGCTCCCGGGGGCACGCGTGGTTCTCCCCGTGTTATCCTCGCAACAACAGCCCTGCGAGGTGGGTCAGGCGAGTGGCCCAAGGGAGCACCCAGGGATTGTCCTGGCCAGGTGGGGTGATTTGAACCCTGCTCTCTGCCCGGTCTTCGTCCTCATTTAGCCCCCACATGTGCATGACTGTGCATGACTGAGGTTTCCCCCCCTCGTCTTGGCTATGGTGTGAGTCTGTGCTGTTAATTAATGGGGTTCTGCCTTCGGAGAAGATGAGCCAGCCCTCAAGGAGGTGATTATGTAATTTGCTAGCAATTCATGTCCCTCCCGGCGTGATGCTGCGCGCTGACGTCACGGGGCTGTAATGGTGGTGTGCCTCGAGATTTTTTTCATGAAACAAGTGTGCCTTTGCCCAAAAAAGGTTGGGAAACACTGCTCTAGGCAGGACCACTGGAATGTGTTATATATTGGGCTGCCTTTGAAGATAGTTCAGAAACTGCAGCTAGTGCAGATTTAGTGGTCAGATTGTTGAACATGACAGGATGGTCTGAACATATAACACAACATATAACACCACTTCTGGCACAGAAGTGACAGTTTAAAGGTAGGAAAACCAAGTTTTGTTTGTTAATAGGAATCTGGAATCACCAAATGTTCAAGATAATGTGTGGTGACCTTCTGCCATTAGAATTTGCAGCACTACCTGAAAGTTGTTTTGCCTTTGCTTTTTTGCTTTGACTCAAGAAACTTGGAGTGGAAGGAGAGTAATTTATTGGTGCAGTTCTGTGATGTCTTAGTGGAGGGCTTCTTGCAGAACAGCTCTGGAACATATTGGAGTTTGTATTGCATTATGAGGAACATGGTAAATCCAGAAGATCCAAGAGATCTTATAATCTTGAGAGTCCAATATAATCTGAGAGTACCATATAATCCATATAATACCATATAATCTTGAGAGTCCAATGGGTCATTAAAAGGTCTTGAAAGGGAGTTGTTCAAATTCTTGCATGTTAGTTTGTGCAAATGGAAAGAACAATGTTAAACAACAATTGATGACCTCCTTCTACCGGTCCACAGTAGAAAGTGTCCTCTCATATTGTACC
Organism: Podarcis liolepis; assembly: GCF_965112155.1. Taxonomy (NCBI): domain Eukaryota; kingdom Metazoa; phylum Chordata; class Lepidosauria; order Squamata; family Lacertidae; genus Podarcis; species Podarcis liolepis. The sequence goes on along the minus strand of NC_139565.1, from coordinate 876,549 downwards.
ACAGTGTGGTACGTTGGCTTGACAGCCACAGACAGAAAATCTTTACAGAGCATGGTGAACACAGCACATGATATCATGGGCTGTCCCCTCAGCCTGCTAGATGACATCGCAAGGGATCATTGCCTTAGGAGAGCGAGAAAAATTCTCAGGGACGATTCACATCCTGGCCAGCACCTCTTTAATCTTCTACCCTTGGGCAGGAGATATAGAAGTATAATCATACCAACAGGCTAAAAACAGTTTCTATCCGTGGGCTGTTAGGCTGCTGAACGGAAAATAATATAGTGCAACTGACTTTTGGGGTTGGTGTGTTGTGCGACAAGAACACAGAGTGCAATGAGATTGAGTGTTTGGGGGGGAGGCTCGGTTAATTTCATTGTACACAGGTTGTACATTGACGATAAAGGTATTATTATTATTATTATTATTATTATTATTATTATTTCTGGTTTTGGAGTCACTTTTGTCACACAGTGATCTTCAGGTAAGTTAGAACCACCTTTCCGGGGGTAGGAGTTTTTCACTAGCCACTGCTGGATTCAAGCTGTCATTTTGTACAAGTGTGGAACAACATGTTGGAGGGCATGTACCACAGACCACTGTTGGTGGGTAAGTAACCAACAAACAAAATACTTTTAGGCCAAAATTATTACTATTTATAAAGCACCAACAGTGTATTTATTTAAAAGATGTTGAAGCCGTCCGTTGGTAAAATTATCTGGGACATGATTAAAAATAGGAAAAACAATATAGAATAGCAATAAAATAAAGTAAATGAGAACCAGTGTAGAAGAAAGTCAGCATAAAAATTCAGCAGAGCAGATGAAATTTAACCAGCCAGTTCACATTCCATGGCCCAAAGCCTGGACTAATAAAAATATATTTATCAGGCCCTGAAGAAACAACACCGGCTGCCTTGGGCAATTTAGCTCCATTGGACTCTATATGATTTACTTTTGAGTATGGATTGTATGACTGGTGCCTGGTGAGCCATCCTGGAGAGGGAATTCCATGAACCTGGTGCCATGACTTTTCACTACACGCCAGATGATGAGAGGGAAACTGGAGGTGAACATCAGGCGTTGCGCATACTCCTGTTGTGGAAGGCAGTCCCCTGGTTCCCACCATACATGATGCTTTACAGCATATGCAAAAAACATGCATCTGCAGTGGCTCCCCACTTGCGGGATGCTCTCCCCGGGGAGGTTGGCTGGTGCCTTCATTAAACGCCTCTAAGTGCCAGGAGAAAACATTGCTTTTTAACCACGTCTTTGGCTGATTGACACCCAGTGCCTTTTTAAATGTGTTGTGGAGGGGGGATTCTTGGGTGGTTGCTGCTTTTATTTTTATTGTGCATATTGTGTCTTTTATGTTGTAGTTTTATGTTGTTAACTGTCCTGAGATCTATGTGCATAGAGTGGATGATGATGATGATCCCAAACAATTTATACTCTGAAGTCTCAGAGTGGGAAGAGAACAAAAGGAGGGAAAAGGCAAGGATAATAAAGGATATTTGTGAACCAATGCCGATACTTGTACAGACTTGTACATAGTAAATGTTTTCATACATGATTAAGATTTAATTGATTTTTAAAAAAAATATTTGATTGATATCCATAACTCTGGAGCATCTATATGCACAGCTTTAGTTGTGACCTATTGTCAATACAAAACAAATTACTGCTCCTACTGCTACATTGTGCCTGGGGATTCACAGATGGGATTCATTTTGAGGTCAGGATTTGAAGGAAGAAGAGCAGTAACCCCTTTATATTCTTATAACTTGAATTGAAACAGCTTTTGAAGACTATGAGAACTACTTTTTTGGAGTCAGTTTTGTGACATGTACATAACATAAGTGACATGTACTGCCTCCCTTAAATTTTCACGTTGGAAAAAAATCTTGCTCCTTTGCCAAGAACATGTTTGTATTTTTTGTTTATTTCAAGATAAATTTGTAGATATAAATAAGTAATGGTGTTAATAAGTAAGCCACCTGTCACTGTGAGAATGCAACTGATCCTGTTATGGATTGCTACTACAGCCATTCTGTGCTTAGCAAAGGAGGGGAGCTTTATAACTCCGTGTTCTCTTCCTGGTACTTGTAGTACACAGATATTTGATGGAGTGAAAAATTTAGTGGCAGAATTAAGACAACGGAGACAAATGACAGAAGTTATACGTGGTTCTTATTATCAACCAGTGTCTGAGTTTTACAAAATCTGTTTACAAGTTTAGGGAACTGTTTCTTGCTTAAGGAGGAAAGTCATGAAACTAGCAGAAACAGCCAGATGGCACCTAGTGGGAGATGCAGTATTTTCCTCACGAATTGGGCTGTCTGTGCTTGGAAACAATCATGTTATACTGAGAAATTGACAAATTTTGCACTTCCTTCTCTAACAGCAGTAAGTGAAAGGTGAGGTCTTTAAAAGCAGGTTACCCATTTTCAAAGCATTGCGTGTTTACCCAGTTTATGCAACTTAACCAGTGTTCCTCTCTTTTGGCTGCCCAGAGGATAGGTGCAGCTGAAATGGAGAGGAAGTCAAGAATCAGCACTTACTATAAACCAGGCTCCCTCAACCTCGGCCCTCCGTATGTTTTGAGACTACAATTCCTATCATCCCTGACCACTGGTCCTGCTAGCTAGGGATCATGGGAGTTGTAGGCCAAAAACATCTCTGAAGGGCCGAGGTTGAGGAAGCTTGCTATAAATGGTAAAATGGTTAATTACTTAGAGGGCTTTTGTTATACTCTTCATAGAAGACAAGACACAAAGGTATGGTGGCAGAGAATCTTGAGCTACCTAAGGCAGCAAAAGTAGTATGCACAAAAAGGAGACAGAAGCTCCTCATTGAGATTCCACGCAGTTTGCCATTATGAATTTGCTAAAATTCCAAAGTTTCTTGGAATGGTAGGAATAACAACAACAACAACAACAACAACAACAACAACAACAACAACAACAACAACAACAACTTATACCCTGCCCATCTGACCAGGCCTCCCCAGCCACTCTAGGAAAGCTTTGACTTGATATTATGATATTATAGCGTGTGACACATAGGAAAGATGGCCCTCTAGGACCTTGGGAGATCTAATGAGGCAAAGATCTTCACCATGCTGCTGATGGCTGAGAGTCAAAGCATCCATCAGATGCTTACTGCTTAGAGGTCTTTTGCTGTGAGCAATCTTCTGTAAATGTTGCTGTTCATTTTTGGGTTTAAGCCAATTTCATTTCTTTCTTGCATACTTTGGTTGATGCAGCTGCTTGTCATGTATTTGACGTGTCCTTTTGATGTTGGTGACACGGACGGTTCCCCCCTCCAACAGTGTTTGTACTTCTTAAGTGGAGCTTGTAGCTTGGTGCTCCACCTTTGTTGGACGTTATAAAAGTCATTCTTCATTGTTTCCTAACATTTACTGGGGCACCACACTGAGGTTGTCTGCTCATAGTTGGTTCACACTTTGCCAGACAAATATGAAAACTGCCGTTTTTGGGGGAACAGTATGTATACATGGCAGGAGTGGGGACAAACAATGACACGATGACTGTGATCTGGGGAATACAGTGGTACCTCGGGTTAAGTACTTAATTCATTCCGGAGGCCCGTTCTTAACCTGAAACTGTTCTTAACCTGAAGCACCACTTTAGCTAATGGGGCCTCCCATTGCCGTTGCACCGCCAGAGCACGATTTCTGTTCACGTCCTGAAGCAAAGTTCTTAACCTGAAGCACTATTTCTGGGTTAGCGGAGTCTGTAACCTGAAGCGTCTGTAACCTGAAGCGTATGTAACCTGAGGTACCACTGTACAAACTTTCTTTGTTGCATTGCTACATCATCTCTATGTGGCAGTAAGCATAGAGATCTTTCCATCATGAAGGGCTCTGTTTGCATTTCCCGAATATTGCAGAGTGTAGAGCATCCCTCTCTTCCAACCCTTCTCTTCCATCTCTCACTTGATGGTTCTCACTTTGGGAGACCAGGAGGGTTCTGTGAGGGCACATCTTCAAAGCAGTTTTGTGTGCTTGAATTTTTGCATTGTACAAACATCTGGCTGTTACTCTTTCCTAGTGTGGACATGCAGACTTATGTTTCCAGGTTCAGATATGCATAAAAGACACTGCTGAACCCTTCTAAGCTCTCCATTGATTCCTGTTTAATATCTTCTGCAGAACTGGAAGTATTCCTGTTGCTGTAATTATTTAGGTAATTTCTGTACTTGATAAAAAGAGTTTCCCATAGGTAACGTTTTTCAAGCTTGACATTTTTCTATCTATCGCTCTTTCTCTTCTGAACCTTGAAGGAATGGCTACCTAACGGCTCCTTATGCAGTGCTTGCCCCTTTTCTCTTCTATTTCATACTTCAGAAGTTGCCTTCTAAGGAGCAGTTTTTGCTCCATGTTTCCAGATGATCTGCAGTTGACATGCAGCAGTCTTTGCTACACTAGACATGAGACCTTTCATGCAACAGCAAGTGCACAGTTTTTTAAGTAAAAAAGTAAAAGATCAGTAAAAGTAGTCAGTTCCTACCCTCTTACACCAGCTGTTTTCCTGGTCAGTATTCAGGATGGAGGCTCCTGCACTTGATATTTGGCAAGAACCCACCCATTGGCACTAATGGAAGCTTTCCTTGCAGTGCAAATAGTAGATGCTGGAGGGCAATTCAAATAAAGACTACAGTGGAAGAGTCAAAGAGTTAAAGCCTGCTTCCTCTCTCCAAGGTCATAGTCTGGATCAGGGCCCCTGCACCTATTTGCTTTAAAAACAAAACAAAACAATTTAAATTGCTGATTGTATGAAATTGTGTCAGATTTAGTTTGGTACTTGGTTCTGGTTGTATCCTCCAAGAGCTGCAGAAGGTTTGGCTCGATTATTCTCTGATGAGGAGCCATCAAAATGGTAAATGATATTTGGTCTGCATCAGCCATAAAAGAGGAGGAGAGTGACAGAATTTTAATATTTCCTGTGCCTGGGACTTGTCCAGACAAGGATCTTCTCTTCAGCACCAGCTACATGTTAACTGAATTGAATTCCAGGGCCAAATGCTGGAATTGAGGCAGGAAGTACTGTATTTTTCGCCCTATAGGACACACTTTCCCCCCTCCAAAAATGAAGGGGAAATGTGTGTGCATCCTATGGGGCGAATGCAGGCTTTCGCTGAAGCCTGGAGAGTGAGAGGGGCCGGTGCGCACCAACCCCTCTCGCTCTCCAGGCTTCAGGAGAGCCCCACCGCCAGCCCCACAAGCTCGGGGGACAGCGAGGAGGCGGAACGCCGCCATCCCACTGTTTCCCGACGTGGTTTGGAGGCTGGCGGCCGGGAGAAGCCTGCTTCTCCCGGCCGCCAGCCCCGCAAGCTTGGGGAACAGCGGGGAGGCGCAGCGCGCCATCCTGCTGTCTCCCGACGTGGTTTGGAGGCTGGTGGCAGGCTTCCCCCTCGCCCAGCCCCGCAAGCTCCCAGAGCAGCTTCAGCATCGCTCTGGGACTTTGGGGGCTGGGGACGGGGGAAGCCTGCTTCACCCTCCCGAAGCCCCGCAAGCTCCCAGAGCGATTGCGGAGCTGCGCGCAGCTTCGGGATCGCTCTGGGACCCGTTCTGGGGGCTGGGGACGGGGGAAGCCTGCTTCCCCCTCCCCAAGCCCCGCGTGCTCCCAGAGTGGGCTTCGTGCAGTTCTCCGCAAGCTGTGGGAGCCTGGCGCGACTTTGAACTGGCCTCCAACGGCTTGCGGAGAGCTGCCTGTTCTGGGGGCTCGGGTGGGGGATGCTCGGACTTCCCCCGCCCCAGCCCCGTGCCTGGGGGGGGAAAAAATTTTTCCCCCCTTTATCCCCCCCAAATCTAGGTGCATCCTATGGGCCGGTGTGTCCTATAGGGCGAAAAATACGGTAAATTTCTGTGCAGAGCAGCCACGGTGTGGCTCTAAGCATAATAATTTGATTTTAAAAGCTATACAAGCCTGATCCTTGTAGACTTCGATCTGGAGCCTATTTCCCTGCAATTATAAAGGTAAAAACAGCATTGGAACTATATATAAGTGATAAAGCGTCGTGGAGGCAGCAGCAAAAGCATTTCCCTTTCCTGCAGTGTTTTAAACAAAATTGCAACTTTAGATATTCTCCTCAGTCCAGGAGTCATGTAATTTCCTGAGCTCGATTATTACCTGCCAGACTTTCCAGTGGTAAAGAGCCATGGCCAGCATTTAAGGTCGTCTTGGTCTTTTGGCTCCCTTCACAGACACCTTTCGTTTATGGAGGTGAAAGAGCCTTGAAGTTGTACAGAATATATTTTCATACAAGTCATTATTATATCACTACAAAAACAAAAAAGCTTGCTGTTTTGTCTTTATATCCTGAGCATGTCTTAATTTCTATAGACTACCACTCATTTTCTATTATCCCCCCTGAATTAAATATGTCCTGTAGTTGGTAATATTGCAGCCAACTAGTACAGTAATCTCTAACTTCTTTGTAAGGTTTCAGTTTCAATTGACCATCCTCCTCTATTAGGAGCTGTTTGTATGTTGCCCAATTTCCCCCCATATTCCTTTTTTTAACTGAAAACGCTTCCAGTGGTGACACTGTCTTGGGCTCTAACAAACTTTGGTATTTTATCCACACTTTATATAGTGCATCCCTAATTATGTGATTAGTGAACCCTTTGTGTGTTTTGGCCTTGTTATACCCAAGATATGCATGCCAGACTTGCATTTTATTCCAGCCCTCTAAATCCAAAATATCTGTATTGTCTAATAACATCCAGTCCCTAATCCAACATAAGCATGAGGCTTCATAATAGATTCTTAGGTCTGGAAGTGCAAAGCTCCCCCTTTCTTTTTTGTCTGTTAATAATTTGTATCTTATGCGTGGCTTCTTTCCCTGCCAAATGAATTTAGTTAAATCTTTCCTCCATGTTTCAAAACACTCCATTTCCCCTCTAATAGGGATCATTTGAAAAGAAATAGCATTTTGGGGAGTATATTCATTTTAATGACAGAGATTCTGCCCCATAATGTCAATTGTAACCTAAACTAGATATCCATGTCATTTTTTATTTCTTTCCAAATTCTTTTATAGTTGTCTTCAAACAGATTGATATTCTTCATAGTGATGTCAATTCCTAAATATTTGGCTTTCTTGACGATTAGTAGGCCCATTTTTTCTTGTAATTCCCTTTTCTCAGGATCCAGCATGTTTTTGAGCATTAATTTCATTTTAGATTTATTAAGTTTGAACCCTGAGACCTTACCAAATTCCATCATTTTTTCTAAGGTTTTTGGAAAACTTTCTTCTGGCTGTTCCACCATTAATATTAAATCGTCCGCGAAAGCTTTCAACGTGAAGGCTTCCCCCCCAATGTTATCCCTTGTATACCTTGGTGTTTCCTTATGTCCAGTGTGAGTATTTCCAGGACAGTAATAAACAGTAAGGGGGAAAGTGGACAGCCCTGCCTGGTCCCTTTTTCTATTTGGATCTCTCTCTCTCTCTTTCTGTCTGAATATAATACAGAGCAATTTTCTTGAACGCCACAAAACTTCAGGTCTCTGTGCTTTATGTGTTGGCAGTGAGAGGTTGGGGAGAGAACTCTTAGTGCTGGAGGGAGCTGATACTGTTAACTCGTGTGTTGTTGCATTTCTTCAAATTGAAATGTCTTTCCAGCCCGTGGCATTTTGTGCTCGGTAATGGACATAGTTGGGGATGCTGGGAATATTTGCCAGCCTTTATTTATTGGTTCAGATCCTTATTCTTTAGGGAGGCAGGTTAGTTTTTTCTTTTTCTTTTGGGACAGAATGATTTCTTCCAGTCTCTTGCTCAGCGAGGAAAGGCATCTTCTAATACAGCCATTTTCACTTCCTCAGTGTCTTAGAAAGATTTTGGCAGTAGGATAATTATATCAGTAACAGTTCATACGAATTAGGAAATGGATTTTTTATTTGTAAGATAAGCAATAGCATTTTGACAACAGAGACCTAATGGATAGAATGTTGTATTGATGCCACGAGGCCCTTGCTTCCTACAGCATGTGATAGAATCAAACATCCATGGGAGGAGGTACCTGTCAGGGACAGGACTGAGGAGGAATGGTGGGGGCCACTTCTCCTGAACCTTCCCGAGAACAGGAGGACAGTATAGATTTAGAAGAGTGGTTTGCAGACGGACATAGTTCTGAGACTGCAGAGGGGGAAAGCTGGGAAATATTGGAAGAGGAACAGCAGGAAGAAAAAACACTGGGGGAGAGATAGCTGACAGACTCCGGGTCTTTGGAGAGCATTCCTGACCTCCACCCCCAGGACTAGGCATGCATTGAGGGTAGTAGAACAGAAAGCTCAGAGGCAGAAAGCCCAGATCATCCGGTGCAGGGATGACATACAGGTGAAACTGGAAAAATTAGAATATCGTGGAAAAGTTCATTTATTTCAGTAATTCAACTTAAAAGGTGAAACTAATATATGAGATAGACTCATGACATGCAAAGCGAGATATGTCAAGCCTTTATTTGTTATAACTGTGATGCTTATGGTGTACAGCTGATGAAAACCCCAAATTAACAATCTCAGGAAATTAGAATATTGTGAAAAGGTGCAGTAGCTATTCAATCCATAACACCTCAGCAGTGCCACAGGCTGATAGCATCCATGCAACGCCGCATTGAGGCAGTAATTGATGCAAAAGGGGCCCAAACCAAGTACTGAGTATATATGCATGCTTCTACTTCTCAGAGGTCCAATATTGCTCTATTTGCAATCCTTGTTTTGCTGATTTCATTTAATATTCTAATTTTCTGAGATTGTTAATTTGGGGTATTCATCAGCTGTATGCCATAATAATAATAATAATAATAATAATAATAATAATAATAATTACACATTTCCCCTTCATTTTTGGAGGGGGAAAAGTGCGTCCTATAGGGCGAAAAATACGGTAATAATAATTACTGTATTTTTCGCCCTATAGGACGCACTTTCCCCCCTCCAAAAATGAAGGGGAAATGTGTGTGCGTCCTATGGGGCGAATGCAGGCTTTCGCTGAAGCCTGGAGAGCGAGAGGGGTCGGTGTGCACCGACCCCTCTCGCTCTCCAGGCTTCAGGAAGCTATCCGCAAGCCGTGGGAGCCCGCGGGAGTTCCCCCCGGGCTCCCACGGCTTGCGCAGCCCTGCCTGCACCCCAAAGCCCCGGCGCGCTGAGCAGTCGCACCGGGGCTTCGGGTAGCTCTGCGCAAGCCGCGGGGGCTTGCGGAGAGCAGCCTGTTCTGGGGGCTGGGGTCAGGGGAAGCTCGGGCTTCCTCCGCCCCAGCCTAGCGCCTTGGGGGGGGAATAATTTTCCCCCCTTTATTTCTCCCCCAAAAAACTAGTTGCGTCTTATGGGCCGGTGCGCCCTATGGGGTGAAAAATACGGTATTATTATTTATTATTTATACCCCGCCCATCTGGCTGGGCTTCCCCAGCCACTCTGGGCGGCTTCCAAAAGAATATTAAAATACTGTGATACATTAAAAGATTAAATTATAACAAATAAAGGCTTGACATATCTCACTTTGCATGTCATGAGTCTATCTCATATCTTAGTTTCACCTTTTAAGTTGAATTACTGAAATAAATGAACTTTCCCACAATATTCAAATTTTCCAAGTTTCACTTGTAGGACAGGGATGTCCAACCAGTAGATTGTGATCTACTGGTAGATCCCTGGCTGATCCTGGTAGATCACGGGATCCTTATTGTGTACAAAAAGTTACCGGGGGAGAGCTAAAAAACTCTTTGCAATACTCCCCCTAAAAAGCTCAACAACTCTGGGCAATCCACCCATCTCACACACGCTCCTCCTCCCTCCAATGACAGTGGGTAGATCACTGCCAGTTTTTTTATGCCAGGAGTAGATCACAGTCTCTTGGGAGTTGGACATTCCTGGCATAGGATAAGAGAGACGGAGAGGGTTGGGCTTTACTCGGAACAACGCCATTGCAACGGTACCTCGGTTTTCAAACAGCTAGTTCACAAACAACTTGGAACCCAAATGCTGCAAAACCGGAAGTAGGTGTTCCGGCTTTTAAACTTTGCCTCGGAAGCTGAATGTGCTCCGTTTCCATGTTTCCTGTTGCGCTGCTAATTTGCATCCCCCTCATAGTAATTCAGACCTTCCGTTTCCGACAGCAGTGTTCTGAGGTGATATTTCAAGCTTATATTTGGTGCTTTTGTTTTTGCTTTTTATTTTGCGTTTTTTTTTAAAGGCTTTTTCCGTTAATTTGTTTTTGTGACTGTGTGGATCCCAGTTCAGCTACTGTTAGATTGATTGATTGATTGATTGATTGATTGACTGATTGACTGTGGAAATGGATAAAAGCCCCCCATCCAAACAATGACTATCATCAGTGCAGGTAAGATTTTTTAAAACTTTTTTTATCATCTACAATACTATTTTATTTATTTTATAGTACTGTGCAGTACATTGATTATTGCTTTCATTTTATGGATCAATGGTCTCGTTAGATAGTAAAATTCATGTTAAATTTTACTATTTTAGGGGTTGTTTTTAAAAGTCTGGAACAGATTAATCTGTTTTGCATTACTTTCTATGGGAAAGCATGTCTTGATTTTGGAACGCTTTGGTTTTCAAACAGACTTCCGGAACAGATTAAGTTTGAGAACCAAGGTACCACTGTATTGAATAAGGACTACATTCCTTTGTCTCTCTGTGTGAATATTGAATAAATTATGTGGCAAGGACTCTTTGTGTTATCTGCTTCTTTGGCTGCTACTAGGGGAGGGATAGGATTCCCTGAACCTTGACAGTTCCCTGTCCTGTAAAAGGAGATATTTGCTTCTCCTGAAAATAGCTAAATCCATGCCTAAACACAGCCAACTCCATATGCATAAGATCAACTTAGCGTCCGCACCCAGTATGATAAGGCAAATGCTGAGGACTTGCAAGAGTTGTCATTGCTAGCCTTTTCCTGAAGATGTGTTTTCAGCTTGGCACTTGCCAAGGAAATGATAAGCAAAGGAGATTCAGCTGCCTCGTGTTCTTTGCTTTAAGCCCACCTTTCTGAAGCACGCTAGCTCTGAAATGTGTAGCACACCCATAGGTTTTCCCAGGGTGAGGCTCATCCATTGCACAGTGCGGGTGTGCTGACCCCTGCGATATCCCCCCCAAAAAGAATGAAATATTTAGCATACCTATATTCATTTGAAGTAACTTCTGTGTTCCATTTGCTGTCCATTAGCTGGTTTTCAACATTGTGATATATCACAATATACTGATATATCCTGATGGAGGATGGAGCTCTGGAGAGGCATTAGCTGGCTTCACAGTTTTTCCTGCATCGTGATTTTTGCTGGCGCCTGCTCTTGTGATTCCTGCAGGAGCCGGTGAAGCTGGCAGAGTTAATGGGCTGCAGGAATTGAGAGAAGCGTTGGCTGGCTTCACAGTTTTTCCCACATTGTGATTTTTCCATAGCACACCCACACACCATGATTTGCGATACATTGTCAGGTCAAAAATTATGAAACCAATACAGTCGTACCTTAGAAGTCGAACAGAAGTCGAATTCCGGAAGTCCATTCGACTTCCAAAACGTTCAGAAACCAAAGTGCGGCTTCTGATTGGCTGTAGGAAGCTCAGAAGCCGCGGAAGCCCTGTTGGATGTTTGGCTTCCAAAAATAGTTCACAAACCGGAACAGTCACTTCCAGGTTTGTGATGTTTGGGAGCCAAAACGTTCGAGAACTAAGCTGTTCGAAAACCAAGCTGTATCACAATATGGACTTCAAAATGTTTTGGACAATATATTCATCTATTGCCCAGCCCTACTGTTCATTTTACAAAAGGTTTGGTGATGCAGCTGCTGTTTTTGATTGTGCTGTGGAAATCAAATGACCCCCTTCTTCTTTTTTTCCTCTTACTAGTAAAGAATGCAGATTGTGAAAGCCAGGCACAAATGTGATTAGCTGTGTCCATTCTGCTTGCTAGAGGAAAAGGTCAAGAAATCTAAAAGACCTTTCTGGATAGACTTGCATTAAGGGCATTGAAAAGTATTGGGGAACAGACTTCTAGGACTCTTGAGCAACTCTAAGCTGTGACTTCTCTTGATTGTTTTGAATTGAAACCCTCCATGTGTTCTTCTTTATGTTTGTAAGATAGTTTGCACTGCTTGCAGAGAATTAACTGGCCCACAGAAGTCACATAAGCATTTATTATTTGTGTGGCAGAGTGTAGCCAGCAGAGGGAGTGCAAGTTAACAAACAGCCCCCATTTGAAAACTCCATACTAATGAATTTTCGTACAGTGGCGCCCCGCAAGACGAATGCCTCGCAAGACGAAAAACCCGCTAGACGAAAGGGTTTTCCGTTTTTCGATGCGCTTCGCAAGATGAATTTCCCTATGGGCTTGCTTCGCAAGACGAAAACGTCTTGCAAGTCTTGCGGTTTTTTTCGCTCCCCCCCTTTTTCTAAGCCGCTAAGCTGCTAATAGCCTTTTAGCCGCTAAGCCGCTAAGCCTTTAATAGCCGCTAAACCGCTAATAGCGCTAAGCCGCTAATAGGGTTGCTTCGCAAGACGGAAAAACCGCTAGACGAAGAGACTCGCGGAACGGATTATTTTCGTCTTGCGAGGCACCACTGTACTTCAGAAATATTTGCCTGCTTGCAAGGAACTGATGGAGCTGTAGTGAAGCAATTGAAAGGCGAGATAGCAGTCTTTTAAAATAATTTTGGTAACTCTGGCTAGGTGAGTGAAGTATGCTCTTGGATCCCTGGGGCATTGTAACTTTTGGTGGTGTTTCCAGACTCTGAAAAGAAATTGTTGCACTGTTGATTATGATGCACCACAAAAGTTATTTTCCCAGCCAACCCCAAACAATTACATATACATGTATTTTTCGTTTATTCACCTCTCAAATTCTGTCCCATTTCTTAGTCTTCTTTCCAGTTCCTTTATAAGGGAGGTGCATTTTGAGTTCTCATATCCGTTCCCTCGAGACATGACAGCAATTCACTTATCACACTGAGAGCTCTTGTTCACACATGAAACAATGATCAGAATTGAAGATTTTAGGTGTGGGAGCTGCTGCCATCTTTGGGGTACTTAGTGTGTATTAGTAAAATTAAGAATCCACTTTAATTTGAGTGTGTGAGATCTGTAAAACAGCACAAACAGGAGAGGCCTGGTGCTTAAATGGGGCAATAAGAAGGACACCAGGCCCTCGGCAGTACAGGAAACACAACAGACAGTAATTGTGAGGAGCGGTACAGACAACTCCCCATTTATGCGGGGGTTGCGTTCCAAGGACCTGCACATGTCAGTGGGGCGCATGTAAGCCTGTTCCACCTCCACCCTGCCCCCATTTGTGCCACTTCTGGGTTCTTGGCGATGCGTGTGTGCAGGGTTGCATGTGACTTGCATAAATGGGGAGTTGCCTGTATGTTAAATCCCTTCTTTGGAAAGAGAGTTGTTTGTCTATCCATTTCGCTCTCACAACGATCCTGTGGTGTAGGTTAGGCTGAGAGATTGTTCATGGCCCAAGGTCATCCATTGAGCTTCATGGAGATTTGAACCCTGGTCTGCCAGGTTCTAGTCAAACACTAATAGCTACACCACTCTCACTGTGTTTATTCTGCAGTTATGCAGTTGTATTTTAAGGAATCTTTTGGAAGGAGAGCATGGTGTCTACGCTATTTGACACACTCACATACACAGAGAAATAGACCATGACTGCTGGACCTGTGTAGAATGCTTCCATATATGGATGTGTTAGTGCTCCATCCAATGGTTTCCCCCCTCAATTGACAAACATTTTTATGTTTATAGTAGAGCAAAATGTAAGAAAACATTAGAGCTGGTACATATTCAGGGCTTAACCATCAAGCCTCGTGTATTTGGAATGTGACTTGGAAAAGCTACAAGTTAGAAATTGTATTAATCTCTTAGGTTGAAATGTTAACAGATTTCTGTTAAATCTGAGTTTTCTAGGGCAGTTTTCATAGAGACCTCTTAAACGAATCCCTTGTGAATTCTGAACCGTTTTCAAAGGCCAATGCATGCTTGCTGATTTTGTTAGAAAACTAAGAACATAAATACAGTAAAGGCAATTTTTGGAATGGCAAACCTATTTGGAATGTGCCCTCAGTTGAAGGTTAAATATTTAAAAGTTAGGACAAAATAGTTTCTCAATATCAGCTTTGAAGAGAGGCAAATTGCCCCTCTTCATATCAGTAAACTGCCCCTGAAGAATACAGATTTAAAACTTTTAGTAGTGGATTTAAATCTGCAGCTGTAAAAGTAAGAATGATCCTTTTCTTGGAATAGAATAGATACTGGTCCATGGGGTCACGAAGAGTCGGACATGACTAAATGACTAAACAACAACAAAACAACAAAAAGTGAAATGCCATAAATTATCTATTATCCCAGGTTTATAGTATCCTCCTACATAAACTTCATGGAACTGTTTTAAGATATTTCTCTGTCTAATATTTGTTTTTTGTGTGTGTGTGTGTTCACCTACACACACATAATTCAGGCTATATTCACATGCCTTCCCTTGTTACAATCCATGTTAACCTTTTTATTACTATTTTTAATATTTTATTAAGTAATTTTCATTTATAAGAAGATAGAGTGAGAAAAAAGAAAGAAAAAAGTGAATGAGAATGAAAAAAAGAAACAATACCATACATTAATATACAGATGTTTATATTCTTATTCTCCTAATTCTGCTATTCTCCTAATCCACATATATAATGGTCAATAATCTAATATACTCTCGGTAAACTAATTCCAAATATCATTGTATTTATCCAATATAAGCTGTCAGTTCATATGTTGCCAATGTTGTCATGTCATCAAGACATTGATTAAGGGGAAATGTATCTCTATTCTCCCTATTCATCAGTATCATTCTCTTGGCCACCATTAGGGTGCATAGAATCCATTTTCGCTTTCCTGTTGTCCGTTTCCATACAGTGGGTATATAGCCCAAGAGCATATTCACCTCTGAAAATCCTATTTTTTTCCATAGAGTCTTGCTCATATAGTCCAGTTGTTATTGCTGTTTAGTCATTTAGTCGTGTCCGACTCTTCGTGACCCCATGGACCAGAGCATGCCAGGCGCTCCTGTCTTCCACTGCCTCCCGCAGTTTGGTCAGACTTATGCTGGTAGCTTCGAGAACACTGTCCCACCATCTTGTCCTCTGTCATCCCCTTCTCCTTGTGCCCTCCATCTTTCCCAACATCAGGGTCTTTTCCAGGGAGTCTTCTCTTCTCATGAGGTGGCCAAAGTATTGGAGCCTCAGCTTCACGATCTGTCCTTCCAGTGAGCACTCGGCTGATTTCCTTCAGAATGGATAGGTTTGATCTTCTTGCAGCCCATGGGACTCTCAAGAGTCTCCTCCAGCACCATAATTCAAAAGCATCAATTCTTTGGCGATCAGCCTTCTTTACGGTCCAGCTCTCACTTCCATTCATCACTACTGGGAAAACCATAGCTTTTACTATACGGACCTTTGTTGGCAAGGTGATGTCTCTACTTTTTAAGATGCTGTCTAGGTTTTTCATTGCTTTTCTCCCAAGAAGCAGGCGTCTTTTAATTTCGTGACTGCTGTCACCATCTGCAGTGATCATGGAGCCCAAGAAAGTAAAATCTCTCACTGCCTCCATTTCTTCCCCTTCTATTTGCCAGGAGGTGATGGGACCAGTGGCCATGATCTTCATTTTTTTGATGTTGAGCTTCAGACCATATTTTGCACTCTCCTCTTTCACCCTCATTAAAAGGTTCTTTAATTACTCCTCACTTTCTGCCATCAGGGTTGTGTCATCTGCATAGTAAGTGTGGGACACAGTAAAAGCATATGTTTCAAAGAAGCATTGTCCATATTACATTTCCAACAAAGAGCTACATTAGGTAGTTCTTTCTTAGACAAACGTTGGGGAGTCCAGTAGATCTGGCTTTTTACTTTCAAATGAATTATCCAATTGCTCCAAAATTCATGTTAACTTAGGCAGTGCAAGATGTTCTCAAGGTATTGTGAACTCCTTTCAGCAGTTATGTAGAAATTGTAAATTAATTTTGGTCATAAATAATTTTAACATAATTTTCCATCATGAAAGGCTGACATTCAATGCAAAGCAAACAGAACAAGACCCCACCCCTTCAGTTGTTTCAGCTTATATATAATTACTCCCTGTGCATTTCATATCTTAAAACATCTTTCTTTGTAATATTCAGCTATTGTTGGCAAAATTAAAATGCAAGCATTTCCTTGCTGGAACAAAGATCAATCTAGTTCAGTAACAGAATTGCAGTACCATATTTTTCGCTCTATAGGATGCACCTTGTTTTAGAGGGGGAGAACATGAAAAAAAAATTCTCCCCCTCTCTGCTCAGCGCCCCTTCAGCGAAGCGGCAGGAGAAACAGAGCCCCTTCCATTTCTCCTCCCGCTTCGCTGAAGGGGCGCTGTGCAGCTCACCCTCTCTGCTGAAGCCAGGAGAGTCTTGCTCTCCTGGCTTCAGCGAAAGCAACGCGAAGCCTCCGGAGCGCAGCGGGACCTCCCGCTGCGCTCCGGAGGCTTCAGGCGGCTATCCCTGAAGCCTGGAGAGCAAGAGGGGTTGGTGCGCACCAACCCCTCTTGCTCTCCAGGCTTCAGCGAAAGCAACGCGAAGCCTCCGGAGCGCAGAGGGAGCGTTCCCTCTGCACTTCGGAGGCTTCACGTTGCTATCGCCAAGGAGCCTGCATTCGCTCCATAAGATGCACACACATTTCCCCTTAATTTTTGGAGGGGGAAAAGTGCGTCTCATAGAGTGAAAAATATGGTAACTTTTTTTTTCTTTCTTTTTTTTAGTTTTGAACCCTGCTGGTCCCCAAAATGTCTAATTACAAAAGTAAGAGAGAAGGCCTGGTCTATTACCTTTTGCTAGCTAGGGTTGCCATATTTTGAAGAGCAAAAACAAGGACACCTTTGCTGACTTCTACTTTTAACTATGGATCGCTATGACGAGACTCATTTTACATACCCTTGAAAAAGTGGGCATGTCCTGGAAAAGGAGGACATATGGCAACCGTTATAGCCCCCTTAGCTACTGCTTTTGGAAAAGTATAGAAGGCATGATTTGGTTGGTTGTAATTTTTTTATTATTATAAAATTATTTAAATACCACATTTACAGGCATAGTACTCCCAAGAAAGCTCACAATATGCAGTTGCAATTGAAATTATTCAACCCCCATTGCAAATCAGGTTTATTATCAAAATTTACAGACTTTTAGTTGCTTGCAATGAGCAAATCAAACAAAAGCAATTGAAATAGCTCAGCACAACAAATGCTTCAAGCTGTTTCCCCAATTTAGCTGAAATTGCAACTCATTTTTGTATGAGTTCCTACACAATAAGGTGAAATGCCCATTTTTATAAAACTATGAATGTCTTTCTTAACTTTGTCTCTGACCATTTCTTTCTTGCATCCCTGACTATTTCTTTTCTTGGATAGGTTTTAAAGATCTAAAACATTTTAAGTTTATTTTCATTTTGTTCACCTTTTTCTAATCAGCTAGCTTTAATTCTGTATAATTTTCCATTTGCAGTTACATCCCTCCTCCAGGGCATGATCAATCTGTATTTGAAGTGGGGGTGGGGAGGGGAAAGAGCTGTGGCATCATTCGGACATGGCATCCTTAGAAAACACATTCCTCTTTCTGCTTGGAGATGTAGATTCAGAGACTGCCATTCTTCATTAGGGTTTTAATTATGTTTAGAAAGCAAGCTGAATGTTTGCTCAGTTGTCCCTGATCAGCAAATTCAAGAAACAGAAAGCCACCCACTGCTTGAATGAAAGAGGAATGTGTCCTCAAGAGATGAACATAAGATGCCCAGCTCCAGATGCACTTTATAATGGCAAGAGAAGCAAAAGAGCCCCGCCATGGGAACATGTTCTGCACTTTGAAGCTCTGGCTCCTTTTGCTGCTCTTTGGAAATGCACATGTGGATTGCTTCACATATTGGACATATTTGAACAATTATATGAAGAAACTCCCCCTCCCCCCCCGCCCTCTGATCAACCATAGTTTACCGCTTTTGTCTGAACTTAGAAATTACAGTTCCTTGTTTCAAAATAAGCCACAATCGTTCTATTATTATTAATTAATTTTTATACTGCCTTTTATTGAAAGATCACAGGTGTACAGCATAAAAAACCAAAATGCATAACAACAATACAAAATTTAACACACACCCCGGACACATTTTAAAAGCCATAAAAGGATCTTAAACCTACTTCAGATTGTGGTTTATCCTGAAACTGGCTTCCGTACTTTCCTGGAATGGGGAACTATGGTTAATTGGAGGGTTACTGGTTTGATCACTCGTGCTGTGAAGAGAAGAGCAAGGGGGCTTCGCAGGGGTGGGGTGAGGAGCAGAGCAAAAACATCATTCCTATCTCAGCTTAAGATTCTCCAAACCAGGGCATCATCTTCTCAGTCTTCTTAATTACCTTCCCAAAAGAAGGTCTATTAGCAACCAGTAAGTAGATTAGTTAGTCCAGGGTGGGTTTTGTAAAGGAGCAGTTGCCAGACTGCTTCTTTCCAAGCACCAGCCACTTTCTCCCACATTCATGGCAACTTAGGCCTACCCAGTTTATGTTTCCTGAATGTGAGATCGTCCCTGCCCATGATGAGTATCTGGAACAGTTGTTAAATTGTCTCTTCCACCACCTTCCCACAGCCAGTCTGGACTAATTTCCTTTGCAGGGATGGTTAGACCAGTGTGCAGTGCTCCACTGAATTGCTGGTCAGGATTCGAAGGAAGCCCTCCAGCTGTGTTGTTGAACTTTCACCAGAGGACATTGCAATGTCAGCTCAAGACATAGTCCTAAACAGGAGAACCTTCTGCATAGAGATCTTGCAATGTGTGAAGCAACCCTAGATGCTTTTTTTTTATTCCAGCCTAGAGGGGTGGATGATGTATCTTAATGGAAGATGCGCATGCCATGAACACTGTTCTGTTCATTGCTGGTCTGGAGCTGCTGTCACAAAAGCTGATGCACAAGTGTCTGTTTCTGGGATGAAATCTGTTGGATGATATCCTGTGTTGTGAGATGGGGAAGCTAAACAAATTCATCTTCCAGACAAATGCAGGAAAAAAAGTATTTTATGTATTCAGTATTTTTTGTAATGTCCAAACCCTTAACATGTGGAATATGCTATGTACCAGAATCATAGAACTGTAGAGTTGAGAGGGACTGCAAGGGACATCTGGTCCACCTCCTGCAATGCAAGAATCTTAGCTAAAGCATTGGTGACCGACGGCCATCCAACTTGAAGCCATGGGTTCAGTCCCACCCTCAAGAGCAGGAGAAAACAAGCTTGCTCCAATTAATGGAGAAATTGTGGTGGGTCGGAGGATAGTATGAAAAGGTACAGGATATTTAGTAGCTTCTGGATGCTGCTGAGAATGTTGCTTATAACTCAACATTAATGGCAGTGAAAGTTTTGACCCTCATTCTCTCCAAGGAGTAACACCATTCCCTTTTAATACTATTTGTGGATGAAGTATGCTTGGGCCTCTGAGAAATACTGGCAGCTGGAACTGGAAGAAGCTGTTGGGATTAACGCCTGCCTCTTGACAGCATTATTTTCAAACAAATGTCAAATCCTTTAAACCTAGCAACAGGGAGGTGCTCTCTCTTTCGTCTGAGGGATAAGGGAGCAAGGGAAAAAGAAGAATGTGCTGATCCCTAATCCATTGCTTTCCACTAAAGCTCTGTTTTCTGGAAAGAGCCAGTATCACCTCTCCCCTCAAATAATATATTAGCAACCTAATTCTAAAATTAATAATCAGAACATCAGCATGAATGTTGCTGCCCTTTGGGGCTGTTGTTTTTAATGTAAACATTCACAGCAATGTTAACATTTTAAAGGTATTTTTAATTTTCAAAATGGTCTGCTTTTGACCATACAAAACGTTGTAGCAGCTTTTGTCACCCTGATGCATGATGCATGTTCTTACGCCATTTGCATGCTTGCTTTTATTTTTTTCAACAGATATTAGACTGCTTATGATGACATAACTCACATTTGAAATATTGTTTGAAAGATACAAAATTTGAATGCTAAAATTTATTTCCTTGTTGTCACTGGGTTGCATTCAACAACTTCATAGTCAAAATAAACCCAATCCAATCTATGTAGAGTCCATTGATAACAGTGAGTATTCTGAGTGGGACTTTACTGGACACATTCCAGTAAATCCTAAGTGATTCCCCCAGGAGTGACGTTATTTTAAACATTCTGAAAAGCAAAGAGAGTGGATTCAGTTCTCCAAATGCAACTTAGAAGCATAGAATCACATGATGTGTAAGATTTTTCTTATTTATTGATTAAATTTGTATACCACCCTTTCTCTACCTGTAGATCTCAAAGTGGTTCACAACCTGCCACCCTTGGACTGCTGCTCTGGATTTCTGATCAGATGCCAAAGTGTGGTTAAGATTTCTGTCCACCATTTGGCAGGAGAGCACAGTGGTCATAAATTACTCTTTGTGAATGTTTATCTACCTCCTAATTATTAACAACGTCTAAAGTATTCTTACTTCTGATTGAATTGCTGTTATTGAAAAGAGTGTCAAAAAGACATGTTTTCATGAAGGGCCATTTCACATGGTAGTTTTGTTTAGCATGTACATCCTAAAAACAAGTGAAAGGGACAAATGGATGTTTTGAAAGAAATGTACATATGCTGACATAAAAGATGTGTACAGATAGCAAAAAAGCTAGAATTTGTTGTGTATACAACATTCATTTACACTGAATTGCATTTGCCATTTTACTGCTCTTTTCCAGAGTTTAAAGAGCTCTTTTTACACTACTTCATCCACCTGCCAAGGTGCGCCATCGCTCCCTGAAAGAAATCCCAGGGCTAGGTTGCATGCATCTCTTTTTCATATCTTTGGTTCTCTTGTGGCTTTAGGCCTAGTGGTTGGTGTGTGTTACTAAAACAGGAAATTAACAGTGCACCAGCAAGACCCACTGAAGTCACAGCTAACTTGCCCCATGCAGTTTTTAGTTATTAAATTGTATGTTACTTTACAGTTCCTTCAGTATCATAAACGAGCCCTATATATTGAATCCTTGGCAATTAGCAAATGTATAATTCAGTTACTTAAAAGGTAGGCAATATATTGATTAAATTATGTAGTGTGACAGTGCATATATTTTAAAATTGTTCTTTTTAAAGTTTATCCTAGCTTTATGGTAACTGAATTTTGGCCATTGGTCACAGCTGTATCTTAAGCCCACTGCCTCATCCACAGGGAAAGGGCTGAGGCTCAGTGGGACAGCTTGTGATTTTTTTTCAATTCAAAAGTTCAATCTTTGGAGTTTCCAGCTGGAAAGCTGGAAAAGGCTTTTGTCTGACATCATGAAGAGCTTCAGCTTACCTTGGAGGTAAGATGAAATATTCACTTGCAGTGATAAGCTGAATGATGGGAGCATGGGGGGGGGGTGGCCAAGGAAGCCCCACAGATTGGTTTCTTAATCTTCAGGGGTTTGGATATGTTTCTTAATGTGCTGAAGGCAGAGAGTTATCACTGCAGATATGAGGCAGCAAAAGGTTGTAGCTGGTCTCTCCTGAATTGTTTTTAACAAGCTTTGCTGCATCTTCTGTACTCAGCAGTTGCCTGGCAGCATTCCTCATGGAGAATGGCCCAGTAGGAATGGCAGTGCTAGGACATAGCATTGTTCCCAGGGGACATCTTTGATAGGGGGCAGGTTTTTTTTTATTTCTTTATAAAGAATGCCCCTGCAATAGCACTGCAGCATGATGTAGCATTCCCATTGCTCCATGCTCAAGGAGGAACACTGCCCTGTAGCCGCTGACACTTTTTGTCATGGTGTCACAGCTTGAAGCAAATCTTTTTTTAAAGAAAGACCAGCTGCAGCCCTGTTGCTTCAATATCTACAATACTGAGCTCCCATGAAAAATTAAAGAAATCCCCCACCCTCTCTGTCACTTCCCCTCCACTCTTTGGTGGGTAGAGCTGTCCTGCTCACTATCCTGGTTTTGTTGCAACCATACTTCAGTATGATGGCAGCAAATTGTGATTATTGTTAACCAAGAATGGTTAGCCCTGGTGAATGCTAAACATTAGGTTGTCTGTTTTGGATGTGAAAGTTGCATATGATTAGAGCAGGGGTATCCAGCATAACTCCCTCTAGATATTACTGGACTCCCATAAGCTTCAGCTAGCCTGATGGGATGATGGGTGTTGTGGTTCAACATTATCTGGTGGTGCAATGGCTTCCTCTGGGTTAGAGCAAATCTGAAGGAATGCTAGGAATCCATGCGGGAGAAAAGGAGAAGGGGACAGAGTCTGTGGCACATTTTAGTCATGGTTTGAACCCTGGGAAGTGTGACGTCTGAATGGAGACATTCTGCTGCCTGTGCCTCCCTAAGCATAGGCAAATTGGAAATGGATGGTTCAGTTTGTCTTTTCCAGGGCCTGAGAAAAAATGGAAGCAGGAGGGAAGGAAACAAAGGCTGTGATGAAAAAATGCCCAGAAACTCCAGAAGACGTGAAGCAAATAGCTTTATTTTGTTACTGTCCTAGTTTAAAAGAGGAAAGTTAACAGTCTGCTTTTTGCCCTCAAACTATACTGTCCTATCAAGAAAGGCTGTGGTGACTGTGAGGGCCAATGAATGAATACCGATTTTAATCTCTGGAATACAGATTTTAGCTGAAGGAGTGTTATTTTTAATGTAAATAAGTTTATAGGGAATTTTTAATTACATACACTTCTTCATGCAGAGGTGGCATATGCTGCTGTTGTTCACTTTGCTGTCTGGTCTTTGACTGCAATATAGATAGATAGATAGATAGATAGATAGATAGATAGATAGATAGATAGATAGAGTCTGTCCTACCTTTTGAGCCCTATTGTTGGTCTTTGCTGGATGGTAATAGAACATGTGTGGAATGTGGAATGATGTCACAAACTGACAATACCATAGTTTTTTAAAGTTATGTAGAACTCCCACTAGAAGCTTCATAGGAGATTGATCGGCATATATCAGATTCCACATGGAAAAAAAGAGATGGTAGGCAGAGGCTTATATTCAAATCCTTTTTACATTTGCTAAAATATGCAAACAGATGTCATTATATAGACATCTTGTGGACTTGAAGATGGTACATTTAAGACTGAATTTATTAGTTTTGTCTGTCATGTTTTTATTTGCTTATAACATTTTGTCTTTAAGTTGGACACTTTGAATGCTGGATTTGGTAGAAATGTGTGAGTACCTTTATTCAATCATATACATGTGAACTACAGAAATTATTTGAAAGCCTTAACCAAAATAGCCACCTTGGGGGATCTTTGTACAGAGTGACAGGATAGGAATACTTTAGCTAATAACGACTTTTCTTTATGAAGACTTGCTGTATGAAATTCCTTGATCTTTAAAGTAAAAAATAATTCTCTATAACCTGGTTAACATGACTGCTTTTGTAATGAGCTTTATACATGAAGGTCATTCACTATATGTACTGGAAATAGTATCGTGAATGAAAGGCAGATGGTGAGATTTTGCTCTCCATCAAAAGGACAACAATAATACATATGCAATATTTGAAAGCCTATGTGTCCCCCCCCCCCATGAAGGAAATTGTTTTCATGCAAGAGCAAGAAAAATTGTATCTGGGAGCAATGGAGGAGTGTGGGACACAATTAAAAATTCTACCTTTGAAAATGTGTTTCCCCACATGTTGGATTCATCCATCACTTCATGTCTGTGCTGCTCCCATTACAAAAGTAATTGAGGTTGTTCCTTTGCAACAAGAGAGCTACATATCTGTGCTAATTCCTTTTACCAAATAGCATTTGTTACAGACCATCAGAGGAATAAATTGAATTTCAGACAAACCTAGATTCCCTGTGAAATATTTCCATACAGACGCTTTCAAACTACAAAAATATGTACAAGCAAATACAAATAATGTATGTTTGTGAAATTAGGCAGAAAAGCGATCGCTTGTGTCTTGGAGCTCTCTTAGCCATTGGCTGGGCTGCTTTGATTTCGCAGCATGCCACATTTGCCAAATCCTTATAATTGCTGAAGGGGAAGGGTCAGTTATCACATTTTCCTGAACACTGACAAGGAAGAGTATTTTCCAAAGACTAGCAATCAGAGTCAATTGGTATAAGGAAAGTAAAAGTTCGGTTGGACTAAGCAATAAATAACAATCAATCAGCAAGCAAGCAATAAATGTCATGTACAGTGGTGCCTCGCAAGACGAAATTAATTCGTTCCGCGAGTTTTTTCGTCTAGCGAATTTTCCGTCTTGCGAATCACGAATTCCCATAGGAATGCATTGAAAATCAATTAATGCGTTCCTATGGTCAAAAAAAGTCCAAACAAAGCCAAATTTGGTACAACAAGAGTTTATTAAGTGCTCTTTAAAGTCACACATACTGTAAAGAGCATTTCAAAAATTGAAGGAACAATAATTTAAGTTTCTAAACATGACAGAAAAACATTTAAAAATCAACAAAGTGTACAGTACATTTTCTAAGACTCTGGGGGACAACTCGAAGAAGGTTCCTCTTCCACTCTTTGCTTCTTGCTGAAGAACCTGTCCATGGTCTGCTGCTTCATCCGCCTTTTCAGCACCTCCCTGAAAGGCGACATGACTCTCGTATCAAAAGTGTTCACAAGGTCATGTGCCACGTGCTTGTCAGGGTGGTGCCGCTGTGCAAAAGCCTGCACATCCTTCCACTTCAGGCAAATGTCCCTCAGTTCTTTGGAGGACGGCCGTTCCTCAGTTGCTTCCTCCTCTTCCAGTGAGGCCTGCTCCTGCGCAGCCTCTGCCTGCAGTTCGACCAGCTCCTGGGTGGTCAGCTCGTGGTCGTGCTCCTCCACCAGCTCGCTGATGTCCTCCTCTGTGACCTCCAGGCCCATGGTCCTCCCCAAGGCAACAATGTCCTGCACCACTGTTGACTCTGGTGCATCAGAGTCACTTGGTGCCACACAGTCCGGCCACAGGCTGCGCCAAGCACAATTCAAATTTCTCTGGCTGATCCCGTTTCAGGCCGTGGTGATCATCTTCAAGCAGGTGACGATGTCGAAGTGGTCCTTCCAGAATTCCCACAGGGTGATGGTGGTGCAATCAGCCACCTCGAAGCATCACCTGAAAAGCTCCTTGGTGTAGAGTTTTTTGAAATTGGCGATGAGCTGCTGATCCATCGGCTGGAGCAGTGGTGTGGTGTTAGGCGGCAGGAACATGATGCTGATGAAGCTGAACTCCTCCAACAAGTCCTCCTCAAGGCCTTTAGGATGAGCAGGAGCATTGTCCATCAGAAGCAAAGCCTTCAGTGGCAGGTCGTTGTCCAGCAGGTACTGTTTGACAGCAGGGCCAAAAGCATGATTGACCCAGTCCACAAACAGCACACGTGTGACCCAAGCCTTACTGTTGGATCGCCACATGACACTCAGCCACTCCTTGTTGACCTTGTGTTTCTTGAAGGCCCGTGGGTTCTCCGAGTGCTACACTAGCAGGGGCTTGATCTTCAGGTCGCTGCTTGCGTTGGCACAGAAGAGCAGGGTCAGACGGTCCTTCATGGGCTTGTGGCCAGGCAACTTGGCCTCCTCCTGAGTGATGAAAGTCCTTTTGGGCATCCTCTTCCAAAACAGCCCGGTCTCGTCGCAGTTGAAGACCTGCTGTGGAACGTAGCCCTCCGTCTTCACAACCTCCAGGAACTCCGCTGCAAAGTCTTCAGCTGCAGAAACATCAGAACTGACAGCCTCTCTATGCCAGAAAAAAACACACAAGCTTCCAGATTCTTGCAAACCCCTCTCCAACTGTTCCCCCAGCCACCCAGCACACAGAAATTCAAATCCAGATTTTTTTTAAAAAAACAGCAGAGTGGCCCAATGGTCACAAAAAATCATAAAAATGCAGAAAAAAACACACAAGCTTCCAGATTCTTGCAAACCCCTCCCCAACTGTTCCCCCAGCCACCCACCACACAGAAATTCAAACCCAGAATTTTTTTATAAAAAAAACAGCAGAATGCCCCAATGGTCACAAAAAATCATAAAAATGCAGAAAAAAACACACAGGCTTCCAGATTCTTGAAAACCCCTCCCCAACACCAAGTCCTTGAATTCCAAACACCCCAACCCAAAATCCAAAACCCCCCAAAAAAGTTTTAAAAGCTTAACTTACCAAATGGCTGCAAAAGAAGTTTTGGAAAAGCTTCAAAAATCACCAAAGTCTTTAAAAACCTCAAAAAAGGCTACTATGTACACTGCGTTCTATGAGTTGCTCCTCGAAGTCAAGTCGCAACTGTATTAACAGTGTTAAGTAAAAGGAAACAAACTTGCAAGACGTTTTCGTCTTGCGAAGCAAGCCCATAGGGAAATTTGTCTTGCGAAGCAACTCAAAAACGGAAAACTCTTTCGTCTAGCGAGTTTTTCGTCTTGCGAGGCATTCGTCTTGCGGGGCACCACTGTATAGACATTGGAGAAATAAAACCTTGAGAGCTTTTGTGGGGGAGGGGGTCACAGGGGCAGGGGGAGGTGACTGTAGGATGTTGGTTTGGAAAAAAACCCTGTCCTAATTATGAATTGTTTTTGTGCAGTCACTAGAGATGTTCTGCAAGAAGCCAGGAACACCAGAGGCCAAGCCATCCATCAGGGTCTGAGCTCAGAGCCAGGAGTGCTTAGAAAGCACTTCCTGCTATGTGCCGTCTGCAAATATTGGGAGAGAGAGCTACATTTCCCTGCAATGTTGTATGTCTTTATTTGCAAAGCCATGTGATACCTAATACTTCTCTTGTCAATGGAAAATTACAGGAAGGCATTTGAATATAATTTTATATGTGTTTAGGAGAGAGGAGAGCATCTCATAGAAATACGATGCCTGCAGCAAGACTACTTTTTGTGACCATTTGAATGATTAATCTGTGTCCTTTAATTTAGTCCTCTTGTAAAAATGGGTTTCACTCTTCTACATTTGTTAGGGTAAACCTCTGTATTAAGCAGCCATTGCCAGAAAAGCTTTCTATAAGGTTTCACACCAGGTTCCCCCTAAAATAGTTTAGTGTCAGACCTCGTGATATAAAATATTTTATCAAATTATTGACTTTCTGCTCTTCCCCATTGAAGCCAGAGGCTGGGATTGGCGCATCTAGTGACAAATGTCTGCTTCTCTCATGGGCTTGTTGCCTGGCCTGGGATTTTTTCCCTTATTGTAAAATGGGAATAAGTATGCTGTATCTCACATTATTCTGAATGCAGTAAAGATGCTAAAATGCTCTAGGAGCTAAAAACATCATAAAGTTAATAGTAGTTTGGTGAGAAACAGTACTTTGAAAGATGTCTACAATTTAACTTCATGTCCTAGGGTGGCGTGCAGGCCGTGGCCTAATTGCAAAAGCTCTGCAGAGCTCTCAGTTCAGGCCTTGGGCAGGAGCAGCCTGTTCCTCCCTGGATGGGCTGGGGGGGGGGAGAGGAAAAAGGGGGTGGTCCTCCTCTGGCCCCTCTCACTGCTGACATTAGCTCTGCCCACAGGGGAATGTGACTCTCAACAGAAAACAGGTTGCCCACCCCTGATTTAAATTAAGATAATAATAATAATAATAATAATAATAATAATAATAGTAATAATAATAATTATTATTATTTATTATTTATACCCCGCCCATCTGGCTTGGCCTCCCCAGCCACTCTGGGCGGCTTCCATAGAAACCAAAAATACAGTAAAATATCACACGTTAAAAACTTCCCTGAACAGGGCTGCCTTAAGATGTCTTCTGAATGTCAGGTAGTTATTTATCGCTTTGACATCTGCTGGAAGGGCGTTCCACAGGGCGGGCGCCACTACCGAGAAGGCCCTCTGCCTGATTCCCTGTAGCTTTGCTTCTCGCAATGAGGGAACCGCCAGAAGGCCCTCAGCGCTGGACCTCAGCGTCCGGGCAGAATGATGGGGGTGGAGACGCTCCTTCAGGTATACTGGACTGAGGCCGTTTAGGGCTTTAAAGGTCAGCACCAACACTTTGAATTGTGCTCGGAAACGTACTGGGAGCCAATGTAGGTCTTTCAAGACCGGTGTTATATGGTCTCGGCGGCCGCCCCCATTCACCAGTCTAGCTGCCGCATTCTGGATTAGTTGTAGTTTCTGAGTCACCTTCAAAGGTAGCCCCACATAGAGTGCATTGCAGTAGTCCAAGCGGGAGATAACCAGAGCATGCACCACTCTGGCGAGACAGTCCACAGGCAGATAGGGTCTCAGCCTACGTACCAGGTGGAGCTGGTAAACAGCTGCCCTGGACACAGATTTGACCTGTGCCTCCATGGACAGCTGTGAGTCCAAAATGACTCCCAGGCTGCGCACCTGGTCCTTCAGGGGCACAGTTACCCCATTCAGGACCAGGGAATCCTCCACACCTGCCCGCCTCCTGTCCCCCAAAAACAGTACTTCTGTCTTGTCAGGATTCAACCTCAATCTGTTAGCCGCCATCCATCCTCCAACCGCCTCTAGACACTCACACAGGACCTTCACCGCCTTCACTGGTTCTGATCTAAAAGAGAGGTAGAGCTGGGTATCATCCGCATACTGATGAACACCTAGCCCAAACCTCCTAATGATCTCTCCCAGCGGCTGCATGTAAATGTTGAAAAGCATGGGGGAGAGGACAGAACCCTGAGGCACCCCACAAGTGAGAGCCCAGGGGTCTGTACACTCATCCCCCACCACCACTTTCTGAACACGGCCCAGGAGGAAGGAGCGGAACCACTGTATAACAGTGCCCCCAGCTCCCAGCCCCTCAAGACGGTCCAGAAGGATGTTATGGTCAATGGTATCAAACGCCTCTGAGAGATCCAGCAGAACTAGGAAACAGCTCTCACCTTTGTCCCTAGCCCGCCGGAGATCATCGACCAGTGCAACCAAGGCAGTTTCAGTCCCATGATGAGGCCTGAATCCCGACTGGAAGGGATCCAAATGGTCCGCTTCTTCCAGGCGTGCCTGGAGTTGTTCGGCAACCGCTCGCTCAATCACCTTGCCCAGGAATGGAAGATTTGGGACTGGGCGATAGTTGGCCATCGTGGCCGCATCTAAAGATGGCTTTTTAAGAAGCAGTTTAATAACCGCCTCTTTCAGCGGGTCTGGGAAGGCTCCCTCACGGAGGGAAGCATTCACTACCCCACGAAGCCCATCACCCAGTCCTTCCCGGCTAGCTTTTATAAGCCAGGATGGGCAAGGATCAAGGAGACAGGTGGTTGATTTCACTCGTCCAAGCAGCCTGTCCACATCCTCGGAGATAACAGATTGGAATTGATCCCACTCAACTTGACTAGACAGAACTCTAGCACTCTCCCGCCCCGGCCCTGTTCCCACGGTGGAGTCTACTTCTTCCCGAATCTGAGCGATTTTATCTGCAAAAAACTTTGCAAAATCATTGCAGGAGAACATGTGGCCCGTACTGGTTGCAGGTGGTTCCGCTAAATTGTGAACCACCTGGAAAAGTCTCCTGCTGTTTTCTGCAGATGCAATAGAGGCGGTGAAGAAATTCTTCTTCGCCGTCGCTATCGCCACTTGGTAGGCTCGACGTTGAGCTCTGACCTGTGTCAGATTCGGAATGAGTTATCCGCCACCGGCGCTCTAGCCGTCTCAACGATTGTTTCATTGCCCTCAGATCCGTGGAAAACCACGGGGCTGTCCGGGCTCCATGCAATCGGAGAGGGCGCTTCGGAGCCAAACAGTCAATAGCCCTGGTTAACTCCACATTCCAGCAGGCCACCAGGGAATCAGCTGAAAGGCCATCAACATGGGATAAAGCATCCCCTACCACTCTCTGGAAACCATTTGGATCCATTAAGTGGCGGGGGCAGACCATCCGAATTGGTCCCACCTCCCTGCAGAGGGGATGGGTCGCAGATATGTCCAGTTGCACCAGGAAGTGATCTGACCATGGCACTTCTTTCGTTTCGCTTTTACTTAGTGTCAGATCACCAACATCCATAGAGGTAAACACCAGGTCCAAGGCATGTCCACGGCTATGGGTTGGGCCAGACTTATTCAGGGACAGCCCCATGGAGGCCATGCTTTCCACGAAGTCCCGAGCAGCCCCTTGTAAGGTCGTGTCGGCATGGATGTTAAAATCCCCTAGGACGACCAAGCTAGGTGTCTACAGGAGAACATCCGCCACGACCTGAAGCAGCTCGGGCAGGGAATCCTTGGTGCAGCGGGGAGGTCGGTACACCAAAAGGAATCCTGTACTGCCCCTATTGCCCAACTTCCAGAACATGCACTCAGAAAACTGGGTCTTCCCAATAGGACGCCTGGTGCAAACTAATGACTTCCTAAAAATCACTGCAAACCCCCCTCCCCGCCCACATGACCTGGGTTGCTGTGCGTAAGAGAAACCTGGTGGACAAGCAGCGGCATGGACAGGCCCATCTGCTTCATCCAACCAAGTCTCTGTTATACATGCCAGGTCAAGTCCTCCATCCATGATCACGTCATGGATGGCAGTAGTCTTATGAATCATTGACCTGGCATTGCACAGCAGCACCTTCAGGTCATGTGGGTATCCCTTGCTGATTCTAGTATCCATCCGGTCAGGACCAGACCCGGAGGCAGGAATAGTCCTCAGACAACGACTAAACCTGCCCCCTCTGGTCTAGCCTTAGCGTAACTCCTCCTCCTACCCGTGATCACTGATGCATCCCCAGTGCATCCCCCCCTGTGGAACATGCCCCAGCCATTTTGTGGGCTGGGGCCCACTCCCCGGCAGCCCTGACCCCTCCCCCTAAGAACAAAATAACACCTTAAACAAACAAACAAAACCAATAAAACAATACAAACAAAAAAAATGTAAAAATTACAAAAACATCAATATAAAA
The DNA here is from genome assembly GCF_965112155.1 of Podarcis liolepis. Taxonomy (NCBI): domain Eukaryota; kingdom Metazoa; phylum Chordata; class Lepidosauria; order Squamata; family Lacertidae; genus Podarcis; species Podarcis liolepis. The sequence goes on along the minus strand of NC_139565.1, from coordinate 845,673 downwards.
AAATAATAATTCCCCAAGCCCAACCAAACATCCATCCCACCCCCACCCCCACATACAAAAAATCCAAAGAAATTTTTAAAAAACATTTTAAAAACACTCTGTGCCCCTCCGGCAATAACAACTGACCTAGTGAGGCCTGTCAGGCCCCGCCCTGGGCCAGGTGGTAAGTGGCAGGAAGGAGCAGGGCCCTCAGGCACTCACTCAGGGAAGTCTTCCTGGGCAGATATATCTTCCTGGGTAAGATATTACACTTGATCTTAGCCAAAGGGCCGAGAAGCCTTTATAAGATGGAAGCAAAATCCTGGGCACTTCTTACATATGATTATGCATATGACTGCTTGTTGGATTGCTCTCTCTCTTGCTACTTTTTCATTTGTAGCTGCTTCTACTTAATACAGTGGTGCCTCGCAAGACGAAATTAATTCGTTCCGCAAGTTTTTTCGTCTAGCGAATTTTTCGTCTTGCGAAGCACAAAATCCCATAGGAATGCATTGAAATTCAATTAATGCGTTCCTATGGTCAAAAAAAGCCCAAACAAAGCCAAATTTGGTACAACAAGAGTTTATTAAGTGCTGTTTAAAGTCACACATACTGTAAAGAGCATTTCAAAAATTGAAGGAACAATAAATTAAGTTTCTAAACATGACAGAAAAACATTTAAAAATCAACAAAGTGTACAGTACATTTTCTAAGACTCTGGGGGACAACTCGAAGAAGGTTCCTCTTTCACTCTTTGCTTCTTGCTGAAGAACCCCCTCCTCAACTGTTCCCCCAGCCACCCACCACACAGAAATTCAAATAATAATAATAATAATAATAATTTATTATTTATACCCCGCCCATCTGGCTGGGCCTCCCCACAGAAAATCATAAAAATGCAGGAAAAAAACCACAAGCTTCCAGATTCTTGCAAACCCCTCCTCAACTGTTCCCCCAGCCACCCACCACACAGAAATTCACATCCAGAATTTTTTTTAAAGAACAGCAGAGTGGCCCAGTGGTCACAGAAAATCATAAAAATGCAGGGAAAAAACACACACAAGCTTCCAGATTCTTGCAATCCCCTCCCCAACACCAAGTCCTTGAATTCCAAACACCCCAACCCAAAATCCAAACCCCCCCCCAAAAAAAGTTTTAAAAGTTTAAAAGAAGTTTTGGAAAAGCTTCAAAAATCAACAAAGTCTTCAAAAACCTCAAAAAATGCTACCACACCGCGTTCTATGAGTTGCTCCTCGAAGTCAAGTCACAACTGTATTAACGGCGTTAAGAAAAAGGAAACAAACTTGCAAGACGTTTTCATTTTTCGTCCTGCGAAGCAAGCCCACAGGGAAATTCGTCTTGCGAAGCAACTCAAAAACGGAAAACTCTTTCGTCTAGCGAGTTTTTCGTTTTGCGAGGCATTCGTCTTGCGGGGCACCACTGTATCTGCTTTTGAGGTGGGAAGCTTTGGTGCCTGCTTATATCCTTCTGCGTAGCTTCTTTACAGAATCTGTATGGAACAAATGGTACTCTTGAGTTACAGAAGCCTTTTGATAGCTGATTAAAATCAAGTTGGACATTATGCATGTGTGTATGTTTTACAATGCATACTCAAGGTGATACTGCTTATTTTCATTTTAATTCATAGAATCATAGAGTTGAAAGAGACCACAAGGGCCATCGAGTCCAACCCCCTGCCACGCAGGAAACACCATCAGAGCACTCCTGACATATGGTTGTCAAGCCTCTACTTAAAGACCTCCAAAGAAGGAGACTCCACCACACTCCTTGGCAGCAAATTCCACTGTCAAACAGCTCTTACTGTCAGGAAGTTCTTCCTAATGTTTAGGTGGAATCTTCTTTCTTGTAGTTTGGATCCATTGCTCCGTGTCCGCTTCTCTGGAGCAACAGAAAACAACCTTTCTCCCTCCTCTATGTGACATCCTTTTATATATTTGAACATGGCTATCATATCACCCCTTAACCTCCTCTTCTCCAGGCTAAACATGCCCAGCTCCCTTAGCCGTTCCTCATAAGGCATCGTTTCCAGGCCTTTGACCATTTTGGTTGCCCTCCTCTGGACACGTTCCAGTTTGTCAGTGTCCTTCTTGAACTGTGGTGCCCAGAACTGGACACAGTACTCCAGGTGAGGTCTGACCAGAGCAGAATACAATGGCACTATTACTTCCCTTGATCTAGATGCTTTATTCCTATTGATGCAGCCCAGAATTGCATTGGCTTTTTTAGCTGCCGCGTCACACTGTTGGCTCATGTCAAGTTTGTGGTCAACCAAGACTCCTAGATCCTTTTCACATGTACTGCTCTCAAGCCAGGTGTCACTCATCTTGTATTTGTGCCTAAGTTTTATGAAGTCGGCTTTCTTAAAGTCAAGAAATTGAGTCCTAGTATGCTTGGCTGCTCCTTTCCCCTGTATACCGTATTTTTTGCTCTATAAGACTCACTTTTTCCCTCTTAAAAAGTAAGAGGAAATGTGTGTGCGTCTTATGGAGTGAATGCAGGCTGCACAGCTATCCCAGAAGCCAGAACAGCAAGAGGGATTGCTGCTTTCACTGTGCAGCGATCCCTCTTGCTGTTCTGGCTTCTGAGATTCAGAATATTTTTTTTCTTGTTTTCCTCCTCCAAAACTAGGTGCGTCTTTTGGTCTGGTGCGTCTTATAGAGCGAAAAATACGGTAGTAAACTTCAGAAGAGCATGATCACTCGCGCCTAATGATCCTTCTACTTCTACCCCACTAACCAGGTCATCAACATTGGTTAGGACCAGATCTAAAATGGCTGTTCCTCTTGTTGCTTCTCCCACTTTCTGGACAATGAAGTTGTCTGCAAGGCCAGTGAGGAATCTGTTTGACCTTATGCTCTTGGCTGAGTTTGACATCCAACAAATATCCGGGCAATTGAAGTCCCCCATTACCACTATCTCCCTTCCTTTTGCATGCTTGGCCATCTGTTCCAGGAAGGCATCATCTATGTCCCCCGTTTGGCTTGGGGATCAATTCAGCATTAAGATAGCTCTGTTGCATATATTAAAGTATGCATTCCTAAGTTTAAAATTTTAATTAGCCATGACTTGAAGATAGTGTTGGTATGTTTGGATGAATTAGGTTTTTTCAGGTGTCTAACCAAGGACTCTTCACACAACCTGGCTCATTGGATGGTATTCTTCTAATGAGTTTCATCAGTGCAAGGATTTCCAGTTGTGCAACAAGGCCTCTCTTTGTGTGGGCCCTCTGCCACCCCCAAATCAGCACTAGAAGGTGGGGAAAACTCCTAGAACTGATTTAGGGGGTGCACAGAGGGAGGGGGAAACATCTTCTTGCACTAGGAGAAATCCTTGCACTGAAAGAATGTTCACCTTAGCACAGTGTTGGATTTTATCCATTATTTCTTCTAGGCTACAAATGACTGGCGTTGATTCCTTCAGATGTGTCAAATACACTGTTTAAAAGATTTATATCCTGCCTTTCCGCTATTACTGTACAGTACTCATTTGAGACCACAAAGCATACATACATCAAGTGATGCTATAAATCCCAGCTGCTCTTGGATGTCAATTTCAATTAAATTTAGAGGACGTGAAAGTGCTATGTAAAAAGTCCCTTGAAGTCTACTCAGGTGCCATTATCATGAGACATTTATGAAAATTACAGACCTTTCCCTGGATCCAAGTTGACCAATTTGTTGCTGAAGGTGTTTGTATGTGGAGACATCATAATAAATACCACAGCTGCCTTAAAGTGCAGAGACATAAGTGAATGTGAACATTCAGTGCAAATACAGAAACTTTGAGTGTGCATATTTTTGTGAATTTTGCAAACTTATTTTGATGGCAGCTATTTCCTAAAGTTGATATTAGCTGAAGTGTGCTTATTTTTTTTTTTTAATGGGATTGCCTTTGCCCACACAATTGCTAAACAGTTACAGATAGGTAGCCGTGTTGGTCTGCCATAGTCAAAATAAAAAAATTCCTTCCAGTAGCACCTTAAAGACCAACTAAGTTAGTTCTTGGTATGAGCTTTCGTGTGCATGCACACTTCTTCAGATACACAGTGTATCTCATACCAAGAACTAACTTAGTTGGTCTTTAAGGTGCTACTGGAAGGAATTTTTTTATTTGGACAATTACTAAAGTTAGTTTGCAGTTATTCTTGGTCTGTGGAATGAATTTATGGGGTACACACGACCACATTTTCACTCAGTGTTCCCTGAGATGTGATTATGATGGAAGAGGAAATAAAAGCCATCTTTCGACTTCCTTCAGTGAGACCAAAAGTGCCTTGCCCCTCTGCTTATGCTCTCGTATCCTCCTCCTCTCTCTGTTGAAAGGCTGGTAGCTAATATATATATTGGGGGGAGAGAGAGGGAGAACACCCTCTTATTGACCTCTGCCCATGCCCAGGGAACCCTCAGAGCCTGGCAGTGGTGACCTGTCTAAGATGCACACCTTGGCTAGGAAGCTCTCTCCCACCCCAGCCTTGGAATTTGGTCCCACCATTTAAAAATTGTTTTTCTTATCTCTGTAATGAATTATCCTGGCAGCTGCTTAGAGATGGTTGTTGCCGCTTCTTCGTACAGTAACCGAGGGATCAAATATAGTGTGTGCTTCCAGACTATCCAGTGCTAACAAAATTCTCCCCCCATGACATAGCAGGAGCATTTAAGTGTTAGATTCACAGATTTCTGGCTCTACATCAGTGCTATCGGTGTGCTAAATATTTATTGGCATAGCACATCCATTTATAGTCATTTCAAGTTATAAATGTTCCTGTTTGACAAACACCTTCCCCCCTTTCTCTAAATGGCCATAAACCAAAAGCTGTAATTTTTACTTCCCCTTGAGTGTATGGCATGATGACTCTTTGTGCTCCTTATTTATAATGCTGCATATCAGAGACTTCAGCTTTGCTCAGAAAAGTAACATGGCTTCCAGCAGCTTGCCGGGGGGGGGGGGGAGAGAAGAGCCCATTTATTTTCTTATACCTCTTTGTGGGGCTCTCTTAACAGATCTGAGGTGAAGTTCTTTACTTCAATGCGGAGAAAAGAAAAGGCTCAGGGCAGGCCATTAAGTCTTTAGAGACAAGAACTGTTCATTGCATATACTTCTCTGGCATTTTCTTCCCCTTGGATTTATTCAGTGGGTCAGAGTAGGACCATTGAAATGGCTTGTCAGTGGTTTCAGTGGGCCTCCTCAAAATAGTGGCTTAGTTGGCTATCACCTAGTGAGTTCAGTTTTCACTTCCCTGTTTTTATTTTTTTCTGTTTCTGTCAGATCACTTTTGTATAATCTTTTGTTCTGTTATTCTCCACTTAGAGCATTTCCCAGTTGTTCTGTTAACCATATCACCCCAGGCGGCACCTGTCCTCAGTGTGTTCTTCTCTGGCCCTTGCCTTTTGCCCTCCTCCTTCGGTCTCTTATTCTGAGCACGTCTCCTTTGCAGAAGAGGCCTCACGCTGTCCATCTTGTCTGCTTGTCTGTTAAATTCTGGCTAGTCAAATACATTCTCTCCATTCTTGCTAGGGTTTTCTGCTAATATCTTAAATTAATTTTTGGTAACACTTTACTTAAATTTTCAGCTTATTAGAACTCACATGTCTGATTCTTTACAGCATATAAGGCAACAGTTGATGTGAACCGCCCTGAGACCTTTGGGTATAGGGCTGTATAGAAATCAGTCAATCAAATAAATAAATAACAGTTTATTTTATGTAAAATCAAAAAAGCCAACTGATACTGTATTGTTATATTAATTCTACAGGGCTTTAAGAAGCTCCTTCCTTGTTCCTATGTAATAAGAGGTGTTCATTTTTTGTCCTTCTTACAGCCTCAACACACAAAATGTCAATAGAATAAGTGAGGCTCCCTCGAGAACCTGCCATGAACCATTTTGAGGGACCAGCTGAAGGAGAGGTGAATGATGAACTCGGGAGGAGAGTGGTGAATGAATCTGTGGAGGCTGACCTGGAACATTCTGAGGTAGAGGAGGAACAGCCCCAGTATGCCAGCCATTACCCGAGATGTGCCAACAGCAGCCTTGAAGGACGTTCTCGACAGGAAGAGGAGGAGGGCACGTTGGCACGGTCAGCTAGCACGGAGAGCGGCTTTCACAACCACACGGATACTGCTGAGGGAGATGTCATAGCCCCAGTGGAGGATGCCTATGAAGGAGACCGCGTGCTGGACAATGAGGATGAGAGTGCCTATGCAGTGCAGTACAGGCCCGAGGCAGAGGAGTACACAGAAAATGCGGAGGCAGAACATGCGGAGACGATTCGTAACCGAACTCTCCCCAACCACTTGCACTTCCACTCCATTGAGCACGAGGAAGCCATGAATGCTGCATATTCAGGCTATGTGTACACCCACCGGCTCTTCCACCGGGGGGAAGATGAGCAGTACGCTGAGCCCTATGCCGACTATGGGCTGCAGGAACATGTCTATGAGGAGATAGGCGACACGCCTGACCTGGATGTTCGGGAAGGCCTGAGACTCTACGAGCAAGAGAGGGAGGAAGCTGACAACTATCGAAAGGAAGCTCTCGGTGCCCGACTCCACCACTATGATGAGCGCTCTGATGGAGAGTCTGACAGCCCTGAGAAAGAGGCAGAGTTTGCTCCCTATCCAAGGATGGACAGTTATGAACAAGAGGAAGACATTGACCAAATTGTGGCTGAAGTCAAGCAGAGCATGAGTTCTCAGAGCCTGGACAAAGCTGCTGAAGACATGCCAGAAGCAGAGCAGAATGTGGACCCTGGTGATGCTCCTGCTCATGTTCACCATGAAAGCAACCGTCCGCTGTCTGTTGGCGCTAGACCTACAGTTAATGTGGGAGATCCAGTGCAGAGATACAGCAAGGAGAAAAGGGATGCAATATCCCTGGCTATCAAAGACATTAAGGAAGCTATTGAGGAAGTGAAGACGAGGACCATCCGTTCTCCTTATACCCCCGATGAACCCAAAGAGCCCATTTGGGTGATGAGACAGGACATCAGCCCAACCAGGGATAGGGAGGATCAGGGTCCACTAGAGGGAGATGTGAGTATACCAAACAGCTCACATAATAAGAAAACCGAATGTTAAGGGTATGCAGTCAAAATCGCACAAAACTGCATAGCCTTAACATTCGGTTTTCTTATTGTGTTTTTAACTACTTGCGGGGGATGACGACACATAGTTAAATGTTATTTTTCCTTATTAATTGTGTTTGGAAATCAGAATTATTACACTACAAATTCTTCTTTGGCCTTCATTATTAAGCATTGGCAAAAAAGGAAAAGAAATATAAAAATAATATTTACATGTGGCTTTGGTAAGATATGTCCTCTCACAGGTTAATTTCTAAATATTTGTGTTGATGCATTTGCTTCTAATAGAAGCTGTGTGTTGCTGAGCACGAGCATAGTGTCATGTGGAAGTGCAATGGTGTCATGGTCAATATTCTTTTGAAGTCTTGTTAGTTTTTCAGTCATCCAGGCAGCAGACTTGTTTTCTTCCACTGCTCATGATCAGCCTGTGTTGATTAGCAGATTCAGAAACTGCGTTCTTGTTTTCAGTTGCCATGCAAAGGAGGTGTTCCTCCTTCTCCCATTAATGTTTTTGTGTTTGGTGTTTCCTAAAGCACCACTGGATGCCTCAGAATATTTGCTGTGGGAATTCAATCCAGTGAATGGCAAGGCTTTAATGAGTGTTTTAGGTTGTTGATTGCCAACTACTTAGCGACTTTCTGTTGAGTAAGTGCTGTATACATTTTGTTAAATAAAATAATAATAAACAAATCAAGCTAAAATCCTGTACAGTTGACTTCAGTGGAATTATAGCAGCCTAAATGTGCTGCTGCCCCAGCACTTTATCAGATTTGAATTTATTACTTTGTCATCTATTGGGTTTTTTTGGAGCCTCAAAATATACTAAACTTTTGATGAAGCCAGAAGCCAGCTATTCTTTGTGCTTCAGCCTGTACTAGGGTTACTATCTCTAGGGAGTTCTTATTTTGCAGAGTCATTTGCCTGGTTGCACGCCTGCTTCGTAGATAGAAGCTCGCAGGCTGCATCCCCATCATTTTCTGTTAGGGTATTTGATAGGAAGGATGGGTTGAGAAAGATAAAGCCCTGTTAACTGATATGTTCTCAATCAACAGAGATTTTTAAAATCCTGCACTTTCTGATTGATACTAGAAATGAATGTCAGCAAGGCTTTGGGCATCGCTATGCAAAAGAAGTGGGAGAAGCAGGCGCCTTGCTCTTCCTGTCCCGTGTCCCCCCCCCCCCATCTCCCTGCTATCCAGAAATGAGGATTAAACTCCCAATGCAAGGACAGGACACAACATTTTCCACAGGGAGAGATGCAAGAATTGCCTTTCAAATGAGATAGAAATATGGTGTGACAGGTAGTGCAAGACCTTTGCAGGTCTTGTTTTCCGCACAGCCACATCCCATGTGAAGCTGGTTTTGATTTTCAGCTGTAGTGGACAGTAATATTGAAGTTTTGTTTACTTGCAGCATAATTTCTGAGATACTTGTATAGATTCAGTTGCTCCCAAATGTGGGGTTTTTGAGTATTGAGTATATTTGCTAACCTAAGCAAATATATTCAGGCTTTTGTCAGAATTCTGAGAACCCCAACTTTCATATTTTTTTAAAAAAATCATTTTCTATTCCACATGAATAGCCAAGGGCAGCCTTCATAATAAAATATAGTAGCAAAAATATTAAAGTAATGGAAACCAGTATGACATCCCAAACTTAGTACATTGTTCAACTTCTCTAACTTGATGCATGATGATGATGGAGAAATATTTTGGAGAAATAATAATAGCTTGCAGCTTCTAATATTCTCATAGGAGAATTTCCCTTAGCAAAAGTTTAGAAACCACTAACTTAAAGAGAGGGTCTTAATTAAGAGCACTTCATGGTTTCCCCAAAAGAAGAGTTTTTTGACAATTATGAGTTGACTCAATAAAAGGTGTCCTTTCCCAACTTTGCTTGTCCATCCCATGCAATGCCTTTTTATTTACACCGAATGCCTTTTGCTCGGTGGTGCAGAAGGACAGTTTGCGACAGCTCTTCCCTGGCTTGCAAACCTCAGACTTTGTGGATTTGTTTTCATGATGTTTAGTAAATGATGCACATGGATGGTCTGGTTTTGTAAGTGGAATGTAACATTTCTGAGGAACACGTTTTTCTTTTCAGCCTCCCTTAGGGGTAATATCCTTTGTTTTCTTTTCGCTTGCCTTTGGGTCCACAGGTTTCCTTTGTTCTCTGCCTGGTGCTGTGCAGCTTTGCAGAGACTCAGTTTTTCCACAGCAGGGCTCATCTATCATTAACGAAGGGAATAGCAAAGGCGCCTTGAATAATGGAGCAGCTTTCAGGTGCTTCAGGAGCCTGAAATAATGTCACCAGCTATGCGGATGGGATGATGCTGTGCCTGACATTTGCACAGCCAAAGTTTTAGAGCTGCTCTTTGGAGCACAGATGGAATTCCATTGGACCTTTGGTGGATAGAATGAACTTCCAAAATTATGCAGTGGCCCAAGTAATTTTCAGTTTTTTTACATGCTTGAATACTTAGGCTTTTGCTGACTAAGATACCACTGTTAAAAGGGGGGGATATATTTTTTCCAAATAACCATTAAAGGCTTGATTCAGAATTCTTTGGAGTTGTATTTGTGCACTGCAAGTAAGACTGAGATGTCAAATACATATATATGAGTTCATAGAATTCAGAATCAAGTAATATATGGAAAGATAAAATGTATGTTCACTATTTTCCTGCTTGCACCAAGTCCTCATGGCTTGTTCACCAAAATGGAAAAGTGAAATAGACTCGAGTACAAGAAGTTCCTAGCCTAGGTAATTTCCCTTTAAATGGAAACCTGAAAAAAGAAGACATCGTCTTGAATGCGGGGACATAGCTAGGAGGAAGAATCATATTACAAAAGTACAGATCTGAAGGATAGCTTTAGGTTTTCCATAATTTTTTTTTATATATGTATAAAGCTTTATCAGAAGCCCAGTTTAATCAAAGACCAGGGTTGGACATACAAACAAAGGAACATTTTTACTATAGACAATTCATTCTAACTTTGTGAAAAATGCAAGAAGGGGAAAAAGGAAATATTATGACTACGCCTCCTAAGGGCCTCCACTAGCCAGAAGACAGAAATGGGGACTTTCTTACTCTGCAGGGACTAAAGAACCCTTATTCTTAGTCTGCTCTACTCTAAAGGCTCGGGGCTTGTAATAAAAGCTTTAAATCTGCTTGAAAAACTGAATTCTATCACATTTGCCAGTAAGCCTGAGCCATGGTAGCACTTTGTCCTTGTGGCTCTTCCATAATCAGATGAAGTGTCTAGAATCAGGCTGTACATTGGGTTGGATCTAGACTTAGTCAAACTTTGAGGGGAAACGATGAGACTCTCTAAGTCATTATTAACTTCAGGTCCAATTATAATTATGCTTTACTTTCAGTTATAAACTTTTTTCGGGGGGGGGGGGAATTGCATAACTATAATAGCTCTTAAATTATGCTTGCTTTTTAAAAAAATCTTTGTACTTTAACCACCTAACTGTACATTAATATCATTTATTACTTATTCAGAAGATACCAATAGTACTGCAATTCTGCTAGAAATGTATGTCTTCAAGGCAATAAATGAAAGGAATAGCTGCTTGCTAAGGGAGAATGACCTTCTTATGTATGGGTGTTTGACAACCATTCAGTATCAAATAAGATTAATCTACATAGATAGGATCCTAGCAGCATCTCTTGTTACAGGCTTCAGTTTCAAGTTCCAGGCACATAACACCACTGGAAAAAGTAATTTGGTGGCACTTGATTGTTAGCAATTAGCAGACAACTCTGAAGCTGAGCAGAACAGCAGCAAAATCAAAATGGAGAATTTTTGGATGTATCAGGCTGAGTATCTTAGGAGAATGGTAAGTGAATTATAGCAAGAGAGTAACTGTCAATTTAGGATTTTTTTTACTCAACCCCTGAAGGTGTTCTGTCTGCACAATTCCAAACTTTTAATAAGGTTAATGTTGTGTTTCTGACATTTCTATGTATGGATGATGTAGGAGCATCCAGGAGCATCTTGGATATTTTCTTTTGAAATTTGGATCTGTTCTGGTGTTTTGCTTCTTACCATAACAACAATTATGATAGGAAAAACAGAATATTTTTGATTTTTTTTTAGTTATGAACAATAAGTATATTCAAGTGGTGCTTAATATTCATTTTTCTGATGCAAAGGTTGCAGTGTACAAAGGATACTGCATTAGGAATCCAAGCAACATACTTGCAAAGAATACAGCCCTTGTTACTGAATATAGCCGTTGTTCCATAATATTGTGAATGATACAGAAGAATAGAATAATTTTTCAAAATAAAACTCTGCACCTGTGGTGTATTTTTTTAAAAAATGGTTGTAGGTTGTAGAGAACTGCTATTTGTGAGATTTTTAAGTGACTGTGGAGGGAGAGTTTGCTTTTCACAACGTGTAACCACGTTTATTTTGTCCCGTTGTCACTTCTGGTTAGTCGCTGCAAACTTATGGAGTGATACAGATCTCTTCAGCACTCTCTCCTCCGGCTTTTTTTTTAGCAAATAGAAAGAAGGCATTGGCAAGAGGGAAGTAAGATGAACTGCAATGGACACGGGAAGGGAACTTCCCCCCGTTTTCCTGAAAAAGCAGTGTTTGGTGGGAGGGAGGACAGACTCTCCTCCTCCTGAGCTTAGAGGTCGGCAGCAGCTGGTCCCCAGACCAGGCCTTCGCTCCAAAGATGTCTTGTGTGAGCAGGCTCCTGCCAGCCGCCTTTCAGCCTCTGGCACAGCTGCGGCAGCGCTGGTGCTGGCTAGCCAGGAAATCCCCGTGGCTCCAGCCCTGGAGGTAGGAGAGTGGGTTCAAGGGGCTTCTCTGCATCTCCAAGAAGTGCTTGGTTCCTCTGAATGGTTCCCCAGGGTCTTGCCCCCTTGACTGGGGGGTGGGAGGGACACGAGGCGGGGCAAAGGGGAAAGAGGAGGAGAGCTGCAGCCTGGAAGGACTCCGCATGGTAAAAGAAATAAGAACCGAGTTGGTTTGATTTGTCACCTATAATGTAATTTCTGTTGTTTTACTGATATTTGTAAGTTGCTGTCAGAGTTCTTTCCCCCAACCAAAGAGCAAGATAAAAAAGCTTTAAATACTAATAGGTAATAATTTTCAAAAATCTTTCTCTGCTTCCATATTTCTGATTACACTGAGCGCTGCACCCCGTAGTCACCTTTGCCGGGACTTCACTGCCCATGGGGTCCTTTACCTTTTTACCTTTTACTTCTGATTACATTGTATAAACTAGAACTCAGTTTTGTATTACATGGTTGTCCTCATATTTTCAATGTAAGCTTGGCTCTCTGATTTTACTTTCTATTGAACTTGACCAGAAGTAAAGATTTAAAGAAGATAAAGATATCCAGCCACAAAAGCGCTGTTTATACAAACAGCCTGATAAACAGCTTTCTCTCAGGCATGACTTGGGAGGGTTTTAATGTCTGGATTTGTTGTTGCCTCAGTCATGGGCTTTAATTTCATTTGCTGCTTAATTACATATTTATCAGCAGTATTAAGCCAAAACTCACTACAGGCGGGTTGAAAATCATATGTCCCACTTCTTACTAATGTACTTTTTCCTAATGTACTTATTAATGTGCAGTTTTCTTGCATTGTCTTTTACCCATATCTGCAGCTCCCTCCCCAAATTAGTGGTTCAACAATCATTTTATTATTTACATTTATGCAGACCTAAAATTAATAGGACTTGCTTCTAAGAAAATATAAATCTGAATATAATTCCATGAAATGCTGCATGTTTAATTTTGCTGGAACCCTTTGCCCAGTCCTCAATCTCAAAGCAACAAATACCATTTATTGTTCTGTCAGCATTTTATTTCATTGTGTATCTTTTCTCTGTCTAGTCTCCATCTCCTGATTCATCTTCCCCACGAGGCGCTGAATCATCAGGTCTGCAGCATCACCAAGATGTCTGTGGAACAGCAGAAACCCCCACCAAGAAGGAGGTAGAGTTCAAGTCTTTTTAAAAGCAGTAGTTTTACTGGAAATGTTCCCCATATTTAGGACTCCTTAATTGTGTTCTGTGCATTAAACAATCTTTTAAAAAATGATTTATTTATAGTAAGCAATAAGCTTTTTAGATTTAGGCTGTAGTCTGCAATACATGTATTCACCAGTAGATTTGAATCCAATCTGATTTAGGAATGCAGCTTTTATTAGGTAGTGTTATGTTTAATAGACTGGAGGTCTTGAATGTAAGCACTGCTGGAATCACTGATAACTATTCCTAAATTTAGTATATTAGAGATATTCCCACAGTTCTTTTTTAACAAACAACAGCACCTTCCTCAGGGGAGAAATGAGAATTGCCACAACACTTTCCAAATGGCTTTCCTCAAAGCAGAGTCCAATTTCCATAGTACTACAATACGCTGCCCAAAGACCTGCATGTTACTTTACTTTGTCCTAATAGGTTAACAGTAGTGTCTGCTTACTAGTAATATTTGATGTGGGTTTTTGGGGGGGTGGGCATCTTTCCCAAAGAGCACATAAAATGTGCTCCTTAAAGGCAGCAGTGATACTGATTCCTTGGAATTCATTGGCACTAGACTTTCTAACTGTGCAAAGTCAGAACTGAATCATTTCTGCTTCACCTGCCTGGACACACTATGGAGACATGAACCTCAGGAATCTCTCTTCTAAAAGTGGAAATGCAGATGTCCCACCCTCAGGCTCAGTTGACCAAGATGTTAAAGTTGGGGTACTTCCCTCTCAAAAGTTCCAGGCATTTGGACATATTTGCTCTTTTCCTGAAATCTGAAGGATATATCAGTGTCAGCCAAACCTAAGAGCTATATTCTGAATAACTGCACACAGTTATTCTGTCCATTTGGGGAAATAGCTTTCTTAAGAATAATTTTTAATTAAAAAATACCAATCACAGTTTCTCAGGGCAGGCTGACACTTATCGTGTTAAGGAATGTGCCAGTATGAAGTTACTCTCAAAATGAATCATGTACTCTCTCTCTCCTCCTTTCTCCAGCCATTTAGTGAGATATGAAATGTTTTGCTTCTGCACAGATTTTTTTCTATAAAGCCAAATGCCTAAATGGAGGGAGTATCAGTCAGGAGATTACACAAATGTATTTGTAACAAATATTTGTTCTGAAGGATAATAGATATTTGTAAAAACTACTCTCTCTGAAGGAAAGAATCAAGATTTATAGTAATAATGATAGCTATAATAATAGTAAAGCTTTTATATCAGTTAATTGAAGGCTGTGTGTTTTATACCACTAAGCTTTTCTCAGAAATGCTCTTTGTTGTTCTGCTGCTTTATTATCTCTGCCTACTTGAATCCAGAAGATAAACCACTTTAATCTGCTCATGGCAATTGGATGAATTATTTAAAAGGATATTGGAGTCGGAGTATCAAAAATAGAGGCATTGCAATAGATCAAATGGCTGCAGAAGCAGGTTCCCTGGTGGAAATAAATGTCACAATCTCACACCAGTACTTAATTTCCTGAAAGTGTCTTGTCAGCAAGAGGTCTTCCGTTATTTGGTAGTAATTGATACTTCTATTTGACATTTTTCTCTTTACTAGTTATTTTCTTGTTCCAAGATGCTGTTCTATAGGACCTAATCAAACTGTAGCTTCAGTTTTATTGTATTTTATGGATTTTAAACATTTGCTGTATTTACTTGGAAGTAAGTCCCATTGTATTTCTTTGTGTGTTTAGGGATTGTTTGTGTTCAATCAAAGTGGATTAATTTTTACCTTAAAACTACCAGTTTATCTAAACTTCAGCAATGAGCGAGATTACTAAGACGTTCTTTCGCATAAATGTAAGCCTAAGACCCTGAAGACATTGCCAGAGTCTAGAGCTCTTTAGTTTTTTTGTTTCTGTTCATGACATGATAAATGTTTGTGACATCTTTGGAACTTTAAAAATCTGTCATTCGTAGGAAAGGCAGCCTGGAAATGCTTTATTGATGCTAATCAAGTCTAGACTACACTCTAGGATAACTTCTTAATAATTAACCGATCCTTTGAAATATGTATACATATTTCTTACTAGGCTGTCCGCAGAGATCGGGTAACAACTGGCAGTGTGTGATGAATAACTTTGCCAGTTCTGCATGAAAGGCTTTTTAATGCATACCTCAGCATGCTTAGCTTGGTTTGATATCCTGTTTGTCTTAATTACAGTCAAGAAAAAGCTTGGCTTCTTTCCCAACCTATGTTGAAGGTAAGCTATCAAAATCTCTCTCTCTTTCTTTAAGTTTTAAAACCTTTTCATATAAGTGCAATGTGAGTTAAAAACAGGTGTTAATCCATTCACACAATCTGTTTAGTAACTTTCTCAAGTGCTTGTTCTCCAGGGAGAACAACTTTCTCAAGTGCTTGTTCTCTGCACACAGAGCAGAATTAGGGCCTCTACTGCTTTTGCCAGCACTCGGTGGAGAGGCTTTGTCACGTTAGAAACACAACTTGCAAGTTTAAGAAAGACAACCCAGGCACACCAGGGAGAAGGTTCTAGCGTAGCTTGTTCCTTTTGCTCCTCCTGTAGTCACAAACTGGATCTCTCCCTACACACTGCAACTGATATTTGCCTCAGGAGAAAAGCCCTCATTGATGTCTGTCTGGGTGACAATGATAATTCAGAGTCCTCCATGTAGGGACAAGGGCATGGGCGAAGTTCTTTTTTTTAAAAAAGTGTCTTCTCCCATGCTGTAGTCCTGGGGCTGCTATCCTTGTAGGCCACGGTCAGACTCATCACGTGGACCACCTCTAAGAGAAACCCCACCTCCTCTTTTAAGCTTTGCATTGGGTTCAGCTTCTCGTTGCCTCCAGGCCAAATTCAGCCAGAGGAAGATGACCCAATGTCACGGAAGGGCATTCAGTTCAGTGAAGACAAGACGAGAGCCACATTTTGCCAATTTCTTCCTCTTCCCCTCCCTGCTCCAAGCTTCCTGTACCCCCTTCGACACACCAGGCTGTTTTGAAGGGCTCCCAACTCTATGGAATCAATTGTTTTTCTGTGCTGGAAACTGCAAGGAGGGAGGGGAAATAAGCAGAAATGGATCTTCGTCCCTCCCTCCACTGGGAGCCCCTCTGGAAGGGCCAGGACACCACTTGGATTGGGGGTTAATACATCCAGTTTGCTAACATGCTTGTGTTGGTGCACTATGTCCAACATGGATTGGGGCCTAAAAGCATTTTCAGGCAGTTTTGTTTGTGAATATTAATAATCACAATTACCATATTTTTCACTCTATAACACGCACCAGACCATAACACACACGTAGTTTTTAGAGGAGGAAAACAAGAAGAAAAAAATATTCTAAACGAAATAGTGGATATATGATTTTTGTGGTTCATGCTGTGGCCACAGACATGTGATCTGACAGTGAGTTTGGAGTAGCCCAATGCAAAAATCCTGAGGATCCATGTGGATCCATGCTTTGTAACCACGGAGGAGGGAAGGAAGGGGAACCATGGATCCTCTGCTCACGACTGCAGCAGATCCCCCCCGCCACCCGCAGGCATTCGCTCCATAACACGCACAGACATTTCCCCTTACTTTCTAGGAGGAAAAAAGTGAGTGTTATGGTGCAAAAAATACGGTAAAACTAATAGTGACAATAATGTTGTCTGCATGCTTTTGACTATATGCTCGATTCTGTCCTAATGTCTTGTGCGAACAAGCTCTCTGGGGGCTTTTATATGCTGATGTTAATGTTCACCTGAATATTAGCCTTCAGTTGCGCAACCAGTAAACCAGTAACCAGTAAACTACTTAATGAGTACGTAAATTTGTATTTTGTTTAACCAAAAGTTGGCTAACCTTTGGCCCTCCAAATATTGCTCCCATCTTCCCTGACTGTTGGCCATGCTGATTGGGGTTGATAGAACTTGATGTCCAACAACAGGTTAGCCCACCCCTGGTTTAGGTACATTAAAATTTATTTAGTTATTACATTTCTATCCTACCTTTCCTCCAAAGAGCTTAGGAGAGGGTACCTGGGTCTTCTCCCACCCTCAAAAACCCTGTGAGGCAGGTTAGGTGGAGAGTGTCTGCCCCTGGTGTAAGATTCTTGGCTTAGTGGAGGTTGGATCAGTCTTAGTCCAACACTGTGCAATTCTGACTTTTGTTCAGAACATTATTCTTTATATTCTGATGTCTCTACTATTGCCCGAAAATATATCCTCTGTCAACATTATAAATTGCCTTAGGTTGCAGACCTATAACGTCCTTAGCAACAAATCCATTAAACCCAATGGAAACATGGATAGTATTGGACTAACTTATGGACTATTTATAATTGTGTGCATGCAGCTGAATTGGTTAACGGATTGCAACATAAAAATTATGTTTTATGGAATACTACTTTGTTTATTGATGGTTGTTGTTTTTCAGTTGACAGTGTTTTGTCTCAACCCCTGCAAATTCTTCTTGTATTGTGGAATTATCTATTACACACTCTATGCTTTTACATTTTTCAGCATAAATCATTTTTTAAGATTTTTGGTTGGATTTGTAGCTGGTTAACTGACAGAACTCAAAGAGTACTCATTCATGGTTCCTCGCCATCCTGGCAAGAAGTGGCGGGGGGGTGCCACAGGGTTCTGTCCTAGGTCCATTGTTGTTCAGTGCTTTTATAAATGACTTGGATGAAGGAATTGAGGGGATGCTCATCAAATTTGCAGATAACCCCAAACTGGGAAGGGTGACTAATTCTGCAGAAGACAGAATCAAAATTTAAAATGACCTTAACAGGTTGGAGAAGTAGGCCCAAACTAACAAAATAAATTTCAGTAAGGTCAAATGTAAGACTCTGCACTTGGACAGAAAGAACCAGATACACAAATATAGGATGGGGGACACCTGGCTTACTAGCCATACATGTGAAAAGGATCTAGGGATTTTGGTGGACCACAAGCTTAACATGTCAACAGTGTGAAGTAGCAGCAAAAAAACTAATGCTATTCTAGGCTGCATCAACAGAAGTCTAGTGCCGAGATCAAGGGAAGTAATAGTCCCACTCTATTCTGTCTTGCTCAGACCACACCTAGAATACTGTGTCCAATTCTGGGCACCACAATTTAAGAAGGATGTTGACAAGCTGGAAGGTGTGCAGAGGAGGGCGACCAAGATGGTCAAGGGTCTGGAAACCAAGCCCTACGAGGAGCGCTTGAAGGAGCTGGGTATGTTTAGCCTGGAAAAGAGGAGACTGGGAGGAGATATGAGAGCCATCTTCCACTATCTCAAGGGCTGTCACATAGAAGAGGGAACAAGCTTGTTTTCTCCTGCTCTGAAGGGTAGGGCTCGAATCAATGGCTTCAAATTACAAGGAGGAAATTCCAACTAAACAGGAAGAATTTTCTGACTGTAAGAGCTGTTTGATAGTAGAATTGTCTCTCTTGGGAAGTTGTGGACCCTCCTTCCTTGGAGGTTTCAGCTGATTCCTGCACTGCAGAGGGTTGGACTGGATGACCCTGGGGTCCCTTCCAACTCTACAGTTCTATGATTCATACAATCTGCGCAAGGGCGTTGAACATTTAAAGCACAAACATGATTTACAATAAGCCAGGTTTCCAATTTGAATTCCTGCTTTCAAAGATGTCCTTGAGCCTATCATTTGTTACGCTGAGCTTTTCCAAACCTGCTTTTTAGTTTTCAAAAAAAAGTAGACTATGATTTAGAGTGCTCAACCTAATTGTAAATCTATTCTCAAAGAGAGAAGTTGCATTGTGTTGAAGATCAGCTGGCTTGGAATGCCAGAAAAGGCTAGAATCCGAAACCTGCATGGGAGAGAACAATGATAACATTTGTTTTCTCTTTTTGCGACTGTACTTCTGCACAGCTTGTAACACTGGGTTATTGGCAGTGGGAACACCTAAAGTGGAAAGTGAATACAGAAGTCCCACAGTTATCTCTCACACACATGCATATCCTTTCTTTTGATTCTTCTCATATTTGAGTTATAGTGTACCCTTTTTTCCTCTGGGGGCAGTGGAAGCAAAGAAGATCTCATTGGCCTGCAGATCAAGCTGTGTCGTTTGTTAGCCAGACTGTTGTATTTTCTCTTCCCTGCACCAGGACTATATGGCTAAGCTGGAATATTCTGTCCAAAGGAGGGTATAAGTACACTGTGTTGCTGTCATGTGCAAAACTGTATGTACTTTGTAGGAACAAGCCAGTTAATTTAACACAAAAAACAAATCATCTGTCAAATAATTTTAGGAACTAGTCATAGACTTGTAGTTAGTCCAGCTAAACTGAGTTAAGGCTAAGGTAGTTTTTTAACAGGTTATGGATACCTTTTAGGATCTCCTGAGTTGAGAGCTATTTGGTCAGGGGCAGCTGCTGGGACTTGTAGGGAAGACGTCCCTCTTCTAAGTGGAGCGAGAGCCAATTAATTTTAGTTTTCCCCCATCCTCCTCCTCCTGTGTTCTACAAGGGCAACACCAATACTATATGATTCTCCCTGGACCGGTTGTAAGGCAGGTCGGGGGGGGGTCTAGCCTGAGGTTGGTGGGGCAGTTTTACATTCACTGGCATGGACCAGTCTCCACTGCATTTGGGGCAGGGTGTGGGTCTAGGTTAATGTTTTCTTTCTAGGATTGCCTTTGCTGGGTACATATCAGTGTCTGGCCTTTGTTATTGCAGAGAAAACCTTGGAAATGCAGGTGATATCTGGGGAAAGGAGACATTGCTTCCACAAAGAAGCTGGGCAGAGCTTCCGTTGGTAAAGCCACAATTGCTCAGCAAATAGGTGGCTGCAGAGAAACCCTGCCTGTGCTGCCTCATTGACACCAGAAAGGTGTCATCACAGGAGAATTGAGCTTCCCGTATGCTTCTGCACATGCCCGGAATCTGCATTTTCAGCTGTCATTTTGCACCTTGTTTTTAGCCTATCTGATGTTATATAACCCTGGTTGTAGGTGGGGTTGGGGCCAAGCCAGTGCTTTGTGCCTTTCTGACAAGGAAAGAGAAAAATCCATTGAGATTATTTTGCTTCAGGGTGAACTTTTGTTTCAACTGAATGAGCAAATGTAAGAGTCAGGTTGGATTATCAAGTGCTGTCTCTGTGACAGAGAGGCTGGTCATTCTTTGTCTCCTCTTGTTGTATCTGATCTTTTGCTATCGTGATGAATTTCAACCAGTCCAAAGCCTTTGCTTCTGGCACCAGAAGTGGAGTGTTCTCTCTCTTTCCCATTAGCAGCATAATTTTGCTCAGTAATTCAATTTTTCCATCCTGTAGTTCCTGGACCCTGTGATCCTGAAGATTTAATTGATGGAATCATATTTGCTGCCAATTACCTTGGCTCTACTCAGCTTCTTTCAGACAAAACTCCGTCCAAGAATGTGAGGATGATGCAGGCTCAGGAAGCTGTGAGCCGGATCAAGGTGAGGAATCTTTCTTACTGTCTGTCTCCGTGGAAGAGTCAAGGCTGAATCTCGGAATGGTGCAGGCCGAAACTCCCTTCTGAAATGCACTCTAGTAGTCATTTGTGTTGGGACCCCAAAATTTGCCAGGTCATTTTTTCATGTACAATAAGTTGTTTTCATGCTCTGCGGGTGACATCCTACAGCAGTGGACGTTATTACATAATCCTTATAATCTGAACAAAAGGGGTCTCTGGAGGGAAATTAATATTTCTGCCGTTATTCTAGGCACAGATTATCCAACCCATCCACAGTGTTCAGCCCTGTAGGCCGACTTCCGAATAGTTTGGAGAGGCCTGTGGGGGGTGCAGTGGGTTGGAGGGTGAAGGAAGGATGGTTTGGGAGACTGAATACACCGTCTTGCTGTTTTAACATATATTGCATTGTGATCAAGCCCAAGAAGAATGCTCACACGAACATGATGACCATGGAATGGGTATTGAGGATTTACTATGCAGGCAGGAAAAAAATACTGATATACAGTAGTGCTAAGTTGAATCTATGCAGCCTTTTCAAAAATGTGCTGGTAAGATTGAAGAAGTTTTAAATGGCATTTTGTGTATTTTCTGGTAGATATCTGACATAAACACAGAATTTATAAGAAGTATAGATATAGATACGTACAGTATATTTTGTATTTTTAAAAATGTATTTTAATAGTATTTTAAATCCATCCTGTGTATTATCCAGCACAAACTGCCAAAACTGTTATCTTTGTACTGGTGCCAGTAACTGGGAGCACTGCTGCCCCTGTGCCTCAGCCCCTGGCACATTGAGTGGCTGGGGAGGCCTGGATGGTTCTGGCCCCTTAGTGGTTCATTGAAGTCTTTAACCACCTTCACAGCAAGGGCGCTGGGTGTTCCTGACCTTGCCCTTCCCCTCTGGCCCAGCAGGGGTGGGCAGCAACAGTACTGGTGTCAGGAGGGGGTCACTGCACCAGCTTGGCTCATTGGGATTGTTCAGTCTTCTGTTTGGTGCCTCAGAATGGCCATTCCCCAAAGGAGAGTGTGTCTCTAGAGCACAGCATGGAAGGGACACAACAGAAATACTTCTGTCTAGACCCACATCTTTGTGTTCTTTCTAGCCATCTGTACAATCACTCCTCCTAGATTACGCCTCAGCTCCACATTCAGGGTTTCTGTGTTTATCATTTGTAGCAGTAGAGCTGCTGAGATTTTCTGGATTTTTTTGGCATGCATTCACATGTTATCATTGTTCAGTTAGAAATAATGTAAACCCCCCCCCAAAAAAAATCCTGCCACACAAACAAAAATCAACTTTTGTGAAAGATCTGGAATGAATTCTCAATATTTTTGTTAGTGTGGCACCTAAGTCTCTGTGTGGAAGGTTGATGGGCATGGTTTGGGAGACAGCCGCTTTGTGCCACGTCTCTCTGATCAGTTTTCAAGTCAGTTTTGTGTCAAAACATCTCCTCCTTGTGGGCCCAAATGGCTGCTAGCCATTCATATAGTACACAATACCTGGAATCCTAGACGGTTGGTCTTGGTCGTAGGCATCCTCCATATGGTGTGATCCTTTAGTACATACACATCGAAGACCCAGTATAGGAGTTGACAGAGGCACACCATTTCCTGGCAGTGCTGCTCATCTGGAGGGGGACGATTTTTTAAAAAATCTGCCATGCTCCTGCCAATTGCCACCAGGAGGCTGTGGGGGCTCAGGAGCTCATTTACCTGTGGCCCTCCAGTAGAACAGCCATTTGTCAGTTGCCCACAGGCTGGTTTACAGTTGCAGCTGCCAAGTGGAGGTGGCTTGCAACATCCTCTGCAGGACAACTACTCTGTGTGTGTAGAGCAGGGGCAACCTGAAGGGTGAGCATCTGTTTCTCCTTGGAAGTGGAGGCCAAGGATCTACATGGCAAACCATCTGGCTGAGGATGTTTTCAAGCAGCCTCCACAAAAATAAGACTCATTTGTTTATATTGAGTTCTAGTACCATGTTTAGGATTGGATGGAGTTTGGCTGTATTGGAGTGCCAGCGCTGGATTACTTTTCTCTTGTGGATTTAAGAAATGATGTTTCATATGTATTCAGTGGCAACAGCTGAATTTGCTCTTTAGCAGAATTATTTCTCTCTCAACAGTAGATTCTCCTTTAAGACAGCTAGTCTTTTTTTTAAAAAAAGTTACTGGGCATAATGTTTTCCTTTTTCTGTCTGTCTGTCTGCCTTCCTCTCTCGGCTGGTGTCTATGTACAGGGTTATTTTATAAAACTTTACTCTCCTGTGTGAAATTTGAATTATGAAGCAGAACTTAATTTGGCTAGATAGCCGTCATAGTCCTGATGTTCCAGATCCCTACTTGACTTGGAGTCTCTGAAAGTACCTCTCTAACTATTCTCCTGTCTCTGTTTATTACATGCTAAGCAGATGGCCCAGAAATTAGCCAAAAGCAGAAAGAAGGTGCAGTACAAACTCATCAGCTTGATGTTTTTCCTGTTTTTTTTGTTTTTTGTTTTGTTTTTGCATTTCTTACTTTTGATTTTTAAATTTTATTTTAAAAAATTCTGTATCCAGCAAACCTTTTCTTACAATTTGTTTGAACCCCCATATAAATTGACATTTTTCAAATAACCGGTAGCATGGTTTACTCTTTGTTGTTTACCATTAGCCATTTCATGTTAGTAGGGTAATGGAAAGGTTTAATTAAATGGAAAATAGGCTTTTCCCAAAACTATCTTCCAACTATAGAGCTGACTGAGAAAGGTTTTAAATATATCAAATGATTTGCTTCTAAAACTGTGTATTTCAGCTTGTGTTTAAACGGTAGTTTCATGTGATTTCATGGAGGTTATTAAATTGCTGGATGCAAAAAAACCAAACCTTTATAGACATAAAGTTATATACTATACTAAGATTACTAAATACATATCATTGTGGGATTTAAATGGAATTTTTAGGTGCTTTTCTAAAAAATTGGCCAATTTTTACTGTACGAAATTGTGCTCCTAGCCGTTTAGCCTCTAGTGACCACAAGAGGACTCTTCTACCAGAACTGCATCATACATTCCTGTGTTATACATCACAGACTCTGATCTTTGGGGTGGGGGGGGTGTTTCCGTTTTCCATTTTTTCCATTTTTGCAGGCTTTGTGACATGCTCTTTTTGCCAGAACAACCATGAGTGGGGAAAAATGTAAACGGGCATGTGTGAAAAGGAGTGTTTTTGGACTGTCTCAGAATACAATAAGAGGACCCCATTTGTATAATCATCAAAGGAGAGAAGAGCTGGGCACTTTGGGGTCATTACCTTGCCATTACCTGTCCCATTCTTCTGGGGTACTGAGGACAAGGTTATTCATTCATTCACTTATTAAATACAATTTATAAATAGATATATACAAAAGGTCCAAATTTTCCTAATGCAAAATTATTATTCAAATATAAAAAGGCTGCCATTGAGAAAAGGTCACTGTATATATCCTTGTCCATTTCTTCTCTATGCCATCTTCCTTAACTCTGTTAAATAACCACTCTGTAATAGAGAGCTAACCAACATGGTGCACCCCAGACCTGGTTGGGCTTCAGCTCCCATCCTGCCTGACTATAGGCTGTGTTGGCTGGCAGCTTGTATGGGAGTTGGACTCCCATAACATCTTGAGGGCACCACGCTGACTACTCCTCTAACAGATGGGATTATAGAGTTCCCCCCACTGCCGGTCAATGACACCATTGCAACATTAGGAAGTTAACAATCAAGACAAATGCCAGAGGTTTGTGTATACTCAGGCTCTCCTTGAACCCACTAAGCGTCTCTTGGTCACTTCATAGGCTCAGGGAGCTCCCAGTTGTGGCAGTGAACATCACAGTACTTTCTTTCTACGTGTGGGAAAGCGGAGGAGGGATATGTGCAAGAGAGCAAGTCTAGCTTCCCCTTAAGGGAACAGGGATAATGGGCAAGAGATTTGTAGGGAATTAACACTTTTGTGCACAGTACTGACTTGAGCTCGTAACTCACATTTCGTACCCCTATAGACAGCTTCCGTACCTCTTTTATGCATAACATTAACTTCTGCTATCTTAATGCTACATATTGCATTGCTCTTCTGATGACTGTGTCCTAAGGCTTTTTTGAATTGTGATCTAACACACTTCTGTTCACGGATTCTCCTCAAATGCTTGTTTGTTGTTGCTGTTACTGATTAACTCTGACCTTAATTGCAGGCCCCTGAAGGTGAATCTCAGCCCATGACAGAAGTTGACCTCTTCATTTCAACGCAGAGAATAAAAGTGCTGAATGCAGACACTCAGGTACAGCAAATACCCATCACTTTATCAAGATAAGACAGTGTTGTCTTATCATCATTGATTCATCACCCATTTATTTATTTGCATTTGTTCCTTTTATTAACCTGAAGGTAGCATGTTTTAGATCATTTATTAGGGGGTGAAGTGAGGCAGGAAGATCATTGCACCCTGAATGTTTTATAAAAGGAGCTATCAACATAGTTTTGTTTTATTTTTGTCATTCATTTCACAAAGGTTATTTCTCCACTTTTTTGAGCTAAATATTTTTGCAGATGCTTACTCTAAGAAAGGTCAAAAATAAAAGTTATGCCGAGAAATATCAGTTTGACAAGGAAGAATAAAATGCTAGATTTGTAAACGCCTTCTAGCATTTTGGGTTTAAATAAGTATTATGGGGGAGGGAGCATAGGGCTACAAATATAACTCAAAAGTACTGCTAGATTGCTGTAGTCCAAAATCAGATGAGCTTATGCCTTCTGCAAAGAGGTATAGATATCCTGACCTCATACTGCTGCAATTCGAGATCTTGCAAGTGGGAACTTCTACTGTTCTTTGCTTTTAGGAGGTGATGAAAATTCCCTTTAATGTGGAAAACGTAAGTGTTTGTGTGCACTGAATGCCAATGTTTTTTAAATTCTTATGTGTTAGTGCTAAAGAACACTAATGGAAGGGTTTGTCTTCTCTAGGAAACTATGATGGATCATCCTCTGAGGACCATTTCCTACATTGCAGATATTGGGAATATAGTCGTCTTGATGGCTCGCAGGCGAATGCCAAGATCTAATTCCCAGGATAATGTGGAGGCATCTCATCCCTCCCAGGATGGGAAGAGACAGTATAAAATGATCTGCCATGTCTTTGAATCTGAGGATGTAAGGAGCTTTATTGTTTCTGCACTGAAAATGAGCAAAGAGTTGTTCCTCTCACATTCAAATGCAAGCACTACTGATCACAGTGCAAAAGAAGGCTCTCCTTCAGTCATCTGGGGAGTGGGCAGTGACTGATGACTGGAGTGACCAGCCAGATGGGGAGAGCTGACCCAGATGATCCCAGCTGGATATGGGTTGAGATGGAAACAAGGACAACAGAGGAAGAGCAAATGCTTCCTTTCTTTCAGGACAGGCAGTCATTGTGGTGCCCTCCAGATGTTGGCAGACCACAACTCCCATCATCCCTGACCATTGGCCATGATGGCTGGGGCTGAAGTGATAGTCCATGACAGGGGTCAGCAAACTTTTTGATCAGGGGGCCAGTCAACTGTCCCTCAGACCTTGTCGGGGGCCGGACTATATTTAGAAAAATATAAATACCTGCAGGCTGGTCCCGCAGCTGCCTCCGGACCTGGAGGAGGAACACACTCGGCATGCGCTCAGGAGCGCATCTCAATGACGCCTGCTCACTGGCGTTGTTGACGAGCAGCAGCCGCTCCATTGGCCCGTCCTCAGAGCTCCCAGGCAGTGTGCACCACATGCTGCGGCCCATTATCCGAGGCCAGGTCGGCAGGCAGGCTGCGCACGCAGAGCGCCGAGCAGGCGGCATGCAGCTTGCCCTCCAGCTGCTCCAGTGCTGCCACTGAGCTCGCCGCCAGCAGCAGCGCCGAGATGGGTGCCAAGCTCCTGCTGAAGCCCTGTGACACACCTGCCACCATGCCCATGGCGTGGCCCAGACCCCCCGCCCGCCGGCCTCTCCGCCCATGGCTGCGCCGGGTTTACCTAAGCGCACAGGAGGTGAGGCTTTGGATTGGCTGCGGGAACTTCCTGCAGCCAATCCGAAGCTGTGTCAGCATCGCAGAAGTCAGACTCTGCGCAGCGAGGCGTCCTTGGATTCTTTTCAAGGAAATGCCACGGCGATTTAGCCCAGTGCAGGGACTGACTGAGCAGGCAGCAGGGTCCGCAGGCCAGATTTACGAGCCTGGTGGGCCGCATCCAGCCCCTGGGCCGTAGTTCGCTGACCCCTGTTCCATGACATTTGGAAGGTGCCATCCAGACTACTCTTGGGGTATGAGTAGGTGAGAATAAGAACTGGTAAGAATACAGAGCAGACCCAGAAACACAAATTGCAAGTATGACCCAAATTAGGAATCATCTTTTTCTCTTATGCAGTGATGTACTTGAGGAGACCCTAGGCAAGTGAGGAACAAGAGGTTAATTTTTATGATGGCCATCACTATATTTTGCCCACCTCATGGCCCTTAGTGAGCCAAATGATTCAGCAACCACTAATAAAAAAGAATCATTTTGATGTGTGTTCTGTAGTTGCATCATTTTTAAAGCTTTTCCAGCTTCCACTTGATTTTGTGAGCTAATTTGGTATGTCTGATTTTGTTCCTGTTTCATTCCCCCTCCCCTTTGGCAACTGCTACAGGCACAGCTAATTGCACAGTCCATAGGTCAGGCATTTAGTGTGGCCTACCAGGAATTCTTGAGGGCCAATGGGATAAATCCAGAAGACCTGAGCCAGAAGGAATACAGTGACCTGCTCAACACCCAAGACATGTACAATGATGACCTGATCCACTTCTCTAAGTCTGAAAATTGCAAAGATGTATGTACCCATTCTAATAACAAAGCCATTGAGCTAATAACCCCCCGAGCAGCCCAGTTCTAGTAACAATTATACAGCCATTGGAGTTCCTCAAGAATGACTTCTGTCCCTGCTTCTCCACTCATGGGATGTCAGCAGCGTCTTTCCTCCTCTCACACCCCACTTTTCTATATTTTTAGGATAGTGCTAAATTCATCAAGATTGAATTGATTACCATCTGCCATGTATTTTGTTTTTAAAGGAACAGCTTTCAAATATTTGGCCTGCTGTGTTAATGCATTCAGAATTTTCACTTATGTAGTTGTAACGTGGGGTTGCAAGAGCTCGTTTCAAAAACACTATGTTTGAAACTGGCTTGAGAGATACAGTGCTAAACTTTGTAGAAAAATAACTTTATGAAGATGTAATTCGTAGTCATTTAAACCCATAATAATAATCCTGCTGAGTTCCTTTGCTTTATTCCACTCCACTGTTGCACAGATAATAATGTTATACATATTTTTATTGA
The DNA here is from genome assembly GCF_965112155.1 of Podarcis liolepis. NCBI lineage: Eukaryota > Metazoa > Chordata > Lepidosauria > Squamata > Lacertidae > Podarcis > Podarcis liolepis. Next base: position 817,857 of record NC_139565.1, on the reverse strand, counting down.
TGTAAATCTTCCAGATGCCTTCACTGATTTAGTTGCAAGAGAGAAGTGTGTGTGCTTGAAGGCAGTTTCATTTATTCTGTAGGTTTCATAGAGGAGAAAGGTTTCAGGTTGTTCTCGTTTTTTGTTCTCCTAATTCAGGTTTTCATTGAGAAGCAGAAGGGAGAAATTCTGGGTGTAGTAATTGTAGAGTCCGGATGGGGATCCATCTTGCCTACTGTTATCATTGCAAATATGATGCATGGAGGACCAGCTGAGAAATCGGGGAAGCTGAACATAGGGGACCAAATCATGTCCATCAACGGGACCAGTTTGGTTGGCCTACCACTCTCTACCTGTCAGAGTATCATAAAGGTACAGAAAATAGACTTCGTCTCGAAAGGGCTCCTGACTGTGGGTGTAGCAGGGAAGAAGGCTGTTGGCTCCTTGGCAGGTTAAAGTGGGGCGATGCTTTGGTGTGGTCAAACCTTGCACCATGAAAGCAAGCTGTTAAGATGATGACATTCTAGAGCATGAAAGGATGACCCAGAGGAGCCTGTGTGCAAATGGGTGTTGTGACCAATTAATGCATAGACATTAGCTGTTGCCTTCTGCATTTGGGTTCGCCATTACCTGTTCAGGTGTACCATGGCCCAGGTATTTTACATGTTAATCAAATCTGCTTTCCAGTCCATACATGTCAATCACACCACCCAGTACCAACTTACGGCTTATAGGATAGCTGTCATCAAAATGAAATATATGAACTCTCAACTTTTTAAAAAACAAAAGCATAATGTGCCATGGGGCACTTGCTAGAAGCTCAGCTGGCCTTTTCTGATTCTTTGTGGGATGACTGCATGTATATACAGAACCTTGGGACATTTTCTGACTGGGAAGGCGAAGGGGTGCCACGCATATGCAACACAGCCGATGTTTGGGTCTGGATTGTCTGGTGCTTTTCCATGTATAAATAAAGCCAACCAACCACCCCAAACGTGGAAGCTATAAAACAGAATGAAAATCTCTTGCAACCTTGTGTGTCTTTGCACACCAGATGGCTGCTGAATAGCCTTTTCCTACTCTCAGAGTTGTAGTTTTATTTACCTTCTTGTCTTCCCACATCTATGTGCATGTATCTTTGCTTGATTAGCAAGCAGAGATTGGATGGCCATCTGTCCTGGGTGTTTCAGCTGAGATTCCTACACTGCAGAGGGTGGGCTAGATGACTCTTGGAGTCCCTTCCAGCTCTACAATTCTATGAAATGAAGTGGCTTAAAGTAAATTCCAATTTTTCCAAAGTGGTGTGGGAGCCACTCCTGTGTGGCTGAATCCCTTTCCACTGCAGCAACTTTTCTTGGATGAAGTTGTGCAGCTACACTTTATTGTGTGACTACTCTTTGCATTAGTTATCATTCAAGTTCTGTAACATGAGCTGGTATTTCTGCTGTGCATGTTCTTAAATTGTGATGATGGAGCAAATGGTACCATAGTGCACATCGAGTTGAACTAAAGTGTAATGTTCCAGCACAAATTAAGATTAATTTTAAATTTTATTTGCCATATTGTTTTCAAGGGGTTGAAAAACCAGGCTAGAGTTAAGCTGAATATAGTCAGATGCCCTCCAGTAACTACTGTCCTTATCAGAAGACCAGACCTCAGATATCAACTTGGCTTCAGTGTTCAGAATGGCATTGTAAGTAGCATTTGACATTCTTAACTGTTTATAAACCTAGCACTATTGATATTTTCTTTAATAAAAAAGGAAGTTGATTTCAAAAGCACTTAATATACAAGTGCATTGAATTTTGCAAGGGACGTGGGTGGCGCTGTGGGTAAAACCACAGTGCCTAGGACTTGCCGATCGCATGGTCGGCGGTTCGAATACCCGCGGCGGGGTGAGCTCCCGTCTTTCGGTCCCAGCTCCTGCCCACCTAGCAGTTCGAAAGCACCTCTAAGTGCAAGTAGATAAATATAGCGGGAAGGTAAACGGCGTTTCCGTGCGCTGCACTGGTGCTGGCTCACCAGAGCAGCTTTGTCACGCTGGCCACGTGACCCGGACGTGTCTCCGGACAGCGCTGGCCTCCGGCCTCTTAAGTGAGATGGGCGCACAACCCTAGAGTCGGACACGACTGGCCCGTACGGGCAGGGGTACCTTTATCTTTACCTTTATTGAATTTTAGCCAAAGCATTATTATCTGCATAAATATTAAGGACCTGATAGTTAAGCAAATGAATGAAGGAGCGTCTCTACCCCCATTGTTCTGCCCGGACACCGAGGTCCAGCTCCAAGGTTCTTCTGGTGGTCCCCTCACTGTGAGAAGCCAAGTTACAGGGAATGAGGCAAAGGGCCTTCTTGGTAGTGGTGCCCACCCTGTGGAACGCCCCCACCGTCAGATGTCAAAGAGAAAAACAACTACCAGACTTTTAGAAGACATCTGAAGGCAGTCCTGTTTAAGGAAGCTTTTAATGTTTGATGCTTTATTATATTTTATATATTCTATAAGCTACCGAGTGCCTGGGGAAACCCGTCCATATGGGTGGGGTATAAATAAATTAAAAAATATAATGATTATGATTGATTGAAGGAATAATATCTAGTAATTAAATAACGGAAAGTGAGATGTTAATAATATTGCTTGTGGATTGGGGTAGTGTAACTGAAGGGGATTGCAGAGTGCACATTGTTGCTTTTCCAGCGGTGGGATATGTGGTAGAAATATTCCCATGTTTAATTGGTAAAGCCAGAAGCATGGCAGCTAAAATCTGTTGACATGTGAGGGTGTGGCTGTAGTTAGTGAGGAGTAAGTTCAGGGTGCCAGGATAACACTGAAGCTGCTAGTGATTCTGTAAATATCATCCCTAATACTGAATAGTACATACGCTTCAGGTTACATACGCTTCAGGTTACAGACTCTGCTAACCCAGAAATAGTGCTTCAGGATGAGAACAGAAATTGTGCTCCGGCGGCGCAGCGGCAGCAGGAGGCCCCATTAGCTAAAGTGGTGCTTCAGGTTAAGAACAGTTTCAGGTTAAGAACGGACCTCCGGAATGAATTAAGTACTTAACCTGAGGTACCACTGTATTAGGAACCAGGCAAAGGGCCTTCTCGGTAGTGGCGCCCGTACTATAGAACGCCCTCCCATCAGATGTCAAGGAAATAAACAAATACCTGACTTTTAGAAGACATCTAAAGGCAGCCCTGTTTAGGGAAGTTTTTAATGTCTGATGTGTGAATTCAACGTTGGTCTAATGGCAGCTCCTGCCTTTTCATGGTTCCTGGGCCTCACATGGTGTGCTGTCATTCTTTTGCATCTTCTCTTTCCAGATCTGTAGCCTTATGCGAGGAGGCATTGCAGAGCGAGGAGGCGTACGAGTGGGTCACCGAATCATTGAAATAAATGGGCAAAGTGTTGTAGCAACACCTCATGAAAAGATTGTTCACATTCTTTCAAATGCTGTTGGTGAGGTAGGAGCTGGCAATTTTTACTCCCCCCCCCCCGGCCATTTTGGCACCCTTCCTGCTGTGTGTGGCTTTCTCAGGAAGTACATTGAATGGCCATGGATCTAGTTGTACAAACATTTACCTCTGTATGTTTTCTTTTTTCCTTCCAGCAACTTGGGGCTTATCCAAACATCAAATTGATAAGATAAGTTGGGCTAAGGGGTAAGGGACTGGGCTCAGGGCTCAGGTGAGCCCTTGGCTTCCTTCCCTCAAGATCCTCCACCATTCTGCCTTACCTCACAGGAACACATGATGCCACAATCAGCTGAATGGAAGCCAAGGGCCTTCTGCACTCCAGTCAGAGCCAAGTGGCCCTCCTTCTTACCCTACAGGTGTCAGGCATTGAGTACCAGCCAGTGAAGAAGGGGCAAGTGGCAGCAGGGGCCCAGCAGGCATGGCGTTTGCTTCCAGGGCTCATGGTGCTTCCTAATGCTAGACCTAGGTTAACAAACCCAGTGAGCTTTTTCACTGAGAAGGCATTTTCATTTGGCTCTCCCTGGTCCAGCTCTCTAGTGCCATGGTCAGATGGTCAGTTCCCTGGTGCAACTGGACTTCTCTGCGACCCTTCCCCTCTGCAGGGAGGTGGATCAAAAGGTTTCCAGAGAGTGGTAGGGGATGCTTTCTCCCAAGCTGATGGCCTTTCAGCTGATTCCCTGGTGGCCCGCTGGAATGTGGAGTTAACCAGGACTATCGACTGTCTGGCTCCGAAGCCGAAGCTCTGATTGCATGGAGCCAAGACAGCCCATGGTTTTCCCTGGAGCTAAGGGTGAAGAAACAATCGCTGAGACGGCTAGAGCGCCGGTGGCAGAAAACCCATTTTGAATCGGACTGGACACAGGTTAGAGCTCAACATCGAGCCTACCAAGTGGTGATAGCGATAGCAAAGAGGACTTTCTTCACCGCCTCTATTGCATCTGCAGAAAATAGTAGCAGGAGACTCTTTAAAGTGGTTCACAATTTAACGGAACCACCTTTGCCATCGGGGCCTGGTAACAATTTTGCAAAGTTTTTTTGCAGATAAAGTCGCTCAGATTTGGAAAGAGGTAGACTCCACCGTGAGAGCTGGGCCAGGGTGGGAGAGTACTAGAGTCCTGTCTAGTAAAGTTGCGTGGGATCACTTCCAATCTGTTACCTACAGGCTGTTTGGACACGTGAAACCAACCACCTGTCTCCTTGATCCTTGCCCATCCCGGAAGGTCTAGGCCTGGCTTCCTCAACCTCGGCCCTACAGATGTTTTGAGACTACAATTCCCATCATCCCTGACCACTGGTCCTGCTAGCTAGGGATCATGGGAATTGTAGGCCAAAACAATCTGGAGGGCTGAGGTTGAGGAAACCTGGTATAGTTAATGGGTTCTGCGGAGTGGTGAATGCTTCTCTCTGTGAGGGAGCCTTCCCAGACCCGCCAAAAGCAGCGGTTATCAAACCGCTTCTTAAAAAACATCTATAGACACGGCCCATATGGCCAGCTATTGCCCAGACTCAAATCTTCCATTCCTGGGCAAGGTGATTGAGTGGGTGGTTGCTGAACAATTCCAAGCATGCTTGGAGGATGTGGACCATTTGGATCCCTTCCAGTCGGGACTGAAACGGCTTTGGTTGCACTGGTCGATGATCTCCGGCGGGCAAGGGACAAAGGTGAAAGCTGTTTCCTAGTTCTGCTGAATCTCTCAGCGACCTTAAATACCATCAACCATGACATCCTTCTGGACCATCTAGAGGGGCTGGTAGCTGGGGGCACTGTTATACAGTGGTTCCACTCCTTCCTCCTGGGTCATGTCCAGAAAGTGGTGTTGGGGGATGAGTGTTCAGACCCCCTGGGCTCTCACTTGTGACCCCGCAAGCCTCAGAGTTCCGTCCTCTTGCCTCATGCCTTTTAACAACTATATAAAGCCGCTGGTGGAGATCAGGTGGTTTAATACCCAGCTCAACCTCTCTTTTAAATAAGAACCAGTGAAGGTGGTGAAGGTCCTGTTTGAGTGTCTGGAGGCGGTTGGAGGATGGATCACGGCTAACCGATTGAGGTTGAATCTTGACAAGAGAAGTACTATTTGGGGACAGAGGTGGGCTGGTGTGGAGGACTCCCTGGTTCTGAATGGGGTAACTGTGCCCCTGAAGGACCAGGTGCACAGCCTGGGAATCATTTTGGACCCCCAGCTGTCCATGGAGGAGCAGGTCAATTCTGTGTCCAGGGCAGCTGTCTACCAGCTCCATCCGGTACGCAGGCTGAGAATGTGGCAGCTAGACTGGTGACTGGGAAAGACCAACACTGGTCTTGAAAGACCTACATTGGCTCCCAGTACATTTCCTTCTGGTATTTCCCTCACTGTGAGAAGTGAGGTTACAGGGAACCAGGCATAGGGCCTTCTTGGTGGTGGCGCCCGCCCTGTGGAACGCCCTCCCACCAGATATCAGGAAATAAACAACTAGCTGACTTTTTGAAGACATCTGAAGGCAGCCCTGTTTAGGGAAGTTTTTAATGTTTGATGTTTATCTTGTTTTTAATCTTTTGTTGGAAGCCGCCCATAGTGGATGGCGAAACACAGCCAGATGGGCGGGGTAGAAATTATTATTATTATTATTATTATTATTATTATTATTATTATTATTATTATTATATTATTATTATTTTATTATTCACTACAGCTGTGAATTTTAGCTAAGCTAAAATCCCGTTCTTCCACCTCCAATGGGAACCTCTGCTAGATCTCAATCCCTTGCGCAGATGGAAGGAGCCCTTCGATTTTCAGAAGGCTGTGAATGTTTGGAAAACGCATATATGAAACTGACGCCAGTCTTTCTTTCCTTTGTCCAGATTCATATGAAGACCATGCCAGCTGCCATGTACAGACTCTTGACCGCACAGGAACAACCGGTTTACATCTAAAGTTGTCGCACCCAGTGTGCAGGGGAGACACTTTTCCTCGTTAGTGGAGTTTTCTTGTGCTGCATTTTTATTTCTGCAGCAACATGTCTCACTCTTGTTTCTCACCTTTGGCATCTTGGGTTGCACCTTTTTACTACTAGTTTTATGTAATTCTTCACAAAACAGAAAACTAACCAAGAATTTCTTGTTCACGCACGCACGCACGCACACACTTGTTCCAGCTACATCATTTTATGCCTCTCTGGCTGTTAGGATAGAAAATAAAGTTAGAAAGCTCTTTTTACCAAATAGGTAAAATTCTCTTATTTGAGTGACAGAAAGGACGCAGATTTGTTCTATCCTACATAGCTACTGTTAGGTGTATGTTAGCAACAAGCTGACAATTTTGCCCTCAAGAAAAAGTTGTGATGTGTTTGAAAAAGGAAATGGGATGAGACCTTGTCTTTCAGGTGAGCTCTGCTTTCCTAATGTAGCTCAAGACCTGTCTATGAGGAGGGGGCTGCTGCTGGGTTCTGCTCACCCCATGCTGAAAATCCTCTGGGAATAAAATGTACATTGTCTAGAGATGATGCTGCAAGGTCTTTCTCCACCACCTCACACACTCCCAAAAGTCTCCTATTTGTCATGTGTAGCATGATTTTTCTTGCAATGGCTTTTCTGTTCTGTACTTTCTAAGATTGATTGGTCCACCAGAAACAGTGTGGGGTGTGTGGACAATACTGCTGTCAGATCTTAACTTTCCAACTTTTTTTCCATTTGTGTATGTATGAATGTGTCTGTGGGCTGATAGGCTGTCACATTTTAAAACTGTATGCTTGATATTTATGTATTTCAGCGAGTCTACATGCAGTTCCAAATGGTTTTGTTTTGAGCCAGTTTACTTCTAACATATCTTTGGTCCAAAAGTTTGTATTTAATTTTTTTTTAAAGAAAATTTCTCATTAATTTTGGACCATAGCAAAATAGTGGAAGGTATAAACTTAATTTATTTTGTAATATATATATATATAAATATATATATAAATATATGTAAAGTTAATCCCATGCCTGGGATACTAAAAGGGGATGCTCACTTACTGTAGATGCTCGTGCAACGAAAGAGCATTCCAAAAGATTTTGGTCATAATATTTAAAATCAAAGGAGTCCATAGACTGTAATATGCTCCTGTGGCACCTTAAACACTTAAAAATTTATTATGGCATGATCCTTTTGGGGGCAGAGCCCACAAAAGATTGTGTCATTCACAATACATGTGTTGCTCTTCAAGGGGTCCCAGTATTCTTTGTAGGAAAGAGAGCTGCATTTCTGGAACCTAATATTGTGTGTAGGGGGTAGGAAATCTGGAATACTACTGATAAAGTGGTAGCCCAATTTACTGACCAGGACAACACTGACGTATCAGGGGAGGGGGTTGGGGGTGTTTGCATGTTGCATGGATATGCACACATGTTGCAGATTCTGATGGGATTCAGTGCCCTGCATGGGTGTTACACGTGGATCCTACTTCCCACTACAGCTATGGAAGTTCTAGGAAGGAAAGGAGCTGGTTGTGTAACAGATGCTTGAGCCACAACCAAGCCCTGCGATACACACAAGTTGTTAGGGAGGCTAAGGAATGGAATGTTAATTCCCTTTCTTTATTCACAAACGAATTGTTCATGTACAGTTGCATAATATTGCCCATATACAGGGTGAGTCCTTTAAAAGAAGCCCTGTGGATACAGAGTACACATTTTCCACTGGGCCTCTTTTAAAAGACTCTGTAGTAGTCTTATAGGAGATAATAAGAGAGAGCGAGAAGTATTTCAACCTGGACAAGTCTAGCAACCATATCTTCTTCACTTGGCTAACCCCTCAGCCCACGGAAACCAAGAGGCAACTCTGCTTTGGAGGGGGCAGGACTTGTGCATATTTGGCGGCATGTTTTGGCCGGCGTCGGATGCTATTGCTTTATTGCACCACCGCAAAGTGGTGTGGACCTGGACAGCATGCTAGATAAGAAACCATTAGCAAATGTATGTAAGCAAAGTCTTTTTCCAAAAAAATTGGCCACATTTTTTCCAAAGCAAAACCAGAAGAATTATTTTCAGCTGTAGGATTTACAGCCTATTGAAGTTAATTAGCTGTGATGCAGGGGGAGTGAGGTGTAAATGAACAAAAAGTTGGAGAGAGAGAAAAAGCCACCCTGTGTCTCAAAAATGGCCTTGAAAAATGTGGATTTTGTGTATGTCATTACAGCTTTTCTACCGGGACAATGGGAAGCGTGCAAGGATTGCATTTTCACTTCTGAAATAGGGAGTTGCAGTAGAAAAGAGAACTATCAGTATCCTTTTGACTAGGCCAAATAATGATGCAAAGAAATATAGGAATTGAATATCTTCAGAGTAACAACACTGCACAACTCTTTTATTAAATTAAAGGGATTCTTAAGCCACGGGATCTCTAAAGATAGCAATTCTATTCCAGATTAACAGGCATAGTTTGTACTTAGTCTGAGGCTACCTAGATTCAGTAAGATGTTTTGAATGGACTTTACACAACAGCACACAACCCCTAAGTTCCTTAACTAAATGCAAAAGTAGCAAATGTAGAGAACATATAAAATTAAATTATACATAGTGTTGTTGACCATTTTTTCCTACCAACTCCAACTAACCTATAGCCCTTTCTTCCCGCTTCCCACAAGGAAACACACTTTCTTCCTCCTAAGCCAGGCATACACAAACTCGCCCTCCAGATGTTTTGGGACTACAACTCCCATGATCCCTAGCTAACAGGACCAGTTGTCAGGGATGATGGGAACTGTAGTCTCAAAACATCTGGAGGGCCGAGTTTGCCTATGCCTGTCATAAGCCATTATTCATCTTATCGACACCCAGTCAGGAAAATCTTGTTTCTCTATATACAGAACAGCTTTTCCAGAAAATCCCTGAATGAAAAGCTGGTCTTGAAAGCCCAAACACTCAACCATGTTGACTCACAGAATAGATCTCTTTCTTTTTCAGGTTTAGCCAAGAGGCATCTTTTCACAGCTGTTATTAAGAAACATCCAAGATACTAGGATAGAAATGGGACTGGAATGGATATATATATATATATATATATATATATATATATATATATATATTTGTTTTCGTAGATTTTCACGGCTTCTATGGAAATAGAAGCCAACAACCAGCTTCCCTTCCTTGACGTCCTAATCTACAAAAAACCTGATGGCTCCCTAGGACACACTATCTACCGGAAAAAAACACACACCAACCGCTACTTACATGCTCAATCACACCACCACCCTGCACAAATAAACTCCGTAGCCAAGACCCTCATCTCCAGAACCAAACGCCTGGCTGACAAAGACCACTTGACAACTGAGTTACAGAATCTCTCAAATGTGTTAATCGCCAACGGATACCAGCAAAACAGGGTTAAGAAGCTAATCCAAAAAGAAACACCCCCAAAAAACCAAGACACGGAAGAAAACAATGGCATGGCCCTCCTTCCTTATATCAAGGGCACTACAGATAAAATTAGCAAAATCCTCCATAAACACAATATCAAAACAGCCTTTTGCACCAACCAAAAAATAGCCAATATCCTCAGAAACCCCAAAGATAAAATCCAGTTGGAAAACCAAGGGGTCTATGAAATACCCTGCAAAGTCTGCCCAGCCACGTACATTGGACAAACAAACAGACGAATAAATGCACGTATCGCAGAACACAAGAATGCCGTTAAAAAAGAAGAAAAATCTTCCTCTCTTTTCCAACACATGAAAGAAACAGGACACGAAATTAATTTTGCAGATTCCAAATTGCTCTTTAACATGGAACATCACCACAAGAGAATAATCATGGAAGCCATCGAGATAGAGAAACACCCTCACAACATGAACAAGCGTGACGACACGTCCCGCCTGCCAGACATCTGGAAATTAGCCCTCCCCACAAAAACCGACACCAGATCCAGAGGCACACAGAACGCCACCACCAATCAACCACACCAGACCCAAACCCAGACCCTCTCCACAGATAAATTACAGACACCATCCAGTAACCAAACCATAGTGGCACCTCCGGATGCTGCACCCCCCTGCAATCCCTACACAGATCTGGCTGGCACAGGGCACAAAACCACAGCTCGCCCCTATACACGAAGCCAAGCCAAAGCACAACTAAGTGCAGTACAGCCATCTTCCCAGAAAAACTCTTCACAAATTCAAGAGGTCAAGACACGAAGGCTTTAGCAACTAATCCACACCTAATGACCCACCTAAGTGGTACTCAGAATATCACTCAAGAAATCACTCAAGATATCCCTCAAGTAATTAAGGAACAAAAGAAGAAAAGAACACTAGCCTGGGAACTTCCCCTCTGCCCAGAACTTTTGAGGCAATACACCACACCCCTCTACAGTATTTATAGGAACTCAAACACTGAGATCCCGCTCTGTTCCAGTAACAAGAAGCCGAAAGCACCAGCCTGAAGATGACGAGTGAGACCTCGTCGAAACGTCGCCTAGACACCCCAACTTTTACACGGGAAGACACCCGAGGACACCAAAACCTGCATATATATATATATATATATATATATGCAGGTTTTGGTGTCTTCGGGTGTCTTCCCGTGTAAGAGTTGGGGTGTCTAGGCGACGTTTCGACGAGGTCTCACTCGTCATCTTCAAGTGAGACCTCGTCGAAACGTCGCCTAGACACCCCAACTCTTACACGGGAAGACACCCGAAGACACCAAAACCTGCATTCCTGTACCCGTGAAAATCTACGAAAGCATATATATATATATATATATATATATATATATATAATCAGACCATTACTGGTGGAAACTTAACCATGTCCTTAACTCGATGTCTTTCAAATTATTACATGGGAGTAAAATTATCCATGTCCTAAACCTCTTTGCTCTTTATTGCTCCATCATAAGTTTCACATTGCTTTCACACACAGACAGGGCTATCGCACACAGGGCCTCACAGGTGCAGTGGAAGGGGGAGCCAGACATGGAGACAAACCGCTGCTGCTGCTTAGAACTGCAGAAGTTTGGGAGAGTGCTGTCACAATTACAAAAAACATTGTCAACTGTGTTCACATACAACCTGGTTCATGTGGACATTTCTCAGCACGGCTGCAGTGTTGTGCTGCTTGTACATAAGGAATCTTGACTTGTGACCTGATTTCCAGCTCTAGACCTCTCAATGTTAAAGAACCATATGGACTGCAAGGTTATGTTAAAATTGATGTTTTAACAGCTTGTTAAGAAATTCTAGTAAGCATTACGTACTGTATTGGGATCAAAGGAAGAATTTATTTTATACTTCAGGTTTGCTAAACTCAGCAAGAATGATAGTTGCCTACTTGTATACTTTATTAATTCTTCCATGTTTACAAAACAGTTGAAATTGCCTCTTGATTTACCATTTTTCTATGTGTGTGTCTGAATTGCATTATAATTTGCAATATGTTTTGCGATTTTTCAAGTACAAGCTTTTGGGGAGAGGGAGGGGAGGTCTTTGTACTTCTGGGAATAAAAAGAAATCTGTGTCTGAAGATGGCAAGCGTGTGTGTGTGTGTGTGTGTGTGTATACATGGGGACTGAGCACAGTACTAAAGAATATGAAATTTATACTACTGTTCTGTAAAGAGGGTGAATAGAAATCATTGAAATGCGTCAGGAGAAGTATAGTATTGTATTTGTAACAATATTGTTCTTGTAAACACTAAACTTGATGAGCTCTCTCTCTCTCTACATATAAATGTGAACCTGGAATGTTGGTACTGCACATTTACTGAATGTAATTTCTCAGACTCTTATCACAGATTTCTGGCCCCTTTCTCTGTAATGCAGCTTGTGGGTGGGATGGGGTGGTTATTTTTTTACTTTATTTTTAATTTTTTGGCCTCTGTTTTGTTGTGATGTATTCATGTGTGCTACATTCCTTTACTTAACAGAGTGCTAATGTCTGTAAGATTTGCAACAATAAAAAATGAAGCAAACCAAAAAAGGCATTAGATTATAGCCAAATCTTCATTAATGCTGAACTAGGAAGGTTTATTCTGATTGAACTACCTTGTTATTAATGGATTTCCATTTCCACAACCTTCCAGAACTCCATAAATATTTGTATCCATGTTGGGCAGAGAACTCTCCATAGCCATAACAACTCCCACTTTTACAAGAAGCTGCAATTAATGATTCAGCCCTCCATTTTTTTGACATAAAATAATATTGGTGAAAATCACTAGATTAACTTGCTTTACCCTTACAAATATGCACAGAGTGAGGAAGAACATTATGAAGCATAATTTACTTTTAACATCTAAAGAGAAGAGTGTAATTGTACTTTGAAATAGTTTAAATAGTTATGTCTCACAAACAACTCAAAAGGAGTGCTTTACATAAGATTAAGAAATTTATTATTTCTACCCTGCCCATCTGGCTGGGTTTCCCCAGGCACTCTTGGCGGCTTCCAACAAAAGATTAAAATACAATATTCCTTCAGATATTAAAAGCTTCACTAAACAGAGCTGCCTTCAGATGTCTTCTAAAAGTTTGGTGGTTTTTTCGTTTGACATCTGGTGGGAGGGCGTTCCACAGGGCGGGCGCCATTACCGAGAAGGCCCTCTGTCTGGTTCCCTGTAAATTCGCTTCTCTCAGTGAAGGAACCACCAGAAAGCCCTTGGCACTTCACTTCAGTGTCTGGGCTGAACGATGGGGGTGGAGACGCTCCTTCAGTGTGAGCCAATGTGGTGTAGTGGTTGAGAGCGGTAGTCTTGTAATCTGGGGAACCGGGTTCGCATCTCCGCTCCTCCACCTGCAGCTGCTGGGTGACCTTGGGCCAGTCACACTTCTCTGAAGTCTCTCAGCCCCACTCACCTCACAGAGTGTTTGTTGTGGGGGAGGAAGGGAAAGGAGAATGTGAGCCGCTTTGAGACTCCTTAAAGGGAGTGAAAGGCGGGGTGGGATATCAAATCCAAACTCTTCTTCTTCTTCTTCAGGTATACTGGGCTTTCAATGTTAGTACCAACACTTTGAATTGTGCTCAGGAACGTACTGGGAGCCAATGTAGGTCTTTCAAGACCAGTGTAATGTGGTCTCGGTGGCCGCTCCCAGTCACCAGTCTAGCTGATGCATTCTGGATTAGTTGTGGTTTCCGTCCGGGTCACTTTCAAAGGTAGCCCCACATAGAGCGCATTGCAGTAGTCCAAGCAAGAGATAACTAGAGCATGCACCACCAGTCTGGCGAGAGAGTCTGCAGGCAGGTAGGGTCTCAGCCTGCATACCAGATGGAGCTGGTAGACAGCTGCCCTGGACACAGAATTGACCTGCACCTCCATGGACAGCTGGGAGGCCAAAATGACTCCCAGGCTGCACACCTGGTCCTTCAGGGCACAGTTACCCCATTCAGGACCAGGGAGTCCTTCAGACCTGCCTGCCCCATCCCCCCCAAACAGTACATCTGTCTTGTCAGGATTCAACCACAATCTGTTAGCCGCCATCCATCCTCCAACTGCCTCCAGACACTCACACAGGACCTTCACTGGTTGATTTGAAAGAGAGGTAGAGCTGGGTAGCATCTGCATAGTGACCCAGCCCCCCCCCCCGATGATCTCTCTCAGCGGCTTCATGTAGATGTTGAAAAGCTTGGGGGAGAGGACGGAACCCTGAGGCACCCCACAAGTGAGAGCCCAGGGGTCTGAACACTCATCCCCCAACAACACTTTCTGGATATGACCCAGGAAGAAGGAGCGGAACCACTGTATTAACAGTGCCTTCAGCTCCCTGCCCCTCTAGGCGGTCCAGAAGGATGTTATGGTCAATGGTTTCAAAAGCCGCTGAGAGATCCAGCAGAACTAGGAAACTGCTCTCACCTTTGTCTCTAGCCTGCCGAAGATCATTGACCAGCGTGACCAAGGCAGTTTCAGTCCCATGATGAGGTCTGAATCCTGACTGGAAGGGATCTAAATTGTCCGCATCCTCCAAGCATGCTTGAAGTTGTTCAGCAACCACCCGCTCAATCACCTTGCCCTAGAATGGAAGATTTGAGACTGGGCAATAGTTGGCCAAATTGGCCGGGTCTAAAGATGTTTTTTTAGAAGCAGTTTAATAACCGCCTCTTTCAGCAGGTCTGGGAAAGCTCCCTCACGGAGGGGAAGCATTCATCACTGCGTGGAGCCCAGCCCTTCCCGGCTCACTTTATGAACCAGGATGGGCAAGGATCAAGGAGACAGGTGGTTGGTTTCACTCGTCCAAGCAGCCTGTCCACATCCTTGGAGGTAACAGATTGGAATTGATTCCACGCAACCAGCACTCTCCTGCCCCAGCCCTGCTCCCACAGTGGAGTCATTCTGCATCTGAACAACTTTATCTGCAAAAAACCTCGCAAAATAATTGCAGGAGATCATGTGACCTATACCAGGCCCCAATGGTTCCTTTAAATTGCGAACCACCTGAGTCTCCTGCTGCTGTTTTCTGTAGATGCAATAGAGGCGGTGAAGGTCTTCTTCGCTGGTGCTATAGTCACTTGGTAGGCTCAACGTTGACCTCTATCCCGTGTCCGGTCCCATTCAGAATGAGTTTTCCGCCACTGGCACTCTAGCTGTCTCAATGATTGTTTCATTGCCCTCAGCTCCGGGGAAAACCACGGGGCTGTCCGGGCTCCAATGCAATCAGAGAGGGCACTTCAGAGCCAGACAGTCAATAGCCCTGGTTAACTCCACATTCCAGCGGGCCACCAGGGAACCAGTTGAAAGGCCATCAACATGGGATAAAGCAACCCCTACCACTCTCTGGAAACCATTTGGATCCATTAAGTGGCAGCGGAGCAGATCATCTGAATTGCTCTTACCTCCCTGCAGAGGGGAAGGGTCGCAGAGAAGTCCAGTTGCACCAGGAAGTGATCTGAGCATGGCACTTCTTTAGTTTTGCTGTTACTTAGTGTCAGATCATCCACATCCAACACCAGGTCTAAGGCATGTCCGCGAGTATGAGTTGGGCCCATGTCCATGGGACAGCCCCATGGAGGCCATGCTTCCCACAAAGTCCTGAGCAAAGTCCTAAGGTGGTGTCGGCGTGGATGTTAAAATCCCCCAGGATAACCAAACTGTCTCCAGGAGAACATCTGCCATGACTGCTGGAATTACGGTACTAAATGTATACTTATGTTTAAGATTTGAGCTTGTTGCACACTTAGCTACATCATCTGAATAGGCCATTTAGTTTATGTGCAATCCCACACTGATTTTATGTTTCCATAGAACCATTTTTGGGCATGTTCTAGAGCTGTAGCCGAGGTCCTGGCTCTCTCATGGGGCAGGGCAAATGCTTGTCCACTGTTTTCTTTTGACTCTTAGTCATGGAACTTTTTCACCTACCATCCTTTCACTTTTATTTTTTATTAGTTTGGAGGGAAATGTGCATTATTTAGCAGTGATGTAAGAGCCAGCAATAACAGTATTCTAGTATTGGGGGCAAGGGAAGCACTGCTGCTATCTCTTAACTAGATTATAGGAACCGTCTTAGTCTACTGGACACCCATGAGAAGTGAGAAAAACCTTGGAAGCTGATGACTTCTCCAGGAGCTCCATTTTCCAAACAGAACCCTACTCCAAGACCTAGCAATAGCAGTAATTCTCAATGCATTGCCAGCTCTCCTGCATTCACATTCACTTTCCAAACAATCAAAGGAAGGGAGCTTACAAGTGCTGTTTGGTTCTACTACTGACACTGGTGCAAGACCTGCTTACAAGGCTGTGGTTCCTCAATGATCCTTGAAGAACCCATTACTATCCTTCAATGACGCCGTGCATGAGTAAATAGAGTTGGTTTTTATGCCTAATAACATTAATTGAATATGTTCTTTAAACTCTGCATACCGTATTTTTCGCTCGATTGGACACACCGGACCATAGGAGGGGGAGAATGGGGGGGGAAATTTCCCTTGTTCTCCCCCTCAAAAACAAGGTGCGTTCGGGGGGGGGGCGCTAGGGGCGCCTTGAAAGATGGCGGATATTAACTATCCAGCCCACACAAGGTAATTAGAGGCTGATTATGGGGAGTAAATCAGTGTCCCTAACATCTTTCCAGGGGGGAGAGATGCAGTTTTCACCCACTGTTGCCATAAATCACCCCCGAGTTCGGAAGAAGGAGGGGGTGAGGCACTGGGTGCATAACCCTCGGTGGGCCTCGGAACTCCTCTGAAGCTGCTTCCAGGAGCGAAACTAGTTACGTTACTTAAAAGAAAAGAAAAATGGTGAAAGATAACGCACATGCTTCAAGAGAGGCAGGAGGTCTTGATCTGCTAACAATCGTACCACCGAAATGAAGAAGACTGAGACGGAAGATTACATCAAGTACTACAGACAAGCTGGTATGTGGATTGGAGTGCAACAGAACTGAAAGGGGGGGTGACTTTTTATCTTTTCCCCCTCTATGTGATTAATTAATAACCCTCCCTCTTAGAAGATCCGTCACAGCAACTAATTGGCAAATGGGACTGAAAACAAACTGTGTGGGAATAATAAGATAAAGGTTTTACTCTGTAAAGGGCTTGGAAAGAAGAAGGGCTCTCTTTTGTGACGCAGTTAAAATGGAGATTCCCTATGAGACCTGTGTTGCAGGAAGGTTTGGTCTTGGGGAAGGGCAAGCCGAAGATTTATTATTTTCGACGAGATTGCAATCTGGAAGGGGCAGCCCTCCTGGAAAAAGACTAATTTACGATGCAACAGGTTGGGAAAGCTAAAGAGCGAGCTTTTGGACTGTATTTCATCGGAAAACAAGATGGCGATTGCTTGCTCGAGCGGAACTGTTCGGACTATTGGGATTTATGAGAGAGCAGTATAAAGTCCACACAGAAATACAAACAAGACTGTTTTTTTTCAACCCACTTGCGGAGCAATTCGGAGGTGAAAGGAAAGGAAAATGAGGAATGACAAGCATTGAGAAGAGGGGTCTGTAAATATCATTCTTAATATGAAAGTAGCAGAAAACAGTTGAGGATTGGACTCCTGCCGATCAAAAAGCATGGGTACCCCCCACAAAAATTTATAATTTGGAAAATAATTGGACTACATGATATGTATTGTTATAATTTGGACTAACTGATTTGATGTGTTTAATTTGGTAATATGAAACTTAATAACAATTATTTAAAAAAACAAACAAAAACAAGGTGCGTTTAAGAGCAGGCCTTGCTGCTGCCCCCTGAGCTTGTGGGGCTGGCGGTGGGGGGAAGCACTGCTTTCCCCCACCGCCAGCCTCAAAGAACCCTGAAGCCTTTGGAGCACCAAAGGCTTGCGGATAGCTGCCCAAAGCCCGGGGTGCGCAGCGCTGCGCTCCCAGGGATTCAGGCTGCTGCCTGCTATCCGCAAGCCTGCGGAGCCTGGCGAGAGAGCTGCCTCTCCAGGCTTCAGCGAAAGCCTGCATTTGCTCCATAGGACGCACACACTTTCCCCTTCATTTTTGGAGGGGAAAAAGTGCGTCCTATAGAGCGAAAAATACGGTATAATGTTGAACCAAGGGTAGTGAAAACACTCAGAGGTGCAGTCCTTCCTTGCTAGAGTGGCTTGTACTTTCACCTTAGCATTTTTCCTGAATGGGACAGCAATGTACGCTCTTCTGAGGGCTCCCCTTATCTCCTTAACACTTTCAGGTAGCATGTTCAAAAAATTAAAGCCAGGTTCATTCAATGGCTGAGAGGCCCATTGTAAACTCTTTATATTAATTTTGTTTTTACTCTTAACACAGTACATGTGGACAACATTGGTGTTTTCCATTACATATTTATCCAGCTGAATAGTTGTGATTGAGGGTGTGATTCATCTGCTAATGGGTGTATAGCACCAATTGATCTCCAGAGAAGGGTGGAGGAGAGAGAACACTTTTAGTTTGACATCAATTCCAATGGCTAACTCTATCACATATTTCCTTGGAGACAAAACACAAGCAGTTAACTGCAGATCGTAAGTGAAACCACAGCTACTGGAGGCATAAAGCCCTTCTACAGAAGTTTTAGTAGAATGAATCAATTGCTTCCAAACATCTTCAAACACATGCTCTTATTTCTTCCCAACACCCAATAAAAAGTGCTTCTCATATATACAAATTGCACCTGAATATACTTGGTTTAAAGACAGCTTCAACATTGGAACATTCTGAGGTTTTCCTAGAAGTAACCTCTTCCAACAGTGTCCTCAAGTATTGTTTCCAAAAGCAGCAATAAGTATGAAATACAGATTAACTTGTTTTTTCACAGAGTGGTTTTCTGGTCTGTTCATTGCATCTGATAAAAGTACTCATAGCTATTAGTTCAGAGCACTGTTTCGCGTACAACTCCAATGAGACTATGTGGCCGTTCAGGCTCTGACCTCTGTGTTCTCTCCAGCCGCCGGGTTTCTGCTGTAGTAAAAGTACTCACATCCCCACAGCTCTCCAAGTGCAGGAGTCCCGGGTGCCTTCTAAAAGGCAGCGTATATGCCTTCGATGCAGATGAACACGCAGGGATCATTACCTTCACAAAAAAGGGGGAGAGTACAGTTTTGTTTACCTTATAACACCTTCCATTCACATTTTTATATCAAGGGAGGAAAACAGTTACTTCTCATTATGAAAATCCCAACAATCTTAAAACACTAAAATGGGCCATTCAGTATGTTGAAAAAGAGTCAAGTCACATGTGAATTTGAGCCTGTACATAAGTTTATTTATTTGGAATGCTACCTAAAAAGACTCTAATTTAGTCTTTTATTGATGGGTCTATAGCACTTACTCCTAACGATAGCAAAACTATTCAGTAATCCAGACAAATGAGTTGTATCTACTTTGCTTTTTAAAAAGATTTTTTTTTTTTTTTTTAGGATAAAAGCAACAAGAGGCCTATGGCAAACAGGCTGGTTTCAAAACTTGAGCCATTTCCACTCCTTTCTAAGTACAGTATGGAATTGGACAAGCAGGAAATAATCTCGTATTTGATAGTAACCTAGCAAACCAAAGCAGATATATTAAGAGACGATCCATTCCCCCAGCACATACTCCTCTTCCCCTGTTTGTGGTGTTATTTGTGTATCTAAGACTTATCCGCCTCTCAGCTCCAGACTTTAAAGGGCTGCAGATAATCGAAGGGGCTGGTCCATATTTTTATGTTGTGCTAAATGAGTTTGGAGGCTTCATTGACAAGTATCATAGTCCTTTTGGTTATTTTCCAAGTGAGTAAAATATTATTCCATACTTGTCAGTAGTACTACATCAGTATATAATGAGTTTTTCCCCCTGCATTAACATGATCACTACCTCCACATGAAGTTAGCATATGTTTATCCTTCTTGCTGTTTCACTCTGCCATAGGAATGAATTTTATAAATTCAGAAGTGAAAAGTTAATAAATAAAAAATATTGACACAGATTCACCACTTATTATCACTAGCTTGGAGAAATGTGAAGAGAATTGTGACTAGATTTTTCCATCACCACATTTAGTACCTAGCATAAAAAGAATCCTAAACTGTTTGATTCTGACTGAACTATTATTTTTCCTTTCAAAAACCAAGTTGACACAGGCTAGCAAGACTTCCAAAACTGCAGCTACAAAATGAATCTGCATCCTGAAAGCCAGATATGTCAATTGCAGTGAAGGAACATAGGAGTTCAGCTGCAATAATCAATTACCTGCTCAAGGAAGCTGGCACTGTGGATGGCTTCCTCCATGTGCTCCTCATCTGATTTTAAAACACATTTTATGTCTTCCACTAGTTCATGTATGTCAGGGGTCATGGTGCAGGACGACTGCTCTAGAAACCTTGCCACGAGCAGTTTAGTATCCATGTAGGATTTGTAGTCTATCAAAGACCGAGGCCGTGAGCGCAAGGCCTTTGCTCTCAGACTCTTTCGCAAAGTGACAGTAGCTAGTTCTGATTTCAATTCTGTTTGGGTAGCAGCTTCACAACTCAGCACTGGACCTGAAAAGAAAAAGGAAATGCTTCTGGGTAGCATATACGTAGGCTTGCATCCAGCACTTCGAATTGTGCACGGCAGAGCGTATGATGTTTGCCAAACCCTCCCACCTCCCCAAAGAATAAGGCAGATCAGCTGTCTCTAGCTATAAAAAAGGGAACCTGATAATCATAGGTCTTACAAAAGTGTAGAGTCAATCAGTATTAAGGATATATATATTTCAGAGAAGTCTATGTTTTTATTATGACCTACTGTGGTCATCCACACTCAACCATACTACTTGCAACTTGCACAATATTGCTTTGATGGCATGATAGCAGTCTTGACTGCTTACTAGATGCAGAAAACTTAGTTGGCGTGAAACTTAATGGTGGCTTCAAATAATTCTAAATATTAGTATTGTATAGAATAGGCATACAACAGACTGGAACAGTTGCTTAAGAAGTTATTAGTATTTTCTAGCTCTGTTCCAGAAACTTAATCTGGCTTTGGCCCCAAAAGACTTCAATTCAAATCCTGTATTTGCCAAAAATTCATTGGATGGGCTTTAACTCTGCCACTAGACCAGCAACTCATAACCAGAAAATAAGATGGTAAAACTGTTTGTGATAGTACTACTATAAGGCGACCCCTATTTTTTTGAACCCAAAATTAAGAAATCAGTATTTTAAACATCAAACAGAACAACTTTGAGCTTTTTGGGGGGAGGTCACCCCAAGTTCCTGAGCTTTTTTGAGGGAAGTTGCCTTAAGTCCCTGAGCTTTTTTTTTTTTGCAGCAGCAGCAGCAGCAGCAGTTGGCCCAAGTTAGGGTTGCCATATTTCAAAAACCAGAACCCGAGCAACTGCACCAGGGCCCAAGCCCAAGCCCTGTGCATTTACCATGTATGTATAAGATGACCCCCGTTTTTGGACTAAACAAATTTAGCAAACAGCAGTGTCAGACACAGAAAAATACAGTATCTGAATGATAAAGTGCAAATACAGGCCTAACACTTCATCTACTATTTGTAGTAGTATGCAAAATGACATCCCTGAAGATGTATTTTACAAAATTGTTGCTAGGATTAAGAAACTACTAAGGAATACACACTAACAAGACAGACAGACAGACAGACACAATTTTTACATTAGTTAACTTGCTCCTCCAAGGCATCAGTCCAATTACAGATCAAAAAGTCTTAAATGCAAATACAGTGGTACCTCAGGTTAAGTATTTAATTCGTTCTGGAGGTCCGTTCTTAACCTGAAGCACCACTTTAGCTAATCGGGCCTCCTGCTGCCGCCGCGCTGCTGGAGCACGATTTCTGTTCTCATCCTGAAGCAAAGTTCTTAACCTGAAGCACTATTTCTGGATTAGCGGAGTGTGTAACCTGAAGCATATGTAACCAGAAGCGTATGTAAGCTAAGGTACCACTGCAGACCTCTTTTATTTTGCAGCCTGAAATGGCTGCTTACCTGGCTCTTGGGTGGGCAGCAGTTGCGGCCTAGGACGGCTTCCCCTCTTCCACCAGGGGGACAAAAAGCCTATTTGTCATGACTGGCAACTGGGACCTCCTTTGCCACTGTGGATGGCAAGATAACCTGCTAACACCAAAATCTGAACTGCCCAATTGGGCAAAAACAGGGTCAGAGTCTAGGTCTTCACTCCCGTCCACTGGCTGAAAATAAAAGTGAGTGGGTCCACAACTGAAAGCTATAGTAAATTTCCTTAGGGGAAAACCCCAGTCACCTCTTGGTAGAAATCCATGCAGCACAGGATCACTTTCTGATCGTTTCCTGAGAGGCTTGAGGACTGTCTTGGAGGTTCCTGCAGGGACTAAACTGGCATCCGGATGCAAGGTGGTCTCTCTAGTTGCAGAATTACGTTCATCACCACCTACTGCAAAAACAAAGTAACAACTCAGAAGGGAAAAGAAAATCAGTTAGAATACGCTTGCATGTAATGAAGTGCGTAGAAAAAAATATCCTCGGGACATGCATTAATATTTATTTCAAACAGATTTCTATGACTATTTTTAAATCAAATATTGGATCCCAAGCAATTATTATTTTTTAAAAAACTATGTATTACACTAAGTTATTTGTAAAAGAGAAAAAATACTCCTTGTCACAGGTAGCACCAACAGGGCATTCTAGAGCAACATCCAAAAACATTTTTACTGTGTGTGTGTGTCACATCTGGCAAAATTATGTTCACATTACTCAAGGAACCAAAGTTTAAGCAAAACATCTTAGAAATGTTAGGGCATTATTCAGTCATTTCATGAAGCAGCTGGTACCACAGGTGACAACGTTCACATCTACAGAACAAAAGGCTTCCAAAGCCCTACTAGATACAATCTTATCATGGTGAGCTGGTTCCCTATCCTCACCCTCTACCCCCCCCCCCATCCAACAGCAAGCGTCCTCCTACCATTGCAGGTTTCTTGGGATGGACCCTCCACATGGTCTGAGTAGACCACAGGAGACTTCTATAGGCTGAATGACCTGCCAGGTAACACAGGGCTACATCTCAGTCCTGTGCACAAAGGCTCACTTAATCTGGGGTGTCTGAATCTGACATCACCCAAGTTGAACAGCTGGGTCCATAGAAAAAGGAGTTAATTCAGAAAGACAAAATAAAAACAATTAAAAATTAGGAGTACCATCTCAAATCCGTCAAACACAAAGAAGCAAACATTGTGGACAAAAAGAAAAGGCCAAGTTCATTCCTTCAGTAATACAGTGGAACCTTGGTTTTCAAATGTAATCTGTTCCAGAAGACTCTTTGACTTCTGAAACTTTCAAAAACTGAGGGTCAAAGGGCGGTTGGCAAAATGCATTGAAAAAGTGGAGAAGGCACATTCAAAGACGGAAGCAATTGCTTCTGGGTTTTTGGCTTTCAGGTTCCGAATTGTTCGGCTTCTGAGAAGCTCAAAAACCAAGGTTCAACTGTAATACAAAAATGATATAAGACCCCATTCTTGCTGAAATATTTACAGATATAAAGGATCGTGGCCTGATACATGGAACTTGGAAAAGCACACACATCATTATAGTGCTACCAAAACCAAATAAAGACTTGGAGTCGGTTGAGTCCTTCAAAATTTGGAAAAGCTTAATTTTGGTCCAATGATCCGAGAGATTAGACAAAAATTGAAAACTTGGAGCAAGGGTTTGCTGTCATGGTTGGGCCAAATCGCCACTATAAAAATGATGGTGCCTCTTCAGATTCTTACCAATAACCATAGAAGACAAAAAATTACAAAATTGGCAAAACATGCTTCTAAAATTTATACACCAGAATAAAAGGCCAAGGTTACCATATAAAGCTTTATATAAACCAGCCAAAGGAGGTGGCAGTACCTAATATCATGTATGCAGCTGCCCATCTACATAGCATTTTTCTGGTAATTCAAGGATCTCAACAAATAGCTTGGCTAAATATGAAAAACCCAAATGAACAGAATTCAGCAAGAGGGGTCCCATTTTGGCAAATTAATAAAAAAAAAATTGAGATAGAAAACCCCTCGTTATTATCTAATCTAAAAGTGTGGAAGAAATGGTTCCCAAGGATGGCCTCTCAACTTTCTCCTGTAATACCATTGGCATTTCACCCTACTTTCTATAATAGAGACAGAACATTCCCCTTTGAAAAATGGGAAAATGTGGGCCTGTTTTGGCTTAAAGACTTTTACAAAGAAAACACCCCTTTGTCTGGATTAATACTACAAGAAATGGTTCAAAACTTTTCCCACAATTGGATGGTAATCCATCAAGTCATCCATTTTATAAGTAGCACAGAAATCTGCAAACAAGGGACGAAGTCACTAACTACATTTGAAAATATTTTATATACCACAGACCCTAGAGGTAATGGTCTAATTGCTTTAATCTATAAAGTGATGGTAAATTTTTCAACCTCAAAGCCCTCCATGTTGAAGACTAGATGGGAAAGACTTGGGAGAAGGGATTGATGATGGATTGTGGGAAGGAATGTGGCAAAAAGCCCCCTTTCGAGCTATTTCTGCCCAAATAAGAGAAAACACCATAAAACTAACCCACAGATGGTACTTGCATTCCACATTGCTGAGCAAAATAGACAAAAATATTTCTCCGCAATGTGGGAATGAAGGAACATTTATACACATGTGGTGGAAATGCCCATTGATTAAAAACTTCTGGTTAAAAATATTTCAGGAAATGGAACAAATTACATCTCAATCGATCAATTTAGATCCCAAAATAGCATTGCTTTCTATATTTGCAGATGAAGCACAAAATCTTAGAGACAAAGACTTAATTGTGCATCTTATAACTGCAGCACGTCTTGCTGTTGCTAGACACTGGAGGACATTAAACGTGAACCTATATGAAGTCTGGTATGCTTATGTCTGGGAATTAATTTTGATGGAAAAGTTAACAGAAAGGGTATGTGAAAGAAGACAACGTGAGAAACTACATAACTTTTACATAACATGGTCCTCCTTTATTACATATGCATCAAAGAAAGAACATGCATTTAAACCACCTAAGACACATGGAAGCATGTGGAATGATATTTTTTAAACCAGAAACTGTAGAAATATTTTTTTATTTGATTATATTACTAATGTAATTACCTGGACGTAGTTGGGGCTGTTTTTTTGGGGGGGGGGTAGGGGAAAACTGTATTTGATTGCTTGTATTTGATTATATGTTGTTCTTATAGTCAACTAATAAAATATTCAAATAAATAAATAAATAAATAATTGATATAATTAGCTTTGGAAACAAATGTTTTGGGTACATGTGTGATCATCTTGGCCCAGTTCCTAGTGAAATGAAAATAATTTAGATGATGATAATTTTATTTCTACCCTGCCCGTCTGGGTGTAGACAAAAGCTTGCTGAACCACAGACTCAACTCAATTCAATTCAATTCAAGATCAGCTTGAATTGCTAAAACCATCTGCTAACCTCTTTAGCTGCTGCCTGCAAAGGACAAATCAACAGGAGAACTGCAAAGATGGGGTGAGTGGCAGACAAAGTCTTGTTCAGGGGTCCAGAGCTAGCTGGCTAGCACAGGAACTGTGATGGCTCCTTCCATGAAAAAGCCATGTTTCAGGATTTCTGCCAGAGATGCACAAAGTTAGCATCATCCAGCTGCTCTGCAGTTAGACAACCAATACTGTTCTTTGCCACCAACATTTCTAAAAGCATTATATTAACAGAAATCTACCATAAGTCAGCTCGAATCTGTTTGTCCTCATCCATCTAGTGATACAAAGCCATAAACTTTATTCTATCAGGGTTCCTGAATTCAACATTTCCCTGATAGAATATAATATTTCTGCAAAAAAGTTTAAATAAACCAAATGCATTTATTCAAAACCTATTTAAAACTTTTTTCACAGACCAACCTTGGTAGAACTGCATACTGTTTTTTTGTTTGCTCTTATCTGAAGCTACACTGTAATTTTTTTAAATTATAAAGTACTGTTGAACAATCTGGTGAATCTTCTATGAATCTGTTTGAAGCTTAAAAGCAGAGAGTGCTTTCTCCCATAATTCAGATAAAAATGGTTAGTCACCCCTTATTCCTGATGTGGGGTTCTAGGAACACGTTTTGCAGGTGAATCACCTTTAATACTCTTAACTGTAGTCAATTGTTCTAATGAAATCCCATGTCAGATGCTGCACTGTTGAAAACAATAGTAGGAAACATTTGTTACAGAGGTGCATCCGCTGGCTGCTTATTCATTCAGCATCAACACCACCACACTTCCAAAGGCCTTTTTTTCAAGTACTTAAAATCAAGGCTACATCTTTACCTGGAGATACTTGTGCCTCATTCTGTCCTGGTGAGCCAATCACTGCTTCTGAAGCATCTGAAATTTGAAATGTGTTTCCCTAAATAAAAAATTAACATTATCCACATAAATATTAATAGGGAATTCATAGAAAGGACAATTCAAGAGCTCTTCAGTATCTTGGTAAAACCAACACCTATCCTCCCATTCAAAGACCAATAAATATTAAGGAGCTAGCAAGCAAGCATATAATCCTTAGGCCATAGATGGGGGTGGGGTATAAGAAGCTGGGCAAAAAGCAAGACAAACCATATTATGCTTGGTTTTTCAAACTAATTATTATCAAAATGAGTTATGCAAATGGAAAGTAGCTTATCCCTCAGGGAAAACTTCATTATTATTTTTAAAACCTGCTTTGAACAGCAAAACATGTTATACCGTATTTTTCATCCTATAGGACGCTCCGTCCCATAGGACGCACCTAGTTTTTGGGGGGGGGAAAGAAAGGAAATTTTTTCCCTTTATTTCCCCCCCAAAACCAGGTGGGGGAACAGCGGTATGGCAGCACTCCGCCTCCCCGCTGTCCCCCGAGCTTTTGGGGCTGGCCCTGGGGAGACACGCGCTTCTCCCCAGCGCCAGCCTCCAAACCAGATCGAGGAACAGCGGGATGGCGGCACTGCACCTCCCCGCTGTCCCCCGAGCTTGTGGGGCTGGCCGATGTCTGCCCGGCGCGCGGGGCGCTCTGCTTCAGGGTGCCCTGCCCGCCGGGCGGCAGGCTGCTATCCGCAGCGTGGGGAGCCCTGCGGGAACTCCTGCGGCTTGCTGATAGCTTCCTGAAGCCTGGAGAGCGAGAGGGGTCAGTGTGCACCAGCCCCTCTCGCTCTCCAAGCTTCAGTGAAAGCCTGTATTCGCCCCATAGGACGCACACAGATTTCCCCTTCATTTTTGGAGGGGGAAAAGTACGTCCTATAGGGCGAAAAATACGGTATATATTTTAAAATTCAGATCACCAGTGAAATTGAAGATGCTATTTATGCCTTTTCAGCTTCTAGTATTACACTCAGGTTTAGGGACTGGACTCTGATTCTCACCATACATGGAGTAGATTCACTGAAAATCAATGAGGTTGAGTTCCACTTATTTAAATGGGTCTACTCAGTGCATGACTATGTTTGGATCCAATACTAGGATACTACAAAAACCAAAAGTATATAGTCAAGATACATATAATCTAATACTAGGATACTACAAAAAACAACACTACAAAAGAAGCAAAAGTACATACTCAAGAGATATAAAATCCAAACTAGCTAAATATCTTTCATTCCCAATTTAGCAACTTCCAGTTAAAACCTGAACGTATTTAGCTACTTATTCCTAAGCAGAAAAATGAAAATTCAATAACCTGCTGTGAAAGCACATCAAGTTGGTGGAATCCAATGGACAGTACCTGTGCATGATTCTGGCCAACCACAGCTTCATAAGGAGGTGGGGAATCAAGCGGACAAAAAACCTCAACTCCTTTAATTCTGGCTCCATAAATATGTGGCAGTGGGATGACATCAGAACCCAGCATCCTAGGAGAAAAAGGTTGTATCAGCTATAAAGTTCCCTCGACTCTTCTATGGAAAGTGGTCCCACAGAATTCAGTGACCACAGCAGATATCATTCTTTTGTGGAAGAGCAATTTGTAGGATACTCTTTCAAGAATCTTCACAGGGCCTCTAACATAACCCAAACAGACTGTTATCTGTGAAAACATAAGCCAAATAATTTAAATACTAAATCCAATAAAAGTATATGTGATTTAAATAAATGCTGGGACTTAGACACATAATCTTGGAAATCCATCACATGAGCAACAGAAAGTGGCATAAGCAGCTGGAGATGCTGTTATATTTTAAGCCAGCTGCACAGCTGACTCCTAGGTAAGAGGTTGGCAGGAAAGGCCTCTGTGGTGCCCCAGAAGGATCCTCTCTCACATTGCTATGTGCTATTAATGTTTCCTTACATTCTTCAGATCCTTTTTCATGCTTAGGCTGCAGCTCTAGAAAACCTTCACAGCTAATTCTAGATCAGGCTGTGTGAAAATTCAGCGCCATGATCATGCAATGTAAATTGAATTTCTCCCTCATCCCTTAGACAGCAAACTTTTATACTCTGAATCCCAAGCCATTCAAATTTCCTAATTAACAGACATATTTTTATTTGGTGCATAATGTGCCTATATATTTAAACTCCCCATACTTAAATGGTCTATTATGCTATGCTTTACTTGACTTTATATGAAAATTTGAAACTGATACCTACAGGATTTAAGTAAAGAGCAATGATTACCATTCCAGTTTTTTGAGATTATTTTTTTTAGGGGAACCAGCAGGGGGTAAAAAGCCTGCTTGAGTCCAATGTGTCTCAACATCCTACTATTTTACTGTGGGTGAAGAGAGGTGCACCAATCTGGGACTAGGGAAAAGACAGGGGAACACTTCAGTTCCACTCCTTCCATGAGCTCTGCTTCACTTAGTTTTGTTTCACACTTCTTGCTTTCTATTTTTTATTTTGACGAAGGGAATCTGCATAATAATGACTCTATAGATCAGGCAGACTACAGGAGGTGGCAGGGATGGCCAGGATTTGATTAGTATTTTATCCTGCACAATCAATTTACTTTCCATTAGTCCAAGCCATTTCTATTTGCAAGACACTATCAGCTGCCGCCGCCTCATACTATAAAGGGCTGCGAACAGATTCTCCAGGCTCTTCATAAAACTGTCGTGTGCAAGGAGGAAAGGGAAAGATGCAGAGAAAACTGGACTGCTCTAAGAGTCTAGCTATGTTACATAGTCAAGCATTGGCAAGGGGACATTCCCAGGGAAACTGAAAGAAGCAGTGGTGTGTCCACTCTTAAAACTTCACTAGATCCTTTAGACCTATCCAATTACCGCCCAGTTTTAAATCTTCCATATCTGGGTAAGGTAATTGAGAGAGCAGTTGCTGAATAGCTTGGTAGGTTTCTGGAGGAAACATCGGCTTTAGATCCATTTCAGTCCAGGTTCCGTCCTGGTTTTGGGACCGAGACGGCTCTGGTTGCCCTACCAGATGATCTCCGTAGACAACTGGATCGAGGCAGGTGAGGACTGCTGATTCTTTTGGTCGATCATGATCTTCTGGACCACCGCCTTGCCGACGTGGGGATACAGGGCAAAGCCCGTAAATGGCTGTGCTCTTTTATCTCTAGTCGGGGACAGAGGGTGGCGCTAGGGAGAGAGATGTCACGCCACTCCTTGGTGTGTGGAGTGCCGCAGGGCGCAATCCTCTCCCCAATGCTTTTTAACATCTTTATACGCCCCCTTGCCCAGATTATCCGGAGCTTTGGGCTGGGCTGTCACCAATATGCTGATGACACCCAGCTCTATCTGTGTGATGGCCTAGGATTCGGACTCAGAGGCTGAACCTGACGAATCCCAGCCTGCACAGGAGTCCCCACCTCCAGAACCAGCTGAGCTGGGGCTGGGGCCTGAGCCTGAAGGCTCTTCACCTGTGCTGGATCTTCAGGTGCAGGCACCAGCTGAGTCTGCTCTGGCTCCTGAGGTGATGGAGGACCCATTGCCTGCAGGTGCTCCACTCTCAGCCCCGTCAGGGGAAGAGGAGGTTGCCTCTGGGTCCAGTAACCATCCAGCCTCTCCTGAGCTGCAGAGGCTCAGGGCAGAGAGGCGGAGGGAACTAAGTTCCCGCAGGAGGAGTGCTCGCCTCCGGGCCAGGAAAGGCGAGTCACCTGTGGACTGGGGCTGCCCTATGCCTCGGGGCAGATAAAAGCCAGTCAGCCCCAGTCCCAGGTTGCGGTCCCAGTCCCACGTTGTTGCTAGCCTGTTCCTGCCTGCAGCCTGACCTGCTCTTCTGCCAGAGTTCCTAATCCCACCCGACTCCCCGCCTTGGACCCAGCTACAACTTTGACGGACAACCTTCATACCGCACCACTGACCTCAGACTGGACTCGGACCTCGGCTCTCAGTTAGCCGCCGGGACCAGCACAATCTGCTGATGGATGGCCAAACCAACTCGGCCCCGGACACACTGACCAGATGCTTGGAAGCTGTGGCTGGATGGTTTCGTGGGAGCCAATTGAAACTAAATCCTTCGAAGACAGAGGTCCTATGGCTGGGTCGGGATGGCATGGGGATGAGGGACCAACTCCCTTCTCTTGCGGGGGCCCAATTAGTGCTACTGCCTTCCGTTAAGAGTTTGTGTGTAATCCTTGACGCCTCCCTTTCCATGGAGGCGCAGGTTACAACAACAGCCAAGGCGACATTTTTCCACCTTCGCCGCATCAAGCAGTTGGTCCCTTACCTTTCCCGCCCCGACCTGGCCACAGTGATCCATGTGACGGTCACCTCCAGGCTTGACTCTATGCAGGGCTGCCCTTGAAGCTGTCACAGAAACTCCAGCGGGTGCAGAATGCTGCAGCAAGGCTCCTAACGGGGTCTCTGCCATGGGGACAGTGCTTTTCCAGCTGCACTGGCTCCCAGTGGAGTACAGGGTCAGATTTAAGGTGCTGCTTTTGACCTTTAAAGCCCTTCATGGCCTAAGACCCTCGTACCTACGGGGCCGCCTCTCCCGGTATGCCCCACGGAGGACCTTAAGGTCCATAAATAGCAACACCCTAGAGGTCCCGGGCCCTAAGGAAGTTAGATTAGCCTAACCAGAGCTAGGGCCTTTTAAACTCTGGCTCCGGCCTGGTGGAACGCTCTGTCTCATGAGACCAGGGCCCTGCAGGATCTGATTTTTTTCTGCAGGGCCTGTAAGACAGAGTTGTTCCGCTTGGCCTTTGGCTTAGAGTCAATTTGATTCCCTCCCCCTCTTTCTTTTTTCCTTTCTCCTCCTGTGATGAAACTGCATTTTAATGTTTCAATGTTGTATTTTAATCTTGTTTTTAAGTTGTATTCATTCAACTTGTTTTTATTATTGCTTGTTAGCCGCCCTGAGCCCAGCCTTGGCTGGGGAGGGCAGGGTACAAATAAAAATTATTATTATTATTATTCTAGAGGTCATGGCTCTTTCCACTGAAGAGCCTAGCTTTCTGATGGTTTACTATGAGGCTACAGTCACAACGGATGCAGTCTTTGGCATGCAGTCAGAAAGCAAGAGAGGGCTGAATTCAATCCGTTCATCATCTTGCTAGTCAGCAGCAGCAACCTCTGTGCCTGTCAGAGGACAGAAATGCTAACACAAGAGGAACCCAGACTGATCCAGGTTTGGGTTTGTTTTCAGCTTCTTTGGTCTATGAACAACAATAATCACATATGGTATAGACTTATCAAAGGGGAGGGAAAGTACCGTATTTTTTGCTCTATAAGACTCACTTTTTCCCTCCTAAAAAGTAAGGGGAAATGTGTGTGCGTCTTATGGAGTGAATGCAGGCTGCACAGCTATCCCAGAAGCCAGAACAGCAAGAGGGATCGCTGCTTTCGCTGCGCAGCGATCCCTCTTGTTGTTCTGGCTTCTGAGATTCAGAATATTTTTTTTCTTGTTTTCCTCCTCCAAAAACAAGGCGCGTCTTATGGTCTGGTGCGTCTTATAGAGCGAAAAATACGGTATGCATGCACACACAAATTATGCCTTTTGAAATAATAATACAAAATCCATAAACAATAATGGTTAAAAATGCAGACAATTTTGACTCAAAACATCTTCCCTTTCAATAATTGTGGCCTAGTTTTGATAGCTATAGCAAAAAACTTCCTAAGACTGTTCATGATCTTAGGGTTAGAATCTGCCATTAAAATGGAGACCAAACTTATCTGTGCTCCCAAATGTACACAAAACGCACTTGTGAAATTGCAGGTTTTTCTGGTTAATTCAAGTAGTTTGTGAATGCATCTTCCTTCTCCCTTAGCTGTTAGGTCTTGCTTCTTCCTTAGACCTTAAAGTTATCTTTTGAGGGGCTCTCTTCTGGGCCTTAACAGGACGACCCATGCCAATTAATTTCTCTCTGTGATAGGAATGGTTGTGTCTGCTTTTTTGCATCTGGGTATTGATATAAGCAGAAGAACTAAGGGAAAAGCAACAGTAAGGAATGGAAGAGACGGGAAACCCACTTGCTTCTTCATAGCTTACAGCCCATTTCTGTTACTCAGCCCTTTATAGGTTTTCTGCTTTCTCTGTGCCGTTAGCAATTCAGGACAGGCAAGAAAAGAACAGCTGCTGCTTTTCTTCTTCTCTCTGCTGGAGGAAAGCAGCAACTGTTCTGCCAGTTATATGGTTCTCAAGAGCTCTGCTTGCCAGCCCCCCGTTCCGACCCTCTTCCCTTCACCCTGACGAACCTCCCCTTGACACCTCACCCATCCCCTCGCCTAGTTGGTCCCAGTATCGTTTTCTGTTCATGCTTCCCTGCACCCCACCCAGCCATTGTCTCCTCCAGGACCAGATTCCTGCCTCCCTTCCTCATTTAGCCACTCTGGCTTCCGCCAACATCTGATACCCAGCAGCCATGTTCTCACCACCCTCCTTCCTCCAATTTTGTGTTAAATTAAATGCTGAAGTATTATTTACATCAAGGACTTTCAAATGACACACTGCATGTACACACTGGTTGCACAGTTTCAGAGTATTTCTTCAGAAACAGCTGATGGGGTTAGCACTTGCCATAACAATATTTCTTGAATTTGTACTTAGGATGAGTAAATATGGAGGTTATTTGGCAGTAATAATAAACAGAACCTACAGTATCTTTTTCTTCCCAAGCACATATTAGAGGCTGATCTCAAACATGAGTCCTACTCAAGAGTACACTTTAGATCATTGGGTCCACTCTGGCTATGACCAACGTCACATATATATGTGTAGAGCAGACAATGTACCATATTTTTCGCTCCATAGGGTGCACCAGACCATAGGGCGCACCTAGTTTTTTTGGGGGGGGGATTTATTCCCCCCCAGGCCCAAAGAGCAAAGAAGCCAAGACAGCGAGCGGGATCCATCCCGCTGGCTGTCTTGGCTTCCTCTTTAGCCACACACAACCTCTCCAGCTGGGGGAGGCCGCACGCGGCTTTGGCAGAAGCCAAGACAGCAAGCGGGATGGATCCCGCTCGCTGTCTTGGCTTCGTTTTTAGCCACGGGGCTGGGGAAGCCCGAGCTTCCCCCGACCCCAGAACAGGTCCAGAAGCGGCAGCAAGATTGCGCGCAACCTCACCGCCGCTCCTGGAGCTTGCGGGGCTGGGAGCGGGGGAAGCCCGAGCTTCCCCTGACCCCAACCCCCAGAACAGGCTGCTATTCGCTGCTATCCGCAAGCCTTCGGAGCCCAGCGGGAACTCCTGCTGCACTCAGAAGGCTTGCAGATAGCTGCCTGAAGCCCGGGGAGCGCAGTGGGAGTTCAAGCAAAAGCCTGCATTCGCTCCATAGGACGCACACATATTCCCCCTTCATTTTTGGAGGGGGAAAAGTGCGACCTATAGAGCGAAAAATACGATAATAGTGTTCCACCAAAACGTAAAACATACACTTCTCAAAGAAAGCTTATAATCCATACTACTTCAACACAAAATTGTGAACTTATCCTTGCTCTTAATGAAATATTCACTTGTTATCCTTCTTCCTTCTTCTCCTATGGAAGCCTTAACAGTTAATAGTGTTATCTCAATTAGCAATTACTTAATTAGTATTTTCATCACTGGGATGACAGCAAGATTGCAGGTAGCAGTGAAATGCTCAGCATGTATAAAGTACAGTGTTTGTGTGTAGCTTCCTTCCTTCAGTGCTTTAGAAGATAATTGATTTGGCTCCACAATCAGTTTAAGAAGATATATGTGCAATGTATCTTCCTGTGATGTGCAGGAACAGTAGAAGAGGTAAAGCTAAGAGGTCTCAGTGTGTGGAAAGAGATAGGGGTGCTGGGAGGAGGAGTTTGGATTGGTTAGGCACTTGGGAATGTTTTGGGACAAGTCAGGCCTGTACAGAAGGGACAGGCTCCATGGGAACCGTCCTGGAATCAGAATGCTGGTCTTTTAACATCTGAAAGGTTGCAGAGCAGCTTTCAAACTGCCTCCTTACAGAAAGATGAGATCCCTTCAGTTCAGGATGAAAGGGAAAACATCTCATATAATTCAAATGGGGATGGCACCATGTTATACTTGTATACAGAACTAGGTACAGTGGTGCCTCGCAAGACGAAATTAATCCGTTCCACGAGTCTCTTCGTCTTGCGGTTTTTTCGTCTTGCGAAGCACGGCTATTAGCGGCTTAGTGGCTATTAACGGCTTAGCGGCTATTAATGGCTTAGCAGCTTTAAGAAAAAGGAAACAAACTCGCAAGAACTCGCAAGAAGTTTCGTCTTGCAAAGCAAGCCCATAGGGAAATTCGTCTTGCGGAACGACTCAAAAAACGGAAAACTCTTTCGTCTTGCGCGTTTTTCGTCTTGCGAGGCATTCATCTTGCGAGGTACCACTGTAATAAGCATGCATTATGATACGACAGCTCGCAAAAGAGGAGAATGTTCCATGGGACAAAATACATATCCTAGATACATCTGTGAGGAATTCTATCTTTAGGCGTTCAAATACCAATTCTAGAAGCCTCTGAGCCAATATGGTGAAAGTGGGCAGCAGCACCCAAACTTGACCCACAAGGGGGGGGCAGTAACCATCTGGCCTCCTGGTCTGATCCAATTCCCCACCCTGGCTAAGATCCTCCAAACATCAGTAACAGAATGCCAATATAATTAAAGTCTTTGCAAAAAAACACAATTTAAGGAGAAGGGTGTTAACTAGCAAGGTTTCAAAGCAGACATTATAAATAGGATACAATTACTCATTTACTAAATTTATTATTATGGGATTGATATTGGGGACCAGGGTCTGGCAAATCATCATATGTATTAGTATCTAGTCACTGGTCCCAAGAGATGTCATCAAGTATCTCACTAGAGCAATCCACCAACCGATTACTGTATTCCTGTTTTACACTTTTTATGCCTTCCTATTTACTCAGTTCCAAATTATAAAATAACTAAACAACATGAAAATTTGTTCCCCATGGAAAAATATAGTTAAACTAGTAACTAGCATGGTATCTTCTGCAAATACAGTCCCTTGAATGAATATAGAAAACAGAACAGAACAGAAGCCTATATTTTGAAGTAAATTGTGTGTACAAAGTACACAAATTATTTTTATCTAATTGACACAAATAATGAAGAATATATCATCATATACCATTTGCTAAAATTCTAAAAGTGAAATATCTTCTAAAATTGCAAAAACCAGTTTTATTATTACATATACAGTGGTGCCTCGCAAGACGAAATTAATTCGTTCCGCGAGTTTTTTCGTCTAGTGAATTTTTCATCTTGCGAAGCACAGTGTCGGAAAAGTTTTGGAAAAGCTTCAAAAATCGCCAAAAACCTCAAAAAAGGCTACCACACTGTGTTCTATGAGTTGCTCTTCAAAGTCAAGTCGCAACTGTACTAACGGTGTTAAGAAAAAGGAAACAAACTTGCAAGACGTTTTCGTCTTGCGAAGCAAGCCCATAGGGAAATTCGTCTTGCGAAGCAGCTCAAAACTGCAAAACTCTTTCGTCTAGCGAGTTTTTCATCTTGCGAGGCATTCGTCTTGCGGGGCACCACTGTATAAAGGTAAAGGGACCCCTGACCATCAGGTCCAGTCATGACTGACTCTGGGGTTGCGGCGCTCATCTCGCTTTATTGGCCAAGGGAACCAGTGTACAGCTTCGAGGTCATGTGGCCAGCATGACTAAGCCGCTTCTGGTGAACCAGAGCAGCGCACGGAAACGTCGTTTACCTTGAAACTTGTACTTTCAAACTGCTAGGTTGACAAGAGCAGGGACCGAGCAACGGGAGCTCACCCCGTTGCCGGGATTCGAACCGCCGACCTTCTGATTGGCAAGTCCTAGGCTCTGTGGTTTAACCCACAGCACCACCTGTGTCCCTATTACATATATAAGAAAGTGTATATAGTTTACACTAGGAGAAAGTTACTTCTTTAAGTTCTATATGGATACTAATCGACGTCAGGGAAGTCTAAGACATTTTGCTGCACAAAATGGCACCACCTCTCATTCCACATTCACACACACACTTTATTTCAGTCCAAAGAACCCCAGAAACATTTTCAAAAGCAAAATAAATCAGAAATACAGGGAAAGGGTTCCAAGGCGGGAACATGTAGGTTTCTGTTTCTTAATACTTCTGAGAGGAACTTAGCCCCAGCCAGAATAGTATCATTTGACATATCTCCAAGGATAGGTGGAAGGTTTCAGATTTTCCAGTTACGTTTACCAACAGAGGTTTAATTAATTGATCCCTGTCTTGTTTGAACTGCTCACAATGTACAGTGGTACCTTGGTTCTCAAACGCCTTGGCACTCAAAACACCTTAGTTCTCAAATGCTGAAAACCTGGAAGTAAGTGTTCTGGTTTTTGAACGTTTTTCGGAAGCTGAACGTCTGATGCGGCTGTTGGCTATTGTTTCCAGGGCACCTGCACCAATCAGAAGCTGTGCCTTGGTTTTCGAACATTTCAGAAGTCAAACGAACTTTCGGAACAGATTAAGTTTGGTGCTTTTGTTTTTGCTATTTATTTTGTGTTTTTGTTTTTGAGGCTTTTTCAGTTAATTTGTTTTTGTGACTGTGTGGAACCCAGTTCAGCTACTGACTGATTGATTGATTGTGTGACTGCAGAAATGGATAAAAGCCCCCCATCCAAACAATGACTATCATCAGTGCAAGTAAGGGGGGAAAAATGTAATTTTTATCATCTACAATACTATCTTTTTATTTTATAGTACAGTACATTGATTATTGCTTTCATTTTATGGATCAATGGTCTTGTTAGATAGTAAAATTCATGTTAAATTGCTGTTTTAGGGGTTGTTTTTAAATGTTTTAAAAGGATTAATCCATTTTGCATTACTTTCTATGGGAAAGCATGCCTTGGTTTGGGAACGCTTTGGTTTTGGAACGGACTTCCGGAACGGATTAAGTTTGGGAACCAAGGTAGTACCATTGTAGTAGAATATGCTTCATAGAGTCAACACCCTGACAGCATAAGCAGAGCCTATTCTGACAGGGTATACCAGACAGTCTGTCATTTAGTACTTCTGATGGGACTTCCGGAGGCGGCGCGAAACTGTACTGGCGGTCCTCTTCGCTCTTTGAAGAGGGGCTCCGCGGAAAAGGGTCGCACGCTGCGGCATAGCGGCGACCCACTAAGAAAAACCACGGGTAGAGTGAGCCCGTGGCCGTGGGACTCGGCGGGCACCAGAAGCTACCCCAAAATCACAGAAGGGACCCCGTAAGGAGATCCGGAGTGAAGGAGGGGGAGCGGTGCTGTGAGTTCATCGCTCTTTCCGCGGAAGTGAAGCCGCGCGGCTGTTGCAGATGAGCGCTGACCTTTCTTCCTAAAATCAACACCAAGCTGCAAGCAACATACCCGTGAGTAAGGGGCATTAAAATTGATAAAGAATCTGTTAAATTTGGCTGAAACCGGGAGACGATAAAAGGGAAGTCCGCCTCCCGGCATTGCTGGCAAGATCAAAGCAAGGACTTGAGAAGCGGGAAGCACTTTAAAAGGGACTTTAGGAAGTCTAAACTTCCGTGCGCTTACGGAGCTGCTTTTCTTTTAAATTGAAGAGAGGAACTGTCACTGAATAAAAGGGACTTTAAGTACTAAGTTGGGACTTTCCTCCTACTTTCTGGGCTGCAATTTTAAAGAGCCAGACTATCGGGCTGCCAGAGAGGAGAGATTGTTAAACTGCGGATACAGTTGCTGAAACTTATGGAACTAAACTGATACTTTTGAGCAGTAACAGACTGGATGTGACACTGTTGCAGACACCTTCTATGAAACTTTGTTTAATGATAAAAAGTGCTCTGGTGAACTTTTCGTCTATGCAGGAACTGTTGTATTTTCTGAACTGCGTCAATTGAAATATTAATGGCGGAAAACTTTCTTCTTTGTTCTTGAAATTTGGTGGCACTCCCCCTAGAGGGCTGTGGGATTACAAAAACCTGGGAACTGACTTTTGTTTTGACTTCCTCTCTACTGACTGTTTACAATTGGCTCTGTCTTTCCCATGGGACAATTGACAATCTGACCTTGAACATTGACAGATGTGTAATGAGCGGTGCAGGGAGAACAAGAGCATCTAAAGCCAAGGAAACTAAGGAGGCCAAGGAAAAAGAAAAAGAAAAAAAACCAGCACAACTTTTACAAACAACTCTGACCCAAGGACGCCGGTCATCGGTTCCAGCTGTGCTAGTGACACAAAAGGCAGAAGTTGAAAAGACTGAGAAGTCCACTGAACCCACTGAGGAAGATATGGCAACAGGTGGATCAGACGCAGTCTTGAAACAAATATTGGAACAATTGTCAAAGCTAAATCAAAAGGTGGACGACCAGTCTCTGAAAATAGATAAAGCGACATCCTCAATCCAGAAATTGACTGAACAAGTTTCCCAGCATACACAAGCAATAGAGAACCTGCAAGGAGCAACAGCTGAAAATCGTGAATTAGCTGGGGAAGCTATTCAGAAAGTGGGAGTTTTACAGAAGGAGGTCGAGGAGATAAAGGGAGAAGTCAAGCCTCTGCACAAACAGGTGGGTGAACAACAAGCCTACCTGTCAATGGTGGAATTGAAAAACCGCGAGAATAATCTTAAATTGAGAGGCATCCCAGAACTTGAGAAAGGAGACCTGATTGGATATTTGACACAAGAATTCTCCAAGTTCTGGGGTATAAAGGAAGATACAGATTTTAAAATTGTTTCGGCATTCAGATTGGGAAGATTGGTAAGGAAGGATAGATCCAGAGACTGTTTAATAATTTTAAGATCAAAGGAAGAGAGAGACAAGATCCTAGGCCTTCACTTCAAAAAAGCAATAGAAATACAAGACAAAAGGGTGGAGATTTATAGAGATATCCCGAGACAGCTACTGGAACTCAGAGCTACCTACTCAGAGTTAGCTAAACTGCTGAGATACAACGCAATACCCTATAGGTGGGAGTTCCCACAAGGACTATCTTTTACTTACAAAGAAAAGATTAAAATTAGAACAACTGAAGACAACCAAAAGTTCCTGCACGACCACGGGGAAGATCTGCAGAAAGGAGCAGCTTGGCTACCACCCTTACCTACACCAGCACCACCTGGAGGTGGGCCAACGCCTACGCCCTCGGGATCCGAGGAAAAGGAAGACACCCCACTCTAGGACCAACTTTAGAACAGGATGTCTCTGCAGCTGCTTAGCTGGAACATAAATGGCGGGAATTCCCCGGAAAAAAGAAGAAGGATTTTTCACATCTTGAAGAAGGAACAATTGGACATAATATGTTTACAAGAAACACATGTGACTAGGCTCCACAGGAAAGTGCTAATTAATAAAAGACTAGGCCAAGAATTTATCTCATCGGACAAAGTTAAGAAAAGAGGTGTGGTGATATATGCAAAGGAGAACCTGTCACCAAAATTCTTATTTAAGGATGACCAAGGAAGAACATTGGCAATTGAAATCCAAACACAAGGTGAGAAAATTTTGATATTAGGAATTTACGCACCAAATGATGGAAAATCAGAATTCTACAAGAAGCTGCATGAGATTATGCTGGACTATATGGACTATTCTAACATCATCCTTATGGGTGACATGAATGGGGTGGTGTCAACAAATATGGACAAATCCCAAAACCAAAATTTAACAACAGACGGCAGACTTCCTAAAACCTTTTTTGAATTGACAGACAATATGGACTTGATATATGGAGGACAAAGAACCCCTTAGGTAAAGAAGGAACCTTCTTTTCTGAGGCCCACCTGTCATGGACACGAATCGACCAAATTTGGATATCTAGAGGGCTGGCACCTAAAACAAGAAAGGTAGAAATCTGCCCAAAAACCTGCTCCGACCATAACGCTTTGAAAATGGAACTGAGACTTATCCCAACCGGATCCTTTAGATGGAGAATGAATGACACCTTGCTAAGAGATCAAGAGATTGTGAAGAAGGCCCAAAAAACGCTAAAGGACTATTTTGAAATAAATTTGAACACTACGGTGGAAAAAAGAACGATCTGGGATGCAAGTAAAGCAGTCATGAGGGGGTTTCTGATACAACA
Organism: Podarcis liolepis; assembly: GCF_965112155.1. Taxonomy (NCBI): domain Eukaryota; kingdom Metazoa; phylum Chordata; class Lepidosauria; order Squamata; family Lacertidae; genus Podarcis; species Podarcis liolepis. The sequence continues at coordinate 777,633 of NC_139565.1, read as the reverse complement.
GAACACAATTAAGAAAAAATTTTGGAATGGAAAAAAGGAGAAAATCTTACAGAAAATAAGTGAAGGAGAGAAAAAAATGAGAACTAAACCAAAGTCAAAGGAGGTGCTGAGAGAAATTAAATTCCATCAAGCACAATATTCGAAATTGATTAATCAAGAGATAGAATGGAAAATCAAACAAATGAAACAGAGATCGTTTGAATCAGCAAATAAATGTGGAAAGCTGCTAGCATGGCAGCTGAAAAAAAGACAAAAGTTAAATACGGTTACAAATTTAGAGATTCAAGGAAGAATAGTTCAGAAACCAGAAGAAATCAGGAAATGCTTCCACAGATACTTTAAAGACCTTTATGCACAAGGGCCTCAGAAAGAACCTGAAATAGACCAATTTTTAAAGACAAATGGATTATCAAAAATAAGCCAAGATAAAAGATCAATCTTGAATTGCAAAATAACTCAACAGGAAATTGAAGGTGCCATCCAGAATATGCAACTTGGCAAATCTCCAGGCCCGGATGGGCTTACCTCCAAATATTATAAGACTTTGAAGGACTATTTGATACAACCTTTGATGGAGGTATGTAACCAGATTATGGAGGGGAAGAGGGCACCGGAAACGTGGAAAGAAGCATTCATCACATTGATACCTAAATCAGAACTGGAAAAGACCCAGCTTAAGAACTACCGTCCCATCTCACTCTTGAATGTGGATTATAAAATATTTGCAGACATTTTGGCAAGTAGATTTAAAAAAGTACTAAATGAAGTAATTCATAAGGACCAAGCAGGCTTTCTCCCTGGTAGACATATGTCTGATAACACCAGGAACATTATAGACATTTTGGAGCTTTTGCGGATTAGGAACACAAGGGCGGCCCTAATCTTTATTGATGCGGAGAAAGCATTTGACAACATTTCTTGGCTGTTCATGAAGAAAAATTTGGAAGGGATGGGAGTGGGGCGGGGGTTTGAAAATGGAATAGGCGCAATTTACTTAGAACAAAAAGCTAAACTGATAGTGAACAATGTGGTGTCGGAGGAACTCAAAATTGAAAAAGGGACACGACAGGGGTGCCCTCTATCTCCTCTGCTATTTATTTCTGTCCTGGAGGTGTTGCTGAACATGATTAGGGAGGATCGGTTGGTGCAAGGTATAGAGGTCGGAGTAAAACAATACAAACTGAAAGCTTTTGCAGATGACCTAGTTTTAACATTACAGGAGCCAGAATCTAGTACAAAAAGAGTGCTTGAACTGATTTCGGAGTTTGGTCGGGTGGCGGGATTTAAGTTAAACAAACAAAAAACTAAGGTTTTGGTTAAAAATTTGACATCTACAGAAACAGATGGGTATCAGAAAGAAACAGAACTAAGTGTGGTTAAAAAAGTGAAATACCTGGGGGTATTCTTGTCCACCAAAAACTTGAATCTATTTAAAGATAATTATGAAAAATGTTGGTTGGAAATTAAAAAGGACTTGGAAATTTGGCCAAGACTGAAACTTACCTTGTCAGGTCGAATTGCAGCTATAAAGATGTGTGTTTTGCCGAAAATGTTATTTTTGTTTCAAGCCCTACAGATCGTGGACAGAGTGGAGTGTTTTGGAAAATGGCAGAAGGATATATCTAGGTTTGTCTGGCAGGGCAAAAAGCCCCGAATAAAATTTAAAATACTAACTGACTCGAAAGAAAGAGGGGGGTTTGCCCTGCCGGACTTGAGGTTGTATTATGAAGCTGCAGCCTTCTGTTGGTTGAAGGATTGGTTCCTGCTGGAGAACACTGATGTCCTAGATCTGGAAGGGTTTGATAATGCCTTTGGCTGGCATGCATATCTGTGGTATGACAAGGCGAAGGTTCATAAATTGTTCAAAAACCATATTGTCAGGAAAACAATTTTTGCCGTCTGGTTGAAGTATAAGGACTTACTAGAAGGCAAGACCCCGAGGTGGCTATCACTGATGGAAGCCAAGGCTCCAAAAAAAAGACCCAATATGGAGGCCTACTGGCCAAAATATTGGGAATTAATTGAGAGATCTGGAGATAACTGGAAGTTGCAGAGCCAGGATAAATTAAAAAGTAAGGTGCGAGACTGGCTACATTATGCTCAAATTCAAGAGGTGTTTAAAATGGATAAAAAGGTTGGTTTTCAGGTGGAAAAATCGAAATTGGAAACGGAATTGCTAGAACCAAAGACTAAGGTACTTTCGAGAATGTATAACTTGCTGCTTAAATGGAATACACAGGATGAAACAGTTAAATCTGCTATGATAAAATGGGCACAGGATGTTGGACATAACATTATGTCTGAGGACTGGGAAAGGTTATGGAACACCGGTATGAAGTTTACGGCATGTACTGCCCTGAAAGAGAACATTATGAAAATGGTATACCGGTGGTACATGACCCCAGTCAAGCTAGCTAAGATATACCACCTGTCTGACAATAAATGCTGGAAATGTAAGGAGGCAGAAGGGACATTCTTTCACCTCTGGTGGACCTGCCCGAAAGTGAAGGCCTTCTGGGAAATGATATACAATGAATTGAAAAAGGTATTTAAATATACCTTTCCCAAGAAACCGGAGGCTTTCCTCCTGGGCATGGTGGACCGGAAGGTGTTAAAAAAGGATAGAACCTTGTTTATGTATACAACCACAGCAGCAAGAATTCTTATCGCAAAGCATTGGAAGACACAAGATTTACCCACACTGGAGGACTGGCAGACGCAGATGATGGACTATATGGAACTAGCAGAAATGACTGGCAGAATCCGAGATCTGAGCGAAGAAAAAGTGGAGGAGGACTGGAAAAAATTCAATGACTATTTGCAAAAGTACTATAAGTTGTTTGAATGTTAAGAATGTGCACGATTAGGAAATGTTATGCTCCTGCAATTTGATTAGGTTAATGACAAAGTACCGTATTTTTCGCTCTATAACACGCACCTGACCATAACACGCACATCGTTTTTAGAGGAGGAAAACAAGGGAAAAAATATTCTGAATGAAACAGTGGACGTATCATTTTTGTGCTTCATGCTGTGGCCACAGACATGTGATCTGATGGTGAATTTGGGGTGACCCAATGCAAAAATCCTGAGAATCCCTGTGGATCCATGCTTTGTAACCACGTTTTTGCACCATTGCAGCCCCAGGCAACAGTGGGTGCGTGATTTTTTTTGGGGGGGGGGACAGGCTGTAGCCATGGACATGCTATGTGCTCTGATGGTGAATTTTGGCTGACCCAATGCAAAGATCCTGAGGATCCATGTGGATCCATGCTTTGTAACCACGTTTTTGCACCATTGCAGCCCCAGGCAACAATGGGTGTGTGATTTTGGGGGGACAGGCTGTAGCCATGGACATGCTGTGTGCTCTGATGGTGAATTTGGGGTGACCCAATGCAAAGATCCTGAGGATCCATGTGGATCCATGCTTTGTAACCACATTTTAAGTGGGGAGGGAAGGAAAAACACAGAAAGGCTAAGAATGCAGGAGAGGGCTATAACGTGAGGAAAGGAAGGCAAAAGTTTCCCCCCACCCACCCACACAAGCCAGCCAGCGTGCTCTCTCTCTCTCTCTCTCTCCCTCTCCCTCTCCCTCTCCCTCCCACCAGCATGACAGAAGAAAGCATTTTATCTGCATTAAGAACTATTTAGCAGCGAAACCTAAGCTTTGCCATCCCTTAAGAGGTACAGACACTGTAATCTTCCAGATCGCATGAATTTACAGGCAAAACACTGTTTAAGGATTTCATCCTTTTAAATGGAAGAAAGCATATTTGAATGCTGTGTGTCTCCAAAAACAAAAAGTAGGAAGTCAAATCAGAATTTTAAGCCGAACCTGTAATCTCTCTTCCCTTTACAAACATTGTTCCCTCCGGAGCAGGGAGAGGATAGAACGACGCTCTGCTCTCCTCTCTACTTGCCTGGAGGGGAGGGGCTTTCCCTGCTCTTTGTTCGGACGCTCTGCTTTCCTCTCTACTTGCCTGGAGGGGAGGGGCTTTCCCTGCTCTTTGTTCCGTTTGAGCAAACACAGCAACGAAACAGAGCAGGGTGGGCAGTAAGACCCTGAGGCAGAATGAAGGAAAACTGCCACTTCCTGTCTCACGGAGCTCCCTTCTCCCTGAAGCGCGGTTTGATTTTTGCCTCATTTTTCGGCTCCAGGGAGCACACGTTCGCTCCATAACACGCACAGACATTTCCCCTTCCTTTTTAGGAGCAAAAATCTGCGTGTTATAGAGCGAAAAATACGGTAGTTATAACAGAGGAAAATAAGACAACTCGAAACAAATATATTATGTTTATTATTAAGGTACTAAAATTGAACCACAATTTTCTTTTGAAATAGGTTACATAATAACTGAAAGGTACAGTAAGTTGTGAAATAAGGTAACAAATTGCTGACAATGTGAGTTCAAAGAATGCAATGTTGAGAGGACGTGAGGAGGTCCACAGGAGAGTAACTTTTTGGAAAGATAATATGAAACCTAATTTTCTTTTTTTTCTTCTTTACTTTCTTCTTTTTCCCTATCTTTTCATATCTGTTTATTTATAAAAATTGTTTCTTGTTTACTGTATAGTAACAGATGTTGTGAACTAATGGAAAAGAAACGCAATAAAAAAATTTTATAGACATTTAGTACTTCTGATGGAAATACATTTAGTCTGGCTTTGGTGAATAATTGGCGATAGTTAGGTACAGACAGATTCATGAAATATGATGGTAACTGAAGATCATGGCCATAGTGGATTCTAGATGCAAACGGTCCACAGGTTACATAGAATCTTTTTTTTTTTTTTTTAAATAATCTTTATTAACAGGCCAATCACATCACATTATCATATCACATTAGTTCCAAATTATACAGCCAAATTTTAAATTTTGTTGGGGGTGCCCATACATCAAGCTCGGCTCGAGTCCAAACAGCATCACTTATCTTACTGCTTTCATTAGACAGTTCTGTCCAGTTTGAACCGGATAGTCCTTTATTACTTTCTTTCTCTTCTTGTTGTTATCATAAATTCCTTTCTTTGCGATCTCTGATGATTTTCACAAGCAGGTTGAAAGCTGACATTCTATGTGGATTTTTGTACTCTTCCAAAAATCATATCGATCAGGGACAGCCTCTGTACAACACTTCCATACACAAGATTAGTCTCCGATGTGTCCTTTATTTTTCAAATAAATCAAATGAGTCTGGGGGCTTTGTCAGGTCAAACTTGCATTCCAACATTCTTTCTCGTTCGAACAGTCCTGATTCTCCTCCCCCAGTCCTTCCTCCGACAAGCCTGTCTTAGCGAGACGCCATATTTTAACTGCGTCATAAGAATTTTCCACTTTTCTCACCATTCTCCTGTTTTCTTTCCCACATAGTTCTTAAAATCCTGTCTGTGATTCATAAAAACGCAACAATCTTGTTTCTATCTGGGGTGAAGGGTTATTTATGTCACATCATGCAGGGGGGGGGGAAAGTTTTTTCCTCCACCCCCCCCTTCGTTCCAAACATACAGTCTCCTTGTGGTAATTCATCAGAAGATTTACTTATCTGTCCGTCACTCCTGGTCGCAGAGATCTATAAATCAGCAGTCTTATCTTCGAGCTTTACTTGATGTATGTGCTTTCAGCTTTATTTCCAATCGTATGTTTCCAATTATAATTCCAAGCTGAAGCAACCAGCACGCGCTAATTGGAATCGGCATCAGGAAGATCTGACTTCACCGAGGGCCTTTTGCCAAGTGTTCGGCACCCCCATCACTCGTATCAGGGGGTGCATTGTGAACACTGCTGGCAGGGCAGAGCCCCCCCGCATCCTGGGGGGCATTAGGAAGGCTGCCTACTTCCCATAGCAGCCCCTTAGTACCTCATATGGGTCAGAGAGATGTTACTGTCAGCCATCTTCCAACGCGCCACCTGGTGGCCCCCCAGGTTACATAGAATCTAGAGTGAAGATTGCTGTGTGAAATATCCCATAACCTCTGCCTCAGGGATTTAAAGGCAGTATCATAGCCCAGATGATGTAAAAAGGATGGTGAAAGACCAATTGAGGCTTTCCGGCCATAGTTTTTGACCATGAGCTGATAGACTCATTGATTAGATGCAAAAGTAATCTCTTCCCCAGGCCAGAATTCAAGGCAGCCCACCATACTTTGGTGGAGAGTGGGCATTCACCTGTTTCCAACAGTAGAACTGAGTTAGGGACACAGTTTGGGATGTGAAGTAGGGAACTTAGCTTGGAACCCACCTAACTTAGAAAACAGACCATTGTACCAGACGTTTGAAGCATAAAGGAGTTGGGAAACAGATTTCATATTAAAGACCCTAATAATAATAATTATTATTGTCAGAGCTGCCCTAGGTCCCAGCTCACAAAGGACCAACGCCAGTTCGTTGTTTTATACAAAAGTCTTTATTGAAGTTCAGTTTCACTTGCACAGCTGTAGCGTGCAGCTCTACGTCTGAAACTCTAGACCGCCGAAGCTCCGTCTGAATCTCCTCCCCCCAGACACCAGTTTAATACTCTAGCCTTGCTCCACTTCTTCCTTTGCTCTTTCCTCCTCTGGTTCTGCCTGTCAGCTGGGGGCTCGCCCTTCCTAGACTCTTCTGACGCCGAGTCCCCTGAGTCTTTCCCCTGCCTCCGGCGGGCTTTAGGACCTGGTTCCCAATCCGGGTTTTCTGCTGTCCCGCGCGCCTGTACATTCGAACTTGGCGCGCGCGCCCAGCCGGCAACTTTCCTCTTGACCATTACACTGCTCCTGTCACTGCTTCCCCCTTCGGGGGGGCTAGCTGGACCTGACCTCCCCTCCGTTCCCCCACCCTCCGATGGAGGCGTGGTCAGTCCTGACTCATCTTCTCCCCCTGCTGGAGGAGACGCTGGCCCTGACACATGGGACCCTTCCCCCCCACTACGCTCTGGCGGGGAAGCTGGTCCTGATCTCCCACTGCTGCTTTGGAAGTCCCCGCTGGCCCCTTGTTTCTGGTGTGTGTCCCCTGGGACCCCCCTTGCCCTGACCATCGGCGCCTCCTTCTGGGAATCTCCTGATTCGCTGGAGAAGCTCATGGAATCTCTCGGGTCACTGTCATACTCCCCTACACTGCCCTCAGATTCTTCCCCTTCGCTCTCCATTTCCTCTCTCCCCTGTGCCTCCGTCCCTGAGCCCCTGACAATTATTTATTTATACCCTGCCCTCCCCAGCCAAGGCCGGGCTCAGGGCGGCTAACAAGCAATAATAAAAACAAGTTGAATGATTACAACTTAAAACAAAATTAAAATACAACATTGAAACATTAAAACATTAAAATATTAAAATGCCTCATTGCAGGAGGAGAAGGAAAAGAAAAAAGAGAGGGAGGGAATCAAATTGGCTCCATACCGGGAGAGGCGGTCCCGTAGGTACGAGGTTCCTAGGCCGTGAAGGGCTTTAAAGGTCAAAAGCAGCACCTTAAATCTGATCCTGTACTTCACCGGGAGCCAGTGCAGCTTGAAAAGCACTGGGTGAATATGCTCCCAAGACAGAGACCCTGTTAGGAGCCTCACTGCAGCATTCTGCACCCGCTGGAGTTTCTGGGACAGCTTCAAGGGCAGCCCTGCATAGAGCGAATTACAGTAGTCAAGCCTGGAGATGACCGTCACATGGATCACTGTGGCCAGGTCGGGGCGGGAAGGATAAGGGACCAATTGCTTGATGCAGCGAAGGTGGAAAAATGTTGCCTTGGCTGTCGCTGTAACCTGTGCCTCCATGGAAAGGGAGGCGTCAAGGATTACACACAAATTCTTAACGGAAGGCAATGGCACTAATTGGGCCCCCGCAAGAGAAGGGAGTTGGTCCCTCATCCCCATGCCATCCCGACCCAGCCATAGGACCTCTGTCTTCGAAGGATTTAGTTTCAATCGGCTCCTACAAAACCATCATGCCACAGCTTTCAAGCATCTGGTCAGTGCGTTCGGGGCCGAGTTGGTGTTGCCATCCATCAGCAGATAGAGCTGAGTGTCATCAGCATATTGGTGACAGCCCAGCCCAAAGCTCCAGATAATCTGGGCAAGGGGGCACATAAAGATGTTAAAAAGCATCGGGGAGAGGATTGCGCCCTGTGGCACCACACACCAAGGAGTGGGGCGACATCTCTCTCCCTGGCGCCATCCTCTGTCCCCGACCAGAGATAAAAGAGCACAGCCAGTTATGGACTTTGCCCTGTATCCCCACGTCTGCGAGGCGGTGGTCCAGAAGATCATGATCGACCATGTCAAAGGCTGCTGACAAATCTAAAAGAATCAGCAGTCCTCACCCACCTTGATCCAGTTGTCCATGGAGATAATCTGTTAGGGCAACCAGAGCCGTCCCGCTCCCAAAACCAGGACGGAATCCAGACTGAAATGGATCTAAAGCTGATGTTTCCTCCAGAAACCTACCAAGCTGCTCAGCAACTGCTCTCTCAATTACCTTACCCAGATATGGAAGATTTGAAACTGGGCGGTAATTGTATAGGTCTAAGGGATCTAGTGAAGTTTTCTTTAAGAGTGGGCAAACCACTGCTTCCTTCAGTTCCCCTGGGAATGTCCCCGTGCTAAGGGACAAATTGATAATTTCAACCAGGGGCGTCCGCGTGACATCTGGACACTCCCTAATCAGCCAAGATGGGCACAGATCAAGGAGGCAGGTGGTGGGCCTACCAACTTGGAGGAATCTATCCACATCAGCAGGGAGTATCCGATTGAAATGGTCCAACGCTGGACCTGAAGTCAGTCGAGGGGCCTCCAGTTCAGTCACTGTATCTAAATTGGCAGGGCGGTCACGGCGGAGCAACAGGACTTCCTCCGCAAAAAAGCTTGCGAATGCTTCACAACTGTGGGTCGAATTTGTGCTTAAATTTGGTTGTCCTCCTAAGGACGTTATTGACCTAATTATTCTAAAAATTTGTGCCGGGCGAGAGCTAGTGGATGCAATGGAAGCTGCAAAGTAAGATTTCTTAGCAGCTTTCATAGCAGGCTTTCATAAGCGTCCTATAGGATGTTCTTGAAGCTCCGTCACAAGTCCGTCGCCATACTCGCTCTAGCCATCTGAGATCCTGCTTCATTTTCCGGAGCTCCAAGGGGCCCGGTTTCGACGGGGTCGCAGAGAGCGCTTAGGCGCGATCTCATCAATGGCTGCCAAGAGCCGGTTATTCCAGTCCTCAACAAGGTCATCTAATGAGTCACCAGGAGGAGCTGGGTCCCGCAAGGCTTGTCGGAATCTATCAGGATCCATCAGTTTTCGCGGATGAGCCCCAATAGGCTCGCAACCCGAGCAGGGGAGGAGTGGGAAGTCAATCTTGGCTTTCAGAGTGTAGTGATCAGACCATGGCACTTCCACAGGGGGGAGCATGATCACATCTATGCCAGCCCCAAAGATCAGATCCAGTGTGTGGCCTGCTTGATGGGTGGGGCCCAAAACAAACTGGGAGAGCCCTAGTGTTGCCATGGAAGTCACTAGGTCCAGAGCCTGTGAGGAGGGAGCGGCATCGGCATGGACGTTGAAGTCTCCCAAAACCAGTAGGCTTGGGAACTCCAAGGCCCAGCCCGCCACCACCTCCAGCAGGTCTGACAGGGTGGCTGCTGGTGTGCTGGGTGGTCGGTACACCAGCCAGACAGCCAAGCTCTCCTTGGTGCCCCACACGAGACCAACACATTCAATGCCGGAGATCGCCGGTGATGGAAGAGCTCTTGAAAGAGCAATCCTCCCGGATTAACAACGCTACTCCTCCCCCCTGACCCACAGTCCACGATTGATGGAGGACAGAGCAACCTGGGGGTGTTATCTCATGTAGGGAGACTACTTCATCTTCCCGTACCCAGGTCTCCGTCACGCAAGCCAGGTCAATCCCCTGCGAGACAAAAAGTCACGCATGGTGGCGGTTTTGTTGCCTATGGACCTGGCATTGCACAGCACCAATTGCACAGCCTTATCGCTGATGGAACATAGTGACCTCCCTTTGTGAAAAAGAAACAGAGTATAGCAAATTTTCTCATCTCCACCTTCTGACAGATAGTCTGCCAGTGGCAATTCCAGGACTTTGTGTGGTGAAACAACAGCCCTAGGTACCGGAAGCATTTAGTCTGCTCTAGATTATGGCTATCTAGTAACCATTTACAAAGGGCATATCTTTTCTCGAGGACCAAAATTTTGGATTTCTCAGAGTTGATGGATAACCTGTTTACAGAACAGTAATCTGAGAACTTTCTTAGTTGGTATTTCAAGCCAGGTCTGAAACGAGAGAGGATGGACACATCGTCTGCATTTAGCAAAAGAGGGGTCTTTCTGGTTCCTATTTTTGGGAGATGACCATCTGGGTCCATTAGACTTTGCTCTAAATCATTTAGTACAAGGCTAAACAATGTAGGGACGCGGGTGGCGCTGTGGGTAAAACCTCAGTGCCTAGGACTTGTCGATCACATGGTCGGCGGTTCAAATCCCCGCGGCGGGATGAGCTCCCATCTTTCGGTCCTAGCTCCTGCCCACCTAGTAGTTTGAAAGCACCCTTAAGTGCAAGTAGATAAATAGGTACCGCTTTCTAGCGGGAAGGTAAACGGCGTTTCCGTGTGCTGCGCTGGTGCCGGCTCGCCAGAGCAGCTTCGTCACGCTGGCCACGAGACCCGGAAGTGTCTCCGGACAACGCTGGCCCCCGGCCTCTTAGGTGAGATGGGCGCACAACCCTAGAGTTGGACACGACTGGCCCGTACGGGCAGGGGTACCTTTACCTTTACCTAAACAATGTGGGGGCCAAAATACAGCCCTGTCTCACTCCCCTAGCCATCTCAATCCAGTCCAAAAGTTGGCCCTGCAATCCACATCTAACCTGCAATTTGATTTCACTGTACAGAGCTTTAATAGGAAGAAGAGTCATTTATCCTGCAGTAACAGATGTAATTTGGTCCATAGTTTCAATCTGGAAACAGAGTCGAAAGCAGATTTCAAATCCATAAAGGCAACAGATAGTTTTCACTGCAGAGGTCTAGTGTATTTCTCTGCTAAGTGGAACATCACATGGCAGTGATCTGATGTTGAAAAGTTATCACGAAAGGGAGCCTGGGCCTCAGACATTATATATTATAATTTTAAAAAGTTGTCACAGAGGAAACAAGCATAAAGCTTTCCCATTATAGAAAGGAGACTAACTGGCCTATAATTTGAGGGCACATTAGATTGTCCTTTAATGCACAGACTTCTTTTGCTGTAACTGGCCTCCAAAGTGAGAGCTTTGTCAACTCTGCAAAATAATTATCACATATGGTGGGAGGGAAATTATTTAGCGAAGCATTCAATAGCAGAGACCAAGAGTTGTGTTCAAACTGCCTTTTTTCCACAGCCAGTAAAGCTTTATACTCCTTTTTTATTTTGAAATAGGTTGGAGGCAAATAGTTTAGACCAGCATTTTTATTCCACATACAGAAGCCAACCTGGCTGCTGACTCTTATTTCAACACGGGCAATGAAATAGCATCCTTCACCACACCTGAGGACAGCAAGCTAGATGAAGAGGTGCAAGGCAGGCAGCGCGGCCAAGCTCCGTCTAGCTTCTCCTGCCTGAGGCAGCCGCCTCACTCTGCCAAGGGCAGCACCAGCCTGATCAATAGGCTTTAATGCTTAGAAAAATCAATTCATATGCACTTTATTTAGAAATAGCTACAGTATAAATGGAATTTTTAAAATTTAAAATCAATTCACCCTTCTCTAAGCTATTTCAGAGAGTTTCTGTGCTGAAGCAGTTGGGAGTCTAGCAATCAGTTTCTATGGTGGCTCAAGGCAGCAGCTTTATAATATCAAATTTCAACAAATCACTATATATCTTTTATCCAGAAACAAGTGTCAAGAAGTTTTTACATGAAAACCACAAAATTATAATCTGAAGTAAGTAAAAAATTACTGCAGGTAACACTTGTGTGAGAAGTTACATGTAAATCATGATTTCAATGAAAGTGCCAATAAGGCTGTTGCTTAAATCAGTTATTGGTGAACCAGAATATCCAGGGAAAGTTGAGTTTCAGCATTTTACCTGCGATTGATCCTAGGCGTACAAGAGTAAAATGTAGCAAAATATGAGGGAGGTGGTACTGGTGGCACAAAATCTTCTGGATCAGAAGCGTGGCCTTGTTCTTCAGCTTCTTCCACATAAACATGGGGCTCTTCCTGACAAGATAAATGTTTGTTTTGTAAAGACTTCTGCACTGAAACCACAAGCAGAATTCATGGAAGACTGACTTCCTTCTGCACTTTTAGAAAACAAAACTGTGCCCTGCACTCACTTACTATGCAGGATCTTCTTGTGGCAAATATCTGCAGATAACGTAGGGCAGCAGCTACTAGGCATACAGTAGTGGTCAAGGCATTCAGAGCACAGAGAGCAAAAAGAACTTTCTGTAGTGCGACAAAAAGGAAAAAAAGACTACAAAAATAATAAAGGTACGCAAAGGTGAGCCAACAGAACAGATGACAATAAGCATCATTTTAAAATGTGGACTTTTTTTATAAAGCACACCGAAACAAAATGGAAACATTTTAATTGCATCAGGTTGTGCTACATTCCACTCCCTGAAACACAGGTGTCTCTCCATTTACACGGGGGTTACGTTCTAAACAGTTGCACATCTCACTGAAATTGTGTAAAATTGGAAGTCACCTGAATTTCTTTTCAGGAAATTTGAGGAAGCCAGAAGCTCGCTGAGGCCACACACCTGACGCACAGGAAAACTTTTCCTTGTGTCACGTTGAGCAGCCTCAGCAAGCCTCTGGCTTGCCCGGAGACCCTCCCAGAGCTCCAAGAGGATAGCCACTCCAGGCTCCTCTTTGCTGAGGAGCTCTTTGCGTCTCTGCCCCAACTTCCAGGATTCTGGGACCACACATATGCACAGTTGCACAGGAATTGAACATGTATAAATGGGGGGGGGGGGGTGCCCATACTAGGATAATGGGATCGCTCTGTGTTAAAAAAGACCCATAACTATTCCAAGATCCATAACTACTACGGACAAGCTGCTTATATCATAGCGGCAACCACTGCTTTGTAGATTGCGTCTACACCCTAGAAGTAAGGTGTCTTACGACTTTCAAGGGCTATCTCATTCTATAGGCCAAGAATTTATAAGTTAACCTCCTCTTTCATTCTGAGCAATGGGTTCTTTATGAAATTACAACATGATGCCAAAATGCATTTTTCTTGCAGTTTATTCTTTGCCAATGCAGTCCATGTCACATGCTGACTTACCTTGAGGAGAAGGTGAACTGCACCACATGGTTGGACGGGATACAGCTTCAGCGCATTATCTTTCTCTGTGCATTTTTCTGGCAGAAATTCTTCACAACAGAAACAAAACTTACTTTCACCCACATCAGCCTTCAATATTGTGAAAAGAGAAATTTGAATCAGTAAATTGAAAAATACTGCACTGAATGCAAAAGCGAAGTACAGAAGAATAAAAATCCATAAAGCAATTTCCGACTCTAATAAATGTATTGCTTGAGGGAAAATTGTGGGCCCAGTTGCACTGAGGCCATAGAAGGGTGTAAGGTCTGTAGGGTGTAAAGGGACCCCTGACCATTAGGTCCAGTCGTGACCGACTCTGGGGTTGTGGCGCTCATCTCGCTTTACTGGCCGAGGGAGCCGGCGTACAGCTTCCGGGTCATGTGGCCAGCATGACTAAGCCGCTTCTGGCGAACCAGAGCAGCGCACGGAAACACCATTTACCTTCCCTATTTATCTACTTGCACTTTGACGTGCTTTCGAACTGCTAGGTTGGCAGGAGCTGGGACCGACAGCGCCACCTGCGTCCCGTACAGAAGGGTGTATGAACAGCAAATAAAACAGAAAACATACACTGGGTTCAAATTTGGCCACAACTTTATTGTTTACAGATGAGCGCAGGTTTGCTGTAGGCACAGAGTCGGATGGGGTAGACTAATGTTAAGGAGTCCGCTTAGGATGTGAACCACATCCAGGGTATCCCCACTGCTCTCACCACCCAAAGGTGCTGGGGTCCATCACAGACCCTCCAAGTGTCCCTATTTTTCAGGGACATTCCCAGATTTACAGAAGCCATCCCAGTTTCTGATGTGGTCCCAGAATGTCCCACTTTCCCTTAGGACGTCCCTATTTTCATCAGAGAATGTTGGAGGGCATGCCATCAGCCCCTGAGCTGGGCATGTGCTTAAGAAGCACCACCCTCCTCTAACTCTGAAGTCCAAATACACAACAGAGGAGCTCCCCCTTTTTCTCCTCCTCTCGTGCCATTATATTCAAACCAGGAAATGATGGTTTGATGGAGTTCTCCAAACCAGAACTGAAAGCCAATCCTTGTTCAAAGCAACTGCTCAAATCATAGCTTGCCAGTCTTCTTTGCCAGCTTTAGCAAAATATAAAACATGCTGAGGCATTATTCCATTAGACTATAAATTAGGATTATTTATAGGACACCAAATGTGGTTCCTTCAGACCATCCCTTCTCCTCTTTGAGAAAGCTTTGTATCAACACCCTCATTACCAATGTAATGGACATCTACTGTGATCCAAATAATTTAGGGGCTGAACACCACGTGGGTATGTTCTTTTTAGTATTCTCCATGTTTTGCATAATGCGTATTTTTATGCTCAGGGAGATAAGGACTAAGCAAGTAAGCCAAAGGCTTATGGAAATAGGAGTACAGACTTGGTATCTGAACACAGATAATCTATAGATGCACGAATTAATCCGTTTATTATTTGATAATATGGTTACTGTTATTCCTTTTCTAAGCCACTTTTTTGTTAAGAGAGCAAAACATAATACAGTGGTGCCCCGCAAGACGAATGCCTCACAAGATGAAAAACTCGCTAGACGAAAGGGTTTTTTGGTGTTGTGTTGCTTCGCTAGACGAATTTCCCTATGGGCTTGCTTCGCAAGACGAAAACGTCTTCCGCTTTTTTCTTAAAGCCGCTTGAAGAGGCACAGTTGCGACGGACCGGGCTTCGCAAGACGAAAAACATCGCAAGACGAAAAGACTCGCGGAACAAATTCTTTTCGTCTTGCAAGGCACCACTGTAGAATATAATTAGACTGCAATCCGAACTCCACTTACCTGGCAGTAAGCCCTGTTAACTAAATTGACTTCTTACTTCTGAGAAAACAAACTCAGGACTGCAGCCTTAGTTAGTATGGGAGGGAGGTATAGTTTGCTTTATAGTTTGTATATACAATGCTTGCACTTCTAAGTTTCTTGGCAGGGTAAAGCTTTATATGACAAGCACAGTCATCTACAGTCATGCTTCAGACACAATCAGGTAAATTGTCTCCTCACCAGATCACATCTAGGGAGACTGGATACAAATTGAGCACCTTGGCATCCCAGGATGAATCCAGCCAGGTTCAAGAGAACACAAATGACAGAAAGCAAAACAAACAGGTTAACCTAAAACAAAACAAAAAATACAAGAATTTTAAGCCGCTTGGCATTCTATGTAAACACTATCAAAACACACTGCCCTGCATGTTACCTTTGCCATCTATGCCTTAGTTAGGTTTTAAAATACTGTGCTAAATTCATTGTCCACCAAAAGATTTGCCATTTGAAACATATTCCTACATATTCAGTTATATTCTATCACTTATGAGCAATCATAAACTTGACAGGCTGGTATAGAAACTTCTAAATACTGCTTGCAGAATTTGATATTTCAATCTGTTACATTATTTTTCACTGGATTCAATATTATGAAATCTGAAGAAGTATCTAATGATCACACTGCAATAAGGGAAAGAAAGCTGATGAAGCCGCTTTATAGTACAAACACTGAACTGAAAACAGCATATTCCAGCAAAGGCACAGGCAAATTTGACAGATTCAAATTATACTTTACTTTCTCCTCTACTACGAAATATAATATAGAATATATTCTTGACATAACCTACATTTATTTTGCTGATACTCTCAATAGGAAAAATTACACAGTCTGTTAAACAGATTATGCCTCCTTTATTATCACAAAGATCTCTGGGTGGAGGAAATAAAGACATCAGTCCCAGCTATGCCTGCCCTCTGATCCAGATAGGTACCAATTAATGATGGGGGGGGGGGGGGATTCCATTTAGTTGGCATTTAAATGTGCATTGGGCGATCTCCGGTGCGGTGCTTTGAATATTTAATAAAAAATCAAAGTTGTTCTGTTTGATGTTTAAAAATATCGATTTCTTAATTTGGGGTTTAAAAAAACAGGGGGCATCTTATACATGGGGGCATCTTATATACGGAAAACACAGAAAACTATGGCATTATACAGTAGAAAAAGAATGATATAATAAGAAAACATACTAGTCAATATTAAATGAAACACAAACTTCTTGCAGTGCTTAAACCCTGAAAAATAGATACCATATTTTTCGCGCTATAGGGCGCACCTGACCATAGGGTGCACCTAGTTTTCAGATGGGGAAATCAAGGGGAAAAATATGACACACACCCCCCAGCTCTAAGAGCAGCGGACAGTCTGTACCTTCTCCCTGCTATTGCAGGAGGTGGGGGAATTCCCCCATCTCCCGCAAAAGCCCACAGGAGGGAGAAGGATCTAGGAGTCTTGGTTGACCACAAACTTGACATGAGCCAACAGCTAAAAAACGCGGCAGCTAAAAAAGCCAATGCAATTCTGGGCTGCATCAATAGGAGTATAGCATCTAGATCGGGGGTCGGCAACCTGCGGCTCCAGAGCCGCATGTGGCTCTTTAAAGCCTTTGCTGCGGCTCCGGGGAGGAGGCGAGGGGAGGGGAGGAGGCGAGGGGGCGAGAGGAGGAGGCGAGGGGAGGAGGCGAGGGGAGGAGGCGAGGAGCGGAGACGAGGGGAGGAGGCGAGGAGGCGAGGGGAGGAGGCGGAGGAGTTAGTTGCCTGAAGCCCCTTTTTAGTTGCCTGAAGCCCCTTTTTAAACTTAAGCAGGGGGAAGTTTGGTGAATTGTTCTTTCCTTGGGGAACGTTATGCAACAGCTTATTGCTGGTCTTTGTCGTGTAGCAGGAACCCCCCCCCCACCCCAATCATTCTGTTTGTGCAAACTTCACACACACACTCACTCACACCTACATACACCACATTTCTGTTATAAATTCATAGAAAATAAACCATACATCAGATTTGCACTGTTCCATTTTTATTTTACTCCATATGACAAGGACTATCAAAGGGGGTGGTGGCTTGGTTCTGGTCAGCCATAATCCCTTCACCATCCCAGCACATCCACAGGAGCCCTGCCCAGTTGCTATGTCAACCCTGATAATCCCAGACAGAAGACAATCAAAATCACAAAGAACTTGCATACGGTAGTGGATTCAGCATGGACTGAAACAAAGGACAATAATCAGATCTCCCCTGTGGGGGCAGGAAACTGCAAACTCC
Source organism: Podarcis liolepis (assembly GCF_965112155.1). Lineage (NCBI taxonomy): Eukaryota > Metazoa > Chordata > Lepidosauria > Squamata > Lacertidae > Podarcis > Podarcis liolepis. Next base: position 760,257 of record NC_139565.1, on the reverse strand, counting down.
CCTTTGTCTCCTGGAAGTGACTCATGGGCAGGGGGAAAGGAGGAACCAGCCAGGTGACAGGACACTCAGGTTATCACCACAACTCCTCCCTCAACCCCTCCTTTCTGTAATGTATGCATGATGTCAACCCCTTCTGTAATGTATGCATGATGTCAACCCCTCCTTTCTGTAATGTATGCATGATGTTTCTGGGGGTGGGCTTGACCTGGAGGATGGGAATTTCAAAAGTTTTTATAAGGTCTTGCAGACCATCTTTCTGGGTCTTTCCTCTCTCTTGCAAGTGAGGGGAACACCCTGTTGCAACAGTTCAATAAAGGCCAAGCCTACAGGCTGCTGTTTTGCTCCAAGTTATCCTGGTTGGTGTCTTTGTTTTTGTCCAAGGGAGCCCTCGGATTTTTCCGGTAACAGTCGTCCCGCCTTTGTAAGCAGGCTGCATTGAAAGGGGGCATATACACTGGTCACTGTTTTGAAGGGGAGTGAAGAACACACACTCAAAAAAAGGTAACTTGTTAATTTAATGTTTATTTCTATGAGGAGGAGTAATTCTGAGGGGTCAAACAAAGAAATAATAAAAAGTGTCAAAAAAGGTATTTTTATAATGACGAATGCCTCATTATTAATTATTATTTACATCAGGCACGAAACAATATATGCAGTGTTATATTTGTTTTAAATGTTGCAATGTTTTTGCGGCTCCCAGTTGTTGTTGTTTTTTCGGAAACGGGTCCAAGTGGCTCTTTTTGTCTTAAAAGTTGCAGACCCCTGATCTAGATCAAGGGAAGTAATAGTGCCACTGTATTCTGCTCTGGTCAGACCTCACCTGGAGTACTGTGTCCAGTTCTGGGCACCACAGTTCAAGAAGGACACTGACAAACTGGAACGTGTCCAGAGGAGGGCAACCAAAATGGTCCAAGGCCTGGAAACGATGCCTTATGAGGAACGGCTAAGGGAGCTGGGCATGTTTAGCCTGGAGAAGAGGAGGTTAAGGGGTGATATGATAGCCATGTTCAAATATATAAAAGGATGTCATATAGAGGAGGGAGAAAGGTTGTTTTCTGCTGCTCCAGAGAAGCGGACACGGAGCAATGGATCCAAACTACAAGAAAGAAGATTCCACCTAAACATTAGGAAGAACTTCCTGACAGTAAGAGCTGTTTGACAGTGGAATTTGCTGCCAAGGAGTGTGGTGGAGTCTCCTTCTTTGGAGGTCTTTAAGCAGAGGCTTGACAACCATATGTCAGGAGTGCTCTGATGGTGTTTCCTGCTTGGCAGGGGGTTGGACTCGATGGCCCTTGTGGTCTATACCAACTCTATGATTCTATGACTCGGCCAGTCCGTCCCTTCTCCCTCCTTGGGGAAAAGCCCCCAAGAGCGGCGCACTCTTTAAAGGCTGCGCGGCTCCTGCGGGAATTCCCCCATCTCCCGCAAAAGCCACAGGAGCCGCACACCCTTTAAAGAGCGTGCGGCTCCTGCAGGCTTTTCAACTGAGCGTGTGGGGCTGGTAGTGGGGGGAAGCGCTGCTTTCCCCCACCGCCAGCCTCAAAACCAGGTCAGGAGCTGCGCAGAGGTGTCTCGCGCCTTCCCACTGCCCCCTGAGCCTGTGGGACTGCCGGTGGGGAGAAGTGCTACTTTCCCTCACTGCCAGCCTCAAAGACCAGACTCTCCTGGCTTCAGCGAAAGCAACGCGAAGCCTCCGGAGCACAGGCTTCGGAGGCTTCGCGTTGTTATCGCTGAAGCCAGGGAGCCTGCATTCGCTCCATAGGATGCACACACATTTCCCCTTCAGGGGAAAAAGTGCGTCCTATAGAGCGAAAAATACGGTAATTTGTTTTCAAGTATATTTCATGCTTATCTAAGAATTAGCAGACTAATATAATGTATAACATTGGATACAGATAGATTTTTCTGTCAGTTTGCATTTCTTAGTGCAGAAAGTATTGATCTACTGTGTAGAGATCTTTCTTTTCTAATTAATTCAAGAGGGTTTTGTTCTTATTGCAAATAATCTTCTTGACACTACTCACAAGTAAGTGGATTCAATATTTCACCCACACAAATTCTATAGAACAGCATCAGTTGGACAATAAATTATTGTGCTATAACCAAACCAGAACATATTAACCAACACATACCAGAAGTATCATTGGTCTCTTCCATGTGGTTAATCCTATAATTCCCGATAAAATTACCTGCAACAATAAAAAACAAATAGTTATTAAGAAGTGAGAGTTCATCACCCATCATTTGCATGTTGAATAGCTCTAACTCTGAAGCTCTAAAAGAGCACTGACAAAATTCTGATTAAAAAGGTAGGAGCTCAGACCCACTGACTGAGTCACAATAGGAATACATATATGATCAATTCAGTGTGCTGCCTGTAACACACATGTGCACCCTCCCAAACACACAACTCTTCACACCTGGATGGTCTATTGAAGAGGAATGGGAACAGTAGAGGACTCCCACTGTTCCCTTTAATTTCAAGGGTATTCCACACATTTTAAGCTCTACAGTGGTACCTCTAGATGCGAATGGGATCCGTTCTGGAGCCCCGTTCGCATCTAGAAGCAAATGTAACCCGTGTCCGCACGTCTGCGCGGGTCACGTTTCGGCGCTTCTGCGCATGACGTCATTTTGAGCGTCTGCGCATGCGCAAGCGGTGAAACCCGGAAGTAACGTGCTCCGTTACTTCCGAGTTGCCGCGGAGCGCAACTCGAACGCGCTCATCCTGAAGCACATTCAACCCGAGGTATGACTGTACTAGTAAAGTACAGAAAAGCAGTTTCAGTGCTGAACGTAGGATGCCAATTTTCCTGCTTTGCTAATAGAACCAAAATTTGTTCCACTATTTCTTTTGCTCTTCAGTTGAGTAAGCATATACATGTAAAAAAAAAAAAAAGATCCATTTCCAAGCAGAGATTAAAACACACATTTAAAATTTAAATTTAAAATTAAACATAGAAGGATGTTCATCTAATTCTATCACGGAATGCTTTTAGCCAGGAAGCAAAAACAGGTGGTGGACTGGCAAACTTTTAGAGAATTTTATCTCTAACAAGCCTTTATGTTCTTTATGCTTTTTACACTTTACATTATTAGTCATTTTTGTTTGTTATTGATTTTGCACAATTTTCTATAAGTCTCATGCTCACAAAGAGAAAACTTCTCTATTAGTGTGGTTTTTTTAAATAAAAACAAACACCATATTTTTATTAAAGATTTCTTGGTTTACAAAAGTATGTCCAATGTCTCTTTTTTCAAGTTACACATTTCTACAGATCAGTTTCATTTGTTGAGACATTAGTGTTACGATAGAAAGAAAAGGGGGAAAGAGGAGTGTGGTTCAATGATAAATTCTGCCATCTGTGCTGTACTGATTTTCAAATCAATTTTGTTATCCATATTAAAATTAAGTTAGTTGCACTTACATTCTCTTGAAATCAATTTTTAAAACCAATGAGACAAGGAAGTGGTGACAAACTAATGCTTGTTTTCTAGATGATATAAGCAGAACTGAAATCTCTACTTTCATATATGAATCATAAACTTGCATAAATTTGAGAACTTTTAAATGTTCACTTTTTTTTTCTTGGTTATAAAAAAAGATACTAAAAGCCATCAGCTACAAAACGAACATCTAATATGGAACAAAGCATCAGTATTCAAATCACAGACCCCCACAACTGGTGGTTTAACATCAGAACAGAATAAAATAACTATACAGATGGGACAATTGCTGGCCTGGAGCCATAACATCAGCAATGATGTCCATCATCTGGGCAAGGGCAGCCCAGGTCCCTTCTGCTCTTCCTTTATCAACATATTTGACCACATGACCTGTTCTTAAAACCAACTGCTGCATGAGGTGACACACCACACTAAATACACAGCACCCATTTGTACATGTTTCTCATTTGACCAAGGTTATGTGCATAAGATATCTTCTTTGGTTGTGACCTTCCTCAAGTGTTACCAGAAACTGAGTGTCTGACATGTCTCAACAGGAATATTGTTCCATAGAACAGGGGCAGCCACGCTAATAATGATAATGATAATAATGATAATAATAACAGCCCTGCTCCTGAGAACCTTGGAATCTGCAGGTGAAACTGGAGTAATACTAAAGACCGCAGTAATCTCCTGGGTGTATAAGAGACTACCCTGGTCCTGAGCTGTATGATGAGACATATCAAAATTTTCCCAAAAACTTTCATTTTCTACCTCTTCTGGTCTAGAGGTGGACAAGAAATTAGAAAGAACTTTCCCCTCTGTTCCAAGCCAAAGCCTCACCTCATGAGACTAACCCTTATCAATGAGCAACTATCCACATGGGCCCTGACCCACCTGCATATAAGCAGCTATAGACTGCTGCATTCACATAGCATCAATCACTTGCTTTGAAGGTCTTTGATAGGATACTGACTCCACACTCCCCCCACCTTCCCCAACTCTGCTATCTCTGCAAGAACAGGCACTTGTGTTTACTAACACTCCACAAAAATAAACATATATCTAAAAATGCCTTGCATTAACCCAAATTTATGACTAGAGCCTGAAATGATGCTCTGCAAGGTTTTAGCTCTCTGGTTACAAAAAAAGGGGGCTAGGTGCCCCAATTATATCTTATTAATTGCACGCCTTTGGTGTTTTTTAATAGCATGAAGAACAGTTGCTCTTGTGTTGAGATAATACAAGATGCCCAAAACTTAAAATGCCTTGCAGTGGGTCAGACCATTGGTGCGTATTGTCCACACTGTCTGGAAGTGCTTCTCCGGGGTATCAGGCAGGGTTTTTCATCCCCACCTGGGACTCTCTGCATGCTGAGCACATGCTCTACCCCAGGGGTCGGCAAAGTTTTTGTGGCTTGGGCCACTTCACAGTCCCGTAGATGGACCATGTGCATGTGCATAGCCAGCACATAACCAGGCACTTCATAATCAGCAGGTATAAAAATGGTTATATTTTAAAAATAAAAATAATATTTAAGTTATTCTTTAAATAAACAGAGATGCATAACCCGGAAAACTTTGGAGGTAATAATGAGGTTCCCATTATTTTCCTTGAGCACTGAAGATACATTACGTATGGGAGTACTGTATCTTCAGTTCTGAAAGTTAACATAATTTGCAACCCTCAGAGGCAGGGAGATGCAGCACATAGAAAAACAAATTCCATGGGAACCAATAAGAATTATTATTGTGCCTTGTGCATGGGATCAAATGTCATATGATAAATGATATTTATCAAGTGATATTTACAAAACAAATCCACTGTTCTCCACACGAGGAAGGTTCATGGAATGTCTCATCTTAATACATGCCTAGGTAAATGGGCGCAGCCGAATCTTGCAGGTTTGACATCGACAGAGACCGGGAGTTATTATAGAGGCGCTGTCCAGACCCCCGAGCTGCCTCTCGCCAAGGGCCGGGCGCTCCGGCCGTCGGAGGGCGAACACTCCCTGGCGGAGAACCGAAAGGAGACAGTCGGGGTCAAGAAGGGAAGCTGGCCTCTTCCCGGGCACTTACCGAGGAGCCGGCCCAGAAGGGGCAGGAGTTCTTGACTTGCGGGGAGCTGCTGAGGGACAGCGCCCCGAAGCTGAGCGCCACCAGGCAGCAGCCCAGGATCAGCTGCAGCAGCCCCAGAGACAGCAGAGGGCGCGCCGGCAGCAGCCCCGGCCCAGGCGGCGGCGGCGGAGGCGGCCTCCCCGCCCAGCGCCAGGCCCCGCCGGGGGAGAGCGCGGCCGAGCGCGGCCCAGGCCACCCGGAGCGGGACCAGGGCGGCCGGGCGGGCGGCGGCGGCGGCGGCGGGGCGGGTCTGGGCGCCTCGGGCGCCGCCGAGAGCCGGGCCAGCGGGCAGCACGAGCCCGGCAGCACCACCGGCAGAGACATGGGCCGGAGGCAACAAGTGCGCGGCCGCGGCGGCCCCTTTAAGGCGCGCCAGGCCAGGCCCCGCAGGCGCGCCTCTCTCGCCGCGCGGGCGCCCCCCGGCGGAGGGTCCTGGAGCTGCGGCGGGAGGAAGGGCTCTTCCCAGTTGCCGCCGAGCCCCGTCGGGAGCGAGCCTCGGGGGCGTGGCCTCCCCTTGCCTCTGACTGGCGAGAACCAGCCCGGCGGCTGCCTGGCCGAGAGGAAAAGGGGCTTCTTCTGTCACTCCATTTTCTCCATCAAAGTTGCCACATTACAAGTGTTACTGTAATCCTCCTAAGATTTCACTCTGTTTACAGTGATCTCCCAGATAGTATATTATAGGTTCCCCCCCTTCCGCCTTGAAGTTCGGGTCTTCTGGCCTGACCTTTCCGCCCAGTTTTGCCATTTCACAGACTCCAGCCCCCGCCTTTGCCGCCTTCTCGGGAGGAACTCCGTCTTCTCTCCATCTCTGCCAGTAACGGCCCTGTGACTCTCCTCACAGACATTAACAGGCTTTCCTGCTCCTTTGGAATATTGGCACCTATTTATTATTCCTAATAAAAAAGCTTCCGGTGTTTTTTTTATAAAAGTTATTTTAAACATTTTTCCCCCAATTCATTATCTATCGTTTCCCAGAATGCTTTTATTACCTTACATGTCCACCATGTGATAAAAGGTACCTTCTTTTTTTTTTACATTTCCAGAAGGTCCTTGTCCTGTACATTTTTGCCAACTTAGTAGGAGTCAAACACAACTAGTACATCTACATCATTTTCTTTCCTTTTTTAAATTAATTTTTATTATTAAAATAATTCAGCATTAATACTGTACATACGTTACGAATATACAAACATACATTTCACACAATCCTTAAAAATATTCCTACATACCCGCACTCAATCCCACAGATTGACCACACAAATTTGGCCAAACCTCTGTTCCAATTATTAAAACATTTCTCTCCTCCTAGTACTGGGATACTTTGAAATAAAACATCAGCCTTGGTAGTATGTTCATCTTTATTACCGATATTTCCCCTAATAAGGAAAGATTTAATTTCCCCCATACTTGCAAATTTTTTTTTATTTCACTCTATGTTTTCCCATAGTTCTCATTACTTAAATCCATAGTATTTGTTGTTAAATTTATTCCAAGATACCTTATTTTCTTTTTACTTTCCAATCCTGTAATTTCTTGTAATTTCACTTTATCTTTTTCTTCCATATTTTTCACTAATATTTTGGTTTTCCCATAATTTAATTTGAATCCTGCTAATCTGCCGTATTCGTTTATACATTCCAATATTCTAGGTGTGCATTGTAAGGGATTTTCTGTTGTGATCATAACATCATCTACAAAGGCTCTTAACTTAGATCTTTTTTCACCAACTGCTATTCCTCTTATTTGGTTGTCCTGTCTTATTTTCTTTAATAGAACCTCTAATACTGTTATAAACAACATTGGGGATAGGGGCATCCTTGTCTTGTACCTTTAAATATTAATTTCTTCTCCAAACTCTCCATTAATAATAATTTTTGCCTTCTGTTGGTTATATATTGCATTTATACCTTTTTGGAATTTTTCGCCGAGACACAATTCTTTTAATAGTTTTTTCATAAATTCCCATGAGCCTTCTCTGCATCGATTGAAATCAGGGCTGCTTGTTTATCTCTTCTTACTTGTAAATATTCCATTATGTCTATTATATTTCTAATATCCTTTATTTGTCTTCCTTCCACAAATCCGGCCTGGTTTTTATGTACTATTTTTCCTATTATTGTTTTCAACCTATTAGCCAATAATCCTGCATAAATTTTATAATCTGAATTTGAGACAGATTCCAAGTCCATACCTTGTTTTGGCAGGAGCGTTTTATATGCTTGGGTCCAAGAGTCTGTAATAATCCCCTTCTCTACCGCTTCCTCTATTACTTCTTTTAGTAGGTCGATTAATTCATTTAACATTTCTTTATAGTATTCTGCTGGTAAGCTGTCTGGGCCTGGGGATTTCCCTATTTGTAATTTTTGAATTAATTCCTTGATTTCTACGGTTGATATTGGTTCATTTAATAATTTATGGTCTTCTTCTGCTATCTCTATTAATTTATTTTTCTTTATTTATTCCTCTGTTTCTTCTATTGACACTTCATCTTTCTTTCTTTTTAAATTTATGTAATATCCCTTATTGTCCTCTCTTCTGCTTTTATCTTATTTATTAATTTTTAATTTCTTTGTTTCTTTAATTGCCAGGCAAGGATCTTGCCTGGTTTATTTGCCCATTCAAAATTTTTATATTTCCAGAATTTAATTTGTTTTTCTATCTCCTGTTCTATAATTTTATTATATTCTACTCTCAGTAATTTAATTTGATTTAATCTCTCTTTATTTTTGCTTGCATAGGCCAATTTTTCCTTCCTTTTAATTTCTTCTAAAAGCTCCCTTTTCTTTTTTTCTTCTTTCTTATATGCTATTGAGTTTTGTGGTATGAAATATCTCCTAACAACTGCCTTCCCAGCATCCCACACTGTTTTTACAACTGTCCCTTTCCTCCAATTGTTTTCAAAATATTCCTTCATTAACTTTCTGGCTCCTTGTATTACTCTTTGGTTTTTTAATAGGAAAACATTCATTCTCCACATTCCCCCCCCCCTTTCTTCTCTTTTCTTTTAAGAGTTAATGATACTAGATTATGATCTGTAAGTGTTTTTGGTAATATTTAGGCATTCTCTGCTTTAATTGTCATATCCTTAGTAATCCATATACTGTCGATTCGGCTCTATGGATTTTTTGGTTCTGAGAAATAAGTGAACTCCTTTTCGACAGGAAATTTATATCTCCATATATCCACTAAATAAAAAATCCTTACCATTTCCAAAAACTTTTTGGTAGCTTCCCTTCATTTCCCCCTCTCTTCTGCGATCTGTCCAATTCTGGTTCCATTACTCCATTTAAATCGCCTAACACAATAATTCTCATATCTATATATTCCATTAATAATGATCTTACTTTAACATAGAATTCTGATTATCTTTTGTTTGATCCATAGATTCCCGCTACCACAATTGTTTCCCCTTCTAGTGATATTTTGACTTACAATCCTCCCCTTTTTATCTTCATATAGCAATTCTGGTTTGTATTTGCTTTTAACATACATTACAACCCCCCTCTTTTTTCTTACATCAGATGCGATGAATTCTTCCCCTAACTTTAGTTTTACCAATAATCTATTATGCTTAATATTAATGTGGGTTTCATGTAAACAAGCAAGGTCCCACTTCTGCCTCTCTAAGATACGTTCTATTTTCTGCCTTTTCCTCCTATTGTTTAAACCATTTACGTTCCAAGATAACAATTTAGATTTCATTCTTTATTAATTAAAAATTGTAAAGTTAGTAGAAAGAGTTTAAGTTATCTGTGGTGGTAAAGAAGAGTTTTGTAGTAGTTATTGGTCTGATTATTACTACTGGCATAGTTCTTTATCCTTCCACCCTTGGCTGAGCTTTCTTCTTAGAATCATAGAATCATAGAGTTGGAATAGACCACAAGGGCCATCGAGTCCAACCCCCTGCCAAGCAGGAAACACCATCAGAGCACTCCTGACATATGGTTGTCAAGCCTCTGCTTAAAGACCTCCAAAGCAGGAGACTCCACCACACTCCTTGGCAGCAAATTCCACTGTCGAACAGCTCTTACTGTCAGGAAGTTCTTCCTAATGTTTAGGTGGAATCTTCTTTCTTGTAGTTTGGATCCATTGCTCCGTGTCCGCTTCTCTGGAGCAGCAGAAAACAACCTTTCTCCCTCCTCTATGTGACATCCTTTTATATATTTGAACATGGCTATCATATCACCCCTTAACCTCCTCTTCTCCAGGCTAAACATGCCCAGCTCCCTTAGCCGTTCCTCATAAGGCATCGTTTCCAGGCCTTGGACCATTTTGGTTGCCCTCCTCTGGACACGTTCCAGTTTGTCAGTGTCCTTCTTGAACTGTGGTGCCCAGAACTGGACACAGTACTCCAGGTGAGGTCTGACCAGAGCAGAATACAGTGGCTTAATTGGCAGATTAATAACCCTTTCTTCTCCTGAAGCATGTCCAAGATCTTAAATCCAATTTTTTATCTTAAGAAATGGAACTTGGAGCACTCACGAAGACAGTGCCCAGGAGATCCAAACTCCCTCAAGGGCTTTCCATCCAGTGCCCCCACCCCTCCTTCTTTACAAACTCAGGGGTGGTTTGCTGGGCATCCACGGATGAGACTGCATCTTCCCTTCCAGTGGGAAGAATTTGGGAGGCTGATTACTCCCATCTCAGCCTCTAAATTACCTTGTGGGAGCTGGAGAGATGGTATTGTCAGCCATCTTTCGCGGCGACCCTAGCGGAGCCCTTCTTTACCTTTTTCATACAGTTGTTTAAAATATTTCTGAAAACAATCTTATTGTAAGACATATGAAAATAAGTGAAAAGGATGTAATTTGAAGTAACATTATGTTCGACTTAAGTAGTTTATTTTTTGATTAAACCAAGCATAAGTTGGAACATAATATTGGAGATTTATATAATAAAGAATGGAAGTAAGGTAATAAATTGCTGCATGTAACGATTTGAATGAGAACGCAGGGAAGGGAGATGTGAGGAAGTCTGAAGATTATGAAAGTATGATTTGTGAATAATATCTACTCTAATCTGTTTCTTTCTTCTTTCTTTTTTACTTTTCCTTATTCTATAACTCTATTTTATAGTTTTGTATGTCATATGGTGATGGTAATTTGTATGTTTGGTGTTTTAAAAACCGCAATAAATATTTCTAAATAAAATAAAATATTTCTGAAAACATTTCCTTATGTTTGCAGGGTTTGCAACAGATTTTCCATCAGAAACAATATTTTTAATGGTATTCTGTTTCGCTCTCTTTTTAAATTGCCAAGCCAACAATTTTCCACACTTATTTGCAGATTCCAAATTACTCCGTTTCATTGTTTTTATTTTCCATTTTATTTCTTGATTTATGATTTGAGAAAATTGAATTTGCAAAGCTTTAATTTCTTTTGATATCTGTTGGCTCTTTGGCATTGCTCTCAAATTCTTCTCTTTTTATTTTATTTGAGACAGAATTTTTTCTTTTCCCCCCATTCTGTATCTTTTTCTTTATTGAATTCTGTTGTATGAGGAAACCTCTCAGCTTTACTAGCATCCCAAATGACTCGTTTCTACCTCTGTATTCATATTTAATTCAAAATAATCTCTTAAGAGTCTTTTGGGCCTTACCAAGCATCTGTTCATTCCTCAACAACTTATCATTCATCCTCCATCTGAAGGAATCCTGCAGACATAATTTCATTTCCAAAAACATTGCATTATGATCAGAACAAATCTTAGACAAATTTGAGTTTTACAAACCCTAGGGACCAGATCTCTAGAAATCCATAAATAGTCAATTCTCAAAAATGTTTGCCTTGAATTTGAGAAAAAAGTATGACCTCTTTCTGTAGGATTCTGTAGCCTCCATATATCTGACAAGTCATATTTATCCATCATATTAAAAAAAAAAATGGTAATCTGCCAGAATTTTGATGTTTTTGTTCTTGTGACTTATCCATAAATGTTGAGGCTACCCCATTCAGGTCACCCATTAAAATAAATTTGTAATCCAAATAGTCTGTGAGTTTTGAGTCTAATTTTTTTTTTTTTAAAAATCCACTTTACCATCATTTGGTGCATAGATTCCCAATAAAAAATATTTATTGCCTTGTGCTGTAATCTCAACAGCAATGTATCTCCCCTCCTCGTCCTTAAGCATCAACTTGAGATTCCATTTTTCTTTAACATAGAAAATCACATCTCTTTTTTTAACTTTATCCGATGAAATAAATTCCTGTCCAAGTTTCTTATTCTGTAAAATATTTCTATGAAGTCTAATAACATGTGTTTCCTGTAAACAGATTACATCTAAATTCTGTCTTGCCAAAACGTGGTAAACTTGGCTCCTTTTTCGAGGAGAATTTAAACCATTCACATTCCAGGAGCAAATTTTAAAACCATCCTGATTTTTTTAGGGGCCTGCTGCCCCTGCCCCCAGTGAGGAAGGACTTTCCAATCCCAGCTCTTTTATGTTTTTCTCCATAAATCTTTCTTTCTCTCCCACAGTTCTTATTCTTTGTTTTCTCCCTTGGAACTTGAAAGAGAGACCTTCTGGAAACTCCCACCTGAAAAAAATATTCTTCTTAAAGCAATCACCAAATTATTTCTCAGGGCCAAAAAGTGTTTCGGAATCTCTTTGAACAAAATTATCCCCTTCTCTTCTAACCTTAGGCTTTTTTTTGTAATGGTGTCCTAAAATGGTGTCTCTTTGTTCCTTTGTTTTAAAAATGACCATACAGTCATGTGTAATCTTGGGATCCTTTTTCGGCCCAAATCTATAAGCCTTATCAATCCAGGGATTTAATTCTTCTTTTGAGAGATCCCAGTGGGCTGCAAATTCATCAGTAAGCCACCCTTTAAATTATCCTGCTCCTTCTGGGGTATCCTTCGCAATCTCAAATAAGTCTCCCTCTCCCTCAATTGAAGAAAAGCAATTGAGTTCTGGGCTTCCTGCTGAATTGTTTCCAAATCAGGGACTCTTATAGGGGCTCTTAATTGTGTCAGTCTAGCTTCATGTGCAGATACATCTGTCTTCTTTCAAATTTTGCTTTAATTCAACAAAGTCGTTTTTTAAATCTTATATAGATTTTTGATTTCCTCTTACTTCTGCTTTAATTTCCTGAAGCAATAGCATCACAGATTCTTCAAAAGTTGGTGATCTAGCGTCCCTCCTTACTTTAGTTTTTACTTTCTCTGGTCTTTCTCCTTTCTCTCCCCCATCCACACTTTTTATTTTATTTTATTAGCAAGGTCAGCCTCACTCACAAGGGGGAGATGAGAGAGCAAACAGATTTTCTTCCCAGCCTCTCCACTAGTCCCAATGCAAAAAACAGCAGTCTCTCCTTCCCCAACTTTTTAAACCTTCGCTCCCTTAAACTGAGATCCCATAAGTTTTATTTCAAAGCTATAATTTGTTTCCGAGGGTTGAAATACTATTAATAGTGATTTTAGAGTTCTGGCAGCTGTAGTTACTTTGTTTTTCCCAAAGAGGAACACAAAAGTTGAAAGTATCCGATTCCTTTATGACGTCACAATAGAGTCTAGCCTTCCCCCACCGGGAGGTCTGCTTCCACAAAGAAGATACAACAGTTCAAACAATCTTCTGCAGGGCAATTTACTTTGAAGTTAGTCTCCCCCCCCTTCCCCCTGCTAGAAGGGGGGACGACAAAGTTTACTTGAGAGTTTTCAAAGGAAGAAAGTTTTAAATCGCGGCTTTGGTTGCGTTAGCTGCTTTCTTCTTTAATCAGCGGAAGGGATCGACCTCCGTTTTTAAATCCCTTTCCTTTCCTAATTAGTCAAATTTATTTCTTTTACTCACGAATTTCAAATTGATGTTTCTTTGGAGGAATTGGCCACTCACGATTGCCGGACTCAGAGCTTCGTGCGTTGAAGGAAGCGAGTCTATTCCCAAGTGCCGTTGTCTCCAACCCCGCTCGCTCTCGGCGCTCTTTTTAGAGCTTTCCGGGGAGCGGGGGAGTCTCTCCAGACACCAGCAGGAACACCAGGTCCTCGGAACACTCGATCTGAGGTTTTTTCGGGGTACCGCCACGCTCTAGCGGTTCTCCCCTGCCTTCAAAGCACCGGCGCCCTTTCTGCGAAAGAACTCCTGTCTGCCGTAACGGGCGAAGCCAACCGGAAGCCTCTTAAGTGTTGCTGTTGTCACTGTGTTATTTATTCAGTCCACCAGCATCTATCCCCCTTTAAACCTCACTTTCACTCTTTTGTCTTCGTCACTTCCTTCTTCTCAGTGAGTAAACAGCGTCTTTAGACCCTCGTCACCATCTTATTTATTAAATTTCCCTCCTTTCCCCCACAGTGTTCCCTATTCCTTTGAGTGAGTAAACAGCGTCTTTAGACCCTCGTCGCCATCTTATTTATTAAATTTCCCTCCTTTCCCCCACAGTGTTCCCTATTCCTTTCCTTCAAGGACCTTCGTTTTCAAAGTGGCTGCTTCACTCTACCCAGCCCCAATCACAGGCTGCCTGCACCGCTCTGCACTTTTCTAGTAAGTCTGTTTCAGATAGTACGCCTTTCAAATAGTTTAATTACAATCTGAGTGTTTTCTTTACACTCTCTATATTTCTTCTGTTCTTCTGTCTTCCCTTTACTTTTGTGGTAGCGTTGTTCCCCCTCCACTATTTTTACTCTTTGGGTTTACTCACTCTGCATGGCCCCCCCCCCCGAGTTCCCCTTTCTTCTTATTTCCTTTTGAGTTTTGTTGCTGCTGCTACCACTTTACATTTATTTTAATATAGAAATAAGAGATTTTACCATCTTTTCGCTGCTACAGTGATGTGAGGCTTCTCACCGGTCTGTTTGATGTTCTTCTCTGTGCCTGGATTCCCCCCCCCCCCACCTCTGCCGTTTGTTTTTCAGCGAGGGGTGCCGGGACTCCAAGAGACACTGGCAAAGTTCCTTTGACTTGAGCTTCCTTCCAAGCCTTTTCAGGGGTCATTTAGCCAAACGTTGCCCCTCACAGTACCAGTGTACACCCCAACTTGCTTACTCCAATCACAGCTCACCCGTTGCAGCTGTGGTAAAAACAGAAGTCCCTAGTACATTATTTTCATATAATTTTCTTTTATAGTACAACATGCTGAGAATTTCAAATCCATGACCTTTCTGAAAGCTGGATATTATGCCCCAAATCCTTAGCCCAGTGAATCATTACAGATTTAACCTATTCATCCTTTGTATGCCAGTAATCTGTACATTTTCAACAGCAATTTTATATTATTTTCTAACAAGTCTTTTTCAAATCTTGGTCTCATATCTGAAACCCTTCTTTTTATCTATCTTAAAAATATCATTTAGTTGGTGAAATTGTAACCTATCAGTTAATAAATCCCTTATCTCTTTAAAATCCTTCAATTTCACCTGATGTTCTACTTTGGTTAACAGTATGTCACCCAATTACTTCTCATATTTAGTTTTTTCAAAGATATCGCTTCTAGTGGGGAAAGCTGCCACGGTGTTTTCTATTCTAGTAAATTTTTATATTTTTCCCTTACCATAAAATTTTATTTTCTTACTAGACAATTC
Source organism: Podarcis liolepis (assembly GCF_965112155.1). NCBI lineage: Eukaryota > Metazoa > Chordata > Lepidosauria > Squamata > Lacertidae > Podarcis > Podarcis liolepis. Next base: position 745,177 of record NC_139565.1, on the reverse strand, counting down.
TGAAAGCCTTTTGCGTTTTTGTATCATAAGTATGCATGCCAACCGAATCTGTTATCGTGTCCTTCCAAATCTAATATATCTACATTTTTCAATGTTATTCATTCCTGGAGCCACCAGAGACAGACACCTCATAATATAGTTTTAAGTCTGGCAAGGAGAGGCCAGCTCTCTCTTTAGCATCTGTTAATAATTTATATTTTATTCTTGGTTTACTCCCCTGCCAGATAAATCTAGAAATATCTTTTTTCCATTCTTTGAAGTGTCCTACCCCACTGATCACGGTTATCAACTGAAATAAAAATCAGATTCTTGGCAATGCAATCATTTTTATTATTGATATTCTTCCCCATAGCAATAAGCTCATCCTTCCCCAATTATTATTCTTTCCAAATGGTTCTGTAATTATCTTTAGAAATATTTATATTCTTAGCTGTCAACCATACACCTAAATATTTGACCCCCCCATATAAATCTGTAGTTCGTTGTAAATCCTTTTTATATTGCTCTATCACATTTTCACCAAGACCTTTGTTTTATTTTTGTATAACTTGAATCCCGCTACCTCACCCAATTCCTGGGTCCTCTCCAAGACCCTTGGTATGCTGTTTCTCGAGTCTTCCACAGTAATCACAAGGTCCTCTGCAAAAGCTTTGTTTTTATATGCTTTACTTCCTACCATTATTCCTTTTATTTCCTCATCCTATCTTATATTTCTCACCAGTGTCTCTAAAAGTAGAATAAACAATAACAGTGACAGAGGACACCATTGCCTTGTCCCCTTTGTTAGTTTACATTTTTCAGTTATCACATTATTCACAATCAGCATGGCCTGTTGGTCTGAATAAATTGCCTCAATTCCTCTGCCAAATGCTTCCCCAAAGTTCATAATTTCTATTGTTTTTTTCATAAATAACCATGAAACAACATCAGTGCCGCTTGTTTTTCATTCCTAACCTCCAGATACTCTGTGATATCATTATGTTTCTTATATTGTCCTTCATCTGATGGCCTGGTAAAAACCCAGCCTGATCTTAATGAATTATGTCCTTTAACACGCCTTTCATATGATTTGCAAGTATATTGGCAAATAATTTATAATCATTGTAGAGAAATCAGCCTATAATTTTTAATTGAAAGTACATCCGCTTCCTGCTTCGGAATTGTCAGGGCTGCCGCCCAGTCCCAGCTCACATAGGACCAAGTCAGCCAGCGTTCAGTTTCAAAGAGTCTTTATTGGATTACAGGTTCCATTTCCAAACTGCAACGTGCAGCCCTACTTCTTCTAGGTCAGAACGACGAAGACCCGTCTGAGTCTCCGCCTCTAGCGCACCAGCTTAATACCCTAGCCTTGCTCCACCTCCTGCGCCTTTCCTTCCGTCTCTGGGTCCTCCTGCCCCCCTGGGTCTCTCCCTTCCTACTCTCTTCTGACGCGGACCCCCCTGACCCTTCCGCCTCCTTGCGGCGGGCTTTGGGACCCGGCTCACTCTCTGGGCTGCTGACTGCGCCAGCTTCCGCTACATTTGAACTTGGCGCGCGCGCCCAACTCTCCACTTTCCTCTTGATCGTTTCCTCGCTCCCCGAGGTGGGCGTGACTACTCCTGACTCATGCCCTCCCTCCTTCTGAAAGTCTCCGGAGCCCGATATCTGGTCCCCTTTCTCCCCGCTGCTCCCGGCTGGGCACGTGGGTCCCGATCTCCAACTGCTGCTTTCTGATCCCTCTCTGGACCCTTCTTCCTGGGGTGTCCCCCTGCTCTCCCCCCTTGCTCTGGCTGCTGGCGCTCCCTTCTGGGAATCCTCGGACTCGCTAGACAGGCTCGGTGATCTCGGGTCGTCATCCCCACTCATCCTTCCTTCGTATTCCTCCCCCTCGCTCTCTGTCTCCTCCCTTCTCTGCGTCTCTGCTCCTGAACCCCTGACATCCATCCCCCCCTCGAAGCCCCCCCTTCCCCCCTCCCCGCTTTCAAGGGTGGTTGGTGGGTGCTCCGTCATCACGGGAGTGAATGTCGGATACAGTTCGCTCCCCGTTGCTGGCCGCCAACTGAAGACCTCCGAGTCTTCCTCCCCGCGTTCGTCAACGGTGATCTCCTCCGCCTCCATTTCGGTGCCGCCGTGCTCGAAACCAAGGTCCTCCCTGCAAACGTCCATGTCAGTCTCTGCGTCTGTCGCTGGACCTGGTGTCTCCTGCCACTTCCGGCGCCACTGCTCCTCTGGCCGATCGTCCCACCAATACGAGTTGTCAGACGCCGAACCCTCCGGTGACCCCTCTGGGGAACGTGTGCGCGGTGCGGGTTCCCCTTCCGAGTCGAAGCCATGGAACGTGCTGGAGGAAAGCGTGGGCGTGAACAACCAGTCGTCGAAGAAGCCCGCTGGCATAGGTCTGTGTGGGAAAAGGGCATGAAACTCATCCTTGAGCAGGGGTTCCTCCAAGGCGTAGTCCGGCACCCAGCTATTAGCACTGGCCCGGGTGCCCTCCCCTGCTAGGAGATATTCTACTCCGTCTTCCCCCCATCTGGAGTCCAAAATCTCCGTGACTTCGTTGATGGGGTCCTGCTGTGGCAATCTTCCCGCCTCTGTCCGCTCCGGAGACTGACTCGGTGCCGTTCCTGGTTCCTGGAACCTGTGCGGTGCCCTGTAGGGAGTGAGCACCGACCTGTGGAACACCGGATGCATCCTGGAACCCTCCGGTAGCACCAGCCGGAAAGCCACCGGGTTGATCTGCGCTTCGACTCGGTATGGACCGAGTTGCTTGTGCCCCAGCTTCCTCTTGGCTAACGATCGGGTCGGCACCGCGTGGGCTGCCAACCAGACCCAGTCTCCCACTCGGATCTCCTCGCCCACTCGCCTGTGCTTGTCAGCTTGGACTTTGTATGCGTGCTTCGCTAGCTCCAGCTGCCGTCTGAGTTGATCGTGGACCTCTTGCAACTCAGATGCGAAAGCGTCCGCCGTCTGTGGTTCCCCTTCCCCCACTCTGTCCAGTCCCGGGAAGGTTCTGGGATTCCTCCCATTGTTGGCGAAGAACGGCGTCACCCCTGTGGATACGTGTTTCGTGTTGTTGTAGGCGAATTCGGCGAGCGGCAGGTAATCCACCCACGTCGCAGGCTGTTGATTGGCATAGCATCTCAGGTACTGCTGCATGATGGCATTGACCCTCTCCGCTTGCCCGTTGGTCTGCGGGTGCCTTGCTGATGTCAGGTTGATCTTGACGTTCAGGAAGCCCATCAGCTTTTGCCAGAAATTCGAGATGAACTGGCGTCCGCGGTCGGACAGTATAGACCGCGGCAGCCCGTGCACTTTGAACACGTGATCTATGAACAATTTGGCTGTTTGTTCTGCCGTGGCCACCTTCGCACACGGTATGAAATGTGCCATCTTGGTGAACAAGTCCACCACCACTAGTACAGCTGTCTTGCCTCTCGAGCTGGGTAGATCCGTGACAAAGTCCAGGGCCACTCTCTCCCATGGTTCAAACGGCGTTTGCAGCGGTTCCAGCAGTCCCGCCGGTGGTTTGTGCACCGGCTTGGCCCTCTGGCAGGTGTCGCACCTCGCGACGTAGTCCGCGACTTCCCCCCTCAGTCTGGGCCACCAAAAGTCTCTTGCGACCAATTCCACCGTTTTTTCTGTGCCAAAGTGCCCGGCCGTGGGTGCGTCGTGCAGCTGCTGCAGTACCCGGGCGCGAAGTTCGTCTCCCGGCATGTAGACGGCCCCTTTACGTAAGAGCAAGCCGTCTCGTATCTGGAACTCGTCGCCCTTCGCCGTGCCCTTGTGCACCTCTGCCATCTTCGCCTGCGCGAATGAGTCGTCCGTCAACGCCCGTCGCACCGCATCCAGGTCTACTGTGGCTGAAGCGCACGCCCACGCTGTTGGCGCGAAGATGTGCATGGCCGCCGCTGGCATCGCCTCTTCGAGGTATTGCAGTTTTCGGGACAGTGCATCCGCCATGATGTTGGTGTCGCCCGGGACGTACTCAATTCGGAAATTGAAGTCAGCAAAGAACTCCGCCCAACGGATCTGCCTCTGGTTCAGGAACCGAGCCGTGCGCCAGTGCTCCAGATTCTTGTGGTCCGTGCAGACCTGCACCGTGTGCTTGGCGCCGATCAGGAAGTGCCTCCACGCCTTGAAAGCTGCATGAATGGCAAGCAGCTCCCTATCCCAGATGGTGTAGTTCTGCTCCGACTTGCTGAGCTTTCTGGAGTAGAACGCCCCCGGCCTCCAGACCCCCTGCGGGTCCCTCTGCAGCAGGACCGCTCCCACTGCTCTATCGGACGCGTCTGTCTCCACCCTCAGCGGTCTGCTGGGGTCGATATGCAGCAGTTGCTCTTCCGACGCGAAGAGACGCTTGAGTGTCTGAAAGGACCGCTCCGCCTGCTCCGTCCAGATGAATTTCTTCTTCTTGGAGCTTAGCGTGTCCGTAATAGCTGCCGTCTGCATCGCGAACCCCTTGATAAACTTGCGATAGAAATTGGCGAATCCGACAAACCTCTGGACCTCTTTCCGGTTGCGCGGGCTCTTCCAATCCAACACCGCACGAACCTTGGCGCTGTCCATGGCTAGCCCCTTGTCCGACAGCTTGTAACCCAAGAAATCCACCTCCGTCGTGTCGAACTGGCACTTCTCCAGTTTGGCGTACAGTCTATGCTGCTGCAGCCTCTTCAGCACCTCCCGAACGTCCTGGTCGTGTGCTTGCTGCGAGTCAGAGAATATCAGGATGTCATCCAGAAAGCAGACGCACTTCTTGTAGAGGAGTCCCGCCAACACGTGATGCATGAAAGCTTGAAAACAGTGAGAACCGTTTTGCAAACCAAACGGCATCACTCTGTATTCGTAGGTGCCCAGAGGCGTGAACATGGCTGTCTTCCACTCATCGCCCTCCCTCATGCGGATGAGATTGTACGCTCCTCGCAGGTCCAACTTGGTGAACACGCGTCCCTTGCGCACCGTCGCCAGCAGGTCGTCAATCCTGGGCATAGGGAAATCGGAGGGCTTGGTCATTCTGTTTAAGAGGCGGTAATCCACGACCAATCTTTTTTGGGGCGTGTCCTTCTTCACGAAGAAAACAGGACTGCCCCCTACTGCGCTGGACTCCCTGATGAAACCGCGCTGCAAATTGTGATCGATGAACTGTTTGAGTTCCTGTAGTTCGTCCTCAGACATGGAATATAGCTTCCCCTTCGGCAGCGTCGCCCCTGGCAGGAGGTCAATCTTGCAGTCATATTGCCTGTGCGGTGGTAGCTTGTCTGCCTCTTTCTCGCAGAAGACCTCCAGAAAGTCCGCGTATTTGTGGGGAACTGCTTGCAACGTTCCCAACTGCAGTTGTGAGTCCTCCTCCTCCCCCTCCTGCCTGGGCAGGATGCAGTGTTCTGCGCAGTAAGAGGAGCCGAAGATCAGCTGTCTCTGGTACCAAGCCAGCGTTGGACTGTGCCTGTCCAGCCAACTCATGCCCAACACAATGGGCGTGTCCGACAGTCGGGTGACATTAAAACTGATGACTTCCCTGTGGTTCCCAAGTTGCATCACCATTGGTGGCATCTGCTTCACCACCTGCCCCCCTAGCAACTCTCTGCCATCCACTGTGACGACTTGCAGGGGCAGAGTGGCAGGCAGCAGCTTTATAGCGTGCTGCTCCACAAAATCCTGTGCTATAAAGTCTGCGTTGCTTCCAGAATCCACAGAAAGCGGCACTTCGATAGTGACGCCATTGGGTAGCTGGAGAGACGCTGTGAGCTGCACTACTGGTTTGGGTGGGAGGGGGTCCGTGGGTTGCAATATCGCTGGGGACTGCTTCACTGATGCGTCTGGCTGGGCCCCAGTGCCTCTGTCTCCAGCCAGACATCGTCGTTTCCCTGCTGGGCTTCGCTGCATTGCGTGGCCGCTTTCACCGTTGCGGAGGCTGCAGTGTGCTTGGAGCTCCTCTGGGGACACTCTTTCGCCAAGTGTTGAGGGCTCTCGCATAAGTAACACTTCCTGGTCCCTCTAGGAGGTTTAGTCTTGACTGCCGTCGGTGCAGAGGCTCTGCTAGCTGACTGAGCCCTGGCGCCTCCCACCTCCATAGGTTCCACTCCCCCTCCTGGCGGAGGTGTGGATTGCGCACGCGCTGCTTCCCTTGGAACGAAAGAGAAACTTCTCGCTGCTTCGCGCCCTCCACGTCCTTCATCTCTGCACCATGGACGTTCTTCCAGCCTCACCCCCACAGTCAGCGCCCTTTGGACCACCTCCTGCGTGCTTCGGGGCCTCTCCCCCCTCGCAATTTCATCCTTCACAGCAGAGCTTACACCCTCCCAGAACAGGTCCCTGACTGGGGGCGAGTCCCGGTCCCATTCCAATGCACTGACCAGCGCAAAAAAGCGGGCGTGGTACTGCCGGACGCTCGCCCTCCCTTGTTTCAGTCCATGAATCTCCCGTCGGGCAAGATCCACATCAATGGTAGACAAAAAACACGCATCCATCGCTTTGATAAAGGCATCTGCACTCTGAAGCGCCGGATCTTTATCCCTCCACAAATTGCGTAGCCACGCTTTAGCATCCCCATGCAAATGGGATAGTATAAACCCCACTTTCTCTTCCTCATCTCTAAAGTCTTTTGCCAGCAGTTGCAGTGCGCACATCACATCTGCTCGAAAGTTGGGGTACTGTTGTAAATTCCCATCGAAGTGAGCCACCAGCCCTCCTGCTCTCCGTGCCAACCCAACCCCCTCCGGTCTGGGTCCTGGCTGCCCGTGCTTAACCCATGCTTCAAACCTGGCGTGGAGATCTCGGTAGGCGGCTGCCGCATCCTCCTCCCTTTTCTTGGATGCCAGTACCTCCGCATTCAATTGGGTAACTGCCTGTTGCAGCGCTGAAACTTTCTCTGCTTCCGTCATCTCTGCCAACCGTCGTGAGCTTGCTCCCAAACACCGATCCCCTCCTCCAGCTGCTTCTGTCTCCGCTGCGAGGTATCAGGTGTCAGAAGCTTCAGAGACGGGTCTTACTGTCAGGGCTGCCGCCCAGTCCCAGCTCACATAGGACCAAGTCAGCCAGCGTTCAGTTTCAAAGAGTCTTTATTGGATTACAGGTTCCATTTCCAAACTGCAACGTGCAGCCCTACTTCTTCTAGGTCAGAACGACGAAGACCCGTCTGAGTCTCCGCCTCTAGCGCACCAGCTTAATACCCTAGCCTTGCTCCACCTCCTGCGCCTTTCCTTCCGTCTCTGGGTCCTCCTGCCCCCCTGGGTCTCTCCCTTCCTACTCTCTTCTGACGCGGACCCCCCTGACCCTTCCGCCTCCTTGCGGCGGGCTTTGGGACCCGGCTCACTCTCTGGGCTGCTGACTGCGCCAGCTTCCGCTACATTTGAACTTGGCGCGCGCGCCCAACTCTCCACTTTCCTCTTGATCGTTTCCTCGCTCCCCGAGGTGGGCGTGACTACTCCTGACTCATGCCCTCCCTCCTTCTGAAAGTCTCCGGAGCCCGATATCTGGTCCCCTTTCTCCCCGCTGCTCCCGGCTGGGCACGTGGGTCCCGATCTCCAACTGCTGCTTTCTGATCCCTCTCTGGACCCTTCTTCCTGGGGTGTCCCCCTGCTCTCCCCCCTTGCTCTGGCTGCTGGCGCTCCCTTCTGGGAATCCTCGGACTCGCTAGACAGGCTCGGTGATCTCGGGTCGTCATCCCCACTCATCCTTCCTTCGTATTCCTCCCCCTCGCTCTCTGTCTCCTCCCTTCTCTGCGTCTCTGCTCCTGAACCCCTGACATCCATCCCCCCCTCGAAGCCCCCCCTTCCCCCCTCCCCGCTTTCAAGGGTGGTTGGTGGGTGCTCCGTCATCACGGGAGTGAATGTCGGATACAGTTCGCTCCCCGTTGCTGGCCGCCAACTGAAGACCTCCGAGTCTTCCTCCCCGCGTTCGTCAACGGTGATCTCCTCCGCCTCCATTTCGGTGCCGCCGTGCTCGAAACCAAGGTCCTCCCCGCAAACGTCCATGTCAGTCTCTGCGTCTGTCGCTGGACCTGGTGTCTCCTGCCACTTCCGGCGCCACTGCTCCTCTGGCCGATCGTCCCACCAATACGAGTTGTCAGACGCCGAACCCTCCGGTGACCCCTCTGGGGAATGTGTGCGCGGTGCGGGTTCCCCTTCCGAGTCGAAGCCATGGAACGTGCTGGAGGAAAGCGTGGGCGTGAACAACCAGTCGTCGAAGAAGCCCGCTGGCATAGGTCTGTGTGGGAAAAGGGCATGAAACTCATCCTTGAGCAGGGGTTCCTCCAAGGCGTAGTCCGGCACCCAGCTATTAGCACTGGCCCGGGTGCCCTCCCCTGCTAGGAGATATTCTACTCCGTCTTCCCCCCATCTGGAGTCCAAAATCTCCGTGACTTCGTTGATGGGGTCCTGCTGTGGCAATCTTCCCGCCTCCGTCCGCTCCGGAGACTGACTCGGTGCCGTTCCTGGTTCCTGGAACCTGTGCGGTGCCCTGTAGGGAGTGAGCACCGACCTGTGGAACACCGGATGCATCCTGGAACCCTCCGGTAGCACCAGCCGGAAAGCCACCGGGTTGATCTGCGCTTCGACTCGGTATGGACCGAGTTGCTTGTGCCCCAGCTTCCTCTTGGCTAACGATCGGGTCGGCACCGCGTGGGCTGCCAACCAGACCCAGTCTCCCACTCGGATCTCCTCGCCCACTCGCCTGTGCTTGTCAGCTTGGACTTTGTATGCGTGCTTCGCTAGCTCCAGCTGCCGTCTGAGTTGATCGTGGACCTCTTGCAACTCAGATGCGAAAGCGTCCGCCGTCTGTGGTTCCCCTTCCCCCACTCTGTCCAGTCCCGGGAAGGTTCTGGGATTCCTCCCATTGTTGGCGAAGAACGGCGTCACCCCTGTGGATACGTGTTTCGTGTTGTTGTAGGCGAATTCGGCGAGCGGCAGGTAATCCACCCACGTCGCAGGCTGTTGATTGGCATAGCATCTCAGGTACTGCTGCATGATGGCATTGACCCTCTCCGCTTGCCCGTTGGTCTGCGGGTGCCTTGCTGATGTCAGGTTGATCTTGACGTTCAGGAAGCCCATCAGCTTTTGCCAGAAATTCGAGATGAACTGGCGTCCGCGGTCGGACAGTATAGACCGCGGCAGCCCGTGCACTTTGAACACGTGATCTATGAACAATTTGGCTGTTTGTTCTGCCGTGGCCACCTTCGCACACGGTATGAAATGTGCCATCTTGGTGAACAAGTCCACCACCACTAGTACAGCTGTCTTGCCTCTCGAGCTGGGTAGATCCGTGACAAAGTCCAGGGCCACTCTCTCCCATGGTTCAAACGGCGTTTGCAGCGGTTCCAGCAGTCCCGCCGGTGGTTTGTGCACCGGCTTGGCCCTCTGGCAGGTGTCGCACCTCGCGACGTAGTCCGCGACTTCCCCCCTCAGTCTGGGCCACCAAAAGTCTCTTGCGACCAATTCCACCGTTTTTTCTGTGCCAAAGTGCCCGGCCGTGGGTGCGTCGTGCAGCTGCTGCAGTACCCGGGCGCGAAGTTCGTCTCCCGGCATGTAGACGGCCCCTTTACGTAAGAGCAAGCCGTCTCGTATCTGGAACTCGTCGCCCTTCGCCGTGCCCTTGTGCACCTCTGCCATCTTCGCCTGCGCGAATGAGTCGTCCGTCAACGCCCGTCGCACCGCATCCAGGTCTACTGTGGCTGAAGCGCACGCCCACGCTGTTGGCGCGAAGATGTGCATGGCCGCCGCTGGCATCGCCTCTTCGAGGTATTGCAGTTTTCGGGACAGTGCATCCGCCATGATGTTGGTGTCGCCCGGGACGTACTCAATTCGGAAATTGAAGTCAGCAAAGAACTCCGCCCAACGGATCTGCCTCTGGTTCAGGAACCGAGCCGTGCGCCAGTGCTCCAGATTCTTGTGGTCCGTGCAGACCTGCACCGTGTGCTTGGCGCCGATCAGGAAGTGCCTCCACGCCTTGAAAGCTGCATGAATGGCAAGCAGCTCCCTATCCCAGATGGTGTAGTTCTGCTCCGACTTGCTGAGCTTTCTGGAGTAGAACGCCCCCGGCCTCCAGACCCCCTGCGGGTCCCTCTGCAGCAGGACCGCTCCCACTGCTCTATCGGACGCGTCTGTCTCCACCCTCAGCGGTCTGCTGGGGTCGATATGCAGCAGTTGCTCTTCCGACGCGAAGAGACGCTTGAGTGTCTGAAAGGACCGCTCCGCCTGCTCCGTCCAGATGAATTTCTTCTTCTTGGAGCTTAGCGTGTCCGTAATAGCTGCCGTCTGCATCGCGAACCCCTTGATAAACTTGCGATAGAAATTGGCGAATCCGACAAACCTCTGGACCTCTTTCCGGTTGCGCGGGCTCTTCCAATCCAACACCGCACGAACCTTGGCGCTGTCCATGGCTAGCCCCTTGTCCGACAGCTTGTAACCCAAGAAATCCACCTCCGTCGTGTCGAACTGGCACTTCTCCAGTTTGGCGTACAGTCTATGCTGCTGCAGCCTCTTCAGCACCTCCCGAACGTCCTGGTCGTGTGCTTGCTGCGAGTCAGAGAATATCAGGATGTCATCCAGAAAGCAGACGCACTTCTTGTAGAGGAGTCCCGCCAACACGTGATGCATGAAAGCTTGAAAACAGTGAGAACCGTTTTGCAAACCAAACGGCATCACTCTGTATTCGTAGGTGCCCAGAGGCGTGAACATGGCTGTCTTCCACTCATCGCCCTCCCTCATGCGGATGAGATTGTACGCTCCTCGCAGGTCCAACTTGGTGAACACGCGTCCCTTGCGCACCGTCGCCAGCAGGTCGTCAATCCTGGGCATAGGGAAATCGGAGGGCTTGGTCATTCTGTTTAAGAGGCGGTAATCCACGACCAATCTTTTTTGGGGCGTGTCCTTCTTCACGAAGAAAACAGGACTGCCCCCTACTGCGCTGGACTCCCTGATGAAACCGCGCTGCAAATTGTGATCGATGAACTGTTTGAGTTCCTGTAGTTCGTCCTCAGACATGGAATATAGCTTCCCCTTCGGCAGCGTCGCCCCTGGCAGGAGGTCAATCTTGCAGTCATATTGCCTGTGCGGTGGTAGCTTGTCTGCCTCTTTCTCGCAGAAGACCTCCAGAAAGTCCGCGTATTTGTGGGGAACTGCTTGCAACGTTCCCAACTGCAGTTGTGAGTCCTCCTCCTCCCCCTCCTGCCTGGGCAGGATGCAGTGTTCTGCGCAGTAAGAGGAGCCGAAGATCAGCTGTCTCTGGTACCAAGCCAGCGTTGGACTGTGCCTGTCCAGCCAACTCATGCCCAACACAATGGGCGTGTCCGACAGTCGGGTGACATTAAAACTGATGACTTCCCTGTGGTTCCCAAGTTGCATCACCATTGGTGGCATCTGCTTCACCACCTGCCCCCCTAGCAACTCTCTGCCATCCACTGTGACGACTTGCAGGGGCAGAGTGGCAGGCAGCAGCTTTATAGCGTGCTGCTCCACAAAATCCTGTGCTATAAAGTCTGCGTTGCTTCCAGAATCCACAGAAAGCGGCACTTCGATAGTGACGCCATTGGGTAGCTGGAGAGACGCTGTGAGCTGCACTACTGGTTTGGGTGGGAGGGGGTCCGTGGGTTGCAATATCGCTGGGGACTGCTTCACTGATGCGTCTGGCTGGGCCCCAGTGCCTCTGTCTCCAGCCAGACATCGTCGTTTCCCTGCTGGGCTTCGCTGCATTGCGTGGCCGCTTTCACCGTTGCGGAGGCTGCAGTGTGCTTGGAGCTCCTCTGGGGACACTCTTTCGCCAAGTGTTGAGGGCTCTCGCATAAGTAACACTTCCTGGTCCCTCTAGGAGGTTTAGTCTTGACTGCCGTCGGTGCAGAGGCTCTGCTAGCTGACTGAGCCCTGGCGCCTCCCACCTCCATAGGTTCCACTCCCCCTCCTGGCGGAGGTGTGGATTGCGCACGCGCTGCTTCCCTTGGAACGAAAGAGAAACTTCTCGCTGCTTCGCGCCCTCCACGTCCTTCATCTCTGCACCATGGACGTTCTTCCAGCCTCACCCCCACAGTCAGCGCCCTTTGGACCACCTCCTGCGTGCTTCGGGGCCTCTCCCCCCTCGCAATTTCATCCTTCACAGCAGAGCTTACACCCTCCCAGAACAGGTCCCTGACTGGGGGCGAGTCCCGGTCCCATTCCAATGCACTGACCAGCGCAAAAAAGCGGGCGTGGTACTGCCGGACGCTCGCCCTCCCTTGTTTCAGTCCATGAATCTCCCGTCGGGCAAGATCCACATCAATGGTAGACAAAAAACACGCATCCATCGCTTTGATAAAGGCATCTGCACTCTGAAGCGCCGGATCTTTATCCCTCCACAAATTGCGTAGCCACGCTTTAGCATCCCCATGCAAATGGGATAGTATAAACCCCACTTTCTCTTCCTCATCTCTAAAGTCTTTTGCCAGCAGTTGCAGTGCGCACATCACATCTGCTCGAAAGTTGGGGTACTGTTGTAAATTCCCATCGAAGTGAGCCACCAGCCCTCCTGCTCTCCGTGCCAACCCAACCCCCTCCGGTCTGGGTCCTGGCTGCCCGTGCTTAACCCATGCTTCAAACCTGGCGTGGAGATCTCGGTAGGCGGCTGCCGCATCCTCCTCCCTTTTCTTGGATGCCAGTACCTCCGCATTCAATTGGGTAACTGCCTGTTGCAGCGCTGAAACTTTCTCTGCTTCCGTCATCTCTGCCAACCGTCGTGAGCTTGCTCCCAAACACCGATCCCCTCCTCCAGCTGCTTCTGTCTCCGCTGCGAGGTATCAGGTGTCAGAAGCTTCAGAGACGGGTCTTACTGTCAGGGCTGCCGCCCAGTCCCAGCTCACATAGGACCAAGTCAGCCAGCGTTCAGTTTCAAAGAGTCTTTATTGGATTACAGGTTCCATTTCCAAACTGCAATGTGCAGCCCTACTTCTTCTAGGTCAGAACGACGAAGACCCGTCTGAGTCTCCGCCTCTAGCGCACCAGCTTAATACCCTAGCCTTGCTCCACCTCCTGCGCCTTTCCTTCCGTCTCTGGGTCCTCCTGCCCCCCTGGGTCTCTCCCTTCCTACTCTCTTCTGACGCGGACCCCCCTGACCCTTCCGCCTCCTTGCGGCGGGCTTTGGGACCCGGCTCACTCTCTGGGCTGCTGACTGCGCCAGCTTCCGCTACATTTGAACTTGGCGCGCGCGCCCAACTCTCCACTTTCCTCTTGATCGTTTCCTCGCTCCCCGAGGTGGGCGTGACTACTCCTGACTCATGCCCTCCCTCCTTCTGAAAGTCTCCGGAGCCCGATATCTGGTCCCCTTTCTCCCCGCTGCTCCCGGCTGGGAACGTGGGTCCCGATCTCCAACTGCTGCTTTCTGATCCCTCTCTGGACCCTTCTTCCTGGGGTGTCCCCCTGCTCTCCCCCCTTGCTCTGGCTGCTGGCGCTCCCTTCTGGGAATCCTCGGACTCGCTAGACAGGCTCGGTGATCTCGGGTCGTCATCCCCACTCATCCTTCCTTCGTATTCCTCCCCCTCGCTCTCTGTCTCCTCCCTTCTCTGCGTCTCTGCTCCTGAACCCCTGACAGGAATCAATGTAATATAGGCCTCTTTCAAAGACTCTGGTATTTTTCCAATATTTAAAATCTCATACATTACATCTTTAAGCAGTTGTACCGGATAATCTTGTAATTTCTTATAATACTTTGCTGATAAATCATCTGGCCCTGGCTTTTACCTACTTTAGCTTGCTTAATTGCATCATGCACCTCCAGCGCCGTTATTGGCACATTTAAATATTTTTTTTCTTTTGGAATTTTTGGTAGTTTATTTTGTTTTAAATAATCTTCAATTTTCTCCTTATTTTCATTACACTGGGCAACAATTTTTTACTTTTTGAATGTTGTCTAGATTTCTACAACTGATTTAGGGTATTTTTGCACTGCTGAATCGGGAAATGGCATCCGTTTCTCTCCATCAGGTCAGGTTTTCTGTAAACTGAATGGTGGGCATTGATAAAGCTAAGTACATGTAAATTGCATGTTGCTTCACCATTCTTCAAACTTCAGGGCTTGAACTTCTGTTTCTTGGAACTCCTGGAATGCTCAGCGGCAGGGAGGTCTCTCTTCAGAGTCCAACAGTAGTAAGCCATCATGACTGCTTCCCAGCCCCCCTGATACCTGGTCTCCATCTCTTTCATGTCCTGATGGAATCTCTCCCTCTGCCCGTCACTCATTGAACCCAGGTTCTCAGGAAACCGGTCCATATGTAGTGCATCTTGACGCTCATGTTGCAGCCCAGGTTTCTGAAAGCAGTCAGCATGTTGTTGACAAGTTCTGCGTAGTTACTGGCCTTATTGTTGCCAAGAAAGTTCTTCACTACCAGAACAAATGCCTTCCACACTTCCAGTTCCACTTCGTTCATTGAGTTTCCGAACTCTGGATCTCTGATGAGCTGACGGATCTGAGGAACATCAAAGATGCCAGCTTTCAACTTCTCCATGGTCAATCCTGGAAAAGCCTGGCACAAGTAAGTGAAGCAGTCACCATCCTTGTCCAGAGCCTTGGTGAACTGCTTGATTAAGCCGAGCTTGATGTGCAGCGGTGGGAAGAGTATTCTGTCTCTTACCACCAGAGGGTCGTTGATGACGTTCCTTTCTTTGCAAGGCACCAATTCCTCCCGCACAGGCCAGTCCTTTGTGTAATGCTGAGCACGGTCCCTACTATCCCACATGCACAGAAAACATGGGTACTTGGTGAAGCCAGACTGTTGTCCCAACAAAAAGTTTACCATCTTCAGGTCAACACAAATAAACCACTTATGCTGATCATAACCAATTTTCTCCAGCACATACTTCACTGCTTCATAGTTCTCCTTCAGTGTACTCGAGTGAGCCAAGGGGTATAGAGGCAAACTGGTTGCTGTTGTGTAGCAGAACACATTTCAGTGATCGCTTGCTGCTGTCAATGAACAGTCTCCAATCTTTGGGTTCGTACTGTGGCACTCTAAGCTTGAGCAGAAGCTGCACAATATCTGCACAGTACACCAAGTCCTTCTCTTCCGAGAAAAAACGGAGGTACTCTTGATGCCTGTTGCGCAAGAAGCTGATGCGAGGACTGTCAGAGAGGAGGTTTTTTTCCTTCAATCTGGATGCCAACAGTTCGGCAGAGTCCTTTGAGAAGCTGAGGTCGCGAACTAGATCATTCAACTCCTTTTGGGAAAATGGATGTGGAGCATCATCTTCAAGAACCACTTCTTCTTCATGTCCTTCAACACTGGAGGCATCTTTGTCACTAATGTCAGGAAGTTCTCCGAAGATAGGCACTGAAATTTCATCACAATGAGCTACAGGACGACGTGCTGATTGAAGATCAGGATACTTCGTGGGGCGGCTGCCCCATTAACTTAGTTTTGATCCCCCAACTTTATGCTTTGCTGGACCAATGTATGGAAGATTTCGAGGTTTTATGACTTCAAACTGATCCCTTTTCGACATAATCACCCAGAACTATCGGACCTGAATACTTCTTGTCATTAAAATAATCATTTCCAATCAAAACAATTATTTGACAAGGCATTTTACCCCCACCAACTTCTTCTAAAATGCTCCACACAAGCGTACATGTGAACAAAAACGTAAAAAAAGACATGTGGCCATAGCTCAAAAACTTGACCTGATTGAGCAAAACAAATGTGATTTTTGGATTCAGCGCATCACATTCATCCTAAATCAGCTGAAAAAATGCAGACAACAAATTTGTTGTTGTCCAGTGTTATCAGCTTCTGTATGGTATCTTACAAATTGCCTCATGTCTTTCGGATTGTCTATCACTTTCCCTTCTATATTTAATTTATGCCGTTTTTTCCTTAACTGCCATGCCAATAATTTACCTGGCCTGTTAGAATCATAGAATCATAGAGTTGGAAGAGACCACAAGGGTCATCGAGTCCAACCCCCTGCCAAGCAGGAAACACCATCAGAGCACTCCTGACATATGGTTGTCAAGCCTCTGCTTAAAGACCTCCAAAGAAGGAGACTCCACCACACTCCTTGGCAGCAAATTCCACTGTCAAACAGCTCTTACTGTCAGGAAGTTCTTCCTAATGTTTAGGTGAAATCTTCTTTCTTGTAGTTTGGATCCATTGCTCCGTGTCCGCTTCTCTGGAGCAGCAGAAAACAACCTTTCTCCCTCCTCTATATGACATCCTTTTATATATTCGAGCATGGCTATCATATCACCCCTTAACCTCCTCTTCTCCAGGCTAAACATGCCCAGCTCCCTTAGCCGTTCCTCATAAGGCATCGTTTCCAGACCTTTGACCTTTCTGGTTGCCCTCCTCTGGACACGTTCCAGTTTGTCAGTGTCCTTCTTGAATTGTGGTGCCCAGAACTGGACACAGTACTCCAGGTGAGGTCTGACCGGAGCAGAATACAGTGGCACTATTACTTCCCTTGATCTAGATGCTCTACTCCTATTGATGCAGCCCAGAATTGCATTGGCTTTTTTAGCTGCCGTGTCACACTGTTGGCTCATGTCAAGTTTGTGGTCAACCAAGACTCCTAGATCCTTTTCACATGTACTGCTCTCAAGCCAGGTGTCCCCCATCTTGTATTTGTGCCTCTCATTTTTTTTGCCCAAGTGCAATACTTTACATTTCTCCCTATTAAAATTCATCTTGTTTGTTTTGGCCCAGTTCTCTAATCTGTCAAGGTCGGCATATTCAAAATTTTCATATTGGCATATTCAAAAATAAATAAATTGGAATATTCAAAATTTTTCTGCTTCATCCTTTTTATTTTCCGCTCTATTTCCTGGTTTACTATCATTGAACATTGTTTGTTTTATTGACTCCTTTCCAGGTTTTTAAAACCAACATTTTTAATCAATTCTTTCAGTACCCCCCCCCCAATCTTTTTTCTGATAGGTTTATTGTTGTATGAAGAAACCTCTCATTACTGCTTTACTGGCATCCCAGACCGTCTTTCTATCTGTTCCTTGATTTAAATTTAACTCAGTGTAATCCATCAGGGCTTTTTCTGCTTTTTGTAAAATATTTTGGTAATCTAAAATTCCTTCATTTAATCTCCATCTAAATGAGGTATTTTTTTCTCCTCTTATTCGAGTACCGTATTTTTCGTTCTATAGGACGCACATTTTCCCCTCCAAAAATTAAGGGGAAATGTGTGTGCGTCCTATAGAGCGAATGCAGGCTGCGCCGCTAAGCCCAAAGCCAGAACAGGAAGACGGAGCACTGCGGAGCGCTCCGTCTCGCTGCTCTAGCTTGGGGACGGCTGCGCGCAAACCTCTGCAGGGCAGCGGGGTGCCTTCACCTCGCTGTCCTGCAGAAGCTAGCAGGGCTGTTCCCAAGCCAGAACAGCGAGACGGAGGGCTCTGTCTCGCTGCTCTAGCTTGGGGATTGCTGCGCGCAAACCTCTGTAGGGCAGCAGGGCACCCCGCTGTCCTGCAGAAGCTAGCAAGGCTGTTCCCAAGCCAGAACAGCGAGACGGAGGGCTCCGTCTCGCTGCTCTAGCTGGGGGACGGCTGCGCGCAAACCTCTCCAGGGTAGCAGGGTGCCTTCACCTCGCTGTCCTGCAGAAGCCAGCGAAGCTGTTCCCAAGCCAGAACAGCGAGGCGGAGGGCTCCGTCTCGCTGCTCTAGCTGGGGGACGGCTGCGCGCAAACCTCTCCAGGACAGCGGGGTGCCTTCACCCCGCTGTCCTGCAGAAGCTAGCAAGGCTGTTCCCAAGCCAGAACAGTGAGACGGAGGGCTCCGTCTCACTGCTCTAGCTTGGGGACGGCTGCGCCCAAACCTCTGCAGGGCAGCGGGGCGCTGCGCTCCAAAGGCTTCAGGGATCTTTGAGGCTGGCGGTGGGGGAAAGCAGCGCTTCGCCCCACCGCCAGCCCCACAAGCTCTGGTGAATGTACCTTGAACGCACCTTGTTTTAGAGGGGGAGAACAAGAAAAAATTTTTCCCCCTGTTCTCCCCCTCCTATGGTCCGGTGCGTCCTATGGTCCGGTGCGTCCAATGGAGCGAAAAATACGGTAATACTGGATGGTGATCCGAAAGTGTTCTTGGTAATAGCTCTACTTTCGGGGCATACAGTGATACCTTGGGTTAAGTACTTAATTTGTTCCGGAGGTCCGTTCTTAACCTGAAACTGTTCTTAACCTGAAGCACCACTTTAGGTAATGGGGCCTCCTGCTGCTGCCGCACCGCCGGAGCAAGATTTCTGTTCTCATCCTGAAGCAAAGTTCTTACCCAGAAGTACTATTTCTGGGTTAACCTGAAGCGTATGTAACCCAAGGTACCACTGTATATAGTTCTCTAGAGATCCATACCAAGTCAAATCTTCTGCTAGACAGATGTAGTTCTGAGAACATAGGTGTTTAAATCTCCATGTCAATCAGATTAAAGTTTTCTACCATTTTGAAA
Organism: Podarcis liolepis; assembly: GCF_965112155.1. Taxonomy (NCBI): domain Eukaryota; kingdom Metazoa; phylum Chordata; class Lepidosauria; order Squamata; family Lacertidae; genus Podarcis; species Podarcis liolepis. The sequence goes on along the minus strand of NC_139565.1, from coordinate 726,805 downwards.
AGTTGTAGGTAGTCTCCCTTTCTTGAGTCATTTTTTAAATTGTCCTGTCCATCTCTAGGGATACTACCCCACTTGTGTCTGATTATTATCTTCTGATCCATATATTCAAATATTTTGTCTTCTAACGTTTTGTAAAATTCCAACTTTTTCTCATTTGGTGCATATATTCCAACTATTACTATTTTATCACCTTGTGCTGTTATCTGTACTGCAATCATTATTCCCTTCTCATCCTCAAATAATTGGTTCAGGTCAAATTTGGGTTTTATGTATAATACCACCCCTCTTATTTGTTTTACGAAGTCAATCCAATTCTTTTATCAAGGCTCCTGTAAGCAAGACTTATTGTAAGCAAATTAATATCTAAATTGTTTCTGTAACACGTTCTATCTTGTTTCTTTTTACTTTGTTGTTCAGCCCATTTACATTCCATGTTAATATTTTTAAGTTCACCATTCTAATTTATTAATTTTTTTATTATATTTAATTATGAGTCTTGTTCCTTTCCTTCCTCATTTTCCTCTTTATCCTCAGATATTTCTCCTCCCTCTCCTGCTGGCAAAGGCTTCGCACCTCCTGTTTTTTATATTTTCTCCAAAATTTCTCCTCCTCTGCTGTGTCTCTGCAGCCAACCCAAATTTCACCAAGGAGTCATCTACCTATGACAATGGGGGACAGTCACCTCCCCTCCCCCAGCTAGGCTGATCAGCCTGCACTGGCTGCCCAGGAGTCCTATGCCTCAGCCAGATGCCCCCCCCAGCAATCTGGGGGGGGGGGAGAGGCTTTTTGTTATCCCTTTCCCACCTCACCAGAAGCCTGAACTCTTTTGCCAGTTTTTCAGTTATGAACACAAGCACTTCCCTTAGGGAGTAGATATAGTGCAACGTTTTCTTGCAGATCTCACTTGCATCCTTTAAAAAACAAGATGGCTGACAGGCCAGATCTATGGCTTTCCCTTACAGAGCCCCGCAGAGCAGCACAGACTGCCTGCACTCAAGAGGGCTGAAGATTCCCCAACTCCTGCCTGCCTCCTCACAGCATCCCAGCTGCAACAGTTCTTCAAAAGGCACAGATACTCCCCCCAAAACACATTCTTGACCAGGTGCAGAGTTGACTCTCTGTCTGAAAAGCATTTCCGAACTGTGGAGGATGCACACAGGTTCAAGAGGAAATACACTGTCCATGATAGCATGGATGGGATTGGCACAAAAATGGGTATTGCACCACCACTGTGATCTCTTCATATTTCCCTTGCTTGTGGACTGCACCACTTGAAGAGGCCAACTTTTAATTTCCTAACATTCTTCTGCAAGACCTCCAAATAATGAAAAGGTAAGCTTTGTAGACCAAAACAAAATAAGGAATATCTTCAATAATGACTTCATTCCATTCAAACATCTGATATTAATCAACAACTCAATATTCAAGGCATTATTAAAATATTTAATTTTAAATTTGAAAGGAAAAAGGCAACTGTTTGTAGAATATATCCCTTTATTTCATGACTCACAAAATGGTTTAAGACACAGATCATCTGATTTATTTTCTACGTAATTTTCTCAGTTTTGGGGCATCCTTGCCTTGTGGCAGGCAGCCAACAAAGTTACCTTTCGCATGTACAGCAATTGCTTATGAAAATTTTTATGCTGATCTATTTAAAGTAGAAAAATAACATCCAAAGGGAAAATGTTAGCCATGAAACGTACAAAAGTTAGGCAACAGAAACATGATGGCTTTGCAGAAGCATCAGATGTCAGAGATCAGCTCAGGACAGTTTTTGTTAGAAAGGCACTTTTTTGTTTTTCTTGCATTAAAACTGTTTTTCATCATGCTTCCATCATGTCACAATAATTAAAACAATAGTTAAAAAGGCAATGTAAATAAAGAAGAGAGTGAGTTTAAAAGACATAAATGCCAGGAATTAATGCAAATATTAAAAATAAATTTTTGGTCCTTTTATAAAATAGGCCACAGCGTTCAGGCAACAGTGATTCACTCCCTCCAATACTTATATTGGCCATTCCAGTGTGCAGATACATCTTGAGTTCATCAGTAGCTCCAAATATACATATACTTTTTGAAAGTTACCAGGGCTTCAGTTTGGCCATGCAGGTGTGTCCCAATACAATGGTTCTGGTAGCCAAGAAATCTATAATTCCGTATCCCTGTATCGAGCTGCTTGTCCATAGTATCCACGTTTAGAATTGTCTGCTAGCTGTCGTCGATAGTCCTCCTCTTCTGCATCGCTGCCGTAACTTCCTTGCTTATCTAGGTAAGGTCTACCTGCTGCTTTCTGCGGCTCTGGAGGTCTGGAACTAACATCAAAGCACATTGTGTGAATTTAGATACAGCTGGTGCTCAGAAAGAGTGTGTCTCAAGCAGCTCTATAACCAGTTTAAAAGCAGTCTTATGACTACTTCCAAGGCTGTTTCAAGCTTTATCCCCACAATATAAAATGCTGGCATGGTGCTCTTCCACATGGTTGTGCTTTGCACAAATAACAGTTCTGTTTAAAAGTTCCCTACTGCAAAAATTGGAACCTGACCAGCAGGTGCCTGCCAGGGCCCCATTTACCTTTTGGCACATGAGGAGGAAAATTAAGAGTCAATCCAACATCCCATTGTGACAAAAAAAGGCCAACTGTTTACATTATTTGTTTTGTATCAGCAGTCCATTTGCTCGTAAGTGGTTGACTGACATTACAAGATCCAGACTCCAGTGCAGTAAAAGCACTGGAGTTGATACAATAATATGGGCAGGTAGCAGGATTCAAGTTAAATAAGAGCAAAACCAAAGTGTTAGAGAAAAATCTGGACAATGAGGAAAGAAAACTACTACAAGAAAAGACGGGCCTAGATTTTGTGAAAAAAGTTAAGTATCTGGGTGTGAATCTGTCTGGGAAAAATCTGAATTTATATAAAGATAACTATGAGAAACTATGGAATGAAGTTAATAGAGATTTAGAGATTTGGTCAAATTTAAAATTGTCATTAATGGGCCGGATTTCAGTGGTTAAGATGAATGTATTGCCAAAGATGCTTTTTCTGTTTCAAGCCCTCCCAATTATTGACAATGTGAAATGTTTTAAAGAATGGCAGAAAGCTTTATCTAGATTTATCAGGCGGGGGGGGGGCGACCCAGAATTAAATACAAACTACTTACAGACTCTAAGGAAAGAGGGGGATTCTCCCTGCCAGATCTAAAAATTTACTTTGAAGCAGCAGCTCTCTGCTGGATTAAAAAATGGATACAATTGGAAGATAGTGATGTTTTAGACTTAGAGGGATTTGACAATGTATTTGGATGGCATGCATATTTATGGTATGATAAAGTAAGGGCCCATAATGCTTTTAAAAACCATGTAATTAGGAAATCTCTGTTTAATGTGCGGATAAAATATAAAGATCTCTTAGAAAGGAAGACACCCAGATGGCTCTCGCCAATGGAGGCGAAGGCCCAGAAAAAGTTAAATATGGACATCAAGTGGTTGAGATACTCAGATTTGTTATTGGAGGATAAAGAAGGTTATAAACTAAAACCATTTGATCAAGTAAAAGTTAAGATAAATTGGTTACATTACAACCAGATTAATGAATTGTACAAAGTAGACAAGAAAAATGGTTTTGCTTTGGAAAAATCTAAGTTGGAAATGGAGTTGTTGGATTCTAAAGTTAAAAATTTGTCTAAAATATATAATTTATTGTTGGAGTGGCATACAAAGGATGAACAAGTCAAATCAGTGATGATAGATTGGGCAAGAGATGTTGGACATAATCTAATGTTTGAGGACTGGGGAAAATTGTGGCAGAATGGCGTCAGGTTCACTGCATGTTAAAGGAAAATACAATGAAAATGATGTACAGATGGTATTTGACTCTGGTAAAACTAGCGAAGATTTACCATAACAGTGATAATTTTTGTTGGAAATGTAAAGAAAAAGAGGGTACGTTTTATCATATGTGGTGGACCTGCCCCAAGGTGAAAGACTTCTGGGAAAAGATTTATAATGAATTGAAAAAAATGTTGAAATATACATTTACTAAGAAACCAGAGGCCTTTCTTCTTGGAATAACAAGTTTGGACTTGCCCAAGAAAGATGTTAAATTATTTTTGTATGCCACAACTGCTGCTCGAATTTTATTAGCTAAGAACTGGAAAGCACAAGAAGTACCAACAGTGGAAGATTGGCAGATGAAGATGATGGACTTTTCGGAGCTGGCTGACCTGACTGGAAGAGTTCGCAATCAGAAAGAGGAAGAGTATCAGGAAGAATGGTCGAAGTTTAAATACTATTTAGTTAATATGTTAAGTTAACTTAATTGGAAATGCTTGCAAATACCAGATAGGCTTAGGAGTGAAATATGTAATGTGATGAAATAATTTGTTTAATGCTAAATTGGAAAGAAAGAAAGATGTTACGTGATTAAGTTAATTTTATAAGAATATTGGTTTTGGAAAACCGTTAAAATGATATACACTGAAATTCAGCCAAGGGGATACGTGGAAATTGCTTAACAATGTTAATAAGATTAATTTTAATAAGGTTAGGATTTATGTTTGTTTATTTGTGTGTTTATAAATTTTGTGGAAAATCAATAAAAAAATTGAAGAAGAAAAAAAGAGTTTTGAGGAAGGATGGAGAGAAAGGGGTGGTGGCGACACCATGAACATGGGGGGAGTACTTCCATGTCTAGGGACCAGCAAAGGGGAATGGTGGAGCCAGTTAAGGAAGCAGAAGATCTTTGGTTGGCTAAGGGCAGGAGGTCACAGCCAAGAATATAAGAAGAAACAAGTTAAGATGGAGGAAGGGCTGTGGGCAGTTTTTAAAGTAAGGGCAAGTGGCTGGTGATGGATGCAGACAGGATTCCATTCAGAACCACAATGAGCAATAGGAAAGAGGAGCAATTCTGGCACTGAGCAGTCTGAAAAGGAGGTAATAAACTTAGTTACTTGTAGATGTAGATCAGTTATTATTTTTGGCAGCAAGCAAATTTTGCCAGCTTGTAGACCTCTATCATAACTGAATCCCTAACCCAAAGACACAAAACCAGTAACATTCACAAATAATTCCATTATTTTATTGTAATCCACTTTGGGATTAGTAATGATGAAGAACAGGCTTGAGATATATTGAACATATACCTGAACATGCAACATTTTACCTGGCAGCCTGGGTCCAGTCTGGTTTTTGTGTCTTGATTGGGACAGCATAAATGTCTGGGTGTCTCTGAGCTATTTCCACCTGTAAAAGGAGAGTGTATGATCAAAACATTTTGAAGTTTCCCTTAATGGGTGACTAAACCGTGTAACTGTGACATGATAACAAGTTCCATTTCCCCAATTTACAGATTGTCACAGTAATCAAAAAGCATACAAAGCAGCAGAGAATAAAGCTATTAGTACACTGCTACTAGTACCTAAAAACCTACTTGTTATTGGGAAAGATTAAAATATTTCTCTCTTTACCAATGAATCAGCCTAGCCTTCCCACAAGTGGCTGTGCTCTAGAGTTTGCCGCTGACAGAAGGAGAGGCTGTTTGCTCCAGTTCATCCTTCTCAGCAATCTCCAGCTCCACACTCTTCTGGAGAGTCCTTCAACCCCATAGCAGATAGCAGATAGTCAAGGGGAATCAGCCAAAATCACCTCTATTACTCTTTCTGCAAATGGAACTGTGGCTTGTAGCCAACTAACTTCTTCTCAGAGTAAATGAATGAAGATAGCCATTTCTATTAATTTCAACAGGTCTACTCTGTGATGTACTAGCATTGGGTACAATCCTCTGCTCACAGGATCTCTAGATCTAATCCACTGTTTTTATGATGTTTCAATAGTTTGAGTGGCAATAATTTCTAAAACAGACGCAAATGCAAAAAATTGGTTTGTGGTTCACTACATACCCTGGCATTTTGTGCTTCTTGTAGTTCTTGCATTCGTTGAAGTCTTGCTTTGTGGTCCATTTTCTCAAATATTTTAACTTTCCCCAGCACAGATTTTGGTGTGTTCCCTGGTTCTTCTATCCCCTCCTCCGATTTCTCCTCCACCTCCGTTGATGGGACAGGTGGCTGAGATGATTTCAATATGGGGCGCCCAAAAGTAGGTTTGATGGCTATTGGGGGAGGGGCCACTTTCATTGGTACTCCATAAGTTTCACTGCTAGAAGCATTAGGGCTGCCTGTTCTGGCTTCGTAATTCTTAGGGATATCATAGGGATCTTCTCTGTTTTGAGGTTTACCCTGAAAGCAGAAGGCAACAGCCAGTACAGCATTAGTATTTACACAGAAGTAGCAGTTTTGGTCTGGAAATGATCAGCCATGAGAAACTGGTTAATATAGTTTGTAAAGCCTAAACTGGTTACTGATATTTTGAGCTAAGGAAAAACAGGTAGTTGAGACACCACACTGGGAAAAAGTTTAGCTAAGATGAAAATGTGGAGCTGTGAATCAAGCAGGGAATGTTGAGAGGCCTTCTGAGGAAAACACTCTTAATAAGTAACCCTTATTAGCAAATGCAACACTCGGCCCCAGTTAGTTGTTCTCTTCCTCTCCAGTTACCTTTGGGGGTTCAGGCTTGAACGCTGGAGGTGGGCTGGGATCTCTCAGAACTTCCCTGCTACCAGCTCTTCTCATTTGAGTTCTTGGTTCTGGGCTGGATTTCCTTAAACTCTATGGACAAGTAATAGTAGCTCGTTATGCATACAGTCACACAGTTCTTGACTTGTGGGAGGCATAGTTACAGTATGCAACTGCTGGGGAAAGGGTTTTGTTTCCCGTTTTTTCTTCCTTTAAATATAATTCACCAGCAGCACTGCTCTTGTACAGTACAGCCATTTTACCACAAGGTAATCTGAAGCAGGGACCCCCCCCCTTTGTTAGAGCAATAAAACCTCTTCCTTTCTGCATAGGAGTGCACACAATAGACACCAACAACTCAAAATGCCACTGAATTTCCCACCCACATCACTTCAGTGAGCATGTGTTGTCAATGTTTTACCACCTAATGCTCTGAGAGAAAAACAGCAGTCTTCTTCTGGATCTCTCACCTCCTCCTGCTGCTGCTGCACGGGCTCGGAGGACCGACTAATGGAGGAAACTCTGGGCTCGTTGATTGGCTCATCAAGTTCGTTGTCTGTGTAAGCCCCGCCTTCTCCATCGGTGTCTTCCATGTCACTGACCAGTCGGCTGTCACAGCTCAGATAGTCAGCGCCCATCGCTGTTAAGTATGACATACGGTCTTCCAGGTCATCATCCATTCCTTCCAGCTGTAAAGGGATTTTGTGAAGAGGTTACGCTCTCCTTGTCACATCAAGGCTCACCTTATGTAACACAGTAAGACACAGTATAAAGTAGCTTCAATAGATGGGACTACCATGTACCATTAAAAGCAATGATAGCACTCCATTTTCATTACTAATAGCAACATGAGATACTGGAAGTTTTCATTAGGTTGCAATTCTCACTGGCAAAGTTTTTTGCCATTTTCCCCCAGTTAATAATAACAACAATAGCAACAACAATAATAATTTTATTATTTATACCCTGCCCATCTGGCTGGGTTTCCCCAGCCACTCTGGACGGCTCCCAACAGAATATTAAAAACACGATAAAACATTGTGCAGAAGAGTCAATCGTGAAGAAGTGGGGGGGGGGGGATGCCTGTACTCTGCCTGCCATCTTGGTTGCCGTCTCCTTCTGAATTCCTGTTGCTGGGAGGGACAGGAGGGGAGGGCTGCTCTTGTGCTCAGGTCCTGCTTATGAGCTTCCGATGGGCATCTGACTGGCCACTGTGAGAACAAGATGCTGGCCTTACCCCAAAGGGCTGCCACATTCTTATGACCACCTACCTTTCCTTCGGAGACCCACACGGCTTCGCCTTGTTGTTGCTGAATAGTATCTTTTAGGCTGCCATACCAACCATCATTGGCTGAATTTAGATCAATAGTAGCTGCAGATATTTTTTTAAATAAAAAATGGTTATATTTTCAAAGCATTAGTCTCATACATGACACTATATTACTTCAGTCATTTTCAAAACAATGGAAACACTCCATATAACACTCCATAGTGTTAATGTTCTCCACTGATTATATAGTTATTCCAGACTCCCGAAGAAATCATTAATAAGCTTTGCTGCTGTTGCTTTTAACTGATGAGAATGCCAAGACTATTTTTTATTTTCCTATTACTTCAAACCATTGCTTCTTATCCTGATTTCAGAAGGAACTGTTTTTTTATAGCATCTTTAAAATATTTTGGAAACATGATTGTATATTCTGCTATCTACTGGAAAGATGGAGCAACAGATTCTACCAGTTATGTATTTAATGTGGTGGGCAAGTTGAGAAGGTAAACTAAAAACCTTATTGTATGGATGCTTTAGCTGAGATCCTTGAATTGCAGGGGGTCCCTTCCATTATTCCGTGATGAAAGGAAGTACAGGAAAAAAGCAAGAAAGATATTTCATGCATGGGACTAAGTGACCAGCATATTTAAAAAGCATGGGTCACACACCATCCAATACATAATTCCTACTCAACCTCCACTGAAATAAGACTTGCTCCGTGCAGTGAGAAGGGCTGTCATGTGAAATTCACTCTGCACCTAGAGATGCTTTCAAAGAAAACCAAACAAAGAAGCAAGCAACCTATTTCCACCTACCTGTGAAAAGATGCGAGCAGGTCCTCTTCAGCTTATTTGCTTGGTCATACAACTTCCGTGCGCTCTTGTTGGAGGTGGGAATTAGCCTTTGCCTCATGACTTTCACACCCTGCTTGCTATCTGGGTTGAAAAAAACTACAATTGGGAACCACTGGGTGTAGTTTAACAGATCCACGGCTTTTGGGGTCACATCCAATAGAGCATGTTTATCCTGTTAAAAGTGCAGCAATAGGAAGGTTACAGGTACAAAAAGGACAGCAAAATAACAGCATCCCTATCCCCAGTATCTCCTACTTGGCTTCCCAACGTGATAAAAAGCTAAGAGAAACGGCCGGGGGTGGGAGGTGGAGTGAATATGTGTACCTGCTCAATGATTTGCCTCACAGTATTCAAACGCACAACGCCGGTGGACTTTTCTGAGCCTGCATCTTTAGGCTCGGTTTCTGCAAGAATAATACAGCTATGTCGTCATGTCCTTAATAAAGTTTCCGTGGCTCACTAAATGCTGAAGGATTGTGTTAAGAGAGGAGCACTGAAAGACTTACTGGCAGCATGATACATCTCAGGCAAGTCATTGCAAAGTTTCTCCATTGCTACGTCTGCAATGGGACCAAAGATCACCACAGGGCGCCTAAAACCAGCTGAAAATAGAAAGCTGCATATGACTAGTTTCTATTTTATAATGACCAAAACAAAAAACTGTTCCCTCTAAAATACAGAAATGAATATCCCCAAAATCATCCAATCATCATAATCATCTGTAAAATACGTGAGGACATTTTGTCCTCACAAAGGGAAAAGTTCCTCACAATTCAGACATACTTTCACTGGAAATTGGCAGAGGCCAACAAACAGCAGCTGACACACTTAAGAGACAATTACTTGCAGATACCCTTCACACAATATGGCTCTGTGAAACATCTCTCACACGAGTCAGTACAGCAAATGTTCTGTTCTAACGCAGTCCAAAATAATTATTAACTCTACATCTTAGCAGCTATTGCTTCAGTGTGTTTGCTTTTGTTGAAACAATCCCTACATGTCTTTTAAATGTTATTTTAAAATAACATGTCCCTTAACACTTTTGTGCAGTCACAGGTGTGTCATGCTGAGACGCTAACTCACATTTAACCAGAATAAAGTTGGCACACTCCTTGCTAAGCTTTCCACAAGAGATATTGAAAAGAGGTCTCTTGAAAAGAGTTATTCAGATTTGAAGGGCATCATCACTATTTTGTTCCAACAAAGAATATTCAAAGCCTGTTTTTAAAAAAATACCTATTTGTTATCCTAACATATACAATAATCCACACTTATCTATGAGAATGGACTGTATTCTAGCCAATGCAATACTAGCATGACAGCAGATAAGCTACACTTAGAGAAAAAAATTAAGCGTACATTTTCACAACACAGTTCAAGAAAAGGGGGCGCACAGCAGCACTGAAGGAGAGAGTGCCTTGCCCTGAGTATTTACTAAGTGTATCTCCAAATGAGCCAGCCTGACTTTGAAAACTGACTCACACATTACAGTTATAACAGCAGCACAACAGAAGCTCAATTGTAATGTCTGAAATGCTTACATGTCTTTTTTTAACTTCTCAAAACATTATGAACACACTGTGCGTTAGTATAGTTTGTGTTTCCATATTTTGTATTGTGGACTATTCCATTATTTGGCAGCCCACAATATTCACAGGAGGGGCATGCAGAGGAACTGGTTACTGAAGGGGGGGGGAACCCCTCATCTAAACAAATTTAATGTGATGTTTTGGACAGGCCACAACATGGTTGTGACCAGAGACAGACTTTACCACTTGCAGTTAGCCTAGAGATAAAGTCAATTGGCTTGATTTGTTTAAGCTGCCAGAAAAAATCGCTGTAGCTGTCTTTTACAAATGAGGAAATGAGCTGTCAGTTTTTATATGCTGTCACTCACTCACCCTCCCGGAGCATGACTCGCTCATAGGCTGGAAATTTTGTGCTAACAGATGCAATTGCTGTCAAATCTTCACGGCTCTTCTTTAGATTCTTTTTCATTCCAGACCGTTGGCCACGCATCCGCCAGAAGTCTGCCCTGTCACTGGAGCCATCTCTCTGAGCATTTTGAACACTGGCCATCTGCTCAGCCCTGAAAAAGAAACAGCATTTAGTCCATTTGTAAAAGTCAGCAAGTCAACTTGTGTGCATTTCTGCAGGCAGAAAAGCATATCATAGACACAACTGATGCTATAAAATAGTACAGGACGGCCCCCTTCACTATATTCCTATGTATGTACATGTATGTATAGGTAACATATCCAAGTCTTTGGCTGCTTCCCCTAATACCTCCTGACATCAGGAGCAGGGACAGCAGTGTGATGCAAAAGCCCCTTTACATGTTAGATGCATGAAGTACCATAGGTCTTTGCCTCTAAATGTGTCACTTTCCTCTTCTACATAAGAGTAAAACACAACCATTTGTTTATATGAGACCAAATAAAGGGGTGTAACCCAAGGACACCACTGGGGAAGAGGATCCCAAGTGACCCTTGTAAATAAGAATTGAGTTCTGCATGTACTTATTTACATGCAGTTTTTGCTGTTTTTGATAACACTAGATGGAATAAACTACAAGAGAGAGTAACATCAATTAACATCATGATCTACAGGTTATTAAGATACCTGCTTTTGTTTGGAATCAGGCCCTTCTCCAACTCGCTCTCAATCCGCACAGCCAGCCAGTGACCCAGTTTTCCATCGTACAGTGTATCGACCACTCGGAAGACCTCCCCTCTGGTGAAGGCTAAGCTTTGTGGCATTTCCTTTTCACATTCAAAATGTGTCCTTATGAAGAAAGAATCTCCTCTGCCACAGGCCATTATATCTCTGTAAACTAGTGAGAAAGACCACATCTAGTTCAATTATTTTTCTCAGTAGGTCTATAGCAGGGCTTTGGGGACTCTCTTAGAAGACTGCTGCAGTCAGCACAAAGAAACTACCAGACATTGTAGATTTGCAAATATTTTCCATAAGAATCTGCTGTGTGCAAATGACTGAAGAGCCATTAATACATGTCATTTTGACTTAAAATCTGCATGGAAATGAGAAGCTTTAATTATTTCTACTAACCCACTTTCTCCAATAAGATGCAGTAAAATCAGAGCAAAATGCCGCAGCTGACTACTGCTATATTTGCTGTTCACCTGCTACACTGAGACACAGCTTGAGCTATAGATAAAGCAGGAAGTACATAAACAAAAATTACATGCCAGGTGCCTACCATCGTATTTGCTCTGGGCCAGAATTGTCACAATATCTCCTTTCGGAATTTCCAACAGGTACAGAACAGCATCCTCTCGAATAATACCTCTGAAATCTTGAGTGTTTACCTGATACAAAACCACCAAACAGATTTTAAGAGAAGATTCCTTTGATACAGACCACCAAAGAGGAAGAAGCTGGTTTTGCCTTTGTGCAAAATATTAATTTTAGCCAACCAACTTTACACATTTCTGGGTTATATTCACTGAGGGCAGGAACATGTCAATCTCCCTCTCTGAACTGACTCAGAACCAACCATTTTTCTACTAGCAAGTACAACCAACTTTTAACCACTATACTTCTCCTAAAAATAATGTTTTAGATGTGTAATTCGGGGTGATCAGACACCCTTATTTGTTTCAGAACAGTTTGCCTGTTACAAGAGCTAAGTGAATACTGCATTGGATGAGGCTAAAAGCATTGGATTGTATCCAGAGTAGACCCAATGAATCAATGGACATGGCTAACAGGTTCATTTATTGCAATGAGTCTTCTTTGAGAAGGATTTCATGGGATACTTAACCATGGTCAGCAGCTGCATGCTTTAGAACAGAGGTCGGCAACCTAAGGCCCGTGGGCTGGTTCCGGCCCAAATGGGTTCTGAATCCGGCCCACGGACGGTCCAGAAATCGCTGCATGGTTCTGATTCATATCATTTGGGCCGCGCCATTTTTCTCTCTCTCTCCCTGATGGCGGCGCCCCTCCCTCCCTCCTCCTGGCTTCTCCCCCGCCCTGCGGAAGGAGGGGGCTAGCCTTTGATTGGTGCCAGCAGCACTGTTTCCTTCTCATTGGTTGCAGCTTCCTTTCCTCCTCCCTCCCTCCCTCCCTCCCTCCCTCCCTCTAGAGCCGAGAGGAAGGGGCCTGGGCTTTGTTTGTGCCAGCGTGATTTAAGGCAGCCCCTCTCTGGCTCTCCCCTGGCTCGCTGCTCCTTCTGCCACCGCCACAAGTAGTTCTGTTCTGAGACACCCTCCCAGGGTTCTGGGGTGTATGAAGCCTTGTTTCACCCGTTTTTAACTCCACTACCGAATGCATCTCCCCCTCCAAGACGGGAGAGAGGCGAACACGTGTCCTTCTGCAGAAGGAACTGTTCGCTGCAGGACACATGTTCTCCACTTTCTCGTCTTGGAGGGGGAGACACGTTCGGTAGCAGAGTTAAAAATGGGGAAACAAAGCTTCGCACACCCCAGCTCCCTGGGAGGGTGTCTCAGAATGGAACAGATATGCTGTGGCACGGAACTGAGACCTTTGGAACTTTATTATTGTTTTTTGATGGAATCTTTGGATCCTGTAGTAACGAGAGAGTGTGCATGCGCATGCACGCTCTGGCCTGCGGCAAGGTTTGAGGGACAGTGATCTGGCCCTCTACTTTAAAAGGTTGCTGACCCCTGCTTTAGAATGCCTGAAGAAGGCTTAAAGTTCTTTTAAAACAAGGGATGCCCAGGAGGCTGCTGGGAGGAACGTGAGCTCAGAAATCAATCAGTTCAGATCAGAAGGAATACAGTGGTACCTTGGGTTACAGACACTTCAGGTTACAGACGCTTCAGGTTACAGACTCTGCTAATCCAGAAATAGTACCTCGGGTTAAGAACTTTGCTTCAGGATGAGAACAGAAATCACACGGCGGCGGCAGCAGGAGGCCCCATTAGCTAAAGTGGTACTTCAGGCTAAGAACAGTTTTAGGTTAAGAATGGACCTCCGGAACAAATTAAGTTATTAACCCAAGGTACCACTGTAGTACAGTGGTGCCCCGCAAGACGAATGCCTCGCAAGACAGAAAACCCGCTGGACGAAAGGGTTTTCCGTTTTTGAGCTGCTTCGCAAGACGATTTTCCCTATGGGCTTGCTTTGCAAGACGAAAACGTCTTGCGAGTGTTCCGATTTTTTTTCGCTCCCCCCCTTTTTCTAAGCCGCTAATAGCCCTTTAGCTGCTAAGCCGCTAAGCCTTTAATAGCCGCTAATCCGCTAAACCGCTAATAGCGCTAAGCCGCTAATAGGGTTGCTTCGCAAGACGAAAAAACCGCTAGACGAAGAGACTCGCGGAACGGATTAATTTCGTCTTGCGAGGCACCACTGTACTATTCTGTACTGTAAGCCTTCACAAAGATTGGTGGAAAACACAATAGAATGATAACTAGGTAACAATTGCCTCAGCTGGGTTGTCAAGATACTGCCAGAGGTTTTGACGTAACAAGTTGCTTCAGCAACTGTTTTTAAATTAGGAATCCCATACAAGGTTTTGAAACAAACACATTTACTAAAATATTATTTTAAAAGAACTTTCATAGCTACTTATATTGAAATACAGCAATTTCTCCACTGAACCGTGCAAGAAAACAGCGCTATGCAGAACCATGTATACCTTAAGAATCTGGTCTCCCTCTTGTAGGCCTTCCTGCTCTGCAGAGGTACCTTCTTGAATTCCAGCAACAAATATTCCTACATCATTCCCACCTGCCAGCCTGATGCCCACGCTGTCACCTTTCTTGAACTTCACCATCTTTGTACCAGGACTTGAGAAAGAAAAGGAGTTTTAGAGATGATTTGAGTCGTGTAAGAGCATTTCATGTGTAAGCACATGAAAGCTGAGGCAACGTAGTCCCCATGTGAAGACATCAGCATCGCAAACTTACACATTTAAAGCAGCCATGGGATTACAAAAGTACAGGGATTTCCACCACACTTATTTCATGTGCTGTATACTGAAACATAGTGGTAGGGGGAAGGTTGACATAAAACAGTGCACACCATGAGCTGGTAGTCAACTCTGTGGTCACCAATGGAAAAAAAGGCAGCCACAATAATGGGAACAACTCTGGCTCCCTGTGAACACAGTCCGTTGCATCCTAGCCTCGTTTTACACAATTGTGTATTCACAGGTGTGAGCACTTGGTGGGACTGGACATTGTGAGCAGACACATGAGATCCCAGGCTGCAGTGACCTGTATCTACAGATCTGATCAGAAGCAGATGCCAAGAACTGACCGTCTACTGCAGTGCCGCTGCTGCATTTCTTAACATGGTTAGGAGACTAGAAGTGCCTCAGAGCCTCCCTTCCAACTCAGGTGTGCAAATTCCGTTTTTATGTATCTCCCACTAAGAGATAATTATGATTAATATTACAGCTACTCCTGCAATTTCAACTACCATAGGGTTGGTACCAAACCACAGTTTGCAACCCTCTTTGGAAGTTAATTTCGCAAATTGTGGCTTTGGCTAAACTATGATTACACCTAATTTTGATGCATACATGTAATGATGTTGGGAAATCTTAGCAAGTTAAAACTTTGGCTCATGAAAAAGAAGAGCATTATGGAAGAGCCAAATGCTGTAGAATCCTGGGAAAGTGTATCTGGTTCTTTAATTGCCGAATTCTTGTCTTCAGAAGTGTAAATTGGATGTCTCCTTCCTCTGTAGGAAAGGGAGTTTCTAGTTGATTTGTTGTTCTTGACACCTGGGTGTTATCTGGCTAATTTACAACTCAAAGAATCTGGTCTGTGTCTGGGAATGCTTTAATCTTCAAGGCCTTTTGATAAACAGGATTCAGCTGTCTCCTAACAAGCCTGAGCTATTGTTCCTCCATGTAACCATTGGCAAATTCACAAAACAGAGAAACCAGTAGGAGAACACTTCAATCTCCCAGGACATTCTATACAAGATCTCAAAGTAGCTGTTTTACTACAAAGGAATTTCAGAAACAGACTGGAAAGAGAAGCTGCTGAATTACAACTCATTACCAAACTCAAAACAATGGAAAAACCTGGGTTGAACAAAGACATTGGATTCTTATCTCACTATACATGACTATACCATTTCTCACCTTCTCACCCCTTGCCTTTTCCTGTAAGACCTATTACAGTCATTAAGAGTCGTCAACAGGCTCTCCCAGCTATCTGCCTATCTCCCATTCCCACCACCCTTCTGAGTAACACCCCTCCCCACCTTCTCACTATATAGAAGGATCTGGCAACTTCTGTTTCAGTGTATCTGAAGAAGTGTGCATGCACACGAAAGCTCATACCAAGAACTAACTTAGTTGGTCTTTAAGGTGCTATTGGAAGGAATTTTTTTATTTTGACATTGGCAAATTGCTAATTAATCTAAAGACCTGATTGGATTAAGTTTTGAATCCCCCTGGGTTCCAGAGGGATAAAACCTTAGGAAACTAACTTGCAAAATGCAGACCTTTTCGCAGCCCATCTTGCCAAGCACACCTTGCCATGTGAGACCATCCTCATGCAAAGGGCCTGCCCTGATGCTGGAGGTGCAGAGTCAGCTGAGAACTTCTTTGAACTACTCTGTTTTGTAATTTCGTTCTCGTTGTGAGTATGTTCTGTAGTTAGTGATACTAAATAATGTTTTTATTTTTTGTTTGGGATTTGTAAGAGATGTGCCAACTTTTATGTTCTGAATAGTCTTTCTTTTTAATAAATTCTGGGAAAAGGGTTGCTTTTGTCTTTTGTCCCTTTCTGCTGGGGAAGCTGAACCAGTACCTGACCACTTAGTTGCCTACCAGCGCCTGTTGGATTTCTGTCTGCCTCATGGTGCAGTGACACAGAGGGGGGCAGCCTGGTAAAGCTGAAGAGTAATCACCTTCCTTAGGTTACTTTTTGGGGGCTGTTCTGAGATAAGGAAGTGGTGGTAGCAAACTAGTGTTCTGTTTTTTGTGTTCTGAAAAAGCTTTCGCGTGCCGGTCTCTCTTCCTGCCGGTCCTGCTGGATTTGGAGGGCGGCTTGGAGAGGTGGAGAGGGCGCGTGAATGCTACAATACATATTTAAGGTATGAAAGTAATAGGTGAAATATAAAACACATACCCATATATTGCTAGGTCTTCAGGACTTGGCTGAAGGAACGTTCTTGGGGCTGGCTTGGGCTGAACAACTGTATATATTAAAAAACAACATGATGCACACAGAATCATAGAACTAGCTTCCATTTTGTTTCTAAATAACACAAAAGACAGAAATGAGTAAAAAGAAGAACGATTAGGGTATCTAAATCTTTTTATTTAGAAATAACTTTCACTTTCTTCCTATTAGTCTGTTTAAGATTGTAATCTATAGGCAGTCAGACCAAAAGTATTCAATACCAAGAGACAGCTGAACTATAAATTCCAAGGTATATGGCTAAAAAATGATTTTCCAACTATGTAATCCCCTCAACTAGGATTCTCTTTTAAGTTGGTTTACCTGAATATCACAAATCAGATCTCAAAGGCCAACCAGCCTTTTTTGGTACAAGGCTTTAAATGTCTCTGTTTAATACATTCTGCCAATATTAATTCTATTATAACAGAGGAAGGAAATTTTTTTTTTTACATCTGCATTTATTTCACAAGCTCAGTTTGCTGTAGTGCCCCTCTTTTATGTTTACACGAAGTTTACCAGTAAAAAACAAACGTGTGAAACGCATACAGTTTTATTGGGCTGCCTCCAATGTCTCAGCTTATTTTCTGTTTTAAAACAACAATTGCTAACAGACAAACTGAAAGATAATTTGGTATGCAGTTGGTGTCCTGAAAAAGACAAGCGGTCCTCTCTCCCGTCTATAAAAGTAGCTTAGGGGAAGGATTCTTAATGCACCAGAGTAGATTATCAGAAGGGAAAGCCTGGAGCAGCAGAAATGAAATGTACTTCCTAAAAATCATCTGCGTTAACAACTGATCAGGTTTTATATTTCTATGAATGAAGCAAGGCTGCTCCTCCTATTGAAATTAAAGCATTTCAAAGTCGAGAGAGAGTGAAACTGACCTGGAGGATCATCTTGGTACTTGGGTTCACTATTTGTCTCTGGCATTAAAGCAGCAGTGAGATCACCGGTTGATCTAAAAGGCGTAGGCGTTGCTCCCATTTTGGATAGTCTGCTGGCTGGATCTTCTTTTGCACTTAAAACAAAATCCACAAAGTTAATAGAAAAGTTGAGGATCTAGTAACCGTAACAGATGTAAGTGACACCACGTCCTTCCTACCTCTGTTTTTCCTTTAGCTTTTCGTTGGAAGAATGCGAATCTAAATCTGAATGGTGCAGCCTCCTATCTTCCTGAGGGGAGCAAGACCTGTTTGACTCTATTTCAGAAATATCTGTTGAGAGAGGAGAGCATAAATTTAGCTGCACAATAAACATTTGAACATCCTTGTTGGTTTTATTGACATTATACTGGAGTGCTCCTCCCCCTTCACAAAGAAGAGAGAGCTTTGGCTTAGTTAAAGCAGGACCTGTGAACTTAAGGCAGCCCACAAGAGGTAGATGGGAGCATGAAAGGAACGTGCAGGACCAACGCTCATGCCCAGTTACATAAACCACCATTAGGAAGCTGGGAAAGTTACATGCAAAGTGGCCTTCTAGCCACCAGATCCATGACCTCATGATCACTTCATATCTGGCACTGAATAGTTTTTCCTTCCCAGGAAAAATGCCATGTAAGAAGTGACCTTTAGTGGGCAGCCTGCACATGCTCAGAGGTAGTCTCCTTCCCAGCCAGCCTATGGATACAACAGAACAGTATGACCAATGAATGCAATGGAAGTGAAAAACACATTCTGTGGCATATTCTTGGCTCATATTGGCCTTGGCTTGGGGCACAGGAACTCACCCACATGCCTTGCCTTGACTCAAGAAATTTGGTCACACTTCAGACCAGTTACTGGTACAGATTTCCAAGTCTCAAAATCTGTACCACAAAAAACACACAAGCTTTTACACTTAGCAACTTTTGTTTTGTATCTAATTGAGTACATTTCTGTGAGGGTATATTTTTATTTATTGTCACATACTGCAAATAAATAAACAGGAAAGTGACTTTCACTCCGCTTCTAAGCTCTCACCTTCTATTTCTGACTCGCTGTCATGCATGGAAGGGATGTTGATTAGGGTTTGTTTTCTGTCCCTTAGGACAACCAACTGGAGTTTTCCTCTTGATTTCTCAATCAATTTTCTGGCATCAAATAAAGACATATTCTCTGTCACTGTACCATTGATCTGGATGTGTGAGACAAACATATTTACTTACACTTTCAGCACAAACGGTTCTGATAGATCAGTTCAGAGCTGAATCTCCATTCACTAATTGCAAATGGACAGGAAAACTTGCAAAGTGTCCATCTCCCCCAAACCATAAGAAATTAAGGGCCCTTAATACAAAAACGTACTTTGAGAATGATGTCCCCTTCGTGCAAATTGCCATCCTTGGTTGCCAGCCCCGTGCTGGTCATTTCTTTGATGAAAATCTGACTTCCAAGTCGAAGGCCATATTCTGCAAGTGGAGCAGTAAGAGACAGTTTTGCAGTTTGACACATGAAGCATGCTACATGCCACTGGTTTCCAATATATGCATGTGGAGGGAGCCATCAATGGTATTTTGTCTTTCTCAGTGGATTGGAGGACAAAGGGGGACCTGAGCAATGCAGCTGTGGCACATCAGGCCAAATAGACTCTACTGGTCAGGTAGGGAGGGTCACCAAGATTTTACATATAGCTACTAATCTGGCTGACTGCCTGGGATGCAAAAATAAGGAAGTATCAAGTGCCAGGGAAGGTACCACACAGGGCTGGCAGGCAAGTTCAGCTTCATGGGTTCCTGATCTGACAGAGTTCCATGCTAGCTTGTGGCCTCCTAATGTTGAGAAAAAGAAGTGGATCAAATTGCTTGCCCTATATTCTGTAAACCAAGGTATACATTTAAATTTAAGGCATCTTTGGGTCCTTCTCAGTAGTTTTGACACCATACGTTCCTCTAGGACGTTTACATGACACTTTGTCCACAATATATTTGTAAGGTATCCTAAAATTTTTGTCTCGTTTAATTCTTTGTGCTTGTGTAAATTTCAGAAAACAGTAAGGAAAAAATAAAAACTGTGAGGTGCCAAGCAAACAGAGGTTTGCAATCAATGGGTTAAACGGCCAAGGGGAGAGGAGGTAAAAGCAAGGAGGAGGCATTCCTTTCAACCTCCCACCAAAAGATGCTGGGCACTTGCCTTCATTTGATCTGCTTTTTGTGAGGAGAACATTAACTGGCCCACTGGGGTCCTGATGTGCTCCATAGTCATACTGAGGCTGCAATTCAGGGGAAGGGCTGCGGGAATTAAGCCGGTCTCTGCTCCCGCTCTTGGCTTCCCTCTCACGAGGGGCTTCAAGACGGCTTCTCCAGTCGTAGTCTCGGGGCACACTCCGACCGCCACCATAGCGCCGGTCATATTCATCCTCTCTATCCACACTCCTGCCTCTGCTTCGGGGTCTTTGGTATTCGTGGTCGAAGCTCCTCTCTCTGTCCATGCTCCGGCCGCGATTTTGATCGCGACTGTAGCTGCGCTCTCTGCTGTGCTGGCGCCCCCGGTCGCGGCCAGTCCTGTAGCCCTGGTCCAGGTGGTCTCCCCAGCTCTGGCTCCGACCCCCATTCCCACTATACCAACTCCTTTCACTGTAGCCACTTCGAGTGCTTCTGCCATCAAACTCGGCACGACTATCCATAACGTCAAAGGCCCGGTAGTCATAGTCCAGAGAGGGGCTTCTTCTCACAGCTGGGAGCTGCACTTGGCGAGGTCTTTTAACTATCTGTTTGCAAAAATGAGAACAATTTTGTATTTCCTTGTAAAAGCCACAATCATTTTACATTCAGCTGCCAAAAATTTATCACTATGTTTATAAAAGCAGAGCACTTCAGCCAAGCTGGCATTCCATGCAGCTGCTCCACAGTTAAGATGCCAGCAGAATGCCCACCTAAACAGCAGGTCACTGGTGCAGAAAAAAGCCTGTGCACTCACTGAGCACCTTTAAACATGGAAATCAGCTTCGCAGGTAAATGCTTTTTACAAGACATCAGCATCTCTACAGCAGGCCTGAAAAATCTCCTCCCTTCCCTCCCTTTCCATTTAAAATATTACAGTTTTTGTCTACCAAAGATCAGGTCTTTATACTTGAGACGTATTAATACTTATTTTAAGCGCAGAGTGGCATTAACTTCTCCTTAATGATAGAATGCAAATATTTCTGCAAATACTTGTTAACTTACAATGGTAGCCACTTTCCCACTTTTCCTTAACTGCTGCACAGCAAAAGAATGGGCCACATTTTCCATGGGTGTATTATTAACCATAACCACTCTATCGTTCTCTCTGCAAAACAGAAGCATGTTGTCAATTAGAAAATACTAACATTGATAAAAAGGGTGGAGTTTGTTTATTTATTGCCTTCATATCCCTCCTTTTTATCCATGGAACTCAAAGTGACTTACATTATTCTCCCCCTCCTCATTTATTCCCCACAACAACCCTGTGAGGTAGGTTAGGCTGAGCGTGAGCGACTGGCCCCAGGTCACCCAGGGAGCTTTCTGGTTGAGTGGGGACTGGGGTCAGTCCAGCCCTACTGCAGGGGCAGAGATCTCCGCATGCTCCCCCACCTCAATCCATTATGGGGAACTGGTTGCCTGCGTTTGCCTCCTCTGCCGCCATCCAGCCCCCTCTACTTAGCTCAGTTGAGAAATGGGGACACAGAAGCCATGAACAGGCCCCCCAGGCATCTTCCTATGCTGCCATTCTTAGTTCCTGAGCACATAAGGGGAGAAGACGGGGCTCTGCAATGCCCCATGGAGATCCCTTTGTGTTCAGGCACTGCAGCCAGAGTAGTACTGAACTGAGCTCGTTTATCTCTACAGTAACATTATGTTCCGTTAAATTCAGTATAAGACAAATGATATTTGCTTAATAACATAAGCAATGTCTCTTTATAATTGTAGGTCAACATTGCTGGAAAGTTGAAGATTTCCTCCCTTTGTTGTTTTACATTTAATTGTCCTCACAACATATTCCCAGAGCCTAATCCCATAGACATCAATTTCCAATGACCAAAACACAAGCAAAGAAATGGAACACATGAGGCCTGTCAACATCCTCCCAGTCCTAATGCCCAGGCTCCTTGTTCAGTCTTCACCACTACGGGGCGGAGAGCGACATTTTCATTAGCACACCCTCCTTTATTAAACCAGTGTAGCTTTCATGAATTTGCTACGGCTTTTCCCAACCAGGTGCCTCCAGATGCTCTGTACTATCCCATCAGCCCCAGCCAGGACATACAACATACAATATAATAGAATTCTGAAGTTTGGGATCTAAAGGAAGGGATCTGCAGGCAAACGCAGATGCTAGGGAAGCAGCTGGGGGCCACGGGTCCAGCATGAACCTTGCTGCCTGCATAACAAACATGCAGCTCCCGTACGGCATTCCCCTGCCCCTGAGATGCTCTTACCTGGATGCCTCCCACAGCTGAGAAGGGATTTTGGTCAGGGTCTAGTGTGCTAGCCACTATGCAAGGCTGCCTAAAAGTAAAGCTATCTAGGCTGGATACAGCCTCATAGATAAAAATGGCAGGATCAAATAATTACACAAATTTTGTGAAATCTATGCCTTCCCAATTACCGTATTTTTTGCTCTATAGGATGTACTTTCCCCCTCCTAAAAAGTAAGGAGAAATGTGTGTGCGTCTTATGGAGCGAATGCAGGCTGCGCGGCTAAGCCGGAAGCCAGAACAGCTAGAGGGTGCTCCCTTTAAAGAATTTTTTTTTCTTGCATTCCCCCTCTAAAAACTACGTGCGTCTTTTGGTCAGGTGCGTCTTGTGGAGTGAAAAATACGCTATATTTGTGTTTTGCAAACAAATTATCAGAGCAAAGAGAGACAGGCACTACTGCTACAAGCATGTTTACTTACTGAAGTAATCCATCTGCTGGGCCACCTGCAAGGACATCTGACACAACTATGGATGTTTCGCCATTTTCAAAATGAGGGTTGTCTCTGCCACCAGAAACTGCAATCCCAAATCCTCGCTTTGAGTCCTAAAGGGAAAAGAGGGAGGAAAAACGCTCTTTTTAAAAAACAAAACAAAAAATAGAGCCACAATAGAATTTGAAATGGTTAGAACACCAAAATAGAGGCATAGTTAGACCAGTGATTCCCAAACTCCCACCACCGCCGACTTGACCTCTTGAAAATTGCTCAGAGACCTCTGGGAGAGAGGAATGGTGATTGGGCTGTCTTTCTGTTAGTTGCCACTGACAGAAGATAATTATGTGGTGATTGATAATAGTCAGACAGATAGTCTGGCCATTAAATCACTCTGGAGATAAGGTTGATCTGGGAGTTAATCTCAAAATGCTTGGGTCCAAGCTGCTTTTCTGCTGCCTGAGCCTCGCAGCTTGGATGGGAGTCAGAACAAACTGGCAAGCTGAGGAGTAATGCCATCATACCCAAACACCACGTAATCACCTTTTAAAACAAACAGTAAGTAAGGTAAAGAATCACACATTTCCTTTTCAAAACATCTCTGGGACAAGGAAACTGTAACGAGACACCCCCCCCCCCAATCTGCTGGGGAAAATCTACAATGCGAAAATCTGTAAGTACAACCTCCTGTTGTTGAGAAAACAGAAAGGAAACTAATTGTTAGAGTGTGTAAAGCAAAGTGAAAGGCCTGATTTATGGTGGACAAGAAGGATTAAAATGGATGATAGGAATCAATATGTGAAAAATCTTTAATCCTTTTTCTGCTTCCTGTCTCTAAAGAACTGGAAAAACTGAAAGTTAAGCAGCCGTCATGAGGAAGGTGCTTTGAGACACAGTTGCAGCTGTAGTTTTAAAGGGGAAATTTTAAAGTGGATTGAGGGGCTACTAATATGCAGAACATCAAAAGCATCCAGCATGGCAAAGGTATTGTTGGATCTCCCAGTGATGGTTGGTATTGTTCAACAGTTGGTGGCTGAACAATAAAAAATGATTGAATCAATGTTTGAGCAAGAAAATGAGCCAGAGGGATCTGAAGTAGAAAATGGAAATGGGGAATATTCAGAGGCTTCAGAACAAATGGATAAAATGTTGACAGGACTAGATCAAGAAATAATTAAATTGAAGGAAGTAGTTGCTGCTGCTGTAATGGAAATGACTTCCATACAAGAATTTGGAGAAGGAGAAGATAAAATCACAAATGGTGATATGGAGAATTATTTTGATATGGTGCTGATGGGAGTTGAAAGCAAAAAAAAAAAAAAAGCTTGGGGAAAACTTCAGTCCTGGCCTTTCTTTAGCTCTAGCAGAAAGTATTTTGCATACAATCTGGAGCAAATTCACAGAAGGATGCTATTAAAATTATGGTGCTGTCTCTGGAAAAAAGAAAAAGAAAATGGAAGGTCCTAGAGGAGATTGTAAACGCAACAGGAAATGAAACTGAAGAAGTGGAACTGGACATGAACCAGTGACTATACAGTGGTACCTCGGGTTACATACGCTTCAGGTTACATACGCTTCAGGTTACAGACTCCGCTAAGCCAGAAATAGTGTTTCGGGTTAAGAACTTTGCTTCAGGATGAGAACAGAAATTGTGCTCCGGTGGTGTGGCGGCAGCAGGAGGCCCCATTAGCTAAAGTGGTGCTTCAGGTTAAGAACAGTTTCAGGTTAAGTACGGACCTCCGGAACGAATTAAGTACTTAACCTGAGATACCACTGTATAATGAAAAGAAAAATCATGGAACATTGGCCCAATGTAGAGTAGAGAGACTTGTCAAGGATGTAAGGATTTATTATTATTCAATATGGAGTAATTATGGGAATTAATGGAGGTAAATTTAAAATAAAAAATATGGTTGACATTTAATACCACCACTACCACTACCCCCTGGGACCTAGGGGTGGGCAATGTATCAATACATTAACCAAAACTGATTGGACGTCCACATCCCGGTAAAAGTTTCATAATTTTCGACATGGTGATACGTCACGAATCATGATGTGCACATGTGCTATGTAAGAAATTTGTGATGTGGGAAAAACCGTGAAGCCAGTCATCGCTTCTCTCATGATTCCTGCTACCCTTGTTCCTCTGTACTATATACAGCTGTAACAATATGTTAAAGGTAAGTAAAAATGTATCAGTTTTAGACCCCGAAGGACATTACCCTGGTAACATTACATGGTTACGCCCTTATTTTAGACATTGTTATATATTAGTATATCATGGTGATTAGCTGGTGATATATCGGGATGTTGAAAACCAGACATCGTTCAGCCCTTCTGAATGTGATGTTGATGTGAGCTCTGGAATTTTAAATATTTTAATAGTTATGCAGAAATGTATTGCTGTGAATTTAAATACACTGCTGGCACAAAAATAAAAATGTATGGGTGGAACAAAACTATTTAGCATAGTTTAACAGTTCTTATTAACAAATTTTAAAATGTTTCACAAGGAAAATTGATCAATAAGGTTAACGGGTTATGTCAGATTTACTAACACAATGGCACACGCAAAAAGGGGGAAAGGGACTATTAGAAAAAAAGGACCAGAAATAACCTCTCACCCTTTGTAAGGTCACTGTATACTGTTCCCATATCAGCTCTTCCATGCCTGGGGCCTGTTGGACAATGAAAAGCAATAATCAATAGAACATCACAACAGAAGACAGTCCTCACAAAATTAAGAACAGACCCTTTTCAAAGTCAGTATCAAACAGCAGTAATGTTTTGCAGTTATCACACTGCAGTGCTTTTAAAAATGGACATGAATTAGCCAGAATCTGAATAAAAAATTAAACACGCTTGAAGAACAAAATTTTAGTTGGAGAAGCCTTTTCCGTGTTTTTTATCTGTATGCACAAAAAGGAAACCACACTTGAGAGAAATAGCTCACACCCAGATCTTTATATATTTGTGCCTGTGGTACTTGCTGCCTGACAAAGGACCAAATCTCAGTAGCAGGGGAGCACATGCCTGAATGTAGATCACTTGGATTAAATTGATCATGATGGAAAACCCTAAGAGACCAGAGACCTTGAATAAACTGCTATCAAAATAGATAGGTCACCATTGCCACTCTGGGAAGAAGGGAGGGACAGAAGTTTAATAAATAAACAATATATGCAATGTAATAAAATAAAAATATTTTATTAATATTATTGACATGAAATTTTCATGGCTTTTGGCTAGAACAATAAACTTGTTGACTGACTGAGTAATAAATGAGATGGCCAGATCTGACACATCCATGACTGTCCCTGAAAAGGTCCTGCCCAAGTCACCCCCGTCCTGTCTGCAGTGAAGGCAGGTCAATAATGCAAGGTCTCACTCAATGACTAGAAAGCTCATGTAGGAGGTGATCTTTAAGATGTCTAAGCCCTAACCATATAGGGCTTTAAAATGCACTTAGTAACTACCACATTGAATTGTACCCAAAAATTAATCTTAAGCCCCCCTCAAAACCTGGCCACCGCGTTCCGTACCAGTGCTGGTTTCCAAATGCTTTTGGAGACAGCTCCATGCACATAAGACAGCGTGTATAGGAGAGAAGGTCTGGATTATATCCATACACCAAATATTGTAAATTACATTTCCAAGCATTTAGAAGACCTGATGCCTAAAGCCAGCTGCTTTGCAGGTGCCTGCACAAAACTCTAGTGTAAGCCCCTTACTCTAAATGAAACTCCTGCACTGTTTGAAGCTCTAGCCCTCTTTGTGCACTTACTCTACTAACTTCACCCAGAGGGACAACAGGGCTGCGTGTGCTGGCACCCTGCCCCCTCCACTCCTGACCTTCTGCATCAGCCTGGTCTGCACATCACATTAAATCATAGTTTTAAACTAGCTATGGTTTAATGTGAGCTAGAGGGCATGCTGTTCAAAAGTTCTCTAGGTGCTCCCCTTAATCCTGCTGCAGCCACGCTGTGGACAACACACATCAGAGTCCAGCTTATTTCATGTCATCCCAACCCAGGTTCAGGGTTTGTTTCTCTCCAAATTAAACCAAAGTTTAAAACAAACTATAGCTTAATGTGATATGTGAAGGTCTGAAAGGGAATCGCAAGTGCACTTGACCGAACACACTTATAGTCCTCCACACACAATCAGGGTTTCCAACTGCAGGGATGATGGTAAAACATTCTGCTAAGCCATCTTACGATTCTCCTTCAGACCACCCTTCTCAAGGTGGAAAGACTGAAGGAGATAAGACATGTAACCCCGCATCCCCTCCCTCACAGATAGTGCTCTCATCCTTACTACGTGCAACATAACCGAATGCTGCCATGATAGTCTCTTGATGTGCTCCTACAACAGGACCACCATCTATGGCGCCTGGTGAACCACAGGGCAGTCAATCGGATGATTTCTAAGAGCCAAGATGCTGCTCACTTGGACTACTGCCATGCGCTCCACGTGGAGCGAACTTTGAAGGTGCCTCAGAAACAACAACTAATTCAGAGTGCGGCAGCTAGACTAGTGACTGGGAGCAGCTGTCAGAACCATACAGCACTGCTCCTAAAGGCTCTACACTGACTCCTGGTATGTTTCTGAGCACAAGTCCAAGTGTTGGTGCTGACCTTGAAAGCCTCAAAAGGCCTTGGCCCAGGAGACCTGAAGGAGGGTCTCCACCCCCATTCTCCAACCCAGACATTGAGATCCAGCTCTGAGGGCATTAGGGCAGTTCCTTTTTGGCAGCAGTAGTAATAGTAGTAGTAGTAATAATAATAATTGTAATACAGTGGTACCTTGGGTTACAAACTTAATTCATTCCAGAGGTCCGTTCTTAACCTGAAACCACTCTTAATCTGAGGTACCACTTTAGCTAATGGGGCCTCCTGCTGCCACCACCGCGCAATTTCTGTTCTCATCCTGAGGTAAAGTTCTTAACCCAAAGTACTACTTCTGGGTTAGCGGAGTCTGTAATCCAAAGTGTTTGTAACCCAAGGTACGACTGTAATAATAATTTATTTATTATTTATACCCTGCCCATTTAGCTTGGTTTCCCCAGCCACTCTGGGCAGCTTACAGTGCATATAGAAAATGTAAAACATGCTGTGGAATGCCCTCTCATTAGGTGTTACCGAGATAACTACAACTTTTAAGACATCAGAAGGCAGCCCTGTATTGGGAGGTTTTTAATGTCTGGTGTTTTATTAGGTTTTTACAGTGGTACCCCGCAAGACGAACGCCTCGCGAGACGAAAAACTCGCAAAACGAAAGGTTTTTTCGTTTTCGAGTTGCCTCGCAAGACGAATTTCCCTATGGGCTTGCTTCGCAAAACGAAGCTTGCCCCGGGGACAGCGGGTCTTCTCTTTTGAACCAAGGGGCGGCGGGGAGAAGCGATCTTCTCCCCGCAGCCCCAGGTCCGGGGACAGCGGGAAGCGCTTCCCGCTGCCCCCGGACCTCTTTTGAAGCAAGGGGCTGCGGGGAGATCGCTTCTCCCAGTGCTCCGAAGCGGGGCAGGGGGCGGGAACGCTGCTCCGAAGCGGGGCGGGGGGCGGGAACACCTTCTGAAGGCGGGCGGGGGGCGAAAGTCTTTGTCCCCCCTGCCTGCCTTCCCAGGGGCTTTTAAATCGCCCCGGACAGCGGAGAAGTCCTCCGCTGTCCTGGGGCGATTTAAAAATGCCGCCCGCCAGCATTTTAAGATCGCCCGGACAGCGGAGAAGTCCTCCGCTGTCCCGGGGTTTTTTAAAATGCTGGGGGTGGGAAGAAAAGCCCTTGTCCCCCCCCCCCAGCCTTCAGAAGAGGTCTGGGGACAGACTGTCCCCGGACCTGGTCTGAAGGCGGTTTCCCTAGGAACGCATTAATTGATTTTCAATGCATTCCTATGGGAAACCGTGCTTCGCAAGACGAAAAAACCGCAAGACGAAGAGACTTGCGGAACGAATTAATTTCGTCTTGCGAGGCACCACTGTATATCTGTTAGAAACTGCCCAAAGTGCCTGGGGCATGGTTCAAATAATAAAGATGGTAGTGATACAAATAAAATCATCATCATCATCATTTCAATCTGATCAGAGTTCAGATCCTCAGCAGATTGATTGATGCAATAAAAAAGTCATGCCTCAAGATAAAAAACCCCCTACATAAATTACAAGTTCAATATATTCTCTCTCACACACAGAGCTACTAAAAACATTTCAGAGATCTTTTTAAATACTATAATTACTACTACTATATGGCAGCTAAAGGTAAAGGGACCCCTGACAATTAAGTCCAGTCGCGGCAGCTACATATATACTAATAGGATATTTTCAGTAAGAAAAATGTTTTATTGTACTGGAAATGAAATGAACAAATTTCTCCTCATGTTCAGCTACTTGCAGAATTTAAGAAGTGCAGATTGATGAATACAATGTTGAAATACTTTTATTTTTTACTTGTGAATAAAACTACAAATTATTTGAAAATTAGTTTGAACTACAGTGGTACCTCAGGTTACATACGCTTCAGGTTACAGACTCCGCTAACCTAGAAATAGTGCTTCAGGTTAAGAACTTTGCTTCAGGATAAGAACAGAAATCATGCTCCGGTGGCACGGCGACAGCAGGAGGCCCCATTAGCTAAAGTGGTGCTTCAGGTTAAGAACAGTTTCTGGTTAAGAATGGACCTCTGGAACGAATTAAGTACTTAACCTGAGGTACCACTGTATCTGTGCCTCAGAAGAAAACCGGAAAGTCAAATGTTCCTTGGAATGGCATGCATCAAATTGTTACAAAGGGGAGGGGGGTGTGCTTGGCTTTTGCATGCTGGTAGAATCAAGCTAAGAGGAAGCAGCTCTTAAGGTCACATTCTGCAGGATATAAAGTACTGGAAGTTCACCTTGGGAGTTCACAAGGCACAAAAGCCATCTGCTCTGTCCTAAATCTCTAACTCATAATCTCTTTAACATTATAAAATTTACAGCTGTTTGTTGTTGCAGAGATACTAACCAATGCTGACAGATTAATGGAAGGAGCAAAATGAGTGTGGGGGCTGGGTAAGACCACAGATGTTGTAAGTCACCATCTGAAGACTTCAGACTGTACCAGAGAGGGGATTAAATTCTGTCAGAGCAAGCACGAAACTCCAACTACATCAGGCGCCAGTGAACCTGGTACACGTTGCACTAGTGCTGCAAATGCATCAAGAGACAGGTCAAGGTAAGTGTCACCTATTCCTGAGGAGTAATGAGTGTATTATTTTAGGAAATGGCAAGAAATGTAATATGAATACATTAATTGATTGCACTGTCACACAATTAAACAGGTGATGATATTACCAGTAGCTCACTTAGCACATTCTATTAAGCCTACATTAAAAGGAGAATTATTTAATAAACAATCTTCTCAAGCACAATTTTACAGATTTCATGCTAATTCATTCTAACTAGAAGACTAATGTGATGATGAGATCCTAGTGAGACTTGAATGACACAGCAAGCCAGCGAGCTTCCCCCAGACACTCGGAAGGCATGGAAATCAGGGAGCCATTTAATGCTAAACTATTTGAGACTAAAATAAAGTACAACAATGTTGAAGACAGTCAAGAATCATGTCTTCTTCCTCGTTTTAAAACACAAAATCTTAGTATGGATGAGACAATAGGAAATACTAATGGTATATATTTTTCAAAAATTAACTCACATGCCATTTTAAAATCCTCAACTTTTTCACAGCATGTAGCCACATTCGTTGCAGAGCTTGAGCTGTCTTCATTGTGGCACACTATAATCTGTTAAGGGACTCTAACATCCCCGTCTTTTCATCAGTTTCCACCACTCAAACATTGTTATGTAATTCTAATACAATTGTGCCCTACATACTCAGCCAATCCTGCCTTCATTTCACACAATGACATATTAAAACCCACAGATGTACAAATGGCAACACATCTACTCCCAAAACAAATGTCCCTATCTTAAAACAGAAAATAAATAACCCAGTACCTCAATTTAATTCCTATTTAAGTAACTTGCTGGTGTCACCACTAGGCAAGCATCAACATACAGTCTCCTCCCCATTCCCAAAGAATATGCAGAAACGTGAGGAATTTGCAGTTACAGGAGAAGTGTTTGCCTGATCTGTAAGCAGCATTTAGGACACAGACTTTGCGTATTGGGGCATATGCCATTTGGCTGGCTTCTGCAATCACAGCAGTAAAGCTACTGGGGGAAAGAAATGAGAAAAGGACAACTCTGTACTGTAAACAGTCTCAGCTCCCACGTGTCTTGCTGCTCAGTCCATCCCAGGCTTCCTCCTCTGACCTTCTCCCATCAGAGGTGAGGCAGAGGGGATGCAAACACCTCCAGTATCTTCCTCTCTCCACAAGAGGCTCCCACAGCCGCTGTGCAAACCTATAGCTCAATGATGCCACCTCCTGGCTTTCAAAGCAGGAAGTGGAAGAATGCTGCCTTGCTTACCGCACTAGTTTGCATGAAGAGGAGAAATCTGCATTTCTCACAAAAAAAGTCACAGAGCGAGAGACAGCCTGCCGGAATGGTATAGAAACTACTTCAGATAATATACCACTTGGCAGGCTGTCTCTTGCTCTGTGACTTTTTGTATTTTGTGACACATGCCTGAGGAGAAGAGCAAATGAGGCCACTCAGGAAAAAGTGTCTGAATGAAAGGTGTTCAGAATCCCCGATCTTTGGCAAGTTCCTTCCAGAGCTTCATCACGCAGGTGAGCCACTGACACAAGTGGCCTCATTTGATGTGCTACTGCTCATATGAGACAACTGTTTGGAATAGTTAACTGTTCCAGAGAGCAGACTGAGGCAATGCAAGAGCTTGATTGTAATGATGAAGCAACCAAATGGAAACGGTCAAGAATCTCTCATACAAGACAACTGCAAGCAACTCAAGGTGGGGAGGAGAAAGAGGTTAGTCCAGTTTACTTGTGCATTTGTTTATTCATAAAGACAGGCTTATAGCAACACTCTGTTACACCGAGGGCAAGTTGCATTTCATGCACTTGCAGCCTAAGCACCTGAGTCAGAATGGGTCCTGAAGTCACCCTTATATTCCAAGCTTTCAGAATTTATTCTTAATGTAAAATTTACGTTGTCTTGGTACACACACAGTTTCCACTTTCCAACCCCCTCAAGCCACAGGCTAGAAGGATGAGAGTATGTACACATTCCTGGATGCAGCAAGGTGTACCCCCCCAGGCTGTGTTTTGTTGAATTTGCACAGTGTTGTACCCAGCATTATGCTTTGATGCATTTATTTATATTGATTTTATGTACTACATTTATATCCCAGCTTTTTCTCCAAAGAGCTCCCTGCAACAGCCCCATGAGGGAGGTTAGGCTGAGAGATTGTGACTGGCCCAAGGTCACCTAGTGAGCTTCATGGCTGATGGGGATTTGAACCCTGGTCTCCAGGTCCGAGTCTGACACACTAACCACTAGGCCACTCTAAGGCTGCTAAACAAGGAAATATACTGGTGAACAAAAGGTGGAGACTTAACAGCTTCCCAGGAGGTAGCTCAGCTGACCAGTACTTTGCAGATGCTTTGCAGATAATTCCAGCTTTGTTTGCTCTCTCCCTCCTCAATTATAAGCCCTCACACAAACCAGGAAACTCTTTCAGCTTTACCAGTATCTTTCCACTTAGAGCTCAGCTAATTATGCAGCGCCTGCTAACAATCCAGGAGGGATCCCACCCCCCACCAAAGATCCAGTGGCAAGTAAACAAAGAAATGGAAAGCTCTTCTTTCTTCCCTCACCAGTGGAAAAAAGAGATGGAAGAGTTTTTGTTTTTGTTTTCTGGTGGTGTTTATGTTGTTAGTTCCCCCTAAATGGCTTTCCTCCATATTAAAAAGGAAAGGTTTTTTTTAATTTAAAGGAGACTATCATTTTGCTTGCTTGCCCTCCCTCCTTCCCTTTGATAAAAAGGAAGAGACTGGTGAGATGAGGGCTTGGCGGGTGGGAAATGGAGGGGAGAAGATTTAGCTGCTGCCTTATGCCGAAATGGGAGGTTGGGTACTGTGTGAGAATGATGAGGAGGGTGTTTTCAGTAAGCAGTGAAAGCAAATGTGTGTCTACTCACAAGCAAGCCCTCCTGAATTCCATGGGGCTTACTCCCAAGAAAGTAGAACTACCGTATTTTTTGCACCATAGGACACACTTTCTCCCTCCTAAAAAGCAAGGGAAAATGTGTGTGCGTCCTATGGAGCGAATGCAGGGGGAGGCAGGCAGGAAAAGCCCCCAAGAGCTGCACACAAGCTCCGTGCGCTCTTGCGGGCTTTTCCACAGGAGGGAGAAGGGACTGACTGGCTGCATCAGTCCCTTCTCCCACCTCGTAGAAAAGCCCACAGGAGCCACGCACCCTTTAAAGAGCGCGCGGCTTCTGCAGGCTTTTGCGAGAGGTGAGGGAATCCCCCCACCTCCCAGGAAAGCCAGGAGAAGCTGCGCACTCTTTAAAGGGGTTGCGCGGCTTCTGCGGGCTTTTGCGAGAGGTGAAGGAATCCCCCCACCTCCCAGGAAAGCCAGGAGAAGCTGCGCACTCTTTAAAGGGGTTGCGCGGCTTCTGCAGGCTTTTGCGAGAGGTGAGGGAATCCGCTGCTCCCAGAGTTGGGGGGGGATGGTCATATTTTTTTCCTTGATTTCCCCCTCTGAAAACTAGGTGCGCCCTATGGCACGGAAAAATACGGTAAGTACTCAGTGGGGCTTCTGCGTGTAGGGATTCCACTTAGACTTCTGAGTGGGGAAGCAGATGCAACCTGACTAAATCACTTAAACTACTCATAAATTAGTTGAAAATGTATTAAATATAATGTATGGAAGTTTATTTAATATTTTTATTAAATCTACTACTTTCTTACATTTTAAGGCCCTCCACCACTGCAAGGAGCCCTGTCAAAGCCCCTAGCTGCTGCCCGGAAGCGCAGCGCAGGCTCCACTGCTGCAGATAGATATTGTGATATACTAAGATATAAGACTAAGATATAAGAGGGACGCTGGTGGCGCTGTGGGTAAAACCTCAGTGCCTAGGACTTGCCGATCGTATGGTCGGTGGTTCAAATCCCTGCGGCGGGGTGAGCTCCCGTCTTTTGGTCCCAGCTCCTGCCCACCTAGCAGTTCGAAAGCACCCCTAAGTGCAAGTAGATAAATAGGTACCGCTTTATAGCGGGAAGGTAAACGGCGTTTCTGTGTGCTGCGCTGGTGCTGGCTCGCCACGTGTCTCCGGACAGCGCTGGCTCCCGGCCTCTTAAGTGAGATGAGCGCACAACCCCCCTAGAGTCGGACACGACTGGCCCGTACGGGCAGGGGTACCTTTACCTTTAAGATATCACGATATTTAGCTGGTGATATATCGTGATGCTGAAAGCCAGATATCTCCCAGCCACCCACTGTCAGTCCATGGTTTTCCCATCCTACCCAACCCCTCCACCCACCCTCAACTCCTACGGGTGAAGCTTTCATCCCTCTGTCCCATGGAAATCATCTCCCTGCAGCTGTCATCTGCAGCCACAATTCTATACATCTTCCAGATGCACTGGGATTTACTCCCAGTAAGAGAGAAATAGTCTAGGTGAAAGCATCCCTTTCCTGGTTATGTCCTTCTTAGCATTTCTAGCTCCTCCTTTGACACAAAGACACTTACACAGCTTCTCCCCATCTCCATTTTAAAAGCTAGCAATAGTTGGTGGTGGGAGAGGGGGCCGCTTGTGCCTTCTGGGCTCTGAATTAGCTAGACTCTCTTAATTCTCTGCAGCAGTCTCTGCTCACTTTATCCTCCAGACGCCTGCAGCTAGTCCACACTTTAAATAATCAAGGAGAGTGAGGCAGATCCCCCCCCCTTTTGTTGTTTGCAGATGCTGATGGACAGAGATGAGAATGGATCTCTCCTACTCTTCACCTCTTGTTTTAAGGCAGCAAAACTTGGAAGTAAGGCCTATTGAAATGAACAAGCCTTTGACTGCAATCCTAACCCGCTTACCAGGGAATTACTTCTGATCTGAAGAAGGGTGCATGCACACGAAAGCTCATTCCAATGACAAACTTAGTTGGTCTCTAAGGTGCTACTGGAAGGAATTTTTTTATTTTGTTTCGACTACGGCAGACCAACACGGCTACCTACCTGTAACTACTTCTGAACAGACATTGTTAGGTAGGATTGCAGCCTTAGTTTTGAATCAACGGGATCAGGACAAGTTGGCAGGTGGGAAGGGAGATGCTGCTCTGGGATACCGCCTCCCCCACCCCAAAGTTAGACATGTAGGACCACCCCCATTTGGCAAATGTGTCAATTACGCATCTCATGGCCCAAGGAGTCATCCTACAGTTCTCAAATGGGGTGAAGCTGGACTGGGGAAAACTGCATCAAAACACAAAAGATACCTGTGGATTGTAGGTAATATCCTATGTTAGGGGTCAGCAACCTTTTTCAGCAGGGGGCCGGTCCACCGTCCCTCAGACCATGTGGTGGGCTGGAATATATTTTGAGGGGGGAAATGAACAAATTCCTATGCTCCACAAATAACCCAAAGATGCATTTTAAATAGAAGGACATATTCTACTCATGTAAAAACACGCTGATTCCCAGACCGTCCACAGGCAGGCTTTAGAAGGCGATTGGACCGGATCCGGCCCCCAGGCCTTAGTTTGCCTACCCATGTCCTATGTACATGGATTCAAACAAATGGGGGTGGGGAAACACTGGAGCAGAGTAAACAGTAATGTGTCCACAGCCCTAATTTAAGACAAAATGCATTTTCACAAACTTTGCTTAGGAAGTGTGACAATAAGCTCAAGAAGTAATTGAGGCAATAAATCAAACAAAAGTAGGGAAATCCCCAGGGCCAGATGGAATAACAGCAAAATATTATAAAAAAATGAGTGAACGGCTTTTGAATCCCCTGAAAGTTACAATGAATGAGATTCTGAAAACAGGGGAAGTTCCAGAAACATGGAAAGAGGCCTATATAACTTTGATACCAAAACAAGATTCGGATGTGACATTAGTTAAAAACTATAGGCCGATTTCATTATTAAATAACGATTATAAACTATTTGTATTTGTCATGGCAAATAGAATGCTTTTTTTTTTTAAAAAAGAATTTATTCATCATGACCAAGCTGGATTCCTTCCAGGTAGACAAATTAAAGATAGTATTAGAAATGTACTGAATATTATAGAGTATCTGGAAATGAGAAATGAGAAAAAAGCAGCATTAATGTTTATAGATGCGGAGAAAGCATTTGAATAATGTTCTTGGAGTTTTATGAAGAAGCTGATGGAGGAGATGGGATTTGGGGAAAATTTCAATAGGGGAATGCAAGCTGTTTACTCCGACCAAAATGCAAAAATAATCGTAAACCAGGTAATAACAGATAAATGTAGTATACAAAAAGGAACGAGACAAGGATGTCCCTTGTCACCATTGTTGTTTGTTCTGGTTCAGGAAGTCTTGACAAGAAAGATAAGACAAGATAGGGAAGTAGTAGGTATTAAAATTAAAAAGAATGAACATAAATTAAAAGCATTTGCAGATGATTTGGTAATAACGGTAGAGGATCCAAAGAATTCTCTTCCAAAAGTAATGAATATAATACAAGAATTTGGTCAAGTGGCAGGATTTAAATTAAATAAAAATAGGATGAAATTGTCACTAAAAATATTAAAGAATTGAAAAAGAAAGAAATAACAGAGATGGTAGGGATAGAGGCATATAAAAAAGTAAAATATTTAGGAATTTGGATAACATCAAAAAATATAAATATTTTTAAAGATAACTATGAAAAAATTTGGCAGGAAATTAAAAGAAATTTGGAAACATGGAATAGGATGAATCTCTCTTAAATGGGAAGAATTGCAACTATAAAATGAATGTTATTCCAAGGATGTTATTTCTCTTCCAAACTCTTCCAGTAATAACAAGGAGTGCATGCTTCAAAGAATGGCAGAGATAAATATCAAGATTTGTCTGGAATGGGGAAAAACCAAGGATAAAAAACAAAATTTTAACAGATGTGAAAGAAAGAGGCAGATTCTCACTTCCAGATTTAAAATTGTATTATGAAGCTGCATCCCTAATATGGATCCGAGATTGGATCAAGTTAGACAGGGAGGAAATAACAGACTTGGAAGGACATGATAATAGATTTGGATGGCATGCCTATCTTTGGTATGGAAAAGCAAAAGTACATAAAGGATTTCATAATAATTTAATTAGAAGATCACTGTTTAAAGTATGGGAGAAATATAAAGATTTATTAGAACCCAAAACACCATGGTGGCTATTACCTATTGAAGCACTATCAATTAAAATATTGGGGGGAAAGGAGAGTGGCCAACATATAGAGAACTGTTGGTGGAGCAAGAGGGAAAGTTAAAACTGAAAGAATACGATGAAATGAAAGAACATCTTCAAAGTTGGTTACATCATAGACAATTACAGGAGATATTTAAGGAGGATAACAAAAAAGGCTTCTCATATTCGGCTTCCAATTTCCAAAAGGAAGTGATAGAAGAAAACACAAAATTATTAAAAAACGCATATAACATCCTTTTGGAATGGGAGACCAAAGATGAAGAAGTAAAATCAGTAATGATTAAATGGGCGCAAGATGTAGAACATAATATACAATTTCAGGAATGGATAAAACTGTGGAAAGTAAATTTGAAATTTACAGATTGGATATTATTGAGAGAGAACTATATGAAAATGATGTACAGGTCGTATTTATCACTGGTTAAATTGGCAAAAATGCATAAAAATGAAAAGAAAGTGTTGGAGATGTGAAACAGAAGGTACATTCTATCATATGTGGTGGGATTGTAAGAAGGTAAAATCCTACAGGAAAATGATATACAATGAATTGAAGAAAATGTTAAAAATAACCTTTGTAAAAAAACTAGAAGCCTTTTAGGTATTTTAGGTCAAGACATACCAAAAGAAATGAGGACTTTATTTATGTATGCCACTACAGCAGCAAGAATGTTGATTTCACAAAACTGGAAGACTGGAGATATACCAACTAAAAGACAATGGCAAGAGAAGTTGAGGAACTATGCAGAACCGGCAAAAATGACAGAAAGACTAAGAGAAAAAGACAACAGAGACTTTGAAAAAGAGTGGGAACCTTTCATATTATACTTTCAGAAACAAAGAAAGGCAACAGACTTGATGGCAGGATTTAAATAAACATTCACATTATCAGCATCATAAAATGTTTGGAAGATAGTAAAATAAGATGATGTATTTAATTTTAATTTTATTTTTTTAAGGCTTGATGTTATGTTATTGATAACTTTTTCTGTTGAGAGACAGCAAAGCAGATGAAAATAGAAACAAACCAGAAACGCAAGTCGGGGGAAGTCTTGGAGGGGAGGGAGGGAGGAATATATAGCAAATGTTAAAAATTTGAGATGTATGTAATGAATGAAAATGAAAAAACTATGGGCTGGTTCACATGCCTGCACATCACTTGCACCACAATCCTATGGATGTTTACTCAGGAGCAAGTCTCTACTTTTGAGGTGATATGAAATCTTTGTGCTGCTTCAGCTGCAAGGTCTTTGACATCTGCAACTCACTCCTTGTTGAAGCTGCATATGGGAAGTGGCCGAAGTGCAGCTGAGACAGAACAAGTGGAAAGACAGCCGAGGAGCAGGACCCGTCCTTACAGTGTGGAAGGCCAGCATTCAGCTCCTAGCGCTAGACTTCAAAAGAGCATCTCTGCCTTTGGGCACATACATCTGAGCTAGAGTAAGTAAGATAAACCAAGTTACCCAAACCAGTGACAGGCTTTTGAGCACTTTGACCTGATCCATCTCTCAGGTGCTGCAAGGGAATATTGACTATTCAATATCCAGTTACCTCCCTCCTGCTTAATATTTTCCTTTATTTCCCTCCACCCATTTTTTCTGGATCAAGTGAAGAAGCTTTATGCATATTGTTTGCTGCTGCTTTTTAACGATGGCTCATTTTCCTTCTGCCCTCAAGTTGCAGCTTCATAACTCATTGTTTCTGGTAATGGGATCTGAATGGCTCCTTAATTTAAGCAGCTTCTGAATTTACAGAAACACACTGAAAGGCAAGGAAACAGAACTGTTAGTTTATGACACAAAAATAGATAAACCCTTTAATTTGGTGCTGAATCACTCACTAATGGTCATATCGGCAGTTACTGTGAATTTGGAGTAATGCAAATGGCCAGTGTAAATTAAATTGATTGGTCGCAGCTGCTACAGAAGTGATGAGTGTTAAAACAGCAAAAGACCTATAAACTAATTTTCCACTAGATGGTGGTATTAAGCAGCTATTTGACAAGACAGATGAAAGAAAGGAGCAGACACGGCACACACACTGATAATTGGAAAGCAAAAAACCTTTTCCCATTCAAATTATTTTTACCAGATTCACTTAAGTCTTAATACAACAGGCAAACTTCTAAAAGCCACTAGTTTGTATACATTTCCTAGGATTTCTGCCGCTAAGTATCAAATTTAGACTGTTCCTGTAAGTTCTCTGGGGATTCTCTTTAAAATATGTGCGTGTCTGTGTAAAGCCACCATTTGTACAGTAGTATCACTGCCCACAGCAGATACTTTAGATGGACAAGGTAGATTTCTCCAATTCTTTCATTATTACATAAATAAAGCATGACTAAGCAGGGTCTAAAAACGGGACAGAAGACTATTTTGTAACTACTACTACTCCTCATTTGAGGGATGCGGGTGGTGCTGTGGGTTAAACCACAGAGCCTAGGACTTGCCGATCAGAAGGTCGGTGGTTCGAATCCCCGCGACGGGGTGAGCTCCCCTTGCTCAGTCCCTGCTCCTGCCAACCTAGCAGTTGAAAAGCACGTCAAAGTGCAAGTAGATAAATAGGTACCGCTCCGGCAGGAAGGTAAACAGCATTTCCGTGCATTGCTCTGGTTCACCAGAAGCGGCTTAGTCATGCTGGCCACATGCTGTACGCCGGCTCCCTCGGCCAATAAAGCGAGATGAGTGCCGCAACCCCAGAGTCGGTCATGACTGAACCTAATGGTCAGGGGTCCCTTTACCTTTTACTTTACTCCTCATGTGATGGGGCTTGTACAGGAAAATGTTTCAGAGAGGCTAATCCTAACACCATCATTCCTGGGACCAACACCTAGACAAGGCTGCCAATAGAGCTCTCTGAAAATATTAGAAGAGACCCATTTACTTGCAGCTCAAGACAACCTGCTACTTCAAAGCTAAGCATCTCTAAGTGCACCTACAGTCTTGGATGCTCCTTGGCTCAGAACTTGGTCCTCTCTCACAACCCTCACCATGATGCCATCCCTGCAACTGGGAAGTCCTGGTGCTCAAGAGAAGCTGGCTAGCAGAGGCATAAGGCTCGATCCTTTACAGGAGTGTTTCCCAAAGTGTGGTACATGTACCCTCAGCAGGACATGAATGGGGTTCAAAGGGTACACAGCAGAAATTTTAATTATAATTCATCATAGCTTTTTTAGCTGCATAAAACAAAATAATATTATTTTGTTAAATAAATAAATAAAGAGCTAAAATAGTATTATTAAAACTACTCCCCAATAATCTTCTTCTAAGAAGGGGAATGCCAGTAAGAATAAACTTTCAGAAGGAGTACATGATTATTCAAAGTTTGGGAAACACAGCTTTACAGCATAACCAACAGGGATGGACTACAAATAACATCAGGCCGAGTCAGCATGGCCAATGGGCAAGGGAGTTGTAGTCCAACGGCACCTGGAGGGCACCCAGTTGGCTGCCCCTACTTTACAGGCTCACACTTTGTCACCCTATTATTAGATGCAGTCAGCACTGTGGCACATGAGGCGGCAGGGCTCCTTCAAATAGCTCATCATTTGTTTCAGTGAAAAGCTTCAACATCTAACATTAGAGGAGGGACTTTAAAAACAGCACCCAAACTTGTTAGTTACTGACTTTTGCATGCATGCACATTATTTCTTGCAACCACAAAGAACACCAGTGACAATACATTCAAACTTCTCCAACAGGATATAACTAATTATTTAAAATTTGAGCCAGGAACAACTAAACTTACAAAACCACAGATTTATACTTTACAAAGTAAGTGTCAGAAAACAAAAGCCATTTCTCTGCTCTTAGCAGCCCACCTCAAGTTCTGTTGCAATTATATACAGTGGTACATCAGGTTAAGCACTTAATTCGTTCCAGAGGTCCGTTCTTAACCTGAAACTGTTCTTAACCTGAAGCACCACTTTAGCTAATGGGGCCTCCTGCTGCTGCCACACCGCCAGAGCACGATTCCTGTTCTCATCCTGAAGCAAAGTTCTTAACCTGAAACACTATTTCTGGGTTAGCGTATGTAACCCGAGGTACCACTGTACTCACTTAAGGAGCAGGGTACACCATATAACAAGCTAACAACTTCTCCATGGAATTTGCTCATCTCTTCCAATGCACCTGGCCACTCCCTCAGCACTAATAATTATAATTTGATTTATTACTTGCCCAAGAGCAGGTCACAACAACTCAAAATACAACATTAAAATCAGTTTTTAAAAAATTACAATCAAAAGAATATTGTGGTCCTCTCACAGCCCCCCCCCCCAATATTAAGTGAATATTTGTGTTGTGTAGGATGCATTCACACATTACAGCAGGCCATGGTTAATGCAGGGTTGGGGAATATTTTTCCACCTAAGGGTCAGACCAAGAACTGACCGTGTGGGGCAGGTGGGCATGGGGAGGGAGAACCTGCACCTGCTCTGCTCCCTCCTCTGATGAGCAGCTTCAACAAATCATTATTCTTGGCTTATTTCAACTGGGGATTGTGGTTTGCTTTTTTTGGCTATATTTCTGCTGTCACTTGTACTCATATCACCAGCAAAGCGAGGGTGACGCTGGGATCGAAGGGCATGTGGCCATTATTATTATTATTATTATTATTATTATTATTATTATTATTCTGCCCTATAACTGGAGGTCTGTTGCATCTGGCTGTTGCGTTCTTCTCACGTCCTGAGCCGCTCTGTGAGACTGAGATTATCCCAGCCTTGCAAAGCAGATTGGGGCTGGCGTCTCATCAGCAGTGAGGGCTGAAGCAGAGGTGGGATGGTCATCTGTCATGGATGCTTTAGTTGTGATATTTAGATTGCAGAGGGTTGGACCAGATGACCCTTGGAGTCCCTTCCAAGTTTACAATTCTATGATTCTCTAGCGCAACAAAGGGATGCGGGTGGCGCTGTGGGCTAAACCACAGAGCCTAGGGCTTGCCGATCAGAAGGTCGGCGGTTCAAATCCCCGCGACGGGGTGAGCTCCCGTTGCTCGGTCCCTGCTCCTGCCAACTTAGCAGTTCGAAAGCACGTCAAAGTGCAAGTAGATAAACAGGTACCGCTCCAGCGGGAAGGTAAACGGCGTTTTCGTGCGTTGCTCTGGTTCACCAGAAGCGGGTTAGTCATACTGTACGCCGGCTCCCTCGGCCAATAAAGCGAGATGAGCGCCGCAACCCCAGAGTCGGTCACGACTGGACCTAATGGTCAGGGGTCCCTTTACCTTAAGTTTCTATTTGATTCTCAAGCCCATCCATTTAAATGACTACTCTCACTGATATATCCTTTGTCCTAGTTCTAATAAAACAATTGTTCACCACTTATTCACATACTACTTTTCACTGTATCTGTATCTCCCTGGATGATAAAATAGATTAATACACAATAGGAATTCTCTTCAAAGACAAATATATTTTAAGGTACTAGATTTTAGAAATATATGTGATATATTGCTAAAAGAAATAAAGGAAATAATTTCAACCTGAACTCATACGTTAACCTACTAAGAGACTTAGCAGTGTGAGCCTGACTTGCATGCATACTCTCTG
Source organism: Podarcis liolepis (assembly GCF_965112155.1). Taxonomy (NCBI): domain Eukaryota; kingdom Metazoa; phylum Chordata; class Lepidosauria; order Squamata; family Lacertidae; genus Podarcis; species Podarcis liolepis. The sequence continues at coordinate 684,270 of NC_139565.1, read as the reverse complement.
ACACCACCAATTAAAACTGAAATAAAGGCTTAAACTATATTCAGCCATTTAACTGAGAATTGAATTAGGACAATTACCGCAAGAAACCTCTTTGCTTAATTCTGAGGATTTTTCCAGACACTGGAGTCTTTGTTCTACTGTATAATCCATTGTAAACTGTTTGTGCTGCAATTGTTAGGTCTGGGCAAGAAAATTCAGGATCTGAATGGAGAGAGCGATGCCCACTGACATAGGCATAACTTTCTTGATACATTTGCAAAAAGGCTTTTTAGTGGAACTGCTAGATGTCATTAGCTAGGGAACAAAGCATCAATTGATCAGCTACAAGGCCCCATTTAACTGATTTCTTTCCCAGAAAAACTTATCTCTTCCATGGCCTTCTTGTGATGATAACCCAGGAAAACAAGTTGTCCATATGAATCGCTCAGACCTTGCCCTACTTCTATAAAAGCAGCCTGTGCTGGCGTCAGATGCTCCTCCCGGGGCAACTCATTTCAATATTCTCTTTGCAAGTTCTGTCTTGCATGGGCAGCCTCCTGCCATTCAGGAACCCAAGGGAGGTCACTGGCTGCACGCTGGATAAAATGGGTGCACAGTTCCTGGGTGCAAACGCCAACATTTCTGGGCAGAGAAGTGTCTTACAGGTTTCCCTGCCTCTTTATACAAATGCAATACCTGAACTCTATAGTAAGCTTTAAGTGTTTTTGTAGGATGGAAATGTTGTAGAGGATGGGGGATAATTAACCAAACCAATCCTCCTGGCAAACTGGGAATATCCCTTCACTCACCCAAGTTTGCACCTTTCCTACACCTTTCCTCAGCAGAGTTTCTTTTTCTCTCAGAAAAATAAGTGGCTCACGTAAATGTAAACTAAGCTTTAATAATAAATTGAGAGAAAACTGTAACAAAATAACAGAATGAGAGAAACTAAATACAACAGACATGTTCAAGGCGTTGATCGCGATCTACCAGTCAATCCTGAGTTCCTCTTGCCTGCGCGCGCCCATGCCTACCCCGTCAGCACCCACCCCTGGGTGGTAGATCACCGCCAGTTTTACACTGGATCGTAGATCACACCCTACTTCTTGGTCCCTCTGAACGGAACCACCCTGAAGGGAGGGGCTGATTCTGGAGCAAAACACTCAAGCCCCGCCCACCAGGCCCCAAACATTCTACCATTCAAATTAGGCCCCAGGGTTTTTCTTACAGGGAACACGTTATATTTTCACCTTTTGTTGATATTGGTTCAAACACCTCAGGATGGAGCAAAAAAACCACCTTTCAGATTCTAATCCTTCAGAAATTTCATTGTACACAATCTCATTAGAAGATACCCATCCCCATTTTTCATAACAAGAAAAAGCATCAGAAATTGCTTCTCAGTTATGACCAGTTTAGCTAACAACATACTAGCTGTTCAGAGGGAACCAAAAGACAATAGAAGTGCAACATTTCCACACTCACACCCTTAGGAAAACAAGGCCTGAGGAATGGGAAATTTAACTACAACCAGGCATTTGTTTCAGCAGGCTGAAAGCTAAGATTTCAAGGGCTGCCCTCTGCCAAATGCTTTTTTTCTTTCTTTTTAGTGTGAAGAGGACGAAAACAATGAGAAGACTCGGAATCCTCACAGAACTCTAGCCCAATGGTTGCCATTAATCTGATTTGAACTTATTTATAATGAAATGATTTTAGAATGTTGTATTATTTTATTGTTGTTGTTAAAATAAAAAAAATCCTTCCAGTAGCACCTTTAAGACCAACTATGTTAGTTCTTGTTGTTGTTATTATTATTATTAACCATTTTTCCTAGTGAAGCATGTAAGAGAGGAGGGTGCTTCAAAGTTCACTTCTGCTGCCAAATTCATATCTTTTCCACCTCTCTTCTGACATGTCACATTAAATATTTTTTTCCAGACAATCTTGTGACTGAAAGGGTTCAGTTCAGCAGTTGACGCAATGGGTAGCCTGCCTTGTTTGTGCAATCAAAGAGGGCGGCTGGCATGCATAAAGAACAGATTTTCCTTTATTTTGGACAACATAAAGGAGAATAAAAACAGGAGGGTAGGCAAGGAGGCAGTTCTTCATACATTTGCCTTTGTAACACTAAAGAAGATAATGATTGTAAAATGTGGTCTTGACTATGCTACCACTCAGTGGATTTGTAACTGGCTGACTGACCGAACCCAAAGGGTGCACATCAATGGTTCCTCTTCATCCTGGAGAAGAGTGACTAGTGGGGTGCCACAGGCTTCTGTCTTGGGCCCGGTCTTATTCAACATCTTTATCAATGACTTGGATGATGGACTCAAGGGCATCCTGATCAAATTTGCAGATGACACCAAACTGGGAGGGGTGGCTAACACCCCAGAGGACAGGATCACACTTCAAAACAACCTTGACAGATTAGAGAACTGGGCAAAAACAAACAAGATGAACTTTAACAGGGAGAAATGTAAAGTATTGCACTTGGGCAAAAAAAATGAGAGGCACAAATACAAGATGGGGGACACCTGGCTTGAGAGTAGTACATGTGAAAAGGATCTAGGAGTCTTGGTTGACCACAAACTTGACATGAGCCAACAGTGTGACACGGCAGCAAAAAAAGCCAATGCAATTCTGGGCTGCATCAATAGGAGTATAGCATCTAGATCAAGGGAAGTAATAGTGCCACTGTATTCTGTTCTGGTCAGACCTCGCCTGGAGTACTGTGTCCAGTTCTGGGCACCACAGATCAAGAAGGACACTGACAAACTGGAACGTATCCAGAGGAGGGCAACCAAAATGGTCCAAGGCCTGGAAACGATGCCTTATGAGGAACGGCTAAGGGAGCTGGGCATGTTTAGCCTGGAGAAGAGGAGGTTAAGGGGTGATATGATAGCCATGTTCAAATATATAAAAGGATGTCACATAGAAGAGGGAGAAAGGTTGTTTTCTGCTGCTCCAGAGAAGCGGACACGGAGCAATGGATTCAAACTACAAGAAAGAAGATTCCACCTAAACATTAGGAAGAACTTCCTGAAGTAAGAGCTGTTCGACAGTGGAATTTGCTGCCAAGGAGTGTGGTGGAGTCTCCTACTTTGGAGGTCTTTAAGCGGAGGCTTGACAACCATATGTCAGGAGTGCTCTGATGGTGTTTCCTGCTTGGCAGGGGGTTGGACTCGATGGCCCTTGTGGTCTCTTCCAACTCTATGATTCTATGATTTTCTACTGAAGTTGAATTTTACATGTGGATTTTTCTTTTTGTTTTAGCAAAAAGTATAAACAAATCTCATCAAAAGTTAATGACAAGCTTGGGAGCGGAACCATTGCCAGTCTTTTCAGTGTAAATCAATAAATACTTTTTGAGGGAGTTTTAAAAGATATGGCACTGCGTCAAACACACAGACACAGCAGTTTGGCCTAATATTGCTTCTGCTGTATCTACCTGCAAGACTGGCGCCACACTCTGGCAGTCCTTCCTCCCTGTCGGGTGAAATTATAGCGATGGCTGATGCTACTTTGTTTAGTCCTTATCTGCTGAGTGCGGTGCTCAGGTCCACCGCTCAAGCTTGCAAGCCCAGACAGCAGGTCTTGGGGTGGAGTTCAGGAGAGAAGCAGCCACTATCTCTAGTACCCCAAAATTCTGCTGAGCCCAAAGTATACATGTCCACAGGAATTATGGGGATTATAAGAATTGTGGGGTTTAAGGCACCTCTCTCTGCTCGCTGCTTCAGAGTGAGGAGGAAGAAAAAAGAAAAAGGCAAACATATTTAAGGATAAGCCATAAGCCTCTCTGGGGCCTGTGAGTCCTGGTGTTTGTTGATACCAGGAAATAAATCAGCTTGAAGCAGTACATTCTTCTTCTTCTTCTTCTTCTTCTTCTTCTTCTTCTTCTTCTTCTTCTTCCCCCCCCCCCCCACCATGGTAGGTACTCACACCAAGCTGATGAACTAGATATCCTGGTTGTCTCATAAAGTAGCCAAAATCTGGGTTTGTTCCAGCAGCTTAAGAATCCAATTCAACCTACAAAGACAATATCTTCCAATAACCATCGATGAGTCAAGATGTGGTTCCTGACCATGAGAAATTAGCAAGAAAGTCCCAGTTTGTATGGCAGATGTACCTGAGGTCTTGCTCACTAGCCTAAAAGTGACCCAACTCCCAAGGACACAGTGTAAGGGGGTAGAAGCTTTTCCAAAATGGAGTATTTTCCGCTGCATTATTTTCTGCACACAAAGTAAAAAGGGGTTTCATAAGAATAGGTGCCAACTGCAAATTAGTAGTAGGCAAGCTGCCAGTTTCAAAGTTTTTAGCTTTGTTTACTAACTGCAAGTAAAATAAACATGCTAACATCATTTCCAAGGGCATCAGAAAATTTTCTGACACCAACTGAACATTTCCTACTGCAAATTACTTGGTTTTGCATAGGAATTTCCCCCCCCCCTAATTCAAACTTTTACATAAAACTGGCACCACTGCCAATGTCAAAGGTAGCTCAGAGGTGAAGTAAATGACCTTACTTAAAAGTCTTGGGAGTTTTGCCAAAACCAAGGCTTGCTCCTTTCCGTTTTTAGGCTGTAGTGGGAAAAGGTGTAGTGGTATTTCACATTTGGAGGGGGTCCAAATACTGCTGGTACAATAAACCTCTCCTGAGAAGTTCCTAAACCCTCTCTAAGCTTTAGGTTTCTAACTCGCTTGCAGAGCTGCTTGTCCCAGGACAATCCATTGCTCTGCTACAGATCTCAACCTCCATCTAGCTAACAGGCGATAACAGCTAGGGCAGGAACATAACCAAGAGTATCCAAGGTCAGAATTCCAGTACCAGTGCACCAGCGCCTTCATTTCATAAGAAATATGGTGCTTGTCACCAGGAATTACTGGATAGGTGGTATTATTATTATTATTATTATTATTATTATTATTATTATTATATTTATAGCCCGCCCATCTGACTCAAACTCAAGGAATACAGGGGGGGGGGGAATCTTATAGTGGAGATGTAGCTGCAATGAAGACATTCTAGGATACAGTCATACCTCATGTTATGGTTTTTCAGGTTGGGTCCCATGGCGACCCAGAAGTCCACAGGCGCATGCATCCGCCGCATGCGCACAAGTGCCAAATTGTGCCGCGCACCTGCGCAGATACGGAGCTTCAGGTTGCGCGCTTTTCATGTTGCGAAAAGGCCTCTGGAACGGATCCCGTTCGCAACCAGAAGTACCACTGTGTTTCAAAAACTAATCATGGGGAAATTAGCATTTTGTTAACGGAACACTACCTTGTGTGAAGAAATCCAGAATAAGTAGGGACAAGACAAGAAAGAAGATTCCAACTAAACATCAGGAAGAACTTTCTGACAGTAAGAGTTGTTTGACAGTGGAACAGTCAGGAGGTAGTGAATTCTCCTTCCTTGGAGGTTTTTAAGCCAAGGTGGGGCGGCCATCTGTCATCAGTGCTTGAGCTGAGATTCCTGCATTGCAGGGGGTTGGACTAGATAACCCTTGAAGTCCCTTCCAAGTCTACAATTCTATGACTCTAAGACTCAGGCTGATGAACAGGCTGCACCAACCACTTACAACATGAAAAACAGATGTTGTGGACATGCCCTAAGCCACTTTTTCCTAGTACATACACAACCATCACAGCAAAACAAATGCACATTATGCTTCTCTGACAAAGTTATTCTAGATGGCAAGTCCCCATGCTGCTCCATAATGAAACTAGTTTACCCATGGAAGTTACTTAGCTGGGCCCAATCCTGTATTTTGACAGAACAATCTTGGATGCTGAATACTTTCACATAAGCCAGGAAGATAAGCCTTTTGCCAACATTCGAAAAGAGAACAGAGAAAATAAAGGCTTTTGAGAGGAGGGCAGGTCAAGTCCTGTTTATCACTGATCAGCAACAGATGACCCATCACAAAGCAAAATGATGTTTCATTCGACACAATCATGTTAAAACCTAAAATGTTTGCATAATTCCACAAGCTCCAATGATCAACATTTTATTGGGTCTATACAAAGGCAACCAGTTCAGATTAAGTAAACTACATTATTTAAACTAAAAATGAATAATAGATATGCATAGCTAGAAGGAATTAGCAAGCAGGACTCTCAAAGGGCCTCTGCCGTAATTTTAAGACAACCAAGCAAAACAAACAACAGCTGTACTGTCAAAAGTTCAATACAGGTTTTTATAGCTATTTTTTTGCCGTCTGTAGCTCATGTCAAAGGAAACAAATAATACAAAAAGTAGCTGAAAACAAAAATAATCATTTGGCACTATTGTGTACAATTGGTTTCGCTGCCTCATACAGTTGGGCTGCATATCATATTTTTACTATATTATCTTGTTGAAGAACATGTCAATTTTATGCTCAAAATTTAAACTAAGTATTTTTAATATGTTAAATAAAACATCCAAGCTTTATACTACAGAAATTATGACAAAGGTTAGACACAAAAGTGATAAAGATAGAATGGCTAAAGGGAGAAAGTTAAGCTGCTTTATACCACAGACATTATGACCAGCAGTAGCAGGTCCATCCTGGCCAGCAGATTTAACAAATTAATTTAATTTCTTTTTCAATTCCTAGCTTAAATCAACCTGCAGCCTTTAACTTAAAAGTATCAGTAGGACTCCTTGTCTTTCAGCATGTTGGCTGGGACAGCTCAGTCAGTAGAACAGAAGACTCTTAATCTCATGGTTGTGAGTTCAAACCCCATGTTGGACAAAAGATTCCCACATTGGATTAATGACCCTCATAAGGTAAAGGTAAAGGGACCCCTGACCATTAGGTCCAGTCGTGACCGACTCTGGGGTTGCGGCGCTCATCTCGCTTTATTGGCCGAGGGAGCCGGCGTACAGCTTCCGGGTCACGCAGGGATTCGAACCGCCGACCTTCTGATCGGCAAGTCCTAGGCTCTGTGATTTAACCCACAGCGCCACCTGCGTCCCATAATGACCCTCATAGTTCCTTCTAAATTTAAGCTTATATGATCCCTACAATGACTTCAAACCCAGACTGCACTTTCTAGGGAGATTTTTCAACATGTACTTATGAAGTCGCCACACCCCCAGCAATTGAGAAATGCCTAGTTCTCTTTGCAAGTTTTCCCAATGATTCTCTCTGTGGAGTCATCTCCATAAACTCATACACACGGAAATCTCAAGCGGAGTATGTGTTAAACCTGAATATGAATCATGGGGCTTGATGGACGGCCGCAGGCTTGTCCCTGCATCTCAGCCTTCATTACTCATGTTATGCAATCCCAGTAATTGTTATCTCACTTTAGGTTATTAGGACATCTGGGTATTAATATAAAGCATTTTTCTCAGTGAAACTCCTAGGTACAGCCAGCTAATGATCAAGGTGAACATAATTTACAGTCATGTTAAATTAATATAAGTGAAAGGAATAAAAACAGCATAAAGGAAGATACAAAGGATCTTATTCTTTTGTGGAAGTATGCCTTTTAAGTTAGTCCATAAAACCCCACCATTCTCAAACCAAACAAAGACGAAAGTTATACATAAAACTGATGCTTAAAAAAGAAAGCACATAAAATAAAAACAATGCAGCAAAGAGGACACACACCTCAGATTTTAACACTGGATTTTCAGAGTATATGAAAAACGTAAACAGAGAGTCTTGGAGCATATTAAAGTTTAACAAGCTGATTGGGACATTCGAGCTCCCTTCCTCAGACTCAGGACCTGTTCCTCTCAGCTGGCAAAGAGGAGGATGCAGAAACAAAACTGTCGGCAGGGGGCCAAAGGCCGCGAAGGCGAAGAAAGGTCCACAAGGCGAGTTGCGAGGCAGCTCCGGGGAAGGGCTTCCTCCGCCCGGAAGGCGAGCGCCGCTGCCGCCTGGCCCCCCCCCCCCGCCCGCCCGGGGCGCCTCCGCCCACTCACCCGAAGCCACGGCGAGAGCAGGGCGGCCGCGCGCAGCAGAGAGCCCCCGCCGCCGCCTCCTCTCACCGGCATCTCCGCGGTCGCCGCGACGCCTCGCCCGGGACTGGCGGGCCCCCCTCGGAAGCGACGCGACTTCCCCGCCGGACTCCGCCCGCGCCCCGCCCCCGACGCGGCTCAGCCTCCGGCGCCTCCCCGGGAGCCGAGCGCGGGGCTCCGGCCGAGGCGAAGCGGCGCCGCCCAGCCCCGCCGAGAAGGAAGGCCCCGCCGGGCGGGGAAGAAGGGAAGAGCGCGCCTGTGGAACGCCTGGAAAGGAGAAAAGGCGGCTTGAGGGCAGCAAGCCGAGCGGGCTCAGGAAGCCAGGTCGGCGGCTCGCACGCGCCGAGTTGCTTTTCCTCCTTAAAACAGACTTGACACCCTCGAAATCCACCAGAAAGTCTTTCAGATATCTTGTTTCGCGAGCCCTCATCCTGAAGAAGCAAAACAATGGTCATTGTAACTACTGTACATTTGTTTTGTTTCCCTTTATGCAATAGATATACACTGGCCAGAGCAATGCATATACACTGGACAATTGCAGTGCAGTAACTAAGACAACAAAGTGGTATTTTAGCACCTATCCAATGCATGCCCTACATATTTCCCTCCTAAAACCAATGTCAAGTTACTTTCAGAACAGGAAATCAATATTAGAAGCCAATTATCAAGAAGGAAGTGTGTGAAAATACACACACAAATATGCACTTAATATAAAGTTCACCCACACATACAAGTTCAGCCCCGCTACATACTAAAAAGGCCTTATCCCACAAAGCTCAGGGGCCAATTGTAGAAGATGGGCAGGCTCACCTGGCATGGGGCACACAATTTCTATTCCCAGAATTGGAGACAATAGTTGCTTTAGTTACACTTAACAGGAAATGCAGTAATTTTATTGTGTTGCAAGGTCAAGATCCCATCCTGCATTCTCCAGGGTCCTGGTCCCATTTCACTGCTGAGTCAGCACCGAGGGAGCCTTTGCCTCCTCCTCTTCCTGTGGCTGCAGCCACAGATCTCAGTGCTGTTGCCGCTCAGCGGAGGCAAAGGTGCTTCTGGTTTCCAGCTATGCCGCTGCCCTCTTTCCCAATGGCCTAAGCTCAGGAAAGGGAGAACTAAAGGATAAGAGGAAGGGCTGACAAGTAGTAGGGCAGTTAGGGATATTATCTGGAGTCGTCTTTCCTAAGAAAGACAATGAAGAAATCAAACTCAGAGATAGTATGGCTTCTTAGCTAATGAGGTTTCTTAGGAGAGATAACCCAAAATAACTCTTTTTCATTACTTGTCAACCCATCCTCTTATGCCATAGTCCTTCTTTCCTGCTCTCCCTGGGGTCATTCCACATCAAATCAACGCAAAAAACAAGGGTTTCATCACCCACCATTCAGATTTTGATGAAACTTGGTGTATACCCTTCTCTTGTGGTTGAAAGAAACCCCCTTAATTTTTTCCCCTCTATCTCAAACGGTTTTAATTTCATAGCACTTCAAAGTTTCATGAAATCTGCGTTACCCTTGGCACATGTAAATTTTACATGTATTAACATAATATCGTATCTGAAGAAGTGTGCATGCACACAAAAGCTCATACCAAGAACAAACTTAGTTGGTCTCTAAGGTGCTACTGGACTATTTTTTTATTTTATATATATATTTCTAGCATAATATTCGCTGGAATGCGAGTGGTGCTGTGGGTTAAACCACAGAGCCTAGGACTTGCCGATCAGAAGGTCGGCTGTTCGAATCCCCGCAACGGGGTGAGCTCCCATTGCTCAGTCCCTGCTCCTGCCAACCTAGCAGTTGAAAAGCACGGCAAAGTGCAAGTAGATAAATAGGTACTGCTCCGGCAGGAAGGTAAACGGCGTTTCCGTGCACTGCTCTGGTTCTCCAGAAGCAGCTTAGTCATGCTGGCCACATGACCCAGAAGCTGTACACAGGTTCCCTCAGCCATTAAAGTGAGATGAGCGCTGCAACCCCAGAGTTGTCTGCGACTGGACCTAACAGTCAGGGGTCCCTTTACCCTTTTAACATAATATTGGATATTATAAGTTTCCCCCTGAAAGTGCATACTATTATGTTAATTTTTATGATGAACAATTTTGTTTCATTATATTTTTCTATTACAGCTATGGATTGTAGGAAAGTTGTACCCAGTAGCCATTTTTCCCCACGATGTCCAAAAAAAGTAAAAAATTGTTAACAGGGAATAAGAAACCCATAAATTTCATTCTTTGTCGAGAAAGAGTATATCTTTGTGATAATTTTCAACATCAAAAACTTTGAGTTCCATCATACCCACATGCGGAAAACTGAGGTTTTCTAAACCTAGATTTTCCACCAAAAAAGTACATTATATATATATATATATATATATATATATATATATATATATATTTGGCATTTATAAAATCTTTTGAATGGTGTATTTTTTCCTGAAATCCTCATCCTCTTATTGAGCTCTGTGTAAAATTTCAAAGAGATCCGATCATTGGTTATGGAGAAGAAGAAAAAATGTACATGTGCCAAGGCTCTCAAGAGGAACAGACAACACAGATTTCACGAAACTTTGAAGTGCTATAAAATTAAAACTGTTTGAGATAGAAGGAAAAAATTTAAGGGGGTACACCAAGTTTCATCAAAATCTGGGACGGTGGGTGACATGACCGTCTTGACATGACGTGGAATGACCCCCTGACCTCAATAGTGTCTCTGAGTATCTTCTATGAAATTGATATTTTGTGGTGCCCACAACAGAACAGCGTTTCAGTGCGCTGCTCTGGTTCGCCAGAAGCAGCTTAGTCATGCTGGCCACATGACCTGGAAGCTCCCTCGGCCAATAAAGCGAAATAAGCACCACAACCCCAGAGTCGGTCACGACTGGACCAAATGGTCAGGGGTTCCTTTACCTTACAACAGTTTAAGTTTTATTCAGAGTAGGCCCACTGAAAATGAACATGATTAAATTAGGTCCATTACCGTATTTTTCGTCCCATAGGACGCACCTAGTTTTTTGGGGGGGAAATAAAGGAAAACATTTTTCCTTTATTTCCCCCCCAAAACCAGGTCGGGGAACAGCGGTATGGCGGCGCTCTGCCTCCCCGCTGTCCCCCGAGCTTGTGGGGCTGGCCGATGTCTGCCCGGCACGAGGGGCGCTCTGCTTCAGGGCGCCCCGCGCGACGGGTGGCAGGCTGCTATCCGCAGCCTGGGGAGCCCTGCAGAAACTCCCGCGGGCTCCCCAGGCTTGCTGATAGCTTCCTGAAGCCTGGAGAGCGAGAGGGGTCAGTGCGCACCGACCCCTCTCGCTCTCCAAGCTTCAGTGAAAGCCTGTATTCGCCCCATAGGACGCACACAGATTTCCCCTTCATTTTTGGAGGGGGAAAAGTGCGTCCTATAGGCCGAAAAATACGGTAATTTCAGTGGCTTTCCTCTGAGTAAACATAGCTGAAAACCATCCTTTGATTTCTGAATGTCCCCCATGGCCCAAAAGACTGGATTCCCTTGGTATAAACCTGTGAGGCCAAATGCGTAAACAAAACAGAACCTAATACTAGTTGATAATGAATAGTTATTATTGTGGCTAAATCTGTGCTAACAATGAGCAACACTGGAAGAAAGAGTGTCAACACATCCAGTCTTGCCACAACTCTACATGCCTTATTTCCATTTCAAAATCACAGTAAATATAAATCAAATGTAAACTACTGCTTCTAAGTTATAGGTGAAGGTTCAGTTAATCCACCTGTGGAAGCCTCATGCCAGGTTGGATATGTTAAAACTGCAAACAGTGATTACCAGTTGGGAGGAAGTAACAATTTGCAAGTATGATGAAGAATACCATTTGCCCAGAGCTATCCCCTGCAGATGGTACAGCCTTAAAATCCTTGGTAAGGTAAAGGTAAAGGGACCCCTGACCATTAGGTCCAGTCGTGACCAACTCTGGGGTTGTGGCGCTCATCTCGCTTTACTGGTTGAGGGAGCCGGCATACAGCTTCTGGGTCATGTGCCAGCATGACTAAGCCGCTTCTGGCGAACCAAAGCAGACACGGAAACGCCGTTTACCTTCCCGCTGGAGCGGTACCTATTTATCTACTTGCACTTCGACATGCTTTCGAACTGCTAGGTTGGCAGGAGCAGGGACTGAGCAAGGGGAGCTCACCCCGTCGCGGGGATTCAAACCACCGACCTTCTGATCAGCAAGTCCTAGGCTCTGTGGTTTAACCCACAGAGCCACCCGCGTCCCTACAATCCTTGGTAGTGGGTTCAAAAATAGAATTGACCAGACCTGCCTTCTGCAGGTATGCCTAACTGATAAGAAGACCTGCTGGGGACTGCTCCCATCTGACATCAAGACAACCTCTCATCATTGGTCAGTTGCCTGCTTTGAATGCAGTCCTACCCCCTGCCCCCACCAAAGGAGAAGGTTCATCATCTGGGGGTGTTCTCCATTACCAGAGGCCCAGGTGACCTCAGTGGCTATGTGTGTCTTTTACCAGCTTCAGTGAGTGAGACAGCTATGGCCGATTCTGCATCAGGTTAGCTTGTCCACAAGCTGCAATGTCCTCTCTGTGGGACTACTCTTGAGGCTGACCTAGTAGACACTTCAGCTAGTTCAAAACATGGCAGCTTGACGACTCACTGGGGCAGAATATCGCCACTGTATTATGCTACTGCTGAAAGAATTGCATGGGCTGCCAATTAGCTACCAGGCTAGGTTCAAAGTGCTGGTTTTGGTGTGCAAAGCCCTGTATAGCTTGGAACCAGGATACCTGTCCTGTACGGAGCTCTAGGTTCAGGCAGAACTATGTTCTGTGGCCAGGCCTCTCCTTCCACCCATGTCCAGGTTGGCATATTGTCAAGCAGAACAGGGAGCAAGAGGAGAGATCCAGTGAAAAGTTTCTTATTTTGGAACAGCAGGATACAAAAAGGAATGGGGAGCTGCGGGGGGGGGGGGAGAGCAAAGAGCAAAGCTTTATTCTGAAATAATGAGAAGTTTTTCAAACATTAGCAATATTATTCCCTCTGAGTCTTGCAATCCCTTGCAAGAGAGGGATGTACCAGACCCACAATTAACTCACGTTAAGCTGTCAAATATGTATTTAATTATTATAGTGATAATTAAGAAGTCAATATATATGTGTTCAACTAATACAGTAACGATTAAGGGTGACATTTTAAAACATCAACTAAGGCTTTATTACAATGTAGATTAAAATTAAAAAATTACCCAGTTCCTGCTTCACATCTAAGAAAATTTGATTCTCTATTTCAAAACTAGGCAGCAGTATACATTTGCTATGATGCATCTTATTTCAAGGAAGAGATGCACATCCTGTTGATGAAATTACTCAAGTCTTTGAAAATGATTAACTGCAAATTCTTGTGCACTTGAAGATTAATGTAGTTCAGAATGTTCTAGGCTAGGCAACAGAGGAAGAGTTTAATGTTTTGAAATTACAATTGTGAAAAATCATTTAGGTGGGACAAAAATTTTTATTTTATTTTAAAGAACTAAGTTAAAGCACAACAGTAATATTACAGAGTTCTCTCAAGAGCTGAGAGGACTACATACTCAAAGAAGAACAAAACATCCTGAAGAATGCTAGAAAAAAAATCTAGTTCGTACTAAAATTCATACTGATACAGTTACCAACTCATTCCATAATTGTTTGAATTGTAATGGAATAATCCCTCATTGATAAGTATGGCTCACATGAGATATAAAATTTTACTTAACATGGACAAAATATTCCGGATCTTCCAGGTTTTTCATTTACTCTAACTCAGTATGTTAACTACTCCATAGCTTGGCATACCAATTTGCAATGGCAAGACCTTCCTTTGTCCAGTGCTGAGTAACTACGGGTCTCACAACCACCGACATAAACCTGAAGAGATCTTTCGCTGTAGTGTCAGTGTTGCCTCCATCAAAGACAGAAAGCACACACAATTTTGGCTCTTTGAAAATAAAAAACCCGAAACAATGCACGAGTAACAGCCCAATCTACAATTCTTCAAAGCAGATTACAAAATAAAACAACAGTCATACTCAGAAAGCACAACGAAAAGACCACAGCACCCATGGAATTGCATGACAGACAACCTGCCACTCACCTAGCCAACCAGATCAAAAGCCTTGCAGCAGCCCTTTCTAAAAGAAAAGCTGTAGATCAAGCCTTCCTCAACCTGGTGCCCTCCAGATGTTTTGGACTATGATGCCCATCTGCTTCAGCCAGCACAGCCACAGCTGACGGAAGTTGTAGTCCAAAAACCTCTGGCCTGAATATAAGACAAACTTTCCCCCCCAAATTCCGACTGTGAAAAGTTAAAGTGAGGCTTATATTCGGAACCGAGCGCTGCGCGCCCACCTCCTGGCACTCCCGCCTCCCGGCACTACTTCCCCAAGCTGGGGCCGGCTGCCCCCATCCCCCGTTCAGGGCAGTAGTGCCGGGAGGCAGGCGCACAGCGCTCAGTTCCGGATCTAAGCCTCACTTTAACCTTTCACAGTCAGAATTTGGGGGGAAAGTGCGGCTTATATTTGGGCCAATATGGTAGATCAATTTCTGCACCTTACAGAGAAGAGCATTCCACAACTTTAAGTCAATCATTATAGAGGCCTTGTAATGCCTTGTTATCATTGCCTTAGGACTCCTCCCCATTTCCCTTTTCTTTCAGTTTATTTTAAATTTTAACTTGTAGAAATTTATAAGATTTTTATGGGCTAATGCTTTGTGAGCAAACAGAAGAACACTGACATTTAGTATGAATGTCTGGCCCTAAGTAGGTCCATAACGGAAAAGCTCTTCTAATTTTACATTCAACAGAAGACTGCTGTGCATTTCCCTCCAGGACCTCTTCCCAGGGATCTCCTGCATGGTGCAAGGCTTGGGCTGCATCTAGGGAGAGGTGCCCCTAAACACATTCATTTGTAAATGCCAAATAATCTGAAGCACACCTGAGACCAGGGAACCTGTGGCCCTCCAGATGTTGTTGGACTACAACTCCCCTCACCCCTGATCACTGGTCATGTTGGCTGATAGAAGCTGGAGCCCAACAACCCCTGGAAGGCAGCAGGCTCCCCAGTGCCACTTCCACAAGCTCCTTTGCTCAGACAAAGGGTAGGCAGGAGCTCATCGCTTCAAACCATGGTTTGGTGTTGCATCTGAATAGCCTCTGATACTAATTCCAGGGTTCCAATATTAAGCAGAGCTGAAATCAAGTTTTAAACCTTTGTTTAGAGGGCCTGTTGCTGACCTTAACCATGGTACATATCACTGGAGATGTAATGCTAAGCCATGGTTAAGGCTTACAAGAGAAGGGAGGAGCAACACATTTCCCCAATTCTGGCTTCCGGTTTGTAAAGCCTGCTTTACAGCAAATCAGCATTACATCTATAATCTGGAGAATGACACACTTCAGTTCAAACCAAATGCACTGTAAGAACCAAATTCTATCTCAATGGTTTGTTGTTTTTGTTTTGCTTGATCTGCACAGCTAGTTTGCTGTGTTTCTTCTTCAAGGCTATTTCAGCACTAGCTTCATTTAAGTGAAATTACGTTCTTTGGCTTTTATAAGCTCCCCTTGCCATCCTGTCATTTGGAGTCAAACCCCAATGACATCCAAATCTCTTCTTTCACAGTAATCAGGGGGTTTATTTAGGTCACAAGCAAAATAAGCAGACACTTTTCAGAACAGAAAAAGTCCTGTTCTCACAGATGTTTGCAAAGCAGTATAAGCATCAGCACATGACCTTGTCCATGAGCAAAACCCTGCTGGTAACAAAGAAATGTGTATCGAGGGGAAGATGCAGGACCACACACACCATTTGCCACGGTGGCCTCTCTGTACCCACCAATTCTCCACCCCACAGGAAGGGCTCACCATGTGCCCTGGACCCTCCAGATTCCCAGTGACTGGTGCAGGAGGTGTGTGGAAGAGGCCTGCGACAAGATGGCCCCAATACACATGGCAAAAGCTTCTAAACAGTACACGGAGAGCTTCAGTCACCATGGAAAATGGGATGTGGGGGGTGGCATCGCCTCCATGTCAAACATCATGTGTGTCCCAGACCTACAACCAACTTAAATCTTGCACTTTCCATACCTTGGCCTGTGTTTCTCAAATACATCCAGCTGTTGCCTTCTTTCCCCAATCCTTCCATTTTCTGTGCCCGACTGACTCCTTAGACTTAAATGCATTCATATGCCTATCTACTCTGAAGAAATCCTACTGAGTTCAAAGGGGTTTAATTCTCAGGTGTGTACATAGAATTGCAGCCTGCATGCCTCTATCTCCCAGATTGTTTTCCGTTAATCCCCCCTGCCGCCCCCACTTATTAGTTTCTGCTTATTTCAGTCTCCAAGCCTCTGTCTCCTCCATAATCTGGACATGGGGCTGGAAATCTACCACAGGAGTTCAGGCCAGGCATCATACATCTCTAGAAAGGAGTGGAACTGATCCACTGACAGTTACAGGCTAGCAGTTTGTTTTTCACCTGGGGTGAGCCCCCCACCCCAAATACAGAAGACCTACAAGCCCTTTTTAGTTTCAAGAAGATCAGCTCCTTATGCAGTGTTGCACACACAACCTGGGTTCTCTTAGTACTGGAAGAATGAAAGAAGAGAAGAAGAACCAGGGAGCAGCTATGACACTGCAGGTGACTGGAGCAGGCACACAACCCCCCAAAACCTGCTGAATGCCAACAAACTGCCATATCTGCTACTTTTGCACGTACACCAATCTGGCATATCTCAGGCAGTGTCTGCAAGAGACCACATGCCTCTTAAGCAGAGAACCTCAGAGAAAGCCTCACTTCAGATTTTCTCAATTACTATAAATACATTTTTTGAAGAACAAAATGCAACTTTTTGAGAGCAATGGCCCCAATACTGGGGAATATGTTGCGCCCAAGGAGACCCACCTCAGCATGGGCCATCCTGCTTTCATGAAACTGAGAAAGGCCACTGTTTCATAACCCCTTTGAGGGCTTCACTGCAATGCATTGGGCAAGGTCATCAAATAGAGATTTTGGCCTGAGCGAGGCCAAAATGTGGCAGCCCAGCCCTTGTGATGCTTTCCCAAAGGCAGCTAAGGAGGTGTCTATTTTGGGGAAGGAGGTGCGAGGCGAGATCCTAGAGCCCTCTTACCTCCTCCCCCAAACTGGGAAAGAACTAACTAGGCTTTGGGAAGGAGGCAGGAGGAGCCTCACACCTCCTTTCCAAAGCCCAGCACCTCACCTACCAGGTTTTGAGACGGTGCCCCTTGGCTCAGCACCCAGTATCTGCTTGCATAGCCCTAAATTCACCCGTGCAAAAATTTTAAAGACCAGGGGTAATGCTTATGTGAGCTCTTTAGATCAGGAGTGGGACAATCTTTGACTGTCTAGATGTTGTTGAACTACATCTCCCATCAGTCTTGACCATTGGCCATGCTGACTAGGGCTGATGGGAGCTCTAGTTTGGCAACATTTGGAGGGCCAAAAATTCCCCACCCCATCTAGAGCAAACTTGCAACTAGATGGGAAATATACATGGAATAATAAATTGTTAGGGGCCAAGGATCTCACAGGATTGCTGGCAAAGCTGTGGAAGGAAATGAGATTTCTTCCATCTTTGGTGGAAATGTCATTTTGTGAAAGATATCTGGGCTGCAGTATTCGCAAAAATATCGGTTATTACATGTCAAACTATTCCACCTAATCTGGCATTAGCTTTATTATTGATTCAACCTTCTAAAGACTTTCAAATAATTAATAGAGAATTGTCAGAGTCTAGAAATACCACTGGGAGGCCACAGAGTTCACCATTCAAGGGTAGTTAGACCGAATATGGTATTATCAGGGCGATTGGTGTATCACGGTTGATGGTTAGAGACATTGCCCCCCAATGACATAATATGGTGGCCCTTCATCTTATATGTAAACAAAGATAGACCCTTGCTCTGACCTCCATCAAATCAGCTGTCAGTGGGGAAGAGTTGCATTCAAAGGATCAATGCAGCGCGAGGAGATCTGTAAGTAACTTTTCTCTACACAATGCAGTATCTTTGCAATAGCTTAACTACAGTACCTTTTGTACAGTGGTATCTCAGTTTCCAAATGTCTCGGAAGTCAAACATTTCAGTTTCTGAACACAGAAAACCCAGAAGTAAATGCTTCCATTTTTGAACGCACTGAGGTCCTCCCCCCCCCATTTTCTCTATTGAATTTGCAGACTGCCCTTTGCGCCTTGGTTTTTGAACATTTTGGAAGTCGAACAGTCTTCCAGAATGGATTACATTCGAAAACTGAGGTACCACGGTACTGTTCCCTTGTACCTTGCCACTTTTATTTTCTGTCTTTCTGTGGCAAAAATGTCACTAACATAATTTTTAAAATACATGGTCAAAGGTTAGTCACAACGTCTCAAGCATTTTAGCTTTACAGATCTGTTAGCACAAGTACCTGGTGAGGAAGGCCTCGTTTCAGTCCTCTCAGTCTCTTTCCTGCAAGATGTCTTGGGCTGGAGTTACAGCTCTGGTTCCAGTCCCAGTCACACGGGGAAGGCGGGATTGTTGTCTGTTCCCTGAGTTGAAAAGGAAAGGAAAGGGAAGGGAAGGGAAGGGAAGGGTAAGTCTAATGCAAGTAACATTAAACCTGAAACACTAAAAACTTAACACTTGGTAGTTACTTTTAAACTGCATGTGGCACATGCAAGGCAACAGTTCTGCATGGCAACTGACATAGCAGACATTACTAGTTTTGATGGAGTCTGAACAAGTTCTTTCACTGTACTTAGCTCTATACAATCACTATACAATTCAGAAACCGGCAAATGAAATGATCAAAGGGATGGAGCGGCTCCCCTAGGAGGAAAGGTTTTTAGTTTAGAGAAATGTAAGAGGTGACATGACGGAAGTTTATAAAATTATCAATGGCATGGAAAGAGTTGATAGAGAAAAGTTTTCCTCCACCTCTCGTAACTTGTGGGCACCCACTGCAGCTGCATGTTGGGAGATTCAGGGCAGATAAAATAAAGTCCTCCTTCCTGCGGGGTGCATGGTTCAACTATGGACTTGCTTCCGCAGGAGACCAACTTGGATGGCTATAGAAGAGGGCTGGCTAAGGCGGTCTGTGGCTGTTTGCCATGATGGCTCTGCCCTGCCCTCCATGGCCGGGGGCACTCATGCTTCTGAACTGCAGTTGCTGGAAGCCACAGGGGGAAGAGGGCTCTTGGGCTCCGTCCGGCTTGCTGGCTTCTCATCTGGCTGGCTACTGTAAGAACAGGATGCTGGACTATTGGCCTGATTCAGCAGGCTTGTCTTAGGTACCGTATTTGTCACTCTATAAGACGCACCAGACCACAAGACGCACCTAGTTTTTGGAGGAGGAAAACAAGAAAAAAATATTCTGAATCTCAGAAGCCAGAACAGCAAGAGGGATCGCTGCGCAGTGAAAGAAGCAATCCCTCTTGCTGTTCTGGCTTCTGGGATAGCTGTGCAGCCTGCATTCGCTCCATAAGACGCACACACATTTCCCCTTAATTTTTAGGAGGGAAAAAGCGAGTCTTATAGAGCAAAAATACGGTACTTAAAGAGCAGAAACAGACTTAAAACTCAAACTTAAACAAGCACTGAAAGAACTACCTGCTGAAAGAAATACCTGCATTGGCCACTGAAGGAAGGGGGCTTGACTCTACTTGCACATGAATCAATATGTGTTCTCATTTTGTATTTTTATGTTGTGAACCACCCTGTGATCTTCAGATGAAGGTCAGTTTACGAATTTAATAATAAATAAAATGCTAGCCCTCTCATGAACTTGCCTTGGAAGTCAACAGAGCCTGAACGCGGGGAAGACGAAGACGAGAAAACAGGCATTATGCCTCTAACGGCATCTCGTATGCAGTCAGAAGAGTGACTATTACTTTGCTCTGCCACAAACTCTGGCACGGAAAACAGGTTCCAGAAATGAGCTTCATTTCAGAACCAGCTCTGCCACTCTGCCTGGCACATTCTGGGGCCTTGGCAGGCACCCTCTTCAGGGACAGAGTCACCTCTCCTTCGTGCAAGTAGGTCACATTTAATGATCTCGCAGGCAACTCCAAACTCACTGACCTATTCCCCTCAATCACCTAGTCCCCAAGTCCAGCAGGTGCTGCCCCCAGACAGATGTCATTTCATGCCAACCCATAATTAATTCCAAGGCGATGGAGCTTTGTTTTCATGGCCCGTCCTGGCACACAGCGTCATTCCAGCTGAAAGACAGGCTGATGCAGCCAGACCCTTCCTTGCCACACCCTCCATCCAAGCACCTTGCTAACAATAAACCTTCCACCTTTATTCCTAGGGGAAACCCTGAGTAATCAGACATTTCTAAAATGGTTGTTCAACTCCCCTTCTGCTTCAGAAGATTGCCAGAAATTAAAAGACAATGAAATTAGAGGGGAAACCTTTCAATGTTCTTTTATCTATTTACTTTTCTAGAAATGATTCCTCTTTAACACCAGCCATGCTGTGAAGCAATCTCCCAAAAGAGAACCAAGTTCTATCCATAATGAATTCTAACTAGTTAATATAAATTCTAATTTTCTTATTCTTCGCATGCTTTATTCTGAAATGAGAATAAACTGAGTTTCTGTACATGTAAACATGCCCATCAGAAATTCAACAGGCACCAATTTTCCATCACAACATCTCAGCATGGGGGAAGCTGCACCTGTTGAATTTCTGACTAAGCCTCTATAACTTGCTATTGAGCTGTTAAAAGACACAGAGATAGTAGCAGGAAAGAGGGTAGACAGTGGAACATCACTGGAAAGCCAGAAAGAGAAAACAGACAAACATGCAAGCCCAGTTCTCCCACTTTCTGCACCTTGAATTCATCTGTAATCGCTATGTGCACACTCTTGAAACAGGCTGCAGAAGAGAAACTGCTAAAACTTGTTTTAGATAAAGTGAAATCAGAAACCAAACCTAGATTCTACATGCTCAGAATTGCACAAGACAAATATTATTTAAACTAATTTTGCCTTCTGTAGCAGCAAGACCAAGTTTGTGTTTTTTACAGTGGTTTTTTTCAACCCGTGTGCCGTGGCCCCTGGGGTGCCTTGAATGGTGGTCAGGGGTGCTGTGGGCAACCCTGGCTGGCCTCTGTCCCTCTTTCCTTCCCTCCCTCCTCTGATGCCCTCCAACATCTCTGTCTCCCAGAGGATTGCACAGCTGTTTGTTGCACCGTCCCTGGCTACAAGCTCCCCAGACCATCGTTAGGCAAACTACGGTCCGGGGGCCAGATCTGACCCAATCGCCTTTTAAATCCAGCCTGCGGATGGGCTGGGAATCAGCGTGTTTTTACATGAGTAGAATGTGCCCTTTTATTTAAAATGCATCTCTGGGTTATTTGTGGGGCATAGGAATTTGTTCATATATTTTTTTCAAAATATAGTCCGGCCCCCGGACCTTAGTTTGCTGACCTTAGTTCACTGTCTGAGGCACAGTGGACAGGTCCCCTGCTGAAAAAGTTTGCTGACCCCTGCTCCAGACGAATGGTGCCTCTGGGGCTGTCCGGGGGTGCTTCCTAGGCCCCGGGGGGGGGGCAGTGTGCGGAGGCACCTCTCTTTGGGGCAGGGGGGGGGGCTCAGAGACCAGGGGCGGCAGCTGTGGCTGCCCAGAGGACTCTCAAAGGAGAGCAGGCTCCACAAGGGAGGGGTGAGAGGCTGGCCACTCTGCAGGCAAGGGGTGACCTAACTGGGCTCCTGAGCCCCCCAGGGGTGCCGCAGAAAGAATGCAGTTGGTCAAGGGAGCTGTGGATCCAAAAAGGTTGAAAACCTTTGCCCTAAGCAAAGACATTCCATTTCAATGATGGACAGGCTTCAACTAGGACACAACTGTGTATCAATGGTGTACCAGGGATGTCCAACCAGTAGACCGTGATCCACCAGTAGATCCCTGGCTGACCCTGGTAGATCACAGGATCCTTATCATGTACAAAATGTTATTGGAGGGGGGAAGCTTAATAACCCCAAAAAAGCTCAACAACTCTGGGCAATCCACCCATCTCACACACGCTCCTCCTCCCTCCAATGACAGTGAGTAGATCACTGCCAGTATTTTTATACTGGGAGTAGATCACAGTCTCTTGGGAATTGGACATGCCTTGTTTTCAAAGCACCTGTGACTATTATCAAAGACAATGTTAATGCAAACGTTTACTTAAATTAAACAGACAGTTACAGCATACAGTAATGCTATCTATATGTGCCTACTCAGAAGTGAGTCCCATTCAGTATAATGGGGCTTAGATCCAGGTAAGTGGGTTTAGGATTGCATTTGCAACCCAACACTCTGTCCACTGCAGCACACTGACTCTCTTGCTCCCTGTAAAAATGTTATTGATATTAAAACACAAAAACAGTGCAATTAACAGTAACAGAGTGGCAGTGTAGTGCAGTGGTTAGAGTGTCGGACTAGAACCTGGGAGGCCAGGGTTAAAGCCCTCACTTAGCCACGAGGAACATCAGCTGACCTTGGGCCACTCACTGCCTCTCAGCCTAACCGACCTCACAGGGTTGTTAGGGGGATTAAATAAGAAATGGGGAAACAATGTGCACCACCTTGAATTCCTTGGAGAAAAAAAGGTGGGATGGAAATGAAATAAACAAATAAAGTAAAAAAGTAATAAACAGATAAAAGACTACTCAGAAGTAAGACAAATTAGCTCCTCAAGCTTCTACATAATTAGCAAAACCAGAATAAAAATGACAGAAGTCTGCAAAATAATATTTATTTATTTATTTTTGCTTGGACTGCTTGAGCACAGAATTTTACTTTCAATTTAGCATGGAATACACTCCTTCCTTAATGAAATGGCTACATGCAGTGCAGCAGTTTGGCTGTTGGTCATGCTACTAGTTCTCAGCATGTTACTTCAGGGCTCTTAGGAAACAAGATTACTGTACAGTATCTGCAAATAACCTCATACATTCTCCAGTCGTGTCCTGAACAAGGGGGGGGGATGTGTCTCAGAAACACAGTAGTTTCTGTGCAGTTATCATTCACATTTCACAAAAGATGGAAGGATTGCTACCATTCTTTACACCAATGACGTTTCTCAGATGGCATGTTTACATTTTGGGTGTGTGGCTAAAAAAACAATATCATGGGTGGAGACTCTTCCTCTTCCACAGCCCACAGTTAGGCAACACTTAGCTGAACAGAGTCTATAAGGCATTTCAATATAGGAATTAAAGCAAGCAGCTCTGTTAAACTGGAAACTAATGTTTAATTTTTAAAAAAATCAACACTACTCTGGAAAATATATATATATATATTTTTAGAAATATTTATTGCGGTTTTTAAAACACCAAACATACAAATTACCATCACCATATGACATACAAAAATATAAAATAGAGTTATAGAATAAAGAAAAAGTAAAAAAGAAAGAAAAAAGAAACAGATTAGAGTAGATATTATTCACAAATCATACTTTCATAATCTTCAGACTTCCTCACATCTCCCTTCCCTGCCTTCTCATTCAAATCGTTACATGCAGCAATTTATTACCTTACTTCCATTCTTTATTATATAAATCTCCAATATTATGTTCCAACTTATGCTTGGTTTAATCAAAAAATAAACTACTTAACTCGAACATAATGTTACTTCAAATTACATCCTTTTCACTTATTTTCACATGTCTTACAATAAGATTACTGCTGCCATGTTTCTTTCGATCGTGCATTCTCCTAACATTCATACAACTTATAATGTTTTTGTAAATAGTCTTTAAATTTTTTCCAATCCTCTTCCACCATCTCTTCTCCCAGGTCTCGAATTCTGCCGGTCATTTCAGCCAACTCCATGTAATCTATCAGTTGCGTCTGCCATTCTTCCAGTGTGGGTAAATCTTGGGTCTTCCAATACTTTGCGATGAGTATTCTTGCTGCTGTTGTTGCATACATAAAAAAAGGTTTATCTTTCTTTAACACCCCTTGGCCGACAATGCCCAGAAGGAAGGCCTCTGGTTTCTTAAGGAAGGTATACTTAAATACCTTTTTTAACTCATTATAAATCGTTTCCCAGAAGGCCTTGATCCTTGGGCACGTCCACCAAAGGTGAAAGAATGTTCCTTCAGCTTCCTTACATTTCCAGCATTTGTTATCAGGCAAGTGATATATTTTTACCAGCTTGACTGGGGTCATGTACCACCTGTATATCATTTTCATAATATTTTCTTTCAAGGCATTACATGTCGTAAACCTCACACCGGTGGTCCATAACTTTTCCCAGTCAGCAAACATAATGTTATGCCCAATATCCTGTGCCCATTTTATCATAGCTGATTTGACGGTTTCATCCTGCGTATTCCATTTCAACAGCAAATTATACATTTTTGAAAGTACCTTAGTATTGGGTTCTAACAGTTCAGTTTCTAGTTTCGATTTTTCCACCTGGAAACCTATTTTCTTGTCAAGCTTAAAGGCCTCTCTAATCTGAGCATAATGTAACCAATTTTGCACTTTATCCTTTAGTTTCTCAAAACTCTGCAATCTCCAAGTGACTCCTTCCTTCTCTAGTATTTCCCAATATTTCGGCCAATTGGCCTCCATGTTGAGTCTTTTCTGGGCCTTGGCTTCCATAGGTGACAACCACAACACTACTCTGGAAAATAATGTAGTTCCTAAAATATCAGGAGAAAGCATGATTATAAAGGGAGAGCTAAAACCAGGCTCATCTATTTGTGGACGAATCAAACATCAAATTCAATGTAGTGCACATTGCAGAACTAGTGTGATGGCCCTGTGGACTCACCTGGATTGTTTTCCACAGACTCTCTTATACATGCTACCATCACAGCAACAGCCAGGCTGCAAGTTAAGCCATAGTGCGTCTTGAGCTGCAGCTGAACAAGGTAACATTTCCTAGTTATGTATTTCAGCTGAAAGAGTCTTTACAGTAAACCCGCAGCTAAAATCTGAGCCATAAAATAGGACCAGATTGCAACACTACCATAGCCTGGGAGGTGGTTTTGGTTTGGTTTGGAATTTCAGTTGAAGAGTACTGAACACATTAGACACTTAACAATAATGGTGATCAGAATCCAGATTGACATGCAGAATGTTCCATATACACATAGGGGCTTTTCAACCTCCCATTCTGGAGGGAGCCCCTTGCAACAAGTTCCTCCAAAACTGAGGTCCTTCTGAAGCAGCCTTCCCTGAGGCATGAGACGCTACTACCTGCAAGAACAAAAACCAGCTATGCTCATACACACATGCACAGGCCTGCATTGCACAGAGGCGTGGGCATCTTTACAATCCAGCACAACACATGTTGCTTGCATGTCAGTTGTGCTCCTTGTTTTGCAGCAAAACTTAATTTCTTTTCCAGATTCATCAGCGTCATGAAATATGCATGCTGAAGTGGCACATAAGCTTGATTTGGCTATAATAGAAAGGCTTCCTAAGTGACAAAACATATTCTCAGGTACTCTCTAGAGAAAACACTAAAGAGCAACATTTCTTGAAAATGAAAGCTAAGTAAATTCGCCATTTGGCTACTCTTATTGTCAGGCAGCTATGCTGAAAGAAGAATTTTTCCAAAGCCTTCTAGGGACATGATCAATATTCTTTCTGGTAGCCAGTTGACACTGGTGCACTACCAGCTCATCACCAGTGCAGGACTCCTAAACTGACAAAGGCAAAAACCTATGAAGTGTACCTTTCTGTATATGTCCTTTTGAAATGCCTGAAAGCAGAGATTAGGAAGAAGTGGGATCCTGTTTTATGAGTTGTATGATCCAACCCAGCCCTGCACATATGGATGTGTTTTATGTGCTGGTTATTAATCACAACAATAAAGATTAAATACCTAGAATCTGTTGTTTGTGCTGTGAAGGGAAAATGAACTGAAAATCTTTTTTGAAGCTTGCCTGACATCAGGGTACTTAACCTGGGCTTTTTTTTCAGAAGGAACTCACCAGAACTCAGTTCCAGAACATCTCAGGCAGGTTGCCATTCTAAGAGAATGAGGAAGGTGTTCATGGTGAGTTCTGGCACCTCTCTCTCTCTCTTTTTTTAAAGGATAGCATTGCTGGGGTCCATGAACTCGCAGCAAGGGAGAAAAAAACCCTATGCAATAAAATTAATTGTATGCAAAAATTTGTGTGTATGTGTCTGTCTGAATTTTTCTGGGGAGGGGTCCATAGCTTTCAACAGATTCTCAAAGAGTTCTATGACCCCCAAAAGGTTAAGAACCACTGCCTTGCATTATCCCATTCAGTAAGAGTATTTAGTTGAAGAGGTTTTTTGGAAAAGGGAGGTGGAGAAAGGAATGCTAAGAATCTTGACTTTCTATTATTCAACAGCACAAAAATCTGTTAGGTTTCCAATACAATGTTAAGAAGTGTATTTTTGAAAATGAGAAGTGGGAAATGTGCTCAGGGAATATCCATTACGTTCCTACTTGATGTGCTATTGCTCTAAGTCTGCATTGTCTTATCTACTAAGTTCTTGTCTCAAAAATTTAGACAGCAGCTTAAAATGCCATTCCTGACAATGCTTTCAATTAATCGCAGCAACCCCTATGTTAGCCCAGGGCATCATGTACATGCCCCTCAGAGAACTACTTCAGCTTCTGCAACTTCCTAAATTAATCACTTCTCCCATTTGCAGGCAATGCCTGCAGCTTTCTTGCACACAGCTAGAGAGTAAATATTTGCTTTTTACTGTTACTCATTTTCCCAATAAGCAACTTACCCTGGATGCTGCCAAAGGTTTGCATGTCGGACCACAGGGAGCAGTTCTCTCTTGTTAAGGGGAGTGATCCCAACTGCAGCTTCAAGAATGGTTATGTATTTCTTATACTTCATCCTGCCGCCTTCAATGCGCCACCAAATGAAGTGACAACCTGTGTTCGGCTACAGCCTTTCAAAGCATCTTGCTCCAGCGATCTGACTGAACTACATCCCTGTTTTTCAAAATGGATTTCACACGCTGCAAGCCAGAGTTATAAAAATAACTTTTGGTAAAAGTGTCTTTAAAAATCAAGAAAAGAATTCCTGACAGATTCTCCTGAAACGTCATCGTTACATAATTCCAGCGATATTTGAATAAAGCACTAATGAAAATGAATCAAGAGACAATCATGGTTCTAAGCCTAGCCTGATAATGTACACTCTCCAATTTACTAATCCTCAGCTAAATCTCCAAGGCTTATAATCTTCCAAGTACTAATGGAGTAGCAGGTGACTTGTCTCTCAAATCAAGTGAAAGGCTGCTGAAGATCGGCTTGCTAAACTTTATGTTGCCTTCAGTATTCCCAAATAAAAAACCTGATGTCCCCAATTTTTATGATCCAAAACGACAGCATCTTAAGGACCTAGTTGCAATTGACAGGGTGGGGAAGGAAGTGGTACGTGGGACTCACATTTATTAAAGCAAAATACACAGATTTAGGAGGTACTAAAAAATTGCATTCCTTTCTACTGCATCTTATAAATGGAGAAGACTGTACAGAGTGTTGTCTCCAGTTAGGAAATGTGGGAAAAAACAATGGGTAACCTCCTCATCTCCACATTCAGGAAGAGTGTGTCACAGACAACAAACACAGACAGAGGCAGGCTACTAGAATGTTCTGTGAGCTAACCACATGGGGATTTTATTTGCTGCAGGGCTGATTACAGTGGTACCTCGGGTTACATATGCTTTAGGTTACATACGCTTCAGGTTACAGACTCCACTAACCCAGAAATAGTGTTTCAGGTTAAGAACTTTGCTTCAGGATGAAAACAGAAATCGCGCAGCGGCAGCAGGAGGCCCCATTAGCTAAAGTGGTGCTTCAGGTTAAGAACAGTATCAGGTTAAGAACAAACCTCTGGAACAAATTAAGTACTTAACCCGAGGTACCACTGTATTAAAAAATTCCTTCCAGTAGCACCTTAGAGACCAACTAAGTTTGTGATTGGTGTGAGCTTTCGTGTGCATGCACACTTCTTCAGATACACTGAAACAGAAGGGTGAGAGGGTGGGGAGGGGTATTACTCAGAAGGGTGTGGGAACGGGTGATTGGCTTAGGATGCCAGGTAATCACCTAGCCTTTGCTTCCAGTACCAAGAGACAAAGAAAAAGGCACCACCAACCATTGTGTACTGGCACTTGCAAGTGTGTTGTTGTTGTAAAAAATGACCAACACTGCTCAGACAAAGCAAATTGTGAAGGTTCTCAGGTTCAGGGCAAAGCCACTGAAACACAGTAAAGTCACACGGCCATGCTAGATATTTATCAGCATGATTTAATTAGGGCATAACTAATGCGTGCAGACATCTCGAGTGGGAAGAACAGCTTTGAAAGTGCAGGCCACAAACACAACTTTTAAGTACCTATGCAAAATATTGCAAGAAATTCGGGGGGGGGGGGTACCCAAAAATGTAGTAAAGATACTTTTGCACAATTGGAGTCTCCTTCCTTACTGACAGGACTGAGAAGCAACAGAAAGTGATTTCACTTGTTCTTACAAAATAAACAAAATGTAAAGGAACTCGGGGTGGCCTATGTGGTTCTTTCCTCTTCTGTTTTAGCCTCAGAACAAGCCTGTGAGGCATGTTGGGCTGAGAGTGCATGACTGGCTGCGCCTAAAATCACTCTGTGAGCTTCATAGCCAAGCTGAGATTTGAACCAGATCTCCTCACTCCAAGTCTGAAGCTCTAACACAGAGACGGGCAACCTCTGGTCTCATCAGTCCCAGGCAGCATGGACAATGGTCGGGAATGATGGGAGTTGCAGTCCAACAATATTTGGAGGGTGACAAGTTGCCACATTACTGCTCTAACATTCTAGTCCCCCACATTTTAGGCCCCATTTAAAGCAGAGTCATATTCCTTCAATGATCAGTCCCTCTTCCCTTTGAAAAGTCATGACTATTTAAAGGGGTTTAAATGTATATAAATACCTACATACCTAACGCCACAGCCCTCATCAGCTTTAAGAATCTGTTTATTTATCTATCTTTGTCCCCTTACATCATGATCCAAATCAACATGGAATAAATCTGCACCACCTGCTAACAAAAGATAAAACAAGGTGCTCTCATTTAAATTTTTCCCTTAGCTTATTTGCAAAGTCTTTACAAATGCCAATTTGAGCCATCTGATCGGATTGCTCCCGGACTTTAAACAGAATTAAAAGGAATGTTGCCTAAAATCTTACAAAAATACAAACCACAAAAACATCATAGAAAAGGTATTTACAACATTTTCTTTCCAAATAGACTGTTTTCCACTGGGGGAAAAACTGGGGGACCCTCCAGAGCGGAACTGTGGTATCTGGTCCTGTTTCACAAGTGCAAAGTTCATTTGCAGAAATGGGCAGACATAACTGGATGCCACCACTAAATTTCAGTGGTGTGTTCTGAGTACAACTTAGTCGGCTATCACCCTATAGAACTGTTCTCCAGTTTGTTTTGTTAGTCAAAAACATACAACTAAATAGATTACAACAGTCTCCATACTGCCTTGGTCCACAACTCCCTGTCAAAATAACGTTTATTTGGCTTTACTTTGGCCCGCCCCCTGACTCTGTCAATGATTCAGTCACTGTTCTTGGAACTAATCTTGGCTCTCTTATAAGGCTAAACAAACTAGAAATATGTACCTATTTTATAGATGTTTAAATCCTTAATAATAATCTATAACTATGCATGGTAAGTGGTTGTTAGTTAATGTGTATAGTCTCTGGGTGAGATCATATGTTTTTAGTTATTGGCTCTGCATGTATTTCTAATTCTTATTTTGTGGCACATTGGATTGTGGTAAATTGACAGCAGAGCTCCATGTGATTTGTGGGGAGCCTCGAATTACAGCCTGGTCCTGCCTGTGTGACCTGTGCATCTGTGTGTAGCACACAGGTCACATAACTGAACATGCAACTATGCTTGTATGATCCCCAGTCCAGGCTAAAAATTCTATTCCAGACACAGAAGCTGAGGACCTCTGGCCTCCACCTCATACCTACAAAACACAAATCCTCAAGCCCCACAGAACCAGCCCTCACTGCTATGTAAATGCGTTTTACATGGAAACATTTTCACAAGTTTATTAAATTATATTCATGGGAAGATATAAAGCCCCCAATTTATTATAATATATCACCATTTCATAATACAAAAAGAAAGAGGAACAACTGGATGTAATTTTTTCAAGAAGAAATTGTGCTTTTAAAACCCCATGTACTTTATGAAGATGTTGCTATGGATTGAAAATGGAAGAGACTCTTGAGTAGGAGAAAAATGTAAAAAGAATTTTATCTTCAAACAACAAGAATGTGATTCTAAATTGCAGTTTATTTTGCAACCCTCTCTGTATCTGAAACTGCTTGTTCAGCTGAGTTTCATCAACTATGGTTTACTCAAATATAATCCCATGAACTACCATGTAATCCCATTTATCTTACTAAATTTACTCCTTGTCCTACGGGCACCTCTGCCCCTTGGTCCCTCCTGCCCTTTGCTTGTTGCATATAATAATTTCCCAGAAGACTCCACATTTTACTATTGGAGACAGTTAGAAGATGGTTCAGCATGAAAGGATAGTAGTGGAAATATATCACAAACAGAGGATCTGTACATTTCAGCTACATGCAACTGAAATAATTGCACATACAAGCAGGGTAGATGTCAAGCCACAACTGTTGAGTTTATCCTCCTTACCAAACGTTCTCATTCTAGAATTACATTTGCACGTGATATCAAATCTTAGTTTTGTGAATGAGCCTCAGTCTGATATATATGCTCCCTCCCCACTCCCGTCTTCTCTTTCGTGTGGCTTCAACGGCAGAAGCATTTGTTTCAATTGCTATTATGTCCAAAACCAAACTATGGCTTAGTTTTAGTAAAGTAAAATGTAATCCATGGTTTCCGAATCAACTACAGGCAGCAACTGTCACGAACACATCTGCCCCAAGTAGAGAAGCACAGCACAAGTTAAGAAGCAATCAGACAGCCGGGAGCAGTCCCCCTCCCCCTTCCCGCAGAGAGCGGGAAGGAGAGACGTCCGCTCACTCAAGAAGCACTCCCCTGAGCCCAAGGAATAGACATCTGGGAAAGGTATTAGGAAACAAACCCAGAAACATAAGGGTCATAGATTCAGGATATTCTGCAGAACCAGGAAGCACTCCTCAGAAGGGTCTACTGACACGTAAGGTACGGAAGCTCCAATAGAGCGTCCAAGACTGTTTGTTTTGCGATAAATCTTCAAGCTAATTACAACCTGTGTGCTGTGCTATCAAGACGGCCTGGGCTCCTGACAGCAACCATTTTCGGGGCATCCAATCGACATTCAATCACCAACACACGGTTCCTTTTGGACCCTCAAGAAGGTGGGTGGGGTGTAACAGGGTGCAGTACAATTATACGCACTCTGCCAAAGCATGCGAGGTCCGGGAATGGAACCCCTGTGCAAAATGGTTGCTGCCTGTAACTAAAACACTTCTGTCCAATTTTCCCCATCATGGAACTCAAGGCAGCATTACACAGGGTCCCAGACAGTCGTCTATCCAGGCACCATAGGTGCTGGCTCCCGGGGGTCAAGGCTCTTTGGGCCCCGTCAATCTTTTTTGTTAGGGGTTCAGTCTCCCCCCCCCCCCCCCGTTCAGGCCGGGCATGGAGCAAGGATGTCTGAGACATTGTGCATGGGGCACCAGGGCGCCTGTTTTTCCGAAGATGGCACTTCTGCCAGGCACTAACCAGACTCAGACCTGCTTAGCTTCAACCAGGTGGCTGCATCCCTTGCCCTCAGACCATGTCCTGAGACTTCATGATCCCGGCTTGTTCAGATGAACCATTGTTAACAATAACCACAATTCAGACATAATGGCTCATTTCCAACCATCATTCCAGGCTTTCGAAAGTGGAGATGATCTTAGCTTGTTTCAAGTCCAAGTTCCCTGTTTTGTACAAACATGGAAACTGAGGTTCAGTGTTAATTAACAAACCAGGAAAGCATGTGGAACTCTGTGTTTATGGGATGGATTCTTTTTGGGAAGTATTGCCTTGTCATTTTCACTTGGTT
Source organism: Podarcis liolepis (assembly GCF_965112155.1). Lineage (NCBI taxonomy): Eukaryota > Metazoa > Chordata > Lepidosauria > Squamata > Lacertidae > Podarcis > Podarcis liolepis. The sequence goes on along the minus strand of NC_139565.1, from coordinate 652,304 downwards.
TAAGTGAACTAGATTCTCCCATGTTCTCACTACATTTCTGCTTGTTTTTCCCTTCTAAAACGTTCTGATCTGTCATATGGCATCATTTTAGATGAATTACTAAGACAGAACTAAGATATCTGAACATTTACAGGAAAAAACAAGAAGTGAAAACAAAGGAGAAGCCAGTTCAAATTGTTTGGTCCATTTGGCAAACTTCACAGGAAGCAAGCACAGAAAGAGGGGGAAATACTCTGTTGCGCTGTTACCTCTAGTAGTGTTTGAGAAATCGCTTTAAACTAGCACATTAATGACAACAAATGTTTATGCTTTTGAACCAGGGAAGATGAAAGTCTCAGTGCCTGAAGAGAAATCAGTGAACAGTCTTTCACAAAAATCTAAGCCAAGTGCTGAGTAGATGATGTCTGGAAGACAGAGAATTTCAGGGTTGAAGGAAATCAGAAGACAAGAGAAAAGGGTAACAGAATAACAAATAAACTGGAAATGGGCAGAGGGGTGTGTGTGATTTTTTTTCGGGGGGGGAGGAGACAAGCAGGAAAGGAGAATGGGAGAAGAAATCACAGGAGATGGGCAAAACACTTTGAGAAGCATGTGGGGGTGGGAAGGGGAAAATATACAACAAAAGCATTCCCCACTTGGTGAGCATCTGGATCAGCCAATTCTGCCTAAAATGGAAAGGCTGGCTCCTAATACCTCCAGAATCAATGTCTGTACTAGCATGAAGATTACATATCAGTAGAAAATGAGATCAGTAATTCCCAAGGGCTTATGCACCTCCACCTGCCTCCATTTTATGGCTTCCGCTTCCCCTGCACCACCATTTTGTGATGGCCTCTATGATTTTCAGCCATCTCATGTGCGTTCTGGGGTAGAAAGTCTTAGAACATCTGCTTTACCATTTTCTTGTAGGGAAAGTATGGCAACCTCTTGGTCATTTTGGTTGTCCATATCTATACTTTTCCTAGTTCACAAGGTCCTATTTGAGATGGGGCAACTAGAATTGTGCAACATATTCCAAATGTAATTGCACCACAGATGAAGTGCTGAATCATACTGGAGACAAATCATTTGAAACTCTCTCTTCTGTACAGTCAACTCTGTACCGTACTCCCTTTGTGTTATATGGGGCTTTGTTGTTGTCTAGTCTTTTTTTAAAAAAAAATGATATTTATTACTTTTCAAACAGTTTCAACACAACACTACAAACAAAAAGAAAAAGAAAAAAAGAACAATACAAATACAATACAAAAACACTACATACAAAACAAAACAAAAACAAACAAAAACAATTTAAAAACACCTCAAACATTTTCAATATCTTATCTTTCATACGCTTACTTCCAACGACCTCCTCACACCTCCCTTATTGTATTCCACTTCTATTAATTGTTTCAGCAATTCCTTTCCATCTTCCTCTGTTTTCTATCCTATAATTATCTTAACACATTCTTGCCTTACTTTTTCCTTTAATTTTCTGTTAATCTATTTATACTTAATTCCTTATAACATTTCTACTAAAGCCATATAACTTCATTCCAACATTCTTCTAACATTCATTAATTTTACAATATTTCTATAAATAGTCTTTAAACTTTTTCCAGTCTTCTTCCCCCAACTCTTCTCCCTGGTCTCGGATCTTGCCAGTCATTTCCGCCAATTCCATATAGTCCATCAACTTCATCTGCCATGATCCGACACTTCAGAGCTTTCAAGAAGCAACCATTCTCTCAGCCAGCAAAAAGCAGATGGTTCACAACAAAGTTTAGGGGTCTGGCAGGGCAAGTCCACCTCCTTCTTTGGCATCCGTCAATATCTTAAATTTTACTCGAGGCTTCCTGCCCTGCCAAACAAATCTAGAGGCGTCCCTCTGCCACCTCCTGAAACAATCCATCCCATCCAAAGCTTGCAATGTTTGAAACAAAAGCAACATCCCCGACAACACAGCAACCCTCATCCCCACCACAGCAACTCGGCCCAACAATAACAACTTCAGATTTGTCCATATTTCCAAATCCCCCTTCTCTTTAATCCAACGTCCTTCACAGTTATCCTTGAATAAATTCACATTTCTGGCGGACATACTAACCCCCAAATACCTCTCTTTCTCAACCGATGTTAGTCCTGTCTCCTCCTGAAACTCTGTCAAGCTTTCCTTTTCCTCAGGTAGGGCTCTGATCCTCATATTCATCTGTTTCTCTTTAAGTTCAATCATAACAAATGTCAGCTTATGTTCATCAAGTTGTCCTTGTATGGATGGGACTCTCTCTCTCTCCAGTTGTATTGCTTTACATTCAGCAGCAAGGGTTTTCTCCTTGACTTCATCCGTAGTTTGCCGTATCAGAGTAGATTCCTGTATCAATTTCTGGATGGTTTCTGTATTGGTATTCACCTTTTGTCCCAGATTATTTAAACTTTCTGCAATTAAGTCTATTTTAATATTTGCAGCATCCACTTTCACATTTATCACGTCTGTTTTCTTGTGAAGCTGTTCCAGCGAATCGTTTATTTTCACTAATACGACTGCAAAGGCCTCTTCTGTCGAAATTCCATCTGTTTTTTCCTTTCCATTTGCCGTAACACTTAAGAGATTCAAAGTCAATCCCAGAGCCTCACAATTCTTTATCTTGCAGCTGGAAATTCCCCTAGCCCAGCTCCTGTAGAGCAACCAATTTCAAAAGCTTCCACTAGGGGAAAACAGTTTCTATTTGTATTAGTCAGTACTGTCCTCTTTTAAACAATGTTCCAATAATCCAAAGTTAGTTTCAGTTTTCAGTTACTTTTAATCCTTAAAAAAAAAAAAAAAAACAACCGGAGACAGTAGAAACAATGTATTCTCTTGTTTATCTACCTGTCAATAAACGTTCTAAACGCTGTCAATGAACATTCCAAAAGACTTCGATCCTGCTAGCAGCCCGTTTCCAGGGTCTGAGCGGCGGTATTTTAACTCTCTTGACTCTCTCCTACGGGCATATTCAGTCCACCACTCCCCCCCCTCTTCTCCTGTCTCCAAAGGGGGGTTTAGTTCTTTGCCGATGGAGATTTAGCCTTTTTACAAAAGGCTTTCCAAGACTTCAGCTTGCAGGCTCATTGCTTTAGTTTATTTACAAAAGGGGAGGCGGACTTCCTGTATTGAACCTCCCCGTTTCGATGCCAAATTAAACGTTTAAAAATCCAATTCCCCCACTTCAGCTCTACTCACGGGTAATTACTTTAGAGTCAAATTGTCCACAGGAAAAAGTCGGTGCTCTCCGGCAACAGCTATGCGGCTTCGCTCCGTGGAAGAAGCAGATGATTTGAAGCACCGCGCCGCTCACCCGTTGCTCCGGATCCCCGAAACCGGGTTTCCCCACGAGTAGGGGAGGCGCAAAAGGTGCCCGCCGAATCCCATGTTCACAGGTGTTCACAGGTGCCGGCTGGGTGCGCGCGCCAAGTTTGAATGTACAGGCATGTGGGACAGCAGAAAACCCGAATTGGGAACCAGGTCCTAAAACCCGCCGGAGGCAGGGGGAAGACTCAGGGGACTCAGCGTCAGAAGAGTCTAGGAAGGGCGAGACCCCAGCTGACAGGCGGAACCAGAGGAGGAAGGAGCAAAGGAAGAGGTGGAGCAAGGCTAGAGTCTTAAACTGGTGTCTGGGGGGAGGAGATTCAGACGGAGCTTCGGCGGTCTAGAGTTTCAGACGTAGAGCTGCACGCTACGGCTGTGGAAGCGAAACTGAACTTCAATAAAGACTTTTGTATATAACAACGAACTGGTGTTGGTCCTTTGTGAGCTGGGACCTCGGGCAGCTCTGACAGTAGGGGTCTCGCCCTTCCTAGACTCTTCTGACGCTGAGCCCCCTGAGTCTTCCCCCTGCCTCTGGCGGGCTTTAGGACCTGGTTCCCAATCCGGGTTTTCTGCTGTCCCACGCGCCTGTACATTCGAACTTGGCGCGCGCGCCCAGCCGGCAACCTTCCTCCTGACCGTTACACTGCTCCTGTCACTGCTTCCCCCTTCTGGGAGGCTAGCTGGACCTGACCTCCCCTCCATTCCCCCACTCTCCGATAGAGGCGTGGTCAGTCCTGACTCATCTTCTCCCCCTGCTGGAGGAGACGCTGGCCCTGACAAATGGGACTCTTCCCCCCCACTACGCTCTGGTGGGGAAGCTGGTCCTGATCTCCCGCTGCTGCTTTGGGAGTCCCCGCTGGCCCCTTGTTTTCTGGTGTGTCCCCCCTGGGACCCCCTTGCCCTGACCATCGGCACCTCCTTCTGGGAATCTTCTGATTCGCTGGAGAAGCTCATGGAATCTCTCGGGTCACTGTCATACTCCCCTACGCTGCCCTCAGATTCTTCCCCTTCGCTCTCCATTTCCTCTCTCCCCTGTGCCTCTGTCCCCTGAGCCCCTGACAACGGGCTTCTCTTTTTTTAAAAAGTAATATTTATTAAAGTTTCAAATAGTACAGAAAAACAAAATCAAAAAACAAAAAAATTCAACCTTTAGAATCCCATTTTCAATAACTTCTTTCCACGACTTCCCCTCACCTCCCCTTCTTGTATTCCAATTCCAAATATTTATCCAACAAGTTCTTATCTCAAGTTTCTTAACCTTAATTTGTTATTTATATTTATTTATCTTAAATTTTTACCCTTAATTCATTATTATATTTTAATTCAATTTATATATCAACTTTTAACTTATGTACCTTATTCATTTATAAAAAACTTTTTCTAAGGTTGACCCTATTTCCCTTCCACGAATTCCCCATTCTTATAGTGATAACGACATAAAGTTAAACACAGAGTAAAAAAGATCAGGCCCCCTTTGGATTTCCAAACCCCACCCTTCCCTCCCCGGTTTCAATCCCAGAACCATAGTCCATTAGTCCATCTATTTAGCCTGGTGACCTTACGTCCGAGGCTCTTAAATCTCTCTCAGTCCCTTTCTGCCGGCTTCTTTGAAAGTCCCTTATGTTTAATACCCAGTCTCGAAGGGGCACTCTCTCTATAATGTCCATGTTCCTTCCAGCCAGGCCTCCTTGTTTAAAGGTGGAGCTCAAGTCGTTTCTTAAGTCCAAATGTCCCAAAAGCTCCAGCTTCCACCTTAATCAAATTGGTAGTCCCAAGATCTTCAGATCTCCACAAAAGAATATCTTTCCATTGTTCATTTCTAGGTTCAAACCAAATTTTCCTTTTCCAATCCTTATTTTCTTTTATAACCATCTTGGCAGGCCTCTGGCTCTCATTTACCTTCTGTGACATTTCAGCCCCTCCTTTCTGCTCCTCCTGTTCAGCATATATCTTTTTCCTCCTCCTCCTCCTCGGTCTCTGGTTTCTGTTCTTGTCCAGCTGCCTGTGTTTTAAACATCAAGTCCTTTTCCAGCTCACTAGGTATATTTACTATTGACTTCAGCTTTGTAGGACTTGTAGACAAAACATGACCTTGCTCGTACATCCTTCGCAGCTTTCCCATGAGAAAAACAACCTCATCCAAATCAGCCAGAAATTTTCCGACCTATTTCCATTCTTGTAATGTCCGTGAACCCCCTCTAGAGGGATTCTGGTTACTTAGTATTCCTTTCACTTCCAGTCCAAAAGTCAAGTTAAATTGTTTCAATTTAATTCAATCTTTCTTTACTTTCAACACCTTGTAACAATGTAACCGGCTAAACCAAAGCTTTCAATTTTTTCCGACTTTGACAGCTAATTTGACAGCTGTCAAAATCTTCTGTAACTCCTCAACAGGCTCCTTTCGCGGGTTGCTCCTGGTCTCGGGAAGGGTGGCACTTAGTCAAAAAGAAATAAGTTCTTATCCTCCAGCACAGTAACTTATACTTTTAAATCCGTGGAATTAATAACTTTTATCCAATCAGGAAAAAAACAACTCTTCTCTCAACTTTAGTTGGCAAATCCTTGCTTTAAAATGTTTACAATGGGGGGGGGGGGAGACGGACTTCCTCTTTGCACCTCCCCCGCTCGTGCCAAATCCACAAAAAAGGAAAAATTTTAGTCCAATTTCCAATTTACTCACGGGTTGTTGTTCTTGATTTTTAGTCCAAATTTTAAAGGAAGAAGTCAGCGCTCTCCGACGAATGGCATGCGGCTTCGCTCGGCAGGGGAAGCAGTAGACTCACAGCACCGCGCCGCTCCCCGTTCCGTAGCCTTTAAAAAGGCTCCTTCGCGGGTCGGGAGGGCGCTAACGGTGCCCGCTGAGTCACCATGTCCACGGGCATCCGCGCCCGTGGTTTTTAAGGGTCCCCGCGTCGCCAGCGCGGCAAAACCCGGCCCCTGTCGAGCAGACTCCCTCCGAAGCTCGGAGGAAGTCCGCCATTCGGCGATGGCGCCAACCCGGAAGTCCACAGGCTTCTCCCGCCTGTGATTTTTATGGGTCTCCGCCTTCGCTGTGGGGGTACAGACCCAAATTCCCACGGGGCAAATTCCTCCCGATCAAAGGAATTCCGCCATTGCCGGAGGCACCAACCCGGAAGTCTGTTGTTGTTTAGTCTTTTAGTTGTGTCCGACTGTTCGTGACCCCATGGACCAGAGCACACCAGGCACTCCTGTCTTCCACTGCCTCCCACAGTTTGGTCAAACTCATGCTGGTAGCTTCGAGAACACTGTCCCACCATCTTGTCCTCTGTTGTCCCCTTCTCCTTGTGCCCTCCATCTTTCCCAACATCAGGGTCTTTTCCAGAGAGTCTTCTCTTCTCATGAGGTGGCCAAAGTATTGGAGCCTCAGCTTCACGATCTGTCCTTCCAGTGAGCACTCAGGGCTGATTTCCTTCAGAATGGAGAGGTTTGATCTTCTTGCAGTCCATGGGACTCTCAAGAGTCTCCTCCAGCACCATAATTCAAAAGCATCAATTCTTTTTTTATAAATATTTATTAAGATTTTACAAATTATATCAAACAAAACAATACACACAAACACAAACAAAGAAAAAAAGAACAAGTACAATTTCAATACCCTATCTTCTCAAACCTTGCTTCACCGACCTCCTCATACCTCCCCTTTCTGCATTCCCATTTCAAATATTTAGTTCAGAAAATCCTCACCTTTAATTTTATCCAATTGTCGACCTTTCTTTTCTTTTAACTTAATCTTTACAGCTGTACTCCATTTAATTTCTAAAAACCACATCATTCTAGCACTCATTAATTTTACAATGTTTCTTAAGATAGTTCTTAAATTTCTTCCAATCTTCTTCCGCTGTCTCCTTCCCCTGGTCCCGGATTCTGCCAGTCATTTCTGCCAGTCCCATATAGTCAATCACCTTCATCTGCCATTCTTCCAGAGTGGGTAGAGCTTGCGTCTTCCAATACTTTGCGATGAGTATTCTTGCTGCTGTTGTAGCATACATAAAGAATGTTCTGTCTTTCTTTGGCACCAATTGGCCGACAATGCGCAGGAGAAAGGCCTCTGGTTTCTTCAGGAAGGTATATTTAAATACCTTTTCATTTCATTATATATCATTTCCCAGAAAGCCTTAATCTTTGGGCATGTCCACCAAAGGTGAAAGAATCATAGAATCATAGAATCATAGAGTTGGAAGAGACCACAAGGGCCATCGAGTCCAACCCCCTGCCAAGCAGGAAACACCATCAGAGCACTCCTGACATATGGTTGTCAAGCCTCTGCTTAAAGACCTCCAAAGTAGGAGACTCCACCACACTCCTTGGCAGCAAATTCCACTGTCGAACAGCTCTTACTGTCAGGAAGTTCTTCCTAATGTTGAGGTGGAATCTTCTTTCTTGTAGTTTGGATCCATTGCTCCGTGTCCGCTTCTCTGGAGCAGCAGAAAACAACCTTTCTCCCTCCTCTATGTGACATCCTTTTATATATTTGAACATGGCTATCATATCACCCCTTAACCTCCTCTTCTGCAGGCTAAACATGCCCAGCTCCCTTAGCCGTTCCTCATAAGGCATCGTTTCCAGGCCTTTGACCATTTTGGTTGCCCTCCTCTGGACACGTTCCAGTTTGTCAGTGTCCTTCTTGAATTGTGGTGCCCAGAACTGGACACAGTACTCCAGGTGAGGTCTGACCAGAGCAGAATACAGTGGCACTATTACTTCCCTTGATCTAGATGCTATACTCCTATTGATGAGGCCCAGAATTGCATTGGCTTTTTTAGCTGCCGCGTCACACTGTTGGCTCATGTCAAGTTTGTGGTCAACCAAGACTCCTAGATCCTTTTCACATGTACTGCTCTCAAGCCAGGTGTCACCCATCTTGTATTTGTGCCTCTCATTTTTTTTACCCAAGTGCAATACTTTACATTTCTCCCTGTTAAAATTCATCTTGTTTGTTTTGGCCCAGTTTTCTAATCTGTCAAGGTCGTTTTGAAGTGTGATCCTGTCCTCTGGGGTGTTAGCCACCCCTCCCAGTTTGGTGTCATCTGCAAATTTGATCAGGATGCCCTTGAGTCCATCATCCAAGTCGTTGATAAAGATGTTGAATAAGACCGGGTCCAAGACAGAACCCTGTGGCACCCCACTAGTCACTCTTCTCCAGGATGAAGAGGAACCATTGATGAGCACCCTTTGGGTTCGGTCAGTCAGCCAGTTACAAATCCACTGAGTGGTAGCATAGTCAAGACCGCATTTTACCAGCTTCTTTACAAGAATATCATGGGGCACCTTGTCAAATGCCTTGCTGAAATCAAGGTAGGCTATATCCACTGAGTTCCCTTCATCTACCAGGCTTGTAATTCTGTCAAAAAACGAGATCAGGTTAGTCTGACATGACTTATTTTTCAGAAATCCATGCTGACTATTGGTGATCACAGCATTCCTTTCTAGGTGCTCACAGACTGTTTTCTTAATGATCTGCTCCAGAATCTTCCCTGGTATTGATGTCAGACTGACTGGGCGGTAATTATTTGGGTCCTCTCTTTTCCCCTTTTTGAAAATAGGGACAACATTTGCCCTCCTCCAGTCTGCCGGGACTTCGCCTGTTCTCCAGGAATTCTCAAAGATGACTGCCAGTGGTTCTGAGATCACATCTGCCAGTTCTTTTAATACTCTTGGATGCAGTTCATCTGGCCCTGGAGACTTGAATACATCTAAACTAGCCAAGTATTCTTGTACTATCTCCTTAGTTATTCTGGGCTGTGTTTCCTTTGCTGAATCATTTGCTCCAAATTCTTCAGGTCGGGCATTGTTTTCTTTATCAGAGAAGACTGAGGCAAAGAAGGCATTGAGGAGTTCAGCCCTTTCTGTGTCCCCTGTTTGCATTTCACCATCTTCTCCTCTGAGTGACCCCACTGTTTCTTTGTTCTTCCTTTTGCTACGAACATACCCATAAAAGCCTTTTTTGTTGCTTTTAACCTCTCTAGCAAGCCTGAGTTCATTCTGTGCTTTAGCTTTTCTGACTTTGTGTCTACACATGCTGGCTATTTGTTTGAATTCCTCTTTGGTGGTTTCCCCCCTTTTCCATTTTTTGTACACATCCTTTTAAAATCTTAACTCAGTTAAAAGTTCTTTAGATAGCCACCCTGGCTTCTTTAGGCACCTTCCATGTTTCCGTCTCATTGGTATTGCCTGACGTTGTGCTTTTACTATCTCCCTCTTAACAAACTCCCAGCCATCATGAACTCCCTTTCCTTTTAGTATTACTGTCCATGGGATCTCAACCAGCACTTCCCTAAGTTTTATGAAGTCGGCTTTCTTAAAGTCAAGAAATTGAGTCCTAGTATGCTTGGCTGCTCCTTTCCGCTGTATAGTAAACTTCAGAAGAGCATGATCACTCGCGCCTAATGATCCTTCCACTTCTACCCCACTAACCAGCTCATCAACATTGGTTAGGACCAGATCTAAAATGGCTGTTCCTCTTGTTGCTTCTCCCACTTTCTGGACAATGAAGTTGTCTGCAAGGCCAGTGAGGAATCTGTTTGACCTTATGCTCTTGGCTGAGTTTGACATCCAACAAATATCCGGGTAATTGAAGTCCCCCATTACTACTATCTCCCTTCCTTTTGCATGCTTGGCCATCTGTTCCAGGAAGGCATCATCTATGTCCTCCGTTTGGCTTGGGGATCTATAGTAAACTCCCACAATGAGGTCTCTGTTATTCTTCTCTCCCTTAATTTTGACCCAAATGCTCTCACTTTGGCTTTGAGGTTCTAAATCTTGGATCTCTTCACAGGTATACACATCCCTGACATATAACGCCACTCCTCCTCCTTTCTTGTCTGGTCTGTTTCTCCGAAATAGATTGTATCCCCCCATTATTACATTCCAATCGTGGGACTTATCCCACCAGGTTTCAGTGATGCCTATTATGTCATATTTAGTTTGCTGTACCAAGAGCTCAAGCTCATCTTGTTTATTTCCCATGCTTTGCGCACTAGTGTATAGACATTGAAGTCCATTAATCATTCCCCCATGTCTCTTATTTAAGGATTTTTTCCTCCCACCACTAGGTCTGCGTGCTGTTTGCTCCATTTGGTCTATGACATTTGGATGATCATCTTCATCAACTGATAGACTCCTACCTTCAGGAGCACTGTCTCCCTCCCCCACATTAGTCAGTTTAAAGCCCTCCTGATGAGGTTTGAGATTTTTGGCAAAAACATTTCTCCCAACCGTTGTGAGGTGCAGCCCATCGCTTGCCAGAAGTCCATCTTCAAGAAACTGCAGTCCATGATCTAAGAATCCTGGACTGCAGTTTCTTGAACATTTCCAACATTTATTATCAGGCAAGTGGTAAATTTTTAGAAGCTTGACTGGGGTCATGTACCACCTATAAATCACTGAGTTTGGTCAAAAGCATCAATTATTCAGCAATCAGGCTTCTTGATGGTCCAGGTCTCACTTCCATTCATCACTACTGGGAAAACCATAGCTTTAACTATACTGACCTTTGTTGGCAAGGTGATGTCTCTGCTTTTTAAGATGCTGTCTAGGTTTGCCATCGCCTTTCTCCCAAGGAGCAGGCGTCTTTTAATTTCGTGACTGCTGTCACCATCTGCAGTGATCATGGAACCCAAGAAAGTAAAATCTTTCACTGCCTCCATTTCTTCCCCTTCTATTTGTCAGGAGGTGATGGGACCAGTGGCCATGATCTTCGGTTTTTTGATGTTGAGCTTCAGACCATATTTTGCGCTCTCCTATTTCACCCTCATTAAAAGGTTCTTTGATTCCTCCTCACTTTCTGCCATCAAGGTTGTGTCATCTGCATATCTGAGGTTGTTGATATTTCTTCCAGCAATCTTAATTCCGGTTTGGGATTTATCCAGTCCAGCCTTTCGCATGATGAATTCTGCATATAAGTTAAATAAGCAGGGAGACAATATACAGCCTTGTCGTACTCCTTTCCCAGGTATGGAGTTTACTCCCAGGTAATTTGGATTTTTGCCATTCTGGAAACAAATTAAGCCATTTTTAAGTTCTATCCAAATGCTTGTATTAAAATTCCAATAGCAAATCCAAGATTTAGAGTCCTTTAAAAAGAATTATTATGGGACTTCCGGGTTAGCGCCTCAGGTAATGGCTGAATTCCTCTGATCGGGAGGAATTCGCTTTGTGGAAATTAGGGTCTGGCCGCCATGGCGAAGGCGGGGACCCACAAAAAAATCACAGGCGGGAGAAGCCTGTGAACGTGGGATTCGGCTGGCACCTTTTGCGCCTCCTCTACTCGTGGGGAAACCCGGTTTCGGGGATCCAGAGCGACGTGGGGTGAGTGGCGCAGTGCTTCGAATTGACTGCTTCTTTCACGGAGTGAAGCCGCATTGCTGTTGCCGGAGAGCGCTGACTTTTTCCTGTGGACAATTTGATTTTAAAACAACTACCCGTGAGTAGAACGGAAAATTGGATTTTTAAACGTCTTAATTTGGTACCGAAACGGGGAGGTTTCAAACAGGAAGTCCGCCTTCCCCTTTTGTAAATAGACTGAAGCAAAAAAGGCTGCACGCTAAAGTCTTGGAAAGCTTTTCATAAAGGATTAAACTTCCATCGGCTAAAATAATCAACCCCCCCTTCGAAGCAGGAGGAGAGGGGGGAATTTTTAGACCTCTTAAGCCTGCAGGAGAGAGTGAAGAAAGTCAAATGACCACCGCTCTGAACCTGGAAACGGGTTGCTAGTAAGACTGAAGTTTTGGATATGCTCATTGACTGTGAATAGATCGTTTGTTGACAGTACGTTAAAGAAGAGAAATACATTGTTTCCATTGTCTCCTTCTGCGTTTAAAAAGGAGTAAATGTAATTGAAAATTGAAACTAGTTTTATTGTTGGAACTGTGCTTAAAAGGATTGATACAAATAGAAATTGTTTCCCCCTAGAGGAAGCCAAGACCGTGAGAGAATCTGGGATTGACCTTGGACCGCTAAGAATGTTGACAGAAGAAGCCTTAGTTGGTTGCATTATGTAAGATTAATGACTCACTGGAACAGCTCCATAGGAAGACGGATGTGATGATTATAAAAATTGATAACTTGGAACAAAAAGTGACCAACTTGGGACAAAAAGTGAATATTAATACAGAAACTACTCAGGAATTGATACAGGGATCTACTTTGACATGGCAAATTGAGGAGAAGGCGGGGGAGAAAGTTGTTAGAGCCCCAGCCTCACGTATGCAATGTGATGACTATAAGTGGATGCCTGTTACGACTGAATTTAGAGAAAGCCAGACTGTGAGGATTGGAGCCCCGCTTGGACTGGAGAAGGAAAGTTGGATAGATCCCTTCATGCAGGGATTTATTGACCTTTGGGACCTGGACTTGGGTCAGGAGGAGACTGGAGTTGTGGGGACTGCCAGACTTGGAGGAACTTTGAAATGCGACTGGAAATATCTTGTGAATTTTACTTTTAACCATGGAGATTTGGCTGATTTGTTGAGAAGGAATAAAAACATTTGTCAGGTGGGAATTTCCCTGAGATTTACCTTTCAGCATCAAAGGAAGGAAAATAAGAACAAGATCAGGAGAAGACAAAGTAAAGTGCATGTATAAACATGAAGAAGACTCGCAGAAGGGACTTGGAAAAGAGTTAAGAGCCTCGGACAGATCACCAGGCTGATGGACTATATGGAATTGACAGAAAGGACTGGCAGAATCCGAGACCAGGGAGAAGAGACGGTGGAAGAATATTGGAAAAAGTTTAAAATTTATATATGGAAATAATGTAAAATTAATGAGTGTTAGAAAAATGTTGGAGGGAAATTATATGGCTTTAGTAGAAATGTTTTAAGGAATTAAGCATAAATATTATAGTTTTAATGGAAAATAAGGTTAAAATATGTTAAGATAACCATATGACAGAAAATAGAGAAAGATGGAAAGGATTTGTTGAAATAATTAATAGAAATGGAATACAAAAAGGGAGGTGAGAGGAGGTCGATGAAACAAGGGAATGAAAGAGAGGATATTGAGATGATATGATGTGTGTTTTTTGAATTGTTTTTGCTTTTGTTTTGTTTAATGTGTTAATGTTGTGTTGTGTATTGTTTATATATTGTACTGTATGTTTTCTTCTTCTTCTTCTTCTTCTTTTGCCTTTCTTCTTTTTGTAAGGTTTAAAAGTAATAAATATTATTTTTTTAAAAAGAATTATTATGGAAGTACTGCAAGGTGAGACTTCAAATCACAATGATTAAAAGTTAAAAAACAACACACATAGTAGAAAATTATGTTAGCTGGACAAAACAAAAACAAAAAAAACCAAAGTGAGAGAGCTATCTTGTACATGGTAAAATATGTAATCATTCCATTTTATGAAGTACTTAACAGCTGACTTGGCAGCACTGAGTTTTTGACTCCCTCCATCCAACCCCAAATTAAAGTTGAGAAAAAATAAAACTTTTCCAGACTTCTCTATCAGGATTCTTTTGCGCATTTACTTATTCAGGCTACCATTAAAAAGCTCAAAGTTCAACAAAGTTCAGTGCTCTGGGGATTAAATGCAAAGGCAGCATTCAATTACCCACAAGCAAGATAGAAATGTCAGACCCAGGACATTTGCACTGCCTGGTCTAATATTGAAGCTTCCTGTAAGAACAAAATTAAAGATCATGGCAGGTAAGGAAAAAGGAAAAAGGCCTTGAACATTGGCTTGTCTATTGTTTCTGAGTTTCTGCTGTGGCACCATCATTAATAAATAAGGAGGAACCAACCCTGCACTATTTCCCAAGTGTTTAAAAAACTGGACAGACCTGTTAGGAAGAACTTAAGATTTCATTCTAATACAGACAGGAATTTCTGGGTTTTTAATGATCTGTTGCATGGTTCATCGTCTCTCCCCTACTCACTGAAAAAGACACATGTACAGCCTCCTCCTTAAAGCATTCTGCTAGCAGAAACTCTGCTGACCACAAGCAGTTTTTATGTGGGGATCATATGGCACTACGCATTGTTGACAAGGCAGTTGCCTAACTAGCAAGGGTACCTTGAGCCCTCGCTCAGGACGCAGCCCAGATGGAACCCAGAAAGCAATCATCTGGGTGCTCAAGTGGGCATTTCCCAAGGGCACAGACCCTCCTAGTTGCCATCCTATCCATCCTCTAAGGTGGACTAGCAATATTTTAGAAGATGGAGAACACAAACTGAATAACACAAGACTGTACTTGGTCGGGGGGGGGGGGGAGTGCTGCCGTGAGGCCCAAATGCAGTTCTCCAAACCTTTCTCTCTCTGCACTCAGAGGGACTTTCCCCAGGCCACTTCTGCTGCCTCGCCAATCCACTCTGTGGCCCTACTCCAGACCTCTTCCAAGTGTTTCTCCCCCTTCCACTGCCCTGGCTGGATAAAGTCCTTGCATCCCGATAATGCCTCCTGCTTGCCTGGACGAGGACAGGTTTACTACTCTGCTCCCAGAAAGTTGCCCAGACCCTCAGACTGAAAAAAGTTCCTCAATCCTGGCCTGGTGAGTTCAGGGCTTTGCAACAATCTGAGAGAGATTGCTCAGAGCTACAGAACAGCTTCAGGCCCAAACAGGACGTGACACTGACTGGACATGCATGAATGCATGCCTTTTAGAGTTGTCATTCTTCTTGCTGCTGCTAAAAGCGGTTGAAAGGAGGGATCTATTTGGGATCTGCCCTTATGCCATGTCCCCAATCTAAACCACCTCCCTTTATTTGCCTGTGTGTTTGCTCTGGGTGGCGCTGGGCTGTGGAGAGGAAATGCACTGAGGAACCAGCGTTGGGGGAAAGAATTGCACACACCCACACCCCCGGCCATGCTGCAGCAATAAGTCTCACCAGACACATACGCTCCCACAGCTGCTTTTAGCAAAGTATAAAGGAAAGAAAGAAAGAAGACACACATTCACACAATTGTGTTCTCAGTTCTTCCAGATGAATGGACCTGAGCTAATGGGTACCAATTATAAGGTGTTTTGACTGAACAGCTACACCTGTCTTTGGCTGGAATTGCCCAAGTGGATTTCAGGCAACAGATAGAAGCTGGACCAGACGACCTTTGAGGTCTCTTCTAACATAATGTCTGACCTGCACCTGCAAGAAATCAGTTCTGCAGAGTGCAATGCGAATATTAAGGCAGGCTCCTTCAGTGTGTTGGTGACTGCTGAACACTTTGCTTAAGGCAAGCCCACACAGACATATAATTTTATTATGTAATTTGTTTTAAAACTGCTGATGTTATTTATATGTTGATGAATGTTATGTCAACATCTTTTCAATGTTTGATTTTTTCAGTACAGTATCTTTTTAAAAAGCTTTCTCATATTGTACATTACTTAGAGCTCTTTGTTGACTAAGTGCATATAGAGTCTGTTAAACAAAAAAAAACAAAAAAAAAAAACCAGCACGACACAGGATGTATATAACAGAGCACACCACCTTGGAATCCCCCCCCTCCATTGTCATTGGGCTCCAAAGAAGCCTTCTACTCAAGACAATTGTGGTGCGGACGAAGGAGGACTCCCTTGCTCCCGGCCCGGAACTTCCCTGCTCAAAATGGCTTGGAAAAATATCCTTTTGACTCCAACACAAACATGTTTCAGCTCCAAACAAACTGCAGTTTCGTAAAATTAATCAATGATATCTGAAAATACGAGGAGCGCATCACCTGCGAAACCGAAGGTCTTTCAAGAAGTAATAAGCGTATAAGTTGCAAAAGAAAACAATGTTAATGTGCAGTATCAGCTTTCAATTCGAATACTTGGAAGCGCCCCGCCCGGGAAACCTGCGGCGCCAAGGGGTCGGCCTGGCCCGGGAAGTCCCGGGCACTCCTTGGCCTCCAGCCCGAAGCCCGCCAGCGGGAGACCCCCGAAGGAGAGGGCGGGGAAGAGGAGGGGCGCCCCCTGCTGCCGGGAAGCCGCCGCCAGCCAGGAAACCGGACGAACCGGCTCGAGTCCCGCAGTCCGGAGGGAAAGGGGACAGGAAGGCGCAGCGGGGCGCAAAGGGCGCCATCTGGGTTCCCGTGCCAGCCCCGCCAAGGGGAGCCCTGGGCAGCCCCGTCTGAAGCCCCCCGCTGCCCGTCCACGAAGTTGTCCCAGTGGGAAGCAGCTCCGCGCTGCGCTTTCGGCTGCGCCCCGCGGCCCGGAGCGGAGGGAGACCGAGCAGCGCAGCCCCGACGTACCTGGAGCAGCGACGCCGAGCCCCTCGCCCAACGCCCGGATCCCGCCTCGGCCAGGCGCGCCCCTCGCTCTGCTCCTCGCGGCTCCGACTCCGGCGATTTCCTGTTCCGAGGGGGCGGGATGCCCCGGGGAGGCGGGCGCGGGCGGGCGGGCAGGTGAGCGCCGCGAGGAGAGCCGCGCCCCGCCCCAGAGAAGGCGGCCGTGGGGCCGGGAGTTCAGCGGAGAGACTTGGAAGCTGGAAGCGTCGAGTTCGACGGCCCCCGAGGCTCCCCTCGCCCACCCCCGGCCCCGCGCGGGCTCCAGCAGCAGAAGCGTCGCGCCTCTCGGAGGAGTCTCGGAGCGAGCGTCCTCCCCGCGTGGAAACGGAGCCTCGGCTCGAAGGGGCCCCGCGCTTCTGGGCGCTGAGCCTGGGAAACGGGGCTGGAGTTTCGGCGACTCTGCCTGGACCTCCGAGGAAGCGGAATGGCGGAAGACTCAGGACAGATGAAGAAAGGACTGCTTCATGCGGCGCAGTTAAACCGCGGAACTCACTCCCACGAGAGACAGTCCCATCCTCTTTTTAAAACCAACGTGGATTGGATCGATTCACGGAGGACCAAACCAAGTGACACGTAGTCACGAGGGCTCGGCTTCCCAATTCCAGTTGCTGTCGGCGGAGTTTCCACGGCTGGCTCCGGCGAGAACAG
Organism: Podarcis liolepis; assembly: GCF_965112155.1. NCBI lineage: Eukaryota > Metazoa > Chordata > Lepidosauria > Squamata > Lacertidae > Podarcis > Podarcis liolepis. Next base: position 635,106 of record NC_139565.1, on the reverse strand, counting down.
GGGGCTGGCCTGGTCCGACAGCGCTATCCCGGTGTTCTTGCATAATTCTACATACTCATGGTCTCTGCTTCTGGAAGTGGCTGGCTCACTCTGTACATAACCGTTCCACGCAGTGGGAATCGAAGCAAACACAAAACTACACCCTGGGAAGGGAACCTAGATGGCAGTGCTTTTTTTTCTTAAAAAGGGGTACTTTTATTTTCCTACTCATATTGAAATACTGCCCCTCAATGAGGGCAAACTTAGATTCACAAAACATTTAGGGGTATGCGTACCCCTGTGTCCCCCCCCCCACCACCCAGAAAAAAAGCACTGCTAGGTGGAATCCCCACACATAAAAATCATTTTGAAAATGCTTTTAAAATACATTGAATTTTCCATAAGGCTCACCATTGTCATCTAGTGTCACATTGCATATCACACTTAAAACACAAAACGATTTATTTAGAGCTGTATAGCTGAGCTGCTAAACAAGATCAATGGGGCAGAATAAATTTGGAACAAGTCATTATGTGTAATTATTTATTCAAGACATGGAAGCCTCCAAAGAGTCTGAGCTTAGAAACTATATAGGAGCCCTAAGGCACAGCTGAAGGGGGGAGGAGTTTCCGCACACACTGATCATAAACTAACTCCCTACGCACAATCCCTGTCCTCCATTTTCCCAGAGTACGGATCTCACCCAGAGCGTGTGTGTACCTATGGGCTCTTGAATACTATCCTGACATTTCTTCTTGATGTTCATTCCAAATGCCTGAATAACACTGTGCAACCGAGGTGGCACTGACTGCCACAGACCTTTTTCTGTAACATTGGCCAAATGGTTTAATGTTTCTGCTTACGATTTTTTTCTCTTCCTCTCCCTGGCTCAGCGAGCGCGTAATTTCCTTGAGAGACCTCCTCTTATTGTGTTTGCTCAAGGTTTGGCACAATAACCTCTACTGAGGTTACCTATTACATATATGCATTAGTCACAATTAGAACATTTTCCAATTTGAGAGTAGCGAGTTCTGTTTGAAGCAACAAAACAACTACAGTGGTACCTCGGGTTAAGAACTTAATTCGTTCTGGAGGTCAGTTCTTAACCTGAAGCACCACTTTAGCTAATGGGGCCTCCTGCTGCTGCCGCGCCGCAGGAGCACAATTTCTGTTCTCATCCTGAAGCAAAGTTCTTAACCCGAGGTAATATTTCTGGGTTAGCGGAGTCTGTAACCTGAAGCGTATGCAACCCGAAGTACCACTGTAGTGAATATAAGACCTGGATGGTGCAAGTCAGACTTCCAGCTTGAATCACTGACAACCAGTGATAGTCCAGTGATAGTCTTGTGGTCACAAGATTTGATTCATAGCTGTAGTTTTGGTAAGCTTAATACTGCTTATTAATGATCAGTCTCAAGGCGATTTACAGTTAAAAAGTTAAAAACATGAAAACACCAAATGTATGTTAAACAAGACTAAAGTCCTAGTAAAGTAGAGACCAATTTTTCTAGTTGTAACAAAAATGCTTTTGATTGCTTCTGGAAAGTGCAGATTGTGGGCACCTTTCTTATCTCAACATAAATGCTCTTCCACACAACAGGGACAGGCATTTCTACTTGTTATTTGGGACAAAAATTAGAGCTATTAAAAATTAAGGTCATTTTTATCCATTTCACTATACAGTGGTGCCCCGCAAGACGAATGCCTCGCAAGACGGAAAACTCGCTAGACGAAAGAGTTTTCCGTTTTGGAGGTGCTTCGCAAAACGAATCTCCTATGGGCTTGCTTCGCAAGACGAAAATGTCTTGCGAGTTCCTGCGGGTTTTTTTCCTCCCCCCCTTTTTCTAAGCCGCTAAGCCGCTTATCAGCTGATCCGATAAGCCGCTAATAGCGCTAATCCATCAATGGGCTTGCTTCGCAAGACAAAAAAACCGCTAGACGAAGAGAATCACAGAACGGATTCTTTTCGTCTTGCGAGGCACCACTGTAATGGGGAATCTAAAAATGCCTTTTTTTTCTTGTTACAGAAGTTAATGAAATTTGCAATCATAGCCACTTCCCTCATAAATTTAGCGTATCAAATGGTTGAAGGCAGATACACCCAGATTTTTTGTGCAGGGCAGCTTTAAAGTTTGCTTGTTATACAAATGACAAGTCTTTTAACTTCCCATTTTGTCAGAACTGGATGCCATTTGCAGGCATAGCCCTCCTTCTGAGGGGATGAAGTGTACCAAATGTCAGACTCATAACTGCAGTATCTCCCACAGGGGAGGGCTTTGCCAGTGTAAGGGATACAATAGGAATGGTTGGGGGGGAGGGGGGAAGAGCATGGATCCCCAGGAAACAATGTGGTGAGGAAAATATCACTCTCTAGCAATTACCTTTTCAACCCAAGCGTTGGGCGGGGGGGGGGGGGCTTCTTTCACCAATGTAGTTTAGGTGATACAGCCTCATCTCCTGGGAGAGGTCTCCACAAGCCTTGCAAAGGAGAAAGAGGGTGGTGGGGAAAATACCATTGAGCCCCAGAAAAGATTGGCTAAATGTCACCCACACAACACACACCCTGTGCTAAGGGCCCTCTTATTCCAAGAGTCACTTGGGGATGTGAGCTTCAGCATTTTGGGAGGTAGAATGGAGATCTCCATTGACTTGCACAGGGGAAGAGAACAGATTCATGTGAAAAATAGTTTATAACCTCTCCAAAGTTCTGTGGTTGGAGTGCTCCAAGAAAATAATTCAGTGATTAAAGGCCAGACCTGTCCATCAAAAGTTTATTTTTAAAAACTATTCTCATTGGTTCTTCCTTTTTCTTCCCTCTTGTTTTATTTTTGCATGCTTGGAGAGACCATTCTAGAGAACAGCAGAATTGGCATAGTTCATAATCTGTAAAAATAGTCAGAAGCATAGTTCCATTTTCAGACTGAGAGTTGTTACTAGCCAGAGCTGCCAAATGTCTTCTGAAAATCCAAGCTGCCCCGCTGCGCTCGGGAGGCTTCGCGTTGCTTTCGCTGAAGCCAGGAGAACAAGAGGGGTCAGTGCGGATGGGGATTACACACAGGGCGGGCACTGCTTTCCTGCGCTCCTGACGCTGTTTGCCCGACACTCCTGGCTGCATACTGTAAGGTTGCGAATATAAGCCACACTTTTACTTTTTACGGTCGGAATTTGGGGGGTAAGTGAGGCTTATATACAGGCCAATACAGTATTTGGTGAGAAGAAGAGAAGGTTGTTATCTTGGAATGTAAGAGAAATTGGATTTTGGAGATGCACCAAGATGCAGGGCGCCATCTTTATCTGTATGGACAAAGAAAGGGAAATTGGAGACCCATTAGAGCTCTGGTGGGGTTCCAGTTAACTCTTTCCCCAGGCTGAAGCACATGTATTGTAATCATAATTGAGAGAATGACTGGATCAACACAGAACTTTTTGGGAAGAAAAAAAATGAACAAATAATTATTGCACGCAGGACGAAGGGATATAGATATTCACTTGTGGATTAATAAATTACTGAATGTTAATACGAATGGAAGTCACAAACTGCAGCTGTTGAACAAGGCACTATGATTAAGACTGGAATACAACTGGAACAAATAAGACTTTGGAAGCAGGGGGGGGGGGGAAGAATTACTGAACCTGTAATCCAGCAAGTGGGAGGCCATCCAAATTATATAATTTTTTATTTGATTGTGATTACGATTTGAGATGCATATCATGAGGTTTGCTTTGGAGTTTTGTAATTGAAAACTACTAAAAATTATTGACAAAAAAGAAAAGAAAAAAGAACAGGTATTCTACTCTTACAGGTATTCCACTGGGCTGGCAAGCCTAATATAAATATCGCAATCCTACATGTATACTACCATTTTGCAGAAATGGTTTTCAGCATTATCAATGTGGTTTAAATCTTTAGTTATGGAGAATAATGCAGTTTAGAAAAAGACCTGAATGCAGCCAAGAGAGAGCTTAGTACAATAGTTGTCTTCAATAGGACATCCAAATGCCCTCCTTAATTCTAGCTAAAAGGCTGGGCAGCAATGACTGTGTCTGCAATCCAAACGAGGATGGAAAATACCTGAACACATTAAGAAACCAGGCGGCAGCGGGGTGGGAATTGTTTTCACATTGTTGCAGAGTAAAAGTGAGTTTACAGACATCCTGCAGAATTTAAAATTGGATTAACACATTTACAAAAAAGGGGAAGACTATGTGTCAAAGTTCAAAGTCTTTGAATTCTTTGCAATAGATATTATCAAGAATGTTTTCTTCCAGCATGTGCTAGAGCTGATAAGTCTAATTTGGTTTCTAATGCAACAGAAAATTCCATTGCAAGTAGTTCATGAAGAGAGATTCCATCATGAGAATAAACCCAGTTTTTTCCAGTCCAGTCATAACGCTTCGGGCCACTGTGAAAGAACAAACAAGAACATGACTGAGAACATGACATCCTATGCCCTTTTTTGGGGGGGGGGTGCTATTGGGTTGTTGTTTTTATTTTGATTATATATATTGCGGTTTTGTATTATGATTTTGTTGTGTGAACTGCCCTGAGACCTCCTGGTATAGGGCAGTATATAAATTCAATTAACAACAACATTTAAATATCAACCAAATATGACAGAAGGAAGGGTGTGCATGCTGGAAATGGGTACTTGGAACTCCCACAGCTATTTGCATTAAGTTATCACACAATATGATCTATGGTGTGATTGAAAGCCAACTGGTTGGCATGAGGTGAATTAGGGCAAAGAAAAATCAATTATTTCTAAAAGGTTGGAGTTGGCTTCAAAACTTTAACATACATGCCGCTAAAGTTCTGGGGCAGTCCTGACTGTGGCACCAGCTAGAGATGAAAAAATTCAGCCCCCTGACAGCTCCTGACCGCAGGAGAGTTAGCTATTCTGCTGGTCCAAAAAGCCTTGGTGCCTTCCCTGCTTCTCCTGACACCCCACAGCCACCACAGGAGCTCTGTGCTAAAACGGGACACTTGCTTTAGGTTTCATTCATTCCTGATGGTCCAATCCTCACGATGGCCCACCTGAATTAGCCTCACTTAATTAAACAGCAGTCAGAAAATTGTGTTGTCGTTTTCTGTAACATACTAGAAAGTAAATACTCTAATTTTCCACATCCTAACTCTGGCTTAGGTATGTTTTAATATTTTATTTATTCGTTTAAAACATTGTCTGCTCTTCACTGCACAACAATATGGTATCTGTCAGCTCAGCATTCGAGACGCAGTGCAGGATCAGTGCTCCCAATGGATGGTGCATCAGAGGATGTCACTCACTGACCAAAAGCCTAAGTTCAATGACTAGCACTGCAAAATAGAGAAAATCATACAAATAGTTCCAGGGGCTGTGGGGGAAAATAATCACATACTGTATCACCGAAGCAGTTGTCAGCCTGACTAGCACCTGATATTGACTGCCTGGGAAATCCACACAAGCCATTCTGAGTCTCCAAAGTGCATGCAACTAATAAGGCTGAGGTAGGAGATATTTTAGTTCAACTGTAAAATTTCCAGAACATTCTAACAAACAGACATTTGCTTACCTGCTTGGAGAGGACAGCCATATCTGTTTGTTTGGCGTCTGTTTGTTGATCACATATGTTCCCATGCTTCCACCCAATTTAACTGTTAATACTCCAGTCTACAGAATAAATCGGGAGTGGGGAGAGAAAACAAAACAAAACAAGCTATCTGTAAGAACTTGCAATATATTTATATAAGCAGAAATCTCAGGGTCTGGCAAGTAATAATTGATTAGGATTTCACAACTAAAACATGAGAGCAAAAATTATTAAATAACCTATTTTTTTCAAATAAGTGCAAATAAACTATTATTACTTCTCATCCAAACTGAATTTTGCATTTCTACATTTTTCTGTGTGGTAAAGCCATACTCTCAAGAATAAGGATTTTTTTTGGGGGGGGTATGTATATCTCCTCCCCTCTCTATATACCGGTATATGAGTATGAATAACATAACGTTCCATGGGATGACCAAACGATACTGCAAATGGATTGCCTGGTTTTTCTCTAGAAACCAACTTGATTCACATTATTTGTTTCCAGTTTCTGTTTAGGAATCCAGTCCACAAGGTAATGGACTGAAACAAGTAATTCAGAGGTGGAAAACTGTGTCTAGGTGAATTTTAATGACTTAAAAACAAAACAAAAACAGAAGCGCAGGAATATGGCACCTTTTTCAGATGGCAGTTTCCCCAATGGGACCCTCTTTCAGGGATCTTATTCCTATGGGAAGTGGGCCAAAGACAGAAACTGGCAAAGAAACGAAGGTAGTTCAGCCTTTGTACACCAGGCTTGTTTCTATACACCCCACCCTCCATCCTGGCAGCCAAGAGACATTAGGACACGTTAGCCAGGCCAAAACACTCAAGGCTGTGGCTTGGGAAAAGGCAGGGTGGCTGAGCAGGGAGGGTGGGGTGGCATGGGAAAAGTCCCAAGGGCCACAGAGAGAAACCTGAAGAGTGGCCCTTGGGCCCCAGCCCGGCTGTAGGGGATTTCCAACGAGTGTGCGTGTCGCAAACCCACAGCTTTATACTTTTGATGAAGTGTCCAGTCACCAAATTTTATCTCTGGAATGTTCTTATTCAGAAAGGCAGGGATTTCTTTCAGGCTGCATGTCTATATTGCACAGCATTGTCTAAGGGATTTTCTATTCATTAAGCTCCCAGGAGCATTCGATTGGCATTCCTTTGTGTTTTTCACCATGTTATTTGGGAGACCAACTGCAATGTTTTCATGGTTCATTTTCTTAGTTCCAAGTGTTAACATTTTAGAAATTTGGAAACTCACAGCAAATGGTCTAAGCCTGTTAGGTACATGGCCTTTTGGACTTTACTCTCTGCCCTGTCTGTTGTCCTTTCCTTTCCTGTGTCAGGTGTTGACAGGCATGAGCTCTGAAGCAGGAAGGCCTCAACTCCAGCTAAGAAGAGGAAGGGGCAGCAGACAGGACTGCAGCTGGTGAACTGAGTCCTAGGAGGTTACCTCAAGAATGTGTCCCCAAATGTGCAATGCAATTAAGTTTTGAAAAGCATGGGCCCTGCTTCCCCAGTTCTTGACTGAACCTGCACCACTCTAAAAAAGAAAGGCTCCTGAGATAATAATTAAGAGTAATTCAGATATTAAATCCCCACACTTATTATCCTTACACAATCTTACATGGTTAAATTTGGCTTGGCTGCCTGCCTTCCTTTTAAGCTCAGACTTTGTTTAGATTACACCAAGTGTTTAGTATGACTGAGCACGGTCTCCCTTGTCGACTACGCTTTGACTGTTTTATCTTGTTCTGGGTCCTTAAATTGATTTTACCTTGAGCTGTTACTGACGTCCTTTTTAGGGCCAAACAGTAGCTTGGAAATGTCTTTATAAAATAAACAAAATGGTAAACTACTTCAATGTCAACTGAAAGCTTTCTAGATTTTACGTTATTTCATAGCAAAAGCAGCATTCCAGCATGCTTTTCCTGACAGCTATATCATATAATACAGTGTTTCCCAACCTTTTTTGGGCAAAGGCACACTTGTTTCATGAAAAAAATCTCGAGGCACACCACCATTACAGCCCCGTGACGTCAGCGCGCAGCGTCACGCCGGGAGGGACGCACAAAAGTGTAAGTTTCAATTTTTTCCCCTCCCCCTTGCCTTCCTTCTGTGCCAACCGCCAAAAAGCCAAGAATTGCGGGACTGCCAGCGGAGGGGGGGAGGGCGAGCGGAGGCAGCGGCGAGCCCCGTTCCTCCCCATCCGCCCCATTCCGTGCAAGGAGCGCGAACAGGTGTGAGAAGGGGGTCAAACCTGCGGGTCGGCGCCGGGGAACCTCCAAGCTTTGGGGGTGGGGGGGGAGGAGGCAGCAAAGCGAGGCAGGAAGGAGAGAGCGGCTTGGCTGGGTGAGCTTTGGCAGGGGCAGGGAATGAGAGCCATGAGGCGGGCGCTGCGGACGGAGGCGCTGCCCGCCGAGCTCGCAGGCAGCCAGGCAGGCAGATGGCGAGAGCCCCGCGCTGGGCGGCCTCTCCTCGCGGCCGCCGCCCCGCCTCTCGCCGCCCGACTCGCCCGCCTCCCTCCAGGCAACATCTCGCGGCACACCAGGCAACATCTCGCGGCACACTAGTGTGCCACGGAACAGTGGTTGAAAAACACTGATATAATACATTCCCAAACAGCTGTTACTGTATTACCAGTATCATGCTAGATACCATATGTTGTACTGTAAATAGACCTAACCCATCAACACATTACTTCTAATTTTAAAAATGTGCAAACCACACAAACAAGCATTTGACATCATTTCATAGCATATCCCGTTTGTCTGTGCCATGTTTATAGAAACACTATAACCATGAAGTTTTTAGAGATAATTAATCAAATGCTCATTGTAGTTTTTCGTTATATATCACACACATGAGAAAAAGTATTTGCTGTACTAAAAGGTAAAGGTAACGGACCCTTGACAGTTAAGTCCAGTCGCGAACAATTCTGGGGTTGCGGTGCTCATCTTGCTTTACTGGCCGAAGGAGGTGGCGTTTGTCCGCAGTTTTTTCGGGTCATGTGACCAGCATGACTAAGCTGCTTGTGGCGAAACCAGAGCAACACACGCATGGAAATGCCGTTTACCTTACTGCTGGAGCAGTATCTATTTATCTACTTGCACTTTGACGTGCTTTCAAACTGCTAGGTGGGCAGGAGCTGGGACTGAGCAATGGGAACTCACCTGTCATGGGGAATCAAACTGCTGACCTTCCGATCGGCAAGCCCTAGGCTCTGTGGTTTAGATCACGGTGCCACCTGTGTCCTATTTACTGTATTAATGAATGTTAAATAAATCAAGGTAAGCTCCCAGGACAGGTGAGAGAACAGTCACACATGGATTCCTAAATGCTACTGGAAATATTACTATTACGGATTCCTTAGGATAGAATTAATTTTTAGATATGCTTTTATCTCTATCACAAGCAAGCTGAAACTGTAGTTTCAGCTATTTTCCAGTTGTGCCACCTTGTGGTCCTACCATTCCATTAGCTCCTTATGAGAACAGAGTTTCTTAAACAGCTGGGAAAGAAATGCTTAGAATCATAGAAGTATAGAACTGGAAGGGACTCTCAGATCATCCAGTCCAACCCGCCCCGCCCCCGCAGTGCAAGAATATGCAGGAGTCTCATACAGGGAAGCTTTCTTATACCCAGAAATTATTTATGGTACTGTCTAAAGTGCAGTTGAGACTATAGCAAAAACACCTGTAAAAATAAATAAAATAAAATTGTTGTTGTTTAGACGTTCAGTCGTGTCCGCCTCTTCGTGACCCCTTGGACCAGAGCACACCAGGCACTCCTATCTTCCACTGCCACCAGCAGTTTGGTCAAACTCATGCTGGTAGCTTCGAGAACACTGTCCCACCATCTCGTCCTCTGTCGTCCCCTTCTCCTTGTGCCCTCCATCTTTCCCAACATCATGGATCAGGGTCTTTTCCAGGGAGTCTTCTCTTCTCATGAGGTGGCCAAAGTATTGGAGTCTCAGCTTCACGATCTGTCCTTCCAGTGAGCACTCAGGGCTGATTTCCTTAAGAATGGATCGGTTTGATCTTCTTGCAGTCCATGGGACTCTCAAGAGTCTCCTCCAGCACCATAATTCAAAGCATCAATTCTTCGGTGATCAGCCTTCTTGATGGTCCAGCTCTCACTTCCATTCATCACTACTGGGAAAACCATAGCTTTAACTATACGGATCTTAGTTGGCAAGGTGATGTCTCTGCTTTTTAAGATGCTGCCTAGGTTTGTCATGGCTTTTCTCTCAAGAAGCAGGCGTCTTTAATTTCGTGGCTGCTGTCACCATCTGCAGTGATCATGGAACCCAAGAAAGTAAAATCTCTCACTGCCTCCATTTCTTCCCCTTCTATTTGCCAGGAGGTGATGGGACCAGTGGCCATGATCTTCATTTTTTTGATGTTGAGCTTCAGACGATATTTTGCGCTCTCCTCTTTCACCCTCATTAAAAGGTTCTTTAATTCCTCCTCACTTTCTGCCATTAAGGTTGTGTCATCTGCATATCTTAGCTTGTTGATATTTCTTCTGGCAATCTTAATTCCGGCTTGGGATTCATCCAGTCCAGCCTTTTGCATGATGAATTCTGCATATAAATTAAGTAAGCAGGGAGACAATATACAGCCTGGTCGTACTCCTTTCCCAATTTTGAGCCAATCAGTTGTTCAATATCCAGTTCTAACTGTAGCTTCTTGTCCCACATAGAGATTTCTCAGGAGACAGATGAGGTGATCAGGCACTCCCATTTCTTTAAGAACTTGCCACAGTTTGCTGTGGTCGACACAGTCAAAGGCTTTTGCATAGTCAATGAAGCAGAAGTAGATGTCTTTCTGGAACTCTCTATCCTTCCCAATAATCCAGCGCATGTTTGCAATTTGGTCTCTGATTCCTCTGCCTCTTCTAAATCCAGCTTGCACTTCTGGGAGTTCTCGGTCCACATACTGCTTGAGCCTACCTTGTAGAATTTTAAGCATAACCTTGCTAGCGTGTGAAATGAGTGCGACTGTGCAGTAGTTGGAGCATTCTTTGGCACTGCCCTTCTTTGGGATTAGGATGTAGACTGATCTTCTCCAATCCTCTGGCCACTGCTGAGTTTTCCAAACTTGCTGGCATATTGAGTGTAGCACCTTAACAACATCATCTTTTAAAATTTTAAATAGTTCAGCTGGAATACCATCACTTCCACTGGCCTTGTTATTAGCAGTGCTTTCTAAGGCCCATTTGACTTCACTCTCCAGGATGTCTGGCTCAAGGTCAGCAATCACACTACCTGGGGTGTACGAGCCATCCATATCTTTCTGGTATAATTCCTCGGTGTATTCTTGCCACCTCTTCTTGATGTCTTCTGCTTCTGTTAGGTCCTTACCACTTTTGTCCTTTATTATGGTAATCTTTGTACAAAATGTTCCTTTCATATCTCCAATTTTATTGAAGACATCTCTGGTTCTTCCCATTCTGTTGTTTTCCTCTATTTCTTTGCATTGCTCGTTTAAGAAGGCCTTCTTGTCTCTCCTTGCTATTTTTTGGAAATCGACATTCAATTTCCTGTTTCTTTCACCATCTCCCTCGCATTTTGCTTGCCTTCTCTCCCCCGCTATTTGTAAGGCCTCGTTGGACAGCCACTTTGCTTTCTTGCATTTCCTTTTCATGGGAATGGTTTTCGTTGCTGCCTCCTGTATAATGTTGTGCGCCTCCATCCATAGTTCTTCAGGCACTCTGTCCACCAAATCTAAATCCTTAAACCTGTTCCTCACTTCCACTGTGTATTCATAAGGGATTTGATCTAGATTGTATCTTACTAGCCCAGTGGTTTTTCCTACTTTCTTCATAAAATAAAACACTATAGTATAAAATAAAATACTATACCGAAAATGAGACATCATAATCTTGAGGAGTAAAGGGCTTGTCTGCCAGCTCCTCAAAGAAATCTGTTAATGACTCCAGGGTTTCTTCAGCAAGTTTTTCATACATAGTTTCATCTATTGAGCTGTAAAAGTCAGGTAAAGAAAGAGTTACTCAAATTTTATACCATTAAATCAAAATATTATCAGTGCAAAACAAGAAATCCCAAAAAAGAACACAGTAACTTGAGGATGTTTGTTACCGACACATACTAGTGTAGGAACCATTTCTGAAGTTGCAATAAAAAAGACAAATTAGGTATGTATAGCCCAGAAATTTTATTCGGCTGAACCTTAATTCACCAGTTACAGATAGGTAGCCGTGTTGGTCTGCCATAGTCAAAATAAAAAAATTCCTTCCAGTAGCACCTTAAAGACCAACTAAGTTAGTTCTTGGTATGAGCTTTCGTGTGCATGCACACTTGGTATCTGAAGAAGTGTGCATGCACATGAAAGCTCATACCAAGAACTAACTTAGTTGGTCTTTAAGGTGCTACTGGAAGGAATTTTTTTATCTTAATTCACCACACACTGCAACTTCCATTCATTAGACAGTCCTCTGATTAAGGAATTTTAGGCTACAATTCTGACCCCACTGAATTTATTATGACTTACTTTTGAATAGTTAGGTTTGCACTGTTAGTCAATTAATTGATTACATCTGCATACATTTAGACATTGATTTGTCTTTCTTGTCCGTTTTTGTTTCTTTTCTATATGTTTGGCCCTCTCTTGATAATTTGTTACCAAACTTGACAGCAGGCTTCACTGCCATTTGGACACTGGTTCCGTCATAGCTGGCTCCCTCTGGCTGGCTAGCCTTTGGGCTCCATTTTCCCTCCCCGTTCCCTCCAGTGCCAGCCTTGGTGCTGTCCCTGAACCATGGAGTCCCACTCCCTGCTTTTCCTCTCCGGTTGCTTCCCCGCGGCTCATCTCAGCCAATGGCAGAACAATGCCAGGAGGCAGACATCACCAGTAAGGACCACCCAGAGCTTTAAGAAGCAGCACAGAGATCACGCAGCAAAAAGCATCCCTCCCTCCATAGCCCAGCCATCCTTCCTTATTTCAGACATCAAGATATAGCAGTATATCATGATGATTAGCTGGTGATCTATCATGATGTTGAAAATCAGATATTGCCCAGCCCTAGATGACATCTGGCTTAATTTGAAAGAACCCTTCCTCTCTTTATTCTTACGATATTTTCATAGCAAAAGTACTAATGGACGTTTCCATTCGTTTTAGTAAAGCTTGTGTAGTTTTCCAGTGGTTTGCACCCTAAAGATGTGCAGTTAGGCTACCTGGACACCTGTTTGAGGCCTAAGCCCACTTTCCACAATATGCATGTCCCATGGTTTTGTCTAAATTGTGGCTCCATCCCAGTCTGCTCTGGTAACATGTGAACAAGCAAGATCATGTGGAAGACAACCACAACCTGCCTATTCCCACATCAGGAATGCTTGGGATGTAGGGAATAGGGAGTGGCACTTTCCAAATGCAAGAACTACCCATAAGTTGGCAACACAATGAGTGTTGGAGAACTTGGAAATGGATCCTCTTCACCTCTTAATCAGTGAGCGCTTACTCTCTTTACACGGCTAGTGGCTAATGGTATTTCTCCCTCTTGGTGTTTACATGTTTTATTGTCTAAAGTTAAGAAGTGGGCTGATGCGACTGTTCTAGTAAAGGTTATCTGGAGGAACTGAAAGCTTGCAGCTCTTCCATTCTCATGCTACATGAATTTGTTAAACAAGCCTGTCTCCACCATACTGAGAGTAAACAAGGCATTCCTAGGAACGGCTACAAAAGAAGAAAACAAAGGTCTGGTCACGTGTGAAAGTGCTGGATGCTGTGGCATTTTTAGATAAATTTGTTGCATATGTAATGACACTATTATTCACTTAAAATGATTCAGCTTTACCAACTAACACCCCAACACAGATCCCATGCACATGGCTTTGGTTTCGATGGTTTCGTTCTTCTGAGGTGACTGTTTCTGTCCTCAATATTGATCTCTGTTTGGGAAGTTCCCAGAGTTGCCAGGTGGCCAGTTCTATATACAACTTACCTTTTGTCAATTCGAGTTCCTGCACTTCTTACGCATTGCAGTTGAGCACTCTTGGCTTTGACTATGAGAACGCCATATAAACAATGTGGCTGCACATCCTGTGAAGAAATAAGTTCTAAGTACTTTTGTGGAAAATCATGTTCTTCAGCAGAAGGCTAAGTTCAAGCAGTACAACTTTCAGGGTTGTGTCCTCCCTGAGGGGATTCTGCTACATTTTGTTTTACGCTGTTTTATTTTGTGGTTAGGATTGTGTATATTTCTGCCATGGGAACCTCGGATGAAAGCTGGATTATAAATGCTTTAATAATACATAATAATTACTTATTATTATAAGTAAACATACATATATATATATATATATATATATATATATATATATGCCAAGTCCTCTGACCAGGAGAAGCAACATTTGTATTTCAAGTCCTTAGGCCATGCTGTTCCAGAAGCAAGCACATTCCTTCTCCCTACTTCTTTCAGCCTGGCTGGTTTTCTATCAGAGTTCCTTTCCAGCTTTGTCCATGTATTCGCCCCTTTGTTTAGCGAGATCGAGATCCAGGGAGCAGGGCAGAGGGCCACGCAAACCAAGGCCCTCCTCTCCCTTCGCACGGCTTGACTCTTGCCTGCTATCTTAGTGCGTCTTTCTCCATTTTGAAGGCCCGCTCGCTCAGCGAAGACCCACCTTTCCTGCGCCCTTCCCTCCCTCCCTCCCATCTCGGCCTCAAGAGAAGCGCCCCCAAACACACCGCCAGCGGCCGGCCTGTCCTTTCCCGGCTCCCCCCAACCTGCCCGCGGAGGGTCCCGGCGCCGTTTCAAGGCCAGAGGCGCCGAGGCGGCCGGGCCCAGGAGGCCTCCCGAGCCCCGCCGGGAGCGGCCCGGGCGGCTCCTCCCGCCACGAGAGACCGAGGCCGAGAGGGAGGCCGGGCGGCGGGCTCCTGGGGGCGAGGGAGAAGCTCCGCGGGCCGGGCTCGCCGCTCCCCGGCCTTCTCCCAGGGGCTCCGGCGTCGCCCCAGGCCCAGCACTCACCGGCCGGCCCAGGAGGAGCGCGAGGCCGCAGCCGCTTCTCCGGAAAAGAGGCGCCGCCGCCGCCGCCGCCGCCGCCGCGGCCTCCTCCTGCCCCTTCCAGCGGCCCCGGGACGCCGCGCGGGAGAAGAGCCGCCACATGAGATCGTCAGGCGGCGCGCAGGAGACTCGGGCTCGGGCGCGGCGCGGCTTTGCTGCCCCCTGGCGGCGCCGCCCCTTCCTCTCGCCCTCAGCCGAAGCCTCTCCCGGGCCAGCTCTCTCCAGAAATGGCCCGGAATCCTCGGCCCGTGAATCGGGACCAGAAGAGCCTCCAGGGGCCGCGCGGGAGGAGAGAAAGGTCCGCCACGGAAACAGAGGGACTCCTCGAAGGCTCTTTGCTCCTTTGTCGCTGTTTCTGTCGTTTGGCGTGGGGCGAATAGTGACAGCCAGAACTTACTGGAAGAAAGAAACGGGGGGCGGTGGGGCAAAAGCAAGCGCTTAGAGGCCATTCGCTCTCTTCCTAGTTTCTTTGAGGCAATTTTCTAATCAAAACAACATTAAAATATTAGATGCAAATTACAACCTGCAGGCGTTAAGGCTTTGTTTCCCAAGCTATGCTTCCTGCCCTCCTCTCCATGTCTGCGGGCAGCTGGTTCCAGTCCAATGTAGTCATCATCTATTGTCTTTTTATTATTATTAAAGATTTTCTTGTTTTACAGAAGTATGTGTAATGTCTCTCGTATTTTTCCCGTGTAACATTTTTACAAATCAGTTTCATTTGTTCAGACATTGGCGATGTTTCTATTTCCCTTAATGTATGTGGGCTTTGGTGTCAGCGTTGCTCTTGCAGGTCCTCTGCTGTTCACTTGTGTTCCTTTGGTGGTGGGAGAGGTTGGCGTTGGCCAAGGTGTGGCTCTTCGTTTGTGGTTGGCTGTGGTGGTCTTTGTTTTGGGGGTGAGTGGGGTGGGTGGGTGCTTTGGATCAGGTTAGCCAAATTGATTTGTATGCTGTTGGTGGATTATTGTCATTGTCTTGTTGGGCTGTGGATGTGATAAAGGGGAGCCATACGGGGGTAAAGGCGTCTTCTATTTGTCCCTGTGTCAGTTTCAGTTTATTGGTTAATTTTTCTAGTCGGGCTGTTTCCCATGCTGACTCCTGACAGGTCTCTCCAGTGTCTGGCTATGGTGTTTCTGGCTGCTGAAAGTAGGTGGGTTATGAGTGCTTTGTGGTGTAAATGGGCATTGTTGTCTTGGAATATGTTCAGTAGGGCCAATTCTGGGGTGATGTCTAATACTTGCTTAGTTATTTTACATATTTCTTGTATGGCTGTTGTCCAGAATAGTTGGATTTTGGGACACTCCCACCACATGTGGAGGTATGTGCCTGTGGAGGTGCACCCTCTCCAGCATTTTGGTGAGGTTCCTGGGCGTATTAGCGCTAGTTTTCTTGGTGTTAGGTACCACCTGCAGGTGAGTTTCAGAGTGAGTTCTTTTCTTTTCGTTGATATGGATTTAAAGGGGGGTTTAGACCACATTCTGGTCCATTGAGTGGGGATAATCTCATAGCCTATGTCATCCTCCCATTGTTTTTTGATTGCGTCTAGGGGGTTTGTGGGATTTTGGAGTAGTATTTTGTATATTGCGGATACCATCCCTTTACTGTTTCCCTTTGTTGTTAGGAGGAGGTTTTCAAAGGTTGTCAGGGGCCTAGTTGTTGCTGATTTTATATATATATATATATATATATATATATATATATATATATATAACCCCGCCCATCTGGCTGGGTTTCCCCAGCCACCCTGGGCCAAAAATACACTAAAATGTTGGGTTGTTTAAGAGGGCATGTAGTTAGTTGGTGTTGTGTTAACCAGGGCATTTGGGTGTCTTCTAGTTTGTCTTGTATTTCTTGTGTTGACAAAGGTTTGTTGTTTTTATAGAAGTCTATTAGGCGATATAAGCCTTTGGTTTGCCAGGTTTTTATCTGGAGGTTTTGTGCTGCATGGTGGAATAATGGGTGGTATGCCAGGGGGATTTGTGGGGATGGGGTTGGGGATAGTTTGCCTATTTCTGTTTTCCATGCTTTGAGCATGGTCTGTGTGTACCTGTTAAGTGTTGTGGGAATTTTCTTTAGTTTGTCTGGGAGGAGTGGGTATGCTGTGGTGCAGGTATTTTCAATTGTGTCCCTCTCTAGGTGTACCCATTGTTTTGTCTCATCTTCTAGTATATATGGGATTATATGGCGTATTTGGTTGGCAATGTAATATGCTTCTATGTTGGGGATTCCCCATCCTTCTTCTGAGGTGGGGAGGTGCAGGTATTTGGGGCTTATTCTTGGTTTTTTATGTGAGAAGATAAAAGAGTGTAGTTTTCTCTGCCAACTGCGGAGTTGGGTTGGGGGGGATCCAGATTGGGAGGGTTTGGAATAGGTAGGTTAGTTTTGGGAGGATGATCATTTTGATCATGGCTATTTTGTCTGAGAGAATGAAATTCACGTTGTTCCATCTTTTTAGGTCTTTGTTAATTTGTCGCCACAGGGGCTTGTAGTTGTGGAAGTACAATTTATTGAGGTTTCTGGTTATTTGTACCCCTAGGTATCTGAACTTGGTGTGGCACAGTTTTATTTTGGTGACCTTCGTGAGTTCTTTTTGGGTGTGAGGAGGGGTGTTGAAGCACATAGCTTCTGACTTTGTAAAATTTACCTGTAGGCCCGACACCATTGCAAATGTGTTGAGTTCTCTGATTAGGGAGGTTGCTGTGCTTATGGGGTCTGGTGTTGTGACCATTAGGTTGTCTGCAAAGAGCCCTAATTTATAGGTTCTGCCTTTTATTTCCACTCCCTTGATGTCTGTGGCTGCTCGGATTCAGATTGCTAAGGGTTCCAGGGCCAGGATAAATAAGAAGGGAGACAGTGGGCATCCTTGTTTCATGCCTCTTTGGATAGCTATAGTATTAGAATCCATATTGTTAGTTCTGCATTTTGCTGAGGCTTGGGAGTATATTTGTTTGAGGATTTGTAGGAAGTTGGGACCAAATTTCATGTTAGTTAGTACTGCTAATATGTATTTTCACTCTAAGCAATCAAAGGCTTTGGGGGTGTCTAGGGACACAATTGTCAATGGGAGTTTACCGTATTTTTCGTTCTATAGGATACACATTTCCCCCTCCAAAAATTAAGGGGAAATGTGTGTGCGTCCTATAGAGCGAATGCAGGCTGCGCCGCTAAGCCCAAAGCCAGAACAGGAAGATGGAGCACTGCGGAGCGCTCCGTCTCGCTGCTCTAGCTTGGGGATTGCTGCGCGCAAACCTCTGCAGGGCAGCGGGGTGCCTTCACCTCGCTGTCCTGCAGAAGCTAGCAAAGCTGTTCCCAAGCCAGAACAGTGAGATGGAGGGCTCTGTCTCACTGCTCTAGCTTGGGGACGGCTGCGCGCAAACCTCTGTAGGGCAGCGGGGCGCTGCGCTCCAAAAGGCTTCAGGGATCTTTGAGGCTGGCGGTGGGGGAAAGCAGCGCTTCGCCCCACCGCCAGCCCCACAAGCTCTGGTGAATGTACCTTGAACGCACCTTGTTTTAGAGGGGGAGAACAAGAAAAATTTCCCCCCCTGTTCTCCCCCTCCTATGGTCCGGTGCGTCCTATGGTCCGGTGCGTCCTATGGAGCGAAAAATACGGTAGTTGCCTTGCTGCGTTTGATCAGGTTCAGTAGTTTCCTGATGGGGTCTGTTATATTGCGGCCAGGGACAAAGCCAGTCTGGTCTGGGGCTATTAACTTGTGTAGGAAGATTTTTAGGCAGTTGGCCAAGATTGATGTGAATATCTTGTAGTCTTGGTTTATTAATGAGATTGGGCGGTATGATTCTACTTTGAGGCTGTCTTTTAGTGGTTTTGGGATGGAGACTATTTTGGAGTGGGTCCAGGTTTTGGGGGTGGGCCAGCACGGTTTGCCATCTCCCTGTTTGGTGTCATCTCAATCTCCCGATTGGTTTTGGTTTGAGGTCTATTTGGCGTCCTCTTGGAGTAGGGCGTGTTGCGGTTAGAAGTTGTAGCAGTGGTGGTTCCTGGGTGTTGTTGGGTTGCTGAGCTGATCAGGCGTTGTTGACTGGTGGCTTTTACAGAGCGTTCAAAATTAGGTGGCCATTTGTGTTACTTCTAGACTGTGTTTTAAGAGCTTCTCTGGGGTTTCCATAGTCACCTCAGCAGTGTCGCCAAAGGGGGAGGGGTCAGGTAAGCAGAGAAGCGGATAGACCACCAGACAGACAGTTCACATAGAGCAGTGTTTCCCAAACGTTTTTGGGCAACGGCACACCTGTTTACTGAAAAAAAATCTCGCGGCACACCACCATTAAAGCCCCGCCCCGTGACGTCAGCGCGCAGCGTCACACCGGGAGGGACGCACAAAAGTGAAAGTTTTTTCCCTCCCCCTTGCCGGGGAACCTCCAAGCTTTGGGGGTGGGAGGAGGCAGCAGAGCGAGGGACTGAGGGACGGCGGCAACTGAGGCGGCGGCGGCTGTTGTGGTGGTGGCGGCGATAGCGGGCGGAGGAGGGGGCGGCGGCGGGGCTTGAGGAGCCGTCGCCGGGAGTTGCTGCTGCTGTTGTTGCTGCTGCTGCCCGGACATGCCGGCCTCCTCCTCCTCCGCTGTCTCGCGCTCCTCCCTTTTGCACGTGCTGCCCCGCCGCTCGGCACCACCACCGCGGAGCCGCCCCCGGCTCGACGCGGATCCTCGCCGCCGCCTCAGTTGCCGCCGTCCCTCAGTCCCTTGCTCGGAATTCAGCTCGGAATTCAGCCTGAGGAAAACCCCAAGTCCCCACATTTCTAGTTTCCCGCGCCCTTTAAAGGGCGATACGAGCCCCACGGCAGGCAGGCAGGCAGAGCTGGGAAGGGGGTTTCCAGGGGACACGGCAGCTCCTCGAAAGGCTTCTCTCAGCTGCGCTCAATCCGCCTCGGAGAGGATTTCCCCTCCGGTCCCATGCGTTCGTTTGGGGCATCGCTCCGGCTGCTCCCTCTCCCGCCGCGCAGGAGCGATGCCTCTCTCTGGCTCTCCCTCCGCGCAGGCTGAGGGAGGGAGGGAGGGGCGCGTGTGACCCGTCTCTGCTGGGAGACCAAACCCAGCGAGACAGAGTCGCGCGGAGGCGCCCAGGCAGCGCTGCCGGCTGCGAGGAGGAGCGCCAGGCAGCAGCAGGAGGCGCGGCCTCTCCTCGCCGCCGCCGCCCCGCCTCTCGCCGCCCGACTCGCCCGCCTCCCTCCAGGCATCTCGCGGCACACGAGGCAACGTCTCACGGCACACTCGTGTGCCGCGGAACACCGGTTGGGAAACACTGACATAGAGGGAGGGGGTTAGCAGGCAGAGATGTGCGAGATCATCTCGCACTCCCCCTGGGGCCAGGGGAAATGTGTGTTTAGGAGGGGTTGTATATACACAAAAGGGGTACTGGGGTCCAGTTAAGGTGGAGGGTGGGGTTGGGGATGCGTTCAGAAACAGAAACAGACAGACAGGCTATATGTAAAGGGTGGGGGGAGAAGGAGGAAGGAGAGGAAGAAGAGAAAGAACAAAACGGGGGAGGAGAGGGGTGGGAGGAGGGGGAAATTGGAGTAAAATAAAAGGGGGAAAGAGAGAGAAGGAGAGATAGTAAATTTACTTTAAAGAGGGCGGGGGAGGGGGATGGAGAAAGGGAGGGGGAGAGAGAAAGAGAAGGAAGAGGAGGGTGGGAAGAAGAAGAAGAAAAGAGAAAAAAGGGAGGGGTGGGGAGAGAGAGGGAACTGTGGGGCTGGTGGTGGTATGGGGAAAGAGGTCTTGTTTTAAAAGAGGGGGTGGGGAGAAAGGGCTCCCCCCTCAAAGCAAACTGACAATGGGAAAAAGGGGGGTGATTTAAAAAAAAAAAAAACAAAAGTGATAGAAAACAAAAATGGGGTGGAGAGTAAAAAGTAGGGGGAAATATGAGGAAAAATAAGCAAAAAGGAGCTGAGGGAAGGGATTTAAGGAGAGTGTTTATATGCTGAGGAAGTAAAATAGAGATGAAATAAAAGAAGTTGGAAGAAATGAGCACAACTACAACAAAAAAGGTCCCCCCCTTTTTGGGGGGGAGTGGAGAGTGTGATTTAAGTAATATATGGATGTATTTTAAAAAAGGTAATAGAAATTTAGTAGAGGGACTGAAGACTTAGGGGGGAAAGGGGGGTTGTTTTGTGTTGTTGTTTTTTAAATAAGGTTAGAATATATGAGGGGGAAGGGGGGAATTTATGTATTAAAAAATAGGTGGAGATGAAAATAGTAATATAAGAATATTATTATTTTCAAAAAGAAGAAAGAAAATTCTTTTAAAAACAAAAAACCAATAAAAAATTAAAATTAAAATAGAAAATGTTTTCACCTTTTTCTTCCTTCCCTTAAAAAAAACAAAAACAAAAAACAAAAAAACACAAACAACAACTACAAAAAACACTCCCTTAAAAATACAAAAAAGATCCTTTTTCTTTTCTTTTCCCTCAAAAATTGAAAATACAGTGGTACCTTGGGTTACATACGCTTCAGGTTACAGACTCTGCTAACCCAGAAATAGTGCTTCAGGTTAAGAACTTTGCTTCAGGATGAGAACAGAAATCGTGCTCCGGCGGTGCGGCAGCAGCAGGAGGCCCCATTAGCTAAAGTGGTGCTTCAGGTTAAGAACAGTTTCAGGTTAAGAACAGAACTCCAGAACGAATTAAGTACTTAACCCGAGGTACCACTGTAGAGGGAAGCAAGGTCTTTTTCAATGGGCTTCTCTTTGGGCTCCGGCTTGCTTTTTCGTCATCATTTATTGTCACACATAAGGGGTCAAGAAAATACTTCTTGCGAGTTATGGGATTTGCTCAAGAAGATAAGCATCAGGATTATCCGCAACACTTGTTTTGAGAACAAAATACTTTATTTTTTGTCAATAAAACTATAGTTTACAGTAGAATATACTAAATAAATTATGTATTTTTGTCCTTTACAAGCAATATATCTAATCACAGATATGTCAAAGACAATATATGTACACAACATAAGGCCTTGTTATAAATAGCTTCTTTTTCATTTCACTAATAAACAGTGAAAATTTCTTTATAGAAGATAGCTTTCCATAAACTATGTGCAAACATATTACACTAACCCATGTATGAAATTAATAGGTGAGCAATTATAATTCTGGGGGAAAGCAGAATTGATTTACATAATATTCACCACTGTGATGATGATGACTCTTTAAATAGGCAAAGCAGATTACATTTGTGCATAATCACTGAATACATGCAAATAAAAAAATCACGTGAGAGACAATAGGAAAATATTACTTCCAAGCCCTGAAAAGATGATTGGCAATAGAAGAAAGAGCAGCTTAAGTACAATGTATGCAGTTCTTCACAGTTTGGCAACAGCACATCCTAGCAAAGTGTGAAATGTTTCCTTTCACATCTTCTGAGTCCAAGGTAGCATTTCTAGGCTTCAAGAATCCTCTGTTGTTTTCACAGAGGCTCTGTTGCTTATGACTTTTTGTTTCCTAGGCTCAGCAAATTCTTCCTTGTAAATCAGGAGTGCAGAAAGTGCTTCTCTTCAAATATTCTCATTCTTAAAATTCATCTTTTTCTTATTTTATGATCTATTACTAAACAAAAGAAATAAAAAGAATTAATTTTTTTCTCCAACAAACAAACAAAACTTGTTAACACCCCCCTTCACTATCAATATTGGTTACTACAACATCTATTTTCTTCCTTCTTATGTTAGGTTTCCCAACTATACAACATTTAATATTTTTTGACCATCATAACTCAGTCTCATTGTATGGACAACACAGAATGTGTTCAGAACACCCCAAAGGCCTTTTGCAGTTTTATCTGCTACAGTCAGTCCTTTTTTCTGGGGCTTTTCAGTACCAGCAAACTTTTTTTCAAGAAGAAAAGTGCTGTCTGGCTACGATCCTTTATGTTTACCATTCCCAATCCCAAAGTAGTGTTCCAATGAAATCAATACAACTTCCTGTAGGATGCTTAAAGCTAAATTTCCTGAATATCTGAATTAGATACCTCTGTGGCAACTGTTACATTCAGCTTCCAATCTACTACCGTATTGGCCTGAATACTGTATAAGCCTCACTTTTCCCCCAAAT
This sequence comes from Podarcis liolepis, assembly GCF_965112155.1. Taxonomy (NCBI): domain Eukaryota; kingdom Metazoa; phylum Chordata; class Lepidosauria; order Squamata; family Lacertidae; genus Podarcis; species Podarcis liolepis. Next base: position 612,479 of record NC_139565.1, on the reverse strand, counting down.
TCCAACCGTGAAAAGTTAAAAGTGCGGCTTAAATTTGCGACCTTACAAAAACTGGCTTTTACGATATTGCTGCTGAAACAGACATATGGTAAAACGGAATGGGTGTGAGTGCTGGCAGAATTTTAAGGGAGCGGCTCATATTCAGATATTGTCTTTTTTTCTTTTCCCCTCCTTGAATTTTAAAGGTGTGACTTATATTTGGATGCAGCTTATATTTGGGCCAATATGGTATATTGTTATAGATGGGGGGCTAAATCCTAGAAATTAATAAATGGTAGGATTTTGATTATTTGCGATCTGAAGGGAGAAATACTGCAGAGGAATTCCTGGGCTAGCCTTTGCAAAAAACGACCTGGCCAAGTTAGGGCCATTAAGAAACAATACAGAGCCACTGAGAGCCATTGGCAATGCAGGAGAGCCGCTCCCCCCTTGCCCTTGATATAAATTTTGTTGCATTAAGCCAAATAAACATGTTAAATGCTAAATTGGCATAAACTGAAATGCTTCAGAATAATTAGGCATAGCCAGGATTTGGGGGGGGCAGGACTTTTGTTGGGGGGAGTAGAACCGACATGATTGTTCATTTAGTTAAGTATTTCTATTGTTTTACTTGATGGGGGGCAGCTGACCCCTTGACCCCCCCCCCCCGGCTACGCGCATGGATGGGGCTTTAAATCAATTTTTAAAAAATGTTTTAAAAAAGAAAAATGTTCAATTTTTATAGTTCAACTTGAACTCCTTATTTCAAGGAAAAACAAGTTTAAAAATGGAACATATCTAATCATATTAACAAGGAAACAAATGTTGTGCACCATGTTAAAAATCTGATCATGCTTAAGGACTCTCAACAACTACAAAAATGCACTCAGAATGTGGCACAAGGCATAGGGGGCAAACTGTGCTGCATAATTAGATAATGTACAAGATATTTTCAAAGGATTCTGCACAGAACATTATTTACTGATTCTACATGAATAGAAGTATTGTGGCACAGACTAGAGAATTTCATGCAGCTGCATATGGACCATAAAATATACCGTTCCTCACTGATCAATGAGTTTGATCACAACGCAGTTGGCAGTGGAGATGCTCATTGTGAAGCTAGTGCTGTATTCTTCACTAACCTCCGAAGTCAGGCCAGTTTGCTAGCAGGAGCAATCTTAGGCACCAATATTTTTAGAGTCTCCAACAAAAAATGTACAGTCAGAAAGGAACACCCTAAGGTCCCTTTCAATGTCAGAGAGGACGCAGGGACATGTATAAACAACTCACACTGCAAAAAGATCCTTGTGTGCATTCTCTTGACTCATGCAATAGGTTGGAATGATTAAAAGTCCAGGACCAGTCCTGAGCTGAAGACAGGGTTGAAATCTTGTTAAGCTATGTACAGTCATACCTCGGGTTACAAATGCTTCAGGTTGCATTTTTTTGGGTTACGGACCGCCGAAACCCAGAAGTACCGGAACGGGTTACTTCCAGGTTTTGGCGGTTGTGCATGTGCAGAAGCGCCGAATTGCAAGCCGCACGTGCGCAGATGCGGGTTGCAAATGCGCATCCCGCATGGATCACGTTCGCGACCCGAGCATCCACTGTATTTCATTTCACTCTAAAAGTAATATTCCCCAACTGTGAAATTATGACTCTGCTAAAGAAGGACAAAGATACAGAAATTTTATTACTGGGCCAGTTCTTACACACTGGAGAAGAAAAAACCTTTCTTCCTGTTAAGTGCACTTATTAAGGCTCTGTCTCCCAGATGACAGTGAAACCACTCTCACTGCTATAAAATATCTCAAGCCAAGGTTAAGACAACTGGAATTAGGATACTGTACGGTCATAAGGATATCACTTGTGAAAGACAATAAAATTCTTTCCTTTTCATAATGCCCTATATTCACAATGCTTTCTTACTATAACAATAGTTTTTGACCTACATATTTTTCAGTGTTTGTTCGTTTTATACCAACAGGTTAATTAGATTTCCAAAAACTGTACATTTAAAAAACCTCTGGACAAAAGTGATTTATATCAAAGTGACAAATCTATAAGGACTTTAAAACACCAGATTTATGAAACTAATCAATGTAATCTGAAGTATTAGTACATTAGCATCAGGTAAGAAACAATATAAGATATCTATTTTTATATATTGTTTTGAACTCTTGTGCCTGAAGAACACTCAAAAGGTAAAGCCGTGCAGCTAAATACTTTTACTGAGAAGCCAGTCCAGAAAGGAGCATGCAACTCTTATCATTTTAGAATCAGCAATAGGTGGCAGCATTGTGTTTGGAGAAAGAACATGAAACTTGTTTCCATATTCACAGAGGACTCAAAACAAACTACTTTAGAATCATAGAATCATAGAGTTGGAATAGACCACAAGGGCCATCGAGTCCAACCCCCTGCCAAGCAGGAAACACCATCAGAGCACTCCTGACATATGGTTGTCAAGCCTCTGCTTAAAGACCTCCAAAGTAGGAGACTCCACCACACTCCTTGGCAGCAAATTCCACTGTCAAACAGCTCTGACTGTCAGGAAGTTCTTCCTAATGTTTAGGTGGAATCTTCTTTCTTGTAGTTTGGATCCATTGCTCCGTGTCCGCTTCTCTGGAGCAGCAGAAAACAACCTTTCTCCCTCCTCTATATGACATCCTTTTATATATTTGAACATGGCTATCATATCACCCCTTAACCTCCTCTTCTGCAGGCTAAACATGCCCAGCTCCCTTAGCCGTTCCTCATAAGGCATCGTTTCCAGGCCTTTGACCATTGGTTGCCCTCCTCTGGACACGTTCCAGTTTGTCAGTGTCCTTCTTGAACTGTGGTGCCCAGAACTGGACACAGTAGCATTTTGTTGCATTAAGCCAAATAAACATGTTAAATGCTAAATTGGCATAAACTGAAATGCTTCAGAATAATTAGGCATAGCCAGGATTTGGGGGGGGCAGGACTTTTGTTGGGGGGAGTAGAACCGACATGATTGTTCATTTAGTTAAGTATTTCTATTGTTTTACTTGATGGGGGGCAGCTGACCCCTTGACCCCCCCCCCGGCTACGCGCATGGATGGGGCTTTAAATCAATTTTTAAAAAATGTTTTAAAAAAGAAAAATGTTCAATTTTTATAGTTCAACTTGAACTCCTTATTTCAAGGAAAAACAAGTTTAAAAATGGAACATATCTAATCATATTAACAAGGAAACAAATGTTGTGCACCATGTTAAAAATCTGATCATGCTTAAGGACTCTCAACAACTACAAAAATGCACTCAGAATGTGGCACAAGGCATAGGGGGCAAACTGTGCTGCATAATTAGATAATGTACAAGATATTTTCAAAGGATTCTGCACAGAACATTATTTACTGATTCTACATGAATAGAAGTATTGTGGCACAGACTAGAGAATTTCATGCAGCTGCATATGGACCATAAAATATACCGTTCCTCACTGATCAATGAGTTTGATCACAACGCAGTTGGCAGTGGAGATGCTCATTGTGAAGCTAGTGCTGTATTCTTCACTAACCTCCGAAGTCAGGCCAGTTTGCTAGCAGGAGCAATCTTAGGCACCAATATTTTTAGAGTCTCCAACAAAAAATGTACAGTCAGAAAGGAACACCCTAAGGTCCCTTTCAATGTCAGAGAGGACGCAGGGACATGTATAAACAACTCACACTGCAAAAAGATCCTTGTGTGCATTCTCTTGACTCATGCAATAGGTTGGAATGATTAAAAGTCCAGGACCAGTCCTGAGCTGAAGACAGGGTTGAAATCTTGTTAAGCTATGTACAGTCATACCTCGGGTTACAAATGCTTCAGGTTGCATTTTTTTGGGTTACGGACCGCCGAAACCCAGAAGTACCGGAACGGGTTACTTCCAGGTTTTGGCGGTTGTGCATGTGCAGAAGCGCCGAATTGCAAGCCGCACGTGCGCAGATGCGGGTTGCAAATGCGCATCCCGCATGGATCACGTTCGCGACCCGAGCATCCACTGTATTTCATTTCACTCTAAAAGTAATATTCCCCAACTGTGAAATTATGACTCTGCTAAAGAAGGACAAAGATACAGAAATTTTATTACTGGGCCAGTTCTTACACACTGGAGAAGAAAAAACCTTTCTTCCTGTTAAGTGCACTTATTAAGGCTCTGTCTCCCAGATGACAGTGAAACCACTCTCACTGCTATAAAATATCTCAAGCCAAGGTTAAGACAACTGGAATTAGGATACTGTACGGTCATAAGGATATCACTTGTGAAAGACAATAAAATTCTTTCCTTTTCATAATGCCCTATATTCACAATGCTTTCTTACTATAACAATAGTTTTTGACCTACATATTTTTCAGTGTTTGTTCGTTTTATACCAACAGGTTAATTAGATTTCCAAAAACTGTACATTTAAAAAACCTCTGGACAAAAGTGATTTATATCAAAGTGACAAATCTATAAGGACTTTAAAACACCAGATTTATGAAACTAATCAATGTAATCTGAAGTATTAGTACATTAGCATCAGGTAAGAAACAATATAAGATATCTATTTTTATATATTGTTTTGAACTCTTGTGCCTGAAGAACACTCAAAAGGTAAAGCCGTGCAGCTAAATACTTTTACTGAGAAGCCAGTCCAGAAAGGAGCATGCAACTCTTATCATTTTAGAATCAGCAATAGGTGGCAGCATTGTGTTTGGAGAAAGAACATGAAACTTGTTTCCATATTCACAGAGGACTCAAAACAAACTACTTTAGAATCATAGAATCATAGAGTTGGAATAGACCACAAGGGCCATCGAGTCCAACCCCCTGCCAAGCAGGAAACACCATCAGAGCACTCCTGACATATGGTTGTCAAGCCTCTGCTTAAAGACCTCCAAAGTAGGAGACTCCACCACACTCCTTGGCAGCAAATTCCACTGTCAAACAGCTCTGACTGTCAGGAAGTTCTTCCTAATGTTTAGGTGGAATCTTCTTTCTTGTAGTTTGGATCCATTGCTCCGTGTCCGCTTCTCTGGAGCAGCAGAAAACAACCTTTCTCCCTCCTCTATATGACATCCTTTTATATATTTGAACATGGCTATCATATCACCCCTTAACCTCCTCTTCTGCAGGCTAAACATGCCCAGCTCCCTTAGCCGTTCCTCATAAGGCATCGTTTCCAGGCCTTTGACCATTGGTTGCCCTCCTCTGGACACGTTCCAGTTTGTCAGTGTCCTTCTTGAACTGTGGTGCCCAGAACTGGACACAGTACTCCAGGTGAGGTCTGACCAGAGCAGAATACAGTGGCACTATTACTTCCCTTGATCTAGATGCTATACTCCTATTGATGCAGCCCAGAATTGCATTGGCTTTTTTAGCTGCCGTGTCACACTGTTGGCTCATGTCAAGTTTGTGGTCAACCAAGACTCCTAGATCCTTTTCACATGTACTGCTCTCAAGCCAGGTGTCACCCATCTTGTATTTGTGCCTCTCATTTTTTTTGCCCAAGTGCAATACTTTACATTTCTCCCTGTTAAAGTTCATCTTGTTTGTTTTGGCCCAGTTCTCTAATCTGTCAAGGTCATTTTGAAGTGTGATCCTGTCCTCTGGGGTGTTAGCCACCCCTCCCAGTTTGGTGTCATCTGCAAATTTGATCAGGATGCCCTTGAGTCCATCATCCAAGTCGTTGATAAAGATGTTGAATAAGACCGGGCCCAAGACAGAACCCTGTGGCAACCCACTGGTCACTCTTCTCCAGGATGAAGAGGAACCATTGATGAGCACCCTTTGGGTTCGGTCAGTCACATTAGTCAGTTTAAAGCCCTCCTGATGAGGTTTCTGAGATTTTTGGCAAAAACATTCCTCCCAACCGTTGTGAGGTGCAGCCCATCGCTCGCCAGAAGTCCATCTTCAAGAAACTGCAGTCCGTGATCTAAGAATCCATACTTTAAGTGATACACAAGTTCATTCATAAAAAAATGTCCTTCCATTAGCACCTTAGAGACCAACAAAGTTTGTCATTCATATGAGCTTTCGTGTGCATGCACACTTCTTCAGATACACTGAAACAGAAGTCACCAGATCCTTATATACAGTGAGAGGGTGGGGAGAGGTATTACTCAGAAGGGTGATGATTGGCTGGTAGGTGTGGTAAACCTGTTGACAACTTCTCTTTCCAGTCTATTTCTGAAATTCTTTTGTAATAAGACAGATACTTTGAGATATTGTATAGAATGTCCTGGGAGATTGAAGTGTTCTCCTACTGGTTTCTCTGTCTTGTGATTCCTGATGTCAGATTTATGTCCATTTATCCTTTGGCGTAGGCTTTGGCCTGTTTGACCAATATAGAGAGCTGAAGGGCACCGTTGTCATTTGATGGCATACACAATGTTAGAAGATGAGCAATTAAATAGTCCTGAGATGGTATGTTTGATGTTGTTGGGGCCAGTAATGGTGTTGTCCTGGTGTATGTGGCAGCAAAGTTGGCAACTGGGTTTATTGCAGGCTCTGGTACCGGTGTCCATGTTAAGTCTGGTTGTTGTATTTTTGTGGGTGAGTTGTTTAAGATTGGGTGGCTGTCTGTAGGCAATGAAAGGTCTTCCTCCCAGAGCTTGAGAAAGAGAACTGTCATTGTCTAGGAGAGGTTGTAGATCTCTTATGATGCGTTGTACTGTTTTAACTTGGGAGCTGTGATTACTAGTGGTGTTCTGTTATTTTCTTTTTTGGGTCTGTCTTGCAGCAAGTTCTCTCTGGGTATCAGTCTGGCTCTGTTGATCTGTTGTTTAACTTCATCAGGCGGATAGTTTAGTTCTAAAAAGGTTTGCTGTAGATCTTTTAGGTGAGAGTCTCTGTAGAGTTGGAACAGATGCGGCTGTAATGTAGGGCCTAGCTATATACAATGGATTGTTTGGTATGTTTGGGATGGTAGCTAGAAGCATGTAGATATGTTTGTCGGTCAGTTGGTTTACGGTATAAGGTGGTGTCTATATGCCCATCCTGTATTTTTATAGTAGTGTCCAAAAAATGTATTTCTTGCATAGATTGGTTCATTGTTAGGTTGATGGTGGGGTGAAAGTCATTGAATGTCTGGTGGAAGGTATCCAGGGTCTGTTGACCATGTGCCCAGATAATAAAAATATTGTCAATGTATCGCAGGTACAAGAGAGGTTTGAGTGGGTACCCACTCAAACCTCTCTTGTAGGGTAGTCTCACTGAAATTAATGGACCTAACTTAGCCATATTCATTCATTTAAATAAGTCTACTCTGAGTAAAACTAAGCCCCAATGAGAATACTTTTTGCCACTTCCATGTGTCTTAAGTTACTGGCTGTTGCTTTTTTTTAAATAATATGAATAGTAAATTGCAGGACAGCCCATTGCCTAGCAGGAATCGCAAATGGTTCCAGAAAGACAGGGTCTTCAATGAATCCACTGTTTATTATATTGGACATAGTTATCATTTTTAATTCCCAAACAGGCTTATTAGATCTTTGGGTTTCTTTTTAGGACAATGGCAAAAGGATGGATTCTCACAGGAACAAGTGCTGACTTGCAACGGGGTGGAAAGGATGCTCAGTTCGATGCAGGCCATGACTGTGGATCCCAGGATATGGCAAGCTGAATCTGCTCAGAGGTGGCAGAACAACCTTGCTAAATCCCGCTTGAAACAAGCACACCCACAGAAGATGAACTGTTCGTCCATAATCATTTCCCTTGAAGGTTGTTGTTATTTTGATATCCCATTAAGGCAGCTCAGCTTCACTCCTGCAAACATTGGAGAATTTTAATTTAGATCAACCCTAGCTAAACCTAAATAAATATAACAAGTTGAGCCATTATTGGGAAATATTACAGAGAAAACGAGGGTCTTTTTATCTAATCTTCAACAATCTCAATGTGGGATATTACTATTAGCATTACATATGTGGATCAATGCAGCAGGAAGTTGTTTAAAGAGACATGTGTTTTCTCCACTTTGTTTTACTGATTATAACCAATGTGAATGAGTGCTCCATGCTATATATAAAAGGTTTTCTACCCTGAAACTCAGCATCTTTGAATACAAACACATTATACTAGTAAATTTCACGAGATGAGTAAATTTGGACAGAATTAAGAATCTTAAAAGAAATAGGGAATGCAAATACTAATCTAGTCAAATGGAACATTATCAAACCCATGAGACTTTCCAGCGCTGTTCTGAAAATGTCACAGATATTTCTCTTGCCTTTCCCTCTCTTGCATGCCCACAGAAAGATGGAAAATATATGTAAATTGATCCAATCTATTAAAAGGAGAGGGAGTTCTCTACAATGCCCTACTTATACTAAGATTTTTGAATAACCCAGGCATTTCCTATTCCAACCAATATGTGCATTGAAACAGAGGAATGTTTGGTAAGCAAAGCAACATTGATTTGTTCCTCCAATTATAGCTACAAAAGTATGAATAGAACTATAGGTATAGTTTAAGTGCTGTTGCGTCATACATATTTTCTTCTCTCAAGCGACAGTTCTGCATCAGAGGACATCAGAATCTCACCTTTTCAGTTTTGTGGGGAATACTTCATACTACTCACAAAATGGAATAGTACACTAAGAGTGAAACATGTGAAGTACACATCTACAGAATACAACCCAGTGTCAATCAAAAGCAAGTCACCTATTTGAAAGTGTACATAATTTGGAAAAAGAAAAGATTAGTCAACTTACTAAGTATACATCCAGCACAGAAGCATTATCATTTTCTGTTTCTACTGTGCTCTGTTCTGAGGTCAAGCAGATAGCACTATCTTCTAAGGTGAATGTTGAACTCGAAGGCAATCCTTTACTGGATATAAAAGCAACACACAATGATCATGAAACCAAAATGAAACAATGTGCTAATAGGTCAGACTTATGGGATTGTCTTTAGTAATTGTATAGAACCATACACATTTGTAAGATCCTAGTTGCATGCTATTCCATTGCAGCAAAGTCTTCCTACATCTTACCTTCAGCATCCCAAAACTGATATTGCCTTTGGACTCCAGTGCTCAAGCAAAAGAATGAGCAGAAGTGGCTGCAGAGGTCCCTCTAGATGGAAGAAGGTATGGCACATGGAGTCAGCAATTGAGGGAGAGTTGCAAAAGTGTCCTGAGAGTTTTTCTGCCTCCTGTTCTCCACCAGCACAATCCTGAACCCTCAATGTAAATTTCCTTAAAGGTAAAGGTACCCCTGCCCGTACGGGCCAGTCTTGACAGACTCTAGGGTTGTGCGCTCATCTCACTCTATAGGCCAGGAGCCAGCGCTGTCCGCAGACACTTCCGGGTCAGGTGGCCAAAACTCCTGAGGAACCAGTGGAACCAGTATTTTTTCTAAAAATGTTTGAAAATAAAAATATATACTCCACCTCTTCCAAACCCTGACACAGTACAATAACATTTCTGCATGTCTGATCCATTAAAACACACTTTTAGAAATGATTAATTATGCTACTTATTTGGGGAACAGGAAAAGCAAAACCGGACACACCCATAGAATGGCCCAGACTTCACAGTGACTGATATGTTGTGGTTTTTCCTGTTTTACCCATCCTAACCTATAAACCATGGGTAGTCAACCTTTTTATACCTACTGCCCACTAATGTAAAATTTCCTTACCGCCCACCAGAGCTCGATGGAAGGAGGATTCAGCTTGTGCCATAGAACCCCCTACTGCCCACCTAGAATCCTGAAACGCTCACTAGTGGGCGGTAGGGACCAGGCTGACAATCCCGGCTATAAACAAATAAGATTATTGTTGTGAAGACTGAAACAGCAACCTTAAAAGCTTTATTCATGTGTTCAGTGTTGATTTTATGTTTGTATGCAACTCAAAAGCAATAGTTTTTTTCCCTGAAGGGTTAAAAAACTGAATGTTGAAGGCTGGTTATTCGAGATTCTTAGGATGGGAAGTTTTTCCAATAACAAATTATATAATGCACACGGAACTGAATGAGAAGGAGAGCACAAATGGTTGCAGATATATCTGCAAATGTGGTCTCCATGGTTTCACTCATGCTGGTATTTCCCCCCACTGTTGAGCAAAACTAAGGTTACCAGATTTTTTCCAATGAATCCAGGGATACTTTAATTACCGTATTTTTCACTCTATAACACGCACCTGACCATAACACGCACGTAGTTTTTAGAGGAGGAAAATCCGTAGGCATGCCACCCGTAGGCATTCCCTCCATAACACGCACAGACATTTCCCCTTACTTTTTAGGAGGAAAAAAGTGAGTGTTATGGTGCAAAAAATACGGTAAATAAATACTACACATTCGGGACGTTGATGCTGCAGCAATGGTGGTGGTCAACCACCACGTTTCCCCTTCCTCCAAGGCTTCTATCTCCTTTTTCCATGAGTCTGGGCAGCCTGAGTTGTTGGTTCTTCCGTGGTGGTGGTGGGGAAGCAGTGCATGGTGGGTCAGGCATGGAAGGTGGAGGAGGGCCAACAGCAGCAGCGGTGAGGCTCGGGCAGCACGATGCCTCCCTTCCCATTGGAGCAGCCCCAATCCCATACCTACTTGCATGCAAATAGGAGGGGGCAGGAATCCCTCGGCTGGGAAGCGAGGCTTCACACCGCCTTTCGGAGCAGCCCCATCCCAACTCCTACTTGCGTGCAAGCAGGAGGGGGCAGGGATCTTCCTTCCCATTGGAGCAGCCCCAATCCCATTCCTACTTGTGTGCAAGCAGGAGGGGGCGGCGATCCTTCAGCTGGGAAGGGAGGCTTCCCATTGCCTGAGAGATCCCTGCCCCGCTCCTGCTTGCACGCAAGGAGGAGTTGGGAGGCTGCTCCGATAGGCAACATGAAGCCTCCCTTCTCAGCTGAGTTGCTGGGGTCAGGGAAGGTGGAGGCAGCCCAGAAGCTGCATCTTTGAGCCCCTGCACCACCATCATATGGGGACTTCCGAGTAGCTCCTGAAGCCAGCCAGAGCCAACTGCCGCTGCTGCGTTTCCTGGGGATGAAATCCAGGGACATCCCGGGGATGGAATTTGTCTGGGGACTTATTCGCAAATCCAGGGACTGTCCCCGGGAAATGGGGACATCTGGTAACCCTAAGGTAAATACAAACATAGGCAAATTGCCAAAAGAATACTGGTGGTGCCGGTTTAATGTGTACCATATTTCATCACCTTTTGCAAATAATAGTCTGGCACTAAAAAAAACCCTGGTGCATTGGCAAAAAAGAAAAGTACAAAGGTTATTTTATATGAGATGCAATAACTAGCTAGAACCATATGCAATTGTCAGGGGTTCAGGAGCAGAGGCGAGGGCAAGGGAGGAAACAGAGAGCGAGGGGGAGGAGTCCGAAGAAAAGATGAGTGACGACGACGACCCGAGATCTCCGAGTCTTTCCAGTGAATCAGAAGATTCACAGAAAGGAGTGCCAGTGGCCAGAGCAAGGGGGGAGCCTAGGGGGACACCCCAGGAAGAAGGGTCCAGAGGGGGTTCAGAGGGCAGCAGTTGGAAATCGGGGCCAGCATCCCCAACAGAGCGCAGTGGAGAGGAAGGGCGCCAGGTATCGAGCTCCGGCAGCTCGCCGCAGGGGGGAGGGCATGAGTCAGGAGTGGCCACACCTCCATCGGGGAGCGAAGAAACGGTCAAGCGGAAAGTGGAAGGTTGGGCGCGCGCGCCAAGTTCAAATGCACAGGAAGGCGGCGCAGTAAGCAGCCCGGAAAGGGAGCCAGGTCCTAAAGCCCGACGCAAGGAGACAGAAGGGTCTGGGGGGTCAGCATCAGAAGAGTCCAGGAAGGAAGAGACCACGGGGGGCAGAGGGACCCAGAGAAGAACGGTCAGGCGGAAAAGGTGGAGTAAGGCGAGGGTATTAAGTTGGTGTACAGGGGGCGGGGACTCAGATGGAGCTTCGCCGGTCTAGCTTATAAGACGTAGAGCTGCACGCGGCAGCTTGGAAATGGAAACTGTAACTCAATAAAGACTTTTATAAAGTGAACGCTGGCTAGCGTGATCCTCTGTGAGCTAGGATCTGGGAGCAGCTCTGACAGCAATCATATCCAAAATGCACATGGGATAAGAGAGGCCAACAACCAATGGGCTGGGAGACTGAAACCATCACCACTTTGATCATAACATCATCGCCATGGTCAAATCCATCTTTAGAACTCTAGGTAAATCCTTCAGTTCCCTTTGCTCAGCTGAAGGTAACTTATCGAGTGGGGAAGGGATGCATCCTGCCCAGCTGGGTTTAGCCCAGGTCTGAGCCCCTTTCAACGCAAGGCCATCTGCCTCTCCCCCAGATGAAGACTTACTAGTCAGAGTGGAAGGATACATAGCACCTTCAAATGTGCCTACCTTCAAAGCTGCATTATGTCAACAAAGGTATCTGGAAAACATGCATTTATTTGCCTGGCCACAATATAGGTGAAATCTATATGTATCCTTCTGGACATGTGGTCTGGAGTATAGTGTTCAAAAGAGATTCCTAAATGACAGTTCATGTATTCGGTCACAGAATTCTCCATCAATGAGAACGACACCAATTACATTCTTTCCATGATATGGCTCGATTATTCTTGAACAATGTGTTTATTTTATTGGCTACATTTTTCAGTGGTCCCTTAGTTTATTTTACTGAGTTTTGCATATGACGGACAAAGCCTAGTAATGGATGTGTCTCCCCCAAAGACAGCTGCTCCCATTGCAGCCACATGGGGAGAATGCAAATCACCTGAGGAGAGGCCTCATTTTCTAAAGTAAACATAGTGATGGAGGTTAATTTTACACTTTTGATTTCCATTGAATCTGAAATGAAGAGCAAGTGTATGGCACAATACCAGGCAAAACCATCTTGCTCATTGTGGAAAATGTATAATACTTAAGAGACTAGTGTAACATAAGATTAGAGTTCAGTTATTATTGTTCACCTCCCACAACATTTACTATCAGATGCATCCCATGAACAGTTCACGTGGAAACTCACACATACTTCCAAAAGAAGGTTCCGTACTCAATGCTGATAGCAGCTGATTTTGCCAAGGCTGTTATTCCAAGGGAATAGCTGTCCTATAGGTTTGAAATGGTTTAAACAGTAATTTGCTTCCTGGGAGCTCCAATTCTGCTGGGAAACTGATAGGTAAAATGCCTTACTTTTAGTCCAATGGCTTTCTGGCGCTCTGCATAAATGTGTTCTCTTGCTGTCGGGGTCAGCATGATAAAGACAACTGACTCTCAGCTACATGATTGGCTTGGCTCACCCACATAGTCATTTCATCAGAGAATGGCAGCAACAGCTGGCAGTAGGGATTGACACCAAATAGGTTTTAAAAAGTGAGTACTGTATTTGCATAGAGTGGATTTTTCTGGGGGAGGAGGGAGGATAAATTGCTACAATATAGAGATAACTACAGTATTTTTATCTCAGAATTGGAACAAGAGGTGAACAAGAATTGGTGCTGTGCTGTTTTTATTGTAATTACTGGCATGATTTTACTAGATTTTATGTATATGAATAGTTTTAATTCTATCGATGTTAAATTGCTTTTAATAGTTGCTTTTTCCTGAGACCTGCGGGGGTATAGGGCGGTATATAAATAATGATGATAATGATAATCATCATCATAGACTGATGAACATTTGTAGTGTAGATATATCCTTCAGGCCAAGTTATTTCAAAAGGGGCTGTGCAAATACTACACAGTGAACAAACAAGTATTTAATATGCTGTACATGTACCACTTTCCCTAGAGAAACGTCTTTTTGTACCTACTTCAGTACTTTCACCTACTTTCCGGTCTGCTTCAGCAAAAATCACTTACATGTAAGAAAAACTGTATTAAAAATAGTATGTAGTAAATGCAAATCTGTTTTAGCACAATTATCTACATTTAAAAGTTAACAAAACTGATATGTGGTTTTTCATATTTTAGTCTAATGTATTATTTGACACCTCTCCTCCAATTTATTTTATGCAAGCATCACATCAGTAGCTTAAAAAAGTTCTAGGCAACAGAACAACCAACTTTTTCTTAGCTTGGTCTAATATACCAATACTAAATAAGAACAGTATTTTTTTCTAAGTCTGACCATTTTTCAGCTGCAAAAAGAGTCAAGGTACTGATGAAGAGCGACCCAGTAGATCATCAGAATGCTCTCTGGCAATGACACCTTACTTGCACTGCAATTACTGTTTTGCAAAGCAGTTGCATGGAGCCCAGAGCTGAGGGCAATGAAACAATCACTGAGACTTCTAGAGCACCGGTGGCAGAAAACTCGTTCTGAATTGGACCAGACACGGGTTAGAGCTCAACGTCGAGCCTACCAAGTGGCGATAGCGATGGCGAAGCAGACTTTCTTCACCACCTCTATTGCATCTGCAGAAAACAGCAGCAAAAGACTCTTTCAGGTGGTTCACAATCTAACAGAACCACCTTCGCCATCGGTGCCCAGTAAGGACCCCAAGACCTCCTGCAATGATTTTGCAAGTTTTTTGCAGATAAAGTCACTCAGATTTGGAAAGAGGTAGACTCCACCATGGGAGAAGGGCTGGGGCGGGAGAGTGCTAGAGTCCTGACTAGTCGAGTTGCGTGGGATCAATTCCAATGTGTTACCTCCAAGGATGTGGACAGGCTGCTTGGATGCGTGAAACCAACCACCTGTCTCCTTGATCCTTGCCCATTCTGGCTCATAAAAGCGAGCTGGGAAGGTCAGGGTGATGAGCTCTGTGGGGTGGTGAAAGCTTCCCTCTGTGGGGAGCCTTCCCAGACCCGCTGAAAGAGGCGGTTATGAAACTGCTTCTTAAAAAAAAATATTTGGACCTGGCCAATATGGCCAACTAACGCCCAGTCTCAAATCTTCCATTCTTGGGCAAGGTGACTGAGTAGCGGCCTTTGATACAATCAACCATGACATCCTTCTTGACCATGAGGAGCTGGGAGCTGAGGGCACTGTCATACAGTGGGTTCCACTCACTTCCTCCTGGAACACGTCCAGAAAGTGGTGTTCAGACCCCTGGGCTCTCACTTGTGGGGTGCCTCAGGGTTCCATCCTCTCCCCCATGCTTTTTAACATCTACATGCAGTTGCTGGGAGAGATCATCAGGGGGTTTGGGCTGGGTGTTCATCAGTATGCAGATGATACCCAGCTCTACCTCTCTTTCAAATCAGAAACAGTGAGGGTGGTGAAGGTCCTGTGTCCGGAGGCAGGTGGAGAATGGATGGCAAGCTAACAGATTGAGGTTGAATCCTGACAAGGCAGAAGTACTGTTCTTGGGGGACAGGGGGTGGGCAGGTGTGGGGGACTCCCTGGTCCTGAATGGGGTAACTGTGCCCCTGAAGGACCAGGTTTGCAGCCTAGGAGTCATTTTGGACTCACAGCTGTCAATGGAGGCGGAGGTCAATTCTGTGTCCAGGGCAGCTGTTTATCAGCTCCATCTGGTACGCAGGCTGAGACCCTACCTGCCTGCGGACTGCCTCGCCAGAGTGGCCTTAGTTATCTCCCGCTTGGACTACTGCAATGCGCTCTACGTGGGGCTACCTTTGAAGGTGACCTAGAAATGAACTAATCCAGAATGCGGCAGCTAGACTGGTGACTGGGAAATGCTGCCGAGACCACATAATACTGGTCTTGAAAGACCTACATTGGCTCCCAGTACGTTTCCGAGCACAATTCAAAGTGTTGGTGCTGACCTTGAAAGCCCAGTATACCTGAAGGAGCATCTCCACCCCCATCGTTCAGCCTGGACATCGAGGTCCAGCTCCGAGGGCCTTCTGGCGGTTTGTTCACTGTGAGAAGTGAGATTACAGGGAACCAGGCAGAGGGCCTTCTCGGTAGTGGCGCCCGTCCTGTGGAACGCCCTCCCATCAGATGTCAAGGAAATAAACAAGTACTGTACCTGACTTTCAGAAGACATCTGAAGGCAGCCCTGTTTAGGGAAGTTTTTAATGTTTGATATATTATCGTGTTTTTAATATTCTGTTGGAAGCCGCCCAGAGTGGCTGGGGAAACCCAGCCAGATAGGGAAGGTATTTATGTATGTATGTATGTATGTACATATGTACGTATAAATAAATAAATAATAATTATTATTATTGCAAAAGCAGTAAGTGGAATTGACTTTTTAATACGTTTTCCAGATTTGAAGTGAAGTTGACTGATGTTAAAGGTACAGTGGTGCCTCGCAAGACGAAATTAATCCGTTCTGCGAGTCTCTTCGTCTAGCGGTTTTTTCGTCTTGCGAAGCAACTCTATTAGCGGCTTAGCGGATTAGCGCTATTAGCGGTTTAGCGGCTATTAGCAGTTTAGCGGATTAGCGGCTAAAAGGCTATTAGCGGCTTAGCGGCTTAGAAAAAGGGGGGGAAGCAAAAAAAATCGGAACACTCGCAAGACGTTTTCGTCTTGCAAAGCAAGCTCATAGGGAAAATCGTCTTGCGAAGCAGCTCAAAAACGGAAAACCCTTTCGTCTAGTGGGTTTTCTGTCTTGCGAGGCATTCGTCTTGCGGGGCACCACTGTACTTTTATTCTACCAGACTTAAGTAACAGCAGAAGCAAATTTGCATCATCAGAAATTAGGATGCACAATCGCATCTGTCATGATGAAGGCTGCAGAGAGAAAACAGGTTTCAGTACAGCGCAATAGTACAGTACAGCACCTGCAGAAAACCAAAGTCCATTTTGGGCTTTTTATTTTTGCCATAAGTAAAATGTGGCATTTGTAAGTTCATTTTTAGTATTGTCAGTTGCCAGATACTTTAATAAAAGCTGCAGTCTCTTTCTGTGGAACAGTCATAGCTGCTCGTCTGTTATACCAGGGATGGCCAAACTTTTTTCAAAGAGGGCCAGATTTGATGAAGTGAACATGCATGAGGTGTGTAAAAAGCAATCATACAGGTTGCAGGACTGAGGTCATTTCCCAGTCCAATGCCATTCACCCCTCTCGCAGGGAATGCAAATTTATCAGTCCCTTCTGTCCAACTCAATTGCTTTTTCCAGCTGTCTCCAGGGCAGGGCAAAAAACAGTTCCTGGCAGTTTCTCCCCTCCTGCACAAGTACTAATACAGGCGGCAGCCATTTTGCATGGGGGTTCTGATCCTGGCCCTGTGAATGTCGGCCAAGCCAGTATAAGTTCACCCCATCCCATTCCACTTTCTTCCAGGTCCAAAAGGACCAGCATGTCAGTGATAGTGTGTCAATTGGGCACACCTAAAATGTTTGCCACCTGTAAAGGAACTGTTTTCATGCTGTGTGTTGCAACAAGCAATGGACAGCAGAACTAGAGTAAAATCTGTATCACCTGACACCCTTCTTCCAGTATGAACAGATGCAGCAATGTAAGCTTTTCAGGTCACGTTATAGAGATAGTTAATGCAAACCAAAATAGTTACCTCTGGCAGCACAGAAACCTTCAGCAGACAGTAAGTGCATCGTGCCCATATCCAGATACCATCTAGGCATGTGCTCAAGATCACAACAGAGATTCCTTGCTGCTTAACAGTTTCTTAGCTCTGTCACTCCTGCCATGAGATTGGCTATGGAATTGCAAAAGGATGGCTTTTCCCTTTCAGTGAGTGGAGGATTCTACTCCGCACTGATGATGATAATGATAATAATGATGACGATGATGATGATGATGATGATGATGATGATGATAATAATAATAATAATATATTTATTTATACCTCGCCTATCTGGCTGGGTTTCCCTAGCCACTCTGGGAGGCTTCCAACAGAATATTAAAATACAATAGTCTATTAAACATTAAAAGCTTCCCTAAACAGGGCTGCCTTCAGATGTCTTCTAAAAGTCTGGTAGTTGTTTTGATCTCTGACAACTGGTGGGAGGGCATTCCACAAGGCGGGTGCCACTACCAAGAAGACCCTCTGTCTGGTTCCTGTAACTTGGCTTCTTGCAGCGAGGGAACTGCCAGAAGGCCCTCGGAGCTGGACCTCAGTGTCTGTGCTGAACGATGTGGGTGGAGACGCTCCTTCAGGTATACTGGGCCGAGGCCGTTTAGGGCTTTCAAGGTCAGCACCAACACTTTGAATTGTGCTCGGAAACTTACTGCGAGCCAATGTAGGTCTTTTAAGACCAGTGTTATGTGGTCTCGGCGGCCGCTCCCAGTCACCAATCTAGCTGCCGCATTCTGGATTAGTTGTAGTTTCCGGGTCACCTTCAAAGGTAGCCCCACAGAGAGCGCATTGCAGTAATCCAAGCAAGATATAACTAGAGCATGCACCACTCTGGCGAGACAGTCTGCACACAGAATTGACCTGCGCCTCCATGGACAGCTGTGAGTCCAAAATGACTCCCAGGCTGCGCACCTGGTCCTTCAAGGGCACAGTTACCCCATTCAGGACCAGGGAGTCCTCCACACCTGCCCGCCTCCTGTCCCCCAAAAACAGTACTTCCGTCTTGTCAGGATTCAACCTCAATCTGTTAGCCGCCATCCATCCTCCAACTGCCTCCAGACACTCACACAGTACCTTCACCACCTTCACTGGTTCTGATTTGAAAGAGAGGTAGAGCTGGGTATCATTCGCATACTGATGAACACCCAGCCGCAACCCCCTGATGATCTCTCTCAGCAGCTGCATATAGATGTTGAAAAGCATGGGGCAAGAGGATGGAACCCTGAGGCACCCCACAAGTGAGAGCCCAGGGGTCTGAACACTCATCCCCCTCCCCGCCACTTTCTGAACACAGCCCAGGAGGAAGGAGCGGAACCACTGTATAACAGTGCCCCCAGCTCCCAGCCCCTCTAGACGGTCCAGAAGAATGTTGTGGTTGATGGTATCAAAACCACTGAGAGATCCAACAGAACTAGGAAACAGCTCTCACCTTTGTCCCTAGCCCGCCGGAGATCATCAACCAGCGCGACCAAGGCAGTTTCAGTCCCATGATGAGGCCTGAATCCCGAATGGAAGGGATCCAAATGGTCCGCTTCTTTCAGAAGTGGTCCGCCTGGAGTTGTTCAGCAACCACTCGCTCTATCACCTTGCCCAAGAATGGAAGATTTGAGACTGGGTGATAGTTGGTCATATTGGCCAGCTCTAGAGATGTTTTTTTAAGAAGCGGTTTAATGACTGCCTCTTCCAGCAGGTCTGGGAAGGCTCCCTCACAGAGGGAAGCATTCACCACCCCGCAGAGCCCATTGCCCAGCTCTTCCTGGCTCGCTTTTATAAGCCAGGATGGGCAAGGATCAAGGAGACAGGTAGTTGGTTTCACTCATCCAAGCAGCCTGTCCACAGACTATGTAATTATGGATACATAGTCAGAAACATGGCAGTCACTCCAAATTAACAGAGAATTGAGATTATGATTATTAGCATGATCAGGTATATTTTATTATTTATTCAAAATATTTATATACTACCTCTCACTAAAATAAAACCAAAAATATGTAATGAGGAATGCCCACATTCAGTTGAACTAAGGATGGGGAGAGAACTATACCATTCTCCATATTAAGAGTTATAACTAGAGTTAGCCATACTCTGAGTACACCCATTGAAAGGAATGGATATGGCTAATTTCGGTTATTAATTTCAACAGCTCTACTCTGAGCAGAACTTAGCTGGAAACGTCCCTTAGGGTTTGTGTGAGCAAGTCACAGTTATGAAGATTGGATACTTTTTCTCTCATTTGGTTGTCCTGCTTTATACAAGCTTAACAACTTGACAAAATTTTATCTTTGGCAGTGACACTTTGCTTTAAAAATGTAGATTTTGCTTCATTTTTAAAGGCATAAAGGAATATCTTACTGATCTGAGCATGACAATGCTTATTTTGCTGATATAAAAGGCAAGTTTTGACAATTTTTCCTCATGAAAAATACTTCACAAGCAGCTTTCCAGGCAGCTTCCTTGCATTTATAAGCAGAAGTTTTAATGTAAACAGCTAGAGGCTATCACTTATAGCTTAGCTTGAAACAGATATACTCAGCACCTGAATAGTGCTTGGCACTGGTTTATAAGAGACTGAAAAGGAAGTTGGCATATATTTAAACAAATGTAAATTACCTTTCCCTGGGTTGAACAGATAAAGAATAGTTTGAAAAACCAATTACTTCAGGAGGAAATACTGAGGTTATCAAACCTTCCAGTAGAACACCTGCAAAGTACATTTCAGAACAGAAAAGTATGGAGTATACTATAATTCCCTTTACCAAACAGAGTATGTAAAATGTTCTTTATTGCTGAATCAGAAAAAAACAGCAGTCCAGAAAAAACCAAATTGCTGCTTGTTGCACTATGGCTTTAAAGAGCAGGTTTTTGTGGTTAAAGCTCCAGGGCACAAAAAAGTGCTGAGAGACACAGCTTTAGAAAGCAGACCTGATAAAAGTTGATCCTCTACTTGGATTTGTTACTTTAATTTAACTCATCCTATGTGTCTGTTTTTCATCTTTCAATTTTTGTCCGTTGTTATAATTGTTCTCTCTCTGATATTGATAGATAACAAGTAAGTGTGAATAAGCCCTTAGACACACTTAGCGGGGACTCAGGGGGGTTTAATTCTAATTAAATTATAGGGTTGCACTGATGAATCTATGGGTGAGTTTGCATCATCCTGTTTAGGTTTCATAAGCCACAATGCATATTTTGGTCATGCCTGCAGTCCTCCCTTTTTTTTTCAAACATGATTTTTATTAAATTACAACAAAACAGAATAAACATAAAATTCTACTTCTTATTTTCACAAATTACTTTCTTTTTGGACTTCCTTCGGCTTCTCCACAAATCATCCATAGTCATTTTTACAATACGCATTTCATAGTTTATATTGACATTATATATCCCCTTACATTCTATTTCTCTTTAGACAATACTCCTATACTTTTCACAGTGCTCTTTTAAACCCCACTAGCGTTATCTGTCCCTCACTTATACTTTCCAGATATTTCACAAATTTCCCCCAGTCCTTGATGAACCTTTGGTCTTTTAAATATCTAATTTTCATAGTCAATTTATCCAACTCAGCGTAATCTAACAGCTTCTTTCTCCACTCTTCCACTGTCGGTATTTTCTGTTGTTTCCAATTTTGGGCCAAAAGGACTCTTGCTGCAGTCGCTGCATATTGGAACAATTTGCAATCCTTACTCTTTATTTCCCTTCCTAATATTCCTAACAAAAAGGCTTCGGGTTTTTCCCCCGAATGTATACCTTAAAATTTTCTTAATTTCATTATATACACTTTCCCAGAAGTCTTTTACTTTCTTGCATTCCCACCACATGTGGTAGAAGGAACCCTCTTTATCCCTGCATTTCCAGCATTTGTTACAGGTTTTATACATTTTTGCCAATTTTGTGGGTGTTATATACCATCTGTAAAACATCTTCATTATGTTCTCTTTTAACGTCATGCATGCCGTGAATTTTAGGTTTTTTCCCCATAATTTTCCCCACTCTTCAAATTGTATATTACGTCCAATGTCCCTGGCCCAGTGTATCATGTCATGCCTGCAGTCCTCTCATGTGCTGGGCTTATTAAACTGAAACATAATCATCTGAATGGTCAGAGATGAAAGGAACGGTAGTGGAGCACATGCTCCCCCACCTCACCTTACAATCCCTGGCAAGTCTGCTGAAACAACTGAATGGGGAGAAATAAATCTGCACTGGCTGGGATGCTGCAGGCTCAGAAGGCTCTTGCTTGTAAAAAGACAGAGATCAGATCTGTAACTGATCTGTTTCCCCCTGAATTAAGTACAAATCAGAACAGTTGGGGTTGGGGAAAGAGTTCACCCATCTCTAGCATATATACAAAATTTAATTACCTGTTAGAATAAAACCGAGTTCCATCATGTTGATAATTGTCATCTACGTACAAAGAAGAAGAAGAAATTGTGGTTGCTAAAGATGCTGCTTCAAAAAGGGAAGGTGTGCTTGGCACTAAATCTGGATGATGCCGGGAGGCTAATACTGTGCAGAGGGGGGAAAAGTCTGTAAATCATTCTTGCAAATATGAAATGAATACATTTTCATGGAAAATCTTACCTGCTCACCTATAGTGACAACATGTAAAGGCATGCACAAGCCTTGGGACTATGTGCTCTTTCTTCATATCTCACCTCCAGTGCATATGGCTTTGGGCTTGAATATCCTGGCTTGCATTAAGAATTATGTCCAAACTGAGGAGCTCTAGCTCAATGTCAGCTAACAAGCCAGGATGTTCTCAGCTATAGGTTCTTCACACCAAAGCATGACTTTTATTATTTTATTTTTGGGGGGCTGGGTGGGGGGGGGGAGAGAGGAAGCTTATTAACCATGGTTTATGAAGAGAAAACTAATGGGAGAAGGAAAACAAAGGTTGATTCTGCCTCATGCTGATATGGGCCCAGAAAGAGTGGCAGAGATGTTCAGTGCCCAGTGGCTGTGGATCAGTCATCTGCCAAGGCATGTATGAGGAGATCCACACTGTATATTTAAAGCACATTCACAACACATTTAAACCCCAGGCTTTCCCAAAACAATCCCAGGAACTTAGTTTGTTAAGGGAACTTGGAATTGTAGCTCTCTGAGGGGAAGACTATAGTTCCCATGATTCTTTGGGGAGAGGCAAGTTCTCTAGATGTGTGTTGGGGGTGCTTTCAATGTATGCTGTGGTTCTGTCCTATGTCTTGACAATTAGAATTGAGATAAGCAGCATAAGCAATGGACCAAAAGCAATTCCCAAGAGGAAGGTGTGTTCCAGGGTGGTTACCATCTTAATTGCAGCAGAGGTGGCTTTATAGATGCTGCTGGACCACAACTCCCTTCATTCCTGAATCCTGGCAATGCTGATGGCAGCTGGAGACTAACAACTCCTGATTTAAAGGATTCCAAGCTTTGCCCAGACAATCTAGAATTCTCTAAGCATTGTTTTTTAATCATTGCTTTAAGCTTCTTCACTGGTTTTAAATCTCCCACTTTTTTCACTTATTTTTTAAGCAGAAGTGCCAAAAATCTTGAAAATATTTCTGTTTATTAAGAGCAGTGTAGCTCATTTGAAGCATTACCTTCTTCATCAAGGCTACAATAGCTCTGCCCCTCAGTAAGCAAGTCATGATTTTCATCTTTCCAATCTTGGCTAACCACAGAAACAAATTCTTGTGATGTAGCTTTTAAAGCAGCAATGGAATTGCATCGTTTCTTGGAGGGAGAGGACTTTAAAGCTGCATTCAAAAAGAGAGAGGATAAAAACAAGGCAGATTAATTAAATACAGATAAACTAAGCAATGAACTTTTAAGAAGGACTTTTCACTGTTACACAAACACTTTCACAATCCTTTCTTGTTCATCTCACTTGAATGCTGCTGACTGTTAAAAAAGTGGTTTGAGCAGATTGCCCAATCAATTTCAATTATTCTAAGTACACTGTAATAATGTCTTTAGAAGAGTCTATAATATGGGCCAGTATAAATCTGAGACATATTTACATTCAGAAATGCAGTAATAAAACCTGAACTTTTTCACGGCAGGGAGCTAGTAATAAGCCAAGTATCAGGCATACTTTTACCATGTAATCTCTTCATCCCAAAAAATGGCATCTGCCTATTTTTCACTGGAATATATTTTACAATGTAAGATTTTATGGTTATATAAACCTAAATCCTCTTGCAAATAAAATTGCAAAGGAAATGTCTGGCTAAAAATATAATTGAAAACAAACTAAAATATAGATTCCTCCCCTGCATATCTGAAATTATTGTAAAAAACTTCAAGAACATTTTAGTGAAATAACCTATAATCTGCTTATTTTATGTTAAAAATAAATACCAATATCCTTGACTGTATACATTTTTAAAGCCATCTGTACCTTAACCAGGTGCAGATGGCTTTAAATTTAAATTGCAACCAGGACAAGGTTGTGTGCTGCTGCTGCCGCCCATGTAGAATCAGGGCCTACATGCAGAGGGATCTCACAAAGAATAGTGGAATCCTGTCCCTCCCCCTGCCCACCATATCCTCTGGCACACATGTGGCAGGCAGTGCACCAGAGTAATCATGAGACCTCTGCATGTCTATGACCATTGTTATTACTTATTAAATTTGTATACTGCCCTTCCCCTTAAGTTCACAGGGCAGTTCACAACATAAAAATACAAAATGAGAACACAAAACAAATGAAAAAACAAACCAATAACCGCCACCGTCCCCCAACATTTGAAAGGCCATGGAATGTTCAATCAGCCAAAGGCCTGGTTATAGAGAAACCTTTTTGTCTGGAACCTAAATATACACAATAAAGGTGCCAGGTGAGCCTCTCTGGAAAGAGCATTCCACAAACGGAGAGCCACTGTACAAAAGGTCTGTTCTTAGGTTGTTGCTCTCTGGACCTCTTGTGGAGGGGGTACATGAAGAATGGCCTTCAATGATGGTTGCAGGGTCTGGGTCCTTGAGGTACTGCAGTCCTGAACCATTTAAGGCTTTATAGGTCAAAATCAAAATCAGCACTTAGAATTGGGCCTGGAAAATAACTGGCAGTGAGTGGCCAGGATCCGTGTCAGATGCTCACACCGTCTTGCTCCAGTGAGCAGCCGAGCCACCCAGTTCTGACCAGCTGAAGTTTCCAAACTGTCATCAGAGGCAGCCCTAAGTATAACACATTGCAGTAATCAAATATTGAGGTTACCAGAGCATAGACAACAAAAGAGGTTGTGGAGAATTAACAGGGACACATTTCCCCTGTCTCTCCCAATGGAGGTCATCACACAGGGCAACCAAAGCAGTTTCTGTGCCAAAACTGGGCTAAACCCCAATTGAAATGGATCTAGAAAATCAGCTTCCTCCAAGAGCACCTGGATCTAGCAACCACCCATTCAAGAACATTGCCCAAGGAAGGGATATTGAGCATTATGGGGATTCCTCCATACATGTATACACTGGGAAGGATCATGTCCATGTTGCTCTCTGCACAAATGTGTGCATGTTGTTGTTGTTGTTGTTTAGTCGGTTAGTCGTGTCCGACTCTTCGTGACCCCATGGACCAGAGCATGCCAGGCACTCCTTTCCAGGGTGGCTATCTAAAGAACTTTTAACTGAGTTAAGATTTAAAAAGGATGTGTACAAAAAATGGAAAAGGGGGGAAACCACCAAAGAGGAATTCAAACAAATAGCCAGCACGTGTAGACACAAAGTCAGAAAAGCTAAAGCACAGAATGAACTCAGGCTTGCTAGAGAGGTTAAAAGCAACAAAAAAGGCTTTTATGGGTATGCTCGTAGCAAAAGGAAGAACAAAGAAACAGTGGGGTCACTCAGAGGGTCACTCAGAGGAGAAGATGGTGAAATGCAAACAGGGGACACAGAAAGGGCTGAACTCCTCAATGCCTTCTTTGCCTCAGTCTTCTCCGATAAAGAAAACAATGCCCGACCTGAAGAATTTGGAGCAAATGATTCAGCAAAGGAAACACAGCCCAGAATAACTAAGGAGATAGTACAAGAATACTTGGCTAGTTTAGATGTATTCAAGTCTCCAGGGCAAGATGAACTGCATCCAAGAGTATTAAAAGAACTGGCAGATGTGATCTCAGAACCACTGGCAGTCATCTTTGAGAATTCCTGGAGAACAGGCGAAGTCCCGGCAGACTGGAGGAGGGCAAATGTTGTCCCTATTTTCAAAAAGGGGAAAAGAGAGGACCCAAATAATTACCGCCCAGTCAGTCTGACATCAATACCAGGGAAGATTCTGGAGCAGATCATTAAGCAAACTGAAATATACTCAGAGTCGCAAAGTGATTTCATGCTCTTTATTCAGCTCATAGTGGTGAGGAGGAATGAATGAAAGTCCCCTCACAGTATCTGCTTTATATACATTATTTACACAATGGGCTGCACATGATTGGCTAATCCCGGAATTCTACTGTAAGCCAATCAGGTTGTGGATTCACTTCTATCTGGAGCAGGATTGGGTGGTTCCTGCCAACCAATCATACTGCTGCATTGTTCTAGGACCGATCAGACTGCTGCATTCTGAATCCTATTGTTCTAGGACCAATCAGACTGCTACAATTTGGATCCTATTGTTCTAGGACCAATCAGACTGCTGCAGTTTGGATCCTATTCAACTCAGTACATAACACCCCTCCCCTCTAAGTTCCAGTCCTGCCCGGGAGGTCGCATTCATAGTCCTCGAGGTACGCCGGCGGCCTACGTGTGCGCTGCGGCCTGTGGTGTTCCCTGGTCCGGGGTTCAGGTTCTGGCTCGTGTTCCAAGGATGCTGGCTGTGATGGGCCTGTTTGGTCTGGTGCAACTGGCTCGCTCAGTCGTGGTTCTGGTTCCGGTGTCCTTTCGGCCTCACGGGTCCTCTCTGTATTTACTGATTCTGCCTCTCCTGCTGGCCCCTCCTGCTCTATGGGCCTCACTGCCCCGCTGTTCCCTTGGGACTCCTCTGACCTGTCCTCCTCCTGGGTTTCTCCCGGGAATCGTCGCCGTATCTGGTCGCAGTGGCGGCGCCAGCATTGCCCCCCATCCGTTAGCACCTCGTATGACACTGGGCCAGTGACCCTGGTGACTGTGGCGGGTACCCATGCTGGGCCTGCCCCAAAATTCTTTGCGTACACTGGGTCCTGGGCCTCGAAGGTCCGGGGGTTCCTGCCTTCCCCCACCACTACCTCATCCTGAGCTCTATCGGGGTGAAGGCGGTCCAATCTGATTGCAAGGCGCCGACCCATTAGTAGTTCAGCGGGGCTCCGGCCAGTCGTTGAGCTGGGGGTGCTGTGCTGTGCTAGAAGGAATGTGGCAAGGCGGTACTCCCAGTCCCCATGCGTCATGCGGCGAAGGGTGTCCTTGGTGGTCCGCACCATGCGTTCTGCTTGGCCATTGGTGGCAGGATGGAACGGCACCGAACGGATGTGGCGGATGGCGTTCTGCGCTGTGAAGGTTTGGAATTCTCCTGATGTAAATGCAGTCCCGTTGTCTGAGACGAGAGTGTCAGGGAGCCCGTGGGTTGCAAACAGCCTGCGTAGAACCCGGATGGCTGCGGACGTGGAAGTGGACGGTACCAGTGCGACTTCCAGCCATTTGGTGTAGGAGTCCACCACTATGAAGAATGTTTTCCCCTGAAAGGGGCCAGCGAAATCCACATGCAGGCGTGCCCATGGTGCTCGGGCGGACTCCCAGGACTGGACTGGGGCCCTTGGGGGATCTGGGCGGGATTCTTGGCAGGCCTGGCAGTGTTTGACCCAGGCCTCTATCTCTCCACCGATCCCCGACCACCACACATAACTCCTGGCAAGGGCCTTCATTCTTACTACCCCTGGATGTGTCTCGTGTAGGGCTGTGAGGACCCTTTTGCGGAGGGGCTGGGGAACAACGACTCTGCTTCCCCATAACAGGCACCCCTTGTGGGCTGACAGTTCATGTTTGCGGGTTGTGTAGCTGGCGAATTCTGGCCCGGGGCTGCTGCTGGGCCATCCCCTCCACACCCAGTCCAGGACCCGGGAGATGACCCTATCTTTCTTGGAATGGTGTGCAACTTCTTGTGCCTGAATGGGGCGGTCGGGAAGCAGCTCCAGGCTCATAACCTCTTGTGCAGGTGCTGGGTCAGGGCCTGTTTCCGGTAGTGGTAGCCTGCTGAGGGCGTCCGCATGGCCCATCGACTTCCCAGGTCGGTGAATCAATGCATACTGGTAGCTGGCAAGGAAAATTGACCACCTGAGGACGCGAGGAGACAGCACTTGGGGGGTCTGCTTTTCGGGGGCAAACAAGCCAAGCAACGGCTTGTGGTCAGTCACCACGGTGAAGGGCCGCCCGTACAAGAAATCATGGAATTTTTTTACTCCCTTCACGATTGCCAGACCCTCCTTGTCGATTTGCAAATAGTTCCGCTCGGTTGCGTTGAGTGTCTGGGAAAAGTACGCCACCGGTACCTCTCTTCCATCAGGGAGTTGGTGCCCCAGGACAGCACCAATGCCATAGGGTGAGGCGTCGCATGCTAGCACCACCGGCAGCCTCTCGTCAAAGTGCGCCAAGACCGAGTTTGAGACAAGCAAGTCCTTGACTGCCTGGAATGCGGCCTCCTGGCGCTGGCCCCACACCCAAGGGGCCCGCTTGTCCAGGAGTCTGTGTAGGGGCTCCGCTACCGCCGCCTTGTGGGGAAGGAAGGAATGGTAAAAGTTCAATAGTCCCAAGAAGGCCTGAAGTTCAGTCTTGCTCTTGGGCGCTGGGGCATCACAAATGGCCCGTACCTTGTCCCCAGTCGGGTGGACCCCTTCTGCGTCCACCATAAATCCCAGAAAGTCCACCTGAGGCACTCCTAGTAGACATTTTTCCCGCTTCACCTTGAGACCCGCCGTCTGGAAACGGTGCAGAACGGTGCAGAGGCGGTCCTCAAACTCCTCTGGTGTGGGCCCGGCAATCAACACATCATCGAAGAAGGGGGTGACGCCAGGAATCCCTTTAAGGAGAGAGTCCATTAGATTCTGGAATATGCCTGGTGCCACACTGACCCCGAATTGCAGCCGCTTTACCCTGAACGCTCCTCTGTGCGTCACAATCGTCTGTGCCTCTGCTGTGGCCTCATCTACTGGCAGCTGTTGATATGCTTGGGCCAAGTCCAGCTTGCCAAAAATTTTCGACCCAGCCAGGGTGGCAAGGACATGGCTGACCACTGGCACTGGGTATGCGTGGGCCGTGAGGGCCTTGTTTATGGTACATTTGTAGTCTGCGCAGATGCGGACCGAACCATTAGGCTTGACGGGTGTGACGATTGGGGTTTCCCAGGGGGCATTAGGCACCGGCTCCAGCACTCCTTGCTCCACGAGTCGGTCCAATTCCTCGTCTATATGGGGTTTCAAGGCAAACGGGACCCGGCGGGCCTTGAGCCTGACCGGTCGTACTGCGGGGTCAAGCTGTAGCGCAATGGGGGGGCCCGTATACTGTCCCAATTTCCCGTCAAAAACCCCTGGAAATTCCTTGCATATGGCGTCCACGTCCACTTGTAAGCTAGTGTGGTTCACCCCGGTGACAGCTAGCCCCAGTGGTCCAAACCATGCCAATCCCAGTAAGCTAATGTAGGGGCCCTTGACCACAAGCAAGTCCAGTTGCCGCGTCCGCCCTCGGTATTGCACCCTGAAGGTCCCCACCCCCATTGTGGGGACCTTACGTTTCTGGAAGTCCCGTAGGGTGAATGGGGCCGGCCTGAGTTTGGGACCCCCAGTAGGACACAGTTTCCTTAAGGTCCTTGCCGAGATTATGGATAGAGTTGAACCTGTGTCAAGCTCCATACGGCATAGGGCCCCCTCTATCTGTACCTCTACATAAATTTTCTCTACGTTGGGGTGGGGCAACTGGTATACCTGGCAGTCCGTGAGCTCCGTCGAGTTGCCTTGGTGCGTTGGGCCCCGGTACCTGGGGCTCTTGGATTGGTCATCTGATGCCTGGTGTCGGGTGGGCCGAGCCCGACACACCCGGGCGATGTGTCCCGATTTTCTGCACTGCCTGCACTCTGCGTTGCGGAAACGGCAGGTCCTCCTCTTGTGACTCTCCCCGCAGCTTGCGCAGTTTCCTCCTTCTCGTCGAGGCAGCTGTGGTCTGTGCGCTGCTTGAGTGCGCTGCTGTACTCGGTGCACCTCCTCCCTGTCGGATCCTGAGTCGTCGGTGAGGTCTTCGTGGTGGACCCTTGGTTGGGATGGCAGGCTCGGCTGTGCCTCTTGCGTCGACCTCTCGGCAGCTTCCGTTGCCAGGGCCTCCTCCAGAGCGACCTGGAACGTTAGGTCCTTCTTAGCGTAGAGGCGTCGTTGCAGCTTCTCATCCTTCAGGCCACCGGCGAGGCGGTCACGAAGCATGTTCTCTAGCTCTGAGAAGTTGCAGAACCGGGCGGCTTGGCGGAGAGAGGTCACAAACCCAGTTATGGTTTCCCCAGGGGCTTGCCGCTTTGCGTAGAAGGCATTTCGACGAGCCACCACTGAGGGCTGCGGCGAAAAGTGCCCCTTCAGCTGTTCCATTATTGTTTTGTATGGAACAGTTGCGACGTCTTCAGGCGCAAGGAGAGCCCGGGCAACTTCAAACGTCTCCTCTCCGCAGACGCTGAAGAATATCGCCCTCTTCTTGGCGTCTTCTTCGTCGGTGACCCCTTGGGCTTCTAGGAGGAAGGTGAAACGGGAGGCGTACGCTTCCCAGTATCCAGATGCTGGGTTGAATGGCGAGAAGCTGCTGTTGGCTGCCATTCTGAGTTCCTTGTGTCCCGGAGCTGAAGGCTGGATACACGGTGCGAGGCAGCGGTGCGGCAGGTGGCGGTGCTGCGGTGCTGTGTGTGGCAGTCAGCTCAGCGGGATCCCATCCTCGTCGCCAGTGAAATATACTCAGAGTCGCAAAGTGATTTCATGCTCTTTATTCAGCTCATAGTGGTGAGGAGGAATGAATGAAAGTCCCCTCACAGTATCTGCTTTATATACATTATTTACACAATGGGCTGCACATGATTGGCTAATCCCGGAATTCTACTGTAAGCCAATCAGGTTGTGGATTCACTTCTATCTGGAGCAGGATTGGGTGGTTCCTGCCAACCAATCATACTGCTGCATTGTTCTAGGACCAATCAGACTGCTGCAATTTGGATCCTATTGTTCTAGGACCAATCAGACTGCTGCAGTTTGGATCCTATTCAACTCAGTACATAACACAAACAGTCTGTGAGCATCTAGAAAGGAATGCTGTGATCTCCAATAGTCAGCATGGATTTCTGAAAAATAAGTCATGTCAGACTAACCTGATCTCGTTTTTTGACAGAATTACAAGCCTGGTAGAATTACCAGAATTACACACTGGTACTGTGTCCAGTTCTGGGCACCACAATTCAAGAAGGACACTGACAAACTGGAACGTGTCCAGAGGAGGGCAACCAAAATGGTCAAAGGCCTGGAAACGATGCCTTATGAGGAACGGCTAAGGGAGCTGGGCATGTTTAGCCTGGAGAAGAGGAGGTTAAGGGGTGATATGATAGCCATGTTCAAATATATAAAAGGATGTCACATAGAGGAGGGAGAAAGGTTGTTTTCTGCTGCTCCAGAGAAGCGGACACGGAGCAATGGATCCAAACTACAAGAAAGAAGATTCCACCTAAACATTAGGAAGAACTTCCTGACAGTCAGAGCTGTTTGACAGTGGAATTTGCTGCCAAGGAGTGTGGTGGAGTCTCCTTCTTTGGAGGTCTTTAAGCAGAGGCTTAAATACTTCATAGGAACCTGGAATGTAAGAACCATGAACCTGGGTAAGTTGGATGTGGTCAAAAATGAGATGGCAAGAATAAATATTGACATCCTGGGCATCAGTGAACTAAAATGGACGGGAATGGGCGAATTCAGTTCGGATGACCATCATATCTACTACTGTGGGCAAGAATCCCGTAAAAGAAATGGAGTTGCCCTCATAGTCAACAAAAGAGTGGCGAAAGCTGTACTGGGATGCAATCTCAAAAATGATAGAATGATCTCAATACGAATCCAAGGCAGACCTTTTAACATCACAGTAATCCAAGTTTATGCACCAACTACTGGTGCTGAAGAAACTGAAATTGAGCAATTCTATGAAGACTTACAACACCTTATAGAAGTGACACCAAAGAAGGATTTTCTTCTCATTATAGTGGATTGGAATGCTAAAGTAGGGAATCAAGTATAAAAGGGACAACTGGCAAGTTTGGCCTTGGAGATCAAAACGAAGCAGGGCAAAGGCTAATAAAGTTCTGTCAAGAGAACAAGCTGGTCATCACAAACACGCTTTTCCAACAACAGAAGAGACGACTCTACACATGGACATCACCAGATGGGCAGCATCAAAATCAGATTGATTATATTCTCTGCAGCCAAAGATGGAGCTCTATACAGTCAGCAAAAACAAGACCTGGAGCTGACTGTGGCTCCGATCATCAGCTTCTTATTGCAAAATTCAAGCTTAAACTGAAGAAAGTAGGAAAAACCACTGGGCCGGTAAGATACAATCTAAATCAAATCCCTTATGAATACACAGTGGAAGTGAGGAACAGGTTTAAGGATTTAGATTTGGTGGACAGAGTGCCTGAAGAACTATGGATGGAGGCTCACAACATTAAGAGGTGGCAAGAATACACAGAGGAACTATACCTGAAAGATATGGATGGCTCGTACACCCCAGGTAGTGTGATTGCTGACCTTGAGCTAGACATCCAGGAGAGTGAAGTCAAATGGGCCTTAGAAAGAACTGCTAATAACAAGGCCAGTGGAAGTGATGGTATTCCAGCTGAACTATTTATATTTTTTAAAAAATGTGTGCATAGGCACTCACAAAATACTTGAATGACACATTCCATGTTACAAAAGTTCAGATAACTTCCAATAGGTTATAGGTAAAGGTAAAGGACCCCTGGACGGTTAAGTCCAGTCAAAGGCGACTATGGGGTGCAGCACTCATCTTGCTTCAGGTCAAGGAAGCCGGCGTTTGTCCACAGACAGCTTTCTGGGTCATGTGGCCAGCAGGACTAAACAGCTTCTGGCACAACGGGACACCACGACAGAAGCCAGAGCACAAGGAAACGCTGTTTACCTTCCCACCGAAGTGGTACCTTTTTATCTACTTGCACTGGTCTGCTTTTGAACTGCTAGGTTGGTGGGGGGGAGAGAGAGAGGAGGAGGAGGAGGAGGAGGAGGAGGAGGAGGAGGAGGAGGAGAAGAAGAAGAAGAAGAAGAAGAAGAAGAAGAAGTAGTTATAAGCATCCCGACTACAGTGGTATTCTGGTTATCAAACTTAATCCGTTCCGGAAGTCCGTTCCAAAACCAAAGCGCTCGAAAACCAAGATATGCTTTCCCATAGAAAGTAATGCAAGATGGATTAATCCATTCTAAATTTTTAAAAACCACTAAAACAGCAATTTAACATGAATTTTACTATCTAACAAGACCACTGATCCATAAAAGGAAAGCAATAATCAATGTACTGTAGTATAAAATAAATAGAACAGTATTGTAGATCAGGCATGTCCAACTTCAAGTAGGCTGCTTCCCCCGAGGGGGCAGGGATGGGTCCAGGGTGGGCGCTGGCTGCTTCCCCTGATGGTGCATGGGTGGGTGCAGGGTGGGCAGGCGCCCAACTCTCTCTCCCCCCCCAGCCAGTCCTTTCTCTCTCCCCCCCCCAAAGCAGCTCTCTCTCTCTCTCACTCTTCAAACCAGCTGGGCTGCAGAGCTCTCCCCCAGAACACTACAATTACAATGGGGGGTGCAAATTAGCAGTGCAACAGTAAAGATGGAAGCTTGGGACTCAAAACGGAGCATGTTCGGCTTCCAAGGCAAAGTTCACAAACCGGAACACTTACTTCCGGGTTTGCAGCCTTCGAATTCCAAGTTTTTTATGAACTAAGCTGTTTGAAAAACAAGGCACCACTGTACCTTGCTATGTTTGAAAATAAGCCAGAACATTCTCAACAGTTGTGCCAGCATTAGGTATGACTTAAGAGTCACAGGCAGAAACACCATTACAAAGTTTTGTGGACAGCCCACCTTCAGACAGAATCACAGAATCATAGATACTTCTAAAACAATTTTTCTGAGAGAACTTAAAGCATGAAAAATGTGACATATAACTTGGGAAGATTCTTGCTGGATCACACAAAGACCTGGTTTGCATTAAACGGTTTATCAAACTATAACTTGTGAAGACCACGTCGACTCCTGGAGAGCAGTTCTCAGCCATTTTGCTCCTCAAATTTTTTTTTGTGCCATACTGTGAGCTTCACATGTTGTGTAAACTGGGACTTGTAGTTAGGCTCTCTCCTCACTAACCACAAGCTGCAGCTGGTCTTAGTTACAGCTTGTGGTTTGTGAGCTTGACCACAAGTCCCAGTTCAGATAAAACATTAACGGAACCCTTGGTTTAACCTCAGCATAGCACAGCAGTAAAAAGCCACAGTCTGTCATGCAAAGCAGCCCCTGGACTCCATCTAGTCCTGCAGTCTGTTTTCGATAGCAGCCAAATTCTTCGGGAAAGCAGATGGCATACCATGATGGC
Organism: Podarcis liolepis; assembly: GCF_965112155.1. Taxonomy (NCBI): domain Eukaryota; kingdom Metazoa; phylum Chordata; class Lepidosauria; order Squamata; family Lacertidae; genus Podarcis; species Podarcis liolepis. The sequence continues at coordinate 578,570 of NC_139565.1, read as the reverse complement.
AACAGCTGTCTTGCACCCTGTGTCTCCCAGCAACATTTAACATGGGGCTCCCCTTTCTATTCTTCATCATGTGACACATCCACCAACAGTGCCAGCCATCTTACCAGCTAAGTCACCATTCAAAAGCTATTTTCAAGGTGTCTCCATAGGAGAAGTATGTCACATTGAGACTTTTTTTGTAGAAAGCAATGAATAAATGCAACTAACAAAAGCAACAACTGAAGAGTGGCTCTAACTTCACGACTGGTGACATGGCACTTACCCTGATTCTTTTTGAATACCCTGGAACTCATAAACTTTAAAAACCTATCAGCATAAAAACTTGGCCTGTGTACTGAAACTGTGTCCTACAAGACAAAAAAATAAAGGTATTTAATATTAGGACAATCAGAGAGAAAACATTTTTTAAAAAAGACTACAATGGAGAAATTCAGCAATATTCATCATTCAGCAGAATGGACATCATCAGTGGAACAGATTCCACCTCTCCCTGAATGCCTCCAAAATCTGCTTTGGGGGCCACAGCAGATTTGGGGGAGGGGCTGCACAGCAAGGAGAGCAAGTCTACTTCTGTGACCTAGGAGGTCATCCACTGTTTATGGTGGAAGACATTTTTAACAGAATTATGAAATCTTCAATAGATCATGTAACTAAAAAAATCCAGTGTTCGTCACTCACTGTCAAGGTATCATTGCCAACGTGTACTGTTCAACTTCAGCCCATTTAATTTCATAATAATATTTACAGAGGCTCCCCAACTTCTTCAGGGGAAGTTAAAGACTGACTCCCTCTGTTTAAACATTGAGATGTTGTTTGAAGGCTTACTAAGGTGTTTATCAATTCCCTAACCGATTCATGATGAAGACAGATGTTCCAGATACAGTTGCCTGAACAAATAACAAGCCTTATATGGATGCCTTATATGGATGAAGTCTTTAAAACATGCAAAGGGAGGCTAGATTAATTACCAACACTATCGGGGAGTTAGGATGCTAGCTGTTGTGCTGAATGTCTTTGCCACTGGAAAGCTTATTTCTTGTCTGTTAATTTAAGAAAAGTTTTTGCACTCTAGCCTTTGCAAATACCAGTTTTGTTTTCATCCCCAGTGAAAACAATATTTGCAGTTGCTTTCCCTTTGGCCCTTGCCTCTCCCTCTCCTTCCATCTGTTGTTTACCACTAGGCAGACCATAAACTTTCGGATATTTGTCGATCGGTATTTGTCACTTATAAATAAGCAAATGCATCAATGGCAGTGAACTTCAACAGCATAAATATCCTCATGTCACACACAGTATGCAATTGTCAATAGTAAGAGAGAAGTAATTAACACAAAAACCAAACATTCAAACAATACAAAGCATGGCTTACCCCATCATAAACAAGTGCTTTCCAGGAATGCTCCAGCTTCTTTATTAACCTAATAACACACACACAAGCACTTAATGACATATACTCCATCTTACAACCAATTTAAATCCAGTAGATATATCTGTATCCAAATAATGTTATTCTATGTTACCTGTAAGACTGCAGGATATCAATAATGCCCATAAATAGCAGAAGCTTTTCTCCTTTGTGGCTTTTAGCCGGAATGCCACCCATTCTAAGAGAAGCAACAGAGTGAGACATTATACATTAGATCTTCTTTGAAAAGTTAAAACTGAAACATACTAGCAATGAAAAACAAAAGAACCCATAGTGTTTCGATTAAGACAGCACATGCAAAGGACAACATGGTTTGGTGAACAAAATGGATGTTCAAAGCAGACTATCCTTTTAGTTTCATTTTAACAAGTGTACTCTGGCTTCAATTTTCCAGTATAATCTACAGCAGTGTTTCCCAACCTTGGGCCTCCAGCTGTTTTTGGACTACAGCTCCCATCATCCCTAGCTAGCAAGACCAGTGGTCAGGGATGATGGGAATTGTAGTTCAAAAAGAGCTGGAGGCCCAAGGTTGGGAAACACTGATCTACAGCATGATGTACAGGTTAAGAACTAACAACAATTGGAGCACAGCTTCATTCATTTTACACACAAATTGCTGCAAACAATGAGTGTGAATAGCACCACACAGTGATACTATCAGGGAAGGACTTAAGGGATGTTGATCTCATGGCTGCCGCAGGTAAAGGTTTTCTATTATGCCTCTATCTATAGCAGGAGTGCAGGCCAACTTTGGCCATCAGGGCTCCCCACTGGGCCGGCCTGCCTGTTCCTAGCAAGCCAGGCTCACCTGTCCCATACCTAACAACCTACGCCATGTCAGCTAGAGGGCCAGAACTGGCATGGCTTCCAAAGGAGCAGTGAGTTCTCACTTCAAGTGAGTTCCCCATGGTTCCTTTACTTCAGTGAGGCATGCTCACCTCAACCAACAGCAGGTGGGCAATGGGAGCACACCTTGCTCCAGGTCACCAGACATTTGAAAAAGTGTCAGGGGGCTGACTGCCTCAGCTGATCTGCAAATCTTTTTTTTGGAGAAAGTCAGTAGTTGCAATTTCTGAAGCCACTTTTTCTCCCTCTTCACACACTTACATTTCTGTTACAACATTACTTGTAATCTTACATGATTAACATTTTTCTTTATTTCCCTTTGGTATGTGCCCAAATAGTATAAATAATACCAGAGATTTAAGGCTGTTCCTGGGTTTCTGCTTTTCTTGGGCACACAACTGATAAACCAATCTCTTTTTTGGGATTTTCTGGTCTGCGTTTTGGGTTTCCAAAAGATATTTGATTCAAATCTATCCTTCCATCATTCACAAATTGAAAGCCCATTGTAGATGTAATATTTGGAACATGAGGGAATGATTCAGAAATAGCCATTAACTCTTTTTTGTTTTAATGACAGATTTTTAGGAGGAACAGCCTTTCTAGGAAAGCTAACCAATAGACTGAACCTGACACAGCGAGAAATAGAAGAGGATCCCTTCACTCCGGTACGCCTCCCGTTTATCACATACACAGCCCAACAAGACAACACCACAAACCCACCGACAGCATATGGATAACAACAACGCCCCCCTCACACATGCACAAAGAAATCCAACTGCAGCGAAGCAAATGCAACCATCCACCCCCAGGCCACCCCAACCTCTCTCACCACCAAGGAAACATAACAAGCAAATAGAAAGAGAAGCTACTCAAGTGAAGCTGACACAAAACCCCACACATACACTAAGCAAAGAACATAGGCTTTACCACCCCACCCCCTCTCTTCTTCCTAACCCTATTCTGCACATAACACCAATGTCTCACAACAAATGTAACTGAGCTGTAGAAAACATAACCTGAAAAAAAGACAATGCATGTGCTTTTGTAAACAAGGAAAATCTTTAATAAAAAAACTTTATTAAAAATAAAATAAAAAGAGAACAGATTTTTAGGGACTTACGTGTTGGTACTCTCTGTGATGACACAATCCCCAGATTTTCCTGGACCCTGTATTGATTCCATCGCTGTAGAATAGAGAACTCTCTGTCCTCCTGGGCGTTTAGAATCCGATGTGTTTTGAGAAGTTTCACCCTCTCTCTCTTTTGCAGCACAGTCCAATATATGGATTCCCAGCAGCAAGCTATAATCCATTATTTTAAAGCTTTCCAGTACCTAGTAATAAAGATGTTTAGATTGAAATTGGTTATGCTGCCAAAACCAAAAGGCTGAATTCACAGAGGTAAAACAAAAAAACTAAAAAAAACTTTCTAAGGATATGCAACAAACAATCTGGCATCAGATATCAAATCCAAGAAAAGTACAGTACTTTACCAGCTACAGAATGATGTGAATTTTACAAAACAGAGAAGAGATAAACAAAATAACCAAGAGACTAGAACCTAGTAATAAACTTTTTGTAGTACAAAATTCCCCTTCATGGATCACTGCCTGGCCGTGGCGAAGGGGCTTGAATAACTCAGAGAAGCTATGAGCTATGCCGTGCAGGGCCACCCAAGATGGACAGGTCATAGTGGAGACTTTTGACCAAACATGATCCACCTGGAGCAGGAACCAGCAAGTCACTCCAGTATCCCTGCCAAGAAAACTCCATGGACAAAGACAACAGGCATATGAAAGTTATGACGCTGGAAGATAAGCCCCTCAGGTCGGAAGGCGTCCAACATGCTACTGAGGAAAAGCGGAGGACAAGTACAAGTAAATTCAGAGCTGATGAAGCGGCTGGGTCAAAGCCGAAAGGACGCTCAGTTGTGGATATGACTGGAAGCGAAAGGAAAGTCCAATGCTGTAAAGAAAAATATTGCATAGGAACCTGGAATGTAAGAACCATGAACCTGGGTAAGTTGGATGTGGTCAAAAATGAGATGGCAAGAATAAATATTGACATCCTGGGCATCAGTGAACTAAAATGGACGGGAATGGGCGAATTCAGTTCGGATGACCATCATATCTACTACTGTGGGCAAGAATCCCGTAAAAGTCAAATCCCTTATGAATGCACAGTGGAAGTGAGGAACAGGTTTAAGGATTTAGATTTGGTGGACAGAGTGCCTGAAGAACTATGGATGGAGGCTCGTAACATTATACAGGAGGCAGCAACTAAAACCATCCCAATGAAAAGGAAATGCAAGAAAGCAAAGTGGCTGTCCAATGAGGCCTTACAAATAGTGGGGGAGAGAAGGCAAGCAAAATGCGAGGGAGATAGTGAAAGATACAGGAAGTTGAATGCAGATTTCCAAAAAATAGCAAGGAGAGACAAGAAGGCCTTCTTAAACAAGCAATGCAAAGAAATAGAGGAAAACACTAGAATGGGAAAAACCAGAGATCTGTTCAAAAAAATTGGAGATATGAAAGGAACATTTTGTACAAAGATTACCATAATAAAAGACAAAAGTGGAAAGGACCCAACAGAAGCAGAAGACATAAAGAAGAGGTGGCAAGAATACACAGAGGAACTATACCAGAAAGAAATGGATGTCTCGTATACCCCAAGTAGTGTGGTTGCTGACCTTGAGCCAGACATCCTGGAGAGTGAAGTCAAATGGGCCTTAGAAAGCACTGCTAATAACAAGGCCAGTGGAAGTGATGATATTCCAGCTGAACTATTTAAAATTTTAAAAGATGATGCTGTTAAGGTGCTACACTCAATATGCCAGCAAGTTTGGAAAACTCAGCAGTGGCCAGAGGTTTGGAGAAGATCAGTCTACATCCCAATCCCCAAGAAGGGCAGTGTCAAAGAATGCTCCAACTACCGCACAATTGCACTCATTTCACATGCTAGCAAGGTTATGCTTAAAATTCTACAAGGCAGGCTTAAGCAGTATGTGGACCGAGAACTCCCAGAAGTGCAAGCTGGATTTAGAAGAGGCAGAGGAACCAGAGACCAAATTGCAAACATGTGCTGGATTATGGAGAAAGCTAGAGAGTTCCAGAAATACATCTACTTCTGCTTCATTGACTATGCAAAAGCCTTTGACTGTGTCGACCACAGCAAACTATGGCAAGTTCTTAAAGAAATGGGAATGCCTGATCACCTCATCTGTCTCCTGAGAAATCTCTATGTGGGACAAGAAGCTACAGTTAGAACTGGATCTGGAACAACTGATTGGTTCAAAATTGGGAAAGGAGTACGGCAAGGCTGTATATTGTCTCCCTGCTTATTTAACTTATATGCAGAATTCATCATGTGAAAGGCTGGGCTGGATGAATCCCAAGCCGGAATTAAGATTGCCGGAAGAAATGTCAACAACCTCAGATATGCAGATGACACAACCTTGATGGCAGAAAGTGAGGAGGAATCAAAGAACCTTTTAATGAGGGTGAAAGAGGAGAGCGCAAAATATGGTTGAAGATCAACATCAAAAAAACGAAGATCATGGCCACTGGGCCCATCACCTCCTGGCAAATAGAAGGGGAAGAAATGGAGGCAGTGAGAGATTTTACTTTCTTGGGATCCATGATCACTGCAGATGGTGACAGCAGTCACGTAATTAAAAGACGCCTGCTCCTTGGGAGAAAGGCGATGGCAAACCTAGACAGCATCTTAAAAAGCAGAGACATCACCTTGCCAACAAAGGTCTGTATAGTTAAAGCCATGGCTTTCCCAGTAGTGATGTATGGAAGTGAGAGCTGGACCATAAAGAAGGCGGATCACCGAAGAATTGATGCTTTTGAATTATGCTGCTGGAGGAGACTCTTGAGAGTCCCATGGACTGCAAGAAGATCAGACCTCTCCATTCTGAAGGAAATCAGCCCTGAGTGCTCACAGGAAGGACAGATCCTGAAACTGAGGCTCCAATACTTTGGCCACCTCATGAGAAGAGAAGACTCCCTGGAAAAGACCCTGATGTTGGGCAAGATTGAGGGCACAAGCAGAAGGGGACGACAGAGGACGAGATGGTTGGAGTGTTCTCGAAGCCACAAACATGAGTCTGACCAAACTGCAGGAGGCAGTGGAAGACAGGAGTGCCTGGCGTGCTCTGGTCCAGGGGGTCACAAAGAGTCGGACACGACTAAACGACTAAACAACAACAGTACAAAATTCAAAGGCCACTGCATTTCTGTTACACATTTCATAAATCTGCATTAAGAAACAGTCAATATGAGAAATGAATATGCAAAGTTATTAAGAGATTATTCTTATATATTATTGTCTAAATATGGAAACCAGTGCTATTTTTCTAGAAAAAGAGGTGCCGGAATTCACCACGAACACCTCCCTTGTTCTCTTATAACGAAAATGGTGCCCAACTGAGAGGTGCTGGAAATGAGTTCCGGCTGGGGGAAAATCCCTGAAGGCAACATATAAGCTTTATTTGATAACCAACAAACTAAAGTTATTTTCACATGCAATGTTTACTTGCCATCATTGTGGTTTAGATATGTGGTTCAGTGTTCATTCTGTGAGCATGAGGGAGGGAACATTCAAGGTCCTTTATCCCAAGGTTAGTGATTAGTATAATCTACACCACTTTGAACAAATTGAATATTTCAGTATATCAGCATCAGTATATGCATTGTATGGGACAATACTTGCAACTGGTACAAAGAGAACAGGTGCTGGTATCCAGTAGAACATTAAAATTATAAACAGTAATAAAACTATGTTATTAACAGAAAAATATTACAGGTAACCTGGTAATATTTCTGCACTTTTAACTGGGTAATTACAGGCTTTAGGAAAGGAGAGGGCACCAGTTTGCACAAAGAATAGTAAAGACAAATCTGTGTGTGTGATAGAAAAATGTGGCAATGCTCCTCCATTGCTTTTCTTTTCCTGCAGTGTCAGTCTGACTCCTGGGAAACAATAACGTGTCAATAATAATGCTGCATCGTTGATTAATTTTTATTGACAAACAGAAGAAAGTCAACAACTCTGAAAGTTATTGAAAAATTAACCGGTGTGTGTGTGTGTGTGTGTGTCGTGTGAGATTATCTTCCTTCTAAACCACCCAGACCAGAACACAGATCATTAAATATAAACCTAGATTTAATTAAGGAATGTTACATTCAGAACAGGCAACCGTCACATACAAAAGTTTTACAGTTAAATATTATTAACCTGGCACGACATCCCTCACTTTTCTCCCTGCTTCTTCACTCCTCTCTCAGTATCTCCCTCTTACTGCCTATTCCCATATTCATTCTTCCACTTATCCTTTTATTAAAAGGATGCAAACATTTTTATCATGGAATCAATACCAAGCTATAAGACATTATGAATTTATAAATTTGGTGCTGTTCATACCCAGTTTGAGTAATTGGGGTACCATATTTTATTATGTATTTCATTTTCAACCTACCCTTCATCAAACAATTGATCCCAGGGCAGCATACATCAGACATAAAATACAACTAAACAATTCCAATAAAAATATTAAAGCAATATAAAATTAATCCGCGTAACCTCTACTCAAAAATCAGCGGCCTGATGATGGCTAAAGAGGCAAGTTTTTAGCTGGTGTCAAGGACTAATCATTCTTGGCACCAGCCAGCTTTCAAGAAGGAGGACATTTCACAGCGGAGGAGCTGCCACTGATGAGACCCTTTCATGAGCTGTAAAGGTACAAACCTAATTTGAAAATGGTCTAACAAGCAGGGCATCACCAGCAGATATCAACACACAAGGCAGAATGGTACAAGGAGAGGTACCATACTGGGTAACTAGGACCTAATATTATTCCTTGGGTCACTAAACATTGTTGGACTATAACTCCCAGCTTCTCCAGCCAACTTAGCCAATACGTCAGGGACAGTGGGAGTTGCAGATCAGCAACATCCAACGACCCAAGTTTGAAGAACATTGGTTCAAGGGCCTTACAAGTGGGAACTTTGTCACTGTGATACATTTTTACAGCCTCATAGTTTGAGGCCACAATAAACCTCTTGACACTCTAAGGGTAGAAGAAGCATGTGGGTGTCCAGAGCATATATTCTGCATGGTCACTAATAGCTTGATTTCATGGAATATTCATTTCTGGAGACCAAAGATGAGGAACAGTGCCTTTTGTTAGGAAGAATGTCTCATGAGCATGCAGCTGATTATTAGATCATCTCCAAATTCACACTCAAAATCCAAACAAAAGATGGCTTCATGTTCACTAACACGACTTGACATCGGGTTGTGCTGCGCCAATGAACATTGCAATCTGCCCATGAGGAATGCCCTTTTTGTTTTATAACCCCATTTCAACCAGGAGACATCTAAAGGCAGCATTGTATAGGGAAGCTTCTTAAGGCTTAATGTTTTACTATGTTTTTATATATGCTGGCAGCTGCGCAGAGTGGCTGGGGCAACCCAGTCAGATGGGCTGGGTACAAATAATAAATTATTAGTATGTTGTTGTTGTTGTTTTCGCATCAGAACATTTTCATTCAATGCACTTTTTAAACTCTGATTTACTCCTTTTATTACCCCTACAAAATAAGCTGCCAACGTGGTCTCCCCAGATGTTGCTGGACTCCGACTCTCCTCTGACCTGACCGCTGGCCATGCTGGCTGGAACCTCTGGGGAGCCCCATGTTGGCCACACCTGCCTAAGAGTCTTTCACTTATTTTGTTCCCTAGCAGCATCCTAGGAGACAGGGCAACCTCCCTGCCCTCTGCACAGGGAGGCTCGGCAGACATCTCTACTGTCATAATTTTGGTGACAGGCAAAGACCTTTTAATCTCCCAGGCTTTAAAAAACCAAAACCTTTTGTACCTTGTTTTATGCTGCTTTCAACTGCGGTATCCAATGCAAACTCTCACACTGATCCAGTGAGGTTTGCATGAGTGACGTGGGGAGGGAGGCTTCTTCTGTCGCTTTGCACATCCAGCTGCAGTCTCATGTGCAACGCCCCCCCCCAATATGCTCCAGCAGGTGAGAGGGATCCTCTCACAGAGTGGAGAAAGGATGCCGTGGAGGGTCCAGGAGAGAAAAATCCGCAAAAGTCGCCTGCCTCCCTCCCTTTGACAGGCTAAGGAAGGGCCATGGCTCAGTGGTAGGGCTACAGCTTTGACTGCACAAGGCCCCAGGTTCAACCCCTGGGAGAAGTGGGCCAGTGTAGCCTATTCTATAGTAATAAGCTGTTGGTTACTGCTTGGGCCATTGGCCATTTGCATGTAAGAGAAATAGGTACAGCACACAAAGCAACAGTATAAAATTCTGCATAAAATCACATTGCTATCTAGAATCATATATAAAACCTACATCCTAAAAATACACAACTCATAGAGCCTGCTAAAATGAGTGTACCACTGCTGAGGTGAAATCTGCCCAACTACTACTTGTCTAACTGTATGCATGCCAATAGAAATTATATCCCAAAACTGCTTCAGCATAAGGCAGCTTTCTCTTTTCTTGTCATCAGCATCAAGGACATAATGCAATGCAACCCTCTATAGTTTTTATTGTATATTTTTATGTTTTATCATAGGTTGTATACGCCCTTGGAAACTGACGCTGAAGGGCTCCATAGAAAGTTGTTAATAAAATAAACTTTTAATTAAAAAAAAACAAGTTACTACAAGACTTAACTTTCAGTGACTGTACCTTAAGTCTGGATTAGCAGTTCTACTCCAAAAACATTAAACGTAACCATGTTACTCTGGGTTTGGTATTGCAGTTTGATACTGCTGATGCATCACATCATATAGTAATAGCAATTTCTGAAATGGCTTAAGAGCTACATGGTGTACAAAACACAAAAATAGACACAGCCCAAAAGGCTTACATGCTTTCTTTAGAAAGGAAGTTGAAAATAGAACAAAACATAAGAAGGCAGCAACAACCTTTAAACATAGGCTTCCTGAAAGATGTTTTAAGAAGAGGTAGATAATCAACTCAGTAATACTTTTCACAAATAAGCAGCAATGAGACAAAAAGCATATAATGTAGGAAAAAACATGTAGAAAGCCAAGATGAGAAATCAGCAGGAGCTAGACCATGAATACATACAAAAAGGCAAGTTAACAGAACCTTTTATGCAAAATGGGCAAGGTAGGAGAGCAAAGAAAAACCAAGAGCAGAGAAACATTGTGTGCATCTGAGCCGAAAAAGTTAAGTAGGTGGCAAAATGCAAAACAAAAACAAGAGCCATAAGGTGGGATAGAGAAGACCAACTAAAAGGACATTACAACAAGTCAATTGGGGGGAAAGAAGATAATGAACAAGGTATGGGAAGCTGTCAGAGAAAGAAAATACTAAATCCGGGGGGTTGAGAATGACATAAGAATCCAAACACAAAACCAAGATCTTTAGCTTGAAAAGAAAGAAAGAGGGTGAGGAATCCCATCTCTGAAAGACTTGGCCTTAAAAGAAAAGAAACCACACAGAGATAATAGCAAGATGAAAAGATGAAAGATTAATCAAATAAGAATATAAATTAGAAAAGTGTTTCTGACCACCATCAATGTACAGTCAAATCCCATCATATGTGGAGGGTTTGTTCAAGGGTTGAGCATAGCAGAAGGGCTGGGGGGGGGGGCTCCCTTGCACCTCCAGTGCCTTGCCTCCCTTCTCCTCCTGTGAGCTGGCCAACAGAAGGGAGGAGGGCAGGCAGAGAGAAAGGAAGGCAGAAGGGAGGAGCAGAGAGAGCTGCAGGCAGAAGAAAAAGGCTGGAATGGAGTTGCAGCCCAGCGTGTCTAGTTGAAATCATGTATGGGAAATGCACGCAAGACTGCAAAACGATGATTCATAATGAAAGACTGAATAAAGTGCCATCCTATGCATGTTTTCTCAGAAATAGGTCCTACTGAGATACCCCTGAATAAGTGTATATAGGACTGCAGCCTAAGAGAACCTAAAGGGTAAAGGCAAAGAATAAAAACAAAGGGCCCAACAGGGAACCTGGAGAGTTCCTAACAGACTGGAAAAAAGAAGGAAAGATCAATGAAAGGAAACACAGTTAGGTGTGGTTAGAAAGGAAAAGACAGCAATCAAGAACACAACCATGAGACACCAAAATCATACAAAGAATATCACATTTACTGCCTCTTGTTTCATCTTTCCACCTACTTCCTTTCAACGGTTCCCTTTTAGACCCTTCAAGCCAAAACTATATTTTGTTAACACAAACAAGGGAGTCTGCTGGAAGCTTCAAGATGAAATGCAGTTATTGTGGACAAGAACTCTTTTATGGACAAGAGCCCATTCACCCCGCACTGTGTACACAGTGGAGTCATGGTCTGACAACAGCTATTGGTATCAAAAGTTCTTACTTACTCGACAATCCCTCTGTAGCGTTTTCATGAGTGCACTATAAGTCTCCGAGTCAAAATATAATCCTTCATGCATGTCTTGAAGAAAATCCAAGTCTTTAAAGGTGGGGTTGGACTTCTCTCGCTCTTTCCTGGATGCCCTCCTTTTGTACGTGGAGCCTTTCAAGTCATAGTTGAAATGCATTTTCAGTGATCGAGGCAGAACATTGTTCATCACAATTATCCTGATATTAATACCTCCCGACTGAACACAATACAGTCCATAAAATTTTGGTAGGAGTGTCCTTGGATTCTGGTTGAGATTCTTAAAAAACAAAATGAAGAAGCACCAATGAACATCAGAAGCACATTTAAAATAAGATTTCTGCATGCACCTTAATATAGACTAGGAAGTCAAGTCTATCCTAAACAAACCAGACATATACTTTTAATGAAATAATGCTTGAAGTGTTTTATTTTAAACTAAACTAAAAAAAAAGTTAAGCTCTTAAATTGGAAGGCTCTCTACACTGAGGACCAGTGGTGACAAGCAATCTAAATTATTCCATGCTTTGGTTTGAAATTTAACTATGGTTATCTGTTACATAGGTACTGACATAAATCATAGTGAACATTAACCACATAAACTGACGTTAACCAGAACACTAGCCCTTAGCAAGGAGTTTCCAGCTATTTTGAAATTCTAATTTAAAGGGAAACCTAATTAATAATAGAGGTTAATGTCACTGAATATGTTATGCTTCCAGAGAGGAAATTCTGGTGAACAGTAGAGAAGATGCATGGGATAATGTGGCCCACTTCTGATCTCTCAACTCTGGTTAAATCCATGTGGAACACATTCTCCCCACCTTTTCCCACGGCGATCAGCCAAGAGGGCAGCCAACATCTGGCCACCCCCTTAAAAAAGCTAAGGGTGGTCTGCTCGCAACCCCAAGATCCAGCTTCTGATTGGCTGAGTGGGGACTGAACATCCTTGCCTGAGGGCCTCTTGTGGCTGGAGGGGGACAGTGCCAGCCATCCCTTCCCCCGACCACATCGGAAGATGGCAACTTCCCTGAACCCACCATGGTCGGGCCATTCGGCAATGGAGTCGCAGGTGAGCAGACATTCTCCCCACACTTTCTTTTTTGGCAAAAGTAGAGCCTATTACTCAAATTTTGGACAGTCAGAAGGCCTAAACAGACAAGTTCTGAAATAATGACTAGATGTAAGAGGTGGTAACAGTGACTCTGCTAGTATACAAATGCATAGTTTACTAAGTCTCACTCGCTGGATCATCACCTTGTTGTAGTGAGTGGGCTTGCATGTTCCTATGACCCTTGTGAGTGAAGCCGTTGGGAATCTCGTACTCCCAGCAGGGTCACCCAAGGCAGTAATGTCAAAGGGAAGGAGCAAGACAAAGAATGATCCAAGAAGTCCTCAACGGCAGAACAGGCGGGTGATAACAAGCGGTATGTTACAACAGCTGTGAAGGCGGGTGAAGGCTGCAGCAGATAGGATCTACCGGTTCATCATGACTACTCATGCCATTGGAACAGAGCCCTACTGCAAAGACTGTGTGTTGATCAGCGTGCATATAAAACAAATTCACGCACAGGCGTCTTCCAAAAACCCAACCCAAACCCCCAAAAGTCCCATGGCGACCAGCAAATTGTAACGGGGGCAAGATCGTGAAATCTGGAAGCCCCTAGTCATGAACTGGCACATGGGCGGTGGATACAGATTCAGTCATTCTGACTCAAGGAACAAGGCAGTTGAGCAGCTCAGCAGCTGTATCCAGGACTGAGCAGCCCTTTTTAGGATCCACTCTGCTCACCCCGAAAAGGGGGAGGAGCTAGAAAGGGTGCCCTAAACATAGTCTGCCTCCCTTTTCCCCTGACTGGATTACCGCGCCCAGTGGGGTCACCACCTAGCGTTCGTAAAAGACAATTGAACTTTGGAACATGGAATATACGGACTTTGTCGAATAACACAGATAACAGGCATCCTGAACACAGAACTGCCATCACTGCAAGAGAGCTGCAAAGTTTTAACATCAATATTGCAGCGCTTCAACAGACTCGAAGAGCAGGCGAGGGAAAACTGAAGGAAGAAAAAGGAGGCTACACATTCTTCTGGAAAGGTCTATTTGAACAAGAACATCGAATACATGGGGTAGGCTTCGCTATCAAAAACAACCTTGTGAAGCTCCTGTCAGAAGTCCATACCGGCATTAATGAGTGACTCTCAACCCTTCGAATAAAGCTCACCAAAAACTAACAGGCTACTATTATAAGTGCTTATACACCAACACTGGATGCTGATGAACACATTAAAGAAAAAATTTACTCTCAGCTGGATCAGAGACGCCTATCAGAGATGCCTAAGGAAGATACAATTATCCTCCTGGGTAAGATTTCGATCTCTGGCCTGGGACTATTGGGAAAGAAGGAATTGGCAACAGCAATCAGAATGGATTCTTACTTTTGAAGATATGTGCAGCACACAAACTTGTTATTACCAACACACTCTTTTGACAGAAAAATAAATTTAAAACTTCATGGAGGCATCCTCGGTCAAACCACTAGCACCTTTTAGACTATGTTATTGTCCGTGCTAAAGATCGCCATGATGTGCTCCTTACCAGAGCTATGATGAGCGCCAACGAGGTGACTTCCGGAGGTGGCGCCATCCGCAATGGCGGATTCCCTCTAGTCTTGAGGGAGTAGCTCAGCGGAAATCGAGTCTTTCCGCTACGGCAAAGCGGGGACCCCCTTGAAAATCACAGGCGGGTGAAGCCTGTGACCATGGGACTCGGCGGGCACCCTTAGCGCCCCCCCAATCAGCGAGGGAACCCTGGAAAGGGTTCCGGAGCGAAGCGGGGAGTCTGGCGCGGTGCTGAGAGTTAACTGCTTCTTCCGTGGAGTGAAGCCGCGCAGCTGTTGCCGGAGAGCGCCGACCTTTTTCCTGTGGCAATTCGGCTAAGAAACAACTACCTGTGAGTAGGTTAAGTCTGAAGATCGGGGAACTTAAGGGGAAAAAAGGATTAATTCGGCACCGAAGTGGGAAGGTGTAAACAGGAAGTCCGCCTTCCTTTTATGTAAATAGATCAAAGTAAAGGCTGTCAAAGCAAAGAGCCTGGAAACTGCGTTGAAATAGACTCAAATCCTACATCAGTAAAAAGAGAATTCCCTCCCTGTGGTGCGGGGAGAGGGGAGGGAGAAGGGGAAGTATCTTTTGCCCGCAAAAGAAGAGAGAAAGGGAACTAAGACCACCACTTAATGCCTGGGAACGGACTGTCAAGGGACATTGAAACTGCCGTATTGGGAAACGCGCTGTTAAAGGACAATGTAACTTTTTGACAGCTAGCTCTGTAAGAAGGATACTTTGATTCTGAAAAGTCTTACTTGATCTGAAACTGTTGCTCTTTTTGACTAAAGGGGGGAATTTCGAAAGTTGGAATAGTTATTTTACTGTTACAAACTGGAACTGCTATTGTGTCCCCCTAGAGGAACTTTGAAATAGCTGCAATTGGGCAGGGAATTTTCCACTCTAAACTGGCCATACCAAAGGGGAATTTTACATCATAAACAAGTAATCGTGGGACTGACCTTGATCCTTAGATAAAGTGTTATGGCTGATTTGACTCAGGAAAAAACAACAAGATCTGGTAAAATTAGACTGCAGCAGCGTAGATCGTCAGCATCTGGCTTCCCTGCCCCACCAGGGAAAGATCCAGCCCAGGTGGCGTCTAAAGGAATGGCAGCTGAAGGGGGCTTAGCTACAGCATTAGATAAAATTTTTGAATCTTTGGAAAAGTTGAGGAAACAAGTGGCTGAAGCGACAACTAAAATTGATCAAAACACTACAAGCATTAATAATTTGGGGCAGAAGGTGAACTCAAATACAGAATCTATTGAGAAACTGCTGCAGGAATCTACTTCAAACCGAAAAATAGCTGAAGAAGCTAAAGAAAAAGCATTGGCTGTAGAGGAAAAAATATCACCGATTTGCAGGCAGCTTGAGGACCATAAGTCTTTGCTGTCTATGATTGAATTGAAAGAAAAACAGACAAATTTAAGTTTTGGGCTGTACCTGAACTTGAGAAGGACAGTTTGACTGACTTTCTTACGCAAGAATTTGCAGACTTTTGGAATTTAGACTCAGACAAGTTGGATTTTAAATATTAAGTGCGTTCAGACTCGGAAGAGGGGGAAGAAAGAACAGGGTGAGAGACTGTTTGATTACCCTCCGATCAAGAGAGGAGAGAGACAGAATATTAAGTCTGCACTTCCAAAGGGCCTTGGAAATAGGTGAATCAAGAGTGGAGATATTCAAGGACATCCCTAAACATCTTTTGGATCTTAGGTCTAACTACGGAGATCTAGTCGCCCTGCTAAGAGGAAATAGAACCATCTTCAGGTGGGTATTCCCCCAAGGCCTATCTTTTACCTTTAAAGGGAAAAAGTTCAAAATAAGATCAGTGGAAGATAAAGAAAAAATTCTGAAAGAACACCGAGAAGACCTGCAAAAAGAAGCTGAAGAAGAGCTAAGAGCCTTAAAACCAGGAATACGAGACATAGTACCACTACCTTTGGGATTGGACAAGTTAGAGAAGGTGATACCACCGACAGAACAAGAACAACTACTTGGTGCAGTTGGAGGAAAGTAAAATGAATACATCATGTCTCTGCAACTATTAAGTTGGAATATTCATGGACTTAATTCCCCGGAGAAAAGGAAAAAAGTTTTTCATTTATTGAAAAAGGAACAATTGGACTTGATTTGTTTGCAGGAAACACATGTGATAAGGCTTCATAGGAAAGTATTGATTAATAAAAGATTGGGCCAGGAGTTCATTTCTTCGGACAAGGTTAAAAAGAGAGGAGTAGTAATTTACGCCAAAGAAAGCCTATCACCGAAATTTATTTTTAAAGATGACCAAGGAAGATATGTGGCAATTGAAATTCAAACACAAGGGAAAAAATTCTTGATAGTAGGAGTATATGCACCAAATGAGGGGAAATCTGAATTTTTAAAGAAGTTGCATGAGACATTGTTAGACTATATGGATTACAACATTATTATGATGGGAGATATGAATGGAGTGGTATCTACAAATATGGACAAGTCGCAGAGACAGCTAGTTACTAAAGATGGCAGACTACCAAAAACCTTTTTTGAGATGACTGACAATATGGACTTGATTGACATTTGGAGAATAAAGAACCCCTTGGGTAGAGAGGGGACCTTCTTCTCTGAAGCCAAACTGACATGGACAAGAATTGACCAAATCTGGATAACTAGAGGACTGGCACCTAAGACTCGAAAAGTGGAAATTTGCCCTAAAACTTGCTCCAACCATAATGCTGTGAAAATGGAGATGAAGCTAACACCTGTTGGTTCCTTCAGATGGAGGATGAATGACACCTTGTTTAGAGATCAAGAAGTTACTAAGAAGGCCCAAAAAACCTTGAGAGACTATTTTGAGATAAACATGAACACTACCATCGAAAAAAGAGTAATCTGGGATGCAAGTAAACCAGTTATGAGGGGGTTTCTTATTCAACAGAATGCAATAAAGAAGAGAACTCAAAATGAGAAAAAAGATAAAACCTTGGAAAAAATAAAAGAGGGTGAGAAGAGATTGAGAGCGAAACCAAAGTCACAAGAGATTCAGAGAGAAAGTTCAATATATGAATACCAAGTTCAATATATGAAGATGATGAATCAGGAAATAGAATGGAAAATTAAACAGATGAGACAAAGGACATTTGAATCGGCTAATAAATGTGGAAAACTATTAGCCTGGCAAATGAAAAAAAGGCAAAAACTCAACACCATTACCAACTTGGAAGTGGAAGGAAAGAACATCCAGAATCCAGTGGAAATTAGAAAATGCTTCCAGAGGTATTTTAAACAGTTATATTCACAAGGGCCACAGAAACAGGTCGATTTAGACCAATTTCTAAAAATAAATGGACTTCAAAAAATCTCTCAAGAAAACAAGTCAACTACAAAATAACAGAACAGGAGGTGGAAGGTGCCATTCAGAACATGCAGTTGGGCAAATCTCCAGGGCCAGATGGTTTAACCTCAAAATATTATAGACCTTTGAAGGACTGGATAATACAACCACTAAAGGAGGTTTGTAATGAAATTTTGGAGGGGAAAAAAGCGCCAGAGTCGTGGAAAGAAGCTTATACAGTGGTGCCTCGCAAGACGAAATTAATTCGTTCCGCAAGTCTCTTCATCTTCTCCCCGCAGCCCCTTGCTTCAAAAGAGGTCCGGGGGCAGCGGGGAAGAAGCGCTTCCCGCTGTCCCCGGACCTCTTTTGAAGCAAGGGGCGGTGGGGAGAAGCGATCTCCCCGCAGCCCCTTCCTTCAAAAGAGGTCCGGGGGCAGCGGGGAAGAAGCACTGCGCTTCCCGCTGCCCCCGGACCTGGGGTTGCGGGGAGAAGATCGCTTCTCCCTGCCGCCCCTTGCTTCAAAAGAGAAGACCCGCTGTTCCCGGGGCAAGCTTCGTTTTGCGAAGCAAGCCCATAGGGAAATTCGTCTTGCGAGGCAACTTGAAAACGAAAAAACCTTTCGTTTTGCGAGTTTTTCGTCTCGCGAGGCGTTCGTCTTGCGGGGTACCACTGTATTACACTAATACCGAAAAATGAGTCTGAAAAGACGCAACTTAAGAATTACTGCCCCATATCCCTGCTTAATGTGGATTACAAAATTTTTGCAGACATTTTGGCTAAAAGACTGAAAAAAGTCCTAGTAGAGGAGAGACATAAGGACCAAGCGGGCTTTCTCCCGGGCAGACACTTGTCTGACAATACGAGAAATATAATTAATAATGTAGAGAAGCTGCAAGTGAATATTAACACTAAAGCTGTCTTAATCTTTGTAGATGCAGAGAAAGCCTTTGACAATATTTCTTGGAGTTTCATGAAGAAAAATCTTCAGGGGATGGGGGTTGGCCAAGGGTTTGAAAATGGTATAGGTGCAATTTATTCAGAGCAAAAGGCCAAACTAATAGTTAACAATGTGGTAACAGAGGAATTTAAGATAGAAAAAGGGACACGACAAGGCTGTCCAATTTCCCCATTGCTTTTTATTTCGGTCCTGGAGGTTCTGCTAAACATGATCAGAAGGGACCGTTTGATCAAGGGTATACAGGTCGGAGCTAAACAGTGCAAATTGAAAGCTTTTGCAGATGACTTAGTATTGACGTTACAGGAGCCAGAGTCTAGTACTAAAAGGGTTTTGGAACTGATTCAAGAATTTGGTCATGTGACAGGATTTAAGTTGAATAAGTTAAAAACTAAGGTGCTTGAGAAAAAATTAACACCGATTGAGAGAGGTTTCAGAAGGAGACAGGCTTAACATTAGTCAAGAAAGTAAAATACCTGGGGGTGAATATGACCGCTAAGAATTTAAACTTATTTAAGGACAACTATAATAATACTAATACTAATAATAATAATTTATTATTTATACCCCGCCCATCTGGCTGAGTTTCCCCAGCCACTCTGGGCGGCTCCCAATCAGTGTTAAAAACAATACAGCGCTACATATTAAAAACTTCCCTGAACAGGGCTGCCTTAAGATGTCTTTTGAATGTCAGGTAATTATTTATCTCTTTGACATCTGATGGGAGGGCGTTCCACAGGGCGGGCGCCACTACCGAGAAGGCCCTCTGTCTGGTTCCCTGTAGCCTCACTTCTCGCAATGAGGGAACCGCCAGAAGGCCCTCGGCGCTGGATCTCAGTGTCCGGGCTGAACGATGGGGGTGGAGACGCTCCTTCAGGTATACAGGACCGAGGCCGTTTAGGGCTTTAAAGGTCAGCACCAACACTTCGAATCGTGCTCGGAAACGTACTGGGAGCCAATGCAGATCTCTCAGAACCGGTGTTATGTGGTCCCAGCGGCCACTCCCAGTCACCAGTCTAGCTGCCGCATTCTGGATTAATTGCAGTTTCCGGGTCACCTTCAAAGGTAGCCCCACGTAGAGCGCGTTGCAGTAATCCAAGCGTGAGATAACTAGAGCATGCACCACTCTGGCGAGACAGTTCGCGGGCAGGTAGGGTCTTAGCCTGCGTACCAGGTGGAGCTGGTAGACAGCTGCCCTGGACACAGAGTTAATCTGCGCCTCCATGGACAGCTGTGAGTCCAAAATGACTCCCAGGCTGCGCACCTGGTCCTTCAGGGGCACAGTTACCCCATTCAAGACCAGGGAATCCCCCACACCAACCCGCTCCCTGTCCCCCAAAAACAGTACTTCTGTCTTGTCAGGATTCAACCTCAATCTGTTAACCGCCATCCATCCTCCAACCGCCTCCAGGCACTCACACAGGACCTTCACCGCCTTCACTGGTTCTGATTTAAAGGAGAGGTAGAGCTGGGTGTCATCTGCATACTGATGAACACCCAGTCCAAACTCCCAGCGGCTTCATATAGAAATTAAAAGGCATGGGGGAGAGGACAGAACCCTGAAGCACCCCACAAGTGAGAGCCCAGGGGTCTGAACACTCATCCCCCACCACCACTTTCTGGACACGGCCCAGGAGGAAGGAGCGGAACCACTGTATGACAGTGCCCCCAGCTCCCAGCCCCTCTAGACGGTCCAGAAGGATGTTATGGTCGATGGTGTCAAAGGCCGCTGAGAGATCC
This sequence comes from Podarcis liolepis, assembly GCF_965112155.1. Lineage (NCBI taxonomy): Eukaryota > Metazoa > Chordata > Lepidosauria > Squamata > Lacertidae > Podarcis > Podarcis liolepis. The sequence goes on along the minus strand of NC_139565.1, from coordinate 558,277 downwards.
AGCAGAACTAGGAAACACATCTCACCTTTGTCCCTAGCCCACCAGAGATCATCAACCAGCGCTACCAAGACAGTTTCAGTCCCATGGTGAGGCCTGAATCCCGATTGGAAGGGATCCAAATGGTCCGTTTCCTCCAGGCGTGCTTGGAGTTGTTCAGCAACCACCGGCTCAATCACCTTGCCCAAGAATGGCAGATTTGAGACTGGGCAATAGTTGGCCAAATTGGCCGGGTCTAAAGATGTTTTTTTAAGAAGCGGTTTAATGACCGCCTCTTTCAGCGGGTCTGGGAAGGCTCCCTCACAGAGGGAAGCATTCACCACCCTGCAGAGCCCATCGCCCAGCCCTTCCCGGCTCGCTTTTATCAGCCAGGATGGGCAAGGATCAAGGAGACAGGTGGTCGGTTTCACTTGCCCAAGCAGCCTGTCCACATCCTCGGAGGTAACAGATTGGAATTGATCCCATGTAACAGGACCAGACAGAACTCTAGCACTCTCCCGCCCTGGCCCTGCTCCCACAGTGGAGTCTACCTCCTTCTGAATCTGAGCGATTTTATCTGCAAAAAACTTTGCAAAAGCATTGCAGGAGATCTTGGGGTCCCTACCAGGCCCCGGTGGCTATGAGAAATGTTGGTCAGAAGTGAAAAAGGACTTAGAGATATGGTCAAACTTGAAGCTTTCCTTTTTAGGTCGAATTGCTGTCATAAAGATGAATGTATTGCCAAGAATGTTATTTTTGTTTCAATCATTGCAAATTTTGGACAAAATGGACTGTTTCAAGAAGTGGCAGAGAGACATTTCTAGATTTGTCTGGCAGGGCAAGAAGCCCAGAATAAAATTTAAAATATTAACTGATGCAAAGGACAGAGGTGGATTTGCCCTGCCAGACCTTAAACTTTACTATGAGTCAGCAGCATTTTGCTGGCTGAAAGAATGGCTGCTTCTTGAGAACACAGACATTTTGGATCTATAAGGTTTTAACAATGTTTTTGGGTGGCATGCATATTTGTGGTATGACAAGGTTAAAGCACATAAAGCATTTAAAAACCATATTGTCAGAAGAGCATTGTTTAATGTCTGGATACGATATAAAGACTTACTTGAAAACAAAGCCCCAAGGTGGTTATCACCAATGGAGGCAAAGGCTCAGAAAAAACTTAATATGGAGGTCAAATGGCCAAAATATTGGGAAATTTTGGAACAAGAAGGAGACAAATTGAAATTGCAGAGTTTTGAGAAATTAAAAGATAAAGTGCGAGACTGGCTTCATTACTATCAGATAATGGAGGCATATAACTTGGATAAGAAAATTGGCTTCCAGGTGGAAAAATCAAAATTAGAAACAGAACTGTTAGAACCTGAAACTAAGACTTTGTCAAAGATGTATAACTTGCTGTTGAAATGGAATACTCAGGATGAAACGGTGAAATCTGCTATGATTAAATGGGCGCAAGATGTTGGACATAACATTATGTTTGCTGACTGGGAACAGTTGTGGACCACAGGTATGAAATTTACGGCATGTAATGCCCTAAGAGAGAATATTATGAAAATGATATACAGGTGGTACATGACACCAGTCAAGCTTGCAAAAATCATTTGCCCGATAATAAATGTTGGAAATGTAAAGAAACTGAAGGTACATTCTTTCACCTTTGGTGGACGTGTCCAAGGATTAAGGCTTTCTGGGAGATGATTTAAAATGAAATGAAAAAGGTATTTAAATATACCTTCCTGAAGAAACCAGAGGCCTTTCTCCTGGGCATGGTCAGCCAATTGGTGCCAAAGAAGGATAGAACTTTATGTATGCCACAACAGCAGCAAGAATACTCATCGCAAAGTACTGGAAGACACAAGATCTACCCACCCTAAAAGAATGGCAGATGAAGGTGATGGACTATATGGAACTGGCAGAAATGACTGGCAGAATCCGAGACCAGGGAGAAGAGTCGGTGGAAGAAGATTGGAAAAGGTCAAAGATTATTTACAGAAACACTGTAAAATTAATGAATGTTAGAATGATGTTGGATAGAAACTAAGTGGTCTTTTGCTGTAATGCTATAAGGGAATATGAGAAAATGGTTATTAATGGGTAAAAAATTAATGTTATAATATTTAAAAATTGAAGATTAAGATGAATGAAGAGGGGAGGGATTTGCTGAATTAACAATTGGAACTGGAATACAGAAAAGGAAGGCGTGAGGAGGTCCGGGAAATAAGCAAATGAAAAATATGTGATGGAAAGATTGAACTGTTTTTTAACTATTTTTATTTTGTATTTTTCTTTTTTCTTTTTCATTTTTTTGAAAATCTTAATAAATATCTTATAAAAAAAAAGATGAGCGCCAACGACTGCTGGACAGATCACCGACTAATACACTCCATGATGGCTATCAAGATTATACCTCAACGCAGGCTTCAAGGGAGGAAACCAAGGCGCAAAATGAACACTCAAGCCCTTCAAGATCCCATTAAGCGGGATTGCTTCCAAACAACTCTCCCCCCCCCCAATTTTTTTTATTAATTTTCCAGATTTAACACCACACAAAATAACAAAACATACAAAAAATAAAAGCAAACATACATACACTTCTTACAGTTAAAAATCCAGATTACATTCCATTGTTGAGTGACTTCCTCAAATCCTTCCTGACTGATTTTCATCAAATCTCATTTTAGCAATTTTTCAATATCCACTTTCTAATAAAATTAACCTGTTCAAATTACTAACTTCCTTTCTTTTCATAATATTTTTAACCCATAATCTTATACAATTCAACATAATTTAATCCTAAACCAAACTTAATACTTGAAAGTAATTCCACTTATGTTATATTATAATATTTTGCTAAATATTCCTTAAATTTCTTCCATTCTTCTTGATGCTCCTCCTCTTTCTGCATATACAATTCAATGTATCATATGCCTTCATTATATATCTTTAAGTGCCTTGGGCTGATTAACATTCTATGTCCTTTTAAATATGTTTGTGATAGGAGGGTTATTGGTTTGGTAGACAATGTAGTGTGTGCATGCCCAGCGGATGACCTCCAAACCATCCTAAATATATTCACAGAAGCTTATGAAAAGCTTGGCTTGTTGCTCAACATCCAAAAAACCAAAGTGTTGCACCAACAAGTACAAAATAACCCCTCTGCAGTGCCACAAATCCAACTCAATGGTGTAACGCTGGAAAATGTTGATCACTTCTCCTACCTAGGCAGTTATCTTTCCACAAGGGTCAACACTGATGCCGAAATCCAGAATCGCCTGAGCTCTGCGAGTGCAGCTTTCTCCCAATTGAAGTGCAGAGTGTTTGAAGACCGGGACATTTGCAAGGAAACCAAAATGCTTGTTTACAAAGCTATTGTACTACCAACCTTAAGGTATGCTTGTGAAACATGGACTACTTATAAACGCCATCTTCAACTCCTCGAAAGATTCCATCAACGGTGTCTCCAAAAAACCTTACACATCACTTGGGAAGACAGGTGAACTAATATCAGTGTACTGGATGAAGCAAAGATCCCCAGTGTTGAAGCAATGATTCTTCAACATCAACTTCGTTGGACTGGTCATGTTGTGCGGATGCCTGATTATCATCTTCCAAAGCAACTACTCTATTCCGAACTTTAGAATGGAAAGTGTAAAGCTGGTGGTCAACAAAAGAGGTTTAAAGACTGTCTCAAGGCAAATCTAAAAAAAATGTAGTACAAACACCGACAACTGGGAAACACTGGCCTGCGAGTGCTCCAGTTGGAGAACAGCCTTTACCAAAGGTGTCATGGACTATGAAGACACTCAAACTCAGAACACAAGGGAGAAACATGCGAAGAGGAAGGCACGCTTGGCAAATCCACACTGTGATCAACTTCTGTCCGGAAACCAATGTCCCCACTGTGGAAGGACGTGTGGATCCAGAATTGGCCTCCACAGTCACTTACGGGCTCATTGTTAAAACCGTGTTTATGGAAGACAATCGTACTTGGCTACAAGTGATTGCCAAAGAAGAAGTTTAGTTAAGTACAACACCACAAATGCACAGGTGATTTATCAGCATCATGGCAAGCCATACCAACAGTTATGGTTAAAAGTGTTCATTTATTAACTCAGAATTTTAAAGAAGTTCTCATGCATGTAGCAAATAGGAGCACAAATACAAAGGGGGAAAGCAGTATTTAAAATTTATCATGATTATGGTAAAGTGTTAAGTAAGCTATTAAAAAGCCAAGTTAAAATTCACACACAGCCATCACACAACCTCCCAAAAAGAAACTAAACAGGAAGAGCCTGGAATTTGAATTTATTTACCATGTAGTAGCCAGGCAACAGCTTCTGAAGGAACTCTGCTTCTTTGTGTTGAACTGTTTTGATTATGAACTCGTCATCACTAGTGACAAAGAACAAGGATCCACTGGCACCAGGATTGGATAGTTCTATTAGAGGTTCACTGCAAATAGAATACTGAACACGGAAAAAGAGAAATTTAATGCAACTATGGGTAATGGAACAGACAGGATCTTAATATGGCAATGCAAGCTGTCCACATGCAATGTCCCCTTGCTGCAGGAAATCCTTTCTCTGCATAACAGCTTATTTATCTGCTACAGCTGATCTACACATAAAAAGCCTGCTGCAGACTGTTTTTTCTGTCACTGAATGTATGTGCAAGACTGCAAAAATCTTGAGGGATTTTAGCTATGGAGCTCTGTGCTTTTCTAGTTCAAGGTTACAACATATGGAAGCAAATATTTATATACTTTGCTAGACAATTACAAGGCAATTAGCAGATGGAGGTCTCTAAACTACAATTCAATCAGCAAAATCCACAGGAGTATTCAATTTCAATTACAATATTCCAGTAGAAATAATGACTCAAGCAGTTGCTGAGCTATCAATTAACACATCGGGTTTTAGGGCAACCAATTATAAGCTGAAGAATTAAATGCATGGTCAAGAACTACAATTCTTCATAGCACATTCTATAGAAACAGAAAGCTATTCCACACCACTCCTTTTTTTGTAGCGGGGGGGCAGGATGTAAATTCTTACCAAGTAGTCATCAGGTTTAATACCAAAAAGTTCTCTGAAGTAGCGGAAGGCTAAAGGAGCATATGTCTTAAATCTGAAGTCAGGATAATGATGAGCAGGGGTCAAATTGCTCCCTTCACTGAATTGAAAAGAGAAATTTAAAGGTATTACACAAATTCGTTAAGAACAGAAATCTTACTATAAATATGAACCTTTTTTTAAAAAAAACTGCCCCAAAAGCACAGTGCAGAGCTGAAGCAGGCAGGAGCAAGCCAACATGACTAAACAGGTGTCATATCCTAAACAGGATATGAAGTTTCAATACATTCTCAGACAATTTTAGCTTAATATGCTTCTCTCCTCTTCTAAAAAGAGACTAAGCCATTTCTCCACTGTAGGTTGGCAGGTGGGGCACAGGTCACTGTAACTAGGGACTGGCAGTTATTGCAAGCTCCTTTGAAGTCCGTTAGCAGATGTTGTTTGAATTCAAACTGTGCCCACACAGAGACAAAGCAAGCTCCATGGGAAAGCCATTAGTGTAGCAATTCCATTGGGGCTCACTGTCAGTGCAGATCAGCTAATCTGCATGGTTAGTGGGCCCTACTTGCAAATGAACAACGGGGAGCTCCAATTGTTCCTTGGAAGCCATGTCTTCACCTGCCTCACACTTGATGTCACCTGTGACATCCGGGGGGGGGGGGGGCATAGTCTTGGGAAAACAGCCTCTGTAGACTCCCCACCCCTGGGCTTAAGGCATTAACACAGCATGCCAATATTTTTTGCTAATGGAGCAATAAGCACTGTTGAAAAATATCCTCCACGATAACTCAGGCTCTTATCTGACAAAAGGTGTTAATTTTTGTGATCGTGTATTGCTTCAGGAGTAAATGAAGGAAACCCAGTGGATTTACCCTAGCCATGCCAAATCACTTTAAATCACTGCAGAAGATAGTGCCTGTGTACCACTGTAGGAGTATGATTTCTAGCCCAGTAGAATGGAGATATCCATGCACATCTGAATTCCATGAATGTGTCCTGAAAATAGTTAAAGGAAAGCAACTGTGCCTCAAACTAACAGAATGCTGTTCAGTTCTTGTTGGACTCGACCGACTTTTGTAACAACACCACCAAAAGAAAAGAAAAAGAAATTGCAAAGTATTTTTTTTTTCATGCTCAAAAGAACTAGACTTCTTTTTTTGTGGCACTTTTTGATATGAATATGATACATCATTAAAGCAGCCCACATTTGTCTTTGAGTATAGGGGTGGAGCTATGCTGTGTTTTTACAGAGGTTGCCCAATTCTGCATCAAATGCTGTAGTAGCCAACAGGTGAGGAGTGGCGAGAGAAAAAAGACTCTGAAATGGTGCTAGAAAACAGTGAACTGGGCAGGAGTGGAGAAAGAGCCCTGTGTGTTTCAGGTGTGAAATTCTTCTTCAGAGTCAATGGAAAAAATCAATTTCCTAACTTGTAAATATGGTGCTCTTTTACAAACCAGTAAAGCAAGATGATCACCGCAACCCCAGAGTCATCCGTGAGTGGACCTAACGGTCAGAGGTCATAGAATCATAGAATAGAATCATAGAATCATAGAGTTGGAAGAGACCACAAGGGCCATCGAGTCCAACACCCTGCCAAGCAGGAAACACCATCAGAGCACTCCTGACACTCCTAGCCTTATGAGGAATGGCTAAGGGAGCTGGGCATGTTTAGCCTGGAGAAGAGGAGGTTAAGGGGTGATATGATAGCCATGTTCAAATATATAAAAGGATGTCACATAGAGGAGGGACAACCATATGTCAGGAGTGCTCTGATGGTGTTTCCTGCTTGGCAGGGGGTTGGACTCGATGGCCCTTGTGGTCTCTTCCAACTCTATGATTCTATTCTATGATTCTGTGATTCTATGATTCTATGATTCTATGACATATGGTTGTCAAGCCTCTGCTTAAAGACCTCCAAAGTAGGAGACTCCACCACACTCCTTGGCAGCAAATTCCACTGTCAAACAGCTCTTACTGTCAGGAAGTTCTTCCTAATGTTTAGGTGGAATCTTCTTTCTTGTAGTTTGGATCCATTGCTCCGTGTCCGCTTCTCTGGAGCAGCAGAAAACAACCTTTCTCCCTCCTCTAGGTGACATCCTTTTATATATTTGAACATGGCTATCATATCACCCCTTAACCTCCTCTTCTCCAGGCTAAACATGCCCAGCTCCCTTAGCCGTTCCTCATAAGGCATCGTTTCCAGGCCTTTGACCATTTTGGTTGCCCTCCTCTGGACACGTTCCACTTTGTCAGTGTCCTTCTTGAACTGTGGTGCCCAGAACTGGACACAGTACTCCAGGTGAGGTCTGACAAGAGCAGAATACAATGGCACTATTACTTCCCTTGATCTAGATGCTATACTCCTATTGATGCAGCCCATAATTGCATTGGCTTTTTTAGCTGCCGCGTCACACTGTTGGCTCATGTCAAGTTTGTGGTCAACCAAGGCTCCTAGATCCTTTTCACATGATCCTTTTCCCTTTACCTTTATACATAGCCTACTATTACAAGTTATAATATCACAATTAAGTGAACAAAGCAAATCAGGACAAATGCAGCCCCCCTTCAGATATTAGAAGAATCAAATCTACTGCAGATGCGTGAGACCAGTTTCTCACCCTGGGTGGGCTCACACAGCTTGGGCAGAGTGGCAGAAGTGCAGCACCATCATGAAGGAACCCTTCCCAAACCCTTGTGATTATGGATGAAATTTAGAGGGGCTGGAGGAAGAGGAGAAACTCACAGATAATAATTATTATTATCACAGATAATAATTGTCATCTACTTGGGAAGTCTTTAATAGTTGCGCTATCAAAAACTAAATAACTGGTCCTCATCATTTATTTCAAAATTCAAAAACTGCAACCATTTTATTGCTGGACGGCAAGGCAAGCAAGGCAACAACATCCTTTTTTCTAGGGAAGGTTGCAAAGAAGATGAGAGACTATTTGCATAATATCCCAAATGCAGCTTCAAGGCAAAAACCTAATGCAAAGCAAGCACTCAGTCGTATTTGTGTGCCATGGTAACTATCAGTCAACAAGTGTACTGCGTATATCCAAAATACATTCATGCCATTTTCATTTGAACCTACTTCTCATCCAGATGGGGGGCGTATAAATAAATTATTATTATTATTATTATTATTATTATTATTATTATTATTATTATTATTATTATTTCCTTTTGAAAATAAATGAAGGAATTCAGAGTTTGCTTAATGTTATCACTCAGATTTGTTAGTCTCTTCTTATCAAAAGATCTCCAAGTGTCTTACAATACTCTTAAAAACACAAAGAAATGCATTTATAAACAAAACAGAGAAAACAACAGCCCACATATCAGCCACAGGAAGCTTTGAAGGCATATTAAAAGGTGTGTGTGTGTGGGGGGGGGGAGAAGTCTTTACCAGATGCTGAAAATATGTCAGCGAAGGGGCACATTGGAACCTACTGAGAAGTGCATTCCACAGACAGAGAGCCCCAATGGCAAAAGCCCCCTGAGCCTCCCTAAGAGGGGGAACCTAGAGAAGGGCCTCATACAAAGATCTAGGGTTTATAGTGTGAGAGGCATTCCAGAAGATATTGGGGTCCTGAACCAAAAAGAGCTTTAAAGGTCAAAACCAGCACTCTGAATTGGGCTCAGAAGCTTTAAGGCAGCTAGTGTATTTGGAACAGAATTGGTGTTTTGTGATCTACTTGTCTTGAACCTGTCACCAGCCAGGCAGCTGCACTCTGCCCTAAGTGGAGCTTCCGACCCATTTTGAAAGGCAGCTTCTTGTACTGTGCATTGCAATAATCCAACCTGAGAACATAGATTACTGTGTCCAAATTATCAGCGTCCAGGTAGGGCTGCAATTGCGCCAGCAGGCTGACCTGATGGAAAGCACTCTTGCCACTGAGCCACCTGCACATCAAGTGGCAAGAGCAGATTCAGGAGAACTCTCAAATTACGAACCTTTTTCTAAAACAGTCTGTCAGGGCCAATGAGGCCACTGCCTGGGGCAGACCTCAGAGGGGTACAGTACTGACCTTTGAGGGGCACAGTGATATAAAAATTAATCTTTGTCATATCTTATAAATGTTTGATAACATTTTAATTCCATTATATATTTTGATGAATTTTATCATTTTTGAAGTAATTCATACATTAGAATTGTTTATGTATATATGAAATAGGCCACAGAGTTGACTGGAAGTTATATACACACACAAAGTGAAAATGCACTTAATTTAAAATTTTACAGTCATATCTTAATCTTAATTAGAAAATGTATTCATTTTTCATTTTTCTAGTGAGCTATGGATGATTAAAAAATGACCATCTGGAGCTCAATTTGGCAACAAAAGGCAGAAAAAGCTAAGGCGTAAGCAAAGCAAGGAAGTCTTCCTGAAATACCTTTGTACAAAGAAAGAAACTGAAAAACATGAATATGTCTATACTCCTGTTGAAACCAGCACTAAGGGAGCAGAATGTGGTGCTCCTACTACCACTAAGACAGAAGTTTCACAAATTGGAGATATTTCTGGAAAAACACGCAGAGGAAAACGAGGATGTCAAGAAGTGAGAGTACTGCAGAGTCTGCAGAAGAAGATGGTATTGTGCCTAACTTGAATTACAGTGGTGCCCTGCCAGACGAATGCCTCGCAAGACGGAAAACTCGCTAGACAAAAGGGTTTTCCGTTTTGGAGGTGCTTCGCAAAACGAATCTCCTATGGGCTTGCTTCGCAAGACGAAAATGTCTTGCGAGTTCCTGTGGGTTTTTTCCCCTCCCCCCTTTTTCTAAGCCGCTAAGCCGCTTATCAGCTGATCCGATAAGCCGATAAAAGCCGATAAAAGCCGATAAAAGCCGCTAATAGTGCTAATCCGCTAATCCGTCAATGGGGTTGCTTCGCAAGACGAAAAAACCGGTAGACGAAGAGAATCACAGAACGGATTCTTTTCGTCTTGCGAGGCACCACTGTAGTTACCTTGCTAACTTGGCTAACTATTGCAGTGATAATTTATACATTGTCCCATGATTTCCCCAAAGACTAAAATCAGAAGATTTTCTACAAGAGGAGGCTAGCAAATGATGAAGAAGTGTGTCGTCCATGGTTCAACCTCAAAAGATGTGGGTGGTTGCTTTTTGCTGTAAGTTGTTCAGCAAAAAAAAAGGTGCCTCAACTGTACAAGAAACAGGTTCAAAAGACTGGAAGAACATTGGTGCAATTCTGTATTCACCCGAGAGGAATACTGACGATTTAAAAAGCTATCAGACATGGATAACTTAAATTGTACTTATCTAAACGAAAAACAATTGAAGATATTTACCAACAGAAAATTAGGCAAGAAGAACAATAATGACATCAAATCTTGGATTGTTTCACTGCTTTGCTCAGAATTTTTTGCATTGCAAAACTTGACATTCCGTGGTAGAACTGAAAAGTTGTACAGTGCTAGCAATTGAGTTTTTTGAAGTTTGTCTTATCTAGTCTTTTTTGATCCTATTATGAATTAACAATTGTGCAGAGTTAAAGATCATGAAACAATGGTTTACTACCTAGAAAAAAGATATCCAAAATGAGCTTATACAGCTTCTAGTAAAAATTTTAGCACATGCAAACTCAGCCAAATATTACTCAATAATTCTGGACTGCACACTTGATGTTAGTCATATTGAACAAATGACAATTGTTGCTGTAATCAAACCATCAGGGAATGAGATGTCCGAGCCTGACATTATAGTAAGAGCATTTCTTGGAGAATACAGGTACCTTTATAACAGAAACTTCTTGGACAACTTGAGCAAATGGGACTATCAATTGAGTACAGTGGTACCTTGGGTTAAGTACTTAATTCGTTCCGGAGGTCCGTTCTTAACCTGAAACTGTTCTTAACATGAAGCACCACTTTAGCTAATGGAGCCTCCCACTGCCACCGCGTGATTTCTGTTCTCATCCTGAAGCAAAGTTCTTAACCCAAGGTACTATTTCTGGGTTAGCGGAGTCTGTAACCTGAAGCGTATGTAACCCAAGGTACCACTGTATCTGAATGGTTGAGATTATAATGGAAGTAACATGAAAGACAAAGAAAATGGTGTACAAAAGAGTCCTGGACATAAACTCACATGCCTTTTTTATTCCCTACCATGTACAAGGAATACACTATTGTTTCAGAGTATAGTGGGATCTGTTGTATTTCTCAGCATAGTATTTCCAAATATTACTATTATGAAATAAAATGTTCTGTTACGGTTACTAAAGATAGCTGCACAGGGATAAGGCAAAGTTTAGTAGGTAGAAAATTATCTGCAGGTTTTGCTTTTGTGTAATTATTTCATCAAGTCAAACACCATTCTATTGTCCTAATTGCATTCCAGTGCAATAGTTCTAGATTATAAAGTAGTTGAATAGCCTGACAGCCAGTCTTGTTGACTTTCTAGTTTCCCTGACTGCTCACATATTAATCTTCTTCCTCAAAACAGATTCCAACTATAGATAAAATGAACAGCTAAACTGCAGTCACACCACCACATGTATTTTTTTTTAAAAAGGTTAGTACAATACTATGTTCTACTAAACACCAACTGCTTAATAGTTTTCTAGGTAAATCTTCTAAGAAATGTTATTACTTTCAATGAATCTTTCATTTTATATGGATTCATGCTCTTCCTTTCTTCTGTTCACAAAGCAATCCTCTTTCCATTGTACTAAAGAAAAATTATATCCCACTTTTAAGGATACTTTTAAATTAAGCCATACTTGAGAAGTGATAAATATGTAAAAAACCAGCATCACGGTTGCTGATGCTAGACTTAGACTAATGTTACCAGGATTCAAATCCATGCACAACCACGAAGCTTAAAAAGTGATCCTAGGCCACCTGGTTTATCTTAGGCAAATCTATTTCACATGTGGTTTCAAAAGTTTAATTTTTTTTTTAAAGGGAGGGGGACATGTATACTACCCTGAACAATGTGGAAGAAAGGCAGGATAAAAATGGAATAAAGCATTAGGCACACAATTTTTAGGTGGAAAATTAGCCACCCTTACCTGGGAAGAAACACACTTTCCACTACATAGAAGTCTTGCATAAGCACATCTCTGTCTGGCTTGGATGTGAGGTTCCCCACTGTGTATCCTATTCCCAGTTGTATGGCACCTTTAATAGCTGAGGATGCAGTCTGCAAGGAAAAACAAAGAATTTTAAAATATCAGCTTGCTGTAAATGGGTTCTCATGACACATATGTACATTATAAAGAGATTCAAATCATATTTGAAACTTGGCATCCCACAAAATATGCAGAAAATGACTTTCAGACATCATGGGCTGCACATGTCAGAGGCTTAGTGCTGTCCAGCTGGCCATAGATAAGACTCCGGGCTCCCAGCCAGTTCCAAACAATTGATTTTTTTGACAAAGTTCAAACGTACATCTCCAGCGTTTCCATTAGCGTCCTTCCCCTTGTGCACAGTTGCTCCCTCTAATCTTTCTTCCTCCTTTTCCGCACCCAGCATGCAAGTCTGCGAAAACTCCTCCCCTTACTTCCTCTGTGCCCAGAATGACTTGTTCCAGGCTCCTCCCCCTCTATGTCAGACCCACTCTCAGACGAGAAGCTACTGATAATCTCTTTAGGCTCTCTATAACTACTGGTTTCTGTCCTTTCATCTTTTCCCGTTTGCCTCTCCCTGACAGCACAGTTCTAAAAACCTCTTCCAAGTAAAAAAAACACCAGCACCACCAGATCATGTACAAGCCTTCCTGAGGCAGTATTAGCTCCTTCTATAGCAGGTGCTTTCTAACAGAAAGAAAGAGACTTTCGAGGAACTTTCAACAACTTCTATTAATCTTTACACTGTTCTAGCAGGAGATGAGGGGGCAGAATTTCTGCACCTTACCGCCTCATTTATCTGGCTCAAACACCCTAAAATGGAATAGTAGCCTTGTAATTCCAAAGCCCTCTCTTTCAGCTGCACCTGTTTCTATTTGGCAGAAGGTGCTTAGGACCCCTAAATTATGCCTATGAACATTAGCTGTGGGGCTATAAAAGCAAAAGGAGAGTAGACAAGGTAGCCAATAGGCATAAACATGGTACCCAGTGTGGTGTAGTGGTTAAGAGCGGTAGTCTCGTAATCTGGGGAACTGGGTTCGCGTCTCCGCTCCTCCACATGCAGCTGCTGGGTGACCTTGGGCCAGTCACACTTCTTTGAAGCCTCTCAGCCCCACTCACCTCACAGAGTGTTTGTTGTGGGGGAGGAAGGGAAAGGAGAATGTTAGCCGCTTTGAGACTCCTTTGGGTAGTGATAAAGCGGGATATCAAATCCAAACGCTTCTTCTTCTTCTTCTACCCTCCAGATGTTGTTGGACTTCAAATCCCATCAGTGCCAACTAGCACAACCAATGGCCAGGGATGATGGAAACTACAGCTGAACAACATCTGGATGCAACACACTGACTCCCCTGCGATAAGAGGAACCATCAGTGCACACCCCCATAGAGCTGACTGGCAAGGCCTAGTTGCAACTAATGGGCCTGGTGGTTAGTGTTGAGGGAAGATTGCTGTACCACTTCTGGCGAAAGAAGTTACTGGCTCTGCTCAAGGAGTGGTGCTGGGTCTCCATTAGCAATATAATTAATGGGCCAAGAGAGGAGAAGCTCGAGAAAACCCCCGTGTGTGCCTTAAATAGCCCGTCCGTGGACTATTGTTCAATCAAGGAGAGGACTAAATATTGGAAGCTTACTTTGAAGAGCTGATTTTCCCTGGCTCTTTGTATTTCAAACATAACAGAAGTGGAATGCAGCGATAATGACTGATAATATATTTTTAGGTTATTTTCTGGGGTGGGTTTTTTTCTTAAAGAGGTGGGCCTCTAATATGTAGATGTTAAAAATTCCTACAAACCTAATGAGGAATATTTCCTCATGCTGATCACATAGTTATTTAAAAGAGATAGGTAGCTGAATTTGTATTTATGTTATACATTTTTTAAAAAGAAAATATCGCACATTTTGATGCTTGTATGTTCTTTATCATCCACAGGTATTCAGAGTGAAATAAAGCAAATCGGATTTTATTATGAAGCCACTATAGTGGATACCTGATTGGGCCTGCTGTGCTTAGAACCAGTGCTTTTTTCTGGGGGTACTTAAGGGTATGCAGTACTGGCACCTTTTTTCTAGAAGAAAAGCACTGTTTAAAACCAAGAAAATTAGAACCAACCATTTAGCAATTTAAATTGCTAGAGGCTTAGAGGAGGGAGAAAGGTTGTTTTCTGCTGCTCCAGAGAAGCGGACACGGAGCAATGGATCCAAACTACAAGAAAGAAGATTCCACCTAAACATTAGGAAGAACTTCCTGACAGTAAGAGCTGTTCGACAGTGGAATTTGCTGCCAAGGAGTGTGGTGGAGTCTCCTACTTTGGAGGTCTTTAAGTAGAGGCTTGACAACCATATGTCAGGAGTGCTCTGATGGTGTTTCCTGCGTGGCAGGGGGTTGGACTCAATGGCCCTTGTGGTCTCTTCCAACTCTATGATTCTATGAAATTGCAGAGAATCAAGCCAAACAAATGGCTGGCAGCTCAGATTACTTTAAATTCTAGAAACACAAGATTACAAGACAAAATATAATGGCTAAGAAGACAGAATCTATCTATCTATCTATCTATCTATCTATCTATCTATCTATCTATCTATCTCACATACATTCCATTTGAGTTTTATATAATGAAATCCAGGAAAGAGAATTCTGAGAGAAAATTCACACAGCACACTCCACCAATCAAAATATAATACAAAAGACTTTTCAGAGTAGCAAATCAGTTAAGTCTCATAACACCTATGGCTTCAAGAATCTTGACAGCAAACATATTCCGAGTCAGGCACAGCAGCTTATTTAAGTTAAAAATGTGGTTTAATGTACACAACAGCTCCACTCTTCCTTGCTCCTGATTCTGTCGCACAGGGGACCAAACTAGTTACTTCTTGGTTTACCACTCATTGTGTGCATGGAGGAAAGAGACCACAGGCCTTGGCTCACATGGCACAACAAGCAAGATTATGACTTTTTATTTTCCTCTGCCGAGCAGAGCCTGGAGTGAGGGGGGAGAAAGGCACTCATGCCCTTAAACCATAGTTTATTTTAAACTATAACTTAATGTTGTGTGCTGGCCAGGCGATTCTCTAGTTTCAACTTATTTTTCAAATGAGAAGCAGCATGCCGATGAGTAATATTGTGTTTTTTAAACTAATTAATATCAGATTTTTCAAGTTGCATAACAGTTCCTAACGTGCAGTTTGCTAAGAACAAGGCACAAAAGCTCATTCCTAAAATGAAACTTTTAATTGGTAAAGGAACTGAATGGCTCATTCACAAATTTCCCATTTCTGCCTTGAAAAGGTCTTTTATAAAAGATTAATGTCCTGCATAAGAACTAAATTATGTAACTTTGAGTAGACTTTGTTTCAGACTGATCCTTTCTGTGAACTGAACAATCCCCTACTGAAACAGATGCTAGCAGAAAGAGTTTGTAGATTAAAGGAATCAATTCTATAAAAAAACAGAAAGTTTCAGAAAAGATGGATGCTAAAGTTACACTGTCTGTCTGTCTGTCTATCTATCTATCTATCTATCTATCTATCTATCTATCTATCTATCTATCCATCTATCTATCTATCTGAATAAGGGATGCTAGACTACCTTTAGGTTAATAGTATTCTAATGAGAGTGGATCAGTTTGACCAGTTGTTGTGGTCATGAGCAATCATTGTTGTCTTCTTTATTGAGAGGCATTGTTGGCATGTGAGAAAATACTCTCTTTATTCTTAAATACAGAACTATTTATTGACCCCAGTAGCACATTGCAATTGTTAACGCCTGATGGGAACAAGCAACCACCATAGTAGAAAAAATGTATCCTATGGGGTATGAGAAAATGCACAACAGATGAAAAAAGATTACCTACATATCTATGTACCATTTGCCTTAACTCTTACAAGGGAAAGTATTCGCAACCCACTACCGTCTTATTAGTGCGGGAAATTAGCAGCCAAACCTAACAAATGCATATTATTGCTAGTTAGCTTGAGGAGGGGCTAAGTCCACAGAGCCAGATTGCTGAATGGCAAATACTAAGATCATAGAAATACAATTGGTAGAGAGGGCTCAGTGTGATGTCATTTCTCCTCCTGTCCTGAAGAGGAAGGAGCATATTGTACTAACCCCTTCCTCTCTCTTTTCCTTTGACCAGCGTTGGATGCTGGCATGCCTCCATTCGCTCCAGCTTTAGGCCTGAAGCTGGTTATACTGTAAATATAAGTACAGTTGTACCTCAGAAGTCTAAAGGAATCCATTCCAGAAGTCCTTTCGACTTCTGAAATGTTTGGAAACCAAGGGGCAGCTTCCAATTGGTTTCCGACTGCACAGGCACACCGGAAACACTTCCAAAAAAAGTTCAAAAACTGGAACACTCACTTCCGATTTTCAATTGTTCAGGAGCCGAGGTACGATTGTATTCTGCCTGCATAGTTTTTAGTGTTACTGTTGCTGTGAACCAATGCATAATTATAAAGTAAGTAAATCTTATTTTAAAATTTATTTTACAAGTTGTTGCTGATTCTTTATTAAGCAGGGTAAGAAAGGGGAGCCAACTTATTTCACAGCTAGACTTGTCAAAGCCAGGTTTTACAGTCTAATTCCTATGCTTTTAATTTAGCTGCCAAGAATGGAATTTTGAAACTCTGTTTAACCCACACATGTGGGTGCCTAGAGGGAGAAATTGCAATTAATATATCCTCTCCTACTATTAAAGCCCACTCCACAATTAGAAAGGTTTCGCTATGTTCTAAGGCAATCCCAGAAAAGATGGAACATAGAATCATAGAATAGAATCATAGAATCATAGAGTTGGAAGAGACCACAAGGGCCATCGAGCCCAACCCCCTGCCAAGCAGGAAACACCATCAGAGCACTCCTGATATATGGTTGTCAAGCCTCTGCTTAAAGACCTCCAAAGTAGGAGACTCCACTACACTCCTTGGCAGCAAATTCCACTGTCAAACAGCTCTTACTGTCAGGAAGTTCTTCCTAATGTTTAGGTGGAATCTTCTTTCTTGTAGTTTGGATCCATTGCTCCGTGTCCGCTTCTCTGGAGCAGCAGAAAACAACCTTTCTCCCTCTTCTATGGGACATCCTTTTATATATTTGAACATGGCTATCATATCACCCCTTAACCTCCTCTTCTCCAGGCTAAACATGCCAGCTCCCATGAACACATGGAGGGAAAAATACAGGATGACAATGACAGGGTGACTACATTATGTAGATGCTCTACAAAAAGTGAGTGAACAAAGCATGGCTATTCTTGAGAAAAAACCTTGTGAAGAAGCACCTCAAGATAAATATTTAGAAATAAAACCAAGTAATGGTTAGTAACCTGTAATTTTTTTATAACAATTTAATAACAATTTTTATAACAATTTTATAACAATTTAACATGCCACTAACATTTCATGCATTTTTAGATTTATGAATCAACAATACCATACCAAGTTTTCTTCCCAATAGCCTCCCTCTCCTGTAGGTGGAAAATGGGGTGACTGCATTACGTAATCTTACAGATATTTTCAGATTTTGACCAGTTTAACCATAACTCAGCATTACACAGAAAATCCACATATAAATCTAAAAAAGAATATATAAATCTAATAAATAATTATAATACACAGAGAATCCAACTGACAGCATGCCAGTGATTCTGATCATACTTCTTGTGTAATGTCCAAAGGATGAATTTCTCACCAGCACAGTAAAATGTACATGTTTCAGATGACCTACAGCTCAAGCATCACAAAATGGGGGAGATGCAGGGACTCCCTTTCGGATTTTATACAGGAAGCACAAATGGATGAGGCATAAAGTCCTCTTTCATACTTTGTTAGCACTTCTACGAAACAATCAAGGCTGCCTGAAGTATACCTCCATTTCTTTCTGACCATCTCCTAAAACTACCGTATTTTTCGCTCTATAACACGCAGATTTTTTCTCCTAAAAAGGAAGGGGAAATGTCTGTGCGTGTTATGCAGCGAATGTGTGGTCCCTGGAGCCGAAAAATGAGGCAAAAATCAAACCGCGCTTCAGGGAGAAGGGAGCTCCGTGAGACAGGAAGCTGTTGCTTTCCTGCATTCTGCCTCAGGGTCTTACTCTGCTCTGTTTCGTTGCTGTGTTTGCTCAAACGGAACAAAGAGCAGGGAAAGCCCCTCCCCTCCAGGCAAGTAGAGAGGAAAGCAGAGTGTCGCTCTATCCTGTCCCTGCTCCGGAGGGAACAATGTTTGTGAAGGGAAGAGAGATTACAGGTTCGGCTTAAAATTCTGATTTGACTTCCTGCTTTTTGTTTTTGGAGACACACAGCATTCAAATATGCTTTCTTCCATTTAAAAGGATGAAATCCTTAAACAGTGGCTGGCTTGTGTGGGTGGGTGGGTGGAAACTTTTGCCTTCCTTTCCTCACGTTATAGCCCTCTCCTGCATTCTTAGCCTTCTGTGTTTTTCCTTCCCTCCCCACTTAAAATGTGGTTACAAAGCATGGATCCACATGGATCTTCAGGATCTTTGCATTGGGTCACCCCAAATTCACCATCAGAGCACACAGCATGTCCATGGCTACAGCCTGCCCCCCCAAAATCACACACCCATTGTTGCCTGGGGCTGCAATGGTGCAAAAACGTGGTTACAAAGCATGGATCCACATGGATCCTCAGGATCTTTGCATTGGGTCAGCCAAAATTCACCATCAGAGCACATAGCATGTCCATGGCTACAGCCTGTTCCCCCCCCCAAAAAAAATCACGCACCCACTGTTGCCTGGGGCTGCAATGGTGCAAAAACGTGGTTACAAAGCATGGATCCACAGGGATTCTCAGGATTTTTGCATTGGGTCACCCCAAATTCACCATCAGATCACATGTCTGTGGCCACAGCATGAAGCACAGAAATGATACGTCCACTGTTTCATTCAGAATATTTTTTCCCTTGTTTTCCTCCTCTAAAAACGATGTGCGTGTTATGGTCAGGTGCGTGTTATAGAGCGAAAAATACGGTACTTTCCACATTGTTGTTTCAGAATGAAGACAGCTTCTCTTTTTAAAATGTAATGGTTGTATCTTCAACTTGCACAAGGCTCCCACACCTACACCAGCCAACTGAAGAAAATGGAAGTAAAAGACTGCAGCTCAAATCAATCTTCCAGTACCGTTATATTAAAATACAACTATAAATCTAAAAGGAAGCAGGTTTTGGTGCTGCAGTCCTTGAACTCCGAATGAATCACTTTCTAACTCTCAGGTTCCAGTCATATGGAGAAGGCAAATCTGAGTCATGGAACTTCTGATTACATTGAACTCTTTGTTCTCTATTAATATGTTATTATATGTTATTATAAAGCAACAGTCAACTCAATTTACCTTTAAGTAGGGCCTTTTTCCAACTTGAGAAAAATATTTAACTTTTTTGCCCCTCCATTGATAAATATTTCCCTTTAGGAATATAATAATCCATAAACACCTGGGATATAATCTGTACAAAGTCAGCAGCTGCTTGAATGCTCAACCTGCAAACCATTGGCTATTAAAATATGCAACAGAAGGAAGTGGAAACAGGCAGAATACAGCCTTAATATTTATAGTTGTCATCTGTAATCAGTAACTATCGTGCAACCTTTGGAACAATGATAAGAAGAACTTCCATATGTGTACCAATTCTAGAAAGGATTCAGATTCTGCTACTCCAAAATGCATCAGCACATTTTTCCTTTTTCACAGAAGTAATACAGTACTAGAAATGCCAGTACATGACTGAATTCAGGTTACACATGTTAACAATTCAGAATAAGAGTTTAGGGTCCCCTTTCCTGAAAAAGATACCAGCAGTGCTTTTTTTCTGAGGGTACCAACACTCTTTTTCCAAGCAGAAAAGCACTGTATATCAGTGCTGTCAATGGGTCCTCGTCAGGGCGGCTACATATTGCCTATGGAATCAGAGATGCCTCTCAATACTCATTGCTTGTGAGCACATGCAAGGAGAGTGGCATTGCGCTCATGTCCTGCTTGAGGCTGCCCACTGTGCAAACAGAATGCCAGACCAGGTCTGCCTTTTGCTGGGATACAGAAGGGCTCTTCTTAGTTTCTAACCAGATTATAAGACAACTAACAGGAGTCACAACAGAATTATTACTTTCACAAAATAGAATAATTCCCTGTGCCCCTGGTTTGTACACGAATATTGAGACTGGCCACTGTTGTCTGTTCTTTTGAGATCATACCCTCAAGAACATGTCCCTGAATCCCCTTAGAAAGCAGCAGTTCCTCAGCAAATAACCAGCTGATGTGGAGAAAGGGTCACTGTAGGGAGAGACTTTGAAGCTGGATTATCAAATCTAAGTGATGTTGGATTTTAAGGAAGTCTTTTCCTTTTTAAGAGGTTTTATATGGAATGGAAGGGGGGGCAAGTAATTTGCCTATAAACACGTTTAGAGATTAGTGTCTGGAGCATCTTTAAAAAGTACTTTAGATGCCATTCAGATATAAGGTAAAAGGCAAAGGTAAAGGACCACTGGACGGTTAAGTCCTGTTTTTCTTCTTTGGCGATAACTTGCAGCTGAGTAAGATTGTCTTCCCATAAACACGGTTTTAACAGTGAGTCCGTAAGTGACTATGGAGGCCAATTCTGGATCCACACACGTCCTTCCAAAGTGGGGACATAGGTTTCCAGGTGGGAGTTGATCATGGTGAGGGTTCACCTTTGGTAAAGACTGTTCTCCAATTGGAGCACTCGCAGGCCAGTGTTTCCCAGTTGTCTGTGTTTATACTACATTTTTTTAGACTGGCCTTGAGAGTCTTTGAACCTCTTTTGTTGACCACCAGCAGTACACTTTCCATTTTAAAGTTTGGAGTAGAGTAGTTGCTTTGGAAGACGAGAATCAGCATCCGCACATCACTAGTCCAACGAAGTTGATGTTGAAGAATCATTGCTTCAACACTGGTGATCATTGCTTCATCCAGTACACTGGCATTAGTTTACCTGCTTTCCCAAGTGATGTGTAAAAACTTTCAGAGACACCATTGATGTAATCTTTTGAGGAGCTGGAAATGGTGTTTATAAGTGGTCCACATTTCACAAGCATACAGTACAATAGCTTTGTAAACAAGCGTTTTGGTTTCCCTGCAAATGTCCTGGTCCTCAAACACTCTGCACTTCAATCGGGAGAAAGCCGCACTCACAGAGCTCAGACGATGCTAGATTATGGCATCAATGTTAGCCCTTGTGGAAACAGAACTGCCCAAGTAGGAGAAGAGATCAACATCTCCCAACGTTACACCATTGAGTTGGATTTGTGGCACCGCAGAGGGATTCTTTTGTGCTTGTTGGTGCAGAACTTTGGTTTTTTGGATGTTGAGCGATAGGCCAAGCTTTTCTTAACCTTCTCCAAAGATATTTAGGATGGGTGCGGCACTCATCTCCACTTTCCAGCCAAGGAAGCCGATGTTTGTCCACAGACAGCTTTTCCGGGTCATGGCCAGCGTGACTAAACCGCTTCTGATGGAAGCCAGAACGCACGGAAACATGGTTTACCTTTTTGCCATAGCAGTACCTGTTTATCTACTTGCACTGGTGTGCTTTCAAACTGCTAGGTTGGCAGGAAATGGGACAGAGCAATGGGAGCTCACCCCGCCGCGCAAATTCAAACCACCATCTTACGACTGGCTAGCCCAAGAGGCTTGGTGGTTTAGACCCCAGGACCACCCGAGTCCCATTCAGATGTAGCCCTACTGAGGTCCTACTAGGGTCCATGTGAACACTTCTATGTAAGTAGCATAAGTATTACCCTTAAAGATAATGTTTAACGACACTACCTAGAGCCTAATAAGAAACCTCCCTCAAATCAATGTTAGCCAGTTACATAAATAAGTTTCTGGAAGGTAAACCATTGCATGTAATTACACAAAAACATCTTGTGATTCATTTCTAAGAACAGATATTTCTGTTTATACAGGTAATCTTTCAGATTGTCTGATTTTATTACTTGTCCAAATAAGTGAACTGTATGACTTACCAAAAGAGAACTGTGGTTATTAAAATTACTATTGCCAGAACAGCACATGGAAAATACCACTAAGTCTCAGGCATATTTGCATGTTTACATTTTACCTTATGGACAATTAGATGCTAAGCTGCCAGCTTTCAGATTTGAAAATAAGGGATCAGCAGCCTCAAAAATAAGGGATTAGCAGCCTCACCTGTCCCGGGGACAGTCTACGGGATATCTAAGAATCTGGGATAGCAGTGGGAAGCAGCGGGAAACGGCGCTGGAATAAGGGAATTTCCCACAAAAAAAGGGAAGGTTGATAGCTATGACTAGATGTCAAACCAGAAACTAAAACTTTCCATGTGACTTTACCCCTTGTTCAACATACTCTCAAAATAGAACAAAATCTCTGCAAATGGTACAATTATTATTAAGAGATAGTGCAGAATGAAGAATCAAAAAATTTTGTATTCTGGCAGCAAATTCTGCTTGTTCCATGGATTTTATGGGCCTCTCTTGGTTCTCTCTGTCACCTCCCATAAGCATCACTGCACCATCAATATGGAAGCAAGTCTGAATACGGAGTTACTCAGCTAAAACTAATTGAGAATCTTTTGATGTATCCATTCCCATGGACCCACCAAGATGCAGATAGGAAAAGCACAGGAAACCCTTCATCCAAATTTTGTCGCTGGATCTTCCATATGTAAGCTGCTTACTGAGTCACAACATCCTGATGGTGGAGTCTGTTGTGGCTGATTTCATGATTGTGGCCATCACTGGGTTGTTAGCAGCCATAAAGGGCTCTGGAAACCACATTTTGTCTCTCCTGGACTTTTCAGAACAATTTGAGAGATTTTCCAATTCCTTAAAATTTAGGCTATTTCTAAATGCAAGTTCAGAGTCTTCTGTTTATGTTAAACTGCAAAATTTAAATGTCATTAAGAGAATAGGCCAAGTTTAATTTCCAGCTTTAAAAGTTCTCATCTCTGTCACATTAAACATTCCAGAGAGTAAATATTAGATTTGTTTATTTCTACAGGACAGTGTGCTAAACTGAGGGGCTCTCAGGCTGGATGCAAAATAACAACTTTATGTAAGTTGCTTCTCCAAAGGTGCATTTGCAGTCGATCAGTGCATTTAAAAAAATAAATAAATCAAGTAATCCAAGATTACTAAGCCTTCTCATTGGCTGCTACTGCCTGCACTTTGGATAAGTAACAACAAGCAACAGCAGCCATCAGAGAGGACAAGGAAAGGATCGGGGATGCGGTTTCCGTGATCTTCTCTAACAAGAAAAAGGAAGGCGAGTGGGCAACAAGCTTCCTCCTTGATGGGGAAGGGTAGGAAGGCCAAGGTGAGGTTGCGGCTTCTCCCCAGCTTGTGCGGCTGCTGCATCCAGGAATGAGATGTGTGCAGTGCAGCTGGCTGAGTGCTGAATGGGACACAGCTGTAGGCAACCTGTATCAACTTCACTGGTGTCTAGCATAAAAGCAAGACTAGAAGGAGAGACTAGGGTGATTGTCAGCAGGTTCCAGGACCCTGTTTGTTGTGAGATTTTGAGGGGTGATCTGTGAGTTGGTTTGGGCCCTTGCTGACAGCTGCCATAGCTTGATAGAGTCCTGGGTGAGAGTCTGGAGTCAGAGAGGTTTTGAGTGGGGAGGTGTGTCAGAAGTGGAAGGAACAGGTATCAGTATATGTTTAATAGTAATTTGAATTAACATTTTTACTGTGTATTTTTGTAACATTTGTTGCTTTAGTTTGCATCACTTAAGAGATATTTTTATATTTTAAGTGGTATAGAAAGGGTCTGCCTAAATTAATAAATGTGGCTGCTAGCCACGACTGGGAGGGAAGCTTTTGTAAATTTAACTCCATATTAAGATGACAACATGTGAACTAGCCCTAAAAGATCTTTGAGACTGCCCCACTCTTGAAATAAATCTTCTGCTTTGGTGTAGTTCATGGGGGGGATTAGAAGTGTCAACATTAGTGTTCTGTACCAGTGTACAATATTTCCAAAAAAGTTACATGCAACAAAAACCTTTTTGTACGTTTTCTCCTCGTTTTGTTTTGTTTCATTTTGTTTTCCGGAAGGAGGATCTCCATTTTCAGATATAGACTGCATCTGAAAAGTTTAAAAAAATATATCTAAGGATTTGAATACAAGTTGTATATAATAGTCAAATAATAAAGCAGTAAACATAAAATAAGAACAGCATCAGATCAACACGGGAGTAGAAGTCAGTAAAATGTCAGAAAAAGAGAGGGAGTATATAGCCTAAAAGACAGATCAAATGCCATTAAAAGCAGAAAAGAACACAAAGGACATTGCGGCACCTAAAAGATAATAATATAAGGTGCCTTGGACTGACAGACCACTCATTAGCTGTGTCCTGGTTCACACATCTAATTAAACCGTATTTTAAAATGAACTATGAATTAATGTGCCTGCTTTTCCACAGTTCCTATGGAGCTCCTCTCCAGCCTGCTGCCCTGCTGCAGATGAAGCAAGCCACAGCCTGGCTTGTCATGCCATCCAAACTTGAACTCGTAGTTTATTTTACTCTAAGTAAACCACTAGCAGTGAGCCAAGAACAATCAGTGGTTATCCTTCATGGGTTCTTTGGAGAGAAACAAACCACAAGGCCAGGTTTGGATGACATGACAATGGCTTGCTTCATCTGCAGCACAGCAGCAGCAGCAGCAGAAGAGGAACGCCATAGGGACTTTTGAACAGCATATAACAGTGTTTGTTTGTTTTAAACAATGGTTTAATGCAGTGGTGGGGAACCTCCACTGCTTGGGCCTAATAAAGACTGCCAGACAGTTTGAGATTAACCTGCCCACCTTTCCTTGGCACAGCCAAGTTCAAAAAGGAATTCAAGTTGCAGCTGTAGCTTGAAGTTTCATTCACCTGATGATTACATCATGCTGCAAGGCGGACAGACCCCCTCACAGAGGCCTACCTTGGGTTCATGTGACAGTCAAACTGGACCAGTAATGCTTGTCTTTTATGGTCATAGCTTTAGTTTTAGTCCTCAATGTAAACAGAGGGTGGTGGTAGAAGAACTTAACCACAGGCGGCAGCCTCCTCTGAATACCAGCTGCTGAGACTCACAAGTGGGTGTGTTGGGGGGCGGAGTGCTCTTGCACTCAGCTCCTGCTTCTGGGCTTCCCGTCAACATTTGGTTGGCCACTGTGAGAACAGGTTTCTGGACTAGATGGGTCTTTTGCCTGATCCAGAAGGGTTCCTCTTAACAATCTTCTTACTATAGAAGTTACCAGGAAATATATGCTTCTGATTTTAGAGTTTTGATTCAACATTTTTGACACCCGAAAGACCAATGTTGAGCTGAATTACTACAAAAATAAAGCAGGAGGGTACTTCAAAACTGTCCTTGGCCCGCAGCACCACAAGTCTCTCTTTTGCTTTCTCCAGCCTACGCCTGAATATACCACCTACACCAGAAGAAGCAGTCTTATAAACTCTGTTAGATTAATACTGTTATTACAAGGAACCTACCTTTCCCAGCTATGTTGCAAATAATCTGGACTTTAGAGAGACAACCAGCCCATTCATGGATGCTGTCAGTTTTTCCAAGACCCTGTTAAAGCAAAACATAGTTACTTATTTATTCATTTACAGAGTTTATATGCTGCCCAATTAACCATATAAATTATATTATACCTTACATGTGCACACCTAGTTGCAGTGAGCCAATCACAAGTTCCTCATTTCTATGCTCAAATACAGCCTTTGTCCTAAATACAATGTCAAAGTCTCAATGACCTCCTAATTATAAAACATTCTCAGAAGGTGGTAAATCCACAAAATAAAATACTGTGCCTGTCTTGAAGAAAGGAGAAAGGAGATGACTGGGAAAGGGGCAACCAATCTGAAAGGACCTGATTATAAACAGGGTTAGAACTCTTCCCTAGGGGCCCAATCCTTTTACTTCTGCTTCCCATGAATGATTCAAATTCATGCAAATAACTGAATTTATTATGTTTAAGTAGGAGGCTGCTGAACAAGTAGCAAATAAAATGAAGGTACAGTGGTGCCTCACAAGACAAAAAGAATCCGTTCTGTGATTCTCTTCGTCTAGCGTTTTTTTTCGTCTTACGAAGCAAGCCCATTGACGGATTAGCGGATTAGCGCTATTAGCGGCTTATCTGCTGATCGGATCAGCTGATAAGCGGCTTAGCGGCTTAGAAAAAGGGGGGGAGGGGGAAAAACGCAGGAACTTGCAAGGCATTGTCGTCTTGTGAAGCAAGCACAGGAAAATCGTCTTGCGAAGCACCTCCAAAATGGAAAACTCTTTCGTCTAGCGAGTTTTCTGTCTTGCGAGGCATTCGTCTTGCGGGGCACCACTGTAGTTCTTTTGGTCTGAAAGAAAGACTCCATAATTGGAAGTACCTTTATTAGGACAAACCAAAATGTTACAAAACTGTAGTAAGCTTTCCAGTCTATTGGGCAACTGTTACACTGAGGTGTTTTGGTGGGAGGGGTGAAGAAGATGTGTAAAAGTATAACACAATGTTCACTAAGACCATGCTTAAAGCATGGAAAGAAGAAGTAGGCAAACTGTCCCAAATCCCATCCCCACTAATCCCCCTGGCACACCACCCATTATTCCAACACGCAGCTCAAAATCTCCAGATAAAAACCTGGCAAGCCAAAGGCTTATAATGCCTAGCAGACTTCTACAAAAAGAAGAAACCCATATCAACACAAGAAATACAAGACAAACTTGGGGACACCCAAATGCCCTGGGTAACACACCACCAATTACATGCCCTCTTAAACGACCCAGTAGTAAAATCAGCAGCAACTAGGCCCTTGACAACCTTTGAAAACCTCCTCCTAACAACCAAAGGACACAGCAAAGTGATGGTATCCACAATATACAAAATACTGCTCCAAAATCCCACAAACCCCCTCAATGTAATAAAAAAACAATGGGAGGACGACGTAGGCTATGAGATTAACCCCACCTAGTAGACCAGAATGTGGTCCAAACCTCCCTTTAAATCCATACCAGAGAAAAGAACTCACTCTGAAACTCATAGGTGGTACCTAACACCACGGAAAATAATGCTAATATGTCTAGGAACCTCACCAAAATGCTGGAGAGGATGCACCTCCACAGGCACATACCTCCACATGTGGTGGGAATGTCCTAAAATCCAACTCTTTTGGACAACAATCATACAAGAAATATGCAAAATAGTTAAGCAAGTATTAGAAGTCACCCCAGAACTGGCCCTACTAAACATCTTCCAAGATAATAATGCCCACTCACACCACAAAGAGCTCATAACCCACCTACTCTCAGCAGCCAGAAACATCATAGCCAGACACTGGACAGACTTGTCAGGAGGAAGCATGGACCAAAGGTATCAAATAGTATGGGAAACAGCCTTATTAGAAAAACTAACCAATAAACTGAAACTGACAAATAGAAGAAGACGCCTTCACCCTGGTATGGTTCCCCTTTATCACACACACAGTCCAACAAGACAACAACAACAAGAATCCGCCGACAGCATATGAATCAATCTGGCTAGCCTGATTCAAAAATGCACACTCACAAAAACAAATCTCACTACAACCAACGAAAGACAACCAACCACACCCTAGGCCACCCCCCACCTCTCTCACCACCAAGGAAATACAACAAGTGAATAGTTAGAGAACCGACACAACACCCTCCCCCCAAGTAGAATAGAAGCATAACCACCCAACCCCACTCGCCATTCCCCCTTCCCCTCTTCCTCACCCCTCCTCCTCTTCTTCTTCTTCCTAATTGTTTGAATCAATTCATGAACCAAGAGCTTATACATTGATCACTAATAATGAAACATATGTTGTAGATATTTTTTCACATTATGCTATTTTTGTGATATACAAATGACATGAGAAAACCTGGCATGCTTATTTATATAACATTATTCTTATTTATAGGTAAAGGGTAAAGGGACCCCTGACCATTAGTTCCAGTCATGATTGACTCTTGGGTTGGGGCGCTCATCTCACTTTATTGGCAGAGGGAGCCGGTGTACAGCTTCCAGGTCACGTGGCCAGCATGACTAAGCCGCTTCTGGCGAACCAGAGCAGTGCGCAGAAATGCTGTTTACCTTCTCGCTGGAGCGGTACCTATTTATCTACTTTGACGTGCTTTCGAACTGCTAGGTTGGCAGGAGCTGGGACCGAACAACGGGAGCTCACCCTGTCGCGGGGATTCGAACCGCCGACCTTCTGATCGGCAAGTCCTAGGCTCTGTGGTTTAACCCACAGTGCCACCCGTGTCTTGTTTCTAAAACCCACAAAAACACACACACAAAAACCACACTAATCCACCACTATCCTGAGATACAATCAGCAGCTTCAAAATATTCCTCCAATAATAGCAAAACATTCATGCTCAATGTGAAAGAGAGGCTAGTTGTGCTCAATATATCTGGAAATTTTATTCAACAACATTTTTATCCATATGAACATTGCCCTGTAAAATTGCCAAGGTTAGGGAGACATATGGTGAACTCCTGACTTGAAGAACAATTGACCATGCAAGAAGCTCAACCATATAAGAACACAGTTCTGTTAATTGAACTGTCTTGAATGTTGAGATGGGATAGAAATTTGGCTCAGTTTGCATTTAAATATGAAGTTCTCTAATTCACACTTTCCAAAACAATACTGAAAAAACACAGCCATCTTTCAAAATTCACACTTTTTGAAATTTGCAATGCAGTTCTCTAGCCAAGTAAAGTGTACGAAAATGCATGCATACAAATGCATATACAAGTCAAAATAGCATACCATGATGCATTATATTAAGGGGAATTGTGTATGCTAGGAGAAATTTGAACTGAAATGCTGATGAATTTTCATGAGAAAAGAAATTCACAAACTAATATGGAAATGTGGACAACTGAACTTAAAATGAAAAGTAACAGGTAAAGTGAGAAATAGAGAGAAAGAGAAATGGATAGATTCAGCCACCCCTACTTGCATGTCTGAAACTTTCCATCTCTTGTGTAGACCTGGACAAAGTTTTAGCAGGATCCGGATGCAGAAGTGTTCTTATGCAAATTCGTTTAGGCATCCCACTATGCTGTTATTCTTGGGAAAGTATCAGTATGTTCTCCGACAGGGCTGGAAGACTGCCAGTCCTCCTCAAGTTCAACATTTGCTTGGTAGGCATTTTTTACTAACTCAGTTTCTTTAAATATTTCTGCTGCCCAGTGAGTGTGTCACATTCCTGCACAGTTACAGAAGAGATTCTGCAACTAAAATGCACACCCACCCACCAATTCTTGCCACTTTGGTGCAGCCCTCCTTTGAGTCTAACAAAAGGGAAACTCCTGGAGTGTCACAGTTTTTGATCTCTGCCTCCTAACCACCTATCTAGCTGAGATTAAAGAAATGCCGGGAAAAATGTGTTTCCCCCCCAAACATGGAGGCCCAGAATAAGAGCCTCATGTTCAGTAAACATGGCAGACCTCTAATAGAGGTCTAAATTGAAACTCTTTCCTGTTAGGCTCCCTCCAAAAAACCAGGGCGCTACTAGAAAAGACTGTACCAGCGTGAAGTTTTGGATGCATTCTATTCATTCCAGGAGTTACAGGAATAGTTTTGATTGCTCAGATGCTGCACCCATCTGTAGTCAGATCCCCTCTGGTATAATAGGCTACTAGTGAACCAGAAAGAGCACAGTTCCTGGTTTCACACATGCAAGTAGCAAGGGCCCACTTAGCCTTTATAAATCTACACCACATGAGGGGTGAAACTCATATTTCCTCAAATATCAAAACAAACAAACACAGTTTTGCATACTCCAGCTCATGAGGACCTGAAAAACAGAGAACACTATCAACTGCAAAGGAATGCCAGTTATAATTATGACAAACGTAATACTGATTACAACCAGTAAAATGCCTCTGCAGCATAAAATCTGCAAATCACATTTTCTCAAGCACAACTGTGTACCCTGAAGAGCTTGCTACAGCTTTAATAGCAGTGTTCAATAAGTATTTCCTTATAGCATTAGCTAGTCTATGTAATAGCAATAACTGCATAGCAGAAATGTGAATTATTTAAAGTGAATTTTAATGATACTAAAGTCATGGAAACTATAGCTTATTATTAACAAACTCAAAATCATAGTACAGTGGTGCCCCACAAGACGAATGCCTCGCAAGACGAAAAACTCGCTAGACGAAAGGGTTTTTCGGTTTTGCGTTGCTTCACTAGACGAATTTCCCTATGGGCTTGCTTCGCAAGACAAAAACGTCTTGAAGAGGCGCAGTTGCGACGGACCGTGCTTCGCAAGACGAAAAACATCGCAAGACGAAAAGACTCGCGGAACGAATTATTTTCGTCTTGCAAGGCACCACTGTACAGCTAAATCATCCCCCCCCCCCCCGGAAATGGTCTGGTAGTCTCAATTTCTATGATGGGCAAATGTGCTAAAAATATCAAATATCTTTTAAAGCTCACATACTGAATCCCTCTAGATAATTCTCAAAGCTACACAGACAAGTGTAAAGGATAGCAAGATAAAACTGAGTATCCCCAGGCTTCAAGTTCAGAATCACTAACACAAACTGAGTTCTGAAAGGTCAGATACATGGTGAAATTCACAAGAATGGCTGAGGGCAGGAATGGCCAGCTGGCAGCCTCAGAGCCGCCTGAGAACTCCAGCGGCCCTTTTGCAGCTCTGGAAAGATGAAGAAGCAGCCTGACTAAAAAGCAAACAGAACTTCGAAGCACATGACAAAAGTGATCATTTGCTACAAAACAAAGTCAAAAATAAAAAAATTCCTTCCAGTAGCACCTTAAAGACCAACTAAGTTAGTTCTTGGTATGAGCTTTCGTGTGCATGCACACTTCTTCAGATACACAGTGTATCTGAAGAAGTGTATCTGAAGAAGTGTATCTGAAGAAGTGTGCATGCACACGAAAGCTCATACCAAGAACTAACTTAGTTGGTCTTTAAGGTGCTACTGGAAGGAATTTTTTTATTTTTGACTATGGCAGACCAACACGGCTACCTATCTGTATACAAAACAAAGGTAAGACAAAACAAAAATGCCCTGTCCCAAAAGAGCAGCCAATCCACATCAAATGGGAAATTAATTATCCTCTCCTCTGTAACACCAGTCCTGTCATATCCAGAACCCACAGCATCCAGGCTTCTGGAAACAACACAGTAATGGAGGCTGCAATCCTATGCACACACTGGGAGTAAAGGTCACTTAACTCAGCTGTGAGCTTTTTCTGCAAATGCACCACTTACCATGTTTTGTGGGGGTTAAAACATCCCCCTCCTTAAAATGAAATGAGGCAAAGAGCAAGCTGACAGTAGCCTGACCTGCAAAAATGAGCAGATGATTATATTAGATCCATGTTATGAAAACTCACACCT
The DNA here is from genome assembly GCF_965112155.1 of Podarcis liolepis. Lineage (NCBI taxonomy): Eukaryota > Metazoa > Chordata > Lepidosauria > Squamata > Lacertidae > Podarcis > Podarcis liolepis. The sequence goes on along the minus strand of NC_139565.1, from coordinate 526,715 downwards.
GCTTATTTCTGCAGATCAAGCTGTTTGTTTAAAAGGCTGGGTTGGGTACAGGCATTGCAACCACAAGGAGAAGGAAAGGTCCGTCCCACCACAAGAGTATCATATACTATGATTTATATGGTCAGAATCTAAGTTAATGAAACAGGGAAGGACAAAAGATATTTGTGCTTTGTTTTTTTTTTTACAAGGACAGCTGCAAACATCACTACAAATACTGTAAGCACATACACGTCATTCCATTTGCTAACTAGAAGAAATTTATATACAAAAGATCCACAACATTTTCAGCACCTTGTTAAGTTTTATATCATTCTTCGTGCATTTCAGTTGCTAAATAAGTACATAAAAGAAAGTAACTTGAAAATGATGGCTTTGCTGGGTTTTAGGGCTGTCACCTAGTAAAAGAAATATCAATCATATGGTTTTCATTAGTCAATTAATTCAGCTAGGTATCTGCATATTAAATAAAATAGCTCTGAAGGAAAAATAGCATTATTTTCAGTGATCCATAACCAGAAGTAGCAATGGAAGGTGCAAGCCACCTCTGACTTTGTTTGTTTGTTTAATTTGTATCTGAAGTGGTCATCAGAGAGTAGTGCAGAATCAAGACTGGCCTGCCTGACATAATGCTGGCAAGTGCCTACGTTGTTAAGACTATATAACCCAATGCTGGCTATGTTCCCATTCCAAGCAAGCGCAATGTTCTTGTCTTTCCTCTGAACTGGCTTTGTATCATCAACATAGAACAAAATATGACAGTGACAATGCCACACAAAGCCAATTCAGAGCGACAGTGGAAACAATGCCATCACTCTGAGTTGGATTTGCAATATATTTATGCTCACTACATGATCCCCAATTATTAGAGATCACATTCCCAGTAATCTATGTGTGAGCAGACAAATTTAACAATTGATTAATGTGGGGGAAGCTTCACTACTCCATATATTCCTCACTCTTTAGCACATATACATGACAGAAACGTCACACCAAACTATTGTTTAAAAAGGTAACTAAGCAAACCCATGGTAGAAAATATTTCTCCTTGGTAAGCTTGATCTGTACTGGGCTGGGGAAAATGTAATATAAACATGGGAGTGTCTAGGAAAGAATATTTTGTGCCTTCAACGTTGCTGCATAAAAATTGTGTGCCTGTGCAGCCCTGGAAATTTGCTTCTAGCAACCACAATTACCATAAACAGATTAAAATAAACTTATTAGATTTTGATTACACATGTATCTGCAGAGGACTGATACCTCTCAGAAAGGATCGATAAGCAATCAGTTTCCAGAGAACACTGTGGCCAATTTATTTTGGATAAATGAATGGTGTTTCTTATATCCAAGTAAGAACTTGTCTGAATACAGAAGCCTCTGAAAAGGATGTTGCCTCTCCCAATGGAAATAAAACATACTGAAGGGAATAATACATATTGAATCAATTCTGTACATATAGAGCTCTACAAGATTATGCAAAATGTAAACATTGAATATAAATATTGCTTTTTTTCTTCACACACATGAATTTGTGTTCACGAAATTAAAAAAAAGAAATACAAAGGTACAGTCATAAGCTAAGAACTGCTGTGCATTCGCTATAAATCTAAATTAAGAAGAAAACATTAAATTGAATAAGACCTGATCCTTTGTTACAAACAGACGTTCTGAGCACTTAAGGGGATTCTAAGAAACATAAGTCCCACCCTTACCAGCCTCAAAAAAGAAGCAATAGTTAATCTTTGTATAACCTTTCAGTTTTAGCTCATCATTCAAGAGCTGGAGATAGAAGAATTGGCAGGATCCAAACAACTGCAACCCCCAACCCGCTCCTGCCACTGGAACAGCATTTCAGAGACACCCCCTCAGCTCTTTTTGCTTGCGGGGGGGGGGGGGAGAACAGTGGAAGTATGAAATCCTGTTCCATAAGTGGAATGCTCCTTGCAGTTATTCTGTATAGCTATGGTTTCTCACAGTGTGCATGTTCATTGACTACAGTGGGATAAGATGGGGGGGGGGGGCTACAATTCTGACCTGTCTCTGGCCAAGTTCCTTTTGACTAATAGAATAAAATATGTTTGTATTTCTGTTATGTCTGCTTCACAATGGGTATGATCAGTACAGCTGTTTGAATATTTTCAAAGATGCAGCCAACTTTGGAATGTTCTTTTGCTACAAAGAACCAGGCATAATAAGATTTGTGATTGTAGAAGGGTGTGGGAGGAAGACTAATTAGACAGGACCCTCTCTAGGCATGGGATTAAAAGAAATAGACTAATCACCAGAACATCTCTTGTCTATAAACAATCACAGTGTGAGGCCCGTCCAGAAGAAAGTACCAGCAAATCAAAGACAATGAAAGGGGAAACAGCACTGCCATCCAGATGTTGCCATGGCTTTTTTAAAAATTGCATTTTATTAAGGTGATTTCAGTTAAAAGAAAAAAAGTGATACAGGAAAAAAGAAGAAAAAGTGAGAGGGACAACAACAACAACAACAACAACAACAACAACAACAACAACAACAACAACACATATAAAAGCAAAAATGTTGCCATGGCTTAAGATTTTTGTTAGAATCTAACAGACCGAGGAGGTTTGTCTTTATGCGCGAGATTCAGTATAGCCTGACTGAGTGTCTGCTCACACAAGGCAGCCTCCAGCTGAGCAATAGAGCCTTTACTTTCTCTCCTTTCCCCCCAGTCCCCCACACCCCCCAAAATCTGCTCAGTAGGACTGGGGTGCAGGGGGCGTTGAAGGGGCAGTTGCACAGGCGGATTTTCTCTGCACAAGCAGGACATCACTATCACCCATTGTATTTTGTTAATTATGAAGATACTAAAAAGCGCAAGATGCAGAAGTAAATCTACGTAATGTTTCAGAATACTACAAAGAACACACAGTACTTTTAAACTGTGACAGAAGAATAAAACTCTGCTGTTTTAGCTATCATGCAAATTTGCTTCATATGATGTCGCAAAGTGACCCAATGGAGCACAGAAAGAGCTGAGCATACCTTCCATCCCTGCATGTTCCTTGCAGTCACAGAAAGACCTGCCCACACAGCTAGCCTAATTCTACTCTTCAAGAGCAGGAGGCTAGCCTGTTTGTCAAGCACAGGGAAACAGAAGAGACTACATCTTTGCCACTCCATGGCTGCATTTTAAGGGCTTAGTTATGTTCTTGACTTGTAACAGGGGTTTTAGTTAGTGTAGGCGACTGGCACAGTGCAACCTGAAAATCTGATTGTAGCTTTTAAGCAGCTAAACTAGGGAACAAGCAACTCTATTCTGTTCTGGGAATTCAACAAAATTCACTGAAAATGTTATTTGAGACTCTTGACAAAAATATAGTAGTAAAGTTTAAACCTGAGAATTACAATGGGTTCTCCCTTCAGTTATCTCTGAAACTCCAATAGTACCAAAACAAACCTGTTTATTCATGCTTATCTTTTGAACATGTTAAGGTGGTCTATACTGTAATATCTTGCATGAGAGCAAACCTTCTATCTTAAGCAGTCTTACTAGAAAATGAGTGTCACTGAATGCATTACATATTTCCAATTAAATATACTTAGTCAAGGCTGTAAAAGCAGGACCAAAATTAATGAAGTTCATACCCAGAAACATGAGCTGAGTAGGAATCCTTAAGCAATATTTTCACTGTATGTCCCCTTTTTATGGAGGAATCAAGTCCATTCAGCTATTTATCTGCACACCGTGGGAGAAACTGAGGGGCAAATGGGATACTGGCTTATCTTAAAAAAGTGAACCAAAACCTGCCCTTCTCCCCCACTCTTCTTTCAATGTGAGATAATTACAAAATCACAAATGCAAACATGTAGTGTGGATGCATGCTTGCATCCTGCAGGATAGGTAACTTAGATTAAACACAGTAAGCAAATCCTCCAGCAGTAGTGGTACCTCCAACATCTGCTAACACCAGCTTTGGATATTTAGCCTTCTGCTCCTGAAAATGGAAGTATGCTATCAATCCAGGTTAGATCCTTCTGAATTTGCCTAGACTAGTAATGGAAAAATTCACCCTTATTTAATCAGGTACAACTTAGCACAGCATGAAGCAGCTCAGATATCATTTCTTCTGTTTGTTTTTCACATGATGGTGAAATGCATTAATGGTACTGCTTCCTCATGAATATGCTGAGCGGTGAGTGCAAGCAGCGGCTGCAATCAGAATGGTTCCTATCTGCATCTGAATATGCCCACAGGAACCATTCTGATTCTGAACCATTCTGGCTCACACTCTACAAATGCAGTAGAGAACCAATAAGCACCTGGAGATTTCGTTAAAGCTTTCACCATAGGACAAAGAGCAGTTTGTCTTCCCAAAGTCATGGAGAACATTCAGTTGGGTGGTTTTTAAAAACTACTAAAGGGTGTTCATATGCTCAACAGCTGGCTGAAGACAACATGGTTAAGGAAGGGTGCCAAGTCACTGTTAAAACCAGGTCAAGGATCAAGGTTCGTAAACCACAAACATGTCTTCAGACTGTGGTTTGTTGGCAGTAAACAAACCATAGTTGAGCTGTTGGGCAGGGTTTCATACAATCAATCATATAAACCATCATTCAAATAAACCATGGTTTAGTGCTACATGCAAACTAAGCCACCATCTTCATAATTGTAAAATGGAACATATAACAAATAATTCAATAAAGAGTTTAGTCTAATAAGGGACAATCGTTTTCTAATATCTGTTCACTGACAACCTACTTTCGGAAGCATGTGCTAAGATACTTTACAGCTACTGCTAAAGTAATCTTTGAGGAAAAACTGTTGAAATAATTATACCTTTGAAGTCTATTTAAAGGTAGCTTGTGCCTCATGCTATTTTGCATTTATTTGTGCTCATTTAAAAACATGCAAGATACTTAGATAAATTAACTAATAACCATGTACATACACTTCACTGTACAGTATACCTAATTTGCTGATAAATGATAATCATCTTTTGCTTGTTTCACTATTTCTAACAAATATGATTGAAACTGGGGAAGAATTTTAATTTCTACATGATATAAAGCATTTAGGCAGTTGTCACATAAGACATTCTCTGTCATTATTAATCTTTCACAAGTTGACCAATGTAACATTAAAGGTAAAGGTACCATTAGGTCCAGTCGCATTTTACTCTGAGGTTGCGCGCTCATCTCGCTCTATAGGCTGAGAGAGCCGGCGTTTGTCTGCAGACAGCTTCTGGGTCATGTGGCCAGCATGACTAAGCCGCTTCTGGCGAACCAGAGCAGTGCACGGAAACGCCATTTACCTTCCTGCCGGAGCAGTACCTATTTTTCTACTTGCACTTCGATGTGCTTTCGAACTGCTTGGTTGGCGGGAGCTGGAACCGGACAATGGTGTACCTGTTGCGGGGATTCAAAGCGCCGACCTTCTGATCGGCAAGACCTAGGCTCTGTGGTTTAGACCACAGCGCCACCCGCGTCCCTATGTAACACTAAGTAAATCTATTTAAGCTGCAATTCTGCATACACTTACCTGAGAACAAATCTCATCCAACACATACTTTTGATGCAAGGTCAAGCAGTTTCTGAAAACAAAACTTTTTTGTAAAAGAATAATCTTTTCAGGGCTTGCTTGAGCAAAAGATTAGCTGTGATGATTATTTTCGAACAGCAATGCTCAGAGGGACCATCTAGTTTCTGTCTTACAAAAGGTGAGAACAGCAAGGTTTTACACCGCACCTGCCCTCATTGCTGAAAACAATTTATATGAACTGACAAGCTATGTTTAGCTTAATGATAAACAAGTGATACACACTTAGAACATTTTCAAGTTCTTAATTCCCTGGCTACAGTAAGAGGACACCGCATAATCAGCAAGGCAACAAGGCTTTTTCAGATAAGGTTTTTTTCTGCCAAGGTTCAACAAACTGCAATGAGATGGGGAGGGTGCTGTGCATTATCTCCCAAGGATCCTCCCCCTACAATCCTGTAAACCTGGTTGTAAAGAAAGATTGCTAGAGTGGGTCAAACCAGTTGGGCAAGTTTTGCCTGCTAGGATTGGTGCTGATGGGCCTGAACGCCTAATTTTTGTAAAGCTAAGAAAATGGCCAAAGATGGCATGGGACATGCCTGCCATTTAAAGAGGAAAGGAAGAAATAAAATTTTAGTTTTAGAAATGGTGTTGGGAGGTAGAGAAGGAAGGGGATCTGAAAAAACAGGAAACTCTATTCAATATTTAGCAGATGCATTCATTTTGTTCAAGTGTACCAAAACAACTTTCTTATTCTTAATAAAATCCAGTATTTTTTAAAAAAAATCACAAGGTGACTTGCTTTTGCGTCAGTATTCTCATGAAACTACAAACAGTAAAAATACTTCCATTATTCACTGTCCTGGTATCTGCAAACATGATCTAGAAACACTAGTTATAGCTTTGTCAGAAACAAGTTATAAAACAGCAACATAAAGAACACAGCATACAATTCCCACATGTATTTAATATCTAATGAAAACTGTCACTAGCAAAGCTCTCAATTCAAACTTGTTAAAACTGGTAGTAGAAGATTTATACTCCTGCAGGACTCTGCAATAGCTGCTTCTACAGTAAAGCACCACTGAAGATATTAACACTACAAATTTAAGGGAGAATTGCCTAGTGTGAAGTCAACTGACTATTTCAATTAAACAATTAGATATTGTTTGTAGTAAGATTTGTTTCATTCCATGGGTACAGTTCACTCTATAGACAGCAAGACTTCCTAACAGAAACAACGCCAAACAACTCAAATGCTACCTAGAAAGTCTTACAATTAAAATGTGAACTTTTTATATTTAAAATCTATCTATCCACTGCAAAATGACACCCAGATTTAAGCTACAACTATCTAGTTCTTATGTCAGCTTTAACTGGCCTTCCTAGAGAACCAAAATCTTTTGCTGTAACAAACCACTTATGACAGACAATTGCCACACAAGTACAGAAATTTGTAGAAGCTCAAAGTTCAGCCCTTACGATATACAGTGGGCCCAACCACTTATGTGAGGGTTCGGTTCTGGGAGTCCACCCCAAATCCTGTAAAGCCAGGAGCCCCAGAACCTTTCCCCATGCAGCACCTTCCTTACCGGCCTCTGCAGGGACACCCAAGGGCTCCGGGAGCATCCCAGGGCCTTCCTGCGCCTCCCCAGAGCTCAGGAAGGAAGGCTCTTTCCACAGCAGGTGCCACTCCCCCATTCATTTATTTATTTTGGGGCTGTGCACCTACAGTCACAATCATGTAAGTAAATTACACGCAAGTGTCATGCCCACTGTGTTACAAGTCAAGTCATTATTTCAGCATTGCAGGGGTTTGGACTAGACAACCCATAATAAATAACAGATTATTTTTGCATAGCATTTTTATTTTACTCCACTTATTAATCACTCATCTCAAAGTGATTAGCAATAAATCATTATTAAACAATAAGAATGTATATGTAACAATTTCACATGTTTTAAAGTAGCCATAACTTACCCACAAGAACCGCAAAACCCTCTGGGTTAATCTTCCGCAAGACTCCGAAAGTGGATTAACTGACACTTTTTGACTCATTGCATCCCTGGCCTCTAATTTTCTTTCTATTGATTCTGTTTGCATTATGTAAAGAGCAGACAAGGAAGGGCAGGTATAAACAAAAGAAAAGTAAATCAAATAACACGGTGAAAATACACACGGATACTTGCAATTCTCTTCATAAAACTTGGGAGGTAGACCTGATCCATGGATCACTCCTGCGGCTGCAGAGTCATTTCAGCTTAGTATTTGTCTGCAAGCAAGAACAGGTCTACCTCTCAAGTTTTATGATAGGATTAGCAGCAGGTCCTTAAGGAAGCACTAGAGATGTTTAAGCTGAGAACTGTGAGATACAAGTAACATTTTGTTAGTCTGCTGGGCTGGTCCTAAAGGAGGGGTGGGCTAGGTCTCATATGACCTTGCTGATTCAAGCATGTTGTGCTGATTCAAGATTTAGATGTGCAACCTGAGTGGCTGACACAAACACGCAAACAGCTGTATTGTGGCTTTGGACTGTTGACAGCCTGACTCCCTCCCTCGGCAATCTTCGCGGAGCTCTGGCCCAATGGTTGCCAGTGGCTTGATTTGAATTAATTTTATAATGAATGATTTTAGAGTGTTGTTTGTGTTGTACTTTTGTACTGTTTTATTGTTGTTAGCCGCCCTGAGCCCGGCTTCGGAGGGCGGGATATAAATAAAATTTATTATTATTATTAATGAATTGTGAGAGGTAGGCAGCTGCGTGAAGATCTGCATAGTGGATGGCGTGTTTCTGGTACAAGGTGATATTTAAGCATAATACATTTTTATAGTGCT